>NC_042622.1:126147349-127421576 GCF_901001135.1 Rhinatrema bivittatum | reverse complement strand
CCTGCTCGCGTAAATCCAGGCGGATTTACACGAGCAGGGCTTTGAAAATCCGCCCGTATGTGTATACCCATTTTTTTTTTTTTTTTGTATTTGTGAGTGTTATAGTGAGTGTTTTGGTACAAATCCTTAGGTTTAAACATATCTGAAACCAGGGGTCAGCAGCCACATGGTACAGAACAGTATACTCTAATAGTTCTGTAGATGTAATAAGTAATAGTAGTAGTATGGTGGCATGCAAAACCATTCCTCTATCATCTGCTCTGTCCTGCTGGTACTGTGTTCATTTTCAAAATGTGTATCTCAGCTGTGCTAGTTTTGCTATGCATAAGCAAAAGGCTATTGTCCCCACCTTAGAACCATAATCACATAGACTAAGGGTGTTTACAAGCTGATTCAAGTCCTGGAAAGCCCTAGATAGATCTAGATAGGAAACAGATTCTTAGACTTTTTTCAGAATAAGGATAAATTGTTTTAGGATATCTTGCATAGGTATACTCCCCAACACAGAATTAAAAAGTTTTGGGTGGTAAGCCAAGTCGTTCTAGCCCCTTTGAGAAAACTTTTTCTTAAGATATGAACATATCTATCATATCTTTTATGATTCTAAACAGCTAAGGAGCTTTCTGAATAGTAGAATTTCTATAAACATGATGGGGGGGGGGGGGGGGTTTCAAAGCTATTCCCATGATTTACAATTCTGGATTAGGGTTGGGTAGGTGAAAAAAATGTGAAAAATATGGACAAATGCTTTGCCTGTTTCTTATGGATGGTATTCATCATTTTGTGTTGTACTGATTATCAGCCTCAGTGTTTTTTTAATGGTAATCCTCTGTATTTTGGGGCCTAGAAGAGGTTACTGAGACAAGATTCTTTTGAGAAGTAGTTGGAAAAACTTTTTACTTTTGTAATCCCTGTTTCTTTAACTTTCAAACTCATACTTGACTGAATATGTAAACAACTTCCCACTTTAAAATACCACTTCTTCCTGCTGATCTCAGAAAATGAAATAACATGACAAACATTGTTTAAAAATGTCCTGTAAAAGTTGGATTACGCACTAATCTATGAACCTTGAAACAGGTGCAGTTGGTTCAACCTGGACAGGGGAGCATAAAAAGGAGCAGTAAAAGACTGAATTTTTCTCACTTTTCTTGATTCAGTTCAAATACTGAAACGTCATTGAAGCATTTTTCTGTAAAGCAGAAAAATGCACACGTCATTCCACCTTAACAGGTGTGCCTAGAGTAAGACGCCCATTAACTCTTGCAGTCCTGAGTACTAAAGTCCGTGAAGATTATTAACCCCTTGGGGGCTGGGCATAGCTATTATAACTTTCACCAGAACAAAGCATTTTTATTTGAGCATTTATTTATTTACATTCTGCTTTTCAGGTACTTCAAAGCAGATTACATTCAGGTACTGTAGCAAAGGAAAGGAATGCTGAAACAAAGAAAGACTCGGAGGAGTTAGCAAACCCCAGTGGGTTTTTCTTTACTGTCAACACTGCATGATATGTAAAATTACATCATGTTTCTCTAGGTGAGGAACAACTGTCCAAAAATGGTATAGATTACTAATACGTGAGTGGGACCTGAAATTGCCACACTTCATTTCATTATTTATCTGTACCTACCTCTGTTTTATTACCAAAAATTAAATTAGACCATGTAAGCTTTACATTATACATTTATTCCACTTTGGAGACCCTCATTTGGACAATTTGACTTGCATTCTAACACACTTTGTTAAAATCCTAGGAGAACCTCTGCCAGAACACTGTAAAAACGTATACACCTGACCTCTAAAGCTGTGTCGCCATTCTGATTGATGTGGGATTTATGTGTGTGTATAAAAGGGTTTGTGTCTCTAGAAAACTCAATGTTGTGGGAGCTGCTAAGAGGGGTCAGGATTGCTGTTCTGCCACAGGAATTTACAGAAATGGGCTTCGAAGGGGGTCTCTGATGCCTACCCTGGCAACAAGCCTTAGGTCTGAAACATAGCATGGCGTCAGATCTGAAAGAGGACACCACCTCTGAATCCTGAGCTAAAAGCATCTGGCTGTATATTTAAAGCAGGCCCTGTTTAAAAATGAATGAACTGAAAGGGAGAAAAGAAACAGTGTGTGTATATAATGCAGAGCAGGGCACTGAGGTGTACCACATTGGTTCCTCTCCAGATGCCATCAACCTAAGCTACCAAATATTACAAAGGTAAGAATACCAGGTTCAGTTCTCCTATACATAAACAAAAAGAAAATAGAGGAAACCTATCCCTACTGTATAACAAATAGCATAATACATAAAAATTGTAATCCAATGAAATTTGTTACACGATTATATAAAATATATTAAACACTTCACAAAAATACATAAAGACACACCTAAATCAGCCCAAGCCATTACACCACTGTGAAGATATCTTCATGGTCCAATTTTTTGTATTATAGTGTGAATTCTATCTTTTCACTGAGACACATTGGATCACTTTACAACCTGGGAAACAGCACTACTCATCCAAACCTGTTAATAAAAAGGAATATTTTCAATATTTTCAATATTCTTAACATCTTCAGTATGCTATGACGGTAATTTTCAAATCAGCGTGCGGGCACACTTTGCCGCGTATATGCCATCATGCCATCACACGCCCAGATATGTGGCCATTTTATAACTTGCACATACATATGCATGCATGTTATAAATCAAACTGGTCGCACACCTTTATGCAGAATTGTAAGTATGTGCACGTGTCCAGGTACATAAATGGGGTTTCTATCGCATAAGTCAGGGTATTTTAAAACCAGTGCGCATCCACGCCATGACCAGTTTCACTAGTTCATCTACCAGTTCACCTAGGGACAGATTTTAAAAGGTACATGCGCGGTGTACAATTGTGCGCGCTACCTTGTCAACATTAAATTTCAGCTGCCATTTGGATGCTCAATCTTCCAGTCTCGCAACTCAATACATTGGTGACTAGTTTCTGAGTGCTATTGAGTTAATCCAACAAATAGGTCTCACCTGCAGCATGTTTTGCAGACCCTTATTTCTACCCAGGATAATTTCCAAAGGCATTTCTCAGAAATATCCTGCCAGATATGCAGGTAACTTATAAAAAATAATACATAAATAATAAATAATATAAACATGTACTGCCTGATATGCAAATGGAAAAACATAGCAGTCACAATAGTTTAATGTACTGAAATATAGCAAAAGCAGATTAGTGAAGAAGAGGGGATACGTTATTTCACTGAATGAACCATAAGAAAGTTAATGGTTCATTGAATTAGTGTGGTAAACTCTCTTTGAAAATGTCTGATGCAAATATCTCATATCAGCAAACCTTTAGGGTTTGAGCAGTGTTGTATAGTGTTGCTTGGTTAATTTGTTAATTGTTTCTTTAAGTTCCCCACAGTGCTAATTGTTGGATGATCACCAACAAAATGTTAATGTACTGTTCTTATGGCATTTGTAGATAGCTGTTAGTGGAGACAAGTTGATACTCTGACCCTTGAAATTCTCATGCAATATATTGGTATAAGACTTTGGAGCTCCATGTTTAGAGCTGTTGTGAGTCCTTATTAAAAAAACAAAACAAAACAGTTTGTTAGCACAATGTTGAGTTAATAAGTTATTACAGGTCTGCAGCAGTTAAAATTTGATGTTGATTCCCTCAAATTGGCAAACTCACATAAAATCTGTAGAATTTCTCAAATGTCTCTTACCCTCCAGATTTGCTGGGAAAATTTTCAACAAACTTAATTCTGCAAATGTAGGAAATCTAAAAAAAAGTCTGCCAAATGTAAACCAGGTTGAAATTCAGTCAAAATTGTTTGATCTCAAATTTTCTGCACATCTCTAGTAAAGAACACATCTCATTACATCTATCAAATAATACGCAAAATTAAAGGTAAGCCCCCGCCCCGCAACTACCATAAGTCACCAACTTCTAAGCATTATTTAACATCTTACAGGATAGCTGTTCTTTCTTTGGATTGAAACTATGTATACTGCAGGGGCATCAATAACTTGTCCCAAGTCTAGTCACAGTGCACCAAGTCCTAGGGGTGTGCATTCGTTTTGAACTTAAATGGAAAACGCAACTTTTTTTTTTTTTTTAACTTAAAAAAATGATGAGGCGTAAACAATCGGATTTCCAACGTATTCAACATAGCTATGTTGAATACGTTGGAAATCGCGATTGTTGATCTAAATAAAAATTTAAACCCCCTCACCCTCCTTAATCCCCCCCCCCAAGACTTACCAAAACTCCCCAAGCTGGCCAAAAGTTCCGTGAGGGTCCGGGAGCGGACGCGTGGGGAATCACGTGACGTCGGCGTCACTCCGACGTGACGCCGACGTCACGTGGTCCATCGCGGTTTCGCTCCGGGACCCCTCGTTGGACCCAAAAGGCACTTTTGGCCAGCTTGGGGGGGGGCCTCCTGACCCCCCAAGCTGGCCAAAAGTGCCTTTTGGGCCCAACGAGGGGTCCCGGAGCGAACCCGAGGGGAATCACGTGACGCCGCGTCACGCCGACGTCACGCCGACGTCACGTGATTCCCCTCGGGTTCGCTCCCGGAACCCTCGTTGGGCCCAAAAGGCACTTTTGGCCAGCTTGGGGGGGTCAGGAGGCCCCCCCAAGCTGGCCAAAACTTCCTTTTGAGCCCAACGAGGGGTCCCGGAGCGAACCCGAGGGGAATCACGTGACGTCGGCGTGACGCGGCGTCACGTGATTCCCCTCGGGCTCGCTCCGGGACCCCTCGTTGGGCTCAAAAGGCACTTTTGGCCAGCTTGGGGGGGTCAGGAGGCCCCCCCAAGCTGGCCAAAAGTTCCTTTAAGCATAATTTTGAACAGTGTTTGAATTTCATGAAAAGATGCGATCAATATTTGCAAGTTAATCAAATGCAACTAGTTGAACTCTTCCACAATTTAATGACAGTTCAAGAGAGCTGGCATACTCAACATGCTGCTAGAAGTGTTTCATGTATGAACGCTTAAAAAGTTAATGTTGCTTCCATACTTCAGATGGATGAAAAATATTTGCCTACCATCTGCCAAATGTGAGAGTAACATATCATACTCAGGTAAAAACAAGATGCAGACTTCTGTAGATTTTACACTGAAAATTTTCACTAAATCTGCACGAGGGGAGTAGAAATATGGATTGCTTATTCTCATCTCCTAGGAGGCAGGATGGTTCAAGAAGACTACATGTGAGCAAGGTTTTAGTCTTTTAGATACTTCATTGTTGTCAGACTAGAAATATGTTAGGCAGTGATCCTGTCTTCTTCTATCTCCTCTCTCCCGAGTCTATACCTGCCCCATAGATCCCATTCTAGGATGCTTCACTCTGAAAGACAGGGGTTGTATGGAGAATCAAAAGATAAAGCTATAGAAAGAAGAATGTTCCCTCATCTATTCTAGGAGTGGGAAAAATAAAAATTTTCTTTCATTTTTCATTTTATTTTGGGGAGCTATTAACCTACGTATTTTGTTTCATTTAATATTTATTTCAATTATTTCATTTAAAAAAAATGAAATAAACATTTTTAAAAAATGGAAAAAAAAAGAAACTGGGTCTCTTGAGACCTCCTATTCCCATCACCCATCCCTCCCACCCCAAAAATGCCAGGGCCAGGATCTTTTCCCACCCCCACTTACCTGGTATGGGGGGGGGGGGACCTCAGCCTTCTGAAGGCCTAGGCCATGGTAGGTTGGCTGCCTGGGTTTGATGCCAGGGCCCAGTCTGGAGGTTGGGTCTTCACCCCCTGGGTCTAGGCCAGGGCCCAGTCCCAGACTAAAAATTGGGGCACGGTGAAGAAGATGGATACAAATGCCTGGGCTTCAGACTATGCCAGGGTCCTGATACCTAGGGTTTGGCCTGGATTGAGGCCTGACACAGCTGGCCAAAAGTTCCTTTTGGGCCCAACGAGGGGTCCCGGAGTGAACCCGAGGGGAATCACGTGACGCCGCATCACTCCGACGTGACGCCGACGTCACGTGCTCCTTGCAAAGGAGTTCAGGAATGGCGTCCTGACCCCGCTGGACCACCAGGGAGTTTTGATAAGTCTTGGGGGGGGGGGGCGGGATTAAGGCGGGTGAGGGGTTTAAATTTTTATTTGCACATATGGACATAGACTCAACTTATGGAATTCTCCATATGTCCATATTGACCGCAAATGGGACCCCCTTTCGACTTATGGACTTATGAACTTAAACTTTGGTCTGCACATCCCTACCAAGTCCTGGCTTTCCTCTTCTGCAATATTAATCTTGTTCCTGCTCCCTTCCCCTGTCCTGATTGTTTTCTTCCCTATCTTTGCCCGCTGCATGTCCTGGCTTGGTTTTGTAAAACCTGGGCTTTTTCCTATGGCATGCTAGCTCCATGTCTTCATATCCTCTCACACCTTCCATGGCTCATACAGCTGTGCTATTTGAACAGTGCAGAGCTCCTGAGAGAGTGCCATGTGGGTTCAAATCTCAGCTGTATAAACTGCACAGGCCACAAAAATAAGTGATGAGGGACCAGCGTGCTGCAGGAAGAAGCATGGATTTCACAATGCTGGGCCTGGATTGTAAGGGGAACTGAGGAACAGGCAGGAGCAGGGGAAAATGTAATGCTCTGAGAAGGGAGAGCTGATGACTCTAGGAGATGGATAATGGAGGGAGGGACTGGACTCCCAGATTTGGATGGTGATTGGGTGGGCAGGGAAGGAGGAGACAAATGCAAGGACATTTAGATTGGTGGATAGAAAGGAAAAGAGATGAGGACTCCCAGAAAGGGTGAGGGAAGCAGAGATGGGTAGGGGAGAGTGGGTTTTTAAAGATGGTATGTGGATTTAGTATGAGAGTAGGGAGGAGGAGGAGAGTGAGAACTCCAGGGTAGCTGAAGAGAATGGAAATTGAGCAGAATGGGGTTGAGTTGGAACATAAGTGTGGGCATTTCAGAAGAGCTGGGAATGATGAGATGTGTAGAAGAAGGGGGTTAAAGGGTGAGGAGGGGTCTATATATGGTTTGATTGAACTGGATTGCTGGTGAGAGGATGAGAAACATAGGAAAGGGGGAAGAGGGTGGAAGTGGGTGGAAATGGAATTAAGGAGGAAATGAAGTGAAAGAAAGGCAATGTTAGACTGGGTAGGGAGTAACAAAAAGGGTCTGGAGGCAGAGGAAGGGTTGAGAGGAGCAAGGAGCTTGGCTAGTGAAGGGATAAGAGGCACAGGATTGTAGATGAGTGCTGGGGAGGGGTAGGTACAGAGGGTGGAAATGGGGGGGATAAGAAGAGGGTGAAAGACTGAGAGATAGGCTAAGGAAGAAAAAAAGCAGAGAATGGAAGTACTGAAGAGGGGGGAGAAAGTGAGGAGATGTAGGGACCCCACCAGCAGCAGGCGCCCAGCACCAGCAGCAGGAAGGAGGAGAAGAGCATTGCAGGAGCCTGAAGGCAGGGCCAGTGAGCGTCACAAAATCTTCGGTCAGGAGGCCCGCCCCCCCCCGACGTCATCACCTCAAGCGCTGGACCTACAACTGAGGCATGATCAACAGCACCCACGCCGCGAGGGACCCCACCAGCATCAGGCGCCCAGCACCAGCGGCAGGAAGGAGGAGAAGAGCAAGGGCAGGAGCCTGAAGGCAGGGCCGGTGAGCGGCGCAAAATCCTCGATCAGGAGGCCCACCCCCTCCCCAACATCATCACCTCAAGGGCTGGACCCTACAACTGAGGAGCGACCACCAGCGCCTGCGCCGCGAGGGACCCCAGCAGCAGCAGGTGCCCAGCACCAGTGGCAGGAAGGAGGAAAAGTGCAAGGGCAGGAGCCTGAAGGCAGGTCCGGTGAACGTGCGAAATCCTCGGTCGGGAGGCCCCTCCTACCCTGATGTCATCACCTCAAACACCGGACCCTACAACTGAGGCACGACCACCAGCACCCGTGCCGCGAGGGACCCCACCAGCATCAGGTGCCCAGCACCAGCGGCAGGAAGGAGGAGAAGAGCAAGGGCAGGAGCCTGAAGGCAGGGCCAGTGAGCGTCACAAAATCTTCGGTCGGGAGACCCGCCCCCCCCGACATCATCACGTCAAGCGCCGGACCCTACAACTGAGGCACAACCACCAAGCGTCTCGTGCCGTGCGTCACGCGCTGAAGGGGCACGACAAAGGGGCACTCCCCTTTGTGCAAGCCTTAGTGCTAGAATGAATAAGCACACCAAACCTCAAAAACGTTCCTCCTAAAATACAAAGGAAATGGCAAACCTTCAACCCTTTGACTACAGCAAGAACCACAGAAAGGATCTAAACTTAGAAAACCATCAGAACGACAAAAGCAGGAAAACAATGAAAAACCACAAATATCAACACTCTAATTTAACTCACAATAACACTAAGACAAACAGCAGTTACTTAGCACTATCATTCATGCTATTCAACGCTCAATCCATAATAAAGAAAATACCCATCATCAACGACCTACTTCAAGATGACAAGCCAGACTTCATAGCAATCATGGAAGCATGGATAAAAAACACAGACACAGTACTAATCAACCAAATCAACAACCCTATCTACAAAACGTTTTCAATACCCAGACCAAAAAAGAAAGGAGGAGGCCTAATGCTAATCATCAAAAAAAACCTACAGATGAAATTACTCCCAACTAACACCTACACCCCACTGGAAATTGCACTATTCAACTCACCTAAACTACAAATCTGTCTTATATACTGCCCCCCTAAGTCTCTGGATCGGACCTGCTCACCACTTATAGAATTCTTCTTGACCAAGCTATTAACAAACCCATAATCATCTTAGGTGACTTCAACATACATATAGATACCTTACCCCACTCCCCCACATGTTCCTCAATCATTGATACACTCTCATCCCTAGGCCTTACTCAAATCATCAATGGCCCAATGCACAAAGCAGTTCACACCCTAGACCTTGTCTTCATCAATACTGATATATGGACTAACCTCCAAACAATGATCACGAATATACCCTGGTCGGACCACTCTATAATCCACTCCAATTTATATTCAAACCGTAAATTTACTACAATAAAAACCCACCCAAATCCTTCTCATACCGACCACCTATTTGTATCAAAACACTTCAAGAAAATTTACAAACAGAACTAACAAACATAGACCTATCTAACGCAGAGAATGCAACTTCTCTGCGTTACTCACTCTCACTAAAACAGCTGATAAGATAAACCCCATGAAAATGAAAACTATAAAAAACCCAAAACACCAGAACCAATGGTACAATGACAACATCAGATCAGCCAAACGTGAACTCAGAAAAAAAGAGAAAACATGGAGAAACAACAACAAAACAACCACACTACTTAACGCATACAGAGCACACATAGCAGAATACAAAAAACTTATCCACAAAGCAAAAAAAGACTTTTACTCAAATAAAATAAACAAATACCAACATAACCCAAAGCTGCTTTTCAATATCCTAAAAAGCCTAACTAAGGGCCTCATTTTCCAATATCGCATTAGGGGGCGTTACCAATGCAAATCAGGCTTCTTTCGTGCAGTGGGGAAACATCGCGTGCGGCGATGTTTTCGCCATTCGCGAAAACATTAGCGCAATTCACAATGTTTTCCCAGTGTGCGATGATTCTTTGGGTGTTTCATCGCAGTGCACGATATTTGCCGGTTTTTCATCATGGGCCACAATACTTCCGGACAGCCTGTTTCAGGCTCTGAGGAGAGAGAGAGAGAGAGAGAGAGAGAGGAGAGAGAGAGAGAGGTGGGGATTAGGTATGAGCGTCGGGGGTTGGGGGCCACTTTCGCATTCCACATGAGACCTACGGAAAGAACAGTGGTCTCTAGTGAAGATTTGCTGGCCGTCGGAGTGAGGAAACTCACTCCAAGAGGAGATTTGGGCAACGTTCTCTCCACCTAGCTTGCTGGATACTCTACCTGGGCAACAACAAGCTAGGTGGAGAGAACGTTGCCCAAATCTCCTTTTGGAGTGAGTTTCCTCACTCCGACGGCCAGCAAATCTTCACTAGAGACCACTGTTCTTTCCGTAGGTCTCATGTGGAATGCGAAAGTGGCCCCCAACCCCCGACGCTCATTACCTAATCCCCACCCCGAGTTAGTAGGTGGCCCTCCCATAGGGATTAAAATACCTGTCTAGGGCATAGGCACTATAGTAAGGTTCTCTCTCTCTCTCTCTCTCTCTCTCTCTCTCTCTCTCTCTCTCTCTCTCACAGCCTGTCCGGAACTATCGTGGACTGCGATAACCCTTTACTGGCCCGTAGCGCAGTCCATAATGCGAATTTATCGCACACGGTAAACTGCTTGGAAAATGAGGCCCTAAATCATCCAGTGATGACCAGTTATCAACAACATCCAGGATCACAAGTAACAATTTCGCAGAATTCTTTAACAAAAAAATCAAAACCTCATAAATAACAACCTCAACAACAACTCGCAAAACCAGAACATACAGAACATTCAAACATCAAGTTGGCCCAACTTTGATGCAGCATCATCACTGAAAATCCAAATTATCATCAAAAAAATGAACCCAGCTAAACACCCTATTGATTGCATATCCATAACGACGATCAAAACAATCAAACCATCAATAACCAAAATGATAACTGATATCATAAACCTATCCCTCACTGAAGGAAACTACCCAGAATGCCTAAAATCAGCAATTATCAAACCCATACTGAAAAAGAACAACCTTGATCCAGATAACCCACTGAACTACCGAACCATATTAAACCTAGCCTTCATTACCAAAATCGTCCACTCTCGACTCAGCGACCACCTTGAAGAAAACAACATCCTACTACCCATGCAATTTGGCTTCAGGAAATAAATGAACACAGAGTCACTACTACTATCATTAAATTGCACTATACTCAAAGGTTTTGAAAATGACCACAGATACCTTTTAGTCCTACTTGACCTATCAGCAGCCTTTGACACGGTAAACTACTCTATCTTGATTGATCATCTATCAGAAATAGGTGCAAAAGAAAAAACCCTACAATGGTTCACATCCTATCTATCACAAAAAACCTACCAAGTGTAGATCAATGACACCCTTTCAAAAAAAAATAAACCTAGACACAGGAGTTCCTCAAGGCTAGGCTCTATCAGCGACACTCTTCAACATTTACCTGCTTCTGATATACCACTTCCTTTCAAACCTTAATTTGACCCACTTCATATATGCGGACGACATACAAATATTAATCTCAATACACAACTCGTTGGAAGAAACCTATAAAAAACTAGCCACTTACCTAAATAATATAAAACAACTACTAACCAACATGAAACTCATCCTAAACTTCGATAAGACTGAAATAATCATACTGGATAGAAAAAACAACACTCCTCAACTACTACCACTCAATCTAATGAACCAAAAAATGGCAATCTCTCCGGTCAATCATGCCCGCAACCTTGGAGTCATAATTGACAAGGAACTTTCCTTCAAGAACCACATCACAACTAAAATCAAGAAAGATTTCACAAACTCCTAACATTGCATCAATTAAAACCTTTCCTCTCCCCCAACGATATCAGATCAGTCCTTCAACTACTCATCTTCTCCAACCTGGACTACTGTAACTCCCTACTATTCAACTTACCGCTTAACACCATCCAACCACTCCAAATCCTACAAAATGCAGCAGGAAGAATACTTACTGGATCTAAAAAACATGATCACATTACTCCTACATTTATATCACTACACTGGCTCCCAATAAAATGTAGGATCGAATATAAAATACTATCCATACTACACAAAATAATATACGAAAAACAAACTGGCTAAGTTCATCCATAAAATTGCATTCTCCAAACAGAAATCTCAGATCAGCAAATAAAGGAATATTAAAGATTCTACCTGCTCGTTCTAAACAACTCACCTCAACTCAAAAGAGAGCAATTTCACTAGGAAGCCCTAAACTCTGGAACACCCTCCCAATCGAACTCAAACACAAGAATATTTAAAACTTTCAAAAATGATCTAAAACCCTAGATGTTCACCAAAGCCTACCAACTCATCCAATGACTCTAAAACACCACTCCCTCCTAATGACACTAGGCAAACTTGTGAAACCAATACACGATGATAACATAACACTGAACTGAAACTTGTACAGACTAACCTACGAACTAAATTTATAGAAAGATAATATCTATGTTAACAACCATATGAACCTTTTGGAAACTCTGTTAAACATCGAAACTTTGTAAACCGTTGTGATGGTGAAACCGAACGATGGTATATAAAACTCGATAAATAAATAAATAAATAGAAATGTATAGGGAGGTAGGTGAGAGGTGAAAAGAGGGATATTGAGCACTAAATAATGAAAGAGGGAAATAAGAAGGGATGAAATCTAGCTGTGTTTAGAGGCAGAAAAGACATGAAAAGAGAATGAGAGTAAAAGATCAGTACCAGGGACAGAGGCAGGGCAGGAAGTGATGAAGACAGGATGACATAGTTAAGAAAGAAAAAAGAAAGGAGCCTCTGGAAAAGAACATATTTATTGATTTGCATTGGATTTTGCACCTTTTCCTGTTAGTCACAAGGCAGATTACATTCAAGTTAGGAAAAGAGAGACAAAAAGAAATTGAAAAAGATATTGAGACCAATGCAATTCGAAAAATAAAATGCCCAGATGACAAAGATAGAAGAAAGCATTTTATTTTCATTTTATTGATTGGAATGTCAGTTTTGGGGATGTGCATCTCTTAAATCTTTATATTTTGCCCAGTAATAGAGGAAAGAGGAGAAACGGAGGGATATGATACTGACTTTTAAATACCAGAAAGGTATTCATGATACAAATGAATCAAACCTTTTTGGATGGAAAGAAAGCTGTAGAACCTGGGGTCATGAATTGAAGCTCCAAGAGAGTCGATTCAGGCCCAACATCAGGAAATATTTTTTCATGGAAAGGGTTGTGGATGTAAGGAAGGTCCTCTTGAAAGAAATGGTGAAGATAAGAACAGTAATGGAATGGGGATAACCTGTATGGTGCAGCAGTTGCTACCATAAAAAGCTTGCTGGGCAGATTGGATGGACCATTTGGTCCCTTCCTGCTGTTATTACTATGTAAAAGAGCATGAACTAATCACAGAGGATCCCTAATGACTAGAGGGTGGATTTGAAGAAATAGGGGAAACTTTAGGTTAGGGCTAGATTCATCAAAGTATCACATGTAATAGTTAGAGAAGCATGTTTTATGGTAATAGCCTATTTATCACAATGTGTGCTATCTTAGCACTTCACAGAGTGCAATAGCTTTTTTATACTAATACCACAATTGTTGAGAGAGAGAGAGAGAGAACCTAGCTACAAGGCCCTTATAGCAGTTAGCTATTTATATCTCTATATGAGGCCCACCTAGTAACTGGAGGTGAGGTTTAGGTAGTAGTGTAGGGGTTAGGAGCCACTTTGACATGCAGAGTGAGATGTATGAACAGAACAGTACACTCTTGTGAAGATTTGATGACCTTTGGAGTGAGGAAACTCACACAAAGATGAGATTTGTACAATGCTCTCTCAACCTAGCTTTACGCGCATTGCCGGGCATTTTTAAAATAGGCCCGGTGCGCATAAATCCTTTTAAAATCCAGCCCATTATGTTTAAATATTGGCTTATTTATATGGCTAAAAATTTGCATGTTCACTTATGTGGTGTAAAGCACATGTGTAAGTGGCACATGTATTGCGCTCATACATTTTTCAAACATAAATGTTCCCATGTACCTTCCAAGTAAGCCCTTAAAAGAATCCCTGAAACACCTCATTTTAATGCTGCTAAAAGTAAGTGCATACTTTTGGCAGACTGAAAATCCACTAAAGCAATTCAGCAATTCTACCCATGTAACGTCTTAAATTACGCATATATAGCCTGACTAAGTCTTTTGAAAATGTATCCTTCAAAATTTGGAAAATGGAAAAGAATTATAATTTGTTTGCATGGATATAAAAGTAAGTAGCCATTGAAGTGTCTCCTTATTAGGGATGTGAATCGTTTTCCATATCGTCTTAACGATAGAAATCGTGTGGCAGGGCAAGAAAATCGTCTTAGGCACGATTTTTTAGTTAAAAAATCGTTAAAAATCGTTTTTTCCGATTAGTGCGCACTAACTCGAGTTAGTGCGCACTAACGGGAGTTAGTGCGCACTAACTGGGAGTTAGTGCGCACTAACTGAAAATGATACAATTTGACACTTTTCAGGTCAGTTAAGGTCAGTTTAGGAATGAATATGTATTCCTATTGGCTGCCCTCTTATTTATTCATGTTACCAAGTTTCCTACTGACAGTATATGGGGGATGGGAAATGGAAACAGTTGGTAGCTTGACAAAACAAGTAATGTGATCAGTCAATGTGACTAGAACTTGTGCCCTAACCCTGATACCAGGGGTATTGTGATCTTCCTGCACACAGTGCCCTATCCCTATTAATACCAGGAGTGTTGTGATCTTCCTGCACACAGTGCCCTATCCCTAATACCAGGGGTGTTGTGCTCTTCCTGCACACAGTGCCCTATTCCTGATACTGGGGGTGTTGTGATCTTCCTGCACACAGTGCCCTATTCCTGATACCGGGGGTGTTGTGATCTTCTTGCACACATCCCGGTATCAGGGATAGGGCACTGCATGCAGGAAGATCACAACACTCCTGGTATTAATAGGGATAGGGCACTGCATGCAGGAAGATCACAACACTCCTGGTATCAGGGATAGGGCACTGTGTGCAGGAAGATCACAATACCCCGGAGGAGTGAGGGTCAGGCAGCTCCCCCCTGTCTGTGAAGCCAGCCTCTCACTAGTAATGCAGGGAGGGAGCTGTCTCAGACTTCACCATCCTCCCCCCCCCCCCTTACCCACACACCATTCACTAGCTGGGACATGGGGGAAGTCAGGAGTGAGGGTCAGGCAGCTCCCCCCTGTCTGCGAAGCCAGCCTCTCACTAGTAATGCAGGGAGGGAGCTGTCTCAGACTTCACCATCCTCCCCCCCCCTCACCCACACACCATTCACTAGCTGGGACATGGGGGAAGTCAGGAGTGAGGGTCAGGCAGCTCCCCCCTGTCTGTGAAGCCAGCCTCTCACTAGTAATGCAGGGAGGGAGCTGTCTCAGACTGGTATCAGGGTTAGGGCACTGTGTGCAGGAAGATCACAACACTCCTGGTATTAATAGGGATAGGGCACTGTAAGAGATGACTGTAGTAGATTGAATAAAGATCTGATGTTTCTGCTCTCCTCACACCAAACAAAAACAACACACAAGCAGAGAAGCCCTTCTTACAAAGCTGAGCTAGTGAGTTAAGTAGGAGGAAAAGTAAAACATACTGGTGCCAGTGTGGCTACTTAAAAAATACACTTACCAACAATCAATTACATATATTTGAACTGTGTACAGTTCCAGCCAGGACCACCTTTCTAAAATGCACAGTGATTGGCAAATTCAACATGCACTAGCATTTCAGGTGCCTGCTAACAAAAATAATAAACAAACAAGTTCTAGTCACGTGAGTGCTGATCATTACATTACTTTTTTTGTCAAGCTTCCAACTGTTTCCATTTCACATCCCCCCAACCATATTGGTAACATCAATAGATAAGAGCACAGCCAGCCAATAGGAATACATACATACATATTCATTCCTAAGTGACCTTTACTGACCTGGGAAGTGTGAACTTTGTTTCATTTTCTGTTGGTGTTCGTTAGTTTCCAGTTCCATTTCCCATCCCCCCAACCATCACCTCAGTGGTAACCTTGGTAACATCAATAGATAAGAGGGCAGCCAGCCAATAGGAACACATATTCATTCCTAACTGACCTTCAGTGACCTGGAAAGTGTTTATTTGTATCATTTTCAGTTAGTGCGCACTAAATCGAGTTAGTGCGCACTAACGGGGAGTTAGTGCGCACTAACACGATTTAACGATTTTTAACGATAAATCGTTAGAATTTCTATTGTATCGTGTTCTATAACGATTTAAGACGATATAAACATTATCGGACGATAATTTTAATCGTTGAAAAACGATTCACATCCCTACAGGAACAGCCACCCAAGAGTTTCCTTCAGTAATGAATTGCTCTGTAGGCCAGCATAGGCAATTGTTCTTTTGGAATAAGATCTCATAAGTTTTTGCTTCATCTCTATGGCTCAGCATTGAAAACAGGGCTTTAAAATAACAAACTTGTCTCTCTTGCTTTAGTAGTCAGCCCCAGTCAGGTACTCATTAATTTGTCTAATATGTTCGTGAAAGAATTCTAGGAATCTGGGCAAGTTATCAGAGATGATATCTCCTGCAAACTTTCTCATAACCTCTCTAATAAGTCAATTACACACTACTGCTTCAATCTGCCATATAGACTAATGTTGCTCTTCCTTCTAATCACTGTTCACAGTCTTTCAGTGGCAAAAAATAAAGCATTGTCTGCTACTGGTCTCTTTCCCCCTCTTTCATGTTATTGAAATTTCACTAATGTGTATGCATTCATCACTGAATCTACAAAGCCAGTTATCTGTAGTATTCAAGTATCATGCCTTTTGGTCCAGCTTTACAAGAAAATTAGCTTGTTCCAAGCCAGTTCACATAGTGTCCCTGAAAGATGAGTGAATCCTAATTAATGTTGTCATCTTGAAAGAATAGTTCATTGGAAATATATAAAATATTATACTAGTTTTTCAAGTCTATATTATTAGGATGTCCAACTGATTCCCTCACAGGTTGCCTGACTTGGATGTATTCAAAAAATATTTTCTTTTCAAATTCTCTTTTTTCCTGCCTTATCAATGTTTTTTATCTGACTTTATCCAGCCAATACTAGGATAATTTAAATCTCCTATTACACTGGGCAACAAATTTTCACAAAAGTCATGTTACTGAAATGAAATTAGTCAATTCTTAAAAATTTCCATGTGCTAAACATGAATGTGACTGTGAAAATGCAAAATTGGCTCTAGTTTTTTTGTAATATGCAATAATATAATTACATCTTGAATTGCATGCCAATAGTAGGAGACCTACGGTTAATACCATTTGAAAAATGAAGTCATAGACTACGTTTTAGATTTCTTTGCTTGTCTCTTGTACACCTGTTCGGGAGCATCTCTGCAGAGTGTCCAGCAGTAGTCAGCCAGCATGAATATTTCAAATGCTCACCCTTTCTGACTGGGCTTCATATAGTACACTGCTGACGTCAGCTTACTCAGCAGCAGCATGGCAGTAGAACTGCATTACATCAGAAAATGATGTAATAAACTCTAGATGATGTGTGCATGATGATATTATGCAATATGATGCAATATTACATCATTCTAGGCTTATTTAGGATGTTGTTACAGTCCTACTGGATAAATTTACACGACTAAACATAGAAAGTGAACTATATTAAATATCTTCAAAACGAGAGCCAATAAAAACTTTTCATGGTCATATTCGTGATCAGCACATCAAGATACTACAGAGTAGGACCTTTTTAGGTCAGTAACACTTTCATTGTTGCCCAGTGTTATTACTGTGCCACCAAATTTGTTAGCTTATCTAATTCTATTAGCATTTCATTGTTCGTTCTGGTCAGGTAGACCAGTGCTTCTCAACCTAGTCCTCAGGGCACATCTAATCAGTCAGGTTTTCAGGATATCCAAATGAATATGCATGAGACAGATTTGCATACATTGAAAGCAATGCATGCAAATCTTTATCATGCATATTCATTGTGGATATCCTGAAAACCAGACTGGTTAGGTATGCCTTGAGGACTGGGTTGAGAAGCACTGAGGTAGACTGTAGTATATCCCTATCATTATACTCTTCCCCATCATACATGGAATTTCTATCCATATAAATTGCACACCGTATTTAGTCTCTTATAGGATCTTTATCCTGTTTGACTCTATGCTATCCCTAACATATAATGCTACCTCTGTCCCCACAAGTTTGATCCACTCTATCACTGTGATGTAATTTGTACCCTAATATTGCACTGTCCCATTAGTTAATTATCCTCCTTCCACCAAACCTCTGAGATGCCAGTAATGTCCACCTTTTTGATTCAGTGCTATACATTCTAACTCTCCCATTTTATTTTTTAGTCTTCTGGGATTTGTATACATATATAACAAGGAATGTTTTTTGTTTTATATTCCTTCCTTTCAGTTGACAGGAAACATTTGGAAACTTTTAACTCAGTTTACTCTTTAGTTAAAAGCACCTGGGCTACTCATGGCTTTATTGGAACCTTTCTGTTAGGATACTCTGACTTCCTTGTTTTGTTAGTATTTTTGGAAGATACCATCCTCTGAACCATGCACTGCTGAGCAACTGTCGGCTTTCCCTCATGTTCTAGTTTAGAAGTTGCTATCAGGCTAAAGATAGGAGTCTTGGTGGAAATGCTGAGGTATTAATTTTCAATAGGATTTACACATTTAAAACTGGGTTTTACACATGTAAATGCATTTTATGTTATGTATTTATTTATTTAAAATTCTTATATTACCGTGCTTCCAGTGACATCATCCAGCATGGATTACAAACATTCAAAACAATAAAATCACATTTCATATATCATGTATATAAAACTTCTGTCTCATAAGTTTTAGACAATAATAATAAAAATGTTTACAATAAATAATAAAACTTACCTCACCCATATACATCTTTAAAAATAAAAATGTAAGTAATTTTCAGAATACTTTTTGCTCTTACACCTCCATAAACTTTTTTTGGCAATTTATTCCATGCTGTGACATGGAATAAATTGCCAAAAAGATAAATCCCTCAACCATGCCAGTTCTAATTTATTTTTTACAGGGGGACTCTGTAAAAGCCGTTTTTCCTCTGAATGCAAAGGCTCAGCTGGAATATACCATTCAATACTATTCCGATGGTTGCATGGTTGTTCTCCCATTAGGAATTTAAAAACAATGACCAGTAGCCTACATTTCGATCTCCATTTGACTGGAAGTCAATGAAGCTCTTTCAGTACTGGCATGATATGCTCCCACCATGGAAGACCATACAGGGAACAAGCAGTGGCATGCTAAATCAACTGCAAAGCATTTAAAAGCTTATCTGGAAATCCTACATATAAAGAGCTACAATAATCGATATGGCTAAGAACCAACAACTGTACTACTGTTCAAAACATTTCCTTGGGGAACTTAGTCTTAAAAGGCCTTACTAGTTTAATCTTGTATAAAGCAACTTTGGTCACATGCCGTATTTGTGGCTTCATTGATAGCTGTGAGTCTAAAAAGACACTAAGGCTGCATACCTCAGAGATAATTGGGATTGCAACACCATCCAAACAAATTTGTTGTTAGTTGCATTCATCTAATTGATGTTTGCCCACCCAAAGAATTTTTGTTTTCTGTACATTAAGAAATAAGTGATTCTCTGCCAGCCATATTTTAACAGCAGCCATAGTATCCTGAAAAGAGCTTTCAGGTAATTCCTCATTAACTTACTTGGCAGAAAAAGCTGGACATCATCAGCATATATGAAGTATGATAAGCCTAAACTCAGAAGTAGTGCCCCCAATGGTGCAAAATAGTTACTGAATAAAACTGAGGCCAGTGTACTCTTTGATAACACCTCCGATATCATGGTCAAGAATCTTTTCCTGCGATCTTGAGTCAATCGAGTTATATCAGGATATATCCACAGTTTTTTACCATAAAAAGTCAATGATCAGTTATGAAGATAGTATCTGAATACTGTATTCTTATCAAACAAAAAGGCAAAAGACACCATCAAAGTAGTTCCATTGGTATTCTTTAATTCTTGTGATGATTCAAAAATATTGGACAGATCAAGGGTAGCTTCCTTAGAGTGATTCCCATCAACGGCTTCTTGAACTCGTGGCAGAAAATAAGCTCTTGTAATTACAGGCATTACAGCTGTTGGTATCTTAAGAATAGATGATAATTCTTAAAGAGATCTATAAGTGATATCAATTTAATTAAAGGAAAGTTTAAAACTCTCAGGTTTAAACTTCTGAAGGAATTTTCAATATTTTCAAATGTTTTAGCATAAACCAAGTCAGTTTCAACCAAACCACTTTGCATTTTTTCTGCTGAAGCGATATGAGATTTCAGAATTTTCATTTTCCCCTCTGGGAATGAACTTGTTTTTCCATAGCCAAAATCCGATGGTTAGTGTCTAAGGAAATTTTTGCCAATGAGGAAACAGGTCTCAAGAGAGACCAAAGCATTCCAAAAGGTATCCATGGTTATAACTGGAGGCTTTGATAACAAAAATTTCACAACTAGTATGTCCTGGGCAAAAGCCCCTAGACTCAATGCATTAACGTGCCCCAAAATCTCAGTGGGGGCCGGAGTCAAGGCTCCTGCCAGGGGGCCAGCCGCACCAGACAATCCCACATAAAGGAGGATCTTCTCTCTAACAGAGGCAGAGTTTGTTGCAGCCAGAGATAAATCAGGGCCTAAGAGGGTTATAAGAACTGACTCAGCCTTATATTATTTAAATACCTGGTCTGGAAATCAGTGGCTGAAGTAAGTGTGTGAGTACAGAGAGAGTGAGAGTATGTAATTTCTGTACAATACGCATAAGAAACCACTGAAGCAATTCCTCTGTGCAGAGACAGAAGAGAAGGAATTCAATTATTTTTTTATTTAACTCACTAAGGCCTAGATTTATCATTTTGCTATATCACCCTGCCCAAACTTCTCCCCTTTCCCTCATTTACATGATAACATTGTGATGCTGTGGTTATTGTGTGTGTTAAGGCATTATCGCCTGCAATAATGCCCCAACGCACACAATAACAGCCCATTGCGATTTGAAAAATGACCCCCTTAGCTAGCCGAGTTCAATAAAGCTTCTAGACCACAGCTTGAGAGAACTCAACTAGAATACTTGCGGAAGAGACTGTCGGTGCCAGTGTAATTAGGATTACACTATATCTATTATTTAAAGTTTAGTTAGGCACAAAGTCAAGCCAGGAAACTACGCTCCCCAATTGGATGTGGTGACAGGGTCCCTTCAGTTGCAAAAGCTGTGGTCCCTAACAGCAATTTAGCAGCTACATTATCAAGCATTAGTGAAGGGAAAGAAGATTGATTGCAGTGCAAAGGAAACAGCAAAGTGCATACTTACACAAGGAATGCTAGAAAACAACTGAGGCTATAGTACTTACTAGAGATGTGATTTGGTCGAAACTTTCGGTTCGGCCTTCGCTATTGACCCACCGAAGGAAATTTAATTTCCCGCGGTTCAGGCCGATTTTTTTTCGGCTGCCCTGAACCGGAACCCCACCCCAACCCTTCAGATTTAATTAATTACAACCCCCACCCTTCCAACACCCCCAAAACATACCAAAAGTCCCTGGTGGTCCAGCGGGGGTCCCGGGAGTGATCTCCTGCTCTCGGGCCGTCAGCTGCCAGTAAACAAAATGGCGCTAGTGGCCCTTTGCCCTTACCATGTAACAGGGACTATCAGTGCCATTGGCCCCTTGGTCACATGGTAGGAGCAATGGACGGCTGGTGCCATGTTAAAAAATGGCGCGGGCCATCCATTGCTCCTACCATGTGACAGGGGCCGACCAATAGCACCAATAGCCCATCACATGGTAAGGGCAAAGGGCCATCGGTGCCATTTTGATTTGTGGCAACCGACGGCTTGAGATGGGGAGATCACTCCCGGGACCCCGCTAGACCACCAGGGACTTTCAGTAAGTCTTGGGGGGTGGAGTCGGGCAAGTTTTGGGGTGTCAGGAGGGTGGGGGTTGCAATTAATTAAATTTGAAGGGTTGGGCTGGGTTTGTGGGTTTTTTTATATGCCCTTTCTCCCCCCCAAAAACAATAAGAAAACCGCACAAAATTTCATGGGTTTTCCTATTATTTCATTGGCCCCCCGAACCACGACGAAATAGGAAATATCATATATATTTCCTATTTCGTCACAAACGAATGCACATCCCTAGCACTTACCAACCCCGATTCAAATATAAAGAAAAGAAAGAGAACACTTAAAGAGAGTTATAGTCTACAATAGAGATATAAAGAATCACACATATATAAGGAAAAAACATCAAATAACAAAGGAGAGAAACAGTTGATTCTTACGTTCTTCAGAGTCCGTGGTTATACTTTAAGGGGCAGAATTTATAACCTGCACGTGTGGGGTACATTTGTGCGCACTACCCGGCTCTACCTGGCGCGAACAAATGTACACCCGATTTCATAATATGCGCGCAGCCGCGCGCATGTTATAACATCCGGGGTCAGCGCGCGCCGAGCACTAGGGGAGCCCTGATGGCTTTCCCCGTTCCCTCCGAGGCCGCTCTGAAATCAGAGCGGCCTCGGAGGGAACTTTCCTTCCACTCCCCCTACCTTCCCCTCCCTTCCCCTCCCTTCCCCACCCCCTAGCCCTACCTAAATCCCCCCTACCTTTATTTAATTAACTTGCGCACTCCAGCCAGCTGTCGGCGCTCCATCCCCCAGCACGCCCAATGTGCCGGAGGCCTCGGTCCCACCCCCGCCCCCTTCCCGCCCCTTTTTTAAAGCCCAGGGACATACGCACGTCTCAGAGGTTGCGCGCGTCGCCGAGCGTATGCAAAATAGGCTCGGCACGCTCAGGAGCAGGTTTTCGGGGTTACGCGCGTAACCCTTTGAAAATCTGCCCCATGCCTTTAAAACAAGAAGTAAATACAAAGCTCAATTTCTTTAAGGAAAAGCAGTAAAGAAACACCCTTTTCAAGAGAATAAAGTAGTTTGTTTTAAAGAGACCAACATATTTGATGAATACTCTTTTAAATTAAAGAATCAATTCTTTTCATAGGTAAAGTTGAAGATAGCTGAGGGAATATAAGAAAAGAAAAGTGTTAACTGTTGATATTGACAGTGTGGATATTATTGCATATTTAGTTTTGCAAACTTGGTAGAGTGGAAGAAATAAATGTTAACACTTAATGTTTGTTTATATATAACTGCACTCTTTCTGAATTATTGCTGTCTAAAGACTCTGAGTTCCCTCTGACTGCCTGGGTGGGTTCTGTCCCATATTTCTTTGGAAGAAGACCCAGCTGGAAGAAGAGCATCAAATTTTTCCTCTCTCAATTGGTACTTTGATAACATCGGTTAGTGACCCTCTTATTATCCCATTAGTTCAAATTTCTCCCTCAGCCACCAAAGCGAAATGTCTGATTGGAGAGATCACAAAGGACAAGGGTTCAAAACTGAGTGAATTGACTTTAAACTAGAAATGATCATGGTAATCTCATTAACAATAATTAAGGTAAAAGAAGACCACTGTTCCTGTTCAGTGGATATTTGTGTTCTTGAATAGGAAGAAACATCTTCAAGTTGTTTATGCATATGTGCACTTCTAAAAATTGTTACAATATATGTTATTGAATTATCAATAGGTTTTACCCATGTTAAGTGCATTTAATACAGATAAATGGCCTTTTGAAAATTGCTATGATATATGTATAAATGTAACATACCATCTCCTATAAAGGCAAGTAACTTCCACAGACATATGGAGCTTCCCGAGACATTTTGGAAAGCTGATAAAGGGATTACTAGCTAAGAGGTGAGACCCTTGTGGTGGAAAACTGGTTCTTGTCAGAAATGTAAGCCAGTGTATGCAAAAAAAAGGTAAGAAATAGGCTTTTACTTACTTGAGGCATCAGTTTAAATCCTGGTTAGACAGATCCATCCATGGGCAA
Source organism: Rhinatrema bivittatum (assembly GCF_901001135.1). Classification (NCBI taxonomy): domain Eukaryota; kingdom Metazoa; phylum Chordata; class Amphibia; order Gymnophiona; family Rhinatrematidae; genus Rhinatrema; species Rhinatrema bivittatum. Next base: position 127,397,862 of record NC_042622.1, on the reverse strand, counting down.
AACTGTTTTTGGGCCCTATTAATTTTACTTACATTACCAGCTTGTGGTACAGTTTATTGAAACTTCAATGTAGCAACTCCATTGCTCCAAAACAGTGAAAGTAAATAATTCTTTCAGGGCCCTCCCCCCCCCCCCCAAAAAAAAAAAAAAGGCTCTCCTTGCCGTATCAGCTGTATGAACTCCTCAGCTAGTTTCAAGTTGTTGCAAAATTACTTTGTCCCTCCCGACGCAGCCTTTGGGCGAAACACGGGGTCCTTGTCGGGGGACCCCGAAAGAATTATTTACTTTCACTGTTTTGGAGCAATGGAGTTGCCACATCGAAGTATCAATAAACTGTACTTTGTCTTTGATGAAAAAACGTCTGGACCTATAATTTCCTTGCACTCCTTGTGGATTGGATATTGTATTTGTTGGAGTGCTTGCTCTGCTCCTTCTTTATATGTGGATATAATGTAAACATGGTCATTTCCATGAGCTTTTTGTGTGGATAGAGTTTTACTGAAAAGTGTGCACGTAGATTTTAAAATGCAATTTACACTTGTACATTTTCTTATCTGACCTGAATACATTCCCAAGAATGCTTCCTCTCAATGTGAAACAACGTGCTTAATTTTAAACTGCATTAAGGGCGGAACATTTTCAGAGAGCTTATTTACATAGAGAAAATGCTTTTTTTACTTGTGGAAATAGTTTTCAAAACTGTAGCAAGAGTAGTAATAATCTCCACCTCACCCCCCCCCCAAAAAAAAAAAAAAAGTTTATCCAGTAAGCAGAAGGGGTTATATTTCTCACATAAAGTTCCAGTTCATACAAAAGTTCAAATACGTCAATCCTGAGCTTTACTGGGGGTGAAGACCTGCTTTTATGGCATGTCCCTCAATGAAGGCAGATTTTCTGTGTCCTGGCTCTCCCTTTTTCTCTACTATGTTATTATATTTGGAAAGGAGTGGGTATGGTAGGAGGGAGAAGGCACATTTATGTCTCATCTTTAAGCTTCCAAATACAGTAACAGACTTGCAGATTAGCTACTCCTATATCCTATGACATTTGCCACACTGATCTGTGTTTAAATGATAATTGCCATAATTATTTCACAATTGCTTAGTTTATAATACTGTTTAACAAATACCAGCTTGCATAGCAGACATGTCTAAATAAACTATTCAGCAAATAAACTAAAGGCTTTGAAATAATCATCCAAGCATTACATAACTTCAAACTTTCATCAGTTAATTCACCTTTTCATTCCCACTCCACCCATATCTTATATTCAGAAGAATTCTAATTGGGGACCTTTTCTTTTATCAGCGAGATGTTTGTAACTTATTATATTTTCATGCTTAGGGATTGGAGACTCAATGCACAGCGCAGAAATATTTTCTCATCTAATATAAATATCCCAACTCATGTAGACTTTCTGCATTTCATCATCTTATTTAAATTGGCTTGCCTTCCTTAGAACAGTAATTTGAACAGAGGTGTGCTACTTACTAGAAATTACAGATTAATGTTTATACAGCCGATTGGCTAAACAATTGTATATCAGTTGTGTTGCCAAACAGCAATAATGTTCATTAAAACTGCAAGTCTTTCATCAAAAGTCTGCAAAGCTGATTTTTTTTTCAAGTTGCTAAATGATAGCAAACCCACAAGTTTGACAAGGCTCATCAGAGACTATAGTCTCACTATTGGAGATACAGGGCGGTCCCTATAGGGTTACACCATATGGAGCCTATTTTCAAAACTGTGCATGTGTGTCCATGTGCGTGCGGTTCTGGACACATGGATGCACGGATTTTATAACATGCGAGCGCCAGTGTGCAAATGTTATAAAACCCAATGTCCATATGCACATGCATGCCAGATTTTAACATTCACCTGCGCTTCTGTGGGCGGACCATGACTCGCGCTAGCAGGAGGGGGAATTTTCAAATTACGTGCTGCAAATTTCCAGTTCCCTCCCATTTTGTTCCAATTAAGGAGCAGACTAGGAGGGAACTTCCCTACCCCCCTGCCTAATCTTCCTTCCCTTTCCCTCTCCACCCTGACACCTAATCCCTACCTAGCTACCCCCAATTTATTTTTTTACTACTTTCTCCTCCTCTGGAGCAGAAGTATTTTCCGTGTGCCGGCCGGCTGCCAGTGCACTTCCCCAAGGAAGCCCCCAGCCTGCCACTCTTTCATGGTCCGGCACTTCTGCGCATAACAGGGGTTATGCACATGGCTGGGCCCCTTCTAAAATGTGCATGGCAAGCACAAGGCCCGGCCAGGCACAAAACTCCTGTTTTTTACACACATGGCCCTTTGAAAATTTACTTGTATGTTTCCTCTCCCCATTGGCCAAATATTTCTCTTTTATTACTATACAAATTGACAAGTAGAACACATAGTGGGATGAATTTTCCAAATATTAGGGATGTGCATTGGTTTTCAACGAATGTGCAATCTGCAACGAATAGGTAACTGTTTGATTTGTGGGTTCACAAAACACATGGCGATTCCCCACGAATGAAACATATCATATTAGTTTCATTCTTTTGGTTCGCAGTGCTGCTTTCTTAGTGGCCGTTTGAAATAGGAGAAGGCCATGTGGGAGTATCCATAGCAATAACCAGCCCTTTCCTGTGAGTCATAAGTGACCTCACAGCCCTGTCATAGAGTGGGTCAGACAAGTTGGCAAGGAGACCAGAATGCCAATGAATCAGAGCGAAGCATTTTTCTAATTCAGCCAATCGCTGCTCTCAGTGCTCTGTGATGCTGTTCCTGCTGTATTTTTACCTTAAGCATGCGGCACGCCATGCACTTTCTTCTTGGCTGTTGTGTGAGAAGGTCGTTGCTTTTGAGTTCTCTCCAAGTGACTGAAATCTGTATTCAATTGATATTGCTTGCTACTTTGATTGAATTTTGCATTGAAAAAGATATTTGTTCGTTTTTGCTGCTGTTCCAGCCAGGCTTTTTTTACTGCACTTTTTTTTATTACACTCAGATTGTCTCTCTGTCTCTCCCGCTAAAACAAGCTTCCAGCAGTGGAATTTTGCTGCTGATCTACCCCCCTGGGGTAGGTTGCAGGCAGGGCTTGGGTGGTGTGGGTGGGAGATGGTATGAGAGTTGCAGTGACTGTCTGGGAGTTGGTATTTTCAAACAACAAGTAGTATCACTAGGAATTGTGCTCAGGCTTCCAGTCTTTTCTCTGGAGTTTCACTTTTTTGTGCACACAGAGCAGTCTCAGTTGTAGTGTACAGCAAGGCACTGTACTGTGTGTGTGTGTGTGTGTGTGTGTGTAGTTTTCCACACTCACATATATTGGTACAGCAGTGTTCTTTTAATCCAAGTCCCCAGTAGGCATCTGGAGTTTACATTTTATTTTGTGCACATACAACAGTCTCAGTTGTATTGTACAGCAAGGGACTGCACTGTGTTTGTGTAGTTTTCCACACTCACATATATTGGTACAGCAATGTTCTTTTAATCCAAAACCCCAGTAGGCATCTGGAGTTTAAATTTATTTTTGTGCACACAGAATAGTCTCAGTTGTAGTGTACTGCAAGACACTGCATTGTGTGTGTGTGTGTGTGTGTGTGTGTGTAGTTTTCCCACACTCATATATTGGTACAGAGGTGTTCAGTCAACAATAAAGAAATAATTATTTCAATTGAAATCCCTAGTAGGCAGTGACATGAAATCCATGATGTCAGGGAAAGGTAGACGTGGATGAGTGATTGGGACTGGTAGAAGAGGCACTTCAAAAGGCAGTGCCAGTCCCCCATTAAAGTTAAAAAGGGAGCTGTTCCAATCTAAAATCTCTGGAGGGGCAGTCAGTTCCATCTGGAAAAAACTGAAATTTAAAGATGATGCACTGCCACCACCTTTTTCTGATCCTGTTGTTTTGGAGCTGAGGGAAGGGGAGGCTGAGTCATGAAAGACAAAAGGGCGAGACCCAAAAGCAGCAGTGCAACAGCAGACTCTAGTTAGCGCTGACAATGTAGCACAGACACTGTTTGCTTCTGATTCTGATGAAGAAATTTATCTTGTATGGGATTCTCATCAGAAATGGAAGAAGTAATAGCTGAAGAAGGTTTAGGAGGATTAGTTAGTTCTGTCTTAGCCTCCACTTCAGTGCTGGAGGGGCGAGATGAAACTGATGATGAGGAGGAGGAAGAGCAGTCAGCGCAGGAACAGAGTGTGACTGATGCCCCTGGCATTGCTTCTCATGGAGCACCCACTACTTCAACTCCAGTGCCAGCATCCACCCCGAAGGCTATAGAGAAGGGATCACAAAAGAAATATGTGATCTGGAGCCACTTTAAATTGACAGAGGACCTGCGTTTTGCTCAGTGTAATTACTGTGCCAGGGATATTAGCAGAGGCAAGCAAATGGGAAATCTAACTAATTTTGGCATGATGCATCATATGCAGAAGCAACACCCAACAGTGGGAATGGTGGCAGTACCAGTCAGGGGACCCCTTTTCCAGGCAGCATAAAGTGGTTGAAAAGGAGCAGAGTCATCCCACACCCTCAGCCTCTTCTAGCAGTCAGGTGGCAGGCCAGCAGCCCCCTGCCATGTGTCAGAAGCCACAACCCACCATGGAGGAAATGGGGTGGTGTTCGGTAACTCTATCCTGGGGAAGGAGGCGGGAAGCCTCAGAAGTTGTAACCAGGAGCATTGGGGAAATGAATGCCCTTGATGACCACCCCTTGCAGGTAGTGGAGAATGTGGGTTTCAAGCATTTGCTGAAGGTCTTATTTCCAAATTCCAATGTCCTCTCCAGAACCATATTTAGCAGAAAGGTCATCCCCAGCCTGTACAAGCAGTGTTGCAGTCGCATCCAAGCACTGCTAGCTAAGGCCGAGGAGAGTGTGCATTTTACCTGAGATATCTGGACCGCCATGAATGCTGCACACTTTTACCTCTCCCTATCAGCACACTGGTGGGACCTGGCTGAAGCAGGGGCAGGCAGCAGCTCTATTAGTGAACATTTATCAGGGTGGAGGTGGGCTTTAATGCACACCCACCTGATGGATGATACCCATACCTCAGCCAATATTCTAGCATGCATCAAACAGATGCTGGTGGGCTGGCAGCTACACCAGCGAGACAGGAATCTTCAAGCATGGTTCTTTGTCACATACATTGGTGCAAACATGGTAAAGGCAATATCCGACAGGCGCTTTCAGAACATCCGATGTTTTGCACACACTCTGCACCTGGTAATGAAGTCAGCTCTGGGGTTGGAATCCAATTACCAAGAGAATGAATAAGTTAATACACAAGTGAATACGTTAATACACAACTGCATACGTTAATACACAAGTGCAGGAACATAGCAGCACACTTCCACAGAAGTGTGAAAGCGGGGCAGGTTCTCCGTGAAAAGCAGACTGATTTGAGGATGCCTCACAAGTGTCTCATTCAAGACATTGGCACCCGGTGGAATTCCACATATATGATGCTGCAGAGGTTAGTGGACAGCAGACACCCCTTCTTGACCTTTCTGTGGAAATGGACATAAGTGTGCAGAGTCCCCTAGGGCATCATGATTGGTTAGTCATGACTCAGTTGGTAAAAATCATGCAGCCCTTCAAGGATGCCACGGAGGAGCTGAGTTCCAGAAGTGCCATCTTGGCTGACATCAGACTATAGTTAATTTTCTGGAAGAAAATTTGGAGGGCTTTAAACAGGAAAAGGGAATGACAGCAGAGGTGCTGCATTGTCTGGACGTTTTGCAGAAGTAGGTGCAAAAGAGATTAAGACCTTTAACAAAGACCACACATACATGCTTGCCACAGTCTGTGATCCCCGTGTGAAAGGGAAACTCACCCTACAGTCCATTTGTCTCACATTTGTGAAGAACCTGCTGTTAGTAAACATCCGTGAATAGGAGCACCATAGGCAGAGACAGATTAGGCATGAAGCAGAGTAGGAAACAGCGGGCACTTCAGAGAGTAGTGCAAGCCCAAGCAGGAGCAGCACTCTGTCAGCGATAGCTAGAACTTCCTCCTCCACGACAGTACGCCAAAGCATGTTGCCCCTAAAAAATCATCTGTTCTGGAATGGCCTAGAGTGAAAGCAGCTGGCAAGAAAGACTCTCAGCCCACCCAAGAAAAGGAACACCAGCACAAATGTCAGTGACATAGTATCTCACAGAGCTCATAGAAGACATGCAGACAGATCCGCTGGCATATTGGGCACACAAGTCCACTGTCTGGTCACACCTAGCCAATGTGGCTCAACGATATCTGTCATGTTCACCAACCAGAGTGCCCAGTGAACATGTATTTTCAATGTCAGGGATATCATGAGCCCTCATCGCTCAAGGCTGGCACTAGAGTTGATGGAAATGCTAGTGATTTTGAAAATAAACATGCCTTTGCTTGGGTTTCCAGATTTTTCCAGTGAATGGCAAGATGAATAAAATCAATTTAAATCCTTGCAGCAGCTCCAACTGTTTCATATGCTCCAGATAATATCAGCACATGTACCTGACCTCAACCGCTGTGCCTATCGGTCCACTGTCCAGCCCTTATGTCACTACAAGGGCCTGACCCCAAACACTGTGCCTGTCTGTCCAGCCCTTAAGAAACTACAAGGGCCTGACCCCAAACACTGGGACTGTCTGGCCAGCCCTTAAGACACTACAAGGGCCTGACCCCAAATGCTGTGCTTGTCTGTCCACTGTCCAGCCCTTACGTCACTACAAGGGCCTGACCCCAAACGCTGTGCCTGTCTTCGTTCTAGTATCTCTAATTTCAGTTTCATGTATTTGTGCATCACTTCTTTCCAGAAAATTCTTTTTCCTGTTTTGCAACATTTGGAATGTAAGAACATAAAAAGCTGACTTAAGATGTTTGGAGCTTGCATATTTCATATGGTCAATAGTTTTCATGACCTTCATAATTTGGGCCATTTTCCCTAAATCTTTCTTAGGTACCAACATTGTTTCTAGTACTATAGAAAACTGGTAGTAATTGTACTCTAGTTCATCCTATGTGTTCACCCTAGTTTACAGAGGTACTGTGTAGGGTACAAAGTCAACATAGGTTGATATTGTAGATCTGGACTTGAGTAGCCGTTTTCTTATTTCTGAGAGCTCTTCAAGTTCCTTTGTCATCAGCTGAAGTGCATAAAGTACAGTTAATAGCTTCTAGGTAATCACAAATAATCTCCAGCTCAGTTCTTGCTTCACAAATGGCATCTCTATTGCTCTAAAAGCATCCTCTATTGAATTATCCTTCACAAATGAAAAAGATGCCATTTTCTTCTAGCAGTGAACCAGTTCAGGAAGAAGTAACAGAACAAACCACAATATACCTGCACAAAGGAAAGGGAACGCTCCCTGGGTGTAGCCTATCTCTTATTACCCGCTGACATATGTTGAACAGGAACCGCTGTTCACTTGGAAACCTTCCCCACTTTGCCAAATCTTGAAGGCTCGGGCCCCACTCTGGGGCAAACCCATTCCAGGGAGCCCTTTCCTGCGCAAAGTAAAGGGAACTCTCCTCAGGTGTCACCTATCTTTTAACACCTGCTGACACATGTTGAACTGCTGTTCACATGGAAACCTCCTCCATGTCGCAACACTTTCCAAGTCTCATGCCCCACTCTCGGGGAGAACCCATTTCATGGAGCCCTTTCCTGCGCAAAGGAAAGGGAAATCTCCCTGGATGTCGCCTATCTCTTAACACCCGCTGACACATGTTGAACTGCTGTTCACATGGAAACTTCCTCCACGTCTCAACACTTTCCGAGTCTCATGCCCCACTCTCGGGGCAAACCCATTTCATGGAGCTCTTTCCTGCGCAAAGGAAAGGGAACTCTCCCCTGGAGTCGCCTATCTCTTAACATCCTTGCCCCATGTTGAACCACTGTTCACAAGGAAATATTCTCCACTTTGCCATACTTTGAAGGCTCGTGCCCCACTCTCGGGGCAAACCCATTTCAAGGAGCCCTTTCCTGTGTAAAGGAATGGGAACTCTCCCTGGGTGTCGCCTATCTCTTAACACCTGCTGACACATGTTGAACTGCTGTTCACATGGAAACCTCCTCCATGTCGCAACACTTTCCGAGTCTCTTGCCCCACTCTCGGGGTGAACCCATTTCAGGGAGCCCTTTCCTGCGCAAAGGAAAGGGAACTCTCTCTGGGTGTCGCCTATCTCTTAGAACCCGCTGACACATGTTGAACCAGAACTGCTGTTCACATGGAAACCTCCTCCGCCTCGGCCTTCAAAATTCTCATTTGTATATCTGCTATGTCCACCAGATTTTAAAAGACCAGTGAGAGCTCACTAGATGGCAATGGAACCACCACACTCTAGGGGTGAACCCATTCTAGGGAAACCTTTCCTGCACAAAGGAAAGGGAATTCTTCCCGGGGCTCTTGTTTGAATATTTGCTACTACCACCAAGATCTGCACCAGCAGCAGCTCCACCCCACCCAAGCATAGTTCATCATGTTTCAGGTCCTAGCTCGCGTGTTAGACTCCTTGTCCATGTTTCAAGATGGGTCGGGTGGACAGCATGCCCCGGTTGACAGTCGCGCCGCATGCAGGGGGCCCCGTCCCCCTTCAACCCTGCTCCCCTCTTCTTGGGTTCTATCTGAGAAGCTTGTTTGCTGTTTGATCTCTCTCAGAGTATCTTAAATCTTTATTTAATTGCTATTGCTAGTTTGCTACAATTAATTTTCTATTGCTGAAAAAGATATTTGTTCTTTTTTGCTGCTGTGCCTGCCAGTCAGCCAGGCTTTTTTTACTGCACTTTTTTTGAATGAACTTCTTGTTGACTATAGGTCTCGTGCCAGTATTTAGCTTTAGATGGACTTTACCGCCCACTTTTGGCTGCATTCACAAACAACCCGATTCCGAGAAGACCTGGTCCCGGCACTCCAGGGGCCACTACTTCCGGCCTAACACCATCCGTGGGCTGAGCCTCATTTTGTCTTGCCTTCTTGCTTTCCCCTATCAATACCACAGTGACCTGACTACCTCAGTTCTGCCAGCCTGTCTTGCCCCTATCAAAACCACAGCATCCTGACTACCTCAGCTCTGCCAACCTGTCTTGCCCCTATCAAAACCACAGCAACCTGACTTCCTTAGCTCTGCCAGCCTGTCTTGCTCCTATCAAAACCAGATTGACCAGACTACCTCCACTCTGCCAGGCTGTCTTGCCCCTATCAACTTTCTGCTACTCTGCCTTGCTGCCATACACTAGACGACTCACTCTTCTCCTTGTGGTGTTCTTGCCACTGTCATGGTTCCTCAGTGTGTTGGTGCTAGTCTTTCTGCTGCTTTGTCCCTTTATCTGCACCTTGTGGTTTTTTTCTGACACTCTTTCTGCTTGCTATGATCCCCCTTCATTGTGCTGTAGAATGTTGATGCCACTTGTCTTGCCACTTTGCCTATCGTGCTGCCTTTGAGGATTCATGCAACTGTTATCGGTGCTCTCTTTTGAAGCTGTGGTGTGTTTTTGACTCTCGCTGCTGCTTTGCACCTCTGTTAAAGCATTCTTGCCATTCCTGGTACCCTTTTGCCCCTTTACAGTGTTTTAGGCTATTCATGCCACTTTGGTGCCACCTTGCCACAGTCTAAGTACCTTGGAACTCTTTTCTCATTCTGATGATTGCTCCCCAGATGTTTCATCAGAATTGATAAGAAAACCCCAATTCTGCAGCCAAAAATAGGCTGCAAATACTTCCCCCCATTGACTTTAATGGCAAATAAAAACGAATGAAACTAATAAACGAATTGGTTTTTCCCCCTATTAAACTAATGAAATGAATTTAGTTCCCGGTGAAATGAAAAATGAAATGAAATGTTTCCTTCTGCACATCCCTACACATCATTAAATAAATAAATAAATAAATAAATAAATATGATTATGTGAAGCATCCCCCTAGAATCCATATTTTCTAAATGGGTCACCTATGACCAAAAGTGATAGGTTGGCATCTGTTCTATTGTGGGCTTTCTTCTGTGGCATTGGCTTGCCCGGTGAAGGATTCTATGCCAGCATAAACACTTGGTCAGGGCTATCAGGAATCTAAGGAAATGGATTTACCATCCCTCCTTTCCTCAACAATTTGTAGCTTCAAGGTATTCTGACCCTTCACTGTATCTATAAGGGTGTAACATTTCCTTACCTTTCTAATGGCACAAGCTTAATATAATTACACCTGTGGTAAAACCCTTCTTGTAATCTTGCTGGGCAATTCCCATAATCTGGTTATCCTGTCTCCTATAAGGTTCCAACTTCAATTACCACTCCTGCTAGGTAGGGGTGTGCATTCGGATTGACCGCATTAGTGAAACGCAACTCATTTTTTTTTTTTACTTAAAAAATTGATTCGACATAAACGATCGGATTTCCCACATATCGAACATAGATATGTTCGATATGTGGGAAATCGCGATTGTTGAGCCAAAATAAAAATATAAACCCCCTTACCCTCCTTAATCCCCCCCCCCCGACTTACCACAACTCCCTGGTGATGGAGCGGAGTGAGGACGCCATTTCTGCAATCCTTGGCGAGAAGCATGTGACGTCGGCGGCACGTCGAGTGACGCGGCGTCACGTGATTCCCGGCGAGTTCGCGCCGGACGGCTCGTTCGGCCCAAAAAGAACTTTTGGCCAGCTTGGGGGGGTCAGGAGGCCCCCCCAAGCTGGCCAAAAGTTCTTTTTGGGCCGAACGAGCCGTCCGGCGCGAACTCGCCGGGAATCACGTGACGCCGCGTCACTCGACGTGCCGCCGACGTCACATGCTTCTCGCCAAGGATTGCAGAAATGACGTACTCACTCCTCGCTCGATCACCAGGGAGTTGTGGTAAGTCTGGGGGGGGGATTAAGGAGGGTGAGGGGGTTTAAATTTTTTTTTTGCACATATGTACATATACCCAACTCATTGGATTTTTTTTATGTCCATATTGGCCGCAAGTGGGACCCCCTTTCGGACATAAAAAATATGAACATAAAATTTTGCTCTGCACATCCCTACTGCTAGGTCTGTCTCACTTTCCTCTAAAAAAAAAAAAAAAAAAAGGAAAATCTCTTTGAAACCACCTTTGTTTTATTTTCTTATTTAATCCTAGAACATACTTGATATAACCCACACTATTCTTATCAATAAAAACTTTCCACTCTAAGTCTCCACAATTAAGTATTTATTAATCTTAGAACAATTTCAACATTTCCTACAGTCTCTGGGTTTTTCAAACAATATACACGTTCAGTCTTTTAAACATTGCAACAGAAGGAACTCACTAGCTATTACTTAATTCTAGTATTCTGTGGTTTCCCTGTAACATTCTGCACTTCCAACAATCAATTAGACAAGAGCAAGGCTTCTAACTAAATTATTTCCCCTTCAACCTAAGTTGAAGTCTTTAGTGCTCTACAGAGGTTCACTGCACAAGCTTTCATACTGCAGCTTCTCCAGCAATGATTCTATGGAGGTAACAAATTACCAGTTTTCTTTCCTCAGGCTATTACACCTGATCCTTTAAAGCTTCAGAACAGCCACAGTAACATTCACTACCTGGAGTTATTATTCCCTTATAGCAGTTGCTACATTTACTCAAGTGGATTTTTTGTATCGTCGCAGAAACAAACTACAGTACCTATCTTAGGGGGTCTTTTTTTTTTTTCGCGTGCAATAGCTAAATCGGGGCAGAGTCTGGGCGGAGTCCACACCAGAAGAGGAGGAGTCGGGGCAGCATCAGGGCGGACTCCACAATGACTTCATTGACGGTGAAAAGGTAGGACACCTTATCGCTGCCATTAGCGCGCCCAATAGCACCACCTTTGTGGTGGTGCTATTGGGTGTGAAAGCCGGCAGCGATCGCACCGTAGAGGTGCGATCGCTGCTGGCTTTCGCAGGCCTGCCCCCCACTTCGTCCCCCATTACCGCCAGATTCTCTAAAGTCTGCGACCTTAGAAAATCCAGGCCTTTGTAACAGGTGCACAGCTTTTCCATTCCTATCACCTAATAAAAGGAATATTCCTTCAACTATGCTGTTCACTCTGTTTAAATTAATTAACCCTTAAATCTTTATAAAGGTAACTTTAACACACTTCATAGACTCAAGAAATCATAATATTGCCCAGCTCAGTTTAAACCCCAAACTTTTATTATGCTGCTTGCCATTCTCACACAGGGTCTGGATCTTGAATCCATTTCCTTTTCCCACACAGTAGAAAAAGTGCCCTGATTCAGTAATAGAATAAAGTCTCTGTTAATAGCAATCAAAAGGGACTTATCTTAGATGCTAGTAATATCCATAAATCAGGCTCCGACTCATCATCATAAGAATATAAGACATTGCCATACCAGGTCAGACTAAGGAACCATCAAGTTCAGCATCTTGTTTCCAACAGTGGTCAATCCAGCTTACAAGTGCCTGGCAAGTAGAGATGTGTGCATTCGCCTAGGACGAATTAGGCAATTTCAATAAAATTGCCTAATTCGTCTTGGTTCAGGGAGCCTGAAACCCGAAGGAATTTTTCCTGAAATTTCGGGAAAATTTTGTTTTTGAGTTTAGTGTGCACGAACTCCCGAAAAAATGTTAGCACGCACTAACAGGAGTTAGTGCTCACTACCCCATTAGTGTGCACTAAAACGAAATTCGGGTCTCCCCGAATTTTAAGGGCCCAAACTGCAGGAAATACCTACTGGCAAGTGGCAAATACCCAAACATTAAACACATCCCATGCTACTAATGCCAATAATAGCAGTAACTATTCCCTAAGTCAATTTGATTAATAGCAGTTTATAGACTTCTCTTCCAGGAATTTATCCAAACATTTTTTAAACCCAGCTATACTACCACATTCTCCAGCACAAATTCCAGAGCTTAATTGTGCAATAAGTAAAAAAGAATTTCCTCTGATTTGTTTTAAATGAGCTACTTGTTAACTTCATGGAGTGCCCCTATTCCTTCTGTTATCCATACGAGTAAATAACAGATCCAGATTTACCCATTCAAGTCTTTTCATGATTTTGTAGACCTCTACCATATCCCCTCTTGGCCATCTCTTCTCCAAGCTGAACAGCCCTAACCTCTTTAGCCTTTCCTCATAGGGGAACCATGCCATCCATTTTATCATTTTGGTTGCCCTTCTCTGTATTTTCTCCAGTTAAACTATATCTTTTTTGAAATGTGGTGACCAGAACTGCACAAAATATTCAAGGTGCAGTCTCAATATGGAGCGATATAGAGGCAATATGGCATCTACCATTTTATTCCCTTCCTAATAATTCCTAACATTCTGTTTGCTTTTTTGACCACCACAGTCACCCAGCCAATTATTTCAATATGTTATCAGATCTCTTTGATGGGTGTTAGCACCTAATGTGAAAACTAACATTGTGTAATCACAGCAAGGGTTATGTTTCCCTATATGCATCACCTTGCATCTGCCATTTGGATGCCTAATCTTCCAGTCTCACAAGGTCCTCCTGCAATTTATCACAATCTGCTTAAAATTTAACTACTCTGCATAATTTTGTGTCACCCACAAATTTAAGCACTTCACTTATTGGGATCCTTTCCAGATCATTTAAATATATTAAAAAGCACTGGTCCTAGTACAGATCCCTGAGGCACTCCACTGTTTACCTTTTTTCCACTGTGAAAGCAGACCATTTAATCCTACTCTCTGTTTCCAGTCTTTTAACCAGTTTGCAATCCACAAAAGAATATTGCCTCCTATCCCATAACCTTTCAGATTTCTTAGAAGTCTCTTATGAGGGACTTTGTCGAACGCCTTCTGAAAATCCAAATACACCACATTTACCAGTTCATCTATGTCCACGTTTATTTATACCTTCATAAAAAAGTAGGAGATTTGCAAGGCAAGACTTCCCTTGTGTCCCAACAAACCATATCAATCTAAATGTTCTGTGATTTTATTCTTTAAAACAGTTTCCACGATTTTTCCCAGCACTGAAGTCAGGCTCACCAGTCTATAGTTTCCTGGATCTCCCCTGGAGCCCTTTTTAAATATTGGGGTTACATTGGTCACCCTCCAGTCTTCAGGTACAATGGATGATTTTAACGATAGATTACAAATTTTTACTAATAGGTCTGAAATTTCATTTTTTAGTTCTTTCAGAACCCTGGAGTGTATATTGTATACCATCTGACCAAGGCAATTTACTACTCTTCAGTTTGTCAATCTGATCTATTACATTTTTCAGGTTCACCATAATTTGGTTCAGTTCATCTGAATCATCAGCCTTGAAAACCATCTCTGAAATGGGTATCTCCCCAAAATCCTCTTTATTAAAGAAGAATTTGTATAGTCTTTCCCTTATCTTCCCTAAGTGCCCCTTTAATCCTTTGATCATTTAACGGTCCAACCAACTCCCTCGCAGGCTTTCTGCTTCAGATATATTTTAAAAAGTTTTTTATTATGAGTTTTTGTCTCTGTGGCCAACTTCTTTTCAAATTCTCTCTTAGCCTGTCTTATCAATGTCTTACATTTAACTTGCCAATTCTTATGATTTATCCTATTACCTATTTTGCTCTGATGAATGATCCTTCTTCCAATTTTTTAATGAATATCTTTTGACTAAACTAACTTCTTTCACCTCACTTTTTAACCATGCTGGCAAGTGTTTGGCCTTCCTTCCACCTTTCTTAATGTGTGGAAAACATCTGGACTGTGCTTCTAAGATGGTATTTTTAAACAATATCCACACCTGTTGCATACTTTTTACCTTTGTAGCTGCACCTTTCTTTTTTTTTTTTTTTACAATTTTCCTCATTTTGTCAAAGTTTCTCTTTTGAAAATTTAGTGCTAGAGCCATGGATTTACTTACTGTCCCCAGTCCTGTCATTAATTCAAATTATCATGTTAAGATCACTATTGCCAAGTGGCCCCATCACCTTTACCTCTCTCACCAGATCCTGGACTCCACTGAGAATTAGATCTAAAATTGCTTCCTGTCTTGTCACTTCCTGAACCAATTGCTCCATAAAACTGTCATTTATTCCATCCAGAAACTTTCTCTCTCTAGCATGTCCTGATGTTAGATTTACCCAGACGATATTGGGGTAATTGAAATCTCCCATTATTACTGCACTACCAATTTGATTAGCTTCTCTAATTTCTCTTTGAATTTCACTGATTGTCTCATCATTTTGGCAAAGTGGATTGTAGTATACTCGTATCGCTATTCTCTTCCCCAACAAACAAGGGATTTCTACCCATAAATATTTGATTGTGCAGGATATTTATCATCTTGGACTCTATGCCATCCCGGACATAAAGTGCCACCCCATCACCAAGTTGCTCATCCTTAGCCTTTCCTCATAGGGGAGCTATTCCATCTCTTTTATCATTTTGTTCACTCTTCTCTTTACCTTCTCCAGTGCAACTCTATTTTTCTTGAGATGTGGAGACCAGAATGGCACAGAGTACTCTAAGTGTGGTCTCAGAGGCATTATGACATTCTCCATTTTATTCACCATTCCCTTTCTAATAATTCCTAACTTTCTGTTTGTTGTTTTGATCAACGCAACACATTGAGCTGACGATTTCAATGTCTTATATACTATGGTGCCTAAATCTCTTTCCCGGGTGGTAACTCCTAATATAGAACATAACTTTGTGTAATACAGCATGGGTTATTTTTCCCTATGTGCATTACTTTGCACTTGTCCACATTAAATTTCATCTGCCATTCAGAAGCCCAATTCTCCAATCTTGCAAAGTCCTCCTGTAATTTATCGTAATCTCCATGTGATTATAACTACTCTGAATAATTTTGTGTCATCTGCAAATTTGATCACCTCACTCATTGTTCCTCTTTCCAGTCCATTTATAAATATATTAAAAAGCAAGACCCTGAGGCACTCTACTGTTTACCTTTTTCCACTGAGAAAACTGACCATTTAATCCTACTCTCTGTTTCCTGTCTTTTAACCAGTTTGCAGTCCATCAAAGGACATTGTCTCCTATCCCATGACTTTTAGTTTTCTAAGAAGCCTCTCATGAGGAACTTTGTCAAATGCCTTCTAAAAATCCAAATACATCACATCTGCTGGTTCACCTTTATTCACATGTTTATTAATCCCTTAAAAAAAAACAGCACATTTGTGAGGCAAGACTTCCCTTGGGTAAATCCATGCTGGCTGTGTCCCATTAAATCATGTCTATTTATATGTTCTGTGATTTTGTTCTTTAGAATAATTTCCACTAATTTTCCCAGCACTAAAGTCAGGCTCACCAGTCTATAGTTTCCCAGATCACCCATGGAGCCTTTATTAAATATTGGGGTTACATTGGCCACCCTCCAGTCTTCAGGAACAATGGACCAGCCCTGAGGAACAGCAGGTTCCTTTGGGCTGGGGTTGCTCTTCATTTTGCCTTTTTCTGGCAGTAGAACTCCTTCTCTTATAGATCCTAACAGCCTATGGCAGCCAACTGTTGATTCATCATGCTTCAGCTGATTCCTGCTACTCTGCCAGATGCTAGCTTTCAGGAATTCTGAGCAATGCAGACAGTTTAGCTTTTTCCAGCCTGCATTTTCCCCAGTAACTCCTGTCTAACCATGCTATATGTCCTATCTTCTGCACAGGAACTAACCAAGATCCTAACAAATCTAGTACAGTCACATATGCACATATATCCACCATTGCTACTAAAAGTACAAGTGAAAAAGGTGGGCATGTTAGGAGCATGGAAGGGCCTGGTTTACACCTATGCACATAAGTTGATATTTTAAAAGTGACTTATGTGCGAAAGTCATCAATATTACATGAGTAGGTTTACTTTAATGGTGTTTTTCTACTTGGTGTTTGGTGGGTCACTTCTCTGGCTGAGTAGACACAGCAACAGGCTAGGAGGTGGGAGTGAGTGTGACTGGGCCAGACTGGCCCATACTGTGAGAGAGGGTATGACCGGGACAGATTGCACCATAATGGGGAGTGGGAGTGAATGGTGGAGAATCTAACTTCAAAATGACTCTAATAAACTTATAGATATTCATGGCACAATGATTGAGAAGGGAGAAGGAAGAGGAGGAAGAGGAGGAGGAGGTACTCCTTACAGAGAGTAGGGACTAGGGCACAGTTTTTGAATCTGTCAGAGAAGCAAGTTGTGTGTAGGTTCAGATTCAACAAGGAAACCACATTGTACCTGTACCAGTAGTGAGAGCAGGATCTGCACCTTTCCACTTGCAGATGCCATGCCTTGCCAGTACATGTCAAGTTCATTATCGCCCTGGCATTTTTAGTCACCAGCACCTCCCAGACCCTCTAAGAGTCATGGCTGGATTAATCCAGTCTACAGCCTCCATATTTATCGAGCAGTTTCTGGCTGAATTTCTCAGGAAAATGCAGCACTCAGAGCAGACAGCAATAACAGCAAATAATATCAGATATTGACTGCATTATATAGTTTTCCTCTGTCTTGGAGGCTATCGATTGCACTCACATCCCTATAAGGGCACCAGAAGCCGATGAGACCACCTACCATATCCGCAAGGGCTTCCATTTCCTCAATATGCAGGTGGTTTGTGATGACAAGGGGATCATCAAGGACATTGTGGCCAGGTTTCTGAGATCTAGTTATGATGCCTACATCCTCTCACAGTCAGGAATTCATGACCACTTCCAGGAAGGAAACAACACTAGGAGATGGCTTCTAGATAATATACTTCTCACTACCACCATACAGCAACTAACCTCTTCTTTTTGTCTCCATCTTATTTAGGTAGAGTGACAGCAGTGGGCTAGGTTGACTGCTCCAACCTCATCCATTGAACTATCCTACTGCCCATCACTAAGAAATATCTAACTCTGCTCTTCTCTGTGTTCTCCCCTACAGGTGATAGAGGATATCCATACAAAACCTGGCTTATGATCCCACTAATGATACCCACTTCCCAAGGGAGTCAGAAAATAAAGAGCATGCTACCATTTAAGTGAACAGCAGCAGAGGAAAAAAAGAGGGTAATGCAGCTATATGACATGAGCCGCCAGCCCAGGAAATCTAGAATGAGACTAAAATGTTTTCCAGAGTCCTTACTGTGAAGGTGCTTAAAAGACAATTGAATAGATGAGCTGGAGACTCAGGTAGGGGAATTTACATGTCACATCCCCCTGGACTGTAACTTGCAGTGAAATATCACTTTAAATCATACAGAACTATGACTGCAAAAGTCCCACATTGGAGAATTCTGAATGGGAAAGGGATTTATGAGAGAAATGTATTGAAAAAACAGTCCTAGGAAACAAACAGATTCTCACCCTGGCTAACAAGGGGAATCAGCACTTGGGTACCCAGTTCTCAGACAACAGAAAAAACAAAAAGCCAGGCAGGATGGAAGGGTGTACACATGTTCTATTTCTATGGTCCTGCCTGGGTCTTGGCCTTTTGGCTGAGAGAAGGTGACTCATCCAGGCTGGGTAACAGCAAATGACTGGTCATGATATTAGCGGAGCTAAAATCACTAAAAGCTGAGACTGTGGAGGGCCTGAATCACTGAACACTAAACAGCCGGAAAAACCATTGAGTCACCTAGTGGAGCTGTTAACCCAAGCCAGGGAAAACCCTTCCACCAAGAGAGAAGAACTGAAGGGCAGTGGCCAATCCAGAGGTAGTGTGAACCCCAGTGGCAAATTGAGTGGTCCCCCTTGAGCAAGGGAACCCCAGTGGCAGATTGAATAGTCACCCTTGAGGGTGTGGACCCCAGTGACAGATTGAGTGATTCCCCCATGAGGGTGTGGACCCCAGTGGCAGATTGAGTGGTCCCCCTTGAGCAAGGGTACCCCAGAAGCAGATTGAGTGGTCCCCCAGGAGGGTATGGACCCCAGCAGCAGATTGAGAGGTGATCTTGGTTCCCCCTTGAGCAAGAGGACCCCAATGGCTGATTGAGTGGTCCCTCAGAGGGCGTGGACACCAGCAGCAGAACGAGCAGTCAGCAGGAGTGTGTGTGGACCCCAGTAGCAGATCAAGTGGTCACCAAGAAGAAGGGGACTCCAGCAGCAGGTTCAGGAGGCAGAGTTGGATCCCCCAGGAGGGTGTGGACTCTAGCACTCCAGGAGGTGAAGTCAGGTACCCAGGAGGGCAAGGACCCCAGGGTTGGCATAGACCTTTCAATAGAGCAGAAGGATCTTTCATTAGAGTGGAAGTGGCACCGAGGAGATTGCAGCATTTTAGGTAGAAAAAATCCCCTAGACCAACATTGCCCAGCAGCTAAGTTTCATTTTCCCACATGATTGAGACTTGGGATAAAAAGGGGAGGATAATAATTAGAGATATGAATCGGGTGCTGGAATCAGTTCTGGTTTTGGGTTCATGGACCCGTGGGAAATTCCGTTACCCACGGGTCCGGATGGTTTTTGTTTTCAGCTGTCCCGAGCCGAAACCCCCCCCCCCACCCTGACCCTTTAAATCTAATTATTTAGAATCCCCCTCCCTCCTGACCCCCCAAAAACTTTCCTAAAGTACCTGGTGGTCCAGCGGGTGTCCCGGGAGTGATCTTCTGCTCTCGGGCCGTCAGCTGCCAGTAAACAAAATGGTGCCGGTGGCCCTTGGCCCTTACCATGTGACAGGGGCTATCGGTGCCATTGGCCAGCCCCTGTAACATGGTAGGAGCAATGGATGGCCCGCACCATTTTTAAAGATGGTGCTGGCCATCCATTGTTCCTACCATGTGACAGGGGCCGGGCAATGGCACCGATAGCCCTTGTTACATGGTAAGGGCCATTGGCGCCATTTTGATTAGTGGCAGCTGATGGCCTGAGAGCAGGAGATCACTCCTGGGACCCCCGCTGTACCACCAGGTACTTTAGGAAAGTTTTTGGGGGGTAGGGAGGGTGGGGGATTGCGAATAGTTAAATATAAAGGGTCGGGGTGGGTTTGAGGGTTTTTTTTCCTGTGTGCCCTTTCTTCCTCCCCCCAAAATGATAAGAAAACCACACGAGGAGGCACCATCCAGGGTGGTGGTGGTGAAGCAAAGCAAGTGAGGACTGCTTCCAGAGAGGCATCAGAAAGCAGACAGCATTCTATGGAGGCAGTGGCTGACAGGTTGGCAACTGGCTTAAGCTGCAGCATCTCTCTTCACACTGCAGTCTAGCCCTGCATTTCTTCACACATGCCCCTCTGCTCCTGCTAAATGTCCTGTATCTCTTTCTGTACTACATTCTTCAGGCTCTGGGTGTCCTGCCTGAAGCCTGCTATCTCCTCCACCACTCTAGCATTTAGTTCCAGCATTTAGTTCCAGCCTTTAGTTCCAGTGCCTTTCAGCTGCAGTGGACTGCACCTCCTCTTCTCTTTCAGAGAAGATGTCTTCCTCCACTTGGCCCGCTTCCCCCTCACCAAATGCATGCCGCAAGATGTCCAGTATGCGTGACAGTGTATGAGTTGGCTGGGTGTCCTCTTCCTCCTCCTCTATGATAGCCTGATGATGCTTTGCTGATTGCTGCTCATCAGTTGGTCCTTCCTCCTCCTTAGTGTCCCCTCTAGACTTGCGGGCAGAATGCTACCTTACCTATTGAAGGCTACTGGGTCCAAGAGAACCAGAGTCCTCACCTGTCTCCTCAACTGCCAAAAAGAAAAGTGTACTTATTTTCAATATTTATTTATTTATTTGTTTATTTGAAGGTTTTTGTATACCGACATTCGTTAAGAAAACATCACATTGGTTTCCATAGAACAATAATTAGCCAACAGGGCTTTACAATGAACTTGATATGATAAACTGGGGAGGGGGAGAGCAGGGAAGGAGTGGGGAGGAGGGGGTGGGATTAAGGTGGGAGGGAGAAGACGGATATGCTGTACAAATATGTTAACATAAAACATAGCTAAATACAATTATAAATAGCGTACAAGATAATTATAGTTAATACGAATATAGATAATGTACAAGAATTGATAAAGTACAGAGAGTACTTGGAGGAGAGTATAAGGAGAGAGGAAATTGGTAGGGGATCTAGTAAGGGTGAAGGGAGGGGAAGCTGTTGCCGTGCGGCCTGCGCCATTTTGCGCAAAATGGCGCCGGCCGTACGGCAACACGATTCGACTGCAGGAGGTCGTTCCGGACCCCTGCTGGACTTTTGGCAAGTCTTGTGGGGGTCAGGAGGCCCCCCCAAGCTGGCCAAAAGTCCCTGGGGGTCCGGGAGCGATCTCCTACACTCCTGCCGTCGGGGGACAAAAAAACAAAATGGCGCCGGCGCTATCTTTGCCCTGTCATATGACAGGTCAAAGGTAGCGCCGGCGCCATTTCTACAATGCACGGAGGTCCAAGAGTAAAAGATCACACCGGGACCCTTCCTCTGGACCCTAGATAATTTAAGGCATTTTGGGGGGGTTCGGGAGGGTGGGGGATTTATTTTAAAGGGTCGGGGTGGGTTTTAGGGTTGTTTCAGTGTGCCGGTTTTCCCGCCCTCCCCCCCACTGGACCCCAGGTAATTTAAGTCATTTTGGGGGGGTTCGGGAGGGTGGGGGATTTAATTTAAAGGGTCAGGGTGGGTTTTAGGGATGTTTTAGTGTGCCGGTTTTTGATTTACACGATTTACACGATATTTTAAAAACCCAAACTGTGACGATCCGATTTCCTCCCCCTCCCAGCCGAAATCGATCGTTAAGACGATCGATCACACGATTCACATCTCTAGAAAGTTTGGCTTTTTAGGCAGGGCTGCCCTCCTTTCAGACATGGTGTGGTCCAAAATCAACCAATATGCGACTCAGCTAGTTAGTCAGATAAACCTATCCAGCTTACTTCACCTGTATATTCAAGTGGCATGGGCTCACCTCTGAATATACCCAGCTATCCTAAAGTTAACCGGATAAGTCTATCCTGCAAACTTTAGGACAAGTCTATGGGTCAACCAGACTTAGCCAATCTGAGTTAGCCAGATAACTCATCTCCTCCCAGTTACATCTTCACCCTGACTGCTACATAGCCAAATATCTATTTAGAAAGACAAGTCGTTATCAGACTAACGGGCCGATACAGTACAGTGCGCTCTAATGGAACGCACTGTTAGCCCACGTTTGGACGTGCGTTTTCAACGTGCTAGCTTTACCCCTTATTCAGTAAGGGGTGAAAAACGTGCGTCCAACCCCCCCAAAAGTAATAGCACCCGCAACATGCAAATGCATGTTGATGGCCCTATTAGTTATTCCCGCGCGATTCAGTAAGTAAAATGTGCAGCCAAGCCGCACATTTTACTTTCAGAAATTAGCGCCTACCCAAAGGTAGGCGTTAATTTCTCTCGGCACCGGGAAAGTGTACAGAAAAGCAGTAAAAACTGCTTTTCTGTACACCCTTCGACTTAATATCATGGCAATATTAAGTCGGAGGTCCCAAAAGTTAAAAATAATTAAAAAAAAAAATTTAAAATGGGCCCGCGACTCGCGGGTTGAAAACCAGATGCTCAATTTTGCCGGCGTCTGGTTTCCGAACCTGTGGCTGTTAGCGGGTTTGAGAACCAACGCCGGCAAAATTGAGCTTCGGCTGTCAAACTCGCTGACAGCCGCCGCTCCTATCAAAAAAGAGGCACTAGGGACGTGCTAGTTACCAGGGGCAACTGCTCTTTCCTTTGTAGTAGCAGCCATGTGGCTGGGATAGGAACCTCACTTCATTGATATGTCCTTCTGTCTTTTCCTCACTCTGCCTGTCTGACTGTACACAAAAGACAACCTTTCTTTTATACCTAATTTAAAAAGTTCATTAGCAATCGATCTCCTGCTCCTCATTGGCTCTGGTCCAGGATTGCACCCCAAGTTCTGATTCCTAGAACTGCCATAGGTCCATTCAACTCAAAATCTTCCTTCTGCAGAAATATAAATTTAATCCTAGCAATTGTAGCCAGGCCCACTTGGTGTTCCTGCAGTTCAGGGAATAATACTACTGGCTTCCAGCCATGGCACCCCCCCCCCCCCCCTTTGTAGTGGAGCCAGAGGGTAATTTAACATTTGCATAGGTGAGAAGGACTTCTGTAGGCTTCAAAGGAAAGCATTTGCAATGGCCCCTCTCTGTTTCGACCAACAAAGGTACTGCCAAGTTATTCACATCACCATTTGCTTTTATGGTTCTCCCCTTTGCAATTTAATTCACTTTTGCTAGTCAGAGCAAGAATAATATCGTAAGCTTCTGGCATACAATTATACATGGGAATTGGAAAAGGCTAGGAGCTGCTGTACCACCTCTTTGCCCAGCACCTGGGGACATCCCCCCCCCCCCCCCCCCCCCTCCTCGCTACACTACTGATACCAATACATTTCAGTCGCTACATGCAGGTATATTAATCCAGTGTACACAAATATAAATTACACACATATGCTCACTATTTTAATAATGCACCTCACATAAATCTTGCGCCTTTATAGGCGTAAATAATATAGCCTTTTTCACCTGCATGTGGGTATAAAAGGTTTGCTCCAGCACTTGACTTCCTGATTGCACCAAGGTCCATATTCAGCACCACTTAACCAGATAAGATTTGAGTTATCCGGCTAAGTGATAGCGCCTGAATAAGTGCCCAGGATCAGTGGCCACAACATATAGGCTGATTCAGTTAAAGTCATGGGAGAGTGGACGAGCGCCCGCTCTTCCGGCACACGCACAGGTCATTCCCCTGTGCGCGCGATTCAGTATTTAAATCTTCATTGTTGGGGGGAATTTCTGTGGATGCACAGAGCTGGAGGTACAATATTTATATTGACGTTCTTTCCCTTCCTGTATACATTCCAGACTTCACTCTCGTAGCCATGTAGAATTAGTTGAATGAAGCTATCAAATAATTTTAATAGTAGTTTTACTAGAAGTGTGAAACTAGCCAGCTTTTAAAAATTATGCAGAAGTCCCTTTGGACTTTCTTATTAAGACTTTTTACAGGTAATTTTAAAGCAGGGAGGCATGCTATGTAGGTGGGTGTGATATGAAGAAATCTCATTTTGACTCCCCCCCCCCTCCCCAAATTCTTCTGTCTTAAGACACCACTTACTTTCTGTGACCTTAAGCATTAGTACACGAAGGAGGGGGGGGGGGTGCTGGAGAGGCATACAAATGATTTGACCCCCGGGCACTGGAGACCCTCGGTATACCACTGATTGGTATACACATACTTTTTCTACATAGAGAGGCTCCATGTCATCAGGAACATTATAGCTTGCAATGTGGGCAAGACCTGGTCCAGCTATGCCTGTCCCTAATGACAAAGAGCCTGCAGCTGCCCCACCTCCAGAAGGTATATCTTGAATGTTAGGAAAGCAAGGCATGTGTGGATGATAACCTCATCATCAGAACCCTGGATATTTTATATTTTGACCTTGGCTTTCATTCATTAGACCTGTTTCTTTACTCATTAAGGAACAGAACCTTAATTCAGCAACAAATTATCTCTTAGGAAATGTTATATGCCCTGTGTATTATTAAATATCACGCAAATAATAGTTTCTACTGGGTGTGTGTGGCTTCATCAACCCTACAAATTCTTGATGGTGTAATTATTACTAATTATGTCTTGATTCGGAAACAGCTGAGGGGAAATTACAGTTCTGACCCTGCTTTAGGTGACAGCCAAGCTCTGAAAGCTTCTAGTGTGAAGGTCCTTATGGATTACAGGTGGGGGAGATAGGGGAAGGGGAGAGGTCATGGAAACAGCAAGGAGTCCCTGATAGCACACAGCTGGGAGTTTGTGTATGATTGTTTTTAAATAGGACCTAATCCTATATGTCTTGTAGATAACAGGCCAATCTTGTCTTTGGAGGCAGATCTTCACTGAAAGATGGATCTTTCAGAGAGAGAAGTGTGAGCACTTTGATGAAGGGATTTGTAGGTGGAAGCTGGGAGCCTTGTGGAGGTAAGCTGGGTTCTACAAGGGAGGATAGACAGTTCGAGCACAGAGAAAGTTAAGGCTTGGTATTATAGATACTAGAGATGTGAATCGTGTCCTCGATCGTCTTAACGATCGATTTCTGCTGGGAGGGGGAGGGAATCGTATTGTTGCCGTTTGGGTGTGTAAACTATCGTGAAAATCGTTAAAATCGTGAGCCGACACACTAAAACCCCCTAAAACCCACCCCGACCCTTTAAATTAAATCCCCCACCCTCCCGAACCCCCCCCCCCCCCAATGCTTTAAATAACCTGGGGATCCAGCGGTGGTCCAGAATGGCGGCGGTCCGGAAGGGCCCCCTCAATTGAATCCTGTTGTCTTCAGCCGGCGCCATTTTGCAAAATGGCCGCCGCAAAATGGCGACGGCCATAGACAAAAACGATTCGATGCAGGTCGTTCCGGACCCCTGCTGGACTTTTGGCAAGTCTTGTGGGGGTCAGGAGGCCCCCCCAAGCTGGCCAAAAGTTCCTGGGTGTCCAGCGGGGTTCAGGAAGCGATTTCTTGCCGCGAATCGTTTTCCGTACGGAAAATGGCGCCGGCAGGAGATCAAGTGCAGGAGGTCGTTCAGCGGCGGTCCGGAACCCCCGCTGAAAAAAAAAGTATAACGTAGTATTACGTAACAATAAAAAATAATAATAAATAATAAATAATAAAATAATAAAATAAATAATAAATAATAAATAATAAAAAAAAAGTATAACGTAATATTACGTAACAATATAACGTAAAAAACAATATTAGACTCTGTAGGTTTAGGGCCTCCCATTGGAGGGGAGTGGTTGCTGTGCCACTGTTGGGACCATTGCTGGTGGTGGTGATGATGGTGGTGGCTGCTGATTCCTCTTCATATTTTTCTTCCTTCTCCTCCTCAGAGCTGGTATCTTCTGTGAACAGAGCAAAAAGTGCATATGAGGCCTTCAGTTGATATGTTAAGAGTGTGATTATGTAGCATCATACAGGGAGAGGTAGAAATGATGGGATGTGCTGCTATCGGTGGGATGCCCATGTCATATAGGGGGTGGCAAGGCAATAGATAGATTCCGCGAGATATGGAACATTCTGTATAACTATGTTTTAGAACATGGTACCTAACTAGTGAGAGGGGCTTAGAGGTAGGCTCAGTGTTTGGGTGGTTTGTTCCACCCAAGTCTATGGATCTGAGGCATAGACATTCTATGGTAAACATCCTATCTAATATTATACTAGGCCTGTGAGTGCATTACAAGTAGTGCTTCATGACAGTGCTGCCCATTACTCAAGGAGTAGGCAAAGATGAATTTACAGTTACATGAGGGTTTCAGGAAGCTGTAGGCAGAGACAGGATCATATAGAATGAGAGAGCAATAGTAAAGCCAGTGATTAAAGCAGGAAATAGACTTTGTTGACATTTTCTTGATGGACATTGAATATACTTACCCCTTGCCTCCTCTTGCCTGGCATGCAGCTGGTCCATCCACTCCCTTCCTTGCACCTTAGCTTCCAAGCCTTCTTCTTGAGGTCCTCAGTCTATACAAATAAATAGGAATAGAAAGCTATTAGTTCAATGCAAAAACTTATGTGACTTCCAGAATGGCATATTTCCATTATTTCTACTGAAGCCTTGAGATTATTTCCTGGCTGTTTGCTCTCATTTCATGCAGCTATATATGGTGTCCAGGCCAGTTTGTTGACCTGAGCAGGGGCAATCTCATAAAAACCAAGGTATCGGTTTCTGTAAGGAGATAGCAGGCCATCGCAGTTTTTCAGACAATCCTATTCTGATGCATAATATTTTCAAAGGAAAGAATCAGGGACTACAGATACCACACAGATTTGGGTTTAAGACTGGCCCAGTTTTCTCCCTTCTGGAACAGAATCCAGATCAGCTCTGCAATAGGTTCCAGAAAAAAATCAGAGGATTTTTTTTCCCTTACTTGGATCTTTATTATTCTTGTGATTTTAGTTTAAAGTAGCCCCTACTTTTCGTACCCTTTTATTTAACTATTAGTATATAATATTAGCAACACATGTACATAGGTCACACCATTAATATATTACAAATATATTTCAGAATACATATATGCCTATTGCCCCTTGCCTTAACACAAGCCCACAATGTCCTCTTTGCCCCTGACTCCCATAGCCCTTCCCCATCCCTAAGGTCCCCCTTTCCCTCACTCTCTAAAAGGTTCCAAAATGCCCTCTAATGACCCATCCCCTATAACCATCCAACCTCTCCCCTAAAAAATCCTATACCTACCCTAACCTAGGTTTGCCCCAACCCACCCCTAACACTCCCACACAACCTACCTCTTCCCCCAATTGCTCCCTATCACCCATACCCCCACCCCCACCCCCCACCCAATTGCCCCTAACACCCTACCCCACCCTCAAACACCAATTTCTCCCCTTATCCACCCCTAATACCCACCACTTCCACCCCATATCCCTACCCCTACCCTCACCCACCTTCCCAGTTCCCACAATGTTCTTACACGGTGGGGGTAGGAAATGTTTCCATTAAACTCAACCTGAATGCCCCTCCATGCCTGCCTCAGCTGTCTGCTGTTCCTTTGGACTCCCTGGATCAGAAACATCAAATGTTCATTTCTCACCATCAGGGACGACAGCTGTGACACGTTTCTGGTGGTGAAATTTGGCTGCCTTGCTGGGGGGATCATCTTGGAATGACCCCACTCCAAAAGAATGGGATATTCACATGTACACAGAAAAACATACATGCATACATTCCCAATTTTGCAAAAAAATATGTATATATGAGCTTTATTCCTTTTCTATACTAAAATTAGGACTTTTATTTTTGATAGTGTTATTTTTTCCCATATTTCTATACCTTGCATTACATCATAAAGAATCTCACATAATATCTCAACACTTTTATAGAAAATGGTATTGGATAATAGGGATGTATACTTGTTTTTCCCAAATTAGGCAATTTCAATGAAATTGCCTAATTTGGAATGGTTCGGGAGAACCAAAAAACGATTTAGTTTTTTCCAAAATTTCAGAAAAAAAGTCATTTTTGCTAACTCCTGTTAGTGCACACTAAAGCGAAAATCATGCCCCCCCCCCCCAAAAAAAACAAAACCTGAACCATGGAAAAAACAAAATTCCCTTGGGGGAGGGGGCGGTCCCCGAAACGAAGCCTGACACGAAATTTGATCCTGAAGCACATCTCTATTGGATAGTTATACTATAATGAAACAACATTCTCTATTGCATCCAATGGTACCTGCACTCTCAGTTACTGGTGACCAGGACTTCTTCAAAACCTTTAACTGTATTGCTGCTCTTCCATCTTGAAATCTTTCTTTTTTTAATCCCCTTTTCTTTCTCTTCTAATTCCTATTACTCTTCAATTTACCATAGTAAATAATATAACAATTTAACATAATAACTTAACATAGTAAACGATAAAAATAAAGAGCAATTGATCCATCCCGTCTGCCCAAATTCAGATTCTTTCTCCTGAATTTCCTACCAGTTAGGTAGATGAACAAATTCCTATGGTCTACACCAACACCAGCTCCCTCCTCCATATCTCCCACCTGACCTCTCAACTCTGTTCCCACTACCATCCTCCATGACTATCCCAAGTATATGCCTTTGTTTCATATCTTCTTGCCATCTCCCCAGCAACTCTTTACCACCATGTTTTATGCCTTTCCCAAGCATTTTTGAATTGCATCCATTTTTGATGCCTCTATCATTGCCGCTAGTAAAAATAAAATAAAAAAAAGAGTTCTTCATTAGTTTACAAACTTTCTTTGGAGTTTTTCTGTGTTTATGATATCTATTATTTGAGCCAAAACAGAAGTAGTCATCTTAATTTTTCACATTTTTCAAAATTAATAGCAAATTAATGTAGATGCTGTCTTAGTCCATTTGGATATATAGAAATAAGTGTAAGCAATAGGGATGTGTAGGCTCAAGATTTTCCTTTCATTTTGTTTTTTTAATTTCATGTTTTTTCTTTTTTGGGGGGTGTTATTTAATAATTTTGGTTCAGTTTATTTGCTGAACCAAAAAACCATTATAAACAAACAAACAAAAATAAATGAAAAAAGGCCTCTTGGAAATCCTCCAACCGTCACATGCCTGCCTCAACACAAGTTTTGGGGCCTGGCCGGGCCTAGCTAGGCCCTTCTGACCCTCCTCACACTGGAAAAAAATCCCTTGGGGCCTGGGTGTACTTAGCTGGGCTTAGCTGGGACTAGCTTGGGCTTCCTGGCACCTCTGACCCCCATCCCCACCATCATTTTAGAATGATAACTAGGAGTTGAGGAAAGCCCTTGAAGAAAAAATAAAAATATATAGCACATGGAACAAAGTAACTGATCACTTGCCCAGGGATTTGGCTACTTTTATTTTGCAATGATATCTGGTTCCTATTCTCCCACCCCCTGAAGCTCCTTGGGGCCTCTGCCACCGTTTACCCTTAGCCTCTCCAAGTTATTACCTCCTTTGTTTATTGTAATTTCTCCAGTTCTCTAAGTTTTGATGTAAACCGATATGATATGACCTGTCATGAATGTCGGTATAGAAAAAGTATTAAATAAAATAAATAAATAAATATGAAAAAGAAGGTGGTTCATTATTGGAAAGTCATCCACATGATTTAAAATTAGGTCACTTTTATTGAAAAGATAATGCAGGGTGACTTTAGTCACTAGTTTCATTTTCCTTTTTGACAATATTTTTTATTTATTTAAAAAATTTGCCCGAGCAGCGCTTTGCCTCTATGCAGACAATGAAAAGAGGTGACTTTGTATGGATGAAAACTTCTAGTAGGAAGTTTTTTCTCGTCATCGTTCTTAATGTCAATTTATAATCTATTTTTCTGACGCGGAAGAAATTACTGGCAGACTGTACCTTTTAGGCAAAGCAGATTTTGCTTTCTCACGCCAGGAGTCCATAATCTGTAAATGATTACAGTGGCCTGTCTTTGTAACAAACGAGCTGAGAGTGTGCAAATGAGCTCACTGTAAAAAAGGACTTGCTAGCGCTGCAGTTGATTGCTATAACACATACTTTGCAAGATTTACTTAGTGGTTGGGGGGGTAATTGTTTTGGCTTATTACCAAAGGGTTTCTAATAAAGGATCACTGCATTATTAAAAGCACTGGCCACATACAATGCCCAGCTACCCAAAAATCTGTAGCTTACACCCCCCCCCTCCCCCGCTGTTTTCCATGCCATTACTACCTCCTCAAAAAGCAAGCAGACTGGACATTTGGTGTGGCTCATGGAGAAACAGTTTGAAGACTCAAAAAGCCCTCAACCATACTGGCCGTGCCGCCTGTGCCTTTTTAAAAAAAAAAAAGTTTCTGTGAACTGGCATGGTCTCTCTAAAGACAGGTTTGTGGGATTTAGGAAATCACTACAGACACTGCGTAAACAAAAGGAACAGGGAGCTCTTTTGCCAAGTAGGTGTGGGAGTGGGAGGAGAATTTAGTCAGCATTTAATGTCTGAGAAGGTAAAAGTCACCATCGGAAAACTCTCATATTTTATTGTTCTAACCTTTATGTAAGTATAGAGTCTACAATCCATTCCTCCTCCTTTCCCTTAAGGAATTTAGAAATACTACAATTTTTGGTCATACCATCCAATCTCTTAGTGGTCATAGCTCATAATTTTATAAAGCCGGCGCATTTGAAAACAATTCTAAACAACAGATGAAATAAACAAAAGGAGATTGCCATGGATATCTTGGTTTGATTCAGTTTATAGGGTCTGATAAAGTAATGTATTTTTTATTTTTATTTTTGGCTTGACAATGTCCTCCTGCTCCTTTCAGCTTTTTAGCTCAATTGGATACGGCCTCTATTGGGCAATGGCACTGTGATCCTTTATTTTTAACTATCCTGGGTATTTTCCCTATTTTTATAACCTTTGCTAGCCCAGCCATTGCAGGCCATTGATATCCCCCAGCTTGCCAAAGGGTAAAAGCTGGGCCTGAGAAATGACCTTGAGTTTTCTGTATGGCAATATATAGCAGTTGCCACTGGGTCAACTCTGGTAAACTGCTTTTAAAACAGCAAATGCTGCCACCTCTATTCTGACCTTTTCATATTCCATGTGAAAGAAGGCAGTATGGAATGGTTTCCACGATTTTCTGAGGGAGAAAAAGAAAATAATTCTCACATATTGTTTTTCTCCCATAAAAGATACTGACAGCTGCAGGGAGGTTCAGAAAACTACTGCTTCCAAAAATTGGAGTGAAAATATTTAGGGTGGAGCACTTCTGGAAGCAAATAAACATGTCACAAGCATGGGGGTAAATAACCCCCTTTTAGGATGGTTCTGGGATTGAATAGAGGGTATTAATAGAACGTCTATTTTGACTCCATCTCTGCGTGCCCTAAGAATATGTAACGCCCTTTTCGGCAATGAACCAGAATATAAGGGGACACATAAGTACCAGGACCAAACTATCTTCCCAGTCTTCTAATCTTCCCATTTACTAGATTGTTGAGCACAGGATGCTGGGGTTCCACTAGGTGCAGTGGTGGCGTGGGGGATCATTGCGCACTCTCTCAAAACCTCTTAAATCACTTTCCCAATGTACTCACTCCTTGTGGTTTTGACTGTTCTCATCAATAGGCTTGGAAAAACCCCAGGTGGAATACTTGGTGAGGTGTTCAAATAATATATATTTACTGTAACTGAAAAAAAAAACCCCAAAAAACAAAATCCAAACCATAAACTTCAAAATGAAAAAATACAAAAATGGGGAAACTAAGTAGATCAACTGCCTTAGTTTCTCCACAAAAGCTCTATCTCCAAGCCAGTGTTCTTTCCTGGTAACAGGAAAAGGGAAGAAAACAAAACTCCTCCTATTACATCCTCCAGAATGTAGGAATGGTGGTTATAAAAATTCCTCCCATCAAATAAGAGGAAAAGCCCCAAAAATATTCTCTTCAGCTTCTTTGTTCAGGGCAAACTGCAGACCCACTTAGACTGGTCACAGGCCAAATAGTACCAAAAGTACTCTCCCATCAGGCAGGAAGAACTCCCTCCTTGAGCTGGAGCAGATCCCAAATGAACCAGTTCAAGCAGAATATAAATCAAATCAAATAAATACAGATTTTTAAACAGAAATCTCTTCTTTCCTCTCCTCAGGGAAATCCCCTCCTGGTCCATGAGGGCTCAAATGAAGGAAAACATAACCCTTTTGTGCAGGCTGTAGGGCCTACTAGGATCCATTGAAAACACTCTCCTCCTACCTCTTCAAGAACCAAAACAACCACCACCAATTGCTCATGCTCAACCTTAGTTATATAGACGGCGCATGACCAATTCCTACACTCAAAGTGGAGAAAATCTTAGGGATGGTTCCAAAAGTTCAAAAGGTCCCTTTAGTGCACCTTGCACTCGCCGAGCTTTAGGGGAGTCCCGATGGCTTTCCCCGTTCCCTCCGAGGCCTCTCTGAAATCAGAGCGGCCTCGGAGGAAACTTTCCTTCCACCCCCACACCTTCCCCTCCCTTCCCCTACCTAACCTGCCCCCCAGCCCTACCTAAATCACCCCCCCCCCCCCCCCACCTAGGTTACACGTGCTGGCTAAGTGCCGGCGAGCGATCCCCCGGCACGGCAGCTGTGCCGGAGGCCTTGGTCCTGCCTCGCCCCCGGACCGCCCCACCCAATCCCCTCCCCTTTTTTCAAGCCCTGGGACATACACGAGTCCCGGGGCTTGCGGGCATCGCCGGGCCTATGTAAAATAGGCTTGGCGCGCGCAGGAGAGGGTTTAAAAGGGTTATGCGCTTATATTATGCCCATAACCCTTTTAAAATCCACCCCAGTATTTTTTAACATGCTCGCGTTGCTGCACGCATGTTATAAAATAGCTGCATCCATGTGCGCATGCCAGGAACCATGTGCACATGGACGTGCACGTACAGGTTTTAAAATCGACCCCATAAGAAATATTTATTTATTTAATTTATTTATTTTAGATTTTTATATTATGCTTTTCGGCACTTCAAAGCGGATTACATTCAGATACTGTAGGTATTTCCCTATCCCCAGAGGGCTTACAATCTAACAGGCTGATACAGTAAGGACGCGTTAGAAAGAGTGCGGCAGTGCCGGGCGCACCCTCGTTTGCCGCACGCACAGTTCAGATCACATACCGCTCGATACTCTATTTAAATGGCATGCAAATGCAAGCCGCGTCCAACCCGCGTCCAACGCGCATCCATGAAGCGCAATCCATTTTACTGTATAGGCGCTTTATTCAGCGCCTATACAGTATCCTGGGTGCACTGGTACCTGTCATTTCAAATGACATTTGAAATGACAGGTACCAGGAAGTGGATCCCAACTTTAACCAAAATAAAACCTAAAATCCCCTCCTCCCGAAGCGACTCGACATGTAAAGTATTGTGAATAAGTGTAACCAAAGTTAACTTACTTTTTCTTTCTTTCATCCCTTTCAGCCCTCTCTGCCCTCCTCCGGAGGCACGCGCCGCGGCTCCCCTGCCTCCCAGGGGCAGCCGGCGGCGAAAGCGGCTTCCAGCGACCCCCGCCAGTGAAGACGGACGAACGCACGCCCATAGTGCATGGGCGCTCAAGCCAGCGAAAGCACATGAACGGGCGTGCGTGACGTACGCCATGACGTCACGCACGCCCATTCATACGCTTTTGCTGACTTGGGGGCCCGTCAATTTGGGCGCTCAAGCCACCGAAGCGCATGACATCACGGCGTACGTTCATACGCTTCGGTGGCTTGAGCGCCCAAATTGACGGGCGCTCAAGCCAGCAAAAGCACATGAACGGACGTGCGTTCGTCCATCTTCACCGGCGGGGGCCGCTGGAAGCCGCTTTCGCCGCCGGGTGCCCCCGGGACGCAGGGGAGTCGTGCCTCCGGAAGGCTGAAAGGACTGAAAGAAAGAAAAGGTAAGTTAACATTGGTTACACTTATTCACAATACTTTACATGTCGAGTCGCTTCGGGAGGAGGGGATTTTAGGTTTTATTTTGGTTAAAGTTGCTTCGGGAGGAGGGGAGAGAGGACTGGGGCTACCCCGGAGACTGGCACCCATGGACGCAGCCAGGGCAGGTGAGCGGGGGCTGAGGGAAAGTTTGCCGTTTACCCTTACCCCTGCCTCTAACGCAGGGGTAGGGGTAGGCGGTAAATTAGCAGATTAAACACGCAGCTAAACTGCAGGTTAAAAAGGCAATAGTCGGGGCGCACGTTACTGAATGGGGGGAATAGCTAATCTGATCGTTTACATCTCATATACATGCCGCAGGCGGAAAGGGTTACCCGTTGATTTTAAGAAGCGGTAAGGATGGGTTAAAAGGGATAGTGAATCGTGGGTTGGACTAACGTGGCCAAATTGTGAGTAGAAAGTGGGTTAGAAGCAGGGTAACCGCGGCCGCACTTTACTGTATCGGACTTTAAGTTTTTACCTGAGGCAATGAAGAGTAATGTGACTTGCCCAAGTTCACAAGGAAGTAGGGATAGTAGCCAAAAACAACTTAGTGCCGTTTTTAATATTGTTTCTGGGGTGGGCCATTTCAGGTCCATCCCAGATTGTTTTTTAATTTTGTTTTGTTTTTTTGTTTTGTCAAAAAAAACCCCAAAAAACAGAACCCACTCCAATCCTTCCATTTATTAAAATATTCAGTGATCCCCTCTAGCCCAGCCTAGTCCACCCTCACAACTCCCCCAGGATTTATCAAAATTTCCCTGGTGGTCTAGCATAGGCCCAGGAGCAACCTCCCATTCCCAACCTGGTGGCTGCCATTATTCAAAATGGCGCCAGCCGCCCTTTGTCCCATCTTGTGACAAAGGCTACAAGTGCCATTGGGCAGAAGTGCCAAAGGGCAGAAAAAAGAGTAAACCCCTTGCTACAAATCCTCTGCCTATGGGCACCATCATCTTATATCTGGCCTTGAGGCTAGAGAAAACCCACCTTGCTTCCAAGCTACAAGGATTATGGATTTGCAGCTGCATCATGAAAATGGGACTATTGTTTTCTTCTTTCTTTTTCCAACAGTCTCACGTATTGTAGATAATTATGTTTCAGAAAAAAAAGGAAGCAAAAAGACTTTATTTATTTATTTGTTTGTTTGTTTTTATATACCAACATTCGATCTAAAATTTCACATCGTTTTACAGTGCAACAGTGGTTCTAATAAGACACTTTAAGTAGAAAAGGAAGAGAAATCGGGAAAAGAGGGTAAGGAGTGCTAAAAATTCCAAAAGTAAAGAGGAGATAAATTGAAAAACAGCCCAAAAAGGAAGAAGCAGTGGGTCAAACTAAAGGCAATAGAAACAGAAGCAGGCCAGTCTCTGTAACTCAGTATTTGGAACACTAGTCTTGTACTGGAATCATGAGTTCAATTCTCATCATCCCCATGGACTGTCTGTGTAGATATCAAGTTTCTGAATCCAGATTACCCCATCACCTGATAAGAAGGCTGTACAAACAGAAAACATATTTTAAAATGTCTATATACAAATACTAGAAGTCTGAAAGATAAGATGTTAGAGTATCTATTATTGAATAAAGAACATAAGAATATGCCATACTGGGTCAGACCAAGGGTCCATCAAGCCCAGCATCCTGTTTCCAACAGTGGCCAATCCAGGCCATAAGAACCTGGCAAGTACCCAAAAACTAAGTCTATTCCATGTTACCGTTGCTAATAATAGCGGTGTTTATTATATAAGTCAACTTAATTAATAGCAGGTAATGGACTTCTCATCCAAGAACTTATCAAATCCTTTTTTAAACACAGCTAAACTAACTGCACTAACCACATCCTCTGGCAACAAATTCCAGAGTTTAATTGTGCATTGAGTGAAAAAGAACTTTCTCCGATTAGTTTTAAATGTGCCATATGCTAACTTCATGGAGTGCATCTCAGATACATGGTGGAAGGAAAATAACCAATGTGATACTGGGCTACAAATTATCTCAAAATGATAGGTTGGACCAAATTGGTGGAGGGATGGAACTATATATTAAAGAGGGCATTGAGTCAAGCACGATAAATGTTTTGCAGGAAACAAAATGTAATGTTGAATCTTTTTGGATAGAAATTCCAGGTGAAAAGGGAAATAAAATAGCAATGGGGGTATATTACATTCACTTGGCCAAAATGAACTGACAATGAAACTAACAAAATCAGTAGCACAGTAACAATGGTTAATTTTAATTACCCTAGTATTGACTGGGTGAAAGACACAGGACATGCTAGAGAGGTAAAGTCCCTAGATGAAATACATGACTGCTTCATGGAGCAGCTAGAACAAGAACCAACAAGAAGGCAAATATTTTAGACCTAGTCCTTATTGGAACACAGGTTTTGGTGCAAGAGGTAAGAGTGTTGGAGTCACTTGGCAATCGTGATCACAACATGATCAAATTTGAATTTATAACTGAAGAGAGGACACTAAAGAAGTCTACAGTGACATAATTTAACTTTCAAAAGGATGACTGATAAAATGAGGAAAATGGTTAGGAAAAACTGAAAGGGGAATCTGCAAAGGTTAAGAGTTTGTTAGGAATGGACTTTATTTAAAAATACAATTTTTAAAGCCCAGATTAGATGTAGTCTACACATTAGGAAAGGCTGCAGGAAGACTAAATGACTACTGGCATGGTTAAAAGATGAGATGAGAGAGGCTATAATAGCTAAAAGAACATTTTTCAAGAAATGGAAAATGGATCGAAATGAAGAAAAAAGGAAACAGCATAAGCACTGGCACGTTAGATGCAAAGCATTGATAAGGAAGGAAAATGAGATAATTTGAAAAGAAACTTGCTGTGGAAGCAAAAACTCGTAATAAAATATTTTTCAGGTACATTTGATGTAAAAAGACTGAGAGGGAGTCAGTTGAACCATTAGATAATTAAGGGATAAAGGGGTCACTTAGAGATGACAAGGCCATAGCAGAGAGACTAAATGTATTCTTTGCTTTGGTCTTCACTGAGGAACATGTAAAGCAGATACCCATGCTTGAAGTGATATTTAAAGGTGAAGATTCAGAGGAACTGAAACAAATCTCAGTGAACCTGGGCAAATTGATAAACTAAAGAGTAGTAAATCACCGGGGCCAAATGTTATATATCTCAATATATCTCAGAGTGCTGAAAGAACTGAAAAATGAAATTGTAGATCTATTTTAGTATTCTGTAAACTATCATAAAAAACATCAATGGTACCAGAAAACTGAAGGGTTGCCAGTGTAATGCCACATTTTAAAAGGGATCCAGGGGTGATCCAAGAAACTACAGACCAATGAATATGTCATCTGCATCATGCAAAATGGTAGAAACTATCATTAAAAACAACATTACTAAACATATAGATAAGCATAATTTAATGAGACAAAGTCAACATGGATTTAGCCAAGGGAAGTCTTGCCTTATCAACCCATACAATGTTTTGAGGGCATAATAAACATGTGGATAAAGGTGAGCCAGTTGATAGAGTGTATCTACATTTGCAGAAAGCATTTGACAAAGTCTCTCAGTAAATTAAACAGTCATGGGATAGGGGACAGTGTCCCTTTGTGGATTGGGAACTGATTACAAGAAA
This sequence comes from Rhinatrema bivittatum, assembly GCF_901001135.1. NCBI lineage: Eukaryota > Metazoa > Chordata > Amphibia > Gymnophiona > Rhinatrematidae > Rhinatrema > Rhinatrema bivittatum. The sequence continues at coordinate 127,360,464 of NC_042622.1, read as the reverse complement.
ACAGTGAGTAGGGCTTAACGGTTAATTTTCTCAGTGGAGAAGGTGAATAGTAGAGTACCCCAGGTATTTGTTCTGGGATCACTGCCAATTTGCTGAGGACACAAAATTATTCAAAGTTGTTATATCACACGAGGATTGTGTGAAATTACAAGAGGACCTTGCAAAATTGGGAGACCCGGCATGCAAATGACAAATTAAATTTAATGTGAACAAGTGTAAAGTGATGTACTTAAGGAAGAGTAACCCAAATTATAGCTACACAATGCAATGTTCCAAATCAGGAGTTACCATTCAGGAAAAGGATCTAGGCATCATCATTGAAAACATGTTGAAATCTTCTGCTCAGTGTGCAGCAGCAGCCAAGAAAGCAAATACAATGCTAAACTTTATTAGGAAAGGAATAGAGAATAAAACAGAAAATATCATAATACCTCTGTATCGCTCCATGGTGAGACCTCTTCTTGAGTGTTGTGTACAGTTCTGGTTACCATATTTCAAAAAATATATAGAAGAATTAGAAAAGGTACAGAGAAAAGTGACCAAAATGATAAATGGGATAGAAAAATTTCCCTATGAGGAATGGCTAAAGAAGTTAGGACTCTTCATGGTGGAGAAGAGACAGCTGAGGGGAGATATTATAGTGGTCTATAAAATAATGAGTGGAGTGGAACAAGTAAACATGAATTGATTACTTATTCTTTCAAAAAGTACAAAGATTAGCAGACACGTAATGAAGTTACTAAGTTATACATTTGAAACTATTTTTTTTTACTCAATACATAATTAAGCTTTGTAATTCAGTGACTGAGGATATGTTGAAAGCTGTTATATGTAGCTGCATTAACATATACCAAAAAGATATTACAAAATATTTAATCGGTATAACATATTTGAAACCTTATATCACAAGTTTATACAAAATTTCACCCTATAAATTTATTCATTTACAAATACAATTAAACTCGAGTCATTGCTGATCCAGTCCATAAAAACCTTTAAAACCCAACATTCACACTCACTCATACCATTACGCACTCAACTCACACTAAAACACCATCTCTGAAATGTGTCTAAATATATACAAAAATAACAATTCTGTTGATTCTTTGATTATTCTAAAGTAATCTTTCCTTATCCCAATACTATTCCAGGTATTGCTCTTCAACACAAAAAACTCTTGTGTAAGGATCAAATATTTTCTCATGGACTTCTCGTAAAATTCAATTCCATCTGCCTTCCAAATAATATTGAAATTCCTTACAAAGAATTCTTGGTTTCACCTGTAGCCTGACAGGCTTCCTTCAGGGGAAATTATCTTCAAATCAACAGCACCTATAAATAATACAAATTATTATAAGTCGAATCTATGTATAATCTCAAACCCATTTAATATATTATACTGATTAAATATGTTAATGATTGATTAAGGATTTTGTATAACCTTGTAGATATATTAAAGATTCACAAATTTCTCTCCTTTTTTATTTCATATTTGATATATATGTGAGAGATTTATTGGTATTCTTTGGTTTGTTGTATTAGAAGTCACCACCCAGCAAAAGGATCTTGGAGTCATTGTGAACAACTCATTGAAATCCTCAGCTCAGTGTGGCAGCAGTCAAAAAAGCAAATGGAATGTTAGAAATTATTCAGAAAAGAATACAGAATAAAACTTGGAATATCATAATGCCTCTGTGTAGATCTATGGTGCTAATGCACCTTGAGCAATATCTGCAGTTCTGGTTATCTCATCTCCAAAGAGATACAGGAGTATTAGAAAAGGTGTAGAAAAAGGCAGCAAAAATGAGAGTGGAGATGGAACTGGTCCCTTATGAAAAAAGACTAAACAGGTGAGAGTTCTTCAGCTTGGAGAAAAGATGACTGAGAGGAGATAAGATAAATGAGTGGTGTGGAACAGATAAATAGGGAATGGTTATTTATCCTTTCAAGTCAGAATAGAACTAGGGGCCATTCCCTGAAATTAGCAGGTAGCAAATATAAAACAAATTGTAAAAAATATGTTTTCACTCACTACACAATCAAGCTGTGGAATTTGTTGGTAGAGGATATGGTCAAGGCATCTAGCATGGATTTAAAAAGAATTTGGATAAGTTCTGGGAGGAAAAGCCCATAAACAATTATTAGCCATGTAGACTCAGGAATACCCAATGCTTATCCTTGGAACTGAGCAACAAGAAGTTGGATCTACTTTTTGGGTTCTGCTGGGTACTTCCTAATGTCCCAGACTGGCTACTGCTGGACACAGGATCCTGGGCTTGAAGGACCTTTGTTCTAACCCAGCATGGTATTTCTTATTATGGGTGTGCAGTCATTTGAAAAGAAATAGGAAATACCAATGATATTTCCTATTTCATTTCATTTCCAGAGTTGTTTTTCCTGGGAGGGGGCCCACAAAAGCAATATTAAAAAGAAAAAAAAAACAGAACTTGCCCCAACCCTTTCCATTTATTAAAATATTTAGCTACCCCCATTGCCCACCCACAGGACTCACCAACATTTTCCTAGTGGTCTAGTGGGGGCCCAGGAGCACTCTTCTGCTCTGAGCTCGGCATCTGCCATTATTCAGAATGACACCGGCCATACTTTGCCCCATCTTGTGCCAAGGGCTACCCAATGGCACTGGTAGCTCTTGCTCTTAGCGGCAGGATAGGAGCAGCTATCCTGCTGTTAAGAACAGTAGTCATCAGTACACGGAGCTTCTTAGACCGCAGTGATAGCACAACAGTCCACCCTTGACAAACAAATCTATTCTTTTGGAAATCTTGCCGCCACCACACAGATATACAGTGTTCCACGAGTCCCTCTTGACAATATTCAGCCCTTGAAGAAGGAGCTTCGCTCCGAAACATCTAGGTGTCGGCTGTACAATATCGACTATAGAACAATATAAGATAAGTGATTTCAAAGGCTTTATTCTGGCCGGCTTTGACGAAATTATTTTTCAAAGTGGAAGTGGACATTAAGTAACACAGAGCTATGTTAGACCGAGGTACCTAATGATTTTTGAAGTCCAAATCAATTGGCTCACAGACACGATAGCTAAATTTCTTATTAGCATCGTATGAAGGTACATTTGGTCTTAACATCAACATTCCTTATATAACAGGTCAAATATTATTTGGATTTGGTTACATGTTATATCGTATTGGGTCTTTTCTACAGCAGTATATATATCTTGCAGCACAGGTTTAGTTTGAGATGTGAAGCTCAAACTCACTGGGTTATGCAAGTGGGAGGAGACAGTGAGAAAGAGAGAGAGAGAGAGACTTTGACTTTTAAAATGCTTTAATTTTAGTACAAAAGCCAAAGTTATGAAATATAAAAATTACATATAGAAATTCAACAAAATAAATATTTACAAATTCAATATCAAATCCCCATCAACAATTTTACAAAGTACATTATTCATAGCTAATCTTGCTTTAAATTTTTGAGTATTATTAACCATTTTATAATATTTGTATTCTAATTTAATTCTTGAAACAATTAAGTAATGGAAAACAACAAGAGCATTCTCCAGTCCTGAACCAGCAATTTTGTTTTTTCTACTTTTTAAAATAGCCAGTTTGCATTCTCCCAACAGAAAATTGGCAAGACACACAAGATCTCTCTTTTGTCACTGATAATTAATTCCAAATATATAAACAATAGCAAGCAAGGAAAAAACTGTTCTTCATAAAATCAAAAAGAGGTTTAACCTAGGATACTGCAGAAACATGTGAAAAATGGTTTCCTTATCTAAGCAAAAAGGACAAGTCTCTGACACAAACGCATTGGTAGCGATGATTCCATGTAGGACTCTCCACTGGAGATCACCAGAGCGTTTTGGGATCGGAGGCTTGTACAGGGTTCTCCAGGCAGGCTTTATAGACATATCCATCCTTAATTCATCTCTCCAAATGGTATCTGGAGTACTCTTGAGCTGTTGATAGAATCTGAACTTTTACAGCAAACACATAGAGCCTTTTTTTCCCTACTGTATCAGAAGAGAGCTCATACATATTTTTAAAAACTAATAAATGGGCAGGTTTATCAGCGGCCTACTCTAATCTAGGTGATACTATTAGAGAAGGCAAACCAGGGAATCTATTAAGAAGATGCTTCTCTGAAAAACATGTTTCTAACTCTTCTAAACATTCTTTAGGAAGAACAGACTTTATTTCCAACAAGAGATTTTTAACATAATGAATAGCTTTAATGTGCAATACATTGGATAATGAATCCTCTGACATCCACCTGAAATTACCATAATCTACCAGATGATGCATTTTTGTTATTCCTGCAGCAATGAATAGTAATACTAGGCTTCGAGAACTGAAACTTTCTATACCCAGAAAATGGTTATGGAAAAGAGGAGTTCTGGTAAACTTAAATTCCTATCCTCTATCCTAACCTCAAGTGTTTCCATGCATTTAAAACAGATTGGTAAAACACAAGTAGTCCAGCCGCATTAAACTTTTCAATATCAATCAAAAACAGCTTTCTATTTTATTTATTTATCTATCTATTTATTTATTTATTTAGACATTTTATATACTGTCTTTCCAAATAAAGATCACAATGGTGTACAAAAGTAACCTTCTGAATCAACAAATATTGACATTTTACAGAGTTACAGTGTACAGAGTTACAGTGTTCAAAAGAAGAAATTAACATAAATTAAATGAAATGTTCCAGTACATCTTAAACAACTTTCTAAAGATCTACAACATAAGGCGAGTTGTTCAGGAAAATACTATAACAAATATCTCATAATAGACAGTACATTATGGGGTAGATTTTCAAAGGGTTACGCGTGTAAGATACGCACATAACCCCCGAAAACCTGCCCCTGTACACACTGAGCCTATCTTGTATAGGCTCGGTGGCATGTGCAAGCCCCCGAGGGTGTTCCGGGGGTGGGGGCAGGGCGCCGGTCCGGGGGCATTCAGGAGGCAGGCATAACTTCAATGATAAAGGTCAGAGGGGGGTTTAGATAGGGCTGGGGGGGGCGGTATGGGAAGGGAGGGGAAAATGGGGGGAGGTGGAAGGAAAGTTCCCTCCGAGGCCGCTCTGATTTCGGAGCAGCCTCAGAGAGAACGGAGGAAGGCTAAGCGGCTCGGCGCATGCAAGTTGCACAATTGTGCACCCCCTTGCGCACACTGACCCTGGATTTTATAACATGCATGCGGCTGCGCTCGGATGTTATAACATCTGGCGTAGATTTGTTTACGCCGGGTTGCGCCAACAAATCTATGCCTACGCGTATGTCTGAAAATCTACACGTATATTGAGATTCTTACATTCTCTCATTAAATTATATTCTTTCTGCTTTAATATCTTTCATCCTTCTTGTTATTGTAGTTTCCTTACTTTTTAATGTTTTTAGCTTAGTTTATATGCATTTTTGAAAAGCCATGTTTTTAGCTCCCTTTTAAGTCTCTTTCTGTCTGGTATCAAACGTAACATCTCAGGTATAGAATTCCAAAGCTTTGGGCCTGCTATGGAAAACACACAATCTCTTACGTGATCAGATGTGTACTCCGTATTATAGCAACATTCAGTAGTCCTTTATTTTGCTGAGGTGTGTATAGTTGTAGAGTCACACCAGTCAGACTGGTATTACTGGAATGAATGATATTGAATATTAATATTTGTAATAGATTTGGGATTGTACTGGCAGCCAGAGCAGTGAAATCAGCAAGGGTGTAATGTGGTCAAATTTCCTGTTTCCTACTAAAAGTCTTGCTGAAGCATTTTGTAATAATTATAGTGGTTTTAAGAGATATGCGGGAAGACCAAGAAATAGAGAATTACAGTAGTTTAGGTTTGAGAAAATCATGGTTTGCAATACAGTTTGGAAGTCTTCGAAAGTTAATAATGGTTTCAACCATTGTAATATATGTAACTTAGTGTAACCTGTGTTAACCAATTTATTGATGTGCTTTTTCATAGTAAGGTTTTCATTTAACAGGATACCTAAAACACATACTTGATTCCAGTCTTAGGACTGGAGGTTTAAATATAGAGGGATTTCTAATTAAGCAAATGATTTCTGTCTTTTTAGGATTTAATGTTACTTTAAGTTGAGAAATTTCTTGCTGTATTGCTTTCATATTGGTTGAAAGTGTTGATACTGTTGAAAGTATAGATGATTTAGAGAAGAATTTAAGACTGAAAATCATCGGCATACAAGAAGAAGGAAAGTCCTAAATTTGCCAGTAATTTACACAGTATGAGCATATAAATATTGAATAATGTTGCTGAGAGGGCTGAACCATGAGGGACACCTGTATCAGTATGGAATGTATCTGATATATGATTGCCCAATTTGACTTGGAATGACCTATTAGATAGAAAGGAGGAGAACCATATGAGAACACTACCATCAATCCCAATGTTGCTCAGCTGATGGCATAAAAGGGTTGATCCACAGTGTCAGAGGCTTCTGTTAAAGTGATCAGCACCAGATAAGATTCATTAACATCAAATCCTCATAAAACAGAGTCCATTAAGGAGAGGAGTAATGTTTCAGTTGAACGATGCTTTGTAAATCCAAATTGATTTGGGAAAATAATATCTTGGTCTTCCAAATGATTTACAAGTTGGGATACCACAGTTTTTTCAAGTATTTTTGAGAGAAAGGACAGATTGATTATGAGACAATAGTTGTCCCAATCGTTGATGCTACCATTTTTATTTTTTAGAATTGGCTTTATCACAGTTTGTTTTAACCCCTGTGGAACAATTCTTCCAAAAGAGAAAGATTAATTAAGGTTGTGATTGTCGGAGAGATTACACAGTAGACTTGTTTCAAGGAACTTGCTGGAATTGGATCACGTGGGTGAATGGCAGGATTCAATTTAGCAGTAATTTGGCTAATTGGATACTCTATCAAATGTAGTCCATTTAACCAGGCCTTGTGATTCCTCAGGGGTTCTTGTGAGACAGCTGATAGGGAAATAAGTTTTTGACCTATTATAGAATATTCATTGTAGAATATGTAGAATATTCATTGCAATCAGCCTTTGAGAAGTTATAATTTCTCAAGAAGGAAGATGATGTATCTTTGATTAAATGTTTAACAACATCAAAGAGTAATTTTTAATTAAATATTATTCCATGAATCTGTTTCGCATTGTAATCTTTTTTTGCTTTATTAGTTAATGCATGGTATTTTGTTAGGAGAGATCTATATTTTCCTAGGGATTCAGAAGACGGACATTTCCGCCATTGTTTCTCTAATTTTCTGTTTAGTGTATCTTAAATTTTCATTGTACCATGGCTTCTTATGTTTGGAGTTATTCCTATCTTTATTAATAGTTTTCGTCTGGACAGCTATGTCCTTTATAATCAATTCCCAGGAAGGAAATGCCGAAGAGGCATTAGCTTCATTTAATTCAAAGAGTCTATTTTCTATTGCTTCTGAAAGTACCTCCATGTCTATCTTTTTCCTGAATATAAAGGTATGAATTGAATCTAAGCTTTTATGAGCAGGGTTTAGGAAGTTTATTTCATCCTTTATTAATTGGTGATCAGACCAGGACAAGATAGTATGAGAAGTATTGATTCGATAGTTGCTGGAATTGGCAAATATTAGATCCAAAATATACCCCACTTTATAGTAGCTTTAGTAATAAATTGGGACCACCCCAAAATATCCATTGTTTCTAAGAACATTGAACAGGCTACGGTTCTGGGTGTTTTGTCTACATGGATGTTAAATTCTCCAACAATTAAGGTAGAGTCTGGTGATGGAAACACCTTTGTAAATAATTCTATCGGTGATGAGCAATATTTTTGTAGTATTCCTGGAGGGCAATAAACCAGTCCTATGTTTAATTGGGGAGATTTTAGAAGTGCCACCTCATAGGGAGGGTTAATCTCTACTTTGTAGGGTACTAGCTTAAGAACTATTTAACTAAGTATTAATAAACCTCCACCTTTTTGTTTAGGTCTAGGAAAGTGAAATACATGAAAAAAAAAATAGTAGGATTTAAATCCTCTAACAGGTCATTAATCAGAGGTATTTTTTTTAGAGAGTCTGAGCATTTAATAGGAGCAGAGTAAACATTAAGCAAGAAGAGATAAGAGAAGAGTTGTTACTTATTGGAAAGACCACATTTGTTTTCTTTCTCTGCTTCTTTCTGGGGATACTCCTTCGGTCTCCATACGACCCTGTTCTAGAATAGGTTCAATGAAGCACATCTGTTCCATGCTTGAAACAAAGAGGACCAAAAGGACCAAGATGTAATTAAGTAATCAATTCAGGTCTTTACTTCGTGTCTGCATGAAGAGGCAAGCTCCTTTGTTGTGCTCCTTCATGCATGCTCCAGAGGTGCATGCCTCATGGTGTAAGCACCTTCAGAGTCGCTGCCACACTAAAGAGGGTCTGCACCCTCTGCTGTTATCATTTGTGGGCGGGCAGAGGGCAGGCAGTGGGTGGGTCCAGCCCTGGAGGGGCTGGCATTTCTCTCTCCATTCCGGGGGGGGGGGAGGAGGCCTCTGCAGCTCACCTGGCCAGAGGAGGAGGCCAGGCACTTGTTCAGCCATGCTGATCCTTCCTCTCCCTTGGTGTTGCTGCCGCATTGAAGAGGCCTGCACCCTCTGCTGTTGTCAGTGGGTAGTGGGTGGGTCCAGTCCTGGAGGCTCTGGTGTCTCCCTCTCTGCTAGTCGCCCTATTCTCTGCAAAAAAAACAAAAAACCTATCTGTCTCCAAGAGAGAGATGCTCTTCAGTGAACAATACTTTTTGCAGGGATTGAAACCTGAAAGCTGCGGTTCTGCTCACAAGATCAATCAGCCCCTGACCACCTTCCACTACAGGCTACTCTATTTTAACCAGTAGATACTATCCCAGAAAAAATCCAGTAAAACTCTCTGAATTCTATCTAGACGTAAAGGAGGTGGGTCTAAAACAGTAATTCTATGCCACAACATTGATGAGACTAAATTATTTATTATTAAAATTCACCCCCTAAAAAAGAGATTGGATAAAAGCCACTGCCATGTTTGTAACCTTCCTTTAACTTTGTCTAGGATTTCCTCCCAATTCTGTCTGATAAAAGCATCACTCCCTGGATAGACTCTGAGCATTTTAAAACCTACTGTATTTTATTCTAGCCCACCTGGTAGCCCAGGAGGCTTTACATTTTTGCAATCTTCCAATAAAAATGTTTCAATTTTCTCCCAGTTGATGTGAGCCAAGGACACTTTTTCAAAACTGTTTTGACACTCTTAGAATCTTCACTTCCCTCTCCTTTTTTACAAAACTGTAACATCATCAGCATATGCTGACTAGAGATGTGAATTGGAACCGGAATCGGTTCAGTTCCAGTTCCGATTCGAATCGAGCATTTTTTTTCGACCAGCCTGATCGTTTTTTTTTATTGGCTATGCCTGATCCGATAAACAAAAAACCCACCCGACCCTTTAAAACCGCTCCCTTAGCCTCCACCACCCTCCCGACCCCCCCCCCCAAAAAAAAAAAAACGTTTTAAAATTACCTGGTGGTCCAGCGGGGGTCCCAGGAGCGTCCTCTCGTGCTCGGGCTGTCGGCCAATAAACAAAAAACCCACCCAACCCTTTAAAACCACTCCCTTAGCCTCCACCACCCTCCCAACCCCCCCAAAAATGTTTTTAAATTACCTGGTGGTCCAGTGGGCCCCGGGAGCGATCTCCCGCTCTCGGGCCATCAGCTGCCACTAATAAAAATGGCGCCGATGGCCCTTTGTGCTTACCATGTGACAGGGTAACCGTGCCATTGGCCGGCCCCTGTCACATGGTAGGAGCACTGGACGGCCGGCGCCATCTTTAGTGCTGGCCATCCAGTGTTCCTACCATGTGACAGGGGCTGGCCAAAGACACGGTTACACTGTCACATGGTAAGGGCAAAGGGCCATTGGCGCCATTTTTATTAGTGGCAGCCGATGACTCGAGAGCGGGAGATCGCTCCCAGGGCCCACTGGACCACCAGGTAATTTTAAAATGTTTTTTTTTGGGGGGGGTTGGGAGGGTGGTGGAGTCTAAGGGAGTGGTTTTAAAGGGTCGGGGTGGGTTTTTTGTTTATCGGCCGACAGCCTGAGCGCGAGAGAACGCTCCTGGGACCCCCGCTGGATCACCAGGTAATTTTAAAATGTTTTTGGGGGGGGGTCGGGAGGGTGGTGGAGGCTAAGGGAGCGGTTTTAAAGGGTCGGGGTGGGTTTTTAGGTTGTGTCCTAACTCCCGTTAGTGTGCACTAACCCGATTAACGATTTTTTCACAAGAAATTGGTGGAATTTCTATTGTATCGCACTCTTTAACGATTAATGACGATTTAAAAAATATAGGACGATATTTTAAATCGTCAAAAAATGATTCACATCCCTAATGCTGACACCTTCAAAGACTCACATCCTGCAAAAGGCCAAGAGATTCTAGAAAGATATGTCCTTAACTTACAAAGTAAAGGTTCAATGGATAGGGAATACAACATCCCTGATAAAGAGCAGCCTTTCCAAATCCCCCTCTGTACTGGGAAAGGCAGATTTAAACCTCCATTTACTTTAATCAGACTGCATGTGTTTGAATATAATAATCTGATACAAGAGACAAAGCTGTGCCCAAAACCAAAAGCATTCTGAATTTTCAGAAGATAAGTATGATCAACACGATCAAAAGCCTTCCCTTGATCTAAGGAAATAAGACTAAAATTAAAATTAAAAAGTTTGGATACAGCTACAATGTCTCACATTAGGAATAAATTATTAAAAATAGATGTTAGGTATGCAATAGGTTTGTTTAGGGTACACCACTGAACCAATAACTTTTTTAGTCTGTTTGCCAGGGCTTTGGAAAAGAGTTTATAATCAGAGCAAAGGAGAAACACCAGCCTCCAGTTCTTAATGTTGCTAAGGTCTCCTTTCATGGGCAATATTGTGATAATAGCTCTTCTGTAACTTAGAGGCAACTCTTTTTCTATAATGCTTTCCTTAAACTCACAAAAAATGTCCTATCCCAGCACTGACCAAAAGTGCTTATACAACTCTGCAGGGAGTCCAACAATGCCTGGTGCTTTATTGTTAGTCAGTTCTTGAATGGCAACTGACAGCTCAGTGAGGGTGAGGAAGTCCTCAAATCCCTCTGCCTCTTCTGATGAAATCTTTGGGAGATCCTGAAGGAACTGCCAAGTCTCAGAGGTGTTTACAGCCTCCGCTGCATACAGCTCTGAGTAGAAAACCGCAGCATATCTCCGGATCTCCACAGGTTGCAACAATTCCTATCCAGTTGGTGTTTTCAAATTTGTAATGATCTTTTATTCTACAAATTTCTTTTCCAGCCCAAAAAAGAATTGAGTAGGACTATCCATTTCATTCAACCCTCAAAAATGAGTTCGCACTAGTGTACCCTGTACCTTGCTATCTAACAGATTCATTAATAATTTCTTCTTACATTTCAAATTCTCATATAGCCTAACATTATACTTATTTTCAAAAGATTTTTTAATTTCATCTATTTCTTCTTCCAACTCTTTCATGCTTTGATTTAGACTCATTGTCACCTGCTCTCTATATTGCTGACAAAACAATCTAATTTAAGCTTTGCCAACATCTCACCATTGTCTTAAAGATGAGAATGTTTCTTTTGTCTTTGACCACTCATTCCAAAAATATGTAAAGCATTCTACAAAATGCAAATCTTGTAGCAGACGTATATTAAAGTGCCATTAGCAACTTGGATACGGTATGGAGGGTAAATTAACATGAAAGACAAGCATGATATAGGTCAGAAAACCCAGTATGAACAATTTTACAGACAGACAATACATTTAATGGAATTCTCAAAATGTAAAATCTATCAAGCCTTGCTAAGGATAAATGGTTGGTGCTATTGATCAACCATGTGTATTGTCTAGTCTTTGCATTACAATTCCTCCATACATCTGTAAGACCATTAACATTTATAATAGATGGTAACTTTTTAGTAGACATAGGGTGGGGTTCCAAATGATTCCTATTATTATTTTCAGTAACAGTACAGTTAAAATCTCCCCAATAAGAAAATTATCAGACACAGGGGCGAATTTTCAAAGGGTTATGCGCGTATATTACACGTGTAACCCCGAAAACCCACTCCTGCGCGCTCCAAGCCTATTTTGGATAGGCCTGGCAATGCGCGCAAGCCCTTGGATGCGTGTATGTCCCGGGGCTTGAAAAATGGTCAGGAGGGTGGGCCAGGGGTGGGGCAGGGGGGCGGTGGGGCGGGTCCGAGGCCTTCGGCACAGCGGTCATGCCAGGGTGCGCAACCTACGCCTGCCCAGAGGCAGGCACAACTTCGCTAACAAAGGTCAGGGGGGTTTAGATAGAGTTGGGGGGCGGGTTAGGTAGGGGAAGGGAGGGGAAGGTGGGGGGTGGAAGGAAAGTTCCCTCTGAGGTCGCTCCGATTTTGGAGGGAACAGGGAAAGCCATCGGGGCTCCCCTAGGACTCGGCATGGGCAAGGTGCACAAGTATGCACCTCCTTGCGCGCGCCGACCCAGTATTTTATAACATGTGCACGCGGCTACGCGCACATGTTATAAAATTGGGCGTAGATTTGTGCACGGCGGGTTGCGTGCACAAATCTACACCCGTGCGTAGGTTTAAAAATCTGGCCCACACAGTTTGTATGAGTGTTCAGCCTCTGAAAAAAACAGAACCCTTTCGTTTCCAACAATAGGTGCACAGACATTTATTATTCAAATCTGATGCTGGGTGAATTTTGCTTGAACCTTTATTAATCTTCCTATAATAATTTCATCTACTACAACTGACTCAAAGTTCAAGTTCTCAGAGAATAAGACAGCGGCCCCTGCACTTATATATGAGCCATGACTGAGAAACACTTCTTCTTTCCAGTCTTTGTACCAATCTGCCTGATTTTCTTCATCAGTATGTATTTCTTATAACAAAGAAATATTTATTTTCTTCTGTACCAAGTATTCAAAAACAGTAGCTCATTTGTTAATGCTCCTACATCCATTAACTTTCAGGGTGGCACAGGTTAGTTTAGTGCTCTTCGTATATGAATGTAATGAAGTGCAGCACAAAGCTTCCAAAGAAACAATGCATAGGACAGAAAATAGGAAAGTTATCTGCTTACTAATCCCCGTCATTGCTACTATTTAAAGATTTACAAACTTTGCTCATCATTTTTATAAATCTGTATTGCTTTTGCTTTCAGAAATCTGAAATCGATGTTCTTCTCAAAATGTGCTGAGCAGAAATCAGGAATAAATTCAGATTTAGGAAAGTCATTTTTGCATCCACATGAGGTTTCCCCTTGCTTTCATAGAGATACATTTTAATGCTGTCTAATGAATAAGCCCCTTCAATGTGCTGCCCAGCAGGTAGAGCATGGCTCTGAGAATCAGTGAGATCCTCATCACTTTCAGATTCCAGCTCATTCTGTGTCAGAGCTGAGAGTCAGAGCTACAGCATGACCTGGGGTAACAGTTTGTTGAATCTAAGGAGGCAGAAGCTTGGGACTTTTAAACACACCATCCACATTTTCAGAGATATTACTCTCTGAGGTGCTTGCCTCCTCAACAGGATCACCTGATTTCTCTAATTGCACAATCATTTTCTCTGTATCAGTACTGGGGGGCTGGGGTACTATATTTTCTCCTTTATCAGGAATTTGATTAGGTCTTTTTGCAGTTCCCTTAGTAGCTTGAGACAATTCTGGCTTCAGAGGTCTTTTTTTTTTTTGCTAACAGCCTGTGCTACCAGTCCCTCCCCCCACTGCTTCTGACAATGACACAGCAGCACCCACAGTATTTTCCAGCCTCCATGACACTCTCTGCTTCAGAACCAGCCCCAGACTCATTGCCTGGCCCAAGTTCACTGCTTTTAGCCTCAGCCTCTGATTCACCATCTGAAGCAGTTTCTTTCTCAACTACCAACTCTGTTCTGGCTTCTTCCTGCCTTTTCTTGTCTGGACATTGTTTCACTAAATGAGTCACACTTCCACAATGAAAACAATTCATATCTTCTGTGCTAGCAAACACAATTTAATCAGAGTCCTCAATTCTATATTTCAAAGAAACATTCAAAATCTTGTTAGCACTATGCAAAATCATAAAGACTTGCCTTCTAAAAGACATAACATGTTTAACTTTCTCTGTTGTAAAGGCTAAATAAATCTTTTTAATAGAACCTGTTAGCATCCCATACCTGGCCAAGTCTCTTGCTAATTGTTCATTACTCAAAAAAGATGGTACATTTGAAATAACAACTCTAACTGAAGGGGATGACAGGGGCATAACAGAAACAAAAGTATCATCTATAACAATACCCTTTGAAATGACTTGGTTTGCTAATTCATACCTATTTACAAAAACAACAGCTTTATTCATTCTAGAAGCATACCTTATGTTCTTGCAATCAACAACCTCACCTACTGCCAGCACACAATCCTCCACAGAAGCACTTTCTGGAGGCAGGAATCTAACCCCCATGTCTGTGAATTAAAACTTCACAAATTTCACTAGATGGAGGTTTTCCCCTGAACTGGCCATTCTGGCCAGGTTTGCTGACCAAAGTCAGGTTAGCCAACTACTTCTAGCCACCACACAACAAAAATAAACCATAGAAAGAAAGAAAGAAGCAGAAAACCCCAAACTGAGCACAGCTCTCCACACCAAACACTGCCACACTCTTAAAGTGCTCCCACAATCCCAAGAGAGGGAGAGAGAGACCAATATGTCATTCTACTATTTATACCACTGTAAGAGGGGGCACTTTTAACTCTGGGTGAGGTTTGGTGGGTGGGGTAGGTTTGGGGGGCAGTTTTACATACATACAGGTCGATACAGTAAAGTGTGCTCCGTCGGAGCGCACTGTCAGCCTGCTCTGGACGCGTGTTTTCCCTTACCCCTTATTCAGTAAGGGGAGGAAAACACGCGGCCCACCCGCGGCACCTAATAGCGCCCTCAACATGCAAATGCATGTTGATGGCCCTATTAGGTATGCGCGTGGGATCCAGGAAGTAAAATGTGCAGCCAAGCCGCACATTTTACTCTAAGAAATTAGCGCCGACCCAAAGGTCGGCGCTAATTTCTTCCGGCGCCAGGAAAGTGCACAGAAAAGCAGTAAAAACTGCTTTGGTCGGAGGTCCCCAAAAGTAAAAAAAATAAATAAATAAATTTGAATTCGGCCCGCGGCTGTCGGGCCGAAAACCGGACGCTCAATTTTGCCGGCGTCCGGTTTCCGAGCCCGTGGCTGTCAGCGGGCTCGAGAACCGACGCCGGAAAAATTGAGCGTCGGCTGTCAAACTCGCTGACAGCTGCCGCTCCAGGCCAAAAGGAGGCACTAGGGACGCGCTAGTGTCCCTAGCGCTTCCTTTCCCTCGTTTGCACCGCGTCGCCTAATTTGCATGCTGGAGCATACTGGATAGCTCGCACCGGCGAAGGGCCGGTGCGTGCTCCGGGAGAGCGGGCATTCGTCCGCTCTCCCGCGGTTTTACAGTATCGGGCTGATAGTCAGAGGTACGAGCAGCAAAGTTGACATCACTGAAGATTTTCTGTCACTTGGAGTGATGCAAGGTAAAAGAGAAGTTGATTTGTACAATGTACTTTCTACCTTGCTTGATTGCAGCTAGGTAGAGCGTATATTGTACAAATCAACATCTCTTTTACCTTGCATCACTCCAAATGACAGAAAATCTTCAGTGATGTCAACTTTGCTGTTCTTATCTCTGTTTGTGTATGTAAAACAGCCCCCCCAAGCCTACCCCACCTCCCAAATCTCATCCCGTTAAAAGTGCCCCCTCTTACAGTGGTATAAATAGTAGAGTGACATATTGGCCTCTCTCTCTCTCTCTCTCTCCCTCCCTCCCTCCCTCCCTCCTTTCTTTCTCTCCTGCCCAAACTGACATGTTCGATAAAAACCTTTTTGGCTGAAATCGTGCCTGCGGTGGATTAATCAGCATGCGATGCGAAAAATAATGCGGGTGCGATAAAAGTATTTTGCATTGTGGAAATTCCCTATGCAATACGGGAGCAGGGAAATTAGCCTAATGATGCCACCTTTTTATCACGGGCACTATTTCTGCTATATTTAAAGCATTTTGATGAATCTAGGCCTGAGTGCCTTCAGCATCCTGAAGCATGCCAGAAGTTCTTTAGCACACACTCAAGAAGAATTCTGCTAATTCAAGTCACAATCTTATAGGTGTTATGACCGTCAGTCTGTGACTGCATCTATTCACGTCCTGCACTGTCCTGCTTCCCTCTCCGGGCCTGCTCGCAGCAGGGGTCAGTCTCTGCAGCCGCGTACCCTATGGTTCCTTGTGGCGGTCAGGACACCACTGCCACCCACACCGACTCTGGGCCTTCCTAGGCGCGTGCACGTGCCACCGGGCCTTCTTTTGAAGCTTCTATGGTGGGAACCTCGGGGGCATTCCTGATTGATGATGACATTGGATCAGGGTTCTTAAACTCCACCTTCGCCCCCAGCTAGCTGACTTGGCAACTGTTGCTATGCAAACTTTTTCTCTTCTGTTGGCAAACCACAGAGGCTGAAGGGCCTGCATCAGCACTCCTCACCGTAAGGCCTACATTAACACTGTTCGCTGAGTTTGCATAAACATTCTCAGCATTTTGCCTATCTCGTTCTGAACAGACACAAAGTCTGCATGTCTTAAGCACAGCATAAACAACTTTTACTTTTGACACAGATAGCTTGACATAGAAACCGGCACAGCATGAGAGATTGTAGCCATAGCTATGTAGGCATGCACGCAGGCAACATGTTGTATTAGCACGTAGGATGTATTAGCCAATCATATACTGTATAGTAGTTGCTGTGGAATTCTGTAACTCAATATAATAAAAACAACATCCTCAGGCTGGGATCATCAGAGAATCATCAGAGGATGTTTGCTTCCCTAAGAAGTCCTGTCTGACGTGACTCTTCTTTCCCTGCGTCGCTACAGCAACGAATTCCATCGCTACTCTATGAGCTCCTGTCTCCATTGGACCTGTGGTGATGCTACCAGACCCTACTTGGACTCTGGACCCTGCCTGGTACCCGCTTCTCAGGGGCCAGCGTGCGCGTTCCTTGGAGACTTGGTCTCCTGGTTTTCCCCGCTCCTCGGGCTCACCCTGTGCCTTCCAGAAGTCCTGTCTTGCTGGCTCCCCGCTCCTCGGGGCCACCTCTTGAAACGCCTTCACCACTTGGGAGTTCTATCTCTGTGCTTTCCCGCTCCTCAGGGCAGTGCCCACGGTCTATACAGAGACTGTCAGTGCTTCCCCGCTCCTCGGGGTAGTATCTACATTCAATACCAGGGACCGTTGTGCTTCCCCGCTCCTTGGGGCGGTAACCCTGACTCAGCCACCAGTCACTACCGGCACCTCCTGCTCCTCGGGCTGGCCTACGTCATCATCTGGAGACCTGACTCGGGCTTCCACGCTCCACGGGTTAGCTTATGTCATCGCATCAGTACCTCCTTCACTGCACAGCTCTGCCCGTTGGGATTGCCTCTACAGAATACCTCCTGCATGTCCTGTCTCGTGCTTCCCACTCCACGGGCCTGCCTAGCACCACCCCCCTTCGGAGGTCTCTGCCCAGGTACTTATCTCCTGCCTGCTTACTTACTGTGGGGATCCTTCCTTGCTGTGTCTCTTACCCCGCTCCTTGGAACCTCTCCACAGTTTCACCCAGAGCTCCCCTCTGTGCCAGACCTCACTTCCCAATGGTGTGGACCTGTGAGTCTCCTCCCCACAGGTGGTAACAACTCTCCTCGGGCCAAGGGTCCACAAACCCACAAACCATTACAATAGGATTAAAGGTTTAATTTAGTCAAAACAGCAATATAAAAGCAATCTCCTGGCTTACATGTAGCAGGTTTCAACAGTTAGCTCAAAGGACTTTACACAAGTAAGGGTTTCAGTTCCAATCAGACATATCCAGGTCTTGTTCATATTACTAACACAAGTATCATTTAAGGTCAAATTCTCCAGGTACTCAGTTCCTTCACTTCATCAAGAATACACACAATTTACTTCAAATAATTGTTGTGTTCCATGGCTTGCTACTCTTACCTCTAGCCCAGGCCCATCCGTGTCATCTCCTGATGCCATGGCCCTGCTGAGAGGCGTGGCCATCCACCACGCCTGCTACCACCTTCCCGTTGGCTCCCTGGTGCTGGGTCCTTCCCTGAGTGTAGCGAGAGTCTGTACGGCAATCGCTCTTCCTCAGCGCAGCAGGACGCCAGCAGATCCATGAAGAGGGCCCCCCCTAAGGTGCTCACCGACTGCCCTAACCTTAAAGGAGCAGTGGCAGGAAATCTCAGGGGGCGCAACCTGATGACATTACCAAGCCAGCCTTATAAAAGGCTGAGTTTGATTCCCATCCAGTGCCTCGGCAATGGGTCATCTCACTTTGAGAAGTACTTTGCCACTGCATTCCTGTTCCTGATTGTTGTTCTTGGATCCTGGTTCCTATTCCTGCTATGTGTTTCTGAGTTCCTGTGTCTAATTCCTGATCCTTTTTGGCAGTCCGGTTCGTCTTGAGTTCTTGTCTCCGTAGTCAGTCTTTCCTTATCTGTCTACAGCATCTCCTGCTCCTGTGGTCCTCCATCCTCCTCTTCATTCTATCTACTTTGGATTGGACTTCTTTCTTTGACCTCAGACTAGCTCTGACTCTGACTTGGACTGGATTTCTGGCTTGACCATTTGACTGGACTTCAACACTGCTTGATCACTGCCTGCCACTGACCACTGCTTTCTCACCATCTCTGATTGAACTCTGTGTGCCTTGTTCACTGCCTTGACCACAGCACTCTCTGAACTCTGCCTGCCTCCAATCATAGCCTGAACTTGACCGTTTCTGACCACTGCCTGCCAGAACACTGCTTTCCCTGACTTTGCTTCTTTCTCTGTGCTGTCCTCCAATGTCTTCATCACAATGGATCATCACCTTCACAAGGGCCCATACCTAAGACCAGACAGCCCCAGCACCCAAGGGCTTAATCTAAAGAGAACGTGGGCTGCTATTGGTGAAGCTCCAGTAGGGTATCTGCTCTAGCAAGCTGTAACTGCCAATGGTGGGGACCTGTCATGATGTGCTGAAATAAGAGGAAACTGGTAAACAAAGAAAAAAGGTCTCTATATAAGCAGCTAATGTGCAAGCAGAGATATGAAGGAGTTCTGACAGTGACTATCAGGTCTGTCATTTGTCTCTCCTTCCTGATAATCTGTCTTACATTGCATACCAACAAATGCTTCTAACCTGACTGAGTACTAGGGATGTGAATCGTTTTTCAACGATTAAAATTATCGTCATTTAAGGGTCTCGGGTCGTGTCTCGGCGCGCCCCCCGACCCGGGGGCGGTTCCGGAGGGCGCGGCCATGCCCCTGGAACGCCCCCGGGCCGGCGCCACGCCCCGTGCCCGCCCCCCAAACGCTGTGCCACGCCCCCCAAACGCGGCGTCACTCGGCGACGCCCCCGACATGCCCCCAACACGCCCCTTTTCAGAAACCCCGGGACTTACGGGAGTCCCGGGGGTTCTGCGCGCGCCGGCGGCCTATGGAAAATAGGCGCGCCGGCGCGCAAGGCCCTGCTCGCGTAAATCCGGGCGGATTTACGCGAGCAGGGCTTTTAAAATCCGCCCGTCAGTGTGCAGGTACTTTTTACCCATTGGTTTGGCATCTAGCTTCAAAGAGAAAGCAAGTAGGTACTTTCCCTTAGAAACGTGTATAGACATTTGCTCCTCCTTTTTGTTTGAGTTGATTATGATGGAAAATAAGGTACATACTTGAAAATAAAATCTGTTTGCTGGTTCCTTCCACAATACCTTACCTTGCCACAAGAATATCTCTCCCACAGTACATATACTTTTAGTGGGGATATGCATTCATTTGAAACAAATGAGTAAAATGCAATAAATGAAACAATTTTTGTTTCTTTCATGGCCTTCTGAAATGAATGAAGGGTGCCCACAAATATAAATTAAAATTTTAATTTCATTCATTTTCCATTCAATTTTATGGCCCATGTAAAATTGCTGTAGTGAGACTGGTAACTATAGCAACCAAGCAAAGCCTATAAGGTAATAGTCGAAATGAAGCCAAGGTGGGAGAAGCAGGCAAGTAGACAGGACAGAGGACCAATCAGGTAAAGCATTTTTTAAATTAGCCTATAGCTGGCACCTGGATCAAGTGACAATGACATCCTCCCACTGAAAGTTCTGAGCATGTATAAAGAAACTCAATTTCTCTGATGGATTTCAAAGTAAACATTTTTTTAAGCTCTATTAGAGTAAAAGAAAGATTTAAAAAAGGAAAGAGAAGAATTTGCTCTTGACAAAGGGCTTGCAGTTATCTTTACTGCTACTGTCACAATTCTCTCACTGTAAGAGAGACAGAGGTGCTGCATTCTGTTTGTACATTGGAGCAGGGCAGTGACAGGCAGTGAACAAACAGGCAGTGATGTTTTTGTCTCTGACTTTGCACAGTGCACTGCTTATAGAGCAGACTGCAGAGAGAGAACAGAAGAGCAGCCAGCCTAGTCTGTTTCTTTACTGTCTATCCCTTTTATGTGTGTACAAAATGAATCAGTCAGCAGTGCACTCACACATATACTGTGAATGTATGTGTGTGTGAGAGAGAAAGAGACATTTTTGCATATACTGGGAGGGATAACCAGAAACAGAGTCTGTGCCACTGGCAAACTGCTAACTCTGAATGGCAGTACTTGCTAAGTACTAAAGTGAAATAAGTCTGTCAATTTGTGTGTGATGGACTGATAATCAGTATTAGAGTGATGCTGGTGAGTGGACATCAATGAACTATATTGTGACATCAAAACCCCCAATAGTCTCTTCCATCTTGCCAGTGCAAGCAAAGGGGAGAGGAGGAAATGCAATGGACAGAAGAATAGCAGGGGAAGAGGAATGGGTGTTGTTGCAAAGCCATCCCAGTCTTTCAGAAGTAGAAGCAGTAGTAAGAATGAGAAAAAAAAAAGGAATCCTACCATAAAGACTTTTATAGCAACAAAAAGTCATGAGTGGAAACTGGCTTAAACCTTTAGAAATTAAAATTGGGAAAGCATGTGCTACCTTCACTTGTTCCTCTTCCTCTTGTTTTAGAGCAGGGACAAAAGGCAACAGAGCCATCCAAGGCTGGCATTAGAAGGGTAGGGGCAAGTACAGGGGTAGCAGAAATACAATAACCAAAACTAACAGTGTACTCCTCAATTTTTACTGCTTCTCAGATAATGGAGGTAGTATTTGTAAAAATTGATTCTGAAGAAAAATAATGTCTTCAATTCCCTGAATCACAAGATACTGAATAGCTAGTGGGTGAAGAGAATTTGGAGCATCTAGTCAGTAGTATCTTAGCCTCCAGTGAGGAGGTGGAAGTGGCAAATGATACTGAAGGGCTGAGATTATACCACAGTAACGGGGAAGACAAACTCCAAGCTTGAACTTCCAGCCCCTTCCCCAAATGATACCATAAGAAAACTACATAGATCTTCCTTCAAGGCTTCTTCCTACCTTGTTTTTTGTACCAATTTGGTTAGTCCCTTTGCCTCTCATTTGGAGTCTTGGGGTTGTTCTTATCACTATAGGTGGTTGTTTTGCAGCTTTTATGTTGCCTTGGGATCTTCATGCCATTCTTTCTGCTGCTTTGACCCTACATCACTGCCATAAGGTTTTTCCTGCCACTTTTGCTTTTTCATTCCCCTTCATGGTGTTTTGAGCTGTTCATGGCCCACTTGGTATTGCTTTGCCTTTCTTATGCTGTCTTGGGTAGGGGGTCATGCCAATGTTTTTGATGCCCTATGCCCCTCTTTGCAGCCTTGGAATATTCTGGTCACTCTCACTGCTGCTGCTTCTCTCACAGTGTCTTGGAGAATTCCTGCCATTGCTGGCACCATTTTGCACCATTACAGTACCATGGAATTTTCATGCCACTTTTGGGGCCACATTGATATAGTCTTCGGGTGCTGGAGTGTTCTTCTCTCTTTTCATCATGTCTGCCCACAAGTTTCATTAGAAATTATTAGAAAACCCCAATCTGGGAGCTGCATTGCTTCCCTGATTGACTTTAATGGGAAACAAATGAATGAATAGAGCAAATACAATATTTTTTTTCATCTAAAACAAACCAAACAAATAAATGAGTGTGACCTATGAATAAATGAATCTAAACAAAATTTTTGCCTCTGCACATTCCTAACTTTCAGCTGTATTGAGGGAGGGCAATACTTTGGGATAGATTTTAAAAGAATGTGTGCACGCACGCCTGCGGCTTTCCTCAATTCCCTCCCAGTCCACTCAAATTCCAGAGCTGGCTGGGAGGGAACTTCCCAACCCCCTACACTAACCTCCCTTCCCCTTCCCCTAACCTACCTGCTCCCTAGCCCTAACCTAGCCCCCTCTCAAAACTTTATCTTACCTTTTGTGCCTGTCTCGGGGCAGGCACAGGTTGTGCGCACCAGTACCCTACCGGTAAGAGATCCCCCTGCACAGTGGCAAATGGCAACTGTACCAGGGGCCTATAGCCCCGTCATGCCCTGCCCCCGGTTTGCCCCACCCCGCCCCCTCCTCACCCCTTTCCTGACGCCCCGGGACTTACACGTGTCCCAGGGCTTTATGTGCATGGCCAAGCCTTTGAAAATAGGCCCGGCATGGGTAGGCCTTTTAAAACCCACCCCTTTATGTGTAAATCATTATTTGTTTGTATAAACAGCTTTAAAAATTGTCTTTCCCCAAGAAGTCCGGCAGAATCACATGGTAAATTCTAATCGCAATGCTATATTTTTCTCACATATCTGATATAGTAATTACAAAATGTCCTGGGTCTTAACAAGTTAGTTCATCTTTTTTTCTAACTATAAGGTAAGCAAGGCCAGAGGACTTTACAGTGCAATCAAGAGTTAAAATTGCCTTGTTGTTATGCCCAATTATTAGCTGAATGTCAAGTTAGTGCTTCATGATGTGTTGACAGTGCATTGCATATTTCAAATCATAGTTTCATAATACTGCCAAAAAAACAGCAGTGCTTGAATTTTCAGTCTTGTCTTGAACAATAATTATACACAGGGCTCTCTTGCTTTCAAAAGGGATTTTTCCAATGTGTGCCAATGGTGTGCAACACTTTTGAAAATGAGACCTGTGGTATTTTCTCACTGTGGAATGAAGAAATAACGACATGTCTTTTTCCCCCTAAATGCTTGATTTATCAGAGGTTTTTTTGTCTCTTCTTGGGCCAACATAATCCTTGCCAGATTTGCAATTGGCAAAAAAATGGGATGCAACATTCGATCCAAGATAAACAAGTTAGCCCCCTTGGAAATCTTTATATCAATAAAGACTGCCACAAAAAAAATTGGAATAAAGACCTCATACATATATACATGTGAATATTATTCATTAATATTTAATCACTCAATTATAATCATCCAGCCAATCCAAGCAGTTTTATAGTTTTTATATTATTTTCTTATACTAGTGCTCATATTTAAAAATCATTAGAATTCAGTGAATGTGATCACAAAATATGCAATATCCAAATCAACAAAATAATTCATACAATACCACTCTGTAGTTTCCAATTACAATAGCATGAATTGTTGAAGACTGTAAAAAATGTTTGTTGAAAAAATGTAGTCCCATGAGAATTTCTGCAGCCTTCAACAATTCATACTATTGTAATTGAAAACTACAGAGTAGTATTGTATGAATTATTTTGTTGATTTGGACACTGGTATTTGCATAGTTTTGGATAACATTCACTAAATTCTAGAGATTTTAAATATGAACACTAGCGTAAGGAAATAATATAAAAAATATATAAAAATGGATTGGACAGATGAATATAATTGACTGCTTAAACATTAGTGATTAAAATTCACATGTACATATGTATGATGTCCTTATTTTAGTTTTTTAAAGCAGTCTTTATTGATATAAAGTTTTCTAAGGGGGGCTAATATATTTATCTTGGATCCAACATAGACATTGCATTGTATATGAACATTGTTTTATATAGCCCGGATTTGTCAATAGGCACCAATTATGTCTCTGCCTAGGGCAGCAAACATTTAGGGGCAGCAAGCTAGCTAAGATTTACCATCTTCCAGCTTTAGTGAATCTCATTCAGCAGCCCTGGGCTACCCTGTAATGGCCCCTTACAGAAGACAGAGAGGGTGAAAATACCAAAAGTGCTTAGGTGAGGCAAAATCCTAAATCTGTCCTTGTTTTTATATGCACTGAGATACCTTCTGCTGGTGTCTTATGGCCTGTTGAGCATATGGCTGTAAAGAAGCCATGATGCATTTTAAATCATTCTCTTTCCAAAGTTGCAAAAAGGAAAGCACACCATGAGGTTTCCCCCTTGCACGTTCTTTTTCCTGTCCCTTATTAGTCATCTCCAAGTCTTTATGATCACCTGCCATATTTCCATTCATTTTTATTGGTTATTCTTTCCAGCAATGCCATTGACTGCTCTCTTTCTGAGAAGTATTAATGCATTCACTTTAGAGACAATGACAGATATTTGGCTGCTGTACCCAAGACTTCTACATTGCCATAAATTTCATCTCAAACCTATTGTTTCATTAACTGATGATGTATGTTATCTCTTCCTTTAAGCAGAGACTTCAAGCAGCTAACTGCAGATAGTCAAAATACCTTATAGTGATTCTGGTTTGCTAAGAGTTGGGATAAACTCTTTTAGTCCCAGAGCATTAAAGAGATTCATCCCAAGTAGAGAGGAGGGACTAGAAGCATATGGACATGCATAGCAAGCTTTTGAAGTGTGTGACCCCTGCAAACACAAGGGCACAAACGAGTGAGGGGCGCCACAGACCAGTGGTGCCGATGCAGTCTGTGATTCTGGTATACAACCTAGGGTTTGAAAGAACTAAAATTGAAAATTCAGACCTTTTTCAATTAATTTGAAACCTATCATTAAAATCATACGATGTACCTGAAGATTGGAAGATGGCCAATGTAACCCTTATATTTAAAAAGGGATCCAGGGTTGAACCAGGAAATGATAGACCAGTGAGCCTGACTTCAGTGCTGGGAAAAATCATGGAAACTTGTTATAAAGAATAAAATCACAAAACATTTAGATAGACATGGTTTGATGAGACACAGCCAACATGGATTTAGCCATGGGAAGGATATGTAGGAGATTTGTGAGGCAAGACCCAAGGGAAGTCTTGCCTCACAAATCTCCTATATTTTTTTGAAGGGGTGAATAAACATGTGGACAAAAGTGAATGGTAGATGTGGTGTTGTTGCGTCCGTTGGTCTTCAACGGTTTCACCCCGCTTGTTACACCCCTATCTCGGCTCCTCCAGCTTACCTGGGCAAGATGGCTACCGCAGCATCATCAAGCTGACTTCTCTGGCATCCCCGGAACGGCTATGGTGCAGCCGTACGCCATTGCTCCTCCCAGGTACCTTCTAGGGTGCGCGGGTGCGTGCAACCCACATCTAAGTACGCCCAGTAGCGTGAACCTCGAGGGCGTTCCCTCATCTGACGTCACGCCACTCCAGATATATCTACTTCTCAAGATTGCTAGCTCATTGAGTTTGCAAAGGCTCGAATAGACTCGTCTGTTCCTGTCTGCGCTACTCTGCTGCTTCTCTGCTGCCTGCAGGAAGCTTTCCTTCTGCCCTTCGGGGTTTACCACTAACTTGGGTACCTGCTCCTCTGGGGCCCTCTGTTCTATTTCAAGTGCCATTCAGGGAACAGGCACTGTCTCCTCGAGGGCCTGCTCTCCCTGCCTCTGTGCCTGTACCTACTGCTAACTATCTGGTGGAATCGCATCCATTACAGCTAACACTGAGTGTGTACTTTAACCTCTCATCTGTCTCATCCACAGTATCTGCTGTGGAACCTCCTGACGTCATCCTGGAGAGAAGGGCTCCCTCTGCCGAGGTCCCTGAGACTACAACTCACCACTGCCACCTGGTAGCTACTTCAAGCTGTATAAATAAAGAATTATTCTGGTGTTTTGTGTATAGAGTCTAGCCCAGTGCTGTGGCTTCTCACAGGGCTCCTCCCCGTGGGCGTGGTCATCTCCACAGCACCCAAGGATCCACTAAAACACACGTAATAACAACAGATTGCCAACTCCATGGATCCGGCTCAGCTCACGGCGTTGCAGGCCATTCCAGGCCTGGCCCAGCGGATCGATGAACAGCAGACTGCACTGGAAGGACTGACCGCTGCATTCAATTTGTTACACAAACAGATGAACTCCCCTTCAATCTCAGGTACAGAGGCTTAACCGTTGGAGGTGACGGTCAAGACAACTGTACCTCTAGCAGCTCCTACCCGCTTCTCGGGAGAAGTATGGAGATGCACAGACTTCATTAACCAGTGCTGCATGCACTTTGCATTACAACCTGGACATTTTCCCACAGGTTATGCAAAGACTACGTATATCCTGTTATACCTAGATGGACGAGCCCTATCCTGGGCATCTTCACTGTGGGAATGCGAGGACCCAATCCTTCACGACATTGAAGGATTCCTTGAACTGTTTAAATCAGTTTTTGATGACCCTGCCCGATATTCTGTTGCAGGATCTTCTTTGGTCCACCTAAAGCAAGGGGACAAGACCCTAGCTGACTTCACAATCGAGTTCAAGACACTGGCATCTGAACTATCCTGGGACCCAAGATGCCTGACGACGCTGTTCTATGAAGGGCTGAACACTCGCCTGAAGGATGAACTCTCAGCAAGAGAGATGCCTAAAACCTTTGCTGAACTGGTGAAACTGGCAATGAGAATCGATCGCCGGCTTCAAGATAAAGTTCAAGAAACCAAGACTTCCAGGACACCCTTTTTGAGTGAAGTCCGAGTCAAGACTGCAACCAGGGCTGTCCAAAATTGCCCTATAATGTCCGGGAAATGGACAGACCTAAGTCCTGCAGGAGGACTCTTCTTAGGCCTCACCACTCCTTCTCCTCCTCTCTCTCTTCTGGTATCTCTCATCTGTGGTCCTCTACAGTACCAGACTCTTGCCCTAGTGGACTCAGGGGCAGGAGGGAACTTCATTCTTCAACGACTAGTGGAACATCTACAGATTCCCACTTCCACCATGTCGCCTCCCTTACTTCTTTCATCCATCCATGGAGAACCCTTGCCGGGAGAAGTAACACTACGTACTGAACCAGTGTGTTTACTTCTTCTTTGTTTTAGAGAAGGCTATACACCCCATAATACTGGGATTACCATGGCTACAACAGCACATGCCTCAATTTGATTGGGTCACTCTGGAACGGTCAAGTTGGGGTCCAGACTGCCATAAGCGATACCTGACTGAGGTTAAGCCATTACCTTGAATGTCTACCACCCCAGTAATGCCGGGCTTGCCACCTCAATACACATCTTTTCAAGATGTTTTTTCAAAAGAAGCTGCAGATATACTTCCGCCTCACAGACCCTATGACTGCACCATTCGTCTGAAGCCGAATACGGAGCCACCCAAGGGCAGAGAGTACCCCTTGTCTGTGACCGAGAACAAGGCCATGTCTGAATACATTCAGGAGAATCTCAACAAGGGCTTCATTAGACCGTCCAAGTCTCCTGCGGGCACGGGCTTCTTCTTTGTGGGCAAAAAGGATGGCATATTGCGTCCTTGCATAGATTACAGAGGCCTTAACGAAATAACTGTTAAGGACTGTTATCCCCTGCCTCTGATTTCAGAACTCTTTGATAGACTACAAGGAGCCCAGATCTTTTCAAAACTAGATCTGAAAGGAGCATACAACCTACTTCGCATTAAAGCTGGCGATGAATGGAAGATGGCCTTCAACACTCGAGACGGCCACTTTGAGTATTTAGTGATGCCATTCAGCCTGTGTAATGCTCCGGCTGTCTTTCAGAACTTAATGAATGACATCTTCCGAGACTTCCTCTATACATGTGTTATTATCTACTTAGATGACATCTTAATCTTCTCACAAGACATCACCACTCACCAAGAAGATGTCAAGAGAGTACTACAGAGGCTTCGTGAGAACCATCTCTATACCAACCTATCTAAATGTGAATTTCATAAGGAATCAGTGCCTTTCCTAGGCTACATTGTCTCCAAAGAGGGTTTTCAAATGGACCCACAGAAGCTGGAGAGTATCAAGAAATGGGCCCAACCCACCGGGTTAAAGGCTCTCAGGGTTCACCAATTATTATAGGACCTTCATCAAAAATTACTCCTCACTCACAGTACTGCTGACCGCTATGACAAGAAAAGGTGCCAATGTGGCTAATTAGTCTCTCAAAGCGATTGCAGCATTCCAAAAACTGAAGGATGCCTTTTCTACCAAGCCATGCCTTTTACATCCAGACCCCTCAAAACCTTTCATCATAGAGGTTGACGCCTTGGCGTAGGGGCAGTACTAAGCCAGGCTGGCGATTCTAGGTACCTCATCCATGCTCATTTTTCTCACGTTACTTTTCTCCTGCTGAGAGAAATTATGGAGTTAGAGACAAGGAACTTCTGGCTATAAAGATGGCATTCGAGAAGTGGCGCCCTTGGCTCGAGGGAGCGCAACATCAAGTAATGTTCTTCACAGACCATAAGAACTTGGAGTATCTCCACCATGCACAGCACCTGAACCATAGACAAGTGAGATGGTCTCTGTTTTTCAACAGATTCAACTTCATGCTCAAGTATTGTCCAGGAGAAAAGAATATCAGAGCTGATGCTCTTTCACACTCCTTCCTCTCCGAGGATGTACCCGAAGAGCCAAAACACATCATTGAACCCGAGAAGGACTTGGTGAGAGAGGTAACGGTGGTGAGGCTGCTTGGCAATAGTGATCATAATATGATCAAATTTTATTTAATGACTGGAAGAGGAACAGAGTGCAAATCCAAGGCTCTCGTGCTAAACTTTCAAAAGGGAAACTTTGATAAAATGAGAAAAATTGTTAGAAAAAAACTGAAAGGAGCAGCTACAAAAGTAAAAAATGTCCAAGAGGAATGGTCATTGTTAAAAAATACCATTCTAGAAGCACAGTCCAGATGTATTCCACACATTAAGAAAGGTGGAAAGAAGGCAAAGCAATTACCGACATGGTTAAAAGGGGAGGTGAAAGAAGATATTTTAGCCAAAAGATCTTCATTCAAAAATTGGAAGAAGGATCCAACAGAAGAAAATAGGATAAAGCATAAAAGTTGACAAGTTACATGTAAGACATTGATAAGATAGGCTAAGAGAGAATTTGAAAAGAAGTTGGCTGTAGAGGCAAAAACTCATAGTAAAAACCTTTTTAAATATATCCGAAGCAGAAAGCCTGTGAGGGAGTCAGTTGGACCGTTAGATGATCGAGAGGTTAAAGGGGCACTTAGAGAAGATAAGGGCATCACAGAAAGATTAAATGATTTCTTTGGTTCGGTGTTTACTGAAGAGGATGTTGGGGAGGTACCCGTAATGGAGAAGGTTTTCATGGGTAATGATTCAGATGGACTGAATCAAATCATGGTGAACCTAGAAGATGTGGTAGACCTGATTGACAAACTGAAGAGTAGTAAATCACCTGGACCGGATGGTATACACCCCAGAGTTCTGAAGGAACTAAAAAATGAAATTTCAGACCTATTAGTAAAAATTTGTAACCTATCATTAAAATCATCCATTGTACCTGAAGACTGGAGGATAGCAAATGTAACCCCAATATTTAAAAAGGGCTCCAGGGGCGATCCGGGAAACCATAGACCGGTTAGCCTGACTTCAGTGCCAGGAAAAATAGTGGAAAGTGTTCTAAACATCAAAATCACAGAACATATAGAAAGACATGGTTTAATGAAACAAAGTCAGCATGGCTTTACCCAAGGCAAGTCTTGCCTCACAAATCTGCTTCACTTTTTTGAAGGAGTTAATAAACATGTGGATAAAGGTGAACCGGTAGATGTAGTATACTTGGATTTTCAGAAGGCATTTGACAAAGTTCCTCATGAGAGGCTTCTAGGAAAAGTAAAAAGTCATGGGATAGGTGGCGATGTCCTTTCGTGGATTACAAACTGGCTAAAAGACAGGAAACAGAGAGTAGGATTAAATGGACAATTTTCTCAGTGGAAGGGAGTGGACAGTGAAGTGCCTCAGGGATCTGATTTGGGACCCTTACTTTTCAATATATTTATAAATGATCTGGAAAGAAATATGACAAGTGAGATAATCAAATTTGCAGATGACACAAAATTGTTCAGAGTAGTTAAATCACAAGCAGATTGTGATAAATTGCAGGAAGACCTTGTGAGACTGGAAAATTGGGCATTCAAATGGCAGATGAAATTTAATGTGGCTAAGTGCAAGGTGATACATATAGGGAAAAATAACCCATGCTATAATTACACAATGTTGGGTTCCATATTAGGTGCTACAACCCAAGAAAGAGATCTAGGCGTCATAGTGGATAACACATTGAAATCATCGGTTCAGTGTGCTGCGGCAGTCAAAAAAGCAAACAGAATGTTGGGAATTATTAGAAAGGGAATGGTAAATAAAACGGAAAATATCATAATGCCTCTGTATCGCTCCATGGTGAGACCGCACCTTGAATACTGTGTACAATTCTGGTCACCGCATCTCAAAAAAGATATAATTGCGATGGAGAAGATACAGAGAAGGGCTACCAAAATGATAAGGGGAATGGAACAGCTCCCCTATGAGGAAAGACTAAAGAGGTTAGGACTTTTCGGCTTGGAGAAGAGACGGCTGAGGGGGGATATAATAGAGATGTTTAAAATCATGAGAGGTCTAGAACGTGTAGATGTGAATCGGTTATTTACTCTTTCGGATAGTAGAAAGACTAGGGGGCACTCCATGAAGTTAACATGGGGCACATTTAAAACTAATCAGGGAAAGTTCTTTTTTACTCAATGCACAATTAAACTCTGGAATTTGTTGCCAGAGGATGTGGTTAGTGCAGTTAGTATAGCTGTGTTTAAAAAAGGATTGGATAAGTTCTTGGAGGAGAAGTCCATTACCTGCTATTAAGTTCACTTAGAGAATAGCCACTGCCATTAGTAATGGTAACATGGAATAGACTTAGTTTTTGGGTACTTGCCAGGTTCTTATGGCCTGGATTGTCCACTTTTGGAAACAGGATGCTGGACTTGATGGACCCTTGGTCTGACCCAGTATGGCATTTTCTTATGTTCTTATGTTCTTATGTTAAGGTCATATTGGCAGCTACCCATTCGGTACCTGCAGGAAAGACAATTGTACCCAAGAACCTCAGGAAAAAGCTATTGGCTTGGGCCCATGACTCCAAACTCTCAGGACACCCTGGGCAATGAAGGATGTTTTCTAAGCTGCAAACCTTTCATTGGTGGCCCACCATGAAAGAGGACACGTTCGACTACGTTGCTTCCTGTGCAAACTACGCTAAACAGAAGATGCCGCCAAGACATCCATGGAGTCTCCTCCAACCCTTGCTGGTCCCTGAAGAACCGTGGACACATATTGCCACTGACTTTGTGGTAGATTTACAATCATCAGGAGGTAACAACACCATTTGGGTAACTGTTGACAGGTTCTCGAAGATGGCACATTTCATGGCTCTCCCAGGCTTATCCACCACCATGGAGCTCACCCGATTATTCATCACGCACATCTTCCACCTGCATGGCTTGCCTAAGCACATAGTCTCCGATCGCGGAGTTCAGTTCACCAGTAACTTCTGGAAGGCATTATGCAAGAAGTTTGATATAGCCCTCGAGTTCACATCGGCATATCCTCAGTCCAACGGCCAAACAGAAAGGATGAACAGGACACTCAAACAGTTCATTTGTGCCTATGTGAACACCTGACAGAATGATTGGAGCGAACTGTTGCCATGGGCAGAATTTGCCATAAACTCACATCCAGCAACATCCACTGGATCAACACCATTCGAAGTGGTTATAGACGACTACCACTACCACCACTGCCACTTCTGTTATCAGTGTCATCTGCAGCAGAACAGACTACTGCTACTGATATCCATCAACTCTGGACTCAGACTAAAGAGATGCTTGTGAAAGCAGGAATATGAGCCAAGAAAGGATACAATGCTCATCATCGCAAGGCTCCAGTCTTCAAACCTGGTGACAAGGTCTGGCTTTTCAACAAAACATTTAAGACTCAAACTTCCTTCAGCTCAATTCGCTCCTCACTTCGTTGGACCATTTCCCATTCTCCAATGACTGGGCAACCTCACCTAAAGTCTGAAGCTACCAGCTACTCTAAAGATCCACAATGCATTCCATGTCTCACTATTGAAACCAGTGTTACTCAGTGAATTTTCCAGCAAGATGCCTGACTCTACTCCAGTAGATGCAGAAGACATTGAATACAAAGTTGACACAGTTCTCGATGTAAGAAAACAAGGCAGAGTATGGGAATACCTCCTGTCATGGGATGGTTATGGCCCAGCAGACAACTCTTGGACTCCAATGTCCAATATCTTGGTTAAGAAGATGCACAGGATTTCCATCATCTACATCCGCAAAAACCTAGACCTGGTAGGTCATTGCGTGGACACCCTTTGAAGGGGGGGTACAGTTGCATCTGTCGGTCTTCGACGGCTTCGCCCCGCTTGTTGCACCCCTATCTCGGCTCCCCCCGCTTACCTGGGCAAGATGGCTACTGCAGCGTCATCAAGCTGACTTCTCTGGCGTCCCCGGAATGGCTATGGTGCAGCCGTACGCCATTGCTCCTCCCAGGTATCTGCTAGGGTGTGCGCGCGCGTGGGCAACCCACTTCTAAGTACACACAGTGGCGCGAACCTCGAGGGCGTTCCCTCATCTGACGTCACGCCACTCCAGGTATACCTACTTTACAAGATTGCTAGCTCATTGAGTTGGCAAAGGCTCGAATAGACTCGTCTGTTCCTGTCTGCACGACTCTGCTGCTTCTCTGCTGCCTGCAGGAAGCTTTCCTTCTGCCCTTTGGTGTTTACCACTAACTTGGGTACCTGTTCCTCGGGGGCCCTCTGTCATACTTCAGGTGCCATTCATGGAACAGGCACTCGTTCCTCGAGGGCCTGCTCTCCTTGCCTCAGTGTCTGTACCACTACCTATTGCTAACTATCTGGTGGAATCGCGTCCATTACAGCTAACACCGAGTGAGTACTTTAACCTCTCATCTGTCTCATCCACATTATCTGCTGCAGAACCTCCTGACATCATCCTGGAGAGAAGGGCTCCCTCTGCCGAGGTCCCTGAGACTACATCTTACCACTGCCACCCGGCTACTTCAAGCTGTATAAATAATTATTCCGGTGTTTTGTATATAGAGTCTAGCCCAGTGCTGTGGCTCCTGATGGGGCTTCTCCCCATGGGTGTGGTCATCTCCACAGCACCCAAGGATCCACTAAAACACACGTAATAACAACAGGTATATTTGGATTTTCAGAAGGCGTTCAACAAAGTGCTGCATGAGAGGCTTCTAAGAAAACTAAAAAGTCATGGGATTAGAGGCAATATGCTTTTGTGGATTGCAAGCTGGTTAAAAGACAGGAAACAATGAGTAGGATTAAATGGTCAGTTTTCACAGTGGAAAAAGGATAAACAGTGGAGTGCCTCAGGGATCTGTACTTGGACTGGTGTTTTTTAATATATTTATAAATGATCTGGAAAGGGGTATGACAAGTAAGGTGATCAAATTTGTGGATGACACAAAATTATGCAGAGTAGTTAAATCTCAAGCAGATTGTGATGAACTGCAGGAGGATCTTGCGAGACTGGAAGATTTGGCTTCGAAGTGGCAGATGAAATTTAACATGGACAAGTGCAAAGTGATGCATATAGGGAAAAATAACCCTTGCTGTAGTTACACAATGTTAGATCTAGGCATCATAGTGGATAATACACTGAAATTGTCAGCCCAGTGTGCTGTGGCAGTCAAAAAAGCAAACAGAATGTTAGGAATTATTAGGAAGGGAATGGCAAATAAAATGGAAAATGTCATAATGCCTCTGTATTGTTCCATAGTGAGAACACACCTTGAATACTGGGTGCAATTCTGGTCACCACATCTCAAACAGGATATAGCTGCACTGGAGAAAGTGCAGAGAAGGGCAACCAAAATGATACGGGGCATAGAATGGATGCCCTATAAGGAAAGGCTTGCAGAAAAGATGACTGTGGGGGGGGATATAATAGAAGTCTACAAAATCATTAAAGGACTTGAACAAGTTAATGTAAATCGGTTATTTACTCTCTCAGATAACAGAAGGACCAGGGGGCATTCCATGAAGTTAGCAAGGGGTTCATTTAAAAGAAATTGAAGAAAATTATTTTTCACTCAGCGCATAGTTAAACTCTGGAATTCATTGCCAGAGGATGTGGTTACAGCAGTTAGTGTAACTGGGTTTAAAAAAGGTTTGGATAAGTTCCTAGAGGAAAAATCCATAAACTGCTATTATGGTAATTAATAAGCAGTAGTAGCTTGTGATTTATCTAATGTTTGGGTACTTGCCAGTTACTTGTGACTTGGATTGGCTACTGTTGGAAACAGGATACTGGGCTTACGGACCCTTGGGCTGACCCAGTATGGCATTTCTTATGTTCTTATGGTGTCACGTCCAACAAGCACCTTGTCAGATCTCTCCATTATGGTGGCACTTATACTCCAACATCATTAGTAGGATGCAACTAGCAGTCTTTCATATCTGTGCATTGCCTTTGCAGTCTCATACTCCATGCTCCCCTCCACCCCCCCCCCCCCCCTTCCCTCTCAGCAGCTAGTCTGGGAAGGAGCAAAGGCATGAGGATGTATATTGGAAGAGATCACGAGGAGTGCAGCGCCATTGGAGATCATCCTTTGCATTGGGGTAACTTATCCAGTGTTTTGCTGCCTTACCTCCGCCACCCCACACCCCCTTCAACAATCCTGAGCCCAATAGCATAAGAAGCTTTCAAAAACATTACCGCCATTGGTGGGGCAAGGCAATCACAAGGTTGGTTTGGTTGCAGTGGCTCCATGCCTGCGAAGCCATTGTGATCATCAACAGGCCCCACAGCAGTTTTCCCTTGAGCAGGAGTCTTCCCCCTGCAACAATGGCAGCAATAGTGGTAGCTCCACCTCCATGGGACTCCTCTAGATGCTTCCCTCCCATCACTGAGGGCCTGGGGTTGCTGAAAATACTCTCAAAGTGCCCTGCCTCTGCCTGGTCCACTGGAAGACAGCGCTGAGCAGAGACCTCCAACTACTGATTCACCTATGCTTTCAGCCACCGGTTCCCCCTCATGCTGATGCCATTGCACAATATTATTTTTTTTTATTTTTTAAAAACTGCAATTGGCCCTTCCAGCCCCTTCACGACTTCCTATACTAAGGAACACCATCTTTGGGTTGGGAGCAGCAGCAGGATGATGACCCAGATCCATTTCTTTTGGTGCCATGTCTGAATCCTCCCTAACCAGCATTGCAAGTAAAGTTATTTTTAGTTTTAATTGTACAGAGAATGGAGGGGGACTGGATGCATGAGAGAAAGCATATGTGTGAGTCAAGGAGCATGTGTGTCAGGGAGTCAGGGACCATGTGTGTGAGGATGTGAGGGAGCTTGTGTGCATGAGTATGTGAGTCAGGGAACATGTATGTCAGTTTGTGAGGGAGTATGTGTGTGAGTCAGGAAGCATGTGTGTGTGAACACGTGTGAGAGAGCATTTGTGAGTACATGAGCGTGTGCTTGTGAATGAGCATATAGGAGTATGAGAATGAACATGTCTGAGAATGTATGTATATATATATATATAAGAGAGAGGAGAAAGTTTGTGCGCAGCCCCACCCCTGATTAATTCACGATAATTTCAGGGTTACTGAAATCAAAAGTTCCCGGGTTTGAAGAGTGGGGATATTTTTTTCCTTACTAGTTTTAATTATTGGGTTTTATTTGATATGCCTGCTGTTTTGAAATATTTTATGGTGTTTGGGAAAACATTAAACATTTTTATAAGAAATATTCTTTTTATTAGTTAGTTTTACTATTATGATTGTTTCATATTTCTTGATTCTTTTGTTTTATGTTTTATGAGGAATTGTGGTGATTCTGTTTTTCCATTGTTGCACTGTATGCCGAATCAGATTTGTTGTGATGTCTACTCCAGTTTAGTTTTTGTCTGCACTCCATCACACACTGACTCACATGCTCCCTCACACATAAACTCCCTCACACACTGACACACTGTGTATATTCTGTATTTGGTCCGTCTGTGTTGTGCATGCGTGACTGAGGTGAGGCATTCTGCTAATGTGTGGTTTCTGTGTAGGGATCTATAGCAACCTGGCTTGTTCTGTTTTCCTAATAGGAGGTGAATTGGTGTTCCAATGCCTGGTGTAATATTTGCAGTGCTGCCTTTTCATAGGTAGGGTTGTTGCTAATTGAGTCCTGAGAGTTAGAACTGTTTTGGTATGGAAAGTTTGCTACATAAGTGCTAAGCATGATTTGCTGCAGGGTTATGTTTTGCAGCAGAGAGTTTCTGGTAGTGGAGAAAATTTGTGGTGTTGTTACTGAGGTGATTCCAGAATTTGATTATTATTTTTTTTTTTTTTGTATGTTGAGCTGTAAAGTGAAATGTCTTAGCTGTGCTTTGCACTTGTTTGGGGAAATTTCTTGGATGTGGCACATGTGTTAGAGACCTGGGAGTGGGAATTATATACTGAGATTCTTTCCCATCATGTATAGACTCCAGATTTCACTCCCATATAGAAGAATTGGTTGAATGATGCTATTAAATAATTTTAGTACTGGGTGGCAACTGGCCACTACTTGTGGTTTATCCGGGGGGGGGGGGGGGGGGGAGGAAACAATTGCTGTTTTTGCACAGGGCTCCAGTTAGCCTGGAACTGGCCATATGGACATGAGCAGTGCAATTGTCATAAGACTTTTGATTGGCAGAGGTTGAGAGAGGCATGACTTTTTTACCCCCTATAATAAAATGCTAGAACACCAAGTGAAACAGATGTGGAGCTCAGTGTATCGGGAGAGGGTTCTGCAACCTTTCTAGTCTTCAGTATTCTGGACTTTGATTTAATCCTCAATTCCAACTTGATCTTTTAGAGAATAGCTTTCAAACCTATTGTTACGCCGGTCGGCCACAGACTCTGCGACGGACTGCGCTCACATTTTTGCTGGAGCGACTTCCAGCACTGCTGCGGGATGCCGGGGAGGCTCGCAGCATGCCTCTCCTCCTTGTGACCTGCTCCGCAAGCAAGGGCCCTTGTTTCGCGGCAGGAACACCACCACCGAACTAGACTCCTCCCCATGGGTCTCCATAGGCGCGTGTGCGCCACCAGGAAATTATTTAAAAGGCCCAGGGTGGGAACCCTGGGCCAACCCCATTGATAACATCACTGCAGGGGCCCTATTTAACTCATTTACCACTCCTTACTTGTCGAATTAGCATGGAGTTCCCTCATTGCTGAACCCGCTTCTCTCGTACGGACTTCCTGTTCCAGTTCCTGCACTTCGGCGTGAGACGCTCTGGGTACCCGCTCCTCGGGGGCCCTTCCTCGTCTCTGGCTATCTGCTCCTCGGAGGGCCTTCTGCCTTGGACTGCGGTCTATTCCCGTTCCCCGAGACCTCTCCTGGAACTATCTCTCTGTGAGTACCTTGAATCCACGGACTACTACTGAACCAGCTTTATTGTGAGATCCTCTCCAGTGTAGCCCGTACCTCAGGCCACTACTGTGGCAGTACTAGTGAGGAGCCACCTCGGTGTACCCTGCGCTGCAGGCCATTGCCACGGCATTGCAACAGAAACCTCTCCGGTGTACCCTGGGTCTCGGGCCAATACTGTGCCAACTGTAGTGAGGAACCGCCTCATTGTACCCTGTGCTGCAGGTCATTGCTGCGTCATCACTACAGGTCCCTTGCCGATGTACCCCTACCCAGGCCACTACAACATCATCTCTGAGTGAGGAATCTCTCGGTGTACCCTGTGCTGCAGGCCACTACCACATCATAACTTCGGAGAAACTTCTTCGGTGTACCCCACTCTGGGGACCATTACCGGATATTCACGTCTGAGGCATTCCCTTTGGGTGTACCCCTTCTCAGACCTTATCTCCTCCTCCTGCACCCCCCGTTCCACGGGATGTGCCTTTTTTTTCTTTTATAATAAAGACTCTATTCCACAGCTGTGTCTGACATCCACTGAGACCATGCCTCCCGCGGTGAGGCTCACAGGGCTTACCCAGGTAGAGAGTCCATCAAGCTAGGTTGAGAGAACATTGTACAAATCTCATCTATGGGTGAGTTTCCTCACTCCGAAGATCATCAAATCTTCACAAGAGTGCACAGTTCTGTTTGTATGTCGCTCTCTGAATGTCAAAGTGGCCCCTAACCCCTACACTAATACCTAAACCTCACCTTGAGTAAATAGGTAGGCCTCCTATAGAGGTATAAATACCTACCTAGTATGAGGGCTTGATAGCTAGGCTGTCTCTCCTGCGCTGCTGCACGCATGTTATAAAATACAGGGTCAGCGCACGCAAGGCTGCACAAAATCAGCAGCCTGCGCGCGCCGAGCCGTGCAGCCATCCTCTGTTCCCTCCGAGGCCGCTCCGAAACTTCCCTTCTGGCCCCCCAACCCCCTCCCTTCCCTTATCTAACCCATCCCCCAGCCCTAACTAATTCCCCCCCAAGGCAGGTGTAACTTGCACACGCCGGCTGGCTGCCGGCACGCCATGTTCCGGCCCAGGGGCTGGTCCGGAAGCCGCGGCCATGCCCCCGGAAATGCCCCCGGAATGGCCCTGGGCCAGAATCACGCCCACGTCCCCGTCCCCATCCCCGGAATGCCCAGTGATGACAGGCCAGCCGCGACACGCCCCCGACATGCCACCCCAGGAAAGCCCCAGGACTTACGCACGTCCCGGGGCTTGCGCGTGCCGCTGAGCCTATGCAAGATAGGCTCAGCGTGCGCAGGGGCTGGAAGGGGGAGCTTTTCGGGGGGTTACGCACGTATCTTACATGTATCTTACGCGCATAACCCTTTCAAAATCTGCCCCTTATTGCATGGCTTAACACAAATGAAAAAGGTGTACTTAAAATCCGCATTAAAACTGTGCGATATGGCTTCGCAAATTGCGAAACCAGTGCACTTGGCCAGCAATCCCACCCCAAACTCCTCCCCTTTTCCTGATTTGCATCGCGTAATGGCGTTTTTGCATGCGGTAAAGGTGCTTTTCGCATGTGAAAATGCCTTCATGCATGCGAAAACGCCATATAGCCATATAGCATTTTGATAAATGATCCCCTAAATTTGAGAATATGGAAAATAGTTCAAGGAGTAAAAATCTTCATTGTATTAATTTCCCTAAGCTTCCGATGACAATACCCACTCAACTCTGGCAGAGATATTTAATGGAAGTGCTTAAATTGCCTGAAGCAACATTACCTATAATTTCTAAGATATATTACCTTCCACCATTGAAGAAAACCACCAGGGGGAACAACAATGAGAATATTGCAATGCAGGAATTATATCCAGCAGAGGTGCCAAGTATTGATGTTTCTGCAATATTAGAAGATTCTGAAAGCAATTTGGCGAGACCATCAACATTGATTGTGACTTTTCTATTAGAGTCCGACAAAGATTGGGTGTTTAGAAAATATTTCCTGAATAGATAAGAGGAATTTCTGGGTTGCAAAATCCAGATGTTCCCTGATTTGTCTAGGCAATCCCAGAAACGTAGACGACAATTTCTATTGTTAAAACCCCAGGTTGTGCAATTAGGGATTTTTTTGTACTAAAATGTCCATGTAAATGCCGAATAAAGCATAGAGGTATATCATATATATTTTTCCAGCCATCTCAGCTAACAGAATTCTTAGTAAATAAGGGTACACCGCAGCTTAGCTCTTCACCAGGCCCTGAATAATGGCACTCTTATGGTGGAATTAGTTCTCTAAGAGAATTGAAACTGTCCTACAGCTAAATTGCTT
Source organism: Rhinatrema bivittatum (assembly GCF_901001135.1). Taxonomy (NCBI): domain Eukaryota; kingdom Metazoa; phylum Chordata; class Amphibia; order Gymnophiona; family Rhinatrematidae; genus Rhinatrema; species Rhinatrema bivittatum. Next base: position 127,320,545 of record NC_042622.1, on the reverse strand, counting down.
TGTTATATTTATATTTCCTAAAGTTGTGTAATCTTGGATATAATTGTGGGCTTGTTAGACAGGTATGACAAACGCTGATTTCTTGAAATATGATGTATCCTTGAAAAAAAATTTTTGTTTCTATTGTACTACCTGTATTTCCACTCAAGTAATGTTGCTTGATGAATATGTTTGTAAAATGTAAAAACAGATAAAATAAAAATTATGTCTAAGGGCCTCATTTTCCAATATTGCATATTAGCCCAGGAGAAAGAAGAGAAAGAGAGAGAGAGAGAGAGACTTGCCATAGTGGCCCCTCCCTAGACAGGTATTTGTATCCCTATGGGAGGCCCACCTAGTAACTCGAGGTGAGGTTTATGTATTAGTGTAGGGGGTTAGGGGCCACTTTCACTTTCAACGTGAGACGTACGAACATAACAGTGGTCGTTTGTGAAGATTGGATGACCTACGGTGTGAAGAAACTCACCCAAAGATGAGATTTGTGCAATGTTCTCTCCACCTAGCTTGTTGTTACCCAGGTAGAGAGTCCATCAAGCTAGGTGGAGAGAACATTGCACAAATCTCATCTTGGAGTGAGTTTCTTCACTCCGTAGGTCATCAAATCTTCACAAGAGACCACTGTTCTGTTCGTACGTCTCACGTTGAATGTGAAAGTGGCCCCTAACCCCCTACACTAATACTTAAACCTCACCTCGAGTTACTAGGTGGGCCTCCCATAGGGATACAAATACCTGTCTAGGGAGGGGACACCATGGCAAGGCACTCTCTCTCTCCCCCCCTCTCCCCCCCTTCCTGCATCATACTGAAACAGGCCTGTCAGGAGATATCATGAGCTGCACTATGGCCTGTAGCACATGCAATCACACAACATAACACAAATGAAAGAGGTGTAGCTAAAATCAACGTTAACTCTGTGCAATAGCACTTTGCACACTAGCTAACTCAGCCCACCCCTAACTCCTCCTCTTTTCAAAATTTGCATCGCACCATGCGATAACAGAGTTTTTCGCATGCAAAAACGCCTTAACGCACGTTGGTAAATAACCCCATAAATAGCATTTTCAGCCACTTCTCTGGCTAAATTCCAGCTGGATAGCTAGTTATCTAGCTGGAATTTAGCCAGAAAATTTGGAGGCATTCTGGGAAAGAGCAGTATTAGCCAGATAATTTATCCAGTGAACTTTGATATTCAGAGTTAGCCGAATAATATATCTGGCTAACTCTGGCCATGATGCTGACCTGTCCTAAACTTAAGCCAGATAAACTTATGCAGCTTACTTTAATATAGCTAGGTATATTCATCTGGATAAAGTTATCTGGCTAACTAGCCAAGCTGCACAATGGCTGAAAATTCACCTATCAGTACCTGAATATTATCTGCTTTGAAGTGTTGAAAGTCAGAATATAAATCAAATAAATAAATAAATAAATGTCTTAGTGGGTGACATTTAAAGACATGTCCCTAGCACATTTCTAAATACTGTGAAGATAATTTTCAAAAATAAAAGCTAAATATATCTATTTCTAACATGTATAAATAAAATTTTCAATTGTAATTGAAGATTTTGCTAACAAAAAAACTTCTTAAATAAATAAAAATTATTTGAGAAATTTAGAAAACGATTTCTCTTAAGTATCACATCAGAACCTTACATAGGGGCCTACTTTTCTGTGCTGGCATGGACCTAATTCCTGCTATCTCCGGCCCTGGTAGCAATCCCCAAGCCTACCAGGCTCATAATTTTTAATGGATCTGTCCTGCAAAAACCTGTCCAAACCTTTTAAAATCCAGTTATATTCATGGTTCCTGGTCTCCTGGGAAGCTGCAGGAAGGGCAAGAAAATCCAATATTTGTCACAGAATTGATCAATCCAATGGAATTGCTCCAGGAGACCCTGGGCTAAGCCAGATTGGGGAGATGGTGGTTAACTGCTTAACTGCATAACTATTATGCTTAACTGCATAATATTCTAGGTGGCATACAACCAAAATATCCACAATAAAATTACAAATAAGCATTGTTAAAGGTAACAAATTATACATAAAACATCCATTAACATAATATACTATACTCACATTAAAATCCCATAGAGAGGCATAAGTAACAATGACAATAAAGAGGTCAATATTGAAAGCTAAGGTATGTAACTTAGGGGGTTATTTTCTAAACATTTATAGCGTGCGTTAGGGCCTTATTGCATGTGATAAACCCCTATCGCATGCGAAAAGGGGCTTTTCGCGTGTGACAGGATGCAGATAAACTGGAGGAGAGGATTTGGGGCGGGGAGGGGGTGGAGTACCGCTGCCAGCGATAATATGAGGGACATTATCGCTGGCAGTAGCATGGCGAATACATCACCTTTTACGGTGGCGCTATTCGTATGAAAGGCTGCAGCCGGCTGCACCGCAGTCAGTGAAATCGCACTACCGTGGTGCGAACTGCTGTGGCCTTTCGCAGGCCGGCCCTCCCCCTTTGCCCCTGCCCCCTTTTTCACTGGATTCATCATTCTGCGAAGAATGATGAAGCCGGCCAGTTATATTTTTTTTATAATTTTGTTTTCCCTCGATTCGGGCATTTTATTTCGTCTGCCCCCCCCCCCCCCCCCCCCGGAGTCAATGCCTGAATCCTGCCCCAACCCTTCAGATTAAAAAAAACAGAAACAAAACCGCAAACCCACCCCAATCCTTCAAATTTAATTAATTGCAACCCTCAACCCCCCAAAACTTGCCCAAACCCCCCCCCCCCCCCAAAGACTTACCGAAGGTCCCTGGTGGTCCAGTGGGGTCCCGGGAGCAATCTCCCCCTCTAGGGCCATCGGCTGCCACTAATCAAAATGGCACTGATGGCCCTTTGCCGTTACCATGTGACAGGGGCTATCGGTGCAATTGGTCAGCAAATGGTGCAGGCCGTCCATTGCTGCTACCATGTGACAGAGGCCAGCCAATGGCACCGATAGCCCTGTCACATGGTAAGGGCAAAGGGCCATCGGTGCCATTTTGATTAGTGGCAGCCGACGGCCCGAGAGGGGGAGGTCGCTCCTGGGACCCCGCTGGACCACCAGGGACTTTCGGCAAGTCTTGGGGGTCGAGAGGGTGGGGGGTTGCAATTAATTAAATTTGAAGGGTTGGGGTAGGTTTGGGGTTTTGGGGTTTTTTTTTAATGTGCTCTTTCTCCCCTCTCCAAAAACAATAATAAAACCACACTAAATTTTGTGGGTTTCCTTATCGTTTCATCGCCCCCACGAACTGCGACGAAATAGGAAATATCGTCTGTATTTCCTAATTTGTCGCAAACGATTGCACATCCCTAGTAAATATAGTGGTCCATATTCAAAAGCATTTAGCCGGCTAAATGCTTTACAATGAAGACCACTGACCATTTTAGTAGCCACCCTTTGAACTGATGCCATCCTTTTTATATCATTTTGAAGAGAGAGGAGGAATAGCCACTGCTCTAACCACTAGGAATAGCCTAGTGGTTAGAGCAGTGGACTATGAACCAGGAGACCAGGGTTCATGTCCTGCTGTCGCTCCTTGTGACCTTGGGCAAGTCACTTTACCCTCCATTGCCTCAGGTACAAAAATTTAGATTGTAAGCCCTCTGTATAGAGAAATACCCTCAGTACCTGAATGTAAACCAGTGTGATATCTCAGGTCCTCATCTGGGATGGAGTGAACAAATCTGGAAGCCCTGACCCTCCGCCAGACCTGCATGCTTCCATGAGGCCACCAATGCAATGGTGGTCTCTGAATGATCCTCCGACCACTCCAAGCCCTTTCAGACCTGCTGCTGGGTAAGGGCAAGAAGCAGCAGGCCAGACAGAGGTCAAGGGTGGATGAAGACATCTTGGCACAGGACGAAGAGATGAAGACTCAGAAACTGGAACTTAGAAAAGATAAGATGAAGACTTGGACATTGGAACAGATGAGACGAAGGCGTGGGACTTGGAGTTGAAGATGAGGCTAAAACTCGGCATGGCGAGGAATCCGGGCAACTCTGTGCAGCAACCATCTTGGACTGAGCTTCGTAGACCTTGCGGAACAGGTCAGAGAAGTTGGACTGAGGATGGTCCACAGAGAGAAGGATCCGGAGCAGGACATCTGAGAACAAGACAAGCTAATAACAGGCGAATAAAAGTCCAGAACTCACAAGAGAGCACTGGGCCTTCCGATGAAGAGCAGCTCAGAGAGGAGGATGGACAACAGCCCCTTGGAAGTCCAGGAACTAGAGGAAGGTGGACGGGAGAGCAAGGTCCCTCAGGCACCCTACACATCCCAGCTGGGCTGGTTGTGAACCACAATGTGCCCTACCCATCCAGCCGACTGGTTGTGGACCACGAGGGGAGTGGGGCCTGCCCAGGAAAGGGGCAATATCTGAACATCTGAGATGGAGGGTGTCAGGACATGGAGGACATCAGGAGTCAGAACATCAGGAGTTGGAACATGAGGAACTGTAATATCAAGATGAGACAAGGGACATCGAGAGAAGAGACCAGGAACAACAAATAAAGAGGGATCCCATGAAGAAGGAAGCCAAGTAGGAGCGGAAGGCAGGAAGTCCTAGGATGAACTTGCTCCTTGCGAAGGCAAAGCATGACTAAACTGAACACCCTTTTGTAGGCAGAAGAGGGAGTTCGAGGAAGTGATGTCATCCAGGGCCCACTCCCTCACTGGCCCCTTTAAAGCTTGCAGAGAGACGTGGCCCCACACCTAAGGAAGAGGAAACAGGAAGACTGCAGGTCCCTGGTCAGTGGCTCTGCTGACACTGAAGAGAGGAGGAGGCCGGACCAGGCCTCGGCCTTGCCGGAAGATGGCATGGGAGGTGGCTCCTACTGCGAGGGAAACCCGGCATGGATCCTGCTGTGCTGGCAAGATGGCAGCCACCGGCCACTGAAGAGAGGTGGGAACACGGCTCCAGCCGCACAGGTAAGAGACTGCCCGTAACCTTAGCCATGGGCAGGATCGCAACAGCCAGTGTGCACTTAAGTGCTATTTCAGCATACCATCAACACTCGGAAGCTCTTCCAGTCTCTCACCATTCCATAATGGCCAAATTAATCAAAGATCTCTACTATCTTCAATCTCCTATTAAAGTCCCTTCTACTCAATGGGACTTCAACATAGTACTTTTTTTTATTAATAAATTTATAATTTGAACCCTTAGCACCAATTGATCTCAGATTTCTATCTTTGAAAGTTTTATTTCTAATAACAGTAACCTTAGTACCAGCGAGCTCCATGGTCCATGCCCTAATAGCCCATGCTCTCTACATACATGTCTTTTAAAAAAACAAAGGGGTAGTACTAAAAATTCACTTTTAGTTTTTAACCACAGTGTTTTTTCAATTTCATTTAAATCTGTCCATTGTACTACCATTTTTTCAGAGACCTCAAACTTGCAAAGCTAATTGAGAACAAGCTATTCATATCCTGGATTGCAGAAGAGCCCTACTATTGTATTTAAAAGGGCCCAAACCTTTCAGAAAATCCCCTCAATTATTTCTGTCTTATCACCCAGCTAAGTAGGGCCTACTGTTAAAAATCAAACCTTCTCGACATGGCTTTCTGACTGCATCTCTCCCACTTTTCCAATGCTGGAATTATACTTCCAAATAAAAATAAAGTTCATCAGGTATGAGCAACTACAACTTCAGTAGCTCACCTTCACTCTGCTTCACATTTGTAAAGTATTTACATCATCCTGTATTCATACCTTTACCAAACATCACTGCCTCAAAGAAAACTCTTCTAATGATAGTAACTTTGGCCAAACAGTTCTAAAAAACATTGAACTAGTAGCTTCAACTTTCCCACCCTCTTCTTTTCTACTAGATTGCAATTCCTCCTTATCCAAGAAATCACAATTCAACCCTCAGCTTGGGAATGTCTACTTGTGTGGCTGTATTTGTCTCTGCTGATCCACAGCAAAAGCACAGTTGCCTACCTGTAACAGGTATTCTCTGTGGATAACAGGACGAATAGGTCACACAATCCCACCCTCCTCCCAAGAGAGTTGAAGCTTAGCTTGTTACGTGACTGAGGAGATCACACAGTGGTGGATATGTGAGGACACCGATGCATGCTCAGAAAAACTTCTAGATATTTCTGAGTTCTGAGGCAGCATGTTCTGCAAATACGGTATATAATGACAGTTGATTTCTCCTGCTGTCCATGGAGCAACTTTGTTCTCACTTTTGGATGCTCTTATATTTTTCGTTTCTTTTTTTTTGGAAGAGGGAATAGGGTAACTTTTGTTGAGTTGATCACCCTACTTTCATTTGGAAAAGCTGATGCCTATATCATATTTTTTTTGGATGCGGTGTCTAGAACAGCACATAATAATCAAAGTGTGGTCACACCATGCATCCATAAGGAGGCTTTAGGATATTTTCCAGAGAATAACATTTCCTAAGCTGTGTAAACTTTCTCCTGTTAAATACTGTAAAAGTGGAGAGTTTACATTTTCAGATGAACACACATAGTAACAATTGCCAACATTCTCACTGTCCAGGAATCTCTGCAAACATGCAACTTATTTACATTTTCCAAATTACTTCCAGCAGTAAACTTCCTAAAATAAATACGTTTCAAAGCACAGAGCTACAACACATGGCTCTAACATTTAAACATAAAGAGCACACACAGAATGCAGTGGCTGGCCACAAGGGATAGGCAGAAGTTTCATTGCTGATAAAATGGTTTCTCACACCTAAGAACATAAGAACATAAGAAAATGCCATACTGGGTCAGACCAAGGGTCCATCAAGCCCAGCATCCTGTTTCCAACAGTGGCCAATCCAGGCCATAAGAACCTGGCAGGTTCAGACCTAGCAGGTCTAGCAGAATTCAGACCTAGCAGGTCTGAATTCTAGTAACAAAAGGCTATAGAGAAATCTTTACATCTATGACATCAGGAACCATAGCCCAGCAGGGGTGGGCTACAGATATGCAAGCCTAGAAGCCACCTCACATGTATTCTTTTCATGTACTTGTCTCATAGTGAATACCATATAACAGACAAAGATTATTACTATTGCAAGTCTCCAGTTGCAGATTTTGCATTCATTTTTTGTAATACCCCAAAATACCCAAAACAATGCTCTCCCCATTATGTGTTCCAGAATTCATAAATCAAAAACACTAAGAACATAAGAAGTTGCCATACTGGATCAGACCAAGGGTCCATCAAACCCAGCATCCCGTTTCCCAACAGAAGTCAACCCAAGTTACAAGTACCTGGCAAGTACCCAAACATTAAGTAGATGCCAGTAATAGCAGTGGCTATTCTCTAAGTCAACTTGATTAATAGCTGTTAATGGACTTCTCCTCCAAGAACTTATCCAAACCTTTTTTAAACCCAGCTACACTAACTGCACTAACCACATCCTCTGGCAACAAATTCCAGAGTTTAATTGTGCTTTGAGTGAAAAAGAATTTTCTCCAATTTGTTTTAAAGTTAGTGGATAACTTTTAAACAACTCCATGTGCCACCATATACTCGCATATATGGGTCCATGCAGATTTACTATTATATTTTAGAATCTGCACAGATATGTCTGCATAACTTCTAAAACTCGTATCTATGGTCCCAATAGTACGCACGTACCTTTTATGTTTGCAAACAAATATATGCATACTTTGAAATGTTCACAAATACATGGAAACTTATACATGCATATGAATTTATGCACACACACATGCACTTCCTGTTTTGCTGAGGAAGGTTCATTCTAAGTTAGCCTTCTCCCTCTTTCCCTCCAGCAAGGCAGCCAAATTTCACTACCTGGAAAGTATCTAGGCTGGCATCCCTGTTGGTGAGGAATGATGTCTTCCTGTTCCCCATCCATTAGAGGAATAAAGGAAATCAGCAGGCTTGGAGGCAGGCAGCATTGAATCATGGAGCTTCCTACCTCTGTGGGGTAAGTATATTGAGTGAACTAGGAAGATGGGTTAGTTAGGTGGGTGAGAGTGGGGTGGGGGTATGTTTGGGGAGGGTCTTTTTGGGGTCTTTTGGGGAGTAAATTAGGGGGCTTTTGAAGGTGGAGGTGTGTTGGGCTTTTGGGGGATCTTATGATGGTGAGGTAAGGTGGCGGTCTTTTGGGAGCTTGTGGTATGGCAAGAGCCAATTAGCAAAAATGGATTCAGAAAAGGATTCATATAACTTTATTTGCATGATCATTGTACATATATTGCTAAATTATTACACTGGAAGATATTATAAAAGGGTAGGAAAAAAGGGACTAAATTTGGAAAAGATCATAAGTAAAGATAGTATCCAGTTAAGTAAAAGAACATTTTACTTAACAACCATTGCAGGGTGTCACCAACACCTTGCCACTTAATTTTCATACCGTACTTGCTTATTCGCAATTCTAACAGTCATTATTCACCTTTATATAACTGTCTACTGCAGACCATATTCGCTACTAAAGTTCTTTGTAAAAAAGGTTAAATCTGTTAAATGCTATTGTTACATTCTATGTTACTTGTAATAATGTTCAATGGTTTATTGTTATTGTTCCATGTTCTATGTAAAAAAACCCAGGTCTAACTTCCCAGACCAGGGCAACCTCTTTCGTTACTTGTAAACCGGACTGATTTGTATTGCATACAGGAATTCCGGTATATAAAAATTTAAAATAAATAAATAAATAAATAAATAAATAAATAAATAAACATCTTCAGGGTCATGTTTCTGGTTCTGGTGCTGACCCCTTTTGCAGAGCCGACAAGTATCCCAATTCCAAGAGGGTGAAAAGTGGGCCAATCTTGGTTGTAAACTTACATACCAAAACTGTGTGGAATCTGTACTCTCAGATTCTTCCCTTTCAACTCAGTGCTGATGGACCAATGTATCAGAATGGGGTTGTCCAAAAGCCTGGACTGACCTGCAATCTCCATCTTAAACTGGGTACCATGGCTACTCAGTGATTGTCCCTGCTCTGATGTATTTTCTGGCCAGGTGGCAGGACACCACATATTGTTGCACAAAGGGAGAGCAAAGAGTCATAAAAAAGAGTCAAGGCTTTAGTTCAAAATATGGAATTATACCATTGAGGAGGTCACAGAACCAGAAACTTTGAACTAAGAGCTTTGTATTCCTCTTCCTTTTTGTATAGGTTGAGAACCTCAAGAAGTAGGCCCAGGAACTGCGCCATAAGGAAGAAAAGTGGTTGGACTAGTTGCATGTCTGGTAGGAGGAGGCCAGAGGTAATACATGCTCATCAGAGAGATGTCAACATGGATTGTCTATTTCCTGCTTTCATCACAGATCTCACTATTGCCCTGACATTCTACAAGACCCTGTCTCTGCCTAGAGCTTCAAGAAACCCTCTTGCATAGTAACTTCATCCTTGGCAATTCCTGGAGTCATTGGCAGCACTGTCATGAAGCACAACTTGTAATGCATTCACAGGCAAACTATTGAAATCAAGAGGGTGTTAGAACCTTGCTGGCCCCTACCAGGGAGGAGAGCCAGCGTGAGCAGGGAGAAAGTGAGGCTTAAGAATATAAAAAACATAAGAACTTGCCATACTAGGTCAGACCAAGGATCCATCAAGCCTAGTGTCCTGTTTCCAACATTGGCCAAACCAGGTCACAAGTAACTCTGAAGATCCCAAATAGTAAAAAGATCCCATGATGTTATCGTGCAGTGATAAGTAGTGGCTATTTATTAAGTCTACTTGATTAATAATAGTTTATTGACGTCTCCTCCAGGAATTTGTCCAATTCATTTTTTAAACCCAGGTATGTTAACTGCCTTAACTATAGCTTCTGGTAATGAATTCCAGAGCTTAACTGTATGTTCAATGAAAAAGCATTTTCTCCAATTTCTTTTGAATGTGCTATTTACTAACTTCATGGAGTGGCTCCTAGTCTTAGTATTCTTTGAAAGAGTAAATAACCAATTTACATGTACCCATTCTATTCCAATCATGATTTTACAGACCTCTATCATATCCCCCTCAGCTGTCTCTTCTGCAAACTGAACAAATGCAACCTCTGTAGCATTTCCTTGTAAGAGAGCCATTCCATCCTCTTAATCATTTTGGTTGCCCTTCTCTGTACTTTTTCCAATGCAACTATATCATTTTTGAGATCCAGTGACCAGTATTCTCAAGTGCAGCCTCACCATAGAGTGAAACAGAGGTTTTATGACATTCACCATCACCATTTTATTTTCCATTTATTTCCTAATGCTTGGTGTAATAGTTACATCAGACACCTGTAGTACTAGAGATAGGCCTTCATCACTTTGGGTTAAGAACTATTTTGTTATCTTTTTCTTTGATTGATATCACCAGCTTTGGGAAGATAGAGGTAAATGATTAGAACTTGCTGCAGACAGCTTCAGTTGACTATAGCTCCTATCTGCAGTGCATATCTATATGACACCTCTTCTCTGCTGGAAGTTGCACTTTTGTTGAAAGTGCGACTTAATGTGTACTCCTTGTCTCCCTATTCAGTTCTTTCAGTAGTGGGGAAACATTCAAGATGTTTCCCTCTATAGACTATACCTGTGTTGGCTTGGCTGCACTCACATCTCAGGCACTTTGAGGAGGTAAGAGTAAGTGTTGACTTACAGATTGACTTACAGAAGTATTGTTCCCATTTCAGCAAGGTCATCCAGGGGAGCTAAGTATAGATGCATTCCTAAATAACTAGGAGTTACACATAGGCAGCTGTAACGGTAAATGAGTGGAGGAAAGAGATTATAGGTAGAGCTGAATGGCTGACTGACTTATTCCATCTGTGACAACTAGAGGTGTCTGTAAGGTGCTTGTTGCCAAAAAGGCCAGGGCCATAGTGACCTTGAGGTGTACTGGCAAGGTGTAATATCTCTGGATGGAAAAATATAGGTCCTATGCTATCTGCTGGTATAGGTACAATATGTTTCCTTTTTGATCCTGAACCTGCGCATGATTTGCTCCTCAGACACATCCAAAAACTTTGCCCTGGTCCTATTTGTGAAGGCTACTTTCTCCTCTTTGTCCTCAGTTCTCTCTTCTTCCTCTACCACTGTGCCATGAGTATCCATAAGTCAATTATTGTCATTTTGGAATGTATTTCTCTTGTCACTCAATCTCTCAGTATGACTCGGTCACACTCACTCACCCCCCCCCCCCCTCCAAGTATGCCCCAGTAATAGTCACTCCCCAATATGATCCAATCTCCACACACACACACACACACACACACACTCTCCAACCATCACTGGAATGCTGTGCAATTCACTCAAAGAAAACCAGCAAACTGTGTATGTGGCTGAGAACAAATCTGATATACTTAAATGTAAGAGGCAGACAGACATATGGGCAAGGAACATTCATTTCCCTGATTTCTCCCCCCCCCCCCCCCCACCTCTGTTTCTCCTCTTAGTCTGATGCAGTGCCCATTCACCAGAAAATCCCAACTGCCAAACACTACGTAAACAATGCAAGTTTGAATTTGGCATTTAAATTAGCTGCAGTAAAAGTGTTTGTGCAGTCTTGATGACGTTCGAGCATACATTCTTTATAAAATAGCAAAGTACATTTGAACATGCTAACCATTCCCTGACATGTCCCAAACATGTCCGCTTTGTTTTTACATATTTGTTTGCTGTGCAAATAGGAAATGAAATAATGTGAATAGTTGTGCATCTGATTACTTCAGTAGCATAGATTTCTCATTAAAACTATCAAAAGCTAATTTACATGCATTAACAGTATTGTTAATGTGCATTACTTTAGCTTAACAGCACTTTTAATGACTGCAATAGCCTTATTTCACTTTAGTACAATGACCCCTCCACTTGGATGTTTAGTGGATTTTGAATACCAACTGTTCCCTTTCTTTAAAAAAGCTAATTTGATGAAACTATGAATTAATTAGGGATGTGCGGAGGGAGAAATGTTGTTTCAATTTGTTTATTCATTTCTTAGATCACAATCAAATGGCTGGTTTCAAATGAAAAACAAATTGTTATTCATTTTATTTGTTTATTTGTTTTCCATTAAAATGAATGAGGGACATTATGTAGCATATCTGGGGATCCCAAACTGGGGTATTCTAAACATTTCTAAAGACATTTCTGGGTAGGCATCATCAGAAGAGTGAAGGCACTCCAATGCATCAAGACTGTGTTTTTGTGGTATCAAAAGTTGCATGAATAGCCCAATAGGGAAAAAAGCTGCCAGCAGTGGCAGCAGTTTTTCAAGGTACTGAAAAGGGAGAACCGCAGCAGCAAGAGTGCTCAGAACACCCCGGGGCTCCAAAAGTGGGACAAACGTGTTGTGTCCGTCGCTGTCCGACGTCTCTGCTCCGCCCACCTTACTTCGTTGGAGACTCCCTTCGGGGCTAGCTGCTGCGGCATCTCCAGGCCATCCTCCTACGGTGTTCCCGGACCGGCCCGACGCTGCAAGCTGCCATGTTGACCAGATGCCTAAGGGCGCGCATGTGTGGCCAAACTGTTGAACCAGCATTGGCGCGAACCTCAGGGGCGTCCCCCTGAGATGACATCACCAGCTCCAGATATTTAAGGTCTCAGTTTTCACTAACAAGACGAGATAGCAAAGGTTCGCTTCCTCCTGGTCGCTGTGGATGGGATTCGTTCTCCGCAAACCCAGCTACTCTGCCTCCTCGGATTTCACTAGAGGTACCCGCTCCTCTGGGGCCTCACTCTCTCTTTTTCTTTTCAGGTCGCAGTCCGGAACCGGTACTCGCTCCTCGAGGGCCCAAGTCCCGGACTTGCTCCTGAATACCACTTCTGCTAAGAAGTCATCGCTGCTTACAATATCAGTGAGTTTCCATCTATCTCTCAGAGCTTTCCCTGGGACCAGGTATGCGCTCCTCGAGGGCCTAATGCATACCAACTCCTGGGCTGCCTTAAGAGACTATTGTGTGAGTGTTACCATCAAGGACTTGTTCCTGAATGCCGCATGATTTGCCTACTCACTTTCTTAGTTTCTCCACAGCTCAGCCACCTTGGGATCGCTGTTCCAGTACCTGAGGGACTACAGCCCAGCTGGGTGTTTCCAGCTCACTACTACCACCTCTGGTGGTTTACTATATTGTCTAATAAAAGAACTAGTGTGTGTCTGTCTCCTAAACTAAGCCTGACCAGTGGTCCCTCTAGGGATTTCCCCCGAGGGCGTTGTCACCTGCCACTGGTCCAAGGATCCATCCACAACTATTCTAAATAACAACAGATTGCTAACTACCAGCTTTAACAACAGAGCTTTCTGACAGATTGCTAACTCCAAGGATCTGGCTTGTCTCCAAGCTTCCGGTTAACTCCAAGGATCCGGCTTGACTCCAGGGTTTCGGCCTGACTCCAGAGTCCGGGTAGCTACATGGATCCAGCACAACTCAATGCTTTTCAGGCTATACCGGGCCTAGCTCAGCGCATTGCGGAACAACAGGACGCCTTGGAAAAACTTACTTCAGCTTTTCATCAGCTACACACACAGAAGGTTCAAAGTACTGCTTCGACCCATGAAAGTCAGTTACAGGAGGTAACTTTAAAGACTGCTGTACCATTGGCAGCTCCGATCCGCTTCTCTGGAGAATTACAGAAGACTCTGGGCTTTTTAAACCAGTGCTGCTTGCACTTTACCTTACAACCATCTTTGTTTCCTACTGCTCTCTCCAAGACTACCTACATCCTTTCTTACTTGGATGGTAGGGCCTTGTCTTGGGCATCTACCATGTGGGAGCTCAAGGACCCTATTTTGCAGGACATAGAAGGATTTATGGACTTATTTAAATCCATTTTTGATGACCCTGCTCGAAATTCTGTAGCCGGTTTTGCTTTGGTGGATTTGAAGCAAGGCAACAGATCATTGGCTGAATTTGCCATAGAATTTAAAACTCTTGCGGCTGAACTCTGCTGGGACCCCAAATGTCTCAAGACTCTCTTTTGAAGAGGCCTGGATACCCATTTAAAAGACGAGCTGGCTGCTCGTGAAACACCTGACTCGCTGGACGAATTAGTAGCCTTGGCTACTCGGATTGATCACCGGCTCCGGGTCAAGGTGAAGGAACTCCAACCTAGGATGTTATCTGGGTTGAATCAGGCTAGCTCTATACCTGCACCTTGAAAGGTTCCAGTAATTTCTGCTGCTGATAAAGATGAACCGATGCAACTTGGTCATGGACATTTGACTTCCAAAGAGAGAAGATTTCGGAAGAAGCGTGGCCTCTGCATGTACTGCGGTCAGTCTGGCCATGATGTCTCTACATGCTCTATTTGTCTGGGAAACAGACGGGCATAAGTCCTGCAGGAGGACTGTTTTTGGGCCTTACCGCGTCTTCTCCTCCACATTCTCTCCCAGGCTCTTTGACCTGTGGACCGGGTTCGGTTCAGACTCCTGCCCTGGTGGACTAAGGGAAAGGAGGCAACTTTATTTTCAGAAACTCTAGTGGAATATCTGAAAAATCCTCTCGCCAATTCAGAAGATCCACTATTGCACTACAACTTGAAGTGGGCTTTGGATGTTTCTCAACACTGCCACTTCTATTGAAGAACGCTATGATGTCCCCAGCAGCCCTTTCCATTGCTGCTGATATTCATACGCCTTCAATGTTCACCTTGGCTCGAAGGCGCTCAACATCAATACCATATTCATGGATCATAATTCCTTAGAGTATCTCTGTTACGCTCTTTCCTTTCGGAGGATGTGCCTGATGACCCACAGCACATACTAAACCCAAAGAAGATACTCTTGGTAACTACCCAGTCCGTATCCGCTGGCTACACCATCAATTCTCATCCAGCTATTGTACTGGACTGTCATCTTTGAAGTGGGCTTTGAACGTTTCTCAACACCGCCACTTCCACTGAAGCTTTCAGTGACATCCCCAGCAGCTCAAACCACTGCTGATGATTTCCATAGACTGTGGCTTCAGACCAAGGACATGCTGAAAGCGAGTGACCTTGCTAAGAAATACTACTAGGCTCCTTGCGCAGGCTCCAGTCCTCAAGCCAGGAGACAAGGTCTGGTTGTCAACCAAGCACCTCTGATTCATCTACTCTCCTTTTGGGTTGCTCCTCGCTATGTGGGTCCATTCCCAGTTCTTCATCGAATTGGCAAAGTCACCTTCTGTCTGAAGCAACCACCTGGTCAATTTCCATAACACATTCTACGTTTCATCTGAAACCTCTCATCCTCAGGGAATTGTCTTCAATTCTCAAGATCCACCTCTCTTCTATGCAGAAGAAGACTAGAGATCAAAATCTAGAGATACTGGATGTTCATATTGGAGGCAAGATTTTTGAATACCTTCTAAGTTGGGAAGGGTTTGGCTGTGAAGTACACACTTGGGAGCCTCAGACCATTATCTTGGATAAAGTGATGCTTCGTCGATTCCATCTTGCACATCCTTCAAAACCCTAACCTGGTACCCGAAGAGATCGCCTTTTGAAGGGAGGTACTGTTGTGTCCGTTGCTGTCAGACCCACCTTATCTCGTTGGCGACTCCCTTTGTGGTTGATGGAAGGCTAGCTGCTGCAGCATCTCCAGGCCGTCCTCCTCCGGCGTTCCCGGACCGGCCTGACACTACAAGCTGCCATGTTTACCAGATGCCTAAGGGCACATGCTCATGCGTGACCCAACTGTTATACCAGTATTGGCGTGAACCTCAGGGGCATCCCCCTGAGATGGCGTCACCAGCTCCAGATATTTAAGGTCTCCGTTTTCGCTAACAAGACGAGTTAGCAAGGGTTCGCTTCCTCCTGGTTGCTGCAGATGGGATTCGCTCTCCGCAAACCCAGCTACTCTGCCTCCTCGGCCTTCACTAGAGGTACCCGCTCCTTGGGGGCCTCGCTCTCTCTTTTTCTTTTCAGGTCACAGTACGGAACCAGTACTCGCTCCTCGAGGGCCCACGTCCCAGACTTGCTCCTCAATACCACTTCTGCTAAGAATTCATCGCTGCTTACAACATCAATGAGTTTCCATCTATCTCTCAGAGCCTTCCCTGGGACCAGGTACTCACTCCTTGAGGGCCTAATGCATACCAACTCCTGGGCTGCCTTAAGAGACTATTGTGTGAGTGTTACCATCAAGGACTTGTTCCTGAACGCCGCATGATTTGCCTACTCACTTTCTCCACAGCTCATCCACCTTGGGACTACAGCCCAGCCGGGCGCTTCCAGATGGGCGCTTCCAGCTCACTACTGCCACCTCTGGTGGTTTACTATATCTATATAAATAAAAATGTAAATGTTCATTTGTTCAAAATCTTAAATCTCCGAAAGTTCTTCACCGCTTGCTTTGAAGTTTTGACACAACGTTGCATTTGAATACGTGCGTGTTTTTATATACCTATATTATATAGATGTCACACCTGTGACAGGTAAAAACATACTTTTTTAGGAAAAACAGCGCCATCTGTTGGATATACAAGCAAGACACGCTATCTACAATATAAATGGGCTCTGACCCATGGCCCACAAATGTGCAGTAGAGAGCAGCTCTACCGGGCATGTGTGGACCATTGAGCTCTGCGCTACGTGCTGGGTATCACAGAAGGGAGGAGGAAAGGGCAGACGATTCGCCACTCTGAGAAACGGCTCAGCCTGTTCCTCCCCCGCTGGGGAAGGGGGGAGGGAGTAGGAACTGCCGGACAGTTACACACAGGAGGAGGAAAGGGTAGAAGAGTCGCCAAGCCAATCCATCCACCGCCGGGCAAGGGGGGGGAGGGAGTTGGGATGGCCGGAGCAGAGCAAATGCAGTAGAAAACGGCTGTGAAGAGCTCACAAGCAGCTGCAGCCTGCAGCAGCCAAAGCGCAAACAGCTGAACAGAGAAAAGCTCGCCCTCCTCCCCCGCCCCTGAGTCCCGCAGATAAGGAGAAGCCAAGTATATATCCCGCAACTGCGGGGGGCGGGGAGGAGGGGGAAGGCAGTGCTGTCAGCCCACCCGTGGGTCTCAGCCGCCACGGGAAGAGTTTACATGGGCATCGCTCCACCCCCACTCTCAGCAAAGCACCGTGACGAAAGTGAAAGCAGGAGCCCTGCTCCCTCCTCCCTCTCAAGCCCCCGATCGGATTTCTTAAAGGCACATGTCTGCCAGAAAGAGCAAAGTAAGCTAGGCAATGTGTCCCAAATCTGTTGCAGTGCCTGCTGCCTGCCCTTTGTTAGGGGGGGGACGGAGTGTTTTCCTCTCTCTCCCAGACACAACTGGCGTGGGAACTTTGCAAGCTCTTGCGAGTGCAGAGCAAAGATTTAGGTGGGGAGGGGACAAAAATCCCGCCCGTTTTAACTTTGTAAGAGAGAAGTGTGGTAATGTGTGCTGAAGGCGAGTGTGAGTGCCAGAGAGAGAGGGAGACTACGTGAGGGATTGTGAATGTGTGTGAGAGGGATTGGGCATGCATGTGTGAGGGACAGAGGGAGAGTGTATGTGCAAGAGAGAGAGAGAGAGGAAGCCTATGTAGGGGGCTGTATGAGAGAGAGATTCTCTACCCCCCCCCAGCTCTCCACTTATAGGTTACAGTGGAAGGGGTTCAGTGTAGAGGGGAATGGGAGAACAAAGGAGTTGGGGCCTGAAAGGATAGAGTGAAAGGGGTCTGAGCCTGTCCCTCCGCCACCGGGGAAGGGGGGAGGGAGTTGGGATGGCAGGACCATTACGCCTCGCGAGATCCCCCTCGGCCACCACTGCAGCTCCTACCACCGCCGCCGCCTCTGGCCCTTCATGGTGCTGGGGGGGGGGGAGCAGAGCAGAGCAAAGACGTAGGAGGAGAGGGGACAAAAATCTCGCCCGTTTTAACAGGATTAACGGCTTGGACTAAATATATTACGATTCCATTTCAATGTTTCCGATTGCATTGTTAAATTGAATTTTCATAGATTTCAATTTATTTTCATTTTGATTTAATTATTTCGTATGACATTGCATTGGAATTGAGCTGTGTCTTTTACCATACTGTTCATTTAGTGAGTATAGTTTGTTTTTTCTTTTTTCATTCTTTTTCATTTCTAGAATTATGCGGTTTACATCTAGACACGGATTGCTTCTCACATGGACAATCATATGTTGCGTGTTCTAGAGTCGGCAAACCAGACAATCTCTGTATCTGCACAGACAATGGAACAACAAAAAATATTGTATACCCACAAGCATTGTGAAATTAACCATATTTGAAACGTGCACTTTCTCTTTTCTTTCTTTTCCATTTAACCAGACTGAGCCACAGCAACTCGTGGTCGGATACAGCTAGTATATATATAAATATTTAATGAGAAAGCAGAGAAAGTTTATTAGTCCATGAAAATCTCAGGGTTACTGGAATTCAAAAATTCTTAGTTATGGAGTGTGGAAAATTTGTATCCTAGTTTTAATTATTGGTGTTATTTGATGTGTTTGCTGTTTTGAAATATTTGATTTTTGGGAAATGTTTAAAGTAATTTTTTTATCCTAATTCTTTGTATTTATTAGGTATTATATTCATTTGTTTTAAAATATTTTTATTAGTATGATTTACTATTATGATTGATTTATATTTCTTGATTTTATTTCATGAGAAATGATGTTTTTGTTTTTGCATTATTGCACTGAGCATGAGTCTGGCTGAAAGGGAAGGGGGCTGGAAAGCATGGGAGGGGGACTGGGGATCAAGACTGCTGTTTACTGGGAGAAGTAGGAAAGTGAGACTGCTACTGCTAAATGTGCATCTCAATATTTCTATTTTTTACAGTACAAGGAAAATACAAAGTTTTTATTTCTCTAGTGTTATATTGCAGGAAGAGTCTGGCATTTTGGGTTTCCAGTTCAGCATTTGTCTCCATGTTTCTCTTTTTAATTTGTGGTCAATTATTCTGTATTGCGTGAGGGTCTGTTTGTGTTTTGCATGTGGGATCAAGGTGTGTTGCTAGCGTGTAGTTTCTGTGTCAGAATCTGCAGCCATTCAGCTTGCTTTTTTTTTTTTTTCAATCTGTACCTTCCAGAACAAAGTTGTACTATGTTGTACAGCAGTAAGTATTTGTGAGTGTGAAAGAGAGCATATGTGTGTGTGAATGAGCATATAAGTGAGCCTGAAAAAGAATCATAAGTCAGTGAGCATGTATGTGAGCCTGAGAGAGTTCCAGCAGGGGACTATGCTAATCCTTATTAGTTTTATTTATTGACTGTTATTTGGTGTGTGCTGTTTTAAAATATTATATTGGTGCGTGGGAAACTTTAAAACTTTTGTGTTTTAAATTATTGGATGCTCTGTTTCTCAGCTGTTTTGAAATATTTATATTTTTATTAGAATTAGAATTTAAAGAAAAGTAATACTATTCTGTTTGGAGTTGAAGGATATGTGCTAAATTATAATAATCCTTTTTTTATAACACCAGGTGGAGTTTTAGAATACTTTGCAGGATATCATCATGTATGTTGAGATGATTGTCTTTAGAATTCATTTGTGCCTGCTCAACTTTAAATTAAGCTGTGAAGTATTGTTTCTTGAGACACCTTTAAATATAACTGAATTGTTTCCATAAGTGTGTATATGGTTTAGTGTTGTAAGTGCTTGAAATAATTGAGTTAAGATAGTTTAAAGTGTCACTCAAGATGCATGGCAGATGTTGCAGGCTATTTAGACATCCATTGTCGGGTACACGTTTAGGGCCTGTCTTTAAAAAGCATTTACTTGAGTAAAATAGGGTACTGTCTACTGTCTGGCTGGCCTACGTAATATACTACAGATGTACGGTACAATACTGCACTCAGCAACTCTCATAGAATGAGTAGAAATATCTCTCTCACGCTGTATATGTGTTCTGCAATCTTTGTGCATATATACAAACCGTAAGACAGAGAAGATACAGACAAGGCTCAGGGTGGTGCTCACTACAGTCTGCCTCTACAGCTAACAGTGGCGTGCTGTGACATTCTAAGCAGGGGATTCTGTAAATGTGCATCCAGATCCCTTTCGCCGCCCCCCCCCCCCCCCCCCCCCCCCACAATCCGGGCACAATCACATTCCTTTCCTTCTGCCTCCTCCACACCTCCTGGCACAATCGACCAATTTTCCCTTCCCTGCCACCCCTTCCTGGCCTAATTGCTTAACATGTACCCTACCCCTTCATCTCAAAAAGTGAAATTTAATGTCCCAATAAGTGAGTCAGAAGGCCAAAGAGTGAGATTTCTCCGGTGGTGTGTCTGGGATATAAATCTGGAAAGATTTCAGTACTGTATTGTTTTGAAAATGAACGAAGCAACTCAAAATAATATTTAGCCTTCATTAATTTCATTTATACTGTAATTCTTTAATCCCCCCACACACAAACATACAAAAAGTCCTTTCCTCCTCTCTTCCCAACACTGTCCTAGATTTCCTCTTCCCCCAGCTCCATCATATCACTTATAACAACTGTATATTATATTTACATGCACTGCTGTGGTGTCCACAAAACCTTGCAAAAAAGTAAAATTGGGTAAACTGTGTTACAATTACAATATCGTAAACCTCCCAAACCAAGACAGCACTAACTGACAGAACTCAAACCTATCTATGAAAAACCAACACTTCAAATATTATAACAGGCCCTAAAACACCAATACACCTCCTATTAGAAAAACAGGACAAGCCGGGCTACTATAGATCCCTACACAAAATTTACTCACTAGCAGAATACCTCATCTCTGTTATTCATGCAAAACAAAGACCCTCATCAAATACAGAACAGAGATACCATAAAAATATAAACACACACACAGATGCTCTAACGTACATATCCATTTCCATACACATGCTCACTGACACACATGCTATCTCTCAGGCTCACGCATATGCTCAGTGCTCTAGAGCATAATGCACCCTTGCACTAGAGGTGCAGATTGGAAAACAAAACAAGTTTGACTGCTACAGATGCTTTCACAGAGACTATATAATAGCAGAATACCTCACCTAGGTCCCCAGATGCAAAACACAGATTGACCCTCACCAAATACAGAACTGACCACAAATTAGAAATAGAAGCAGTGAAACAAAGCTTAACTGGAAAACCCAAAATGCCAGACTCTGTCAGGAGTGTAAAACCAGAGAAAAATACATTTTTCCGGTACTGTACACAATAGAAATATTCAGAGATGCCCATTTCCCAAAAATAACAGAGAAAATCAAATTCTTCTTACATACCATCTCAGAAAAGCAGAACCAAGAGCAGCAAGAGCTCATACCCTGCCACCTCCTCAAGTCCCCAGCAGTATTGCTCCCAAGCCCCTCTCTGCCCTCCCAGACTCCAGCAGGTTTACTCCCCAGCTCCCTCCCAGACCTCCCAGTCTTTCTCCCCAGACTCCTCTCCCTTCCCACACCCATCCTCAGCACTCTTACTCCTCAGCCTCCTCTCAGACCTCCCAGTCTTGCTCCATAGCCCACTCTCTTTTTCTACATCCATTCCCAACACTCTTACTCTCCAGTCCCCTCTCAGACCTCCCAGTCTTGCTCCACAGCCCTCTTTCCTTTCCTACATCCATCCCCAGCACTCCTACTCCCAAGTCCCCTCTCAGACCTCCCAGCCTTGCTCCCAGCTCCCTCTACCTGTAATGTTTTGGTATAGATGTGAACCCTGGGTCGAGATGAGAGATGTCTCCACCCACAGGGAGGAGCCCTGTGTGCCTCAGCATCAATGGGCGTGGTCTCAGCGATGTAGGACACAGCAGTATAGTAGACTTTATTATGAAGGAAGAAAAAGCAGACCCCGCAGAGCAGGGACTGCAAATAAGTACAGTTCTGAGCAATGGGTATGCCCAGGGTGATACCACAGATGTGAAGATCTGGTAGTGGCCCGCAGAGCCGGGTACACCAGAAAGTTCCTTCAGCCGAGTAGATGTTACCTCAGAATGCAGATCTGGTAGTGGCCCGCAGAACAGGGTACACCGAGGATGACTGTGCTGAAGATGATGATGAATCAGTCTGAGGTGTAGGAACCCGGAAGTGGATCTTGTAGTTGGTATAGCAATACCCTGCAGCACAGGGTATACTGGAACAACTTCTACTAAAGAGGAACGGTAGTGGCCCGAGGCTTGGGGTACACCGCAGAGAAGCTTCAGTAAAGCTGGTATCGCTGAAGTCAGTAGAAAGATACTCACAGTGGTAGTTCCAGGAGAGTGACCCGAGAAGCGGGTCAAGTCGTAGTCCAAGGCAGGAAGGCCCTCCGAGGAGCGGATAGCCAGGAATGCGGAAGGGCCCCGGAGGAGCGGGTAACCAGAGCATCCACACACCAGGAGCAAGACTGGAACAGGAAGTCCAAGTATGGAGCAGATTCAGCAACGAGGAAAACTACTTGCTAACTCGTAGTAGCAGAGGGCCAGTCAGCTTAAGTACAGCAGTGAGTTGACGTCATCGGGAGAGGACGCCCCCGAGGGTTCCCGCCATGACATGTACATAGGAGCCCCTTGCGCCTTAGGTGATTCTGGAGACAAGATGGCAGTTGGTAGCGGCCACGCCGTCCCAGGGACGCCGAGGAGGTCAGCGTTGTTTAGCTGAGGCAGCCATTCTTCCTAGAATTGACGGTACAGGGAAAAAAGAGATGAGCATGAGAGGTTGCAGCCGTCTGCGACCGACGGGCATAACACTACCTTCCCACAGCCATCCCCAGCTATCTTACTCCCCAGCCCCTCTCCCTTCCCACACCCCTCTCCAGCAATCTTACTCCCCAGCCCCCTCCCAGACTTCACAATCTTATTCCTCAGCCCTCTCCCTTCCCACACCCATCCCCAGAAGTGTTACTCCCCAGCCCCTTCACCCTTCCCACATCCTTATCCAGCAGTTTTGCTGCCCAGCCCCCTCTCAGACCTCCCAGTCCCTAGCAGTCTAGCTTCCTAGTTTCCTAGTTCCCTGTCCTTTCCTGCACCATCCTCAACAGTCTTGCTACCACTTTTTCAGTCCCCCCACCCCACTGTGTTAAGGTCAGGTAGCGTCTGATAGAGTATGGGAAGCCTCCCATACTCTCTGACTCTCACTAACCTTAACAATTAGCTTCAATTACAAGTATTACACCCACATTGCATTACTCAGAAATTAATTCCCCAATATCACAGAAAAACCAAGAGTCAAGAAAAGGAGATTCATTAGGCTCAGGTAGGACCCACAGTCACCCATTCTTGACAGATGGGCAGCCAACAGGTACACCCCCCCACTCAAACAGGTCATTAAGAAATTCTTTAAAATCCAGGATTACAGTGGGCTCTGGTAGAATTAGACCTGTGATAAGGAGACACACAATGTACCAGATGCAAAAAGAACAAAAAGCCTTCTCTATATTAAAAACTAATGAAGTTCTTGAGAAAAACATTGACGTGTTACCAGAAATGAGAAAAAAAACACAATGCATGCAGAATTTCAAGTTCCATAACCAAAAGAAAAATCTAATTCAGATGGATAACTCTGTCAACAGTGGCACAACCGCAAAAGGAATGAGTGAAGTGAATAACAAATCTCAACCAAAGTCTCATAAGGAGTCCAGGAAAAGCAATAACCTTAAAGAGAGTACCTGGAAGGCTATGACCACAAATGCTCATAGTTTGGGAAATAAAATCCCAGATCTACAGGCCCTAATGACAGAGGCAGAATTGGACATTGTTGCTATCACAGAGACATGGTTCACAGAATCTCATGAATGGGATACAACAATACCAGGCTATAACTTGTTAAGGAAGGACAGAGTGGATAGAAAAGGGGGAGGTGTGGCTCTTTATGTCAGAAACAACATCCAAGCATCTGAGCTGCAAGGAAGTTGGGGCAAGGAAGAAGCACTATGGGTTGACCTAAAAAATGATGACGGACCATCCATTTATATTGGAGTGGTTTACAGGCCTCCAAACCAAAAGGAAGAGCTGGACAGAGATCTGGTTGAAGACATCCATAAGATAGGTAAGAAGGGAGAAGTGGTGATCGTGGGTGACTTTAATATGCCAGATGTAGACTGGAAAATCCCATCTGCAGAATCTAAAAATAGCAGAGCGATAGTGGATGCCATGCAAGTATCTTTGTTCAAACAAATGGTGTTGGAACCCACGAGAGAAGGAGCTATACTAGACTTAGTGCTCACTAATGGAGATAATGTCTCCGATGTCCAGGTGGGCACCCACCTCAGCACCAGTGATCATCAAACGATATGGTTTAATATCACTAAAAGAATAGGGAAAAGAACCACAAAGACCCGAGTTTTACAGTTCAAAAACACAGACTTTGAGGAAATGGGGAAGTACCTGGAGGAAGAACTAAAAGGATGGGAGAATGAAAGAGATGTGGATCAGCAGTGGACCAATCTAAAAGGAGCAATCACCAAGGCAACTGCTCTATATGTTAGAAATGTAAAGAAAAGCAAAGAAAATTGAAACCTATCTGGTTCTCAAAGGAGGTGGCTGACAAAATTAAAGCTAAAAGAACAGCATACAAGAAATATAAAAGTTCCCAAAGGGAGGAACACAAAGAAGAATATTTGTATCAACTGAGGGAGACAAAGAAATTAATCAAGTTGGCAAAAAGTCAAGCGGAAGAGAGGATTGCCAAGGAGATAAAAAATGGTGACAAAACATTTTTCAGATACATCAGCGAAAAGAGAAAGGTCCAAAGTGGTATAGTGAAATTGAAAGGTGGTAATGATCAATGTATGGAGAGAGATGAAGAAATGGCAGAAATATTAAACGAATACTTCAGCTCTGTGTTCACTAAAGAAGACCCTGGAGAAGGACCATCTTTACACAACAAGAAACTGGAGGGAAGAGGAATAGATGAAAATCCTTTTACAGAAGAGAATGTATGGGAACAGCTAAAGAACCTGAAAGTGGACAAAGCCATGGGGCCTGATGGGATTCATCCAAGGATACTGAGGGAGCTCAGAGATGTTCTGGCGGGTCCGCTGTGTGACCTGTTCAATAGATCCCTAGAAACAGGAGTGGTACCAAGAGATTGGAGAAGAGCGGTGGTGGTCCCGCTTCACAAGAGTGGGAACAGGGAGGAGGCTGGCAACTACAGACCGGTCAGCCTCACTTCGGTGGTGGGAAAAGTAATGGAGTCACTGTTGAAAGAGAGAATAGTGAACTATCTACAGTCAGGAGAATTAATGGACCAGAGGCAACATGGATTCACCAGGGGAAGATCCTGTCAGACAAATCCGATTGACTTTTTTGACTGGGTAACCAAGGAATTGGACCAAGGAAGAGCGCTCGATGTCATCTACTTGGATTTCAGCAAAGCTTTTGATACGGTTCCGCACAGGAGACTGGTGAATAAAACGAGAAGCTTGGGAGTGAGTGCCGAGGTGGTGACCTGGATTGCAAATTGGTTGACGGACAGAAGACAATGTGTGATGGTAAATGGAACTCTCTCTGAAGAGAGAGCGGTTTTAAGCGGTGTACCACAAGGATCGGTTTTGGGACCGGTCCTGTTCAATATCTTTGTGAGCGACATTGCGGACGGGATAGAAGGTAAGGTTTGTCTTTTTGCGGATGACACTAAGATCTGCAACAGAGTGGACACGCCGGAAGGAGTGGAGAGAATGAGACGGGATCTAAGGAAACTGGAAGAGTGGTCAAAGATATGGCAGCTGAGATTCAATGCCAAGAAGTGCAAAGTCATGCATATGGGGAGTGGAAATCCGAATGAACTGTATTCGATGGGGGGGGAAAGGCTGATGTGCACGGAGCAGGAGAGGGACCTTGGGGTGATGGTGTCTAATGATCTGAAGTCGGCGAAACAATGCGACAAGGCGATAGCTAAAGCCAGAAGAATGCTGGGCTGCATAGAGAGAGGAATATCGAGTAAGAAAAGGGAAGTGATTATTCCCTTGTACAGGTCCTTGGTGAGGCCTCACCTGGAGTACTGTGTTCAGTTCTGGAGACCGTACCTTCAAAAAGACAAAGACAAGATGGAGGCGGTACAGAGAAGGGTGACCAGGAAGGTGGAGGATCTTCATCGGATGACGTATGAGGAGAGATTGAAGAATCTAAATATGTACACCCTGGAGGAAAGGAGGAGCAGAGGTGATATGATACAGACTTTCAGATACTTGAAAGGTGTTAATGATCAAAAGACAACGACAAACCTTTTCCGAAGGAAAAAAATCAGCAGAACCAGGGGTCACGATTTGAAGCTCCAGGGAGGAAGATTCAGAACCAATGTCAGGAAGTATTTCTTCACGGAGAGGGTGGTGGATGCCTGGAATGCCCTTCCGGAGGATGTGGTGAAGACCAGAACTGTGAAGGACTTCAAAGGGGCATGGGATAAACACTGTGGATCCATAAAGTCAAGAGGCTGCCAATGAAGAGTGGGTGACTCGCCAGAATGACGGCTACTGCCTGGAGTCAATACCCTTATTAAATAAACATACACAGGCTTACTGTGACTCCAAAATCGCTCTAAGCTTCAACAGCAAGAGGAAATGTGGAAAAAAGGATTCACACTCACAAAGAGGGGAGTAGCTGGCTTGTTACGGCGGTTACTACCCCAAATCAAATAAGCCTGATACTTCACTTTCAATGCATATACAGCATAGTTCTCTGATTCAACGGCAGGGGAGAAGAAAAACTGATACTTCACACATCCAGAAAAGAGGGTTCGCACTCGCAAAGCAGGGAGTAGCTGGCTTGTTACGGCGGTTACTACCCCAAACCAAATGTGCCTGATACTTCACTTTCGATGCATATCCAGCATAGCTCTCTGCTTCAACGGCATGGGAGAAGAAAATCAACCAATAAGGGCTGTATAACAGTCTGGGTAAAACAAATAAACATGGGTGCAGATTGCTTATTGCGGCGGCTTCTACCCCTAACTAATCAAGCTAGATATTTCACTTGGATGCAGCTCCATCACTGCTCTCTACATTAAAGGTGGGGGTGGAAGGGAAATAGAACCAAGAGCTAAGAGAAACAGATAAGTATGAGAGAGAAAATTTGCGGGGCAGACTAGATGGGCCATTTGGTCTCCTTCTGCCGTCATTTCTATGTTTCTATGTTTCTATGTAACACTCAAACACTGCCACTAGAATAATAACACTGCATTTGCCAGCTGAGTACAACCAGTAGCACTTATATTCTCCTGCCATATGTCCTACCTCCGAGACCTCAGTTCAGTCCTCTAGCTCTCTTTGCAGAGGGCAACAAGCAGGCACAACTTCAAGCCGTGTCAAGTTCACTGTCTCTGTATGACTGCTTCTTTCAGCTGCTCCCGGCCATTCCGCATTTGTACTCTGCTTTTCACACAAGGCAGAAAGCAGTTCCTTGCTTTGAGCCAATGTGCTGAAGCAAGGTCCCACCTTCTGCACTGTGCTGTGCTGCTCTGTATCTCCTTCTGAAAACAAGAACTACGTTTGCTGCCACTGCTGTATTGATTGACTTGTCACTGTGAGTAACCCTTCCTGCACCTCAGGTTTGCCTTGCTCCAGCATGTATGCCACTGCCTTCTTATTGTCCCAGCAGCTCTGGACCCTCCCCCCGCTGTTATGCACATAGGGGATGGGATACCAGATGCTATTCCTCCCACAGACCAGCCACAAGCAACTCCATGGCTGAAAAAAAGAAAAGCTGAGGGCCAATGCTGGGGATTCACTGAATCCCTTGAAGGCCCTGACCACACGTCACTGGCAGTAAATAATAGGTGCATATTAGAAGACAAGACAGCAGCATACAATGTGAGACAGAAAGACAGTGGAGGCAAAATCCTCATAGTCATACAGTGCAGGAAATAGCAAACAGCACAGAGGCATCAAAACCCCTATGTCACAGAGCACTAGCAGGGTATCACCAAGAGCATACTGGCATCAAAATCTGAAGGCACAGAATATAGGCAGGGTATCACATAAAGCACAAAGGCATCAAAACTCCCAAGGCACAGCTACAGGAAAGCTATCGCAAACAACACAGAGGCATCAAACCCCCCAATGCATAGAGTTCAGGTGGGACATTGCAAATAGCACAGAGGCATCATAATCCCCAAGACATGGAGTGCAGGTGGGGTGGAGGCATCAAAATCCTCAAGACATTATGAAAGGGGCAAAGGGAACTAACAATAGTTATATGAAAAGCCCAAAACAGGGAAGGCACCAAAAGAGCAAAAAAAAAAAAAACAGCATTAATAGTGGCATGAATTTCCTAAGGCACTGCAAAGTGGCAAACTGGTACCCATAGTGACAGGTTGTCTCCAAGGCACCATCAGAAAGCCAGGAGCAGGCTGGGCCAGGATAGTGGTGAGAAGGAAGGAGAAATTTGTATTTTTTTCATTTTTTACATTTTATTTTGGAGACAAAACATTCCAGTATAAACAAGAGAGACACAGAGTGGAAGAATTAGGCCAGGATCCTAGAGATATACAAAAAAATAGTACGGTAAAGACCCAGAAAAGTGTTAGGTTGGAAGGAGAAACTTTTTTCTTTTTTTTTTTCCAACATTTTGTTTTTGGGGAAAAAACACCAGTACAACCAAGAAAAAAAATTGAGTATAATAACTAGGCTGGAGTCCAATCAGCAAACAACACAGAAGCATAAAAATCCATAAGGTATCGTGTCAGGGGCATGGCAGCTAGGCATAGTAGCAGCAAGTCCACAAATGTATAGCATCAGTAGTATTAAAGCAAGACAGTAGCAGCGAGACCCACAAGGTGTTGCATCAGTGACATGGTAAAAAGAGTGATAGCACGACCAACAAGGTGATACATCAGGGGTCTGATAGCAAGGCAGATTGCCAGCAAGACCCCCAGGGTGGAAGCATCAGGGGCATGGATGGCAGCAAGCAGAGTGCCAGCAAGTTCCACATGGTATAGCATCAGTGGCATGGATGGCAGTAAGGCAGAGTAGCAGCAAGACCCCCATGGTAGTACATCATAGGTATGCAGCAAAGCAGAGTGGCAGTAAGACACCCAAGTTATAGAATGCCATCAGGGGCATTCTAGCTAATCAGAGTGGTAGCAAGACCTCTGAGGTGCTTTAAGTCATCTTGCTACTCACATGGAATTTCTGGAAAACCCCACAAAGGCACATTTATTTTCAAAAAGACCAACTTTCCATTAACTCTGGCAGCAGCCTTGAATGATGAAGGCTCATGATGATCCTGCTATTGAGAAAAATGTTTTCTGGGCACAATGGTTGCTGGGTAGTAAAGATAATACTGAACCACCAGTATTTAGGAATACAAATCCAGGTGTAGCTATACCATGGATTTGTATGCCCAATATGCAAGCATATCTCTGTCCATGTCCTCGATGGACTCTGTTAGATAGTGTGTCACTGATTTTCTACTGAGGTCTCCTTGGCTGAGGTTGGGTGAGGGTCTCTTTTGCCAGCTGCTTTAACTATGGCCTGAGTCAGGAGAGACTGTTCTTTGGGGACAATTGAGGCAGGGGAAGAAATTGTACCTTGTTCTACTCTCTGGGTTGGCCACACTTTCCTGTGCTATATCCCCACTGCATCTCTGCCCCCAGCATTTCTATTCATGGCCCCTAGCCTCCAGTATTTCCTTCATGTGTTAGGTTTACCGCTTACAGGAAGGCCCCGTGAGCGGCTTTGCTTACCTGTGGTAGTTCCGACTTTGCCTCTGGTGTCGTTGCGGCTGGAAATGCTGACAATCCCTAATGCCGCCATGCCTGCTGGCATCCTGCTAGGCACAGGCACAGTTAAAGGGCCCACAGAGGGAAAGCCCATGGTGCCCTCCAATGATGTCATTGCTGGATGCCCTGTAAAAAGGCTTTTCAGTCTTGCCTTCAGAGCCTTTGCAAGGTCTCTTGGTCTCTTGTTCTGGTCTTCTGTGGTCATCAGTTCTTGGTTTCCTGTAGTCTTCTGTGGTCCTTGATCTGTTCCAGGTCTCCTGTGGTCTTGTCTGTCCTGGGTCTGTCTTTGCTGGATTAAGTCTTTGGAGTCCTCTTGGTTTTAGTGTCTTCTGCTGAGTTCCTGAATTCCTTGTTCCCAAATCCTGTTCCTGCTCTTCAGAGAGCTTATTCCAGCCTGCACTCCATCCTGGTCTTCAGTGTGCACCTGGTCTTTGTCTTTGGTTTTTGCTTGGCTCCTCATCCTTGTCTGGATCTCTGTCATCAGACTTTGCCTGGCTCTTTGTCCTCACCTGGATCTTTGTCTTCAGCTATCACCTGATTACTCATCATTGTTTAGATCTTGTCTTCAGTCTTTATCTGGTTCCTTGTCTTCACCTGGACCTCCATTTTCAGCCTACTATGATCTTCAGCCTTGATCCTGGTCCCACATCTCCAGCTTGGCTCCACTTCAGTCTTCAGTTCCAGTTTGATACAGCTATAATCTTTGTTCTAGTCTTCAGTGGATGCTTGTTATCACCTAGCCCATGCCTGGATATGCTTGCCCACCAGCAAGCATATTCCCCCATAGGTGGGGTCATCCCCAAGTAAATATTCTGGATGAAAAGTTACAGGGTTTCCATGAGCAAGAGGTTATGGAAGCAGAAGTGTTGTAGTTTGCGGAAACCTTTAACGTGAAACAAAACATATATGCTTGCCATGCTTTGTGATGCATGGGTGAAAGGGAGTCTAGCCTTCTGTTCCCACTGTCTCACTTGTATGTGATAGAGAAATAGCAGTCAGGGTAGGCCTCCAGCCACTCCAAAGGCCCTTTCAGACCACAGGTATGCATGAGCCCCTGTACCACGACACAACTGACTGAACCCCTGTGTCATAAAGGGGTGTCTGCTGCTCCACTAATCTTTGCAGCATTAGATAGGTGGAATTCCTTCAGGTGCCAACATCTTGAATCAGACATGAGGCATTCCAAATTCTTCCTGCCCACTCTTCACACTAAGATAAAATGCCCTGCTGTTTTCCTGCACATCTCTATCAGTTCCTTCAAGACTGGAATCCCATGGTCCTTGGGCCCCAACTCCAGTGCATCCATCACTGCTAGGTGCAGCAAAGGTAAAAAGCAATGTATCTCCAAATAGCTCTTCTACTTCCCTTATCATATTTTTCCCATTGTCTGTCATAAAAAAGCTTACTTGAAGACTCCTGCATCTTTGGTCTAGCTACCAGCCCTCCAGTATCTTTCTTATGGCTTAGGATATTTCATGAGATATGGGAGCTATCCATCACTGCATGTGCAGCACAGCCAACCTATACCCTGATGCTTGGTCCCTGCTAAAGCTATTGCCTGCCCTACCTCTGCCAGCTCCTACCCATGTGCAATAAGGTTGAGGTAGGCATGCATAGCATTCACACTAGTCCAGATGTTGCTGGTGAAATGCATACCACTCCCCTCTGCTTTAGACAGCTGAGACTGCATGTGACCATGGCACTGATTATACAGGACTAAATGCAGTTCTGGAGGGTACTTTGCAACTGGGGATTAATAGGTGCAGAAAATTCATTCTCCACTGTCTGCAATGGCTTGTTTTCCATAACAACATCAAAACAGCCAAGCAGGCAGCAGACATATTACCTCCGCACAGGACCTTTGATTGTGCAATAAACCTCAAGCCTAACTTGGAGCCTCCCAAGGGTAGAGTATACCCCCTCTCACTAACAGAGACTGAGGCCATGTCGGCCTATATCCAGGAAAACCTGCAAAAAGGATTCATTAGACCTTCTAAGTCCCTGGCTGGCGCGGGGTTCTTTTTTGTTGGAAAAAAAAACAGATCCCTTCGTCAGTGTATCAATTACAGAGGTCTCAATGAAACCACCATCAAGGACTGCTACCCTCTACCATTGATAACCGAGATGTTTGACAGACTCCAGGGGGCCAAGCTGTTTACTAAGCTGGACTTAAAAGGGGCCTACAACTTGGTCCAAATCCATCATGGGGATGAATGGAAAACAACTTTTAACACCCATGACGGACACTTTGAATACTTAGTCATGCCCTTCGATTTGTGCAATGCACCAGCGGTGTTTCAGAACATGATGAATGATATTCTGCGAGATTTACTGTACCAGTACATGGTGGTATATTTAGATGACATCCTGATTTTCTCTCAGGACCTCCAGATACACCAGGCGGACGTGATAAAGGTACTACAAAGGCTACATGACAATCGCCTTTATGCGAAGCTTGAGAAGTGCGGTTCTCATCAGGAGTCAGTGCCTTTTCTGGGGTACATCGTTTCCAAGAATGGATTCCAGATGGACCCTCAAAAGCTGAAAAATATTCAAGTATGGCCTCAATCCACTGGCTTAAAAGCTTTACACCATTTCCTCAGCTTCACAAACTACTACTGTACCTTCATCAAGCACTATTCCACTCTCACAGCACCACTCACGACCATGACCAGAAAAGGGGCCGATCCATCCCAATGGTCTGCTGAGGCTGTAGTGGCCTTCCAAACTCTCAAAGAAGCCTTCCAAACCAAGCCTTGTCTTCATCACCCCAATCCTCAGCATCCTTTCATCGTCGAGTTGGACATCTCTGACGTCGGTGTGGGAGCAGTACTGAGCCAATACAGCGATGCCCATGTCCTCCATCCCTGCTCCTTCTTCTCACGGCGATTCTCTCCAGCTGAAAAGAATTATGGAATTGGAGATAAAGAATTGTTAGTTATAAAATTGGCCTTTGAGGAGTGGCATCCATGGCTGGAAGGCACGCAGCACCAAACAATGGTGTATACTGATCATAAAACTTTGGAATATCTACAACATGCCCAATGCCTTAATCACTGGCAAGCGAGGTGGTCGTTGTTTTTCAACCACTTTGACTTCCTACTAAAAAACCGTCCTGCAGAAAAAAATGTTAGGACAGATGCCCTTTCACGCTCCTTCTCTCCAGTGGACCTTCTCTCTGGTGGACCTCGTCACATCATCAGTCCTGAGAAGGTGGTGTTAGCAGCCACTCACACCATCCCTCCTGGGAAAACAGTGGTGCCGCTGGGAATGAGAAAGAAACTGCTAAAGTGGGCACATGGCTCCAGTCTGGCCAGCCACCCCGGGCAAGGCCATACATTAGCCATGCTCCAATGTTTCTATTGGTGGCCTACTATGAAGACTGATGTCCAAGCTTACGTGGTTTCCTGCGCCACCTGTGTGAGACAAAAACCTCCTGCCGGACGTCCCTGGGGTCTTCTCCAACCTCTGCCTGTACCAGAGGAACCTTGGACGCACATCGTGACCGACTTTGTGGTGGACTTACCTCCTTCTGCCAGAAACAATACGATCTGAATGACCGTTGCTCGATTCTCAAAAATGGCACATTTTGTGGCCTTGCCAGGTTTACCATCCACTGCTGAACCGGCTAAATTATTCATGAAGCACATCTTTTGCCTCCACGGCATGCCCAAACACATTTTGTCTGATAGAGGCATCCAGTTTACCACAAACTTCTGGAGAGCTCTGTGTCGGAAGTTTGACATTGCATTGGACCTGACCTCAGCCTATCACCCACAGTCCAATGGTCAAACAGAGCGAATGAATCGGACGCTCAAACAATTCCTATGCTCATATGTGAATACTAGACAAAATGACTGGGCAGAATTACTCCCTTGGGCCAAATTCGCCCTAAACTCTTATCCAGCTGCTGCTACAGGATCTACACCTTTTGAAGTGGTGTATGATCGCCAACATTACCTCCGTTACCTCTTCCACTTTCTGTGACATCTCCAGCAGCTCAAGTCACCGCAATGGAATTACAACAATTGTGGAAACAGACTAAGGATCTACTCCTCAAGGCGGGCCAAAGGGCCAAAAAGACTTACATTGCTCACCACAGGAAGCCTCAATTTCAGCCTGGGAATAAGGTATGGCTTAGTACAAAGTTCCTCCGCTTAAAGCTACCCTCTGCACGTTTTGCTCTGCGGTACATTGGACCTTTTGCCATCCTCCGACGCTTTGGGAATTTGACTTACAGTTTGAAGCTACTGCCATCCATGAAGATTCATAATGCCTTCCACGTGGCACTACTGAAACCTCTCGTCCTGTCTGAATTTTCCAACAAAGCACCGAAGCCAGCACCGCTTGATACTGAAGAGGATATCGCATATACCGTTAATGACATACTGGATGTACGCAAGAGAGGTAAACATTGGGAGTACCTTATCTCCTGGAAGGGATATGGACCGGAGGAGAACTCCTGGGAGCCCATGGCTAATATCCTGGATAAAGACATGATCTGTCGCTTCCATCAGTCTCATCCTCGGAAGCCAAAACCCCCTGGGAGGGGCCCTTGGAAGGGGGTACTGTTACGCCCATCAGTCGCAGACAGCTGCACCCTCTATTGCTCACCTTTTTCTTGCTTGACTCGATTCCTTTTGGAAGATGGCTGCCTCCGCTTCTCCACGCCGACCCTTCTGGCGTCCCCAGTCCGGCATAGGCAATTGCATTCGCCATCTTTCTCCCGGAGTCCCCTAGGGCATGCACACATGTGCAGCCCCGTCCTTTATGTGCATTCATGGTGGGAATCTCGGGGGCGTCCCCACCACATGATGTCACGAGCTCTGGTATTGAAACTCCGTTCATGATTCCTAATAAGAGTTAGCAAGGAATCCACCATGCTGAACTCTCTGCATTACCAGACGCTGCTGCTCTTTGTTGTCTCGCTCCAGGACGACTTAGGTAACTTAGCTCTTTGCATAGGTATTAGTGCAAATTGTGATAAAGTGCCTATTACCATAAAACACACCCTTTTTCTATCACAGGCGATATTTAGTGCATTTTGATAAATCCAGGCCTAAGTTTGTACCTGAGGCAATAGAGGGTAAAGTGACTTGCCAAAAGTCACAAGTAGCACCAGCAGGACTCAAACCCTGGTTTCCTGGTTTATAGCCCACTGCTCTAACCACTAAACTACACTCCAGCACAAGGGAGAATAGTATCCCACAATCCCCCAATCAATTGAAGCAAATCCTAGATGGCACATCATATACTCACACCTATGCCAGCTCCTTATCTTGTCACAGATCACATCCTCCTTCTGACTCTATCCTCTCCTCTGTTCTGGCAGCCAATGTCCTCTTTCTCAATCCGTCTCATCCCCTCAGTTTCTCTCCTCCTCTCCTAGCCAGAATTCCTTCTTTCAGTTCCTATCCCAGACCTTCCTTTTACATCTATTTCCAATTGCCAGCTAGCTTTCCCTGTCCTGCATTCTCAGCCTTTCTCTCAGCACATCTCCCTCCAGCCCCATAGCTCCTCTCTCTGTCCCCCTCACCTCTTTTGTTCCTAGGAAAAGGCCAAAGGCAGGCAGTCTGCCTGTCCTAAAGGCACCTGCTCTCAGGGCCCCCTGCAGTCCATTTGTAGATCCACGGGCCAGAGCTACATGTGGTGATTTGCTATCTACACCTTGAAATCCACATTTGAGTGAATCCAGCTCTTCTCTGCAAGGAAACCTGTCCCAAGCTGATTTTACCACTTGGTTCATGGAATTGAATGCTAATATACAAGGAGTGAAGACTGATATCTTCCAAATTGTATCAGAGTTGAAGCGTGACATTGGGGATATCAACCAGAGCAGGGGTCAGGAACCTATGGCTCGTGAGCCAGATGTGGCTCTTTTGATGGCTGCATCCTGCTTGCAGACAAATCTTTAATAAAAAAGTAAAAATCTAACAAAACCCCCCACCCTCCTGACCCCCCCCCCCCAAGACCTGCCAAAAGTCCCTGGTGGTCCAGCGGGGGTCCGGGAGCGATCTCCTGGACTTGGGCTGTCAGCTTCCAGTAGTCAAAATGGCGCCGACTGCCCTTTGCCCTCACTATGTCACTGGGGTCGACCAATGGCGGCGGTAGCCCCTGTGACATAGTAAGGGCAAAGGGCCATCGGCTGCCAGTAATCAACATGGCGTCGACGGCCCTTTGCCCTCACTATGTCACAGGGGCTACTGCCGCCATTGGTCGACCCCAGTGACATAGTGAGGGCAAAGGGCCGTCGGCGCCATGTTGACTACTGGCAGCCGACAGCCCAAGTCCAGGAGATTGCTCCTGGACCCCTGCTGGACCACCAGGGACTTTTTATCAAGTCTTGGGGGGGGGGGGGGTCAGGAGGGTGGGGGGTTGTAGTAAATTAATTTGGTAGGTCTTGTATGGCTCTCACGGAATTACATTTTAAAATATGTGGCGTTCATGGCTCTCTCAGCCAAAAAGGTTCCCGACCCCTGAACCAGAGAGTTGATGAACTGGAAACCGAGGTGGACGAACAAGCCAAAGCAGCTACTAAAATACATAAGCAAAAGATGGAAGACCTCAAGAACAGGTCTTGGAGGTGCAATCTCTGCTTTAGAGGGATCTCTGACCATGAGGATTATAATAATGCCATGATGGTGGTACAATTATTGTGCAGATCTCTGTTATGAAGAGATAGTGAGGAGATTGACTCCTGCGATATATGCATTGAAAGGGCCCATCGAGCACTGGGGCCAGAAAGAGGAAATCTACCCAAGAATATCAAAGCCTGCTTTCAGAGCTATCAGCTGAAGGAAAAAATTCTCAGAGCAGCGAAGAAAACTGGCCACATGAAGTGGCAAAGACATAGGGTGGCAGTTTTTTTCGGATTTGTTTCCAGTGACATTGCAGAAACAGAAGACGTTAAATATAATTGCAGAGTTTTTAATTACTGAATGCTATTCTATTCATTAGTTTTGAATTATTCTTTTTATTGTATGGTTTTACTAATTTTGTTTTATGAAAAATGGTAATATTTCTGTTTTTTTATTATTGCAGTTCATATAGAATTTGGTGTATTGCTATTTCCAGTTCAGTTTTTGCCTGTATATTTCTATTTATACTTTATGGTCTCTTTATTCTGTATTTGAGAGTCTATCTGTGTTTTGCATGTGTGACTGTGTAAGGGCGAGCGCGAAGGTATGGTTGCTTGCTCAGAGAGATTGTGAGCCGTTGGGCTATGGCGCAGCTCAGGGAGGAGCCCCGTGGGAGGTGAGAGTGTTCAGGCACAGGCTGGAGCTGGAACAAGTCTAGACCAGGATCAAGACTTGGAACATCAGGAACTGGAACAAGGCAGGGTCAGCCCTCCACTGGACCTGCTTGCACCGGTGAGAACCAGCAACGCAATGTGGAGGCTGAAGGCAGGAACAAGATGAGACATGGAACTCGTGACTTGGAAGACTCAGATGAAGATACATGGAACTTGGAAGACTCAGACAAGGACTTAAGGGAAGACTCAGATGAGGTTTCAGGATACTTGGAAGACTTGGACAAGGCTCTGTGGAACTTGGAAGACTCGGAAAAGGATCTAGGATACTTGAAAGACTCAAGCAAGGATTCAGGCACTAGTACAGGGTGAGTTCTGCACCGCCCTGTACTAGTTCTGCACCGCCCTGTACTAGTGCCCTACATAGCCACCCATGGCTGGTCGTGGACCACGCCGAAAGCAAAGCAGACTCCAGGCGAGAAAGTGAAGACTTGGAACTGGAAACATGTCGAAGATTCAGGAGAGGCCTGCACTGAGGCGCGCCCTATACAGCCGCCCGTGGTTGGTCATGGAAGTGGAGCAGGGTCTGGCTTGAGTCTTGGGCATGGACGGAAGCAGGCACAAGGTACCTGAGACTGGGAACAGGATTCAAGACTCAGGATTCAAGACTTCGGAACTCGGATTCAGGAACAGACTTCAGAATTAAAAACAAGGGGCCTTCCAGAGACTTCCGTTGCAGACATGAAGACAGGCCTTGTGCCATGAAGCACCCACTTCAGGACAAGGAACATCAGGACACCGAAGAGACAATGAAGGAGCTCCAATGAAGAACAGGACCAGGAACATCAGAACGAAGGAGACCAGGAACATCTAACAAAGCCATCAAGACACAAGAAGACCACGGAGTACCTTGACTGGAAGGAAGACCACAGACCACTGTGAAGTCAGATTCGAATGAAGGCTGAGCCATTTTATAGGGCTGGTCATGGCACCAGCTGATGATGTAATCGTAAGATATTGAAAGTGATATTTTTACGTCAGAAGATTATGCTTTGAATGTCCTTTTTCATGTAAAATCTGATATTATAAATGCATCATTTTAAATTGTCTGTGAGGAGGGTGTGATGGGGTGGGGGTAGAAGGCTGTAAGATTTTCCGAGAGCACCTTTGCACCCTTGCTCTGGCTATGGGCATTACTGTACAAACATTTAACAAAGTTTCAAAACTCATAGTAACATAGTAATGACGACAGAAAAAGACCAAAATGGTCCTTCTAGTCTGCCCAGCAAGCTTCCTAAGGTAGTAACTGCTGCTCCGTGCAGGTTACACTTACATTTCTGTTAAGGGTAGTAACTGCCGCTCTGTGCAGGTTACCCCCAAGCTGTTTTATTTATTCCCATCCTCTAGCTTTTAGGGATCTATAGTGTTTATCCCATGCCCCTTTGAAATCCTTCACAGTTTTAGTCTTCACCACGTCCTCCGGAGGGGCATTCCAGGCATCCACCACCCTATCAGTGAAGAAATATTTCCTGACATTGGTTCTAAGTCTTCCTCCCTGGAGTTTCAAATCATGACCCCTAGTTCTACTAAATTGTTTTCGATGGAAAAGGTTTGTTGAGGACCATGGATCATTAAAACCTTTCAAGTATCTGAAGGTCTGTATCATATCACCCCTGCTCCTCCTCTCCTCCAGGGTTTACATATTTAGGTTCTTCAACCTCTCCTCGTAAGTCATTCGATGGAGGCCACCCACCATTTTGGTTGCCCTTCTCTGGACCGCCTTCATCCTGTGTCTGACTCCATTGAGATATGGTCTCCAGAACTGAACACAGTACTCCAGGTGAGGCCTCACCAAGGACCTGTACAAGGGGATTATCACTTCCCTTTTCTTACAAGATATTCCTCTCTCTATGCAGCCTAGCATTCTTCTGGCTTTGGCTATCACTTATATAGTGTGTAATGAGCGAGGGC
Organism: Rhinatrema bivittatum; assembly: GCF_901001135.1. Classification (NCBI taxonomy): domain Eukaryota; kingdom Metazoa; phylum Chordata; class Amphibia; order Gymnophiona; family Rhinatrematidae; genus Rhinatrema; species Rhinatrema bivittatum. The sequence continues at coordinate 127,281,816 of NC_042622.1, read as the reverse complement.
ACAGTTTTTCACTTGGCCATGGGTGCCACATTGCTTGGCTATGGCTTTAACAACTACAATAAGACACCAATTAGTGATAATAATTATAAGCTATTGAATGCTGTTTATTTTGAGTACAAAGCTGGCAAGCAGTGATGATGGAGGCAGAAAAATATAATAATTCAAGAAAGCATGGGACAAGTGCAGAGGACCCTTAATTGTGAGGAAATCAGGATAAAGTCAGAGACCAAGTGGGTCTGCAATATTGAAACAAGAAGGAACAATGAGTATCCTAAATAGATCTTGCTGCCATTATCTGCCATCATATTCTGTTTCTTTATGCTGCTGTATATTCTGCTCAATCCCTGGTCTCATTTCTCTCTTGTCCTACCACTAAGGTGCCCTTGCTTTTCTTCCAAGTTATCATAACTAATCAAAATTCTTATTGGCCTTCCAGAAACTTGTCTAACCCTTTTTTCAAACCCAGCTATACTATTAACATTGACTATATGTTCCAATTTGCAAGGAGTGAATTAACAGAGTAACACTGGAACACTTTGTTACATAAGACACAGTTTTAGCAAGGACTGCCACCTTGCCAATTCTAGAGGCTACTTATGAATGCCATGAGAATGCTGGTGACTGAAGCCATTGCAATAAAAATGGAAGACCTGTATATATTATCTTGCTAGTTATGATACAGTATTGGATTGTGTCACCTGCATCTCTTCTTGCAGGTTGACATTAACCCACTACCTGCTCCTTTTATACTGGCTAAAAAAAAAGTGATGCAGTGATGCAATTAATATTACTGGGATATATAGAAAACTTGGGAACTAGCTACATATCTGCCTACTGTAATGTTAGAGTAGAAATGCTGCTTCCTAATTGGTTGCTTCAGAGGACAATAGGCTTTTACTGATGTGACGGTTTATAAAAAACTAAATAAACCATAAACCATAAATGATGTATGAGATAGTTGCTAATATAAACAGAAATTTCATTGGAAACAAGTGTTTTGGCAATGCTACAAACTGAAAAAACTGGATAGAAACCACATTGCAGAAGTATTTGTATGAGACCTTCAGGTTTACTTTATGTGAATGTTCCCTGACTTTTAGCTTAAAGTCTGTTCATTTCACTGATATACAGCAGTGCCATAGTTAGAGCATTTTGTACCCTGTGCTGAAACAATAGAGTAATTCCCCATCTGCTTTCTCCAAGTGTGAAGCAATAACAGCATTCTGTCATTACATACTATATCTGATAGCTCAGTCGATGCCTTTGTCAAAAAAATACCCTGTGCCACCTCTCTATCGTCATCCATCACCTTAACTATAGCCCCCTAACTATTTTTATTTCGTACTCAGCTCCTGCACAGTAAAATAAGAATGCAAAGCTCATAGGGGTAGATTTTAAAAGAATCGTGCACACGCACATAGACGTCTGCACACGCATGTTATAAAATCCATTGGCCGCGCGCACATGTGCGCTGGATTTTATAATCCATACATGCATATGCAGGTGTCGCGCACAGGGCGGTGAATTTTCGAATAGTATGCACGGTGACGCAATCGGGCCTCTCCCAGTTCCCTACCCCCCTGCCTAACCTTCCTTCACTTTTCACTCTCTACCGCGACCCCTACACCCTACCTAACTATAAGAATTTTTAAAATATTTTACTTTCTGCTCCATTGGAGCAGAAGCAACTTGCGTGCGCCAAGGCGCGCACTTCCCCAGAGCAGTAGCTAATGGCTGCTGTCCCAGCTGGCCCCCGGCTTGCCCCACCTGCCCCCAGCCTGCCCTTTTTTCAATGCCCGGCACTTGTACGTGTATCAGCAGTTATGTGTGTGGTTGGGCCCTTTTGAAAATGTGCGCGGCGTGCACAGGGTGTAACTGCCAGTATTTGCAGTGTGGCCCTTTTAAAATCCGGGCTATAAAGAATATAAGAACATAAGAAGTTGCCTTACTAGGTCAGACCGAGGGTCCATCAAGCCCAGCATCCTGTATCCAATAGAGGCCAATTCAGGCTACAAGTACCTGGCAAATACACATTAACTAGATTCCATGCTACTGATGCCAGTGTTCCCTAACACATGATTAATTGCAGGTAATGGACTTCTCCTCCAGGAACTTATCCAAACCATTTTTAAACACAGCTACACTAACTGCCTTACCCACATCCTCTGGCAATGAATTCCAGAGTTTAATTATGCATTGAATGAAAAAGAATTTTCTCCGATTTGTTTTAAATGTGCTACTTGCTAACTTCATGGCGTGACCCTTAGTCCTTGTAATATCAGAAAAAGTAAATAACCAATTCACATTTACCCATTCAAGTCCTTGTATGATTTTATAGACCTCTATCGAATCTCCCCTCAGCCATCTCTTCTCCAAGATGAATAACACTAACCTTGTTAACCTTTCTTCAAGCAGTTAGCTGACATTAGACAGTATTTGTCCTATTGTTTACTAACACCAGCTGCCAAAACAACAACCCTTGAGCTTCACATTCCAATTTGTCTGTACAGCAAAAGACTATAATAAAGTAATTATTATTTTTAGGATGACTAGCATCCTGTAAGACCACACTTCTACACGCCTAGACTCTACTTCATCTCTCTTCCTGTTATTTATGAAAAAAAATTTGTTCTATGCTATTATTTGATAACAGAATCAAAGTATATCTGGGATTAGCACAAAAGGTCTCCCACTTTCAAAGCAGTGAGAGGAAAACTAGAGATCAACTGGGGTCTATGGTATTGCACCAAGAATGAAATTGGGCAGACTACATGGGCCTTATGGTCCTTAACTGCCATCGTATTTTGTTTCTATGTGGAGGGTGTGGGTATAATGCTGAGGTTCTATGGGTAGCAGCCAGAGATTTCTCCATTTAGTCCTCATGTATACACTTTCCCATAGCTTTCATAGCTCTTTTTCATTTGCATGGACAATGCAGCCATAATGGTTTATCACACAGTTTAGATTAAGAATGTAATACTGGGTCAGTCGGTAGGTGTCTGTGTTGAGTGATATGCCAGAGTCCCTGTGTGAAATGTGAAAATGTATATCTGTGGCGTTTTTATCAAATCAACACAGATTATACTGCAGATTGAAATTTAACAAAAAATAAAACAGGATGTCTGAATTTATAGTGGATTTCCTACAAACCACAGCATATTTTTTCCCTTTTTTTTTTTTTAAATAGTATATCTTTATAGCTGCGGATGCTGACAAAATTTGCAGATTCCCATGGAACTGAGTCAGGTGAAAATCCCCTGGCTGGCTTCTGTGGCAAACTGCCTCAAACAGTAACACCTCTACACCTTTCCAGGGAACACACTGCGAATGAAACCCAGGTGTCTTACATAGGAGCAGACAAGACTGCCACTGGTCTATTAGACTGACCCATAAAAAGTAAGCAGAATTGCTGGTGCCTGGCAGATAAGATATGGAAAGTGAATGGTACATAAGCAGTCCCAGGATTTCCCCTTTACGCAGTGACTTTTATCACTAGAACAACACTTGAAAGGGAGTGGGGTTTTTTTTTTTTTTTTTCAGTACTGTATGAAGGCTGTCTGAATAGAGGAGAGCTCCTGATGACCTGGAGGTGGGAGCAGAGCCGGCATGCATCAGAGATTCCCTGAAATTACTCACGCATAGCTGTCTAAATGCCAAGACTCACAGCAGTGTCATCAGAACAGACGGGAACTCGTGAAATGCCTGGACAATGACATTCTCATAAGTCTCGAATTGTGGAACTCACGAAATGTAAAGAAAATAGCAACAACAACAAAATCAAGTTCTTGGCAGATTCCATAGAGGCACACAGCATCAGTTTATCACATCCCCATCAGTGTGTTGATAATGCTGTAATCCTATACTTGTGAAAATGCATTACGTGTCTTCTAAAAAACTGTATATAGAATTAGAACTGAGAGTGAGATATTACACACATATTCTAAGCCAGATGTTTTCAACTATCTTTTAGGTTACAAAATCTTCGACTGGGGGGGGTGAGTGGGAGTGGATCACCTGAGGAACCTCCAAGGACTGTTCCTCCATGGAACTTTTTGTGGGAGGGGGGGATTCCACCCAGTTTAGGAAAATGGAGAAACTGCACTTTAGCTGTTTACCCCCTGCATCCAGGCAGCTTGGTGAGTTGTAGCTGCCTGGAAGGAAATGGTTGTGTGGGAGATGCGGTGAGAGGGGGGGAACCAGAGGGCTGGCAGCAGAACATGGAACTCTTCAGGTATACTCTGGAAATCCCGTGGGTCCTGGGGAGCACTGAGCACTGACTGAAGATGCACACAGTGGCATTGCATTAGGGGGCCTGTTTATACTCTAAGGCAGAGGTAGGCAACTCTGATCCTGGAGTGCAACAAACGGGTCTGGTTTTCAGGATATCCATTTTTTTCAGGGATTCTCCAGTCCACATCTGGCAGATTAAAATCACCAACAATCAACACTTCCCCCTTCTTTCCCATCTTTATAATGTCTTTGATCAGATCTCTGTCTAGTTCTCCCGTTTGAATCGGAGGCCTGTAAACCACTCCAGTATCGTCCTCTTTTTTTAGGACGGCCCATAATGCTTCTTCTCTACCCCACTTCCCTTGCAGTTCAGTTGCTTGGATATTATTTTTGACATAAAGTGCTACTCCTCCCCCTTTTTTGTCCTTTTTGTCATTCCTTAACAAGTTATAGCCCGGTATGGCTGTATCCCAGTCATGAGAATCTGTGAACCATGTCTCCGTGACAGCAACAATGTCCAAGTCTGCCTCTACCATTAAGGCCTGCAGGTCTGGGATTTTATTGCCTAAACGTCGAGCATTTGTAGTCATAGCTTTCCAATTTTTCTCCCTTGCTATGTTGCACTTCCTAAGAACCTTTTCTTTTTTTTTTTTGAGCTGATTGATTATGTTATTTTCCCTTTGCATGACCGTCACAGGTCTTTTTCTGCCAGAACCTACTGTTATCCAACTGATTCTGGGTTTTTTAATCCTGGATCTCTGATAACTCTGTGGGAGTGGGGGTGGAGGTTGAGGTACAAGTTGCTATAAACTCGGGGAAGGTGGGTGCCTGATTGTCACATGTCTAGTTCTACCTGAGCCCACTATAAAATATTTTTTCCTGGGATTCCGTAACCGCTGTGGGAGATGGGTGACGGATGTTTCAAGGAAGGGGAGGTTAATTGAATCCTGGCTAATTGCTCTCTTAGTTGGATCACTCCATTTTAATTTTAGATAGCTGAAGGCAAAAGTGACAGCCCTTGGTTCTCCAAATGATAGGCCTTGGGACATAAGCACCCCAATTGTTGCATTGAATTAAAGCCATTCTCTCTGATTAATTAAAATCCTAAAGATAAGGTAAGGAATGTTTAGTCCCTAGCAAAGATTTTTAATAGGTATTTGAACTAAAAGTATGTGTTATCTTCCTGTTTGCTGTTTGTTAATTATGTTATATGGTATGGTTTTGTTTTGTTTTTAATTTACACTTTTATTATTTGACAATTCAATTTCACATGAATTTACAGAAAAGCATACAGGAAGCAATCCAAATATAAAGTAAAATTCAAATTCTAGTAATATGCAAAAGCCCACATTATAATAATGGAGGGACCTAATAAATAATAAAGTAGTTGCCGAAACTCCCAATCCCTTAAATCCCAAGGTTAATTTTGTCCATCAAAAATCTCTCAAGATCAATTGGATCTAGAAATATTAACTTATTTCCTTGAAAAGAAATAGCGCACTAATATGGAAATTTTAAGTAGAACAATGCTCCTAAATCTGAGACTCTGGCTTTCCTCAGAAGAAATGGCTTTCTATTTGCCTGAGTTTCTTTAGAAACATCTGGGAAAATCTGAAATTTTTTTTACCACAAAACAAACTATCTTTAAACTTAAAATATTGTTGAAAGAAAAATTCTTTATCTGAATCCAATACAAAGGTAACAACCAAGGTAGCCCTGGTATTAATACCATCTGATTCCAACAGTGAAGAAAAATTTGGGCTCCTTATAGGGGTTAATATATCAAAAGATCCATATACTTGATTGTTTCCCCTCTTCTTTACAAGCAAATAATAGGAATTAGATAAACATATTTTATCCTCTGAAAATTAGAGAATTTCCTTAGAATATTTTTTAAACAACTCGGCCCCAGATAGGAGTCTGGTCACTGGAAAATTTAACAAACACAGATTTTTTGAGTGTATACAATTCCCTAGAATTTCACATTTTTGATGAATCATTAAATTATCTTTTATATTTAAAATTGAGATTGCTTTTAAATTAGAAATAGTTCCAGAATGTAAATCTACTCCGTTTCCAACCTAAAGATCTTTTATCTAATTCTGATAATTTTAGAGAAGCCTTTTCTGTATAAGACACTAATTGACTAACAGAGTTAATTAGCTTGTTTTCTATCCTGGAAATGATATGATATAGTCTTTCAGATACTTGAAAGGTTTTAATGATTCAAAGTCAACGACATTTTCCGTTGGAAAAAAATCAGCAGAACCAGGAGTCCTGATTTAAAACTCCAGGAATGAAGACTCAGAACCAATGTCAGGAAATATTTCTTCACAGAGAGGGTGGTGGATGCCTGGAACGCCCTTCCGGAAGAAGTGGTGAGGACCAAAACTATAAAGAATTTCAAAAGGGCATGGGATAAACACTGTGGATCCATAAAGTCTTGAGGATGTGAATGAAATGAAGAGAAGAGGCATGGGGGTGGCTTATGGGATTGACAGCTACTACCCTTATTCAATAAACATACACACAGTTAATGTGACTCCAACATTGCTCTATGCTTCAACGGCAAGAGGAAATGTGGAAAAAAGGATCTGCATTCACAAATAAGCATGGGAGTAGCTTGCTTGTTACAGCAGTTACTATCCCAAACCAAATTAGCCTGATACTTCACTTTCAATGCATATCCAAGCAGCTCTCTGCTTCAATGGAGGGGAGAATGAAGAAAAGAGGATTTATATTCAAACAAACAATAAGGACTAAATTGCACAGGCTGGAAAAACAAATAAGTGTGGGCGTAGCTTGCTTGTTACGGCGGTTACTACCCCAAACCAATCAAGCCTTATACTTCACTTTGAATACATATACAGTGCAGCTCACTACTTCAACGGCAGGGGGAATGAAGAAAAGATTATTTATATTCAGACAACAACCAACAAGGACTAAATTGCACAGGCTGGGCAAGCAAATAAGCATGGGAGTAGCTTGTTTATTGTTTATTGTGAAGTATCAAGCCTAACCAATTAGGCTTGATACTTCACATTGATGCAGCTCCAGCACTGCTCTCTACATCAATTGGTGGGGGTGGAAGGAAGTTAAGAGCCAAAAAGTTACCAATAAGGGCCCTGACCTCAGTGGTCAGAGTAACAGATACGTATGAGAAAAATAATTATGAAAGCTTGCTGGGCAGACTGGATGGGCCATTTCGTCTTCTTTTGCCGTCATTTCTATGTTTCATTTCCAACTCTCCAAATATCTTTTAAGGATACTTCAGCAGGTTCTTCCATACCAGTACCCAGTGGCTCTTTTCCCAAAGAACTTAAGGAAACTGGCATAGGAACCGGTACACTATTATTTGCATCAAGAATTTCAAAATTCCCCCCCAGTCAGATCTAAAACAACAGCTCACTTGCTCTAAATAATTTATATCACCTATTAACAAATTATCTTGTAACATACCAGGCACAAGTGGGGGTTTGGATGGAGGAGAACACGCTTCTGCGGATAAAGATATCTCAACGTATTCAGTACTCGAATCTTGCAGTAGCGAATTAGCTTTACTTATATGCTGATCTATAGGACCTCGGACTATAGCTGGAGTTGAGGCAGATATTGACATTTTCCCTTTTCTCTTTTTCCCCATAGCTAATCCAAGTTAGGGAAAAATCGATAGAAGGGGCGTGCCCCTTTGGTGTGTGGCTTCAGCACGCTGGCGGTGGCGCACCATAGGGTGCCACAATTTCAAGTCCGCGGGGATCCTCCAACAGGCAAGATGGCCAAGAATATGCCTGGTGCAGCAGAGGCCTCCAAACTGGCAGGTAAGGCACGATGATAAAGTCGTAAGGTCCCCCCATATGGTATGGTTTTATATTTTCTTCTTTATTTCAAATAAACAATTTTGAACTAAAATAAAACAAGGCAGAGAGTAGGTAGGGTATCACAAGGAGCAAACTGGCATCAAAACCCCTAAGGTGCAGAGTATATGCGGGGTACTGCAAACAGCAGTATCACAAACAGAATAGAGGCATAAAAATCCTTAAGGCATCATGAGAGTAGCAAAGAAAGCCAACAATAGTTGGATGAATTGCACAAAGCAGTGAAGGAACCACAAGAACAGCAAAGGCAACACAAAGAGTGATTATGAATGTTCCAAGGCACTGCAAAGTAGCAAAACAATATCCGCAATGGCAGGTGTTCTCTAAGGCACTATGAGAGGTCAGGAGCAGGCTAGGCAGTAATAGAGGAAGACATAGACAGGAAGGAGATGGGGTAAGATTATAAACTTGTATTTTATGGGTTTGTTTGTTTGTTTTTTTTACATGATTCCTTTATTGGGCAAAACACCTCAGAATAAACAAGATAAACAGGATGAGAGAACTAGGCCAGGACCCTAGAGGTATAGAACATAACAGTCAGGTAGAGAACAGAAAAGATGGCATGAGAGGAGAAACTTGTATTATTTTCATGTTTACTTTTTTTGGGAGGGGACAATATATCCCAGTATAAACAAGAGAGAAGTAAGCTGAAAGAATCAGACTGTGATCCAAGCAGCAAACAACACAATGCCTTCAAAAACCCCAAGGTGTAGTATCAGGGACATGGCAGCTAGGTAGAGTGGCAGCAAGATCCCTAAGGTATAGCACCTGGGATATGGTTGGCTGCAAGGCAGAATAGCAAAAAGTCACACAAGGAGTAGCTTTAGGGGTATGAAGAGCAGCAAGACTCACAAGGTGCTGTGTCAGGGGCAATGCAGCTAGACAGAGTGGCATCAAGACCCCCAAACTGTAGCATCAGGGATATGGATGGCAGCAAGGAAGAGTGGCAGTATAACCCCCATAGTATAACATCACAAGAGTAGCTTAATGGGTATAGCAGCAACACAGAGTTGTAGCAATGTTAGGCTTAGGAGGTGTTGGAGTGGATTCTCGGGTACTGCGGTGATGGCCACTCCCACAGGGAGGAGCCCCGTGAGGAACTGCAGTACTAGGCTAGACTCTATACACGCAGACACAGAGAATTCATATTTATTATACAGCTTGGTGGTAATGCCAGGGATGGCAGCAGTGAGGTAACCCAGTAGAGTTAGTCCAAGGGTCCTCAGGAGAGGAAACCAGTCCCATGTTCGTATAGATATTAGGCAGCGCAGGGTAGAAGAGAGCGTCCCGGATGCAGACTCTAGCGCTGAAGCTGAAGATGAGACAAGCTGACAGTGTTAGTTACTCACTAAAGTAGATAGCTGTATTGATGAGAATCCTGGGAGGCAGAAGAACTTGAACTGTAGGCACCAAGGTAGGGAGAGCAGGCCCTCGAGGAGCGAGTACCCAGTCTCCAGGAATGGTACCTGAAGAAATCACAAGGGCCCCCGAGGAGCGGGTACCCAGGTTAGAGATGACCCCGAAGGGCAGAGAGAGCTTCCAGCGGCTGCTGGGAGTGGCAGAGCAGCTTAGACCGGAGCGAATCCAATCCTTGCTAACTCGATTTGTTAGCAAACGAAGGGCAGGCTAAATACCCGGATGGCGTGACATCACTCAGAGGGGACGCCCCCGAGGTTCCTGCCATGATGTGGATAAAGACATGGGTGGCGTTGCACCCTTGGAGGCCCTCAGGAAATCCATGGCAAACACCGTCGCCATTGCCATTCCAGGGACGCCGGAGAAAGCAGCATGAAGATGCGGCAGCAGCCATCTTCCCAAGGCTTGAGGAGAGAGAAGGAAGAAAGGTGAGGCACAGAGGTCGAAGCCGTCTGAGACCAATGAACGCAACAAGCAAGACCCACAAGAAGTAGCATCAGGGGCATAGCAGCTTGGCAGAGAGGCAACAAGACCCTGAAGTACAGCATCAGGGACATGGATGGCAGCAAGGCATAGTGACAGCAAGAACCCCAAGAAATAACATAATTGTTTTAGCAGCAAGGCAGAGTGGCAGAAATACCTATTAAGTATAGCATCAGGGGCATGCAAGCTAGACAGACAGAGTGACAGCAAGACCTCCATGGTTCTTTCAATCATTTTGCCACATGCATGGAAATTCTGGAAAACTCAGTAAAGGCAGATTTAGTTTCAAAAAGACCAGCTTTTCTATCAACTCTGTTGCCAGCCTTGAATGATGAGGGCTCACGATGTCCCCTGCCATTGAGAATAATGGTCATTGGGCTCGTTGGTTGCTGAGCAGGAAAGATAATACTGAATTACCTTGACCAGGTCTGGAATGACAGAGATATGTCTGCCTAACATGCCAGCAGTTCTGTGCCCATATCATTGATGGGATCTGTTAGATAGCACAAAGCCAACTTGCCAAGCAGAGTTAGAGCTTGCTAGTGGCACAAACTCAGTTTCTATCTTACTAGGGCCATCCTTCACAGTGAGTACAAAAAGTCCCTGTTCACACACATACATACACATACACACACACACACACACATATATAGTTTATGTGTGTGCACTGCTAACTGACTCCTTCACACACAAAAATAATTGTTAGAAAAAATAAAAGAATACTGGAAAGGCTGAGTTTCACTTAAGTGTGCAGATAACCTGAGTTGCAGTGCACTGTACTATATCAGAGAGGCAGACAAACACAAAAAATACGTCTTCACTGGCACTGCTTCAAGCTCCAGCCTTCCCCAGTAAACAGATAGAAAGCAATGCTTCTGTTTCTCTATCACAGTCAGTAAAATAACTGTGATTGCAGCAATGAAAATCAGAAAAAGCCCATTGCCAATGTCAGTGCTTTCTTTTTAAATGCTTTTCTTTCACTTTATCACACACTAAATAACATAAATAACATAACTACTTCTCCATCACACTCGGCACAACATTATTATATATTGATTTATTTTTTATGTAAACTATTCATTGTTTTAGATTTTTATTTTTATTGTATATTTTTGTAATTTTGAGCTTTTATAATTTGATAATCTTTATGTTCTTTTAAATTTAAATCTTTATTTACATTTGTTTTTTTATTTAGTTATGTAAACCGTTTTGATTAAACACTGTTTGTAAAGACGATATACAAACACTTTTAAATAAATAAATAAATAAATAAATAAATAAAATAAAATAAAACTTGTAAATATTCAACCTTGCTCTGCAAAATCCAACAGAGCAAATGGAGTTTCTTTGCACATGTTAAGATCTTTCAGTGGAAGGACATCAGTGCCATTTCATTTCATTTTTTTTTCCATTTATTAAAATTTATTAATCGCCTAACACAAATAGGCCTAGGCGATATACAAAGCATACATACATAATAAAAACATTGATTAACAAATACGTAACAGACAAACATTAGTTTCACAGAAACTGAAAATACATAATACCATATAGTGATACTAATTATACCATATAATAGTGCTAATTATACAATAACACTAAATCGGATATTCTATCCATCATCAGTTAATATTAGCGAAAAATCATATCAATTTCTCTACAGACAATATTCTCACTTTTTTCTGATAACAATAATCTCACTTATTAATCTCTGAAAGCTAAGTTCTCACTTACTTCGGATAATCACATATTATAAACACGACAGAGCAAGATGATCAAGATGGCAGCTATAAGATAGTTAAAAAATGTTTCACCTTGATTGGTCCGCCATCTTATTTCACTAGGTCTCCCACTTTAGCACTGACCTAGCTGCTGTCTCACACAGAAAATAATTGGTTGCTATGGTTACCAGATAGTTCCTGCAGCTTTCTGATTAGAACACTTTTGAATGGGCCATAGACTTGAATGGGAAACATACATGAATGAGAAGAACATTTTCATTTAAATATATGGGGACCCTTAATTCATTTTGGATCCATAAATGAAATGAAAATGGTCTCATTCATTGGATTTTACCCATTTGTTGCAAATGAATGCACATCCCTAATAAAAATGCTAACAAAAAATCAAGTTAAACATAGATGACAAACCATAAAATAAAAATGTTTTCTGACAAATACAATAGATCCAATTTCATTCTGGTATGCAGCCATATGGCTGAAAATCAGTCATGATGGACAAGACTGAATCCTCACCACTGAGAGTGAATGTACAGAAGAATCTTTCGGATATTTCTTTTAGGGATGTGCATTTGTTTGAAACAAAAATGTATTGTGTCACAATGAGCCTGTTTTTGTTTTGTTTCAAATGAACTAAATCCCAGGACTCAGACTCTGGACTGGCCTCCTAAGCTGGACCCCAGCCTCGTACCTTTTTTTATTTTTTTAACATTTTATTTAATGGGGCCTAAGGATTGCTTTCACCATTGACTTCAATGCAAACCAAATGGTACAAATAAAAGAATTGATCACAAACCAAATGAATGTAGGTGACCTACGAATCAAATAAACAAACCAAAGTGAATATTTTGTCTCTGCATATCCCTAATTTCTATCTCTGTTTTTTTGGAAAGTCTTTCTTAGTCGCTTCATTTGTATTTCTTTATTTTTTTTTTTTCTGGTGTGTGTGTGAATAATGGGCAGAGCATGAATGCAGAAGGTAACATAAATTCTCAATATCTCCTGTATAGCTATGAATGTATTTGGGAAGGAGGAGAGGTATGGAGCTTTTGTGCTTTGAGGTCAATTTTCAATGTGGTCACAATGCTTGCAGGCCCACATGTTTCCCTTTTGAAATTCCTGTGGTAGCAGGTGTCATGGGGATTCTTTGCCCTATGTAATTTGCAGGTGCATGTGTACTTTTGGGGGTGTGCCTTAACCCCACCCCCAGCACTACCACTTTTCCCTATGGCGTGGAGGGCATGTTTTGAAAGGGTTTATCCGCAGTCATCTCTTTGAAAGCTGCCACCTGTAAATATTAAAAGCAGCATGATCAGCTGGCGCTTTGGCTCAGGCCATAGTTCTCTGCATGAGAAATTTGATGGGGTTGGCCTAGGCACAACATAGTAGAATCTTGCTAAGGCACAAGATAGCCGGGCACAACAAGCAGAGAAGACGTGCCATACTGGATCAGACCAAATGTTCATCAAGCCTAGCAGTCTGCCTCTGATAGTGGCTCATCCAGATCTCAAGCACTCAGTAGGATCTTACAATGAGAGGATCTATCAGCTAATCCTTGGCAATAAAGGGTACATTTCAGCAACGTCCTTCCAGGCGTGGAGCTGGGAAAGGGTTCCTGTGCTGCCTGGGCAAGGCTGTCTGCACAGCAGATCTCAGAATGGTAGCGATGTTAAGAGCACTAAAGGATAAAGTAAAAAATAATCATAAAAAACTAAAGAAGTGTGATGAAAAAGATCTGTTAACTAGTTTTTAGGGATGTGAATCGTTTTCCATATCGTCTTAACGATAGAAATCGTGTGGCAGGGCAAGAAAATCGTCTTAGGCACGATTTTTTAGTTAAAAAATCGTTAAAAATCGTTTTTCCGATTAGTGCGCACTAACTCGAGTTAGTGCGCACTAACTGGGAGTTAGTGCGCACTAACTGGGAGTTAGTGCGCACTAACTGAAAATGATACAATTTGACACTTTTCAGGTCAGTTAAGGTCAGTTTAGGAATGAATATGTATTCCTATTGGCTGCCCTCTTATTTATTCATGTTACCAAGTTTCCTACTGACAGTATATGGGGGATGGGAAATGGAAACAGTTGGTAGCTTGACAAAACAAGTAATGTGATCAGTCAATATGACTAGAACTTGTGCCCTAACCCTGATACCAGGGGTATTGTGATCTTCCTGCACACAGTGCCCTATCCCTATTAATACCAGGAGTGTTGTGATCTTCCTGCACACAGTGCCCTATCCCTAATACCAGGGGTGTTGTGATCTTCCTGCACACAGTGCCCTATTCCTGATACTGGGGGTGTTGTGATCTTCCTGCACACAGTGCCCTATTCCTGATACCGGGGGTGTTGTGATCTTCTTGCACACATCCCGATATCAGGGATAGGGCACTGCGTGCAGGAAGATCACAACACTCCTGGTATTAATAGGGATAGGGCACTGCATTCAGGAAGATCACAACACTCCTGGTATCAATAGGGATAGGGCACTGCATGCAGGAAGATCACAACACCCCTGGTATCAGGGATAGGGCACCGTGTGCAGGAAGATCACAATACCCCGGAGGAGTGAGGGTCAGGCAGCTCCCCCCTGTCTGTGAAGCCAGCCTCTCACTAGTAATGCAGGGAGGGAGCTGTCTCAGACTTCACCATCCCCCCCCCCCCCCCTTACCCACACACCATTCACTAGCTGGGACATGGGGGAAGTCAGGAGTGAGGGTCAGGCAGCTCCCCCCTGTCTGTGAAGCCAGCCTCTCATTAGTAATGCAGGGAGGGAGCTGTCTCAGACTTCACCATCCACCCCCCCCCCCTCACCCACACACCATTCACTAGCTGGGACATGGGGAAGTCAGGAGTGAGGGACAGGCAGCTCCCCCCTGTCTGTGAAGCCAGCCTCTCACTAGTAATGCAGGGAGGGAGCTGTCTCAGACTTCACCATCCTCCCCCCCCCCTCACCCACACACCATTCACTAGCTGGGACATGGGGGAAGTCAGGAGTGAGGGTCAGGCAGCTCCCCCCTGTCTGTGAAGCCAGCCTCTCACTAGTAATGCAGGGAGGGAGCTGTCTCAGACTTCACCATCCTCCCCCCCCCCTCACCCACACACCATTCACTAGCTGGGACATGGGGGAAGTCAGGAGTGAGGGTCAGGCAGCTCCCCCCTGTCTGTGAAGCCAGCCTCTCACTAGTAATGCAGGGAGGGAGCTGTCTCAGACTTCACCATCCTCCCCCCCCCCCTCACCCACACACCATTCACTAGCTGGGACATGGGGGAAGTCAGGAGTGAGGGTCAGGCAGCTCCCCCCTGTCTGTGAAGCCAGCCTCTCACTAGTAATGCAGGGAGGGAGCTGTCTCAGACTTCACCATCCTCCCCCCCCCCTCACCCACACACCATTCACTAGCTGGGACATGGGGGAAGTCAGGAGTGAGGGTCAGGCAGCTCCCCCCTGTCTGTGAAGCCAGCCTCTCACTAGTAATGCAGGGAGGGAGCTGTCTCAGACTTCACCATCCACCCCCCCCCCCTCACCCACACACCGTTCACTAGCTGGGACATGGGGGAAGTCAGGAGTGAGGGTCAGGCAGCTCCCCCCTGTCTGCGAAGCCAGCCTCTCACTAGTAATGCAGGGAGGGAGCTGTCTCAGACTTCACCATCCCCCCCCCCCCCCCCTCACCCACACACCATTCACTAGCTGGGACATGGGGGAAGTCAGGAGTGAGGGTCAGGCAGCTCCCCCCTGTCTGTGAAGCCAGCCTCTCACTAGTAATGCAGGGAGGGAGCTGTCTCAGACTTCACCATCCTCCCCCCCCCCCTCACCCACACACCATTCACTAGCTGGGACATGGGGGAAGTCAGGAGTGAGGGTCAGGCAGCTCCCCCCTGTCTGTGAAGCCAGCCTCTCACTAGTAATGCAGGGAGGGAGCTGTCTCAGACTTCACCATCCTCCCCCCCCCCCCTCACCCACACACCATTCACTAGCTGGGACATGGGGGAAGTCAGGAGTGAGGGTCAGGCAGCTCCCCCCTGTCTGTGAAGCCAGCCTCTCACTAGTAATGCAGGGAGGGAGCTGTCTCAGACTTCACCATCCACCCCCCCCCCCTCACCCACACACCATTCACTAGCTGGGACATGGGGGAAGTCAGGAGTGAGGGTCAGGCAGCTCCCCCCCTGTCTGTGAAGCCAGCCTCTCACTAGTAATGCAGGGAGGGAGCTGTCTCAGACTTCACCATCCTCCCCCCCCCCCCCCCCTCACCCACACACCATTCACTAGCTGGGACATGGGGGAAGTCAGGAGTGAGGGTCAGGCAGCTCCCCCTGTCTGTGAAGCCAGCCTCTCAGTAGTAATGCAGGGAGGGAGCTGTCTCAGACTTCACCATCCTCCCCCCCCCCCCTCACCCACACACCATTCACTAGCTGGGACATGGGGGAAGTCAGGAGTGAGGGTCAGGCAGCTCCCCCCTGTCTGTGAAGCCAGCCTCTCACTAGTAATGCAGGGAGGGAGCTGTCTCAGACTTCACCATCCTCCCCCCCCCCCCCCCCTCACCCACACACCATTCACTAGCTGGGACATGGGGGAAGTCAGGAGTGAGGGTCAGGCAGCTCCCCCCTGTCTGTGAAGCCAGCCTCTCACTAGTAATGCAGGGAGGGAGCTGTCTCAGACTGGTATCAGGGTTAGGGCACTGTGTGCAGTAAGATCACAACACTCCTGGTATTAATAGGGATAGGGCACTGTAAGAGATGACTGTAGTAGATTGAATAAAGATCTGATGTTTCTGCTCTCCTCACACCAACAAAAACAACACACAAGCAGAGAAGCCCTTCTTACAAAGCTGAGCTAGTGAGTTAAGTAGGAGGAAAAGTAAACATACTGGTGCCAGTGTGGCTACTTAAAAAATACACTTACCAACAATCAATTACATATATTTGAACTGTGTACAGTTCCAGCCAGGACCACCTTTCTAAAATGCACAGTGATTGGCAAATTCAACATGCACTAGCATTTCAGGTGCCTGCTAACAAAAATAATAAACAAACAAGTTCTAGTCACGTGAGTGCTGATCATTACATTACTTTTTTTGTCAAGCTTCCAACTGTTTCCATTTCACATCCCCCCAACCATATTGGTAACATCAATAGATAAGAGCACAGCCAGCCAATAGGAATACATACATACATATTCATTCCTAAGTGACCTTTACTGACCTGGGAAGTGTGAACACTTTGTTTCATTTTCTGTTGGTGTTCGTTAGTTTCCAGTTCCATTTCCCATCCCCCCAACCATCACCTCAGTGGTAACCTTGGTAACATCAATAGATAAGAGGGCAGCCAGCCAATAGGAACACATATTCATTCCTAACTGACCTTCAGTGACCTGGAAAGTGTTTATTTGTATCATTTTCAGTTAGTGCGCACTAAATCGAGTTAGTGCGCACTAACGGGGAGTTAGTGCGCACTAACTCGAGTTAGTGCGCACTAACACGATTTAACGATTTTTAACGATAAATCGTTAGAATTTCTATTGTATCGTGTTCTATAACGATTTAAGACGATATAAACATTATCGGACGATAATTTTAATCGTTGAAAAACGATTCACATCCCTACTAGTTTTGAGCTAATGATGTACACAATTTGATCTCCTACAAGTACAGTTCTTGACCTCTTAGGAAAGATGCGATTAGAGGAGGAGTTGTACAGTTGGAAAGATTTTAGTGTTTGAATTAGAAGTAGCTGCACAACTGGGCTGCATAGTAAATGTTGTCTTCCTGCTTATGTCTAGCTGATTAAATCCATATTTAACAAAGTGTGAGGAGGGAATTTCCTTGCTTCAAAAGGTCAAAGGTCAAAATGCCTATGAATTATTGACTGCTTTGCTTTTTATCCCAATTGATGCCTTTTGCCTGTCTCCAATGTGGATTAATTGGAATTACTTTAAGAAACCTGTAGCAGGGAAGGAAAAGCATGAGAATTGTATCTGAAAGGGATTATCATATGTAGCTTCTTATTCGTGCTCCTCTGGTTCTCAACCTGGTTTTTAACCCCACAAAAAGTTTCTCTGAATAAATTTTCTGATTATGTTCTTTATTTTGTAAGGAAAAATAAAATAGGAGGTCCTAAATATGTCAATTAAATATACTGAGGTCAATATTCAAAGGCTTTGTCCAGCTAAATTTACTAGTTATCTAGACAAAATCCAGTGTTTAAATATTTCCTGCCTTTATTTAAATTTTGTCCAGGTAAATCATTACCCATACAAAATGTAGCTGGATTAAAAGAAGTAGTTTAGGAGGAGTTCCAGGGTCTTGGTTAAAATTTATCCAACAAGCACTGATATTCATTATTAACCGGATAGCGATATTCAGCTACTGTGGTCAAAAAACTGATGTTCTAATGTTTGCCCGATAGCTAAATCAAAAAGCAGCGGACAATATTCCCTCTCCCCCTGCCAATATCTTACATTGTAGGGACCTAGTAAGGTTGGCTCCCCCTTCCCAACCCCATCCTGTATTGTTTAAAAAAAATTGTGGACAAAAAATCCCCACTCCCCCCATCTCTGAGTCCCTAAAAGTGCCCCCAAAGCAAAATGGGAGGAAGAGGAGAGGCTTTTATCTCCTCCCACTCCACCTGAATACTGTATGTCAGTGCAGCAGACAGATCCTGGCACTTAGTGTTCATTTATTCAGGTCACTCCAGGATGTAAAGACCAAGCCCAGTAAGTACTGAACAGGGATTGGCTCCTTCCCTGTCAGTGAGAGATGAACTTATTGACAGGGAAGGCACCAATCCCCTTTCAGCACGAACAAACAGGCAAGGAACCAATCCCCATTCAGTACCGAACAAAATGGTAAAAAGAATCACTTAAAGGTGAATTTTAAAAGCCTGAAGTGATCATTAATTAATGGGATGTGCACCAAGCAGATATTAAAAGCTGTATAGCTTCGTGGGGGGGGGGGGGGGGTACAGTTCTGCAAATTTCATGCAGCGACGTATCCCAGCCTTCCCCAGTTCCATCCCAGTCCATTCCAATTAAGAAGTGGACTGGGAGGGAACTTCCTTACCCCCTACCCTAACCTCCATTCCACTTCCCCTCTCCTCCCCACCCCCTAAATCTACCCTACCTTACCTTTTTTTTTTTAAGTTACTGCTCCTCCGGAGCAGTAGTAACTTGCGCACACCGGCAGGCTGCCGGCACGTGTTTCCCCAGCAAAGTACCTTCAGTTCTGCCCCTCCCCACCCCAGACCACTCCTTCATGCCCCCTGGACCTCCCCTTTATCTGGGCCCGGCACTTTGGCGCGTAATGGGGGTCACGTGCGTGGCCAGGCCCCTTTGAAGATGCACGCGGTGCGTGCAAGGCCCAGCCACACACATAACTCCCATTTTTAACGTGCAGAGGGGATTTAAAATTCAGCCGATAGTGAATTAGGCAGTAAGTACATTAGCCAGATAAGTCTATCTGGCTAATGTAGATAACAGGTATGTTTTGAATATCTACCCCATTATATACAAAGTCCCCAGTTTCCTGTAGCAGATTTATCAAGATTTTGTAGCAAAAATTTGGAAAATTTTGCGGCAATTAAGTGGCAACTTTGCATAATTTTGCATGTATTTGCAATTTTAATATTTTTAGAACATTATAAAAATTAAGTAATTTTCTGACTTTTCTGCATCCAGTTAATTTTTTTGGTTCTTTGAGGAAAATAGATCTTAGTGATTGGGGCTGGGGAAGAAAGCAGGGGAGAGATCTGGGAATGGGAAGAAAGATTGTAGAGGAGGGAAATGAAGAGGGAATGCTAGGCAGGAGTGGAGAGAACTAAGGGATGGAGGAAAACAGAACCAGAGAGGGAGGGGAGGATTCAGAGAGGATTAGGTAAGGGAATGAGGATGGAGGAATAGGAATGCAGGAGGGAGAAAGATCTGGGATGGGGAGGTGGGAAAGGAGTATTGGAGATGTGGTTGGAAGAGAAGAAGGGAAGATTGGGATGAAGATGAGAAGGAGGAAAGTAGGAGGACTAGGGATGAGAGTAGAGAAGAATGAGAAAAAATTGGAATGAGGTGGACAAAGAAGGAAACCACAACCCCCATCATGCTCCATCCCCTCTTTTCCTTATCCCCCTTCCAAACTCCCTATGATCCCTTCACTCACCCTAGTTCCCTCCCTACCCCCACAAACTCCTCACACTGCTTCACTCCCTCATCCCCCTTCCATGAACCCCTCACAAAGCCTTGTTCATTCCCTCCCCTGAACCTCTCACTCACACTGCTTCACTCCCTCCCTCCCTCCCTCCCAGTAACCCCTTACTCACACTGCTTCTCCACCTCCCTCTCCCTCTCCCTCCTTTTCCCCCCACCAACCCCTCACTTATAATGCTTTATTCCTTCACCACCCCACAAACCTGTCACTCACACTGCTTCACACCCTCCTCCCTCCACTCCACAAACTCCTCATTCACCCTGTTTCCTCCCTCCCCCACACTTTCTTCTCTAACCTCTTTTACAGTGAAACAGGAAGAGCCTTATAGTGCTCCAAGCGCATCCCCCTCCCCTGCCTGAGCATCGTTCAGGAAAGGAGGAAGAGGAGAACGTGCCCGCAGGGGGGGGGGGGGGGGGGCCTATAAGTCTGCCATCCTCCTCTTCCTGTTTTACTGCAGAAGCGCTTAGTGAGGAGATCATTGAGGGTGAGGGGTTGGTGGATTGCTGCATCGCACTTCTGGGGCGGGCATGCACGCACAAGGGGGGGGATGGGAAATGTGCCATCCACTGCCACCAATGTTTTTCTTTTGAGAGGGTCCCCGGTCTCTGGCAACAATTTGGCCAGGACTGGACATTTCTGCAAGAAGGGCTGGATTTTTCAGCCTTTACTGCGGCCGAAGAACCATGGGAGACTGGAAGCCCTGACTATATATAATGTCAAATATATTGTCCAGCATTAACTCAAGCAAATTTAACTTTTGTTTTGTGCCAGACCAACTCTGCTTTTTTTTTTTTTTTTTTTTTCATGTGATTCATCAAGCGATTGGCAGTAATGACTAAGAGTGTATGAACTTCCAAAAAAAATAAGTTTGTGAACTAGGTTGATGAACCCACAAGAAAGTTTGTGCTTCTTTGAATTAGTCTGGCAAACTTTTCACAAAAAAGAAAATACAATGCAGATTCCTCTTAGCAGTGAATCTGCATTGAAGTTCGAGCAGATGTACTTGATTCATGGGGCCTGCCACAGTTCACATTCAGCGCAGATTTCCAAGGAACGGCAATTCTCCATCAGGAAAATAGTAACATATTTTGTTTGTGAGTAAATACTTGAGCAGCCATTCATAGTTGATACAAGTTAATTGCATAATGACCAGCAGCAGATTAAGGTGGTAAGAGACCCTGGAGGCATTCCAGAAGGGAGCCTTTCTCCCCTAAAATAATAAACATCAGAAATAAAAGATTTTGAATAAAATGTTAGTTACTATTTCAGTCTGCCGGTCCATTTGCTCCATTTTTAATCTGGCCTTGGCGATGACAAACACAATGAAAAGCACTGGCGATAAGTTTATGGCAGGTCCCAACAGCTTCGACATTTTCATCATGGGCAGGACTGTTGAGTCTGACTTGACCTGACAGGGCAAACGAATCCAGCAAAAGTGATGAATTAATAAACCTGAAAAACAGAAATTAACAACGATGTGTAGAAACCGAGGGTAATGTGCCAGGCACAAGTGCAATAAATCATTCAAAAAGGAAACTTAAGAGAGAAAAAAAAAAACTATGATTAATGCAAGTGATGTTCGATACTTGCCAAATTATGTTCTGAGCTTGTTAAAAGGAAAATTAAAAATGAAAACATAGTAATGTAATAATTTATATCAACAAAGCATAATGTTGAATAAGCAGCCATACTGTTTTCTTGTCTGTTAGCCATAGAGATTTCTTGACAAGCCTTAGAAGTTTGCACCACCTTTGTCTCGTGACTATCACACTACAGCAGCCCCCTTCATCTCTGAAAGGAAATGAGAAAGGGAGGCAAAAGAAGGTAAAAAACCCTGTCATTTCTTTTAATTTTTGAGTGCTGGTGAGCCATTGAGTGACTTTGTTAGTCACCCTCCAGTGAGAGTATAATATCTAAGGCAGGATGTGCCCTGGAGAATTGTGGGGTGATATTTTGCTCGTTTCCTGTGGAAAATTGCTCTGTAGTGCAATGGACCAGATTCTGCCCCAGCCCTTTTGCTCTTGCCAACAGGATGTAAACAAGCCTGCTGGCAGGACTCACTGGAACTTAAAATTAAAGGAAAATAGAGGAGCCTTCTAAAGCAATCATTTAGAAGCTCAAAAGCGCGGTGTGTGTGCTTTAAGATGGTGGCAATGCAGACGTGCAAAAGGTCATGTACATGTATCTGTAAATCTGCCTTATGCTAAATATACTTTTGCTTTTCCTTATCATTACATAAATAAACTCAGAAAATTACATATACATAGGGCAAGGTTTGGTTTGTCATGGTTGACCTATCAGGCCAAATTTAATGAAGGGGAAAGGCTCTTGGTAACTAGCTAACCTCATTTAGCCCATGAGTGCATAGCATTTTGACCTTATAGTCTCTTTTCCCACACTTTTCTCCTTTGATCAGTCTGACCCATCATGTTGTTTCACACTGTACCTGAGGGGCCTCTTGATTACCGATGCCCCGACATGTCAGATTGGTGCTGAAAGAAAGGTTCAGCATTACACCCTAAACTAATGAGCCATGTTTGGGCTTAATTGGACTAGGATGAGGTAGGGAGGGGTGGAGAAGGTTTAAAAAGGCATCCAGCCAATTCACCATCCTAATAATGGAGTTGTGCAGCTAGCTGCCTTGTTTGAAATTTGCAGAGTGGCTAAATATGAAATGAGGTGATGATATCTATCCTTACTAGGAGGCAATTTTACAGCAACTCACATAAATTTGCAAGCAGTTAGGCACCCAAGTTACACCAATTTTCAAAACAAACTTATGAGTGCAAGTTTGCTTTGAAAACTATCCTGGCACAACTGTGAGCACAATTACACCTGCTATTCGGTGCTCAGAGTTTTGCCGAGAGAATTTACACGCATACTTTTGAAAATCAAAAAGTAAGTGCATATGTCCCAACCCTGCTCAGTCTTTATTCACGTATATCCACCAACAGCGTAACAGGGAGTATTCCAAAAATGCAAAAAATCCTTCCCTCTCTAAGAAAATATAAGAAATCATGTTAGTGACCATCAAAGCTGGGTCACATTCATAAGAAGCCAAAGAGAATTGTTCAGCTTGGAGAAGAGATAGCTGAGGGGAGATATAATAGAGGACTACAAAATCATGAAAGGACTTCAATGGGTCAATGTGAATTGATTATTTACTCTTTTGGTTAACACAAAGACTGGGGGCATTCTATAAAGTTTGCCAGCAGCAAATTTAAAACAAATCAGAGAAAATTATTTTTCACTCAATGCACAATTAAGCTCTAGAAGTCATTGCCTGTAGATGTGGTTAAGGCAGTTAATGTAGCTGGGTTTAAAAAAGGTTTGGATAATTTCCTGGAGAAGAAGTCCATAAACTGCTATTAATCAATAGGAAATAGCCACTATTTGTTGCCAGCATTAGTAGCATGAGATCTATTTGCCAGGTACTAGTGACTTGGATTGGCCACTGTTGGAAATAGGATACTGGGCTTGATGGACCCTTGGTCTGACCCAGTATGGCATATCTTATGTTCTTATGTTCTAAATACATGCAAACTGTGTGCATAATGTTATATGCATATCTGTTGCATAATTTTCTATAAGGCCATTTCTGTGGGTAAAACAGTACTTTATCTAGAGATGTGTATCGGAACCAGAATCGGTTCGGATTCCGGTTCAGATTCACATGTGGGTTTTTTCCCATCGGGCCCGTTCGCATTTTGTTTATCGGCTGCCCAGCCGATAAACAAAAAACCCACCCCGACTCTTTAAAAGTAACCCCTTAGCCAGTCATTAGCATAGCCTGCCATAAGCAAGATGGCTTGCGTCCCCCCAGGGAGGCCGCGAAAATAGGCTTGCCAGCACTCCTCAAACAGGAAATGGAAGTCAAGGGTCTGGAGGGATGACCAGCCTCCTTGAGTTGATGATCTGATGAAGTGGGTTCGTAAGGGTACCATTGTTGTATTTTTTTTTATCTCTTTGGGCGATGGCTGTTTCGGGTGCAATGCTGTGGTTGTTTGAGTTGTTTCATACCCTTGACTCAATAAAAATTATTTTGCAAAAAAAAAAAAAAGTAACCCCTTAGCTTCCCCCACCCTCCTGACCCCCCCCCCCAAACCCTTTTTACAGGTACCTGGTGGTCCATTGGCAGTCCCGGGAGCGATCTCCTGCGATCTCCCATTCCGGGCCGTCCTCCGGCTACCGGACCATCCTTTGCCCTTACCTTGTGACAGGGTATCTGTGCCATTGGCCGGATCCTGTCACATGGTAGGAGCACTGGATGGCCAGCGCCATCTTGTGCTCCTACCATGTGACAGGGGCTGACCAATGGCACCGGTAGCCCCTATGAAATAGTAAAGGCAAGGCTATCGGCGCCATTTTGGTTCCTGGCACCCGACGGCACGAGTGCAGGAGATCGCTCCCGGACCCCCGCTGGACCCCCAGGGACTTTTGGCCAGCTTGGGGGGCCTCCTGAGTCCCACAAGACTTGCCAAAAGTCCATCGGGGATCCGGGAGCGACCTCCTGCACTGGGCCGTATTGCCAGTATTCAAAATGGCGCCGGCGCTAGCCTTTGCCCTCATATGCAAAATGGTGCCGGCCATCCAGTGCTCCTACCATGTGACAGGATCCAGCCAATGGCACAGATACCCTGTCACAAGGTAAGGGCAAAGGATGGTCCGGTAGCCGGAGGACGGCCCGGAATGGGAGATCGCAGGAGATCGTTCCCGGGACTGCCACTGGACCACCAGGTACCTGTATAAAGGTTTTGGGGGGGGTCGGGAGGGTGGGGGAAGCTAAGGGGTTACTTTTAAAGAGTCAGGGTGGGTTTTTTGTTTATCGGCTGGGCAGCCGATAAACAAAATGCGAACGGGCCCGATGGGAAAAAACCCACATGTGAATCTGAACCGGAATCTGAACCGATTCTGGTTCTGATACACATCTCTAGATAAAGTACTGTTTTACCCACAGAAATGGCCTTATAGAAAATTATGCAACAGATATGCATATAACATTATGCACACAGTTTGCATGTATTTAGAACATAAGAACATAAGATATGCCATACTGGGTCAGACCAAGGGTCCATCAAAGGCAAGGCTATCGGCGCCATTTTGGTTCCTAGCACCCGACAGCACGAGTGCAGGAGATCGCTCCCGGACCCCCGCTGGATCCCCAGGGACTTTTGGCCAGCTTGGGGTGGGGCCTCCTGACTCCCACAGAGACTTGCCAAAAGGTCCATCGGGGATCCGGGAGCGACCTCCTGCACTGGGCCGTATTGCCAGTATTCAAAATGGCGCCGCTCTAGCCTTGCCCTCATATGCAAAATGGTGCCGGCCATATTGCCGTATTGCAAAATGGCGCTGGCCGTATGGCCGGCGCCATTTTGCAATACGGCAAATACGATTCGAGTGCAGGAGGTCGCGTTCCGGATCCCTGATGGGACTTTTGGCAAGTCTTGTGGGAGTCAGGAGGGCCCCCCAATCTGGCCAAAAGTCCCTGGGGGTTCCAGCGGGGGTCCGGGAGCGATCTCCTGCACTCGTGCCGTCGGGTGCCAGGAACCAAAATGGCGCCGATAGCCTTGCCTTTACTATTTCATAGGGGCTATACCGTGCCATGGTCAGCTCCTGTCACATGGTAGGAGCACAAGATGGCACTGGCCATCCAGTGCTCCTACCATGTGACAGGATCCAGCCAATGGCACAGATACCCTGTCACAAGGTAAGGGCAAAGGATGGTCCGGTAGCCGGAGGACGGCCCGGAATGGGAGATCGCAGGAGATCGTTCCCGGGACTGCCACTGGACCACCAGGTACCTGTATAAAGGTTTTGGGGGGGTCGGGAGGGTGGGGGAAGCTAAGGGGGTTACTTTTAAAGAGTCAGGGTGGGGTTTTTTGTTTATCGGCTGGGCAGCCGATAAACAAAATGCGAACGGGCCCGATGGGAAAAAACCCACATGTGAATCTGAACCGGAATCTGAACCGATTCTGGTTCTGATACACATCTCTAGATAAAGTACTGTTTTACCCACAGAAATGGCCTTATAGAAAATTATGCAACAGATATGCATATAACATTATGCACACAGTTTGCATGTATTTAGAACATAAGAACATAAGATATGCCATACTGGGTCAGACCAAGGGTCCATCAAAGGCAAGGCTATCGGCGCCATTTTGGTTCCTAGCACCCGACGGCACGAGTGCAGGAGATCGCTCCCGGACCCCCGCTGGATCCCCAGGGACTTTTGGCCAGCTTGGGGGGCCTCCTGACTCCCACAAGACTTGCCAAAAGTCCATCGGGGATCCGGGAGCGACCTCCTGCACTGGGCCGTATTGCCAGTATTCAAAATGGCGCCGGCGCTAGCCTTTGCCCTCATATGCAAAATGGTGCCGGCCATATTGCCGTATTGCAAAATGGCGCTGGCCGTATGGCCGGCGCCATTTTGCAATACGGCAAATACGATTCGAGTGCAGGAGGTCGCTTCCGGATCCCTGATGGACTTTTGGCAAGTCTTGTGGGAGTCAGGAGGCCCCCCAAGCTGGCCAAAAGTCCCTGGGGGTCCAGCGGGGGTCCGGGAGCGATCTCCTGCACTCGTGCCGTCGGGTGCCAGGAACCAAAATGGCGCCGATAGCCTTGCCTTTACTATTTCATAGGGGCTACCGGTGCCATTGGTCAGCTCCTGTCACATGGTAGGAGCACAAGATGGCACTGGCCATCCAGTGCTCCTACCATGTGACAGGATCCAGCCAATGGCACAGATACCCTGTCACAAGGTAAGGGCAAAGGATGGTCCGGTAGCCGGAGGACGGCCCGGAATGGGAGATCGCAGGAGATCGTTCCCGGGACTGCCACTGGACCACCAGGGTACCTGTATAAAGGTTTTGGGGGGGTCGGGAGGGTGGGGGAAGCTAAGGGGTTACTTTTAAAGAGTCAGGGTGGGTTTTTGTTTATCGGCTGGGCAGCCGAATAAACAAAATGCGAACGGGGCCCGATGGGTAAAAAAACCCACATGTGAATCTGAACCGGAATCTGAACCGATTCTGGTTCTGATACACATCTCTAGATAAAATACTGTTTTACCCACAGAAATGGCCTTATAGAAAATTATGCAACAGATATGCATATAACATTATGCACACAGTTTGCATGTATTTAGAACATAAGAACATAAGATATGCCATACTGGGTGTCAGACAAGGGTCCCTCAAAGGCAAGGCTATCGGCGCCATTTTGGTTCCTAGCACCCGCACAGCACGAGTGCAGGAATGATCGCTTCCGGACCCCGCGTGGACCCACAGGGACTTTTGGCCAGCTTGGGGGCCTCCTGACTCCCACAAGACTTGCCAAAAGTCCATCGGGGATCCGGGAGCTACCTCCTGTACTTGGGCCATATTGCCAGTATTCAAAATGGCGCCGGCGCTTAGCCTTTGCCCTCATAGCAAAATGGCGCCGGCCGTATGGCCATTTGCCGTATTGCAAAATGGTGCTGGCCGTATGGCCGGCGCCATTTGCAATACGGCAAAATACGATTCGAGTGCAGGAGGTCGCTTCCGGACCCCCGCTGGACTTTTGGCAAGTCTTGTGGGGGTCAGGAGGCCCCCCCAAGCTGGCCAAAAGTCCCTGAGGATCCAGCGGGGGGCTTCCGGGAGCGATCTCCTGTGCTCGTGACATCGGGGTACAGGAACCAAAATGGGCGCCGGTTGTTTGTAGAAAATTGAATTCCTTTGGATACCGATTGAAGATTAAAATTAAGCAGCAGGAGACTTTACAGCAAGCTCTCCTGAAGAAGCCTAACAAGAGGCGAAACATGTCGAGAGGATAAGAGAGAGGATAAAAGGATATATTGAAGTATCTGACGTTTGTGGGAACAAAGAAGAAAACTTTTTGGTGGAATTGGACTCTTTCTGCTTATAGAAGATATAAAACCAGCTTATGTGAATTCCTAAGGAATTGTTTGTTTAAAAAAAATTTTTATATAGGTTGTTTGTGTGAGTGTTTTGAATGGATGGTATGTGAGAACATGGTATTGGTGTCTTTTTAAATGTGGTGATCCGGGGTAAATGTGGTGATCCGGGTATATTTAGAATAAAATTGTTAAAGGGTTTTTTATATATTTTTTTGTTACCAATAAAGATTGAGAAAAAATATATATTTATATGTCACTATTTATTGTTGAATATTATTGTTGTGTGATATATTAGATTAATTGCCAGAAGTATTGTATCTTGTAGATAGAAGATGGCATTTCAGGTTGATTCAGTATTTAGCTATTCAGATGCGATCCTTGACTCTATATTACAAAGTACTCCTCTATTTGATCAAAAAGCAGATGCAATTAGTGAGGCTCAATGGTCGGATCTCTCTCAGTTGAAAAAACGTTTTGTTCGATCTGATATGCACTCTTCCACCTTGGTGGAATATTTAAGAATTAAAAGAATTCCACGAGGGTTACGGTTATATAAAGAGCCTCATTTATTTTCGGACGATAAAGAATTTGTGGCGAAGTGGAACTCTATTTTGAATAAGTGTGCAATGGATCTTATGATTTTGATAGTGGAAACTACTCAGAAATTATTAGTTGAAACTCAGAGAGAGATCGATACATTGAGCGTCGCTTTAAAGGAAAATGTGCCTCAGGAGAGGTTTGAGGAGAAACTGAGTGAATTAAATCAGGAGATTAGTAATATGCGTGAGAAAATAAAGGAGACTAAACTTACCAAATTCCAAAGAGATGAAAAAGATTACACCCAGGGTTATGTATACCCATGGTGTAATAAGAATCGGATTAGATATAAGAGATCCTCCAACTTTGAGCATTCATCTTCATCGAGTGAGTCTTCGGGAGAAGAAGGTAAACGTGTGACTTTTTAGATCAGAGTTCAAAGCCAAACAGGGGGCGGATCGGCGGGGGGGACGAGGGGGTCGCCCTCCGCGGAATCGCAGTCCTGTACGTCTACGGGAACGCAATCAACAGAGTTGAATAATTTAGTTATTAATTTGTCTTCTAGAGACTTACTACATTGGAATTACAAGTTTTGAATCGAGGGTTGTCTTTCTCACCGACTCCGAGATATGATTTTTTTGAAACCCGATTGGCTTACAAAAATTTTTTAGATTGATGAAATTAAAGATATTTTTCCAGGGACAAGAGAATTTAAATATTGATAGTTCAATTGTTAAAAATCCATCGGTTTGGATACCTCCGGGTCCAGTTCACCCATTGATGGTAGCATTTGAGGAGGTAGTAGAGCGAGACTTGAAACAAAAAGAGGCGGAACAACGATTTCCTTTTTGGAATTTGCAGAAAAAAGAGTATGAGGCATTGGTTAAATTGAGTCAAGATTCAAATTTGGTGTTTAAACCTGCTGACAAAGGGGGCTCTTTGGTAATTTTAGATAGACAACAGTATATTCAAGAAGTACATCGACAATTGGGGGATAAAAATTTTTATAGACGATTGGACATTGATCCGACTGTAACATTGGCCTCTCAGATCGCTGAGGTGATTACAGAAGCACTTAGTGTGGGATGGGTAACAATAAAAGAAGCAGCGTTTTTGGTTAATCGGAACCCCCAAATTCCTGTCTTTTATATATTGCCAAAGGTGCACAAATCTTTGCAATCCCCCCCAGGAAGACCTATAGTGGCCGGAATCGGCTCTGTGTTGGAACCTTTATCGATCTATGTAGATCATTTTTTAAGACCTTTTGTCTCTATGGCTAGATCATATATAAGAGATTCTTCTCATTTGATAACGGTATTGAGAAGTCTTTCTGATATATCGGAGTCCACTTTGTTAATATCGATGGATGTTGAATCTTTGTATTCAAATATTCCCCAGAGGGCGACAATTCAGTTAATAGAGAAGGTTTTGGATACAAGGATTGATAAGCGGGTTCCGACACATTTTTTGGTTGAGTTAGCCACCATTGCACTTACTCAGAATTATTTTTTGTTTCAGGATGATTTTTATCAACAGGTCCATGGAACCGCTATGGGTGCCACAATGGCGCCTGACCTTGCTTGTTTGTACGTGACATCTTTTGAGGAACAGTTTGTTTACTCTTCACAATGGTACAAACAGGTAAGGTTATGGTGTCGACACATCGATGATATCTTTATTGTTTGGTCTGGAACTGAGAGTGAATTTAATAATTTTTTTCAATATTTGAATACTCAAGATATCAATCTTAAATTTACCTGTGACATTCAGACACAATGGGTTTCCTTTTTAGACATGAAAGTGGGTAAAAAGGATGGGATATTAGTAACTGAGCTGTATCGGAAGGAAATAGACAGGAATGGGTTATTACATTTTAGTAGTTTTCATCCGAGGCATATTAGGGAAAATATCCCAGTTGGGCAATTCTTTAGGATTAGGAGGATTTGTTCCGATATTACTACATTCAAGACTCATGCGAAAGATTTACAGGAAAGGTTTGATAAAAGGGGGTATCCTAAACGTATAATTCATCGGGCATACAAAAGAGCCCGATACATGAATAGGGATTTGTTATTGGACCCTAAAAGAGAACATAAGACACCTTCGTTAGTTTGCGTGTTACCCTATTCGAATAGAGTAGGGGATTTGATACAAGTGATTAAAGATCACTGGCATCTTGTAAGTGGGTTTACAGGAATGATGGATCCTCCGCTTTTTTCGTTTAGAAGATCGAGGAATCTTAAAGATATATTGGTACACTCGGATATTGGTGTTGAAAAGAAAGAAGATAGGTGTGAAGCTGGTCACTTTCCTTGTTCAAGATGTAGTGCATGTAAATTATCTTTATCACTTCAATCCTTCATTCACCCGGTTTCGGGAAAACCGTATTTTTTACGAGATTTTACAACATGTCAGACACGGTCAGTGGTTTATATAATACAGTGCCCTTGTGGGCTTTTTTATGTCGGAAAGACATCAAGAGTAATTAGACTTCGTATACTCGAACACTGTAGCAGGATTAGAAATGGAGTGGAGACGGCACCTTTGGTAAAACATTGGCGGGAACAACAGCATTTGGTAGAAGAGCTTCGTTTTTTTGTTTTGCAGGAGATCTGTAGTAGACGTGGAGGTAATTTGAATAAGAAATTATTACAAACGGAGCAGCGTTGGATCTTCTCTTTGGGAACTATGTGGCCAAAGGGATTAAATGATAAAATTGATTGGGTGGCGTGTCTCTGAATTTTGAGAATTGTTGTGTGGAAACAAACCATTGTACTGATAGGTTTGATTTTCGCGGGTGTTTGAGGGGTGGAGTGTGGAGACATTCTCTGTTGTGATTGGTTCGATGGACTTTAAAAGTTTGGAGGATGTGGTAGGTCACACTTCCGCTGACTCACTCGGTTTGGACGTTTTCTGAAGGCTTGGTCATGGCGTTTTTGCTGAAATTAAGAAAAGGTAGGATTCTCTTATATAGTCTAAGTATGTGTGGAATTTTCTCTTTGGGGTTTGGAAAGGTTAAAGTCTCTTAAATTACTTGTCTCTAGGTGAAGTAAGATGTATTTAAATGGTGAAAAAAGAGTCGGGGATATCTGCTGTACGTCCAGGAGAGATTAGCTAGGACGTTTCAGGTAATATAGCTAATGATGAAATATTTTAGTATATTTTGTAAAATGTTATATTTAAAGAAATTCTTTCTAAAATATTAATTAAATTTGTGAAATGTTTGTAGAAAATTGATTCCTTTGGATACCGATTGAAGATTAAAATATAAGCAGCAGGAGACTTTACACAAGCTCTCCTGAAGAAGCCTGACAAGAGGCGAAACATGTCGAGAGGATAAGAGAGAGGATAAAAGGATATATTGAAGTATCTGACGTTTTTGGGAACAAAGAAGAAAACTTTTTGGTGGAATTGGACTCTTTCTGCTTATAGAAGATATGAACCAGCTTATGTGAATTCTAAGGAATTGTTTGTTTAAAAATTTTTTTATATAGGTTGTTGTGTGAGTGTTTTGAATGGATGGTATGTGAGAACATGGTATTGGTGTATTTTTAAATGTGGTGATCCGGGGTAAATGTGGTGATCCGGGGTATATTTAGAATAAAATTGTTTAAGGGTTTTTTATATATTTTTTTGTTACCAATAAAGATTGAGAAAAATATATATTTATATGTCACTATTTATTGTTGAATATTATTGTTGTGTGATATATTAGATTAATTGCCAGAAGTATTGTATCCTGTCATATGACAGGGCAAAGGTAGCGCCGGCGCCATTTCTATTAACGCACCTATGGCCCGAGAGTGGAAGATCACACCGGGACCTCGCCACTGGACCCCAGGTAATTTAAGACATTTTGGGGGGGGGGTTCGGGAGGGTTGGGGGATTTATTTTAAAGGGTCGGTGTGGGTTTTAGGGTTGTTTTAGTGTGCCGGTTTTCCTGCCCTCCCCCGATTTATGATTTACATGATTTAAAAAAAAACAAAACCGCGACGATCCGATTCCCTACCCCCCCAGCCAAAATCGATCATTAAGACGATCGATCACTCGATTCACATCTCTACTGTCTACTCACCACTTCTAGTCTCTCTCTACAGCTCAGTGACCCAGATATTATATTCCAGTATCAGAAGGACTTCAGCCTTGCCGAACACAGCGACTCACTACTGCCACCCCTGGTGGCCCAGCTTCCAGTCTAATAAAGAACTATGTGTTTACTTCATATTCTAGCCAAGTCAATGGTTCCTCTCAGGATCTCCTCCTGGGGGCGCTGTCATCTGCCATCGGCCCAGGGATTCACCATTTACAAGTGGTCATTCCTTTCACTATTGTCTCTCTGTGGGAGCCAACCACTACAGACCACTAACTCCGCTCACGGAAGTATTATATAGATAGCTACTCCTCTTTCTTTGAGACTTGCCAGCAGCT
Source organism: Rhinatrema bivittatum (assembly GCF_901001135.1). Classification (NCBI taxonomy): domain Eukaryota; kingdom Metazoa; phylum Chordata; class Amphibia; order Gymnophiona; family Rhinatrematidae; genus Rhinatrema; species Rhinatrema bivittatum. The sequence goes on along the minus strand of NC_042622.1, from coordinate 127,249,025 downwards.
TATATATATACAGATTGCTACTCCACAGCGGAGGCATGATAGATTGCTATCTCAGTAGCAAAGTACAATATACCTATTGTTAGCTCCTCTCCTCAGAAGAGTATCATTATACAGATTGCCAACTCCTGTTCCTTGGAGAGTTGATCCATAATAGATTGCTACCTCCTTTCCTTACAGGAGCATCTAACAGCAGTTCGCTAACAGATCTAAAGATAGCTAACTCCTCCCCTCTGGAGGAGCAGGTCATGTCATATCGCTACTCCTCCCCCTTTCAGGAGAACAGCAGAACAGATTGCTAACTCCTCCCCTCTGGAGGAGGAGAGCGTACCAGATTGCTAACTCCCTAGCAGATTGGTAACAATATGTGCGTCGCCCATAGACTTTAATGGAGATGTGCGCGCTAAAGTCTATGGGGGGGTGCGCACATCTCTATTAAAGTCTATGGGCAACACGCATATGCTGCCTGTAATCCATACCATACTACATAGCAGATGATACAATATCATAGGCAATCCAGGCTGTTTGGTGGGCTGCTATAGTGGGACGACAATGAAGTGACATACAAAGGTGAACAGCTACAAAACCTGGATAATGGACCTCAGAGAGGCTGTTGAGAAGCAGACTACACATGTTAGACAGAGAAAGGTATGGTATGGGTCCCCTTTCAGAGCAAACACAGGTTACAAGTAATCAGTAGGGATGTGAATCGTTTTACGACAATTAAAATTATCGTCCGATAATTTTAATATCGTCTTAAACCGTTATGAAACACAATACAATAGAGATTCTAACGATTTATCGTTATAAATCGTTAGAATCGTGAGCCGGCACACTAAAACCCGCTAAAACCCACCCCCGACCCTTTAAATTAAATCCCCCACCCTCCCGAACCCCCCCCCCCCAAATAACTTAAATTACCTGGTGGTCCAGCGGCGGTCCGGATCGGCAACGGTCCGGAACGGGCTCCTGCTATTGAATCTTGTTGTCTTCAGCCGGCGCCATTTTCCAAAATGGCGCCGAAAAATTGCGGCGGCCATAGACCAACAGGATTCGACGGCAGGACTTTTGGCAAGTCTTGTGGGGGTCAGGAGGCCCCCCCCCAAGCTGGCCAAAAGTTCCTGGAGGTCCAGCGGGGGTCAGGGAGCGATTTCCCGCCGCGAATCGTTTTCCGTACGGAAAATGGCACCGGCAGGAGATCGACTGCAGGAGGCAGCGAGGCACCGGAACCCTCGCTGAACGACCTCCTGCAGTCGATCTCCTGCCGGCGCCATTTTCCGTACGGAAAACGATTCGCCGCGGGAAATCGCTCCCTGACCCCCGCTGGACCTCCAGGAACTTTTGGCCAGCTTGGGGGGGGGGCATCCTGACCCCCACAAGACTTGCCAAAAGTCCAGCGGGGGTCCGGAAGGACCTCCTGCCGTCGAATCCTGTTGGTGTATGGCCGCCGCCATTTTTCGGCGCCATTTTGGAAAATGGCGCCGGCTGAAGACAACAAGATTCAATAGCAGGAGCCCGTTCCGGACCACTGCCGTTCCGGACCGCCGCTGGACCACCAGGTAATTTAAGTTATTTGGGGGGGGGGTTCGGGAGGGTGGGGGATTTAATTTAAAGGGTCGGGGGTGGGTTTTAGTGGGTTTTAACGATTTTAGCGGGTTTTAACGATTTTAACGATTTATCACGATATTTTACCCCCCCCAAACGGCAACAATACGATTCCCTCCCCATCCCAGCCGAAATCGATCGTTAAGACGATCGAGGACACGATTCACATCTCTAGTAATCAGACATACAAACACTATACCCAAGTATTCCACAATAAAAATAGATGACCCTTCCAAGGCTTCATTAAAGCCTTCTTACCTACACATTTCACTCTGGGTCCTACAGCCACAGCAATCGAGTAGTAAGACTTCTGATCACTGCAGGGCACAGAAAAGGTCAACTCAATCGTGGGCAGCTGCTAATCAGCACCTCCAACACCCAGCAGAGCAGTGACACAAAGTGGTAGTTGATTACCCGTAAGTACCGGTGGGTAAAAGCAACAGTACGCACATGTTGCATATATTCATTAATAGCTGCACACACACAGTTTGGATAGGACAATACGTACAGCTCTATTGAAGTACATAGGCAGTGCGCACATCTTCATGAAAATCAATTGGCGGCGTGCACAACTCATCCAGCGCGCACAAGTTCCACATCAATTTTAATTGTCAGCGCGCGTAATTGCAATTTGCGCTGATAGGATCAGCTTTGCACATAACTAATGCGGTGGTGGGGTGGGAAACGCACAAATTGGGCTCCCTTCAAAACGATCACTGGTCCACTCACTGGGCACCTTTACCATGTCTCGGGCACATGCTGTTCTGATTCGGAAGCCAAACTTCTTGCCAGCGGAGGTTGATATGCTGGTGGAACATGTCATACGGCACCAGGATCTGCTGTATGGTCCACAGTCTCATAGGGTGGGTACATACAGGAAGAAGCAGATTGGAGAGGGATCAGGCATGCTGTCAACCATGTTTCACCACAATTGGAGTATTGCTGAACTCATAAGAACATAAGAACATAAGAAAATGCCATACTGGGTCAGACCAAGGGTCCATCAAGCCCAGCATCCTGTTTTGAACAGTGGCCAATCTTGGCTATAAGAACCTGGCAAGTACCCAAAACCTAAGTCTATCCCATGTTACCATTGCTAATGGCAGTGGCTATTCTCTAAGTGAACTTAATAGCAGGTAATGGACTTCTCCTCCAAGAATTTATCCAATCCTTTTTTAAACAACGCTATACTAACTGCACTAACCACATCCTCTGGCAACAAGTAAAAAAGAACTTTCTCCGATTAGTTTTAAATGTGCCCCATGCTAACTTCATGGAGTGCCCCCTAGTCTTTCTACTATCCGAAAGAGTAAATAACCGATTCACATCTACCCATTCTACACCTCTCATAATTTTAAACATCTCTATCATATCACCTCTCAGCCGTCTCTTCTCCAAGCTGAAAAGTCCTAACCTCTTTAGTTTTTCCTCATAGGAGAGCTGTTCCATTCCCCTTATCATTTTGGTAGCCCTTCTCTGTACCTTCTCCATCGCAATTATATCTTTTTTTGAGATGTGGCGACCAGAATTGTACACAGTATTCAAGGTGCGGTCTCACCATGGAGCGATACAGAGGCATTATGACATTTTCCGTTTTATTCACCGTTCCCTTTCTAATAACTCCCAACATTCTGTTTGCTTTTTTGACTGCCGCAGCACACTGAACCGACAATTTCAATGTGTTATCCACTATGTCGCCTAGATCTCTTTCTTGGGTTGTAGCACCTAATATGGAACCCAACATTGTGTAATTATAGCATGGGTTATTTTTCCCTATATGCATCACCTTGCACTTATCCACATTAAATTTCATCTGCCATTTGGATGCCCAATTTTCCAGTCTCACAAGGTCTTCCTGGAATTTATCACAATCTGCTTGTGATTTAACTACTCTGAACAATTTTGAGTCATCTGCAAATTTGATTATCTCACTCGTATTTCTTTCCAGATCATTTATAAATATATTTAAAAGTAAGGGTCCCAATATAGATCCCTGAGGCACTCCACTGTCCACTCCCTTCCACTGAGAAAATTGTCCATTTAATCCTACTCTCTGTTTCCTGTCTTTTAGCCAGTTTGCAATCCACAAAAGGACATCACCACCTATCCCATGACTTTTTACTTTTCCTAGAAGCCTCTCATGAGGAACTTTGTCAAACGCCTTCTGAAAATCAAAGTATACTACATCTACCGGTTCACCTTTATCCATGTGTTTATTAACTCTTTCAAAAAAGTGAAGCAGATTAGTGAGGCAAGACTTGCCCTGGGTAAAGCCATGCTGACTTTGTTCCATTAAACCATGTTTTTTCTATATGTTCTGTGATTTATTTATTTATTTATTTATTTATACGTTTTTATATACCGAAGTATTGGCGGGGGCCTTCACTCCGGTTTACAGTTATAACAACGCTATACATTGAAGTCAGATGAACAGCTTTAACAGAGTTAAAGTTATAAAGAATATATACAAACACCTGTTAAAGGTCTAAGTATGTCAGAGCCATGTTTTGAGTAGTTTTTTGAATAGTTTGGTGTTGTTTTGTAGTCTGAGACTGGAAGGAAGAGTGTTCCAGAGGAGAGGTCCAATTTGATGTTTAGAACACTTTCCACTATTTTTCCTGGCACTGAAGTCAGGCTAACCGGTCTGTAGTTTCCCGGATCGCCCCTGGAGCCCTTTTTAAATATTGGGGTTACATTTGCTATCCTCTAGTCTTCAGGTACAATGGATGATTTTAATGATAGGTTACAAATTTTTACTAATAGGTCTGAAATTTAATTTTTTAGTTCCTTCAGAACTCTGGAGTGTATACTATCCAGTCCAGGTGATTTACTACTCTTCAGTTTGTCAATCAGGCCTACCACATCTAGGTTTACCGTGATTTGATTCAATCCATCTGAATCATTACCCATGAAAACCTTCTCCATTACGGGACCTCCCCAACATCCTCTTCAGTAAACACTAGGGATGTGCAGCCCGAAAGTTTATGTTCATAAGTCCATAAGTCGAATGGGGGGCTCATTTGCGGTCAATATGGACATATGGAGAATTCCATAAGTTGAGTCTATGTCCATATGTGCAAATAAAAATTTTAATAAAAATTTAAACCCCTCACCCTCCTTAATCCCCCCCTAAACTTACCAAAATTCCCTGGTGGTCCAGCGGGGAGTCAGGAAGCCATTCCTCCCAGTGGTTTTGCGAGGAGCACGTGACGTCCGCGTCACGTCGATGACGCGGCCGTCACGTGGTCCACCGGGGTTCCGCTCCCGGAGCCCTCGTTTTGAACAAACTGAACTTTTGGCCAGCTTGGGGGGGTCAGGAGGCCCCCCCAAGCTGGCCAAAAGTGCCTTTTGGGCCCAACGAGGGGTCCGGGAGCGGACCCGAGGGGAATCACGTGACGTCCGCGTCACTCTGTCGTGACGCCGACATCACGTGATTCCCCTCGGGTCCGCTCCCGGGACCCTCACGGAACTTTTGGCCAGCTTGGGGAGTTTTGGTAAGTCTTGGGGGGGGGGATTAAGGAGGTGAGGGGTTTAAATTTTTATTTAGATCAACAATCGCGATTTCCAACGTATTCAACATAGCTATGTTGAATAAGTTGGAAATCCGATCGTTTACGCCTCATCATTTTTTTAAGTTAAAAAAAAAAAAAGTTGTGTTTTCCATTTAAGTTCAAAACGAATGCACACCCCTAGTAAACACCGAAGCAAAGAAATCATTTAATCTTTCCGCGCTGGCCTTATCTTCTCTAAGTGCCCCTTTAACCCCTCGATCATCTAACGGTCCAACTGACTCACTCACAGGCTTTCTGCTTCGGATATATTTTAAAAAGTTTTTACTGTGAGTTTTTGCCTCTACAGCCAACTTCTTTTCAAATTCTCTCTTAGCCTGTCTTATCAATGTCTTACATTTAACTTGCCAACGTTTATGCTTTATCCTATTTTCTTCTGTTGGATCTTTCTTCCAATTTTTGAATGAAGATCTTTTGGCTAAAATAGCTTCTTTCACCTCCCCTTTTAACCATGCCGGTAATCGTTTTGCCTTCTTTCCACCTTTCTTAATGTATGGAATACAATTAGACTGTGCTTCTAGAATGGTATTTTTTAACAATGGCCACGCCTCTTGGACAATTTTTACTTTTGTAGCTGCTCCTTTCAGTTTTTGTAACAATTTTTCTCATTTTATCAAAGTTTCCCTTTTGAAAGTTTAGCACGAGAGACTTGGATTTGCACACAGTTCCTCTTCCAGTCATTAAATCAAATTTGATCATATTATGATCACTATTGCCAAGTGGCCCCACCAAGTGGCCTCACCAAGTCCTGTGCTCCACTGAGAATTAGATCTAAAATTGCTCCCTCTCTCATCGGTTCCTGAACCAATTGCTCCATAAAGCTATCATTTATTCCATCCAGGAACGTTATCTCTCTAGCGTGTCCCGATGATACATTTACCCAGTCAATATTGGGGTAATTGAAGTCTCCCATTATTACTGCACTACCAATTTGGTTAGCTTCCCTAATTTCTCTTAGCATTTCACTGTCTGTCTCACCATCTTGACCAGGTGGATGGTAGTATACCCCTATCACTATAGTCTTCCCCGACACACAAGGGATTTCTACCCACAAGTGGAGGGATATGAGGAGACTTGTGAAGCGCAAGCAGGCCAGGCGCTTTGCAGAGGGAGAACGGAGCCACATCACCTTTTCTTCCTCTGAGCAGCTGATACTGGGTACCATCTCTGAGGCAGTAGTGATTGGAGTTGGCTAGCTTGACACCATGCACCGTGTAGGGCAAGAACGTAAGCAGAACTACAACATTTTCAACCCCACTGTAATCCTATCCATGTACCTCCTCATATTATAGCAGCATATGTCTTCATATATCTCTACTACTTGGGCTGCTGTACATTTTCTGAACTGACATACCTCCCGTCTCTGCCTATATGTAAGTACTGATTGCTGTTAACCTGTATAACCAACACAGTGGCCATTGCATGTAGAGCAGTCAGTATCCAGGATTCCAGGTAGGGCTACTGTACAGATGTATGTACCAAACCAGCATATAGGATTGCACTACTCCAGCTTAGGTACTAGACTAACAGTACAGCGTGCACTGGTCTCGTAAGTGTGTGTAAGGCAATGCTTTATATATGTGGTCATACAGCAGGCCGTATACGGCATTATAGTGTAGGGACTGTCTTACAATATTTTGTGGATGTTATTTCTTAGGGGCAAGGTAGGCTGTCAGAGTATCTGCTGGTCCACTTGGGTAATCAGCCACACAATGCTAGCTTTCCACACTGTCTGCAATGAGAGTGTGCAGTTTTTGTATGGGAACTGGCATAGGACCGATGTGTCCATTACAGTTGGTAGTGTCACCTTCTCATTACACTGGGCAACAAATTTTCACAAAAGTCATGTTACGGAAATGAAATTAGTCAATTCTTATACATTTCCATGTGCTAAACATGAATGTGACTGTGAAAATGCAAAATTGGCTCTAGTTTTTTTGTAATATGCAATAATATAATTACATCTTGAACTGTATGCCAATAGCTCACTGGGCAACAAATTTTCACAAAAATCATGTTACTGAAATCAAATTAGTCAATTCTTATAAATTTCCATGTGCTAAACGTGAATGTGACTGTGAAAATGCAAAATTGGCTCTAGTTTTTTTGTAATATGCAATAATATAATTACATCTTGAATTGTATGCCAATAGTAGGAGACCTACGGTTAATACCATTTGAAAAATGAAGTCGTAGACTACGTTTTAGATTTCTTTGCTTGTCTCTTGTATACCTGTTCGGGAGCATCTCTGCGGGGTGTCCAGCAGTAGTCAGCCAGCATGAATATTTCAAATGCTCACCTTTTCTGACTAGGCTTCATAGAGTACACTGCTGACGTCAGCTTACTCAGCAGCAGCATGGCAGTAGAACTGCATTGCATCAGAAAATGATGTAATAAACTCTGGATGATGTGTGCATGTTGGTATTATGCAATATGATGCAATATTACATCATTCTAGGCTTATTTACAGTCCTACTGGATAAATTTACATGACTAAACATAGAAAGTGAACTATATTAAATATCTTCAAAACGAGAGCCAATAAAAACTTTTCATGGTCATATTCGTGTTCAGCACATCAAGATACTACAGAGTAGGACCTTTTTAGATCAGTAACACTTTCATTGTTGCCCAGTGATTGAATGATCCACCTTGCAAAGGAGTTTTTAACTCTCTCCCCCCCCCCCCATTCCCCATGTTCCCCTTCAGCCCCTTCCTACCCTTCCCCTATGATTTCCCTTCCCCCCTTCCTCTAGCAGGCATGCCTAATTCACAGGTTCCATAGCATGTTGCACAGGTCATGTGTCCCTGGAAGGCATATAACAGTGGGGCTCGATTAGGTTGAAGGTTAAGGCGCTGTTCCTATGACAGGGCTTTCTGTCCTAACTCAGACTGGTAATTGACCACATTCCATGCGCACACTGACAACCCTCTGTGTCTAGAAGGGGTTGTTGGGCAAGTGCTGGATGGTGTGGTTGACGGCCCCACTATGCCACACATGATACCCCCAGGGGTGTACATCAGGATGCAGGCCTACTTAGAATGCAGAGTCCCATGTCACTACCACTGGATTAGTAGTCAGGTCGGCTACTGTACCATGTATCACATATGGAGCCAAGTACATAACACCCCTATTGCCAGTGGGCTAATGTCTATATGCTTTTGAATTTAGGGGAGGCAGATGATGAGCAACCTGGACCTGCACCTAGATGACCCCAAAGGCTGTACCGGCATCTGTGGGTGATCCCTGACTCGTCGCCAGAGGAGGAAGTGGAAGCCCGTGGACACATGCAACAGCCTGCAGAGGAGGAGCAGCAGCGGCAGGGAGAGGAGACTAGAGATGTGCTTCGTGGTTCGCCCGAAGTAGGAAATTGCCCGAAATTTCCTACTTCGGGTTTTTTTTCGGAGGCCCGAAACCCGAAAAGAATTTCCCCGACTTTCGGGGAAATTTCGGTTTTCGGGTTTGCCTGGGGGAAGGGCACACTTTTTTTTTTTTTTTATTAAAACCCACCCCAAACCACCCCAAACATTTACCTTAACTATAGTTCACCACCACCCCCCATCCCGATCCCTCCCCAAGACTTACAAAGTAGATCCCTGGTGGTCCAGCGGGGTCCTGGGATCCATTTGCCCTCCTCCGTGCCCATGTTTCTGCAGCCGTGCTCTTTAAAATGGTGACGCGCAGCCTCTGAACACCATGTCACAGGGGCTACCGGCGCCATTGGTCAGCCCCTGTCACATGGCCATCGGCGCCATCTTGTGCTCCTGTCATGTGACTGGAGCTGACCAATGGCGCCGAAAGCCTCTGTGACATAATATGGGCAAAGGCTATCGGCGCCATTTTGATTACTGGCAGCCGACAACGAAATGGCTCCCGGACCTCCGCTGGACCCCCAGAGATTATTGGCAAGCCTTGGGGGGGTCAGGAGCCCCCTTCTGACCCCCGCAAGGCTTGCCAATAATCTCTGGGGGTCCAGCGGGGGTCCGGGAGCCATTTCGTTGTCGGCTGCCAGTAATCAAAATGGCGCCGATAGCCTTTGCCCATATTATGTCACAGAGGCTTTGGCGCCATTGGTCAGCTCCAGTCACATGACAGGAGCACAAGATGGCGCAGATGGCCATGTGACAGGGGCTGACCAATGGCGCTGGTAGCCCCTGTGACATGGTGTTCAGAGGCTGCGCGTCACCATTTTAAAGAGCACGGCTGCAGAAACATGGGCACGGAGGAGGGCAAATGGATCCCAGGACCCCGCTGGACCACCAGGGATCTACTTTGTAAGTCTTGGGGAGGGATCGGGATGGGGGGGGGGGTGGTAGTGATAGATATGTAAAAAAAGAATTTTAAATGCTTGGGGTGGATTTTTTTAAAGATTCCTTTGCCGTTTCGTTTTTTGGCCCGGTTTCGGGTTTCCTCATTTCGTTTTTTCGAAAAACGAGACGAGGAAACCCGAAATTTACCACGAAGTATCCGAGTCAAAAAACGACCCGGCAGGAAAAAACGAAGCACATCTCTAGAGGAGACGGAGGACCCACTGGCTGAACTGCTACATGATCGGCGGCAGGACAGCAGTGCGTCGGACCAGCCCAAACCTGACCTGGATGCCAGTCAGGCAGAGAGACTATTACAGCAGGGCACCAGCCTCTTGGACGCTATCTCTGGCCTGTCTGATGTGGTGCAGCAGGAAGCGAGTTCCCTCCATGATACCATCAGGGAGGAGTGTCAGGGGATTCAGGCATGCTTCCGAGACCTTTGCCGGGCTACTGAGGAACAAGCGGAGGTTTGGAGGGAGATGATGCAGTGGTTGCCTCCTGTGCAGCCGCAGCCACTAGTGGCTCCATGGACTTTCATGGGGCCCTGTATGCATTACCCTACACCTTATGGGCTTCCATACCCATGGATAGCACCTGCCCATGCAGAGGCACCCAGTGTGGTACCGCCACCTGCACCTCAGCCTGTTCCAGGCTATCTGTGGATGGCACCACCACCCCCGTCTGTACCACCTGTGCTGCTTCCCCCACCAGCACCAGAACCGCTGTTGCCCCTGGCTGTACTGTCCTGCAGCCATGATCTGGAACTGGCCCAACCTCCTCAACCCTCTGAGGGTAGTGTAAGCAGTGGGAGGAGTCCACTGCGCCAGAACACCCAGTTGGAAGGACGGCCGAGGAAGTGAACTGTTGCCATATTTCTGTTCTTGCTTTTTACTTTTATTTGATTAGCACTTTTTTGACACACTTGTTAATAAATGCACTATCACCTACTAAAATGGCTTTCTATGAGAGTGTTCCTTTCTTGTATTGCCTTCCTGTGGCTCAAGCGATGGATTTCTGCCAATTCCTCCACAGTCAGCTGCCCGTCCTCCTCCTCCTCATTCTCTTCAGGGGCCTCCTCTGGTACAGGGATGTGTCTGTTAAGTGCAAGATTATGTAGCATACAGCAGGCTAGGAATATCTCACACACTTTAGGGGGGGAGTACAAGAGGCATCCACCAGATCTTTCCAGACAGCGGAAGCATGATTTCAGGATGCCAAATGTTCTCTCTATGACAGCCCTGTTCTTACGGTGTGCCCTGTTGTAGCGAGTCTCAGCTGCAGTGTTGGGGCTGGCCATGGGAATCATGAGCCAGGTTTTCAGTGGATAGCCTCTGTCATCTATAGCATAAGAGAAAAAATGAAGGTTACATTCCGTCTGCGTTTCATTGGGGTACAGCTCACAGGGCTTACAAACAGAATGCCTACTGTGGCACCCTAAATATAAGGGTTCTACTAATATAGGTGGGGGCTCATGTGAGCAGTTGATTAGCATACTACCTAGGAGCCAGCCCCCAGTGATGTGTCGCAGCTGGAACTGTTGTTAGATCCCGATTGAGTGAGAATGTAGGCGTCGTGAGTGGATCCAGGAAAGTGGGCCATCACACTGGTGATGAGGCCCTTGGCGTTGCATACCACCTGCATGTGTAGTGAGTGGAAACCCTTGCGGTTGTGATAGATGGCCTCATCTCCTCCTGGTGCCCTTAGGGCCACGTGAGTGCAATCAATAGCTCCCAAGACTGAGGGGAAGTATACTATTTGGTAAAAGTCTCTCTTGGTTTCATGCTATTCCTCTCTTCTGAAGGGGAAGGAGATAGTGGTGTGTGTGTCGCAGCAAGGCAGCCAGGGCCTGCTCCAGACACCTTGATGTGGCAGCCTGAGTGATTCCAGAAGTCATGGTAAGCAGTGTTTGGAAGGTGCAGGTAGCCAAAAAAGCCAGAAATGTAGTCACCTTGATGTGTACAGTCAAGGCATGGCCCCTTTGGGTGAGAAGTTCAAGTCAGCCTCTAACATTTGGCAGAGGGACAGTATGGTCTCCTTATTAAATCTGAAACGGTGCATTACTTCCTCCTCAGACAGATCCAGAAATTGTGTGCGAGTCCTGTAAACTCTATGTAAAGGGTACCGTCTCTGTCTCAGCATTCTTCTCCTCCTCCTCCTCCTCTCTCTTTCTCTTCTGAGCCGTATCGATTGCAGGAGCCATATTGCTGCTGTAAACATATGTAGAAAAGAAAAAACCAAAGAATAGCTGTTGACTTTAGACGCTCCTGAGGCAGTCAGCTACTGCTATACACACATTAACGGTGGTTATGGAAAACGTTTCTACTTTCCCAGTTACCACCGGTTACTCCCCCACGACCTCTTCCTTCCACCTTCTGCCCTTCTCCAGAATGTTCGGTCCTTGAGCGATGAGAGCCAGCAGCCACAGACCCTTCACTCGTCGCTTGCACACACAGGCAAGCAGTAGTAAATATACGCACATGACCTTGGCAGCGCGCGCCGGTGGATTTATGCATGTCACTTATAAAATACATTTTACGCGCGTATGTCCGGTATCCGCCCCGACACGCCCCATTGCTATTCACATAAGGTTGTGCGCACAGGGTCATTTACATGCACGAATACCCCTATGCAACATCTGGGTTGTGCGCGCCCCTGCCACTTACGCGCATAAGTGCCGGTTTCAGTATATGCATGTTGTTCCCCTTGCTTAACCTCATCTTAAGAAATAGAAAGGCTAAGTTCACAAGTACTTTTGCACCTGCATGCCTTTAGTGCATTTCCTAAGAGAAATCAGGCAATTTCTCTTTGACTATCCGCTAAAGGTACACAGGTACAAAAATAGCTGTATACTTTGCTACTGTGTGGCTTTGTGAAACTTGCCCCTCAAAAGTGTAAATTTCTAAACAATCTGTAGCTTACCCAGATTGTCCTAATGCAATCAGGCAGCTATATTTTAATTGAACAAGTCGAGAGAAACAGACTTATACCTCCTATGTCAGGAATTTGTCAGAGCATGGCACTGGGCCATCTCTCAAGCGATGATCTTAAGAGCCATGTATCAGCCAGGAATATACTTGTGGACAAACTTGGCTCCTAGATCCCAATGAGTGGTCTCTGGACAGAGGAATAGCAGACTGGATATTCTGCAAGTGGGGACCAATCTTTGTAGATCTGTTTGTGTCTCCTCTGAATGAAAAGGTTCCTCAGTTTGTTCAAGAAGAGAGTCACAAGCAAAGTAACTAGCCTCAGATACCTTCTGTTCGCCAAGTGGTGTTTACAAGTGAACATATTGTTGAAGTATAATTGGAGAGGCACTGTGAAAGTCTTTACATCTATTTCATTTGTAAATGAACAGACATTTGAAGCCTGTTTGGGAAGGCACCAGCAAGTATCTACATTATTATTGTCTGAAAGTATATTCATCATTAAGGGGCTTCACTGTCCTTACTGATAACAATGAGTCCGACCCTATTAGTCTTGCTCAGGGTGTTCCCCAGGGCTCCTCACTCTCCTCTACCCTCTTCAACATTTACATGCTTCCCCTCACCACCCTCCTCACCAACCTTGGTATCAAACACTTCATCTATGCAGATGATGTGCAAATTCTTTTCCCCTTTTCTGACTCCCTCCAAACTGCTCTCCAAAACTGGGAATCCTGCCTTACCGCCATCAACCAACTTCTCACAGACATGCACCTTGCCCTCAACCCTCAAAAAACTGAACTCCTCATTATTTCCACCAAACGTCCATCACCCTCTATCCCCCCTCTCTTACTCATCCACTACCTTCCCCTCGCACACCCGCAACCTGGGTGTTATTATTGACAACCAACTCACCCTCAAACCCTTTATTAAATCTATCTTAAGTGACTGCTATTTCAAGCTACAAACAATTAAAAAACTCAGACCCTTATTACATTTCTCTGATTTTCGCACAGTACTTCAATCTATTATTTTCTCCAAAATTGACTACTGTAATGCTCTCCTCCTTGGCCTCCCCTCCACGTACACCAAACCTTTGCAACTCCTACAGAACGCCGCAGCACGTATTCTTTCAAACTCTAAAAAAAGAGACCACATTACACCAACTCTTATCGAACTACATTGGCTACCAATACAATCACGAATCCTTTTCAAAGCACTTTCCCTCATCCATAAAAGCATTATAAATGAAAACTTCCACTGGATCAGCCCTCCCCTCCTTCCTCGCACCTCCACAAGACCCACTCGTCCTGCCCTCCAAGGAACACTCCACACTCCCTCAATCAAATCCACCAAACTTATTTCCATAATGAACAGAACTTTTTCCCTAGCTGGCCCTACCCTTTGGAACTCACTCCCTCCAGATTTACGCACAGAGACATCCACACCTAAATTTAAAAAAAAACTAAAAACATGGCTGTTCCTACAGGCCTACCCCTCTAATTCTTCCCACGCTGTGACGAATACCTGAAAGTTGTGTAATATAGTCACTGAATATTTTTGTAATATTCTCTGTCTTTCCCCTCCTGATCTTTCACTCTTCAAATCTTGTACCCTCTCTGATTAACTTTGTATTATTTACCATTTCATTATTGCCGTCTAACTCCTCCCACCCTTTGATGAATCCCTGAAACTCGTGCAACTTATTCACAGAATTATGTTTGTTTTAGTTACTGTTAATTCCCCTTGATCTAATTTCTCCTGAATTTTATGTAAACAACATGCTTTCTCAAATCTTAATCTTTATTTTTCACTATGCCACTGATCCTGTAACTTTGCTACGCCTTACCTTATTTATCAATAGTTTCTGTTCCTTGTTTCATATAGTTCCTTGTTTTGCATATAGTTATAGTTATTATTCCTAAAAGTTCCAAGTTATTTGTAAACCGATACGATGTGCAAACAGATGTCGGTATATAAAAAAAATTCTAAATAAATAAATAAATAATTTTCATCACTGAGGCACTGTGCAAGTGTGTTCATCAGTGAATTTTCAAGGTATATTTTCTTTTGAGGTGCTGTATGTTTGCGTACTGCAAGAGCAAGATTGGTTTCAAACTTCCTCTTGAGGACTGGGTTCCTAATGGGTGGGTGTGGGTTTTATGTATGTATATACTAGATATTATATAATATTTGTTTTTGGTATATGTGCCTGAATTCAAAAATTTTGTAATTTGGATTTTGGATTTTTTGGGGGTTGTGATTTTTTAAATGGGGGAATGAAAGGGGTGAATTGGTATTATAATCCATGTGGCAGATTGAGGGAGAATGAGTTATGTTCAGATTTGTACTTTGGATGTATGTATTTATTTTCTTGTTACCCATTTATTGTTTATGTTTGCTTTGTATTTTTATATTTTTTTAATATGGTTTATAAATTTATAGATCTATTTGTATGTATAGTGATTTGATTAAAAGTATTTTTGTGCTTTATAATGATTTTACACACTTACTCTATTTTGGCTTTCATGATTTGATTTGGTGGGTTTGTGTTTTGGTTTAGCCAGTTGATAGCTTTTCAAACTGTTGTCAACAAAAGATTTTTTATCTATTTTCTTCTGATTTCTTCTTTTTTATTTACATTAATGATTTTATATTCTACCTTTTATAACAGGTCAGCCACGTCAAAGCAGATTACATTTGGAAACTGTAGATTATTTCTCTGTTGGCCAAAAGTCTTATAACATTTGTACCTAAGGCAGTGGATAGTAAACTTATTTGAACCCTGGCTTCCTTACTTTGGAAGCTGCTGTTCTAACCACCATACTACATTTTCATGTTTGGTAAAGGCAACCAGTAGCTAGAGCAGTGGTTCTCAAGCAGTGTGTTGCCAAACACAAGCAGGTGTGTCACCACATTTCCCAGGCCCACACTGATCCAGCAGCTCCACTTTCCCCCAGCGAGATGCAAGTTCTTCTTCAGCCCGGGCTTGAAATGCTGATAGTCCAGGCAGAATGTGGCACGATAGCTGCTAGCAGCATGGTCACTTGTTTCTACCCCTGCAGCCCGGAAGAGAAAGTGGTGTGCAGCTACCGCGTGCATAGGAAGAACAGACCATGGTAATTTACAAGTGTGACAGCATTGGCCCAGAGCAAAAACAGAAACAATGTCAGCCTCTGTGGCCAATGGGAT
This sequence comes from Rhinatrema bivittatum, assembly GCF_901001135.1. Classification (NCBI taxonomy): domain Eukaryota; kingdom Metazoa; phylum Chordata; class Amphibia; order Gymnophiona; family Rhinatrematidae; genus Rhinatrema; species Rhinatrema bivittatum. Next base: position 127,233,429 of record NC_042622.1, on the reverse strand, counting down.
ACCTTTCTTGAAGCTGCAAGGGTTGGAAGAAGAGGAGGCTGTTGCAGCTGCTGCTGCTGCCACCAGTTGCTTTTCAGTGGGGTGAGAGAGAGAGATAGAGTGAGTGAGTGAGCATGTGTGTATGAGACAACATGAATGAAAGTGTGTGACTGAGAGCCTATATGTGCAAGTGTGTGATTGAGAACCTGTGTAGTGTATGTGAGAGAGATCATGTGTGTAACTGTGAGATTGAGAGCCTGTGTGTGAGAGAGGACATGTGTGTGTGTGTGTGTGTGTGTGTATGTGTGTGTGAGAGAGTGAGAGAGAGAGAGAGAGAGAGAGGCTGTGTGTGTGTGTGATTGAGAGCCTGTGTGTGTGCCTGGGTGATTGACATCCTTTGTATATGAGAGACACATGTATGTAAATGTGTGATTGAGAGCCTGTATGTGTAACTGAAAGAGAACATGTTTATGTATGATTAAGAACTTGTGTGTATAAGTAAGAGAGAGAGAGCATGTGTGTCTGTGTATGATTGAGAGCCTGTGTAGGTGAGAGAGAGCATGTGAGTATGTGATTGAGAACCTGTGTGTAAGTGAGACAAAGAGAGACAACATGTGTATGCAAGTTGTGGTTGAAAACCTGTGTGGGTATAATTGTGAGAAAGATAGATAGTATATATGTAAATGTGTGATTAAGAGCCTATGTAAGTGAAAGAGAAAGAGCATGTGTTTATGTGCATGATTGAGAGCCTATGTAAGAGAGAGAGAGCATGAGTATATGTGTGTGATTCAGAGCCAGAGTGAGAGAGCTTGAATGTGACTGAGAGAGAGGAGAAACTTCCAAGCAAACCCCACTCTCCTCCTCCTGTTAATTCAAAACAATCTCAGGGCACCTGGATATAAAACATTCCAAGGTTGGAGAGCAAAGCATTTTTTTATCATTATTTGTATTTATTTGTGTCTGCTGTTACAAAATATTTTATTGGTGTCTGGAAATTTTTGAGTTTTTAATTATTGGATATTCCATTCATCAGCTGTTTTGAAATAATCTGTTCCTTTTATTGGTATACTGCTATTGATTTTATATTTCTTGATTTGTTTTATGAGGACTGGTGATGTTTCTCTTTTTCCTTTGTTGAACTGCATACAAAGTCTTTGGCTTACTGAGGTTTCCAGTTCAGTTTTGGTCTGCATCTTTCTAGTTTTGCTTTATGGTCTCTTTATTCTTTGTTAGGTGGGGGTCTGCACGTGTGACTGAAGTGAGGTATTCTGCTGGCGTGTAGTTTCTATGTAGGGCTCTACAGCAGCCTGGCTTATTCCATTTTTCTAATAGAAGGTGTATTGGTGTTTTAAGGCCTGGTGTATTATTTTCAGTGTTACCTTTTCTTAGGTAAGGTGGTTACTGTTTGAGTGCTGGAAGTTGGTACTATTTTGGTATGGAATGTTTACTAGTTATGTAATTTCTGTTCAGACAAAGTACTTATCTTTCTCTTGTGTCATTCCTAACAATAAAAATAATACTGGGCCTTTATTTTTTATTTCTGCCATGGATTGTAATGAGCAGTATATCACACATATGAGCGAGGTCCATCAGGTAAGTCATGATGAGAAAAACGGTTGAGAACCACTGGTCTAGAGCAGGAGTAGGCAATATCAGTCCTGAAGTGCAATGGCTAGGTCTGGTTTTCAGGATATCCACAATGAATATACATGATGTATATTTACATGCACTGCCCTCATTTTATGCAAATATATTGCATGCATATTTATTGTGGATGTCCTGAAAACCAGACATTTAGGGCCGGATTTTAAAAGGGTTACGCGCATAAGTTATGCACGTAACCCTTTTAAAACCCCCCTGCGTCTGCCAAGCCTATTTTGCATAGGCTCGGCGGCGCGCGCAAGCCCCGGGATGCGCGTAAGTCCCGGGGCTTCGCTAGGGGGGGGGCGTGTCGGGGCCGACGCGACATTCGTAGTGTTCCGGGGGTGTGTCGGGGGCTTGGTGCCGGCCCGGGGGTGTTTCGGGGGTGAGGCCAAGGCCTCTGAAACGGGTCCCGGCCTGGGGAATCGCGCGCCAGCAGCCCGCTGGTGCGCGCGAGTTATGCCTGCTTCTGGCAGGAGTAACTTTTAAAACACAGGTAGGGGGGGTTTAGATAGGGCCGGGGGGGTGGGTTAGGTAGGGGAAGCAAGGGCAAGGTGCGGGGGGGGGGGGGGTGGAAGGAAAGTCGCCTCCGAGGCTGCTCCTATTTCGGAGCAGCCTCGGAGGGAACGGGCAGCGCGCACAGGGCTCGGCGCACGCAAGGTGCACAAATGTGCACCCTCTTGGGCGCACCAACCCCAGATTTTATAAGATACGCATGGCTATGCGCGTATCTTATAAAATCCCGCGTACTTTTGTTCGCGCCTGTTGCGAGAACAAAATTATGCGTGGGTGTAGATTTATAAAATCATACCTTATTGTGGATGTCCTGAAAACCAAAGAACCAAAGCTGCTCTCAACATGACACCACCATTAGAGCTCAAAATCCAGGAGTTCACTCTTTCTGGAACCTACCATGTAGTAGAGCTCCAACATATATTTTTGTGGTGAGATGAGACCAATGTGCAGCTAAGACCTAATATTTTATTCTGATACTAGCTGTACCCGGCCACGCGTTGCAGTGGCAGAGCCAGGTTAAGTGGAAAAGAAAGAAAAGAGAATGGGGATAACCGCCCCCCCCCCCCCCCGAACATGGAAGCAAGAACATCCCCACGCCCCCCCCCCCTGTAGGCCCGCCGATACCTGTCAAAAATGGTAGTCGGTGGAGCGGGCGTTCGTTCCAGCATGGAAGTACTGGCGCCGGGCCCTCAGCAGCCAGCACTGAAACTGTCTCCAATGGCTGTTAGAACTTACTCTGTCAGTGGGGTGGAGCAATGGGAGCAGTCGTCTCGCTCAGATAGTAAGGGCAAAGGTGCGCTGGTTGCCAGTCCAGAAAATGGCGTTGACGGGCCCTCGCCCTTACTATGTCACATGAGCTACTGCCGCCATTGGCGTTCCCGAGTGTCCTAGTAAGGGACAGAGCCGTTGGCGCCATTTTGATTGCTGGCAGCCGACAGCCGTAGTGTATGCGATGTGTCTCGGAGCGGTGTTGCCCCCTCCCGCTGGAGCAGCCCGAACTATTCTGCCGTTTTGTGTGCGTTCGGAGGGTGTGGGCAGTAAGTAGAGAAGTCATGGGCGTGGGGGGTGTGAGGAGGGTGTTTTTGTGTGAGTTCGTAGGGTGTGGGAATTGCAAACATGTGGCATGTGAGTGGCCTCCCGGTGTAGCATGCTGGAATCTTTTGGGTTTTTGTGTGTTTTGGGAGGGTGTGTGAAGTAAGCACAATTGGCATGTGTGCGGAGTGTGTGAGGAGGGTGGATTTGTGTGTGGTTGGAGGGTGTGTGAATCCCAAACATTGGTCACGTGTGTGTGGGCTGTGAGCGTTTGTGCAAGGTGTAAGACCTTGCGCTTACGTCCAGCAGATGTTACTGTTTTGTGGAACCAAATTTTAAAACTTTTTTACCAGCCCCCGGTGTGACATATATGTAATGTAAGTGTAGAAGAACCTTGCCGTATGTGAGGTGAAACTTGTGTCCAAATTTGAAAGCAATCAGTACCCTGCCACGCGTTGCTGTGGCTGAGCCTGGTTAAGTTGAAAAAACAGAACAGAGCAGTAAATGTTACAGTTTGTGCGTTTTTTAAATTTTTTTACCCCAAATGAACAGCACCAGCAAAGAATAGTTTAAATATGCAAGCACACCTTTCTGGCCCCACCCCAACCCGGCGAAATAGAGTAACCCACGCTACAGCCCCCCCTCTTGGGAGATGAGGAGAGTGAGTGCCCCCCCCCCCTGTGAAAAATGCACGGTGGAAAATAAGAACGGTCCCCCACAGTGCTCCTCCCCGGCTACCTGTGTAAACTGCCAGCCGGTGGCGAGGGTGTGTGCTAGGGTTTGTTCCACCGGCTGCCATGTCGCAAAACTTCACCGGTGAAAGTGGTGCATCAGGATTCCTGACCTAGTAAGGGCAAATGTCCGCTGAGGATATGGCGCCGACGGGCTCTTGCCCTTACTATGTCACATGGTGTACCGACGTCATTGTTGTCTCCGTATAGCATAGTAAGGGCAAGGTCCGCCGGCGCCATTTTTGTTGCTGGCATCATGTGTGTGTGATGTGGCATGTTGTGTGTGATCGAAGTGCAGTGCATGGGTGGGTGGAAGAGGGTACTTTAATTTAAATTTGGAGGGTGTGTGAAATGCGTGGCTTCCCAATGTAGCAGCCAGGAATTTGTGTTTTGCAGTGTTTTGGGAGGGTGGGTGAAGTAAGTGACATTGGCAGGCGTGTGGGTGGGGGTGTGTGGTGTGATGAGTGTGGATTTGTGTGTGTTATGAGGGAGTGTGAATGAAAGACAATAGCCCTGTGTGGGGGTGGGATGTGGTGTATGAGTGTGTGTGTGAAAGGTGTAAGAGGTTGCGCTTGTGCCGACGGCCACCAGATGTCGCTGTTTTGTGTAAGCAATTTTAAAACTTGTATTACCTGTCACAGGTGTGACCTATATGTAATGTAAGTGTATAAGATCCTTCCCGTATGGGAAGTGAATGTTGTGTGCAAATTTGAACGCATTCGGTTAAGCGGTTGGCGAGATTAGCGATGACGTACAAACTATTTAACATTTTTATTTATATAGATGAAACAGTGTATGATTAAACAGTTCTTTTATTTTTATTTTTTACACAAAATCCCAGCTCTGTCACTGACTTTCCACCAGATCTTGAAGAAATTGCTTTATATCTTTGTGCAACTGCGGATTGAATGTGTTTCTCCTTTCTCCACTTCAGAAATTCTGATACAATGTCTTAGCCTAGATAAATAAAGCTGCTGTTTATACCTGCACCACCTAAAGCAAGAGGCTTTATATCTGTTTGTGAATTGCTACAACTACAAAACATTTTGAGATCCTGTTTGGAAAATCAGAATGTAAATTAGTATTCTACATTTAAAAATGATATAAGCAAATAGAGCTAGGAAGTCAAGTTGCATTTAATGAATTCTAAGGACCTCATGTCTGCTTTTTCACCTGCTTCCATTTTGCCTTCTCTTGCTGATGCTTTTTGAGATGCACCCTTGGTCACAGTGTCATGTACAAATAAAAAATAAGTAGATAATATCCATTAAACATACACAACATTCTTAGGATTCCTTAAATATTCTTTAAAAGCGTAGTGTGCAGCCCTCAGAGGTTCAGTTATAACCTTTTTCTTAGGTATTTATAAAGTGATAAAATGATTGATTACATAGAGTAGCTTACAGTACAGTGGTTCTTGCGTAGTTTCTGAAGCAACCTTCTGACGTCTTGAAAATTCCTTCCAGTTGTTTGTTTATTTTAGTTATCAGCATATGTAGTAAGAATGCTCAAGTGCAACATTTAAGGTTTATGGTTTGCAGCATTCAATGATTACAATTTTAGGTGACGCACACTAGGACGGCTGCTAGCATAGTGAAAATCAGAGCACAGCTTTGTCAACCAGATCCACTAACACACCAGAATACTACTCAAGAGCAAAAGCATGAATAATCTTAATTATACTTTGCACCATCCCAAGCAGTGGGCTGCACATGCCGGTCTAATTCAGGAATATATTAACTTGAAATCATCAATTAATATCACATGAAATGGGTCTTGTTGGATCTCTTGTCTTTGAGTGTTCTCATTCACATTCCCTCTACATAGAAACTACCTCAGAAAGCTAAACAGTCCCGATATGACAAGAAAATAAGAATGTGTTTAATGGAGCTCCATTAATATATTGTGATGGTTAAAACCGCCTCATAACCAGAAGGCCTCCACAACCCTAATAGTTTTCATGTATCATCATGTGCAGAAAAAGATATTAAAAAATAAGAAGGTAACCCTTTGGCTGCCCTCTTTGAGCCCTGTAATATTTTGACATTTACAATTAACATTTTTCACATTGATTTCATAGCATATTTTCATTTTAGGCAAAGGTCTTTGATCTTAAGCTTTCAGAATATGCTCCATGCATAGTTAAATTAGTGTTCTTGGACTTTGTATAATGCCATTGAAATAAAAGTTGGCCAGATTGATGTCTATACTTAAATACTGCAACAAGATAGGATTATCCTTTGGAAAATAAAAAAAGATTCATTGCAAAAAGAAAATTAAGGAATAAGAAGAGAAATACTTGGACTTACAGGCTGACATTTCCTTGATTACAAAAAGGTTTCTGAAGTTAGAGTTGGTAAATTTGTTGAGATTTGGTTTAGCATTCTCCATTGTGCAAGTGTTTGAAAAAAAATGCTTTGCCAGAAAAAAAAAGACATTGCATCACTATATCCCTAAAGCAAAGATTCCCTTTTTTTTTTTTAAATTAAAAAGTACAGAGGTTTGCCCTGAATAGGGGAAAGTTCAGCTTGATTTTCTCCTAGCTGCATTTGAAGGATTTTCTTTGGATATTACTGTATTCAGGGCTGACTTGATTGGTGGGCAAATGCCAATAGAATGAATAGTCTCATGGGTAATGTAATGAGAGAATTTTGGAGATTATTTATAATCCAAACACATATGAACTTCAGCCACAAAAGCGAGGAAATTAATAGAAAAAATTACATTATTCTTTTGATCACTCTGTGGGTCTCTTTTGTATGTACTACTGAGCTCCAGTTTCAGTATTCTTCAGACAGATTGGATGTCTCACTGTTCCATCAGCATCTTTCCTCCAACCTCGCAGTGGCTCACAGTAGTTGACATGGTCTGTGAAAGGATATTTCCCTCCTCTATCAAAAGGAGTTTCCAGGTGATTGGCATTATATGCTTGCCTTGCTGGCAGAACCTGAAACAGGTGATACCACTACAAATTAGAGATGCCCATTTGTTTGAAACAAATGGTTAAAATGGAAGGAATGGGATCCTATTTTTTCATTCATGGATCCATGGAATGAATGGAGGGATCCCAAGAATGAAACAAATATATTTCTCCTATTCATTTATGTTTTCCATTCATTTCTATGGCCCATTGAAGTCCATGGCTCTGCTTTGTCCTAATGAAAAGGTGCAAATAATTATAGGAGCCTGCCCTTCCCTGTGTGACCTCACCACCTTGCCAAAGCTGAGTCAGGGTACACTGGCAAGGAAACCACGCACAAGACAAATCAGTGTAGCATTTTTCTAAGTTAGCCTAACTCTGCTATCTGGATAAAGTGATGTTGATCTTCCTTTGTAAGGTCTGAGCATATGCAAGAAGCATTGGATTTCCTCTCTAACATTAGTCAGAGAAGGATGTAAATCTAGATGCTTTCTCAGGATTAAAAAGCTTTTTAGATTTTTGGCACTGGTGAAAAAGAGCTTTTTCTAATCTTCTCTGTGCTGCATTGGTCACATTCACTGTGCCAATCACTTGAGAAAGACAGGCAGTGGAACTTGCTGATGATTTTTCTCTTCTCTGGGGGAGGTTCTGGGTGTATAGAAGTTCAGTATATGAAGTTGCAGCAGTGCTAGTGATTTTTTGTATCTGTCTGGACACCAGTAGGATGAGCGCTGTGCAGTGCACAGAGACTGAATCAAAGAGTCTATACCAGTTGTCTTTTCAGTTGGTTTTTAACAATTTTTTTGTGTGTGGAGACTGTCAGCACTAGTGCACAACACTGAAGAGAGCAATGCCTAACACCAGCAGCATACTCTACTTTAGTTACTGCTTTGAGGCAGTGAAGGTGGTATTTGCATCAATTGATTCTGAGAAAGAATCTTGAATAGCATTCTCTGAATCAGAAGATATTGAAGATCTACTAGCTAAAGAAAATTTGGGAGGATTAGTTAGAAGCATCTTAGTCTCCACTTCAGTGATGAGGGAGATAGGTAAAACTGAGGATGATGAGGAAAAACAGGCAGCATAAGTAGAGAGTCTGAATGATGCCCTTGTTTATCAGGGTTCACCCTCTACTTCAACTTCAACGACAGCATCAGCCCTCAAGGATGTAGAAATGGGATCTTGGAAGAAATCCCTTGATCTAGGGGCTCTTCAAAGTGAGAGAGGATCCATGCTTTGCTCAGTGTACTCACTGCACAAGGAATATCAGTCAAAGGAATCTTACAAATGCTGGTATGTAGCATCACTTTGAAAAGCAGCTCCTGCTAGCATTGGCATTAAGGGAGGGTGGAAGTACTAACTTGGGCACCACTTCTGCCACTCTGGGTAAAAGTGGAAAGGGATGAAAAGGAGAAGACTTTTCCCCAAGCTGATCCCATGGCCCATTCTACCAGTCAGGAGGCAGACCAGCAGCCTCCTGCCATGCAGCCAAAGTGGCATGCCACCATAGATGAAATGGGGTGGTGTTCCATAGCACACTCCCAGAGCAAGATAGCATCAAAACTTAAAATGACTAGCTCCTACAGGTAGTGGAGAACTTGGATTTTAAGCATTTGCTGCACATGTTTGCCCCCAGATACAAAATCCCCTCCAGGACTATATTTAGTAGGAAGGTCATCCTAGTCTGTACAACCAGTGCCATAATTGCACCCAGGTGCAGCTGGCTAAAGCAGAAAGGAGTAGTGTGCATTCCATCAGCAATATTTGTACCAGCACAATCACTACATATGCTTACCTCAACCTAATGGCACATTGGTGGGACATGAGTGACTGAGGCAGAGATAGGCAGCAGCTGTAGCAGAGAGAGAGCATTAGGGTGCAGGTGGCCTTTAATGCACACCCAGTTGATGTATATGCCCTCATACCTTGGCCAATATTCCATCTGTCATAAGAGAGATGTTAGAGGGATAGAAGCTAGACTAGAGAGCCAGCAGTCTACACACGTTTATTTGTGAAAGATAATTGTTCATATATGGTAAAGGCAGTAGAAATGGGGCTTTCAGGGCATCCATTGTTTTGCAAACTCACTGCATTTGGCAGTGAAGGATGCCCTGGGGTTGGAGTTCAAGGACCACAGGAATGTATTCATGCAAGACCTGATGGAGAAGTGCAGGAAAATAGGACATTTCCATTGAAGTGTGAAGGTGGGGCTGCTTCTTCATTGAAAGCAGGAATAATTTGGAATGCCTCACAATCATCTTATTCAAGATGTTGGTACCCACAGTAATTCCACCCCAAAAAAGGAGACCCTAGCACAAATGTCTGTGACACGCTATCTTGCAGAGCCCATAGAGAACATGGACACAGGTATGCTGGCATATTGGGCACACAAGACTGCAGTCTAGCCAGACCTAGCCAGGTTGTCTTGGCAATATCTTTCCAGACCACCAACCAGCGAGCATAGTGAACATGTCTTCTCAATGGCAGGGGCCATCATGAGTCCTCATCACTCAATGCTGGTGCCAGAGTTCATGGAAAAGCTGATCTTTTAGAAAAGGAATCTGTCTTTGCATGGGTTTCCAGAATTTCCATGTGAGTGGAAAGATAACTGCTGTTCTACTTGCCTACCATGCCCCAGATATAACACTTTATGCATCTTGATGCTATTGATCTGCCTATCTGCCATGTCCCCTTATACTATCTTAGGGGTTTTTCTGTCACATACCTACCTGCCATACCCCAAATGTAACATCTTATGGGTCGTGCTACTACTGAATTGCCTACTAGCTAGCCATGCCCCTTATACCATCTTAGGGATTTTGCTCCCACATGCCTACCTTCCATACCTCAGATGTACCACCTTAGGGGTCTTTCTGCTACTGCTCTGTCATGCCCCAGATGTACCGCTTATGGGTCTTGCTGCTACCACTCTGCCTACCTACTAATTATGCCCCTTATATTACCTTAGGGGTCTTCCTGCTGCTGACTGCATATCAGCCATATCCCTTATACCATCTTAGGGGTCTTGCTGCCACATGCCTATCTGCATCCCAGATGAACCACCTTAGGAGTCTTGCTGCTACCTCTATAACTACCTGCCATGCATAAGATATTAGGGATGTGAATCGTTTTAGGACGATTAAAATTATCGTCCGATAATTTTAATATCGTCTTAAACCGTTATGGAACACAATACAATAGAGATTCTAACGATTTATCGTTATAAATCGTTAGAATCGTGAGCCGGCACACTAAAACCCCCTAAAACCCACCCCCGACCCTTTAAATTAAATCCCCCACCCTCCCGAACCCCCCCCCCAAATGACTTAAATAACCTGCGGGTCCAGCGGCGGTCCGGAACGGCAGCGGTCCGGAACGGGCTCCTGCTACTGAATCTTGTTGTCTTCGGCCGGCGCCATTTTCCAAAATGGCGGCGGCCATAGACGAACACGATTGGACGGCAGGAGCTCCTTCCGGACCCCCGCTGGACTTTTGGCAAGTCTTGTGGGGGTCAGGAGGCCCCCCCCAAGCTGGCCAAAAGTTCCTGGAGGTCCAGCGGGGGTCAGGGAGCGATTTCCCGCCGCGAATCGTTTTCGTACGGAAAATGGCGCCGGCAGGAGATCGACTGCAGGAGGTCGTTCAGCGAGGGTTCCGGCGCCTCGCTGAACGACCTCCTGCAGTCGATCTCCTGCCAGCGCCATTTTCCGTACGAAAACGATTTGCGGCGGGAAATCGCTCCCTGACCCCCGCTGGACCTCCAGGAACTTTTGGCCAGCTTGGGGGGGGCCTCCTGACCCCCACAAGACTTGCCAAAAGTCCAGCGGGGGTCCGGAAGGAGCTCCTGCCGTCCAATTGTGTTCGTCTATGGCCGCCGCCATTTTTCGGCGCCATTTTGGAAAATGGCGCCGGCCGAAGACAACAAGATTCAGTAGCAGGAGCCCGTTCCGGACCGCTGCCGTTCCGGACCGCCGCTGGACCCGCAGGTTATTTAAGTCATTTGGGGGGGGGGTTCGGGAGGGTGGGGGATTTAATTTAAAGGGTCGGGGGTGGGTTTTAGGGGGTTTTAATGTGCCGGTTTTGCGATTTTACGTTTTTTCAATTTTTTACGATTTTTCACGATATTTTACCCCCCCCAAACGGCAACAATACGATTCCCTCCCCCTCCCAGCCGAAATCGATCGTTAAGACGATCGAGGACACGATTCACATCTCTATAAGATATACTACCTTATGGGTCTTGCTGTTGTCACTCTACTACCTGTCATGTCGTGCCCTTTATAGAATTGTAGGGTCTTGCTGTAATGCCTTTATACCACCTTAAGGGTCTTACTGCTACCACTCTGCCTATCTGTCATGCCACAAGTGTCTTTCTTCTTTCACTCTGCCTATCTACTATGCTCCTCATACTACCTTAGGGATCTTACTGCCACTGCTCTGCCTATCTGCCATGCCCTCAAAATAGACTGCAGTGCTTCCCCCATTGACTAAAATGGCAAACAAATTAATGAATAAAACCAACAAATAACTTTTATATCATTTGAAACTAATGAAATAAATCTAAGTGACCTACAAAACAAATGAATGAACCAAACGGAATGTTTTTCCTCTGCATATTCCTACTGCAAATCCCTCATTGATATGCATCATTTAAAAATTGAGTTGCTGAAACTAAGGTGTGGCTTTGTGTTGTCCCTGACCTCTTTGAAAACAGTACAGTTCCTCAGCTGATTTTCATTAAGAGCCAATTGTAGAACAATTCTATTTTTTTTCTGTTCATTCATTCTATTTAGGGTGAATTATGAGGCTGCTTCATTAGAAGTTGGTTAGATTTGTGATTTTTTTTAATTCATGTTGCTGTTTACCTTTCCCTTTCCCTCTTCTAAATTTTACTATACTTAAGCATGTTTGATTAATGAACTTGTATAGGCTTAGCTATTAAGGTAATTTTTCAAAGCCTTTTCTGCAGGTAAATGGCTATTTAACAGGTTAAAAGTACTTTTTAAAAATTGCCCACAACACACCTACTTTCAACCGCTTTTATTGGAGGTGTTTCCATGGTGGGGATAGAGAAGAGAGTGCAACAAGATACATAGTTTTGCATTTTCCAAACTAGGCATGATTTTTCAAAGGGAAAATGTACCTGGAGAAAATGCTGATGCAAATCTCTAAGGAAACTTTTTCCCTATGGAATTTTCAAAGGGAAAGTTCTTGTGTATTTTCCCTTTGGAAACTGGTGTAAGTCTTTCTTTTTTTGTACATCGTGTGGTATTTAGGCAATTAACAAATTTTAATAAAGATGAAGATAAAGAAAGAAAAGTACCCCTGCACTTTTCAACTACCCGCATACCATTGAACATTGCCCCTTAAGTATTTAAACATGTGTTTTGATTTCTGTATAAATATAATGCCTTTGTGAGATTTCAGCTAATGTTATGGGGAGTTTTACATATTTGATTTAATATATTCATTTCTCAATTACATTTTATGTCTTATGATTCTCCTATAATTTTCACTTCTCCCCCACTTCCTCTTTTTACCCATATATTTTCCTATTTTTATGACCTATAGGAATGGTTCACAACCTTTTTTTATGTCATAGCTTATCCAGCACTGGGTTCACTTTGTCTAAGCACACCATCACCATCTCCTTGATATCTTCATCTTCCCTTTCCACCCTACCCTCAACATCGCCTCTCCTTGCTTCCTTGGGAACATTTCCAGCCAATAAGAGGAATCGGGCAAGCAGTGCCTCTTAACTGCTAATGCTTTTTCTTCTACTGGGTACCCTCTATCTGAAATCAGAATCATATGGATCCCCCCCCTCCCATGGTTTCATGAGACTTGCCACCCCATGAAGTTCTCCATCAACAAAGAGGCATGAATTAGCCATAACATGTGGTGTCATCCGATGGTACAGGTACTAACCCAGCTCTCAGAGCTCAGTAAAGTCTTTACTGAGCATGCATTGGAATTCAAGCACATGCACACTGCCTCATAGGCCCCTCAATCTGTCTTCTTCCAAGTTAACACACAGGGGTGTCCTGCTCTGTCTCTCTTGCAACTTTTGCTTTTTAGCTTTAGTGCCCTTTTACTGCCTAGTTGCTTCTTTAAAATCTTTTGCCACTGCTTTGGCAGCCCCTCAAACAGGGAGAAGATGAGTCTGGAAAAGCCCAAGAACAAAATGTCCGTGTTCAGCAGTTTCAAGACCTGCATCTGTGGGCACCAGATGTCTATCATGGATACCCATTTTATCTGCTATCACTGCCTGGGCCTGGACCAAACTCCGACTGCTACAACTGTTGCTGGGTGTCCCCTTCGACACAGTCATATCACACCTGGAAGATGAAGGTTCTAAGGAAGGTGCAGTTGGATAAGACTGCCTTGGCACTGAGAACCTCCATAGTTTTATTTAACCTTCTCTGAGGATATCTCTCCTCTAAATCTGCCACAGAGTGTCCCTCAACCTATGGGAGCACAATTATCAGAGCTAGTGAAGAATTTATTTGCCTCCTTAAACCTTTGTGATGAAGAGTAGAACCTCTCCTGTCCAAGATGGAGGACATTGTTCCATATAGTGGGACTGCCCAAAGTTAGTCACTGGTTCTCACTCTCTTCAAGAGCTTCCAGCTTTGGAAGTAAGTCCTCACCATGAGATAGTGGATTGTCCACCTCCAGGGAAGTCCCTTCGTGAATCAAGAGGGGAAGAAATGAGATCAATTTATTCTGACTTCCTACTGGACATTTTCACCTTCACCAGAAAGATTGCCTCATTGGTCACCCTTATTAACATCAGGATCATGACTCAGTTTTCTTCTGTGGTCAGGAGAGGAAGACGATCCCATGAGGATTCTCTTACATCCCCTGTCAGACTTGCCACAACATACCTCTCCTACAGAGAATCTCTGCTACTCCAGGTTCTTGGATAAGCTGACAAAGATGCTGTCCATCAGTATTAGAAAGGAAAAGTACCCAAGGATAGATGTCTTTGGAATTCTTCAATTCATTTAACTTCCAGTGAACTCCATGGCTATCACAGGGACCTACAGATAAGGATGTGGCAACTGCCAATATCTTGTCTTCTGGAAGTCTGGGAGCTGGAATTATAGTACAGACTTCCCCAGGTTTTCGGGTGGTCAACTACCATACTACTCTGTGGTGACAACAATGAAATGTGCTAAGTACATTCCTGATCACTCCAAATGTCTCCTGGGTATGATCCAAAAGCATTGGATGCATTTGGGAAAAAAGTATCCATTCTGAGTGCCCAGACTGCAGATCATGAGCTCTGCATGATGCAATATTTGCATGAATGAATGAAAAATACAACAGAAAAGTTGAAGTTCTGCTCTATGCATCCAAGCAGCTAAAAATTAGTCCCCAGTGATTTTGTATTAGACTGGAGCATTAATCTACTCTATTCATACCCACCTTATCACCAGGACTGTCCTTCAGGACTAGGCAAGGATAATCCTCATAGCACAAGCCTAGCACAGCAAGTGTGGTATCCTTATCTTATCTGCTTGTCAATTCAGTCTCTGGTTCCATTGGGAATACCCCTGATTCTCATCACACAGAAGGACAGCAGACTTTGCCATTCAAACCTTCCAGCTCTGGCCCTCACAGTGTGGATGCTGAACACATAGTAATCTCATTCTTATTTCTTCCCAAAGAGGTGGAGGATGTCCTAAATTCTGCCAGGAAACCTTCAACCAGAAGTTCCTATGGTTTCAAATGAAAGTGCTTCTTATCTTGGTGTAGAAACAGCCAGCTGAATCCCTTCTTCTGTGGCTCAAGGGATCTCATTTCTTCCCCTCTTGATTCACGAAGGGACTTCCCTGGAGGTGGACAATCCACTATCTCATGGTGAGGACTTACTTCCAAAGCTGGAAGCTCTTGAAGAGAGTGAGAACCTTTATCGAACATTCTTAACTGTTCCTTAGAGCATGGCACAGTCCCTAATTTTCTCAAGCAAGCAGTAGTGAAACCGCTACTCAAAAAACCCAATCTTGACCCTGCCACCCTATCTAATTACAGACCTGTCTCCAATCTACCCCTCCTAGCTAAAGTCCTGGAAAAACTAGTTAATTCACGCCTATCTGATCACCTAGAACAGAACAATATTCTCCCATCCACCCAACACGGTTTCAGGAAGCATTTAAGTACTGAAACCCTACTGCTCTCCCTACATGATACCCTCATCAGAGGAATCGACTCAGGATCCTCCTACCTGATTGCAATGCTTGACATTTCTGCCGCATTTGATACAGTCAATCACGATGTCCTCCTCAATATCTTGAAGAGTATCGGGGTTACTGGCAATGCCCTCTCCTGGATTCAATCGTACCTCCAAAATCGCTTCTTTACTGTTTTAGTGGACAACAATGAATCTGACCCTATCAGTCTCCCTCAAGGTGTGCCCCAAGGATCCTCTCTCTCTTCTACCCTCTTTAATATATACATGCTTCCCCTTACCACGCTCCTCACTAACCTTCACATCAAGCATTTCTTCCCCTCTTGATTCACGAAGGGACTTCCCTGGAGGTGGACAATCCACTATCTCATGGTGAGGACTTACTTCCAAAGCTGGAAGCTCTTGAAGAGAGTGAGAACCTTTATCGAACATTCTTAACTGTTCCTTAGAGCATGGCACAGTCCCTAATTTTCTCAAGCAAGCAGTAGTGAAACCGCTACTCAAAAAACCCAATCTTGACCCTGCCACCCTATCTAATTACAGACCTGTCTCCAATCTACCCCTCCTAGCTAAAGTCCTGGAAAAAACTAGTTAATTCACGCCTATCTGATCACCTAGAACAGAACAATATTCTCCCATCCACCCAACACGGTTTCAGGAAGCATTTAAGTACTGAAACCCTACTGCTCTCCCTACATGATACCCTCATCAGAGGAATCGACTCAGGATCCTCCTACCTGATTGCAATGCTTGACATTTCTGCCGCATTTGATACAGTCAATCACGATGTCCTCCTCAATATCTTGAAGAGTATCGGGGTTACTGGCAATGCCCTCTCCTGGATTCAATCGTACCTCCAAAATCGCTTCTTTACTGTTTTAGTGGACAACAATGAATCTGACCCTATCAGTCTCCCTCAAGGTGTGCCCCAAGGATCCTCTCTCTCTTCTACCCTCTTTAATATATACATGCTTCCCCTTACCACGCTCCTCACTAACCTTCACATCAAGCATTTCATATATGCTGACGATGTGCAACTCATTTTCCCATTCTCTGACTCTCTACAAACTGCGCTACAGAACTGGGAATCCTGTCTCTCCTCTATCAACCAACTCCTCAATGACATGCAGCTAGCTCTAAATCCCAACAAAACTGAACTTTTAATCATATCTAACAGGCATCCGCTCCCAGACATTCCTTTTGCATACTCATCGACCACTTTCCCCCCGCACACTCGCAACCTAGGTGTCCTTATTGACAATCATCTCACCTTTAAACCATTCATTAAATCCATCCTAAAGGAATGCTACTTTAAGCTCCAAACAATAAAAAAACTCAGACCCCTGCTTCATTTCTCCGACTTCCGCACTGTTCTCCAGTCTATCATTTTGTCTAAAATAGACTATTGTAACGCTCTCTTCCTCGGCATCCCTGCAATACATACCAAGCCTTTACAACTTTTGCAAAACGCCGCCGCTAGGATTCTATCAAACACAAGAAAAAGAGACCATATTACCCCCACACTCATAGAACTACATTGGCTCCCAATAAATTCACGAATTCTTTATAAAGCACTATCCATCATTCATAAAAGTCTGGTAAACTCCAACTTCAACTGGATCAACCCCCCCTCCTCCCCCGCACCTCCAATAGACCCACCCGCACAGCCCTTCAAGGGACCCTTCGTGCCCAACCCATTAAAACCTTCAAACTCTCCTCTACTATTAGCAGAGCTTTCTCCCTCGCCAGCCCCACCTTATGGAACTCCCTACCCCATGATATACGCCTAGAGACACATACACCCAAATTCAAAAAAAAACTGAAAACCTGGCTTTTCCAGCAAGCCTACTCCATATCCCCCCCCACCACTTAGAATTTCCCCTCTAGAGAATTCCTCTATAATATAATCTTCGAGCTATGACCATGAATGCTTTCGATTTAAGACTAAGAATTTGCCTGCTGTTTTTTTATTTTGAACTCTCCTATCTGTGTATATAGTTTTTTACTCATATTGAGTTATATTTATATCTAGTTTTCACCCCCCTGTTTAATGTACTCTATTGGTTATATGTAAGGGCCCCGCCCAAAAGTTAATCCTGTTCCGCTGTTATATGTAAGGGCTCTGCCCAAATGTTTTTGTTTTTTGTAAACCGATGCGATGTGTCAACGGATGTCGGTATAAAAGAGACCTTAAATAAATAAATAAATAAATAAATCTATTCGATCTCTCATCCTCAGGCCTTAGCATCCCTTCAATCAAACTTCATCCATCTGAAGAAAATAGGATAAAGCATAAGCATTTTCAAGTGTAAAACATTGATAAGACAGGAGACGAGAGAATTTGAAATGAAGTTGGCAGTAGAGGCAAAAACTCATAATAAAAACTTTTTTAAAATATATCCAAAACAAGAAACCTGAAGGGAATCAATTGGACAGTTAGATGACTGAGGGGTTAAAGAGGCTCTTAGGGAAGATAAGGCCATTGCAGAAAAACTAAATGAATTTTTTGCTTCCGTGTTTACTAATGAGGATTTTGGGGAGATACCAGTTCCAGAGATGGTTTTCAAGGGTGATCAGATGAACTGAACCAAATCACTGTGAACCTGGAAGATATAGTAGGCCAGATTGACAAACTAAAGAGTAGTAAATCACCTGGACCAGATGGTATGCAGCCTAGGGGTACTGAAGGAATTCAAAAATGAAATTTCTGATCTCTTAGTTCAAATTTGTAACATCATTAAAATCATCCATTGTACCTGAAGACTGGAGGGTGGCCAATGTAACCCCAATATTTAAAAAGAGTTCCATGGGCGATCCGGGAAACTATAGACCAGACCAGTGAGCCTGACTTCAGTGCCGGGAAAAATGGTGGAAACTATTCTAAAGATCAAAATCGCAGAGCACATAGAAAGACATGGTTTAATGGAACACAGTCAACATGGATTTACCCAAGGAAAGCCTTGAATAACAAATCTGCTTCATTTTTTTGAAGGGGTTAATAAACATGTGGATAAAGGTGAACCAGGAGATATAGTGTATTTGAATTTTCAGAAGGCATTTGACAAAGTACATCATGAGAGGCTTCTAAGAAAACTAAAAAGTTATGGGATAGGAGGTGATGTCCTTTCATGGATTACAAACTGCTTAAAAAACAGGAAACAAAGAGTAGGATTAAATGGTCAATTTTCTCAGTAGAAAATGGTAAACAGTGGAATGCCTCAGGGATCTGTTCTTGGACTGTTACTTTTCAATTTATGTATAAATGATCTGGAAAGGAATACGACGAGTGAGGTTATCAAATTTGCAGATGATACAAAATTATTCAGAGTAGTTAAATCACAAGCAGATTGTGATATATTACAGGAGGACCTTGCGAGACTGGAAGATTGGGCATCCAAATGGCAGATGGAATTTAATGTAGACAAATGCAAGGTATTGCATATAGGGAAAAATAACCCTTGCTGTAGTTACACGATGTTAGGTTCCATATTAGGAGCTACCACCCAGGAAAAAGATCTAGGCATCATAATAGATAATTCTTTGAAATCATTGGCTCAGTGTGCTGCAGCAATCAAAAAACAAACAGAATGTTAGGAATTATTAGGAAGGGAATGGTTAATAAAACATAAAATGTCATAATGCCTCTGTATCGCTCCATGGTGAGACCACACCAAGAATACTGTGTACAATTCTGGTCACCTTATCTCAAAAAGGATATAGTTGTGATGGAGAAGGTACAGAGAAGGGCAACCAAAATGATAAAGGGGTTGGAACAGCTCCCCTATGAGGAAATGCTGAAGAGGTTAGGGCTGTTCATCTTGGAGAAGAGATGGCTGAGGGGGGATATGATAGATGTCTTTAAAATCATGAGAGGTCTTGAACGAGTAGATGTGAATTGGTTATTTACACTTTCGGACAATAGAAGGACTAGGGGACACTCCATGAAGTATGTAAGACTAATCAGAGAAAATTCTTTTTCACTCAACACACAATTAAGCTCTGGAATTTGTTGCCAGAGGATGTGGTTAGTGCAGTTAGTGTAACTGGGTTCAAAAAAGGTTTGGATAACTTCTTGGAGAAGAAGTCCATTAACTGCTATTAATCAAGTTGACTTAGGGAATGGCCTCTTCTATTACTGGCATCAATAGCATGGGATCTTCTTGGTGTTTGGGTACTTGCAGGTTCTTGTGGCCTGGTTTGGCCTCTGTTGGAAACAGGATGCTGGACTTGATGGGCCCTTGGTCTGACCCAGCATGGCAATTTCTTATGTTCTTATGTTCATCTCAATGCCATTGCAGCATATTACCAGCAGGTTGAATGGGCTCCAATGTCTCTCCACCCCTTGGTATCAAAATTCATGAAAGGGCCATGGCATTCCAAATCACTAGCCAGTAAATCTCATGTGCCTTGGGACATCATTGTAGTCCTAGTTCAACTTATGAAACCTACTTTCAAACCTCTCAGTGGACTTGAAATTTCTCACCTGAAAGTGTTTCTCCTAGCTTCACTTTGGCATGAAGAGTAAGGGAATTACAGGTTCTGGTTTTATATCCATCATACCTTCAGTTTTTTTCATAATGGGGTGGTTCTATGACTTACCCCAAGTTTCTTCCTAAAGTTGTGCCAGTGTTCAACATTAATCAAGCTATTGTGTTACTGCCATACTTTCCAATACCACATGCGCACAAAGGAGATCAGACTCCACTCCTTGGATTGTAAGATAGCCCTTGTGTATTATTTGTAGAGGACTCAACTTCACCTTGAAGTTTCTCAACTCTTCGTGTCCTTTGTTCCCAACAGATTTGAGAGAGGCAATTAGCAAACTCTGTTCAATTCGTTAGCAGACTGTATCATGCACTGTTATGTGTTGGCTGACTTACAGATTACATACTCTGTCAAGACTCATTAAGTAAAAGTCATGATATCTTCAGTGGCTCATCTCAGTGCCACTTCCATTGAAGACATTTGCAAAGCTGCTACTTGGTTGTCTTTTCACACTTTCACGACCCATTTTGTTTGGACAGCATGTTTCAAGAAGAAAGTAGCTTCGGACAAGCAGTTCTGCACAGTATGTTCACCTAATAGTCAACTCTCCACCTGTTGGGGCCAGGTTGATTTTAAGTGATTTCTCTGCAATGCAACCTTCAGCTTGAGATTTACTACAAATTATGGCTAATTTAGAATTGCTTGTTAATAGAGAAAGCAAGTGTGCTTACCTGTAAATAGGGTTCTCGAAAGGATGAATCAGCTATACCTAATACCTGCCCATCTCCCTGAAGTGTCAACTACCTTGCTAAAGCTTAAGCTCTGGAAGACTCTGAAGGACTCACGAGGCAATGTGCATGTGCAGGAACCACGCATGATCAGTAAAGTCTTTACTGAGCTCTAAGAGCTGGATATGTGTTGGCACTGTTGGATAATGACATCCACATGTTATGGCAACTTCATTCTGCTGTCTACAGGGTCCCCAATTTACAGGTAAGCAAACTTCCTTTTTGATTTCAGAAGGAAGCTGGAAGTGAAGGAGGTAGTCATAGGTAAGTCTATTGGTTGTTCACTTCTACCAGTGGCAGGTGATAGTGCAGGGCATGGAAACAAGAGTGAAACTTTGCAGCCAATAGTAGCAGACGCGTGCAAGTTATAAAATCAGGGGTTGCGCGCGCAAGGGGGTGCACAATTGTGCACCTTGTGCGCACCAAGCCGCACTGCCTTCCCCCATTCCCTTCCCCCTAACCTAACCTTCCCACCCCTTCCCCTAACCCTTTCCACCCCAGCCGTACTCTAACCCCCCCCCCCCCCCCCCCCGATGTTTGTCAAACCTTTTGCGCCTGCCTGAAGGCAGGCACAGGTTGCACAATGGCTGCTGTGTCGGAGGCCTATGGCCCTGCCAAGTCCCACCCCCTCCCCACCCCTTTAGTAAAGCCCCGGGACTTAGATGCATCCCGGGGCTTTACTCATGTTGCTGGGCCTTTATAAAATAGGCCCAGCGCGTGTAACCCCCCTCTGGATTTACGTGCATGGGTCTTTGAAAATCCGGCCCATTATTTTTATACCTAAGCAATCTACATTTCCTGCTATATTCCCCAATATTATTGGTAGAAGTAAGGGATCTGTACAACCTGCAGTACTGTCTGGTACTATGATTATAAGCTCAAAGTGTTGAGTGTGTCCATAGACTTGTGATACTGCTGCTACTTTTATATGTAGTTCTGCAATAAAATCTACCCCATCCTTCATTAAAGTTCAGATCTGATGGCATCATCGGTGACATGTGTTAAACATTTTAGCAATCTCTGCTCTGCTCAGTAATTTAACAAATACGTCACTGGCAGTCATACAACAGAATTCCATTTCTATCCTGGACATGCATAAAAATTAAAAGGTACTTCTAAGCAGGTTTACATCGGAAGACAGGGGCATTTCTAGGTACTTAAAAGATCTGGGGCATGAGTCCATAGGTCCTTCTACCATGTCCTCTCCCCCTCTAAGATTTTGATAAATACATTAAAGAATCACAATTACCTCTTCCCTCCAAGCATGATTGTCTAAAATACAATAAACGTTATATGTTAAATTATTTTAAACTTTTATTGTATTTCACTGATGGTAAAAGTACAGATAAGGAAAAACAAAAATATTGTATAACAGAACAAGATATATAAAACATACTTTCAGAACTGCAGGATTTCAATTTTCCTGAGCATAGCCTCTCCTACAAACACAGAGGATCCTGAAAAAAGGGGGTCATATATTTATATTTGCTTAGAAATTATTTTGAAAGCATTAGTGCATGCTGCCTGTGTTGTAGGTAGCAAAGCAGTCAATAACAGAATCATCAGACACAGAATCCATTCCAACATACTTTTTTCAGTCGAAAGCACTGCCTGGTGTTGTAGTCTAGTTTGTCCCATCATCCTTCTCAGTCAGGTATGCAGTCATCTTAAAGTACTGAATGAGCTTTCTCAGCTACAAATACTCACTGGGATAGTTAGTGCAACTTGTATCACTTTTTTAAAGGGTGGAAACATGAGGTCTAAAATCTTCCATGGTAAGATTTTCACCATTCTTTTATTTATGGACATTTTTAGCATTGAGTACTTCCTCGGGCTTTAGATCTGTCTTGTAGTGTTTTAACAAGTGCAGTTAAGTCCTCTCTACAGAGAGAAAGTTTTGTGAGAGTGGATTGCATGCATGGATCCTCATCATTAGCTCTTCTTTGAAGCTAGAGGACCGCTGTTCAAGTTCAGAAAACATCCAATCTAAACAAAGATAGAATAATTTTGTCCTGAAATTATGAGGTATGTTGACATCCTTGCATCCACCATGTGTGGTTTCCTCCATAAAATCATCCATGCTTTTTTTTTTTTTTACCCTCCTGCTTCCTGGATGTCAATGGCATTGTTGGTGCATGAGGCCATTGCTTTTTGCCTTTTCATTTGTTCTCAAGCTCTTTAAAGTGGTATATACAGCTTCTTTAAAACTGACTACTTTTGCCAAATCAAGGTTTTCTTTTTGGAGCAGCTTATGGAAGCCCTCTGTTGTGCTGGACAGAGAATGGAACATAAAGAGGCAGTATACTGAAGGCAATTGATGCAGCTTTGCTAACAATCCAGCAGCCGTTGGAGACTTCATTTCTGACAAGCACTGTGAACAGCCGAAAGGCTTTTTTTTTTTTTTTATCAGCGCTTTCACAGAACACACCTAACAAGACCAGCAAGTATCTGAAAATTGTATCAATTCACTTTGTATGAATTCCAATTGAGCTTAAATATCACCGCATTTTTGGTGATGTATTAGTGATGCTGAAAAGAAGCTGCATACATTTCCCAATGTATTAAAAAAAGTTAGTAGGTTCTTTGATTGCCTTACATGTGTGGCAGAGTACCAGGTTGAGTTTGTGGGCATAACAATGGATTTAAATAGCTTCTGGGTGATATTTGTAAACCTAGCTTGAATAACCACCACTTTATTCCACTCAAATCAGCTGCATGATCATAAATCTGCACTCTACATTCAAGACTGTCTAACTTGTTGACTCTTGGGCAGTATTGTATTGATTGCACTAGTTTCTGGAATAACATCAGAAACACAGAGGACTAATGCTCCTTATGTCTGTCTCTTGTTTCGCCTGCCATTATTGCAAACATTCCCGATTTCTTCAATTCACTGACTTTGCTGCATGCCACTCCTTCAGAACAGCACTGAATAACTTCATTCTGAGATGATGGGGAAGCATAGCTAGTTGGCTGGTGGTTGATAATTTTTAAACTAATTTAAACACAATAAAATTGCCTCTGTTTTGGCTTTCTTTGCTTTTATTGTGACCTCTAAAAGGCATTCATTGTTTCCAAAGGCATTGTGTGACACAATACCCTGGAGATCCTCCCATCTTTCTTCTGATTTGATTTTTACTTGCTGCTTATAACTGTTCCATCACAATGCACCTCACTATCTCTGAAGGCCGTCCAAGTCAACATACTTGCCTTATGAACTGCTGGCTCTTCATGTTCTTTAAAAGAGTCTAATGCACTCTTTCAGTTTCTGAAGCCATAGTTCATCAATGTTTTGTATGCAAAACAAAGTGCAGCAATTTCTAGAATAGAGTATCCCAACCATCTGTGCTTTTCAAACCAATGATACTAAAAGGAGTGTTTTTTGATCCAAATCGCTCATAAGGATACTGCACTAACCTTGGTTGTGCTGGACCTCTCTCGATATCTCCTAACTCGGAAGCCTCACAACTATCCTGATACTTGATGCCTTTGCCTCCATTTCCTCACTGGAGCCTTCCTCTGCACCTGACAGATCTCCATGATTTAGCTGCTCTGCATTCGTTCTCTCTTCCTGCTGACATTGCTGTGATGTGACCTTACTGGTGTGCACTAACCCAAAAAATGAATGTTTCTGAAATTTTGGAAAAAATTAATTTGTTTTTCGGTTCTCCCGAACCATACCGAATTAGGCAATTTTGTTGAAATTGCCTGATTTGGGAAAAACAAATGCACATCCCTAATATGTACTTACTTAAATGCCATACAGAAAACTGATTAATGTAATAAATATGCATCCCAGAATCATTTTTAATGTATACATCTTAATATTAAATGAAGAATGATTTCTTATATAAACTGTGCTCTCCATCCTATCCTTCCTCATGGCCTCTTCATGAGTACTACAACACTCATCTACCACCATGACCCCTTCCCTAAGTGCTTTCTCTCTTGCCCTGTTATTCTCCATCCATGGTACCTTCCTGAGTATTCTCCCTCCTTCCCTTTCTCCCCTGCAGCCCCTTCTCTGGCTCGCTGTCCTGCCTTCCCTTTCCCATCCCATAACCCCTTCCTAAGTGCCTACCTTCCTGCCCTGTTCTTCCTCACCCACGGCCCTTTTCCTAATGCCTTCCCTTCCATCCTCTTTCTCATGTTGCCCTTTCTCTAGTCCTCCCCCTATCGTAAGTGTTTTCCCTCCTGTCCTCCTCCCTTTTAAGGCCTATTTCCAAGTGCTTTCACTCCTGTGCTCTCCCTGTTGCTCTCTCCTCTCAGTGGCCTCTTTCTCTCCTCCCCCCCCCCCCCCCCCCCATTGACTATACCATTCACTCAGTGCAGCTTTTCTCCCTCTGTCAGGCCAGCAAGACAGCAAGAACACAAGAAGCTGGGGTGAGAAATGATCCTCAGGGTTATCACTCTGCCACCTCTGATCATGTGAAACAGTGGCTGATAAAGGTGCTGGTGGCAGTGCACTTCCCCTGCTCTTCATGGTGGCAATCAGCCACAATCTTCCCAGCCTCCTCTCTATGCTGGTGTGAATTTCTTGTAACTGAACCTCCTCACCTCTTGGTGTCAGATCAGGCAGTAGATTAGCAGCAGTAGCAGCCATAGAGCAGAGTACCTCAGAGGTGAAGTCAGTCTGTGTTGCGATCCCTCCTGTGGTGCAGCCACAGGAGGCATCTTACCTTCTCTTCTGGAGGCCGCTCCAAAGCCAGGGCCTCACCTGCGAACTATCCAGGACTTGCTCCAGGGCCTGGGAGGCCTCGCTGTTTTTGAGGCCTGCCTGTGGCTTGCTTGGCTCTGCTTGGACTTCCTGGTTCGGCCACGCCCTTCTCCCTAGGGGCCGGCCCGCAGCACTCCACCTCAGTTATAGGGCCAGCGAGGGGCGGTCCAGGTGAACTCCTCCCAGGGAGTTGCCTGCACGAGTTCCTGTTTGCCTTCGGATTGGGTTTCACAGTTGCCTGTGTCTTCAGTACAGTCAAGGTCCACTGTGGTCTCGCTTGTCTTGACGGCTTCTTGTCCTGTGTCTCTGCCTGTTGTCTTGATGTTTGTTCCGGATGTTCCTGATGTTTGTTCCTGTTCCAGTTCCTGATGTCCCTGCTTGCTTTAGGCTGCCAGGAGTGCAGCAATCCACTTTGATGCCAGGAGTGCAGCAACCCTCCTCTTCCCTGTGCTCGTCCCGCTCCTGCGGCTGTTGGACAGGGTGGTCCGCGACCAGCCCATGGGGTCTGCCCATGTCGGTGGGCTGAGTAGGGCGCCCTGAGGGACAGTGCCATTGTCTTCCTACCAGTCCTCATCTATGATGTCTCTGCTTCAGCCCTCGTCTATGATGTCCCTGCCTGTTTCCCTGATGTTGGCTCCAGATGTTGCCTTGATGTTTGTTCCTGATCCAGTTCCTGATGTTCCTGCTTGCTTCAGACTTCCAGGAGTGCAGTATCCCGCTTCGACTGCCAAGAGTGCAGTACCCGCTTCAGACTGCCAGGAGTGCAGTACCCCGCTTTACCGTTCCTGCTCTGGTCCCGCTCCTGCGGGTGTAGGACAGGGTGGTCCGCGACCAGCCCATTGGGTCTGCCCATGTCGGTGGGCTGAGTAGGGCGCCCTGAGGGACAGTGCCAATGTCTTCCTTACCAGCCCTTGTCTATGATGTCTTGCTTCAGCCCTCATCTATGATGTCTTTGCTTCAGCCCTCGTCTATGATGTCTTCGCTTCAGCCTCGTCTTTGATGTCTTCTGTGTACTAAGGACTCTGTCTGCCCTCGTCCTCTGTCCGGCCTGCTGCCCAATGCCGTTACCCAGCGGCAGGTCCGAAAGGGCTTGGAACAGTCGGAGGACTGTTCATCAATCAACATTGTGTTGTTGGTTGCCATGGGCGTGCAGGTCCGGCTGAGGGTCAGACTCTGTTCTCTATTCCTGCTTCAGTTCCTGCCTGGCTCTCCATGCTTGCACCGGCTCAACTCCCACGGTGTGGCTTGGGGCTCCTCCCTGAGTCTCGCCGTGGCCCAAGGGCTCACACCACCTGCTGTAGAGGCGACCGCACTCCTCGCGCCTGCAACAGAACCCGAAGGCCTCCAAACCCTTGGCCTGTCAGCGGCATGGTGGACACGCTCGTAACAGTCTGCTCATTTACAGTAGTTGCACTTTGGTTGCCTCCCTTCTGGTGGACCCTATGTGGTGGTCTTGTGGACCCCACATTGGAAACCTCTGCCCTAAGGCAATCCACAATTAAACGACTCAGGGAAGTTCTCTTTTGCTTTTAGGAATTGCTATTGATGTTCGTCTGTCTATTTTTAATATTGTATTTTTAACGGATTCATTTATTGTATATCACTTGGCACTATCCTGATAGGGCAGATAATTAAATGAAAGCAAGTAAATAAGTATAATGATATAACAGATGAATTACATTTCACTTTACAACTCATATATATAAAAAATATTAAAATTATGGTTTACTTAATTAACAGCAATACTACTCTCCATGATCAGGCACATTGTGAGCCATTACAAAATTCAGCACAAAAAAAAGGCACTTAGAGTCTATATAACAAGCCATCCAGAGCAAACCTGCCAGATTAAATCAGCCCTACACATCAAGACGCAAACAGAAACAATTATATGTATGAAAAGCCAGCACTGTAAATATTACAAGAAGTCCTAGAACACCAATACATCTACTGCTCAAACAAAACAAGCCAGACTGCTAAAGATCTTTACAATTGCCTGGTCCAAACAAGCAGAAGAGGAACACTGGAAGCCTGGCACTTCTATCCAGTGCCTCTCACCACTGAATCTTCTGTCTCCTGTGCATTGTATAGGATCAACGAGCTGACTGAAAGAAGCAGCAGAAAGGTAGACCTCAGTGGAAGAAGGAGTGGGTTAGAAGCACAAGGGTTCTAGGGCTACTCATATACCAGCTCGGGCACACAATTAAAAATTATACATTTATAATAGATTTTACATAAAAAAAGACATTTAAAATATAATCTTCTGAGGTAAAAATATCACATATATATTATTATTTACATGTGCTACTGTGGTGCCAACCAGGAATCCCTGCAAAAAGAAGACACTCTGAACCCATATGGTATTAGGCCTATCATATAGCATGTGAGTGTGAGTATGGTCCTCAGAAAGTCCAGAGTAAACTGAATTATAATTACGATAGAGTAAATTTCTCATAGTAATGTGTCACTAATTGCTAGCTCTCAAACAATAACAATCCTTCCCATGAAAAGACAACACTACAAATATTCCAGCAGGCCCTATAACAAACAACAATACATCTTTTATTTGAAAAACAGAACAAGCCAGGCTGCTATAGATCTCTACACAGAAATTATATGCTAGCAGAATACTTCACTTTGGTCACACATGCAGAACACAGACACACCCTCACCAAATATAGAATAAAGTTACCATGAAGTTTAAATAGAAACATATAGATGAAAATTGAACTAGAAACCGCAAGAAGCCAGACTTTGTATGCAGTGCAGGAACGGAAAAACAGAAACATCACCATTCCTCATAAAACAAACAATAAAATCAAGAAATATAAAATATCAATCATAATAATAAAACCAAAATAACTGACAAATAGAACTCATAAAAATGCTTACAAATTTCCCAAACACCAATAAAATATTTCAAAACAGCAGACATGTAAAATAACACCCAATACTTAAAACAATAAGGATAAAAAAAATCCCTTGCTCTCCATACCTGGAACTTTTGATTTTTAAGGTAGGAGAGGTGCAGAAACTTTCTCCTCTCTCTCACATGCATGTATGCATGTGCACACATGCATGCACACTTCTCTCTAACGCATATACACACCCACTTCCTTCTCTCTCTCACACACATATGCTTCCCTCTTTCATGTATGCACATGCATGCTTCCTTCTCTCACACATGCGCTTCTCTCTCTCTCATGCATAGTTTTCTCCACTCTCTCTCTCTCTCTCTCTCTCTCTCACACACACACACACACACACTCTCTTTCAGTCACACATGCTCTACTGTCTTATGTCGGGCTTCTCTCTATACTGGCTGCCAGCTAGATGAGTTTCTTCTCCCTATCCAGGCTAAAGTCCTTCAATTCACTCTTGTACCCCTCAAATCTCCCCATCTCAGATACACCATCCCTTTCCCACAATATGCTTCCTTCTCCCTCCCCAGGCTTTTAATTCCTCCCCTCCCGAGCTCATCTTCTTGACCTCCTTGAGGGGGTGACAAGTTTCAATGGAGATGGAAGTGAAGGAGCACTAGCCTTCCATACCCACTGAGGTTTGACACCCCTCTCTTTCTGTCCTGACCTGCCCAGGAAAAGAAAATGAAAACAACTGCCTTCTTTCTCTAACCTGCACAGCTAAACTCTGTGTAGGCTCCATGCAGGCCGAATCTCTCGTCCGCACCAAAAGCAGCTTCTATTGCCTCCTTCCTCGACATCTAGCCCCCATGCAGGTCAACACCACTCCCTTCTCCTCTGACCCTAAGCTCCTTCACCTTGTCTCCCTCCTCTTCTGGCTCTCAGGGATCACTGTCCCAGCCCAAGGCCTGCTCCTGTTGTAGCTTTTTGCCTTCTGATTGGCTGCACAGTGGGGCGGAACCAGGAAGGAAGAATAAAATGTACCAAATCCATCTTCGATCTGCATGTGGGCGACATGAATGGCTTAAAATTGTTTGCTGCCACAGTGCCCCTGCTTCTCCCTGCAGTGCACCGTGTTGCTTTGTTGCCACCTTTGCCTTTCTCTGTACCATCCTTGTTCCATTGCTGTAGCTGCCACCCCTCAGGTGTGTGATTGAGATTTAATATGCTGCTGGTTGGACTTGGGGCATGGGCCCCGTGTGCCTGGCACCAACGACACCCCTGCTCAAATAGAATGTGAAAACACTCTTTTTCAAAAAGAGGGTGATGGAAAAGACTTTTAGAAGAGATGGCAGGAACAAAAAAGAGGGACAGAATTCAAGAACACATGGATTACACATGAAGGGACCTTAGTGGCAAGGGTAGGAAGAAATTACAGATTAAGATTTGTGGCAGCACAGTAGGATAACACAAATGGATAGATTAGTTGGGCCAAGTGGTCTTTATCTACAGACACCTTCTATGATTCTATGGGAATAAATGACACTGTTGACTACCATGGAAACATTATTAATGTTCTGCTATAATAATATCAGAGGGCAAAATGGAAAAATGATTTCCAAATCATTGGGCTGGTCAATTGTGAACCCTCAAATTTGGATCAGATCATATCTAGGCAAACGAATATAGTAGTCAGTTAAAACATGCAGTAGTTAAGAATCCCTCTCCTCTTTGTAGCCTCTCCTCTACAGTGCCATTATAAAAAGCTGGAAAGGAAGGGAGTAGGATAGAAGGAAGAGGGAGCAAAAAAAAAAAAACAAAAACAGATTGTTGCTTATTTCATGTGGTAGATGGCATAATTTCATTTGAGTAGGTTTGAGATTTTTTTTCTCATATGAGACTTTGGGAACCCCAAGCCTTCGCAAGTGGGAGTTTCACTTGTCACAGACAAAATGAGCTGTGTGTTCATTTTAAACAATGTTATTTAAACATAATTCACCCAACCTAAAATTACTACCTGTTTTGGTTTCTCTTATTTTTTCCTCTAGAGTTGGGGGAAGGTCTCCATGGATTTGAGTCATCAACCTCTGGAAAAAGAGCTTGTGTCTAATTACAGACTTGGTATGACACAGAGACCTCAGTCACCTTTACTCTCAGCAGTGTCTTAGTCCATTGGAATCTATTTTAAGAATCTACCAAGGTGGAGTTGCCCAACCAGAGAATGATACATCTTAATCTGCAAAATATAGAGCTTAAGGATGTCCCATTAACTGCAGATATATGGCCAGTGCAAATATCTAATTGTAACTCTTACTGAATTAGCAAAATATTGAAAAAGGACCTGAGACCCCAGGGAGAGGAAATAGAAAAGGTATGAAAAGTAGTTGCTATGGAGAAGTTAATGATTTCATGCTATCAAAAATGCCAAATATATTTCTTCATGGAGTATTTTCCTTGATTACATGAGAATAAAGATGTCATTGAGCTGTTGAAGGGAGTGTAATTCTTGAAAGTGAGTCACAAATGTTGAATGTTGTAATTGAATGAAAAGCTATGACCTACAAATTGTTTGCTGATATTTATTTGTATGAAAAAAAAAAAAGAGGAAACCAGACTTGTGCATTTTTTTTTTCAATTTCCTTTTATTGATAATGGGGCGGATTTTCAGAGCCCTGCTCGCGTAAATCCGCCCAAAACCGGGTGGATTTACGCGAGCAGGGCCCTGCGCGCCGGGAAGCCTATTTTACATAGGCCTACCGGCACGCGCAGAGCCCCGGGACTCGCGTAAGTCCCAAGGTTTTCGGAGGGGGCGTGTCGGGGGGGCGGGCCTGAACCGCGCGGCGTTTTCGGGGCGTGTCGGGAGCGTTCCGGGGGCGGGCCCGGGGGCGTGGCTACGGCCCGGGGCGGCCCGGGGGCGTGGCCACGCCCTCCGGACCCGCCCCCAGGTCGCGTCCCGGCGCGCAGGAGGCCCGCTGACGCGCGGGGATTTTCGCCTCCCAGAGGGAGGCGTAAATCCCCCGACAAAGGTAAGGGGGGGGTTTAGACAGGGCCGGGCGGGTGGGTTAGGTAGGGGAAGGGAGGGGAAGGTGAGGGGAGGGCAAAGGAAAGTTCCCTCCGAGGCCGCTCCGATTTCGGAGCGGCCTTGGAGGGAACGGGGGTAGGCTGCGCGGCTCGGCGCGCGCCGGCTATACGAAATCGATAGCCTTGCGCGCGCCGATCCAGGATTTTAGCGGATACGCGCGGCTCCGCACGTATCTACTAAAATCCAGCGTACTTTTGTTTGCGCCTGGAGCGCAAACAAAAGTAGGCTATTCGCGCTCGTTTTAAAATCCGCCCCAATGGGTATACTGAGGGAAACACTGATAGGTCACTCTGTGCTTTGATATCGGTGCCTAAAAGGAAAATAATACTGACTATTGCTTGTCATAGACATACGTTGTTTTGTGATAGCACACAGAGCTAAAATAACCTAGTGGTGTGAGTGATACTTCCTCTACCAGACTAGTCTTATTTCCTTCTGTTTTCTCCTTGTTGGTTGGTTTTAATATGTAAAAGGGAATATGACTGACAGTATTGTTGGACCAATACAATTAGTTAATTTTGTATTTGTGAAATTGAACGGTTATTTTGTACTGTGTCATTTCTACACCTATAATTTAAAAAAACATGATAGCTCAGTAATAGTTTTAGCATCCTGCATTATCTTACCAATGGAAACAAATAAAACAAGGGAATGCAACATTTTGCAAGGAACTTTGCCATATCATGCAGCAAAACTACCACTTTCAGAAAAAAAAATGTTCATCCCACCTTGTTAATTTTGAGTGGTTTTAAAACTAATAATGTTTAAATTCTCTTTTCAAAAGGTTTGTACATTTTGAGTGAGCCTCTTCTGTGTTTGCGTATGTTGGTTTCTAGGAATGGAGTGTGTATTTATGTGTTCATTCTCTGTTTACGCTGTATAGCTCAGACATATATACTGTAGTGGGCAAAGCTGTCAATTTACAATGTAGTGCCTGCAAAATCCCATTAAGGACTGTACAAGCCTTAAAACTCTTTGACCTCTGGTTTTTCCCAACATAAAATTGCATGGTAACTACCTGGCTAGGGCATCTGCTAAATTTCAAACTCAAACGCTAGGCTTATTTTGGATTCCACATTCCTTCTAGGTATCTTTTTCATTTTTTTTTTCTATAAAGCAGCTATGGGCTAGTGTTCAACATATAGTTGGAGGCACATAGAAGTGAGAGTTTAATTTATCAAAAGAAGTGGGTTCAGATCGATCTAAATAACAGCATTGTTAAATATTTTATCATAGTCTAAAGTCAGCTCGCTACCAGTGATAAAGGCGTAGCTAAGAGTTTGTTTTTATTGTAGTTTGATTAGCAGGTGAGTGTTTGAAAATGACATGCCTGAAAAACTTGCTTCTTTGCAGGACACAATGGGAAACATTATACAGAAGGCCATTGGCATGACTGGTAATAAACCCTTCTGAACTACATTTCTCATGAAACTCAGTGGTCAACTGCAAATGTCATGATGGGGAGCACAACACTACTTCTTTTGGCAGAAGGGGAAAAGAGAAGAATAGGGGCTGCCTGGGAGGGAAGGTGTGCTATCCTCTCAAAAAAAAAAAAAATTAGGAGAGTATAGTGGTTGGTGTAGGAATCTCTCTGCAAAGGCAATTTAGATGAATGAACTAAAACTGGTTTGATGAACAATTTGAAAAACCTAGAAAAATTGAAATTTGCTTTGAATTTTGAAAAATCTGGACTGAATTTCATCAGATTAGTGGATCTGCTTCTGATTTAAAAGAAAAAAAAGCAGAATCTAACTTGAATTTTTTTTTTTTTTTTACAAATGTTTATGGATATCTTTTGAATGTTCCCTATATCAGCTGGTAAGAATAATCTAATGAAATTTCCCACTGGATGCCCAGAAAATGTGAAAATTCCATTAAGTTTCAATGACATTAGAAATTCACGTGGTCTGAGTTTGATCTTGAATTGCCCATGCATCTCTAATTTACAGTATAGATGCACATAAAACGATAAGAAGTGCCATCCTGGGTCAGACCAATGGTCCCTCAAGCCTAAATCCTTTGACTATAGCCAATCCATGTCACTTGAAAGTACCCAGAAGATTACCTCTCTGTTGCTCATTCTCAGGTGTTGGAGGTAGTGATCCCAGTGCCTGACTAGCCAGTAAGTGTTAATGGAACTGTCTGCCAGAAATATGCCTAAAACTTCTTTAAACCAAACTATGTTATTAACTTTCACCACATCCTCCTGCAACAAGTTTCACAACTTAATTGTGTGTTGAGTAAAAAAATACTTTCTGACATATGTTTTAAATCTGCTACCTGTTTCATGGAGGGTCTCCTAGTCTTAGTACTATTTGAAAGGATAAGTAACTGTTCCCTACTTGTTCCACATCATTCGTGATTTTATACACCTTTATCTAGCATCATCTCAGCGTCTCTACACCAAGCTGAAGAGCCTCATTTTCTTTATAAGGAAACCATTCTATTCCCTTTATCAGTTCTGTAGCCCATAGACAGTCTTCAGTGACTTCTTAACCCTTTGAACCCATTGTCCCTGAATTCAGGGACGGCCTAATAGCAATATCAACACCCGTTATCCCAGTAAACCGGTATAATCACATACTGAATAACCAATATCAATATTAAAAATATTAAAAATCCAGAGGAAATTAGGGTTGACAGGTTTATCGCCATAGGAACCTAGGTTTCAAAGGGTTAAGGATAAATAATTTTCACATTTCTCTTGTAGGTGATTGTATATATGCCATGTGTGCACACACACTGGTATGAAACAGTCTTAAAGATGGCAATTTTCAAAGCAATTTCTGCAGATAAATTTGATTTACCAACATAAACGGGATATCTGAAAATCACCTGCCCTTGATGTGTTGAAACTCGTGGACCCTTGGGCCGGTCGGGACGAGTGAAGGGAAGCTGTGGAGGACCCTAGCAAAAGATCCCAACCGGGAGGCGGCTTGACAGACCTGGATATGCTTGGACGCCGGAACAAGATGGAGTCCTATGCGACCAAGGACTCGACGATGGCACGAAGGCTGGACGGTCGTTGGGCCCTGTAGGTGGAAGAACCTTCACCCTGGAGACCGGCACTCCCCCCGAGAGGAGCTCGTAGGAGCCCGGCCGCTGGGACTTTTGGAGATTCGCCCTGGAAGCCGGAGCCCCCCCAGGAGGAGCCTGTAGGGACCCAGCCGCTGGGACTTAGGAGAATCTTCTGGGCCAGCGGACGCAGGAACCACGGGGTGGTGAAAATCCAAGACGGAGTCCAGAAAGCGATCAAGTCGAAGAACCAAGTCGGAGTCGAGGACAGAGCCGGGTCAAGCCAGAGGTCAGATGTCGTACCAGAGCCAAGAGGACAATCCAAAAGCGAAGTCGGGGACGGAAGCAGGGTCAAGCCAGAGGTCAGATGACGAAACCAGAACCAGGGAGAAGACGAAGAGTAGTCAGAAGGCAAACCAGGTCGGAATGAGGATTTGAAGAAGCAGGACGCAGCAACTAACAACAGGATACCTGTGAACCTCGTTGCAAGGCAGGGAATGCCGAGACTGCAGGCCTTAAATAGGCCTGCAGCGTCTGACGTCACCAGCCGGGTAGCTGGATCTCCCGCGCTGGCCCCTTTAAATGTAGAGCCCTAGCGCGCGCGCGCGCGGCTAGGGGGCGGGGCCAGCCGCGGGAGGATGCTGGCTGCTATGTCGGCGCGGCAGCGCCGCGCCCGAGGCCTGCACGGCCCAACCGGGGCTGAAGGAGGGCCGGAGCCGGGTCGAAGGTAGGCGGCGGGCCCGGGGCCGACCCGGGACCGCAACATGATGTGGCTAAAAGTCACTGTGCTGTCCCTACTACTCTACTCTGCAAAAGTCAGTCCACACGCACAGTCCTGAGGATTCCAAGAAGTTTGTCTACTTCCAAAGAACAAGCAGAGAATCACAACTTTCAAATAAAACCACAATCCTTACACACTCAGGAAATCTTTGATATAAGCTACTTCTTACAAATGGTTAAGAGTGCACAGATATTAAAGTTGTTCCCAGTATTAGTCCTAAAGGGCTACACAGATTCAGTGAGAATGAACAGGAATTCTCTTCTTGCACCATGCACTTGCCACCTTTTTCTGACTCAAGATGTCATGGATATCCATTCAATACTTGTGGATCAAGTCCTTGATCCCAAATAAGTACAATTCTGGATGATCAGAATTTTTGGACTCAAATTAAAACCATCCCAAAGGTACGATGCCCTGGGGATCTTTCATGCCAAGGATCTGGCATTGGGCCTGGGCCCAGGCTCCAGCCTAGACCAAGACCAAGACCCTGCATCGAGTCCCAGCCTCCCGACTGGGCTGCGAGGTCAGGTCTGAGTCTGGGCTGAGGCCCAGGTATTGGGACTCAAGCTTCAGACTGGGTCCTTGTGTCAAGCCTGGACCTTGGATCTGGCCTACGCCAAGGCTCAGGCGTCATGACCCTGCCTCCAGACCAGACCCGGGTGTTGTGATCCGGCATCCAGACCAGGTCCC
Organism: Rhinatrema bivittatum; assembly: GCF_901001135.1. Taxonomy (NCBI): domain Eukaryota; kingdom Metazoa; phylum Chordata; class Amphibia; order Gymnophiona; family Rhinatrematidae; genus Rhinatrema; species Rhinatrema bivittatum. The sequence goes on along the minus strand of NC_042622.1, from coordinate 127,198,000 downwards.
AGCGTCAGTCCTGGACCTGGGCCAAGGCCAGGCTTTCCCGAGACCTGGGTTGCAGCTTCAGATACCCGATGGTTCAGTTAAGTAATTTTTTGTGGGAGCCTGGGCCTTTCCACTGGTCTTGGCTGAGGTCCAGGCCTAGGCTAAGACCCCGGTGTTGCACTCAGGCCTCTGCCCTAGGCGAGGCCCTGGCTTTGGGTCTAGGCCAAGGCACCGGCATCTTACTCAGGCATAGGCTGCGGCACCTGCTTTGGGCCTTGGTCTATGCTCTAGCTGAGAACCGACCTCAGACCTAGGCATATACCGACTGGAAGTTTTAACCAAAGGTTTGTTTAATTTGGGGGACTCTTCAATTAATTACAGGACACTCCCCCCCACATTGAAATAAACAAATTGGTACTTATTTGTTACATTTTGCAAATTTGGTTTAAACAAATGCACTTTCCTAATATCTCATCTGGCCGCATGTTCTTCTCCACTTTCAGTTTTTCCAATTCCAACCACACACTCTTTTCTATAAATGGGGTGGTATCCACCATATATCCATCTGTACTCTTACCAGCCAGCAATGGTCCTCCTACAAAGTCTTCTTAAGTAAACATCAAACTGAAGTAATTATTTAATATTTCTGCTTTTTTTCTCAACTCTTTCCACATTGTTAGACTCCAACCTCCTCCCTGTGCTAAGCCCCATCACCTCTGATTCAAAGCAACTCTGACATAGCCTGTGGCATTATGCTGTTCCAAGGACCCAGGATAGAACTTCCTATAAACCTGGACAGCCTTTATAGGTTTCCCAGCTGGGACTTCCTGTGGTGCTAGCTGATAGGGATGTGAATCGTTTTTCGACGATTAAAATTATCGTCCGATAATTTTAATATCGTCTTAAACCGTTATGGAACACAATACAATAGAGATTCTAATGATTTATCGTTATAAATCATTAGAATCGTGAGCCGGCACACTAAAACCCCCTAAAATCCACCCCCGACCCTTTAAATTAAATCTCCCACCCTCCCGAACCCCCCCCAAATGACTTAAATAACCTGGGTGTCCAGCGGCGGTCCGGAACGGCAGCGGTCCGGAACGGGCTCCTGCTATTGAATCTTGTTGTCTTCAGCCGGCGCCATTTTCCAAAATAGCACCGAAAAATGGCGGCGGCCATAGAACAACACGATTCCACGGCAGGAGGTCCTTCCGGACCCCCGCTGGACTTTTGGCAAGTCTTGTGGGGGTCAGGAGGCCCCCCCCAAGCTGGCCAAAAGTTCCTGGATGTCCAGCGGGGGTCAGGGAGCGATTTCCCGCCGCGAATCGTTTTCCGTACGGAAAATGGCGCCGGCAGGAGATCGACTGCAGGAGGTCGTTCAGCGAGGGTTCCGGCGCCTCGCTGAACCACCTCCTGCAGTCGATCTCCTGCCGGCGCCATTTTCCGTACGAAAACGATTCGCGGCGGGAAATCGCTCCCTGACCCCCGCTGGACCTCCAGGAACTTTTGGCCAGCTTGGGGGGGGCCTCCTGACCCCCACAAGACTTGCCAAAAGTCCAGCGGGGGTCCGGAAGGACCTCCTGCCTTGGAATCGTGTTGTTCTATGGCCGCCGCCATTTTTCGGCGCCATTTTGGAAAATGGCGCCGGCTGAAGACAACAAGATTCAATAGCAGGAGCCCGTTCCGGACCGCTGCCGTTCCGGACCGCCGCTAGACACCCAGGTTATTTAAGTCATTTGGGGGGGGTTCGGGAGGGTGGGAGATTTAATTTAAAGGGTCGGGGGTGGGTTTTAGGGGGTTTTAATGTGCCGGCTCACGATTTTACTATTTTTCACGATATTTTACCCCCCCAAACGGCAACAATACGATTCCCTCCCCCTCCCAGCCGAAATCGATCATTAAGACGATCGAGGACACGATTCACATCTCTACTAGCTGATGATACATCCCCCAGGGGTATATAAGGAAGTTTCTTGCAACCAGCTGGTGCCTTGGTAACAGGTATCCTGAGTAGCCTGCTCCTCTCTCTGTAGTGCTAGTTTGTGTCTTCTGCCTCTGTCTTTCCAGCCCTTTCTCTATGATCCAGTCCTTTGGTTGTGCCTCGACCTATTCCTGGCTCCCTGCCCTTTATCAGTCAACTCCTCTTGGCTGTCTTCCTGGTTTTGATTCTAGATTTGGACATGACTTCTGCTTGCTTGCTGCCTGCCTTGACCACGGACCACCTTCTGGATTCTGCTTGCCCGTTGCCTGCCCCGACCTTGGACCACCTTCTGGAACTCGTTGCATGCCACCTGCCTGACCTAAACTTTTATATGGACTTTCTCTTCTGCCGTGTTCTGAGAGCTTCCTAAGTTCTGCTGACCATGTGCACCAAGCACTCAATCTGCAAGAACAACAGCCAGTAGTGTTGAAGCACTCATTGGTACCTCCCAGGCACTACTGCCTGTGGTCAGGGAGCCACACTGGTTTGGCTGTGCAGCACATTCCGCTACCTCTCTACACAGGAGTCCACATCACCAATGGTAGTCTGAAAGGGCTCCTGGAGTGGCCAGAGGGCTGATTCCCTAACACATACATTGCTCCTTGTTAGTTTTCAATTTTACAATTCCATTTCTGGCCTTCCTTCTTGCTCAGAAATATCTTAAAAATGTGTTGTCATCTTGTTTTACAACATAAGAAACTGCCATATGGAGTCAGACCAAGGGTCCATCAAGCCCAGTATCCTGTTTCCAAAAGTGGTCAAACCAAGCCACAAGTACCTGGCAAGTACCCAAACACTAAGTAGATCCCATGCTACTGATGTCAGTAATACCAGTGTGGCTATTCTCTAAGTCAACTTGATTAATAGCAGTTAATGGACTTCTCCTCCAAGAACTTACCTAAACTTTTTTTAAACCCAGCTACACTAACTGAACTAACCACATTGTCTAGCAACAAATTTCAGAGCTTAATTGTGCATTGCGTGAAAAAGAATTTTCTTCGATTAGTTTTAAATGTGTTACTTGCTAATTTCATGGAGTGCCCCCTAGTCCTTTTATTATCTGAAATAGAAAATAACTGATTTACATTTACTCATTCTAAACCTCTCATGAATTTAAAGACCTATACCATATCTTCCCTCAGCCGTCTCTTCTCCAATCTGAACAGCCATAACCTTTTTAGCTTTTCCTCAGAGGAGCTGTTCCATCCCCTTTATCATTTTGGTCACCCTTCTCTGTACCTTCCCCAGTGCAACTATATCTTTTTTGAGAAGCGACGACCAGAATTGTACACAGTACTCAAGATGCCGTCTCACCATGGAGCAATACAAGGGCATTATGACATTTTCCATTTTATTCACCAATCACCATTCCCTTCCTAATAATTCCCTTCTTAATAATTACTTCTTTAGCAATGCTCTCTTCTACGAAAATTTGACAACCTGATTTTCTTCTTTGTCTTTTTCAGCTTCACCAGATATTCTTCTCTGTGTTCTTTTTGAGAACTGTTCTATTTTTTTTAAATGATAGCATAGCATAGCAATGATGGCAGATAAAGACCAAATGGTCCATCCAGTCTGCCAAGCAAGTGGCTTATGTTAGTAACTGCCACATCAAGCAGGTTAACCTCATTTGTTCTATTAAGGGTAGTAGCTGCTGCTCCAGACAGGTTACCCCCATGCAATCTGTTAAGGGCAGTATCTGCTGTTCTGTGGTTATTCCCATACAGAATTGTTACACCTAAAGTTAACATAGTTTACCCCATTTCTCCATTAGCAACCTCAAGCCTTTAGTGATCTACATGTTTAGCCCATGCCCTATTAAATTCATTTACTGTTCTCGCCCTCACCACGTTTTTCAGGAGAGCATTCCAGGCATCCACCACTCTCTCCATGAAGAAATATTTCCTGATGGTGGTTCTAAGTCATCCATCTTGGAACTTTACTTTGTGACCCCTCGATGTACAGTTTCCTTTCCAACAGAAAAACTTTGATGTTTGTGCCTTTCAGGTATCTAAAGGCTGGGAAGGAGGGATTTCTAATGTTCCAGCACCTCAGAGTGCATGGGGGATTGGGGGGGGGGGGGGGGGGGGGGAATGGTCAGATACCAGTGTCCTTCCAAATCTGTACTGATGGATTTCAATCCCTGGCATCAAAGGGATGGATTTGGTGGAGCTTATTGAGGCGCTTTCTGATATCAGTTCTCCTCTTCGGCAAACATCTAAGTGTATGGTTTTGGTTTTAGTTTTTATACTTCTGGAAATGTCTTCCATTCTTTCACCTCTTCTGAGGTCCGGATGTTCTCCCACTTATTCCTTCAGCACTCACAACCAGCTCCATATTCTGCTTATTTTTTCATAGATTTGTAGAAGAGAGGCAGATTCATGAAAAAAAAAGAGGTCTGTGCATGCACAGTTTAGTATGTATACATTTATATTTTATTTTATTTAACAAATTTTATATACCGACATACACTGTGAGTATCACATCGGTTTACATTGAAACAAGAACTTAGCTTAAAATGATTTACATATAATTCTTCATATATGTGAGTAAAATGAACTGAAAGTAAATGAACTAAGTGTAACATGAACTGTCTGCAAATGTGGGTAACACGAGCTAAACTTAAAATGGGGAACAAGAGCTTATTTTACAGCATTTTACACTATTTTACAGAGGGCTCTTTGTAAATGTGAATCTTTAGAAGAGGGGACTGGGGGGGAGCAGAGAGGGGGATTACAGGTATTATGGGAAGAACCAGGGGTGGGTGGGCAAGAAAGGAACGAGAAGCCTGAAGGATTCAGTCTGGTATGGTATATGCCTGTTTGAATAGCCAGGTCTTTAGCTTCTGTTTAAATTTCTTTGGGCAGAGTTCCTGGTGTAGACTAACTGGCATAGAGTTCCACAGCACAGGCCCGGCAGTGGACACTGGACAGTGATCAAGCTTTAGTGGATGCTAGGTTGTAGAGTTTGGGGGAGGGTGTGCGTAAGGTTGCCAGGTTTTGATTTCTGGTCGGTCTTAAGGAAGTGTGGAATATTAACGTTTCTTTGAGCCAATTCATGTCAGGATTATGAAGGGCTTTGTGGATGATGGAGAGGGTTTTGTATCGCATACGGTGTCCAATGGGGAGCCAGTATAGATCCTGGAGGACAGGTGATATGTGTTCATTTCTATGGGTGTTAGTGAGGATGTGAGCGGTAGTGTTTTGAAGGATTTGGAGTGGGTGGATGGTGTTTTTAGGGAGACCTAGGAGAATGGAGTTGCAATAGTCTATTTTCGAGAAAATAGTTGCCTGCAGTACTGTACGAAAATCGGAGAGATGAAGGAGGGGTTTTAGTTTTTTCAAGGTGTGTGACCACACTGCTTTTAACTTGCAGATGGTTCAGTTTTATGGGTTAGTGTGCATGCTAATGGTGTTCACGTTCTACTGAGGCTATTTTTACTGCATGCACTAACAATTTTAGTGTATCACATACTAACATTTTAGCATGCATGTTAAATTTTTAACACATGTACCAACACATTGTTAGAGCAAATTTTAGTGCATAGGCCCTCATGTCTGTTATTAAGTGAGGAAGCTAGTGCCTCCATTGATTCCCTTTGTTTCAAAGTTTTAGATCATTATGAATCTCCCCCCCCCCCCCCCCATGGCAGAGAGAATAAAGAGCATGCTACCATTTAAGTGAACTGCAGCAGAGAAAAAAAAGAGGACAACGCAGCTATGTAACATAAGTCATCAGCCTAGGAAACCCAGAATGAGATTGAAAAGTTTGCCAGACCTTTTACTGTGAAGGTGCTTAAATGGCCATTAATAGATGAGTCAGAGGCTCAGGTAGGGGATCTGTATGTCACAGTCCCCTGGACTACTGTTGGTAACCTGCAGTGAAATATCATTTTAAATCAAAGGATAGCAAAATCCTAAATTATAGAACTATGAGAGAGGGAGTTATGAGAGAAATGTACTGAAAAAACAATCCTAGAAAGCAAACAGATTCTCACCCTAACAATGGTTGTTAGATCTTTGGGTACCCAGTTCTCAGACAACAAAAGAAAAAGGCCAGGCAGGATGGAGGAATAAGCACATATTGTCTTTCCATGGTCCTGCCTGGTCTTGGTCTTTTGGCTGAGAGATGACCCATCCAGGGTGGGTTACAGCAAATGACTGGCCATGAGCCTAGTGGAGCTGTAAACACAAGCCAGGGAAAACCCTCCTACCAAAGAAGATGAACTGAAGGACAGTGGCGATCTGAAGGTGGAGCGGTCCCCCAGGAGGAAAGGGACCCCAGCAGCAGATCAGGCGGTGACTCTGGGTCCCCCTTGAACAATGGGACCCCAGTGGCAGATTGAGCTGTCCCCCAGGAGGATGTAGACCCTAGCAGCAGGTCCAGAGGCACAGTTGGGTTTCCCAGGAGGGTGTGGACCCCAGTGAAAGACTGAGAGGTGGAGTTGGGTACAGGAGGGAGTGGTCCCCAGCATTCGCACAGACCCTTCAGTGGAGCAGAAGCAGCACTGAGGAGATGGCAGCGGTATAGATACAATGGACCCTCCCCCTCACCGGCCAACACTGCCCACCAGCCCAGTTGCATCTTTTCACATGGGTGAAACTTGGGGAAAAAAAGAGGGGATGATATTAATAACACTTGATTAAGCGGCAACTCAAGAGGACCTTTCTATTCTATATGGTGGTATACTGTGGCGGCCAACAACCCCAAATTTCCAAAATATTAAATGTTCTTGCTACCTTGCAGAAATGTATATAGTTGTGTGGCCTGAGACTATTAACCACAGTAGATAATAGAGATGTGAATCGTGTCCTCGATCGTCTTAACGATCGATTTCGGTTGGGAGGGGGAGGGAATCGTATTGTTGCCGTTTGGGGGGGTAAAATATCGTGATATATCGTTAAAATCGTTAAAACCCGCTAAAACCCACCCCCGACCCTTTAAATTAAATCCCCCACCCTCCCGAACCCCCCCCAAATGACTTAAATTACCTGGTGGTCCAGCGGCGGTCCGGAACGGCAGCGGTCCGGAACGGGCTCCTGCTACTGAATCTTGTTGTCTTCGGCCGGCGCCATTTTCCAAAATGGCGCCGACAAATGGCGGCGGCCATAGACCAACAGGATTCGACGGCAGGAGGTCCTTCCGGACCCCCGCTGGACTTTTGGCAAGTCTTGTGGGGGTCAGGAGGCCCCCCCCAAGCTGGCCAAAAGTTCCTGGAGGTCCAGCGGGGGTCAGGGAGCGATTTCCCGCCGTGAATCGTTTTCCGTACGGAAAATGGCGCCGGCAGGAGATCGACTGCAGGAGGTCATTCAGCGAGGCGCCGGAACCCTCGCTGAACGACCTCCTGCAGTCGATCTCCTGCCGGCGCCATTTTCCGTACGGAAAACGATTCGCGGCGGGAAATCGCTCCCTGACCCCCGCTGGACCTCCAGGAACTTTTGGCCAGCTTGGGGGGGGCCTCCTGACCCCCACAAGACTTGCCAAAAGTCCAGCGGGGGTCCGGAAGGACCTCCTGCCGTCGAATCCTGTTGGTCTATGGCCGCCGCCATTTTTCGGCGCCATTTTGGAAAATGGCGCCGGCCGAAGACAACAAGATTCAGTAGCAGGAGCCCGTTCCAGACCGCTGCCGTTCCGGACCCCCAGGTAATTTAAGTCATTTGGGGGGGGGGGATTGAAGGAGGTAGGATTTGGCAAGGAAATGTTTAAGTTATTTGGGGGGGGGTTCGGGAGGGTGGGGGATTTAATTTAAAGGGTCGGGGATGGGTTTTAGCGGGTTTTAGTGTGCCGGCTCACGATTCTAACGATTTATAACGATAAATCGTTAGAATCTCTATTGTATTGTGTTCCATAACGGTTTAAGACGATATTAAAATTATCGGACGATAATTTTAATCGTCCTAAAACGATTCACATCCCTAGTAGATAAGTATGCTGTTTGACATCCTATTAGCAATGTACATAGTTATGTAGAAGTATATATACTTGTATAGTCTAATGAACTTGTATATATTTGTACATACTGCCAGCATTGTACACAGTCCCATTTGTTTTCCTAGGGTGAAGGGAGGGAACTCCCACCCACTAATACCTCCTTCCCCAGTTGGAGCCACCAGGCGCCAAGAAGGAGAGGACCGATAGAGTATGCCCTAGGGGGCTCCTGCCAGGTCATTACAATTACAAATTTCAAAATGCCATGAATTCCTGGCTAGTTTTGAAGTTCCATTTTAATATCCCGATTGTAGCATCACTGATGCAATGGCCTGGCCTGGAAATAAAAAACTTGCACAAATGTTTCTTGCAAGAAATGCAAAACCATTCCCATGCCAGCAAATCATTTCTATACACTGAGCATGTCAGCTCCTTGAAAAGAATTCCAGCAGAACAAACATCTGGCAAATTTCACTAGAGCAGAGATTACGAGAAGGTGAAAAAAAAAAAAAACCTTGTGCCCCCCCATCACCTCCACTACCATGGCATTAGAATCTATAATATGTAGTAATTTGTATTTGGAAAGAGGAAAGTGAGTGAGGGTTGAGAAAGGGATCAAAACAACTTTTTCTGAAGAAGTTGATCTGGTGTAATAGATGCCTTGTGACATCATGATTTTAAGCCAGATTGACTTCAAAGGGGCAGAAAAGTTTCATGTGTATTTGATGTCAAATGGCACAACTAACTCTATTAAACTTTACAAAAAGCCAATACATGTAACCTTTCAGTAATGTTTAGTCTAACGGAGGAAGAACATAAGTGTGTGCTCACTATTTACTTAATAGTCTTCATGACATTTGGGATGGTTCCATGTGGAAGTCTGGCGCTCAGGCATGTGTAATAGAAATGGTGTAGAAAAAGAATGACTTAAGTAACCAACACAGAGCTAGAATTCAAGGGTAAGTGTATACTGAATGAAAATGTCTTTAATGCAGCAGTTCAACACAAGTGCACCCAAAACATAAATGGTTTAAAAATGCTTACTGGCAGATATAACGTACAATTTAAATTGTATATGGTATATTCCTTTGGGAAAAACATCTTTCCAAAAAAGGTTATTTTCTATATAATTGTAGGTCAACAGCACCACAGTATTAAACTCTTGATTATGCTCCCTAGTAATGTTCTATCCCTCTCTATTGTATCCTTTCAGAGCTATCTGTACCACTGGAGCAACTCTTTCTATGGCGCTTGCAAAAGGTAAAGAACCAACAAACCTAGAGGATATATATAAAATGCTTATGTTCAGACAACACTTTTTATTAAATATATTAATTCAAAACAATTATTTAAACCTTCCTAATACATAGGATCACCTATCTAAGCGGACTCTTAACTCCTAAAATCCATCATACATTCATTACCCTACATTCACACTATACATCCACACCCAATCATACCCTCATGATAAAACCACCAGCAATTCCAAATATGAAATGAATCTATCAAACATATCTTCACATGAAAAACGGGTAGTGAAACTACCTCACAATTAAATATTAATTAAAGTGTGTTAATTAATATTGTCTACTTTCATCTCCTATTTTCATATGCTCTAAATATATTACAGAAAATGTTAAGCTCCTAGACCAACTCTTACCCAAATAAAAGACTCTTACCCAAATAAGGGACGCTGGATTTGAGTTTGAGCATAGCTAGTGATCGTGTATCACAATGGCATAAGTGGTTTTTGCATTTTTGGAGACCGTTGAAAGGAGATCGTTGCAAGGTTTAGAGGACCGCGGGTGAAAATATACTGTGAAATATTTGCTTTTCATTTGGGTAAGAATCGGTCTAGAAAATATACTGTGAATTGCTTGCTTTTTATTTGGGTAAGAGTTGGTCTAGGAGCTTAACATTTTCTGTAATATATTTAGAGCATATGTATTTTTTACGGAGTGATATGGGGTAAAAAGTTGAGCAAAACAGTTGAACAGTAAATGAATTTTCCCGTATTTGATGTAATTAGAGCTAGTAATGGACATCTTTTATATGTGTGTTATAGATACTTAAACGCATCAAGTTATGAAACACACAGGAAGCAGCGGATGGTGAAGGAATATTACGCTGGATACATTTATGGTGTATGATTTTAAGAAGTCGGGGTGATGCAATGCAGGTTGGAATTTTGTTATTAGATGGAGGTTTTGTGGTGTAGCTGACCGTATATTTTTAGTAATAATAAGGTAAAGATTATGTGTAATATGAATGATATACATTTCTCATAGGATCCTATCTATATGCGGTGACATAGTGATGAAATTTAAGGAAGAAGTTGATGAATTTAGAATATCAGAAACATAACACAGATTATATGTCCATATGAAGAAGGGCAGTTGCTTGTGATTATAAGGACTCCCTGAGGAAGCCCGTCATAACGGGTGAAACGAGATCTTCGTTGGAGATGAAAGTAGACAATATTAATTAACACACTTTAATTAATATTTAATTGTGAGGTAGTTTCACTACCCGTTTTTCATGTGAAGATATGTTTGATAGATTCATTTCATATTTGGAATTGCTGGTGGTTTTATCATGAGGGTATGATTGGGTGTGGATGTATAGTGTGAATGTAGGGTAATGAATGTATGATGGATTTTAGGAGTTAAGAGTCCGCTTAGATAGGTGATCCTATGTATTAGGAAGGTTTAAATAATTGTTTTGAATTAATATATTTAATAAAAAGTGTTGTCTGAACATAAGCATTTTATGTATATCCTCTAGGTGTGTTGGTTCTTTATAACAAAGATAGAGGGACTGCATGATTATTGTTAGCTTGCAAAAGGTAGGCACCCTCAGCATTATAGCTCCAGATGATGTTTTACAATTAGGCAGAAGATTATTTTAAAGGTATTTTTAAGTCTTAGGGGTAACAAGAAATATTTCTAATATAGTGCTATCTGACAAGTGTTCTCTAACTGCAGGTATATCAGCATAATGCAAGTTTTAATCAGCAATAGTCATGTTGAGGTGCCTAAGGTTTTTTGATTCCCTAAAGAATCACCCTCATCCTTTTCCCCTTCAAGATACACAAAGAGTAATTCAGGCAACGCATTACAAGGTTCCTCCCATCCCTTGTCTTCATTTTCCAGTAAGTCTTTTTAATATCAAGGCCTTAATTTACATCCCCCCTCAGTGCGGAAATGAAATTTGTTATTGTTGGATTTATTCCCTCTCTAAAGGCACACCCCTTTCAAAAACCCCAGTACATGGTAAGTGACTTAAGTGATGGCCCTCACTCCCACTAGAGCAAGGCAAAAGAGCACATTAGAAGCCAAACGTTGCATCTGCAAATCACCTCTCAAATTACAGAGAAAATAATGTAAATAAAAACATAAGATATACCATGCTGGGTCCATCAAACCCAGTAACCTGTCTCCTATATTGGCCAGTCTGGCTTACAAGTACCTGGCAGAATCAAAAAGTTAGAGATATTTCTTGTTTCTTACTCCCAGTAAGATCAGTAGCTACCTGGTTAATATTTGATTGACTTTTCCTCCAGAAACTTGTCCAAACCTCTTTTAAACCTTGTTATGCTAGTCATTTTAACCATGTCCTCTGACCACAGATACAATAGATTAATTGTGGAACAGTACTTTCTGCGATTTGTTTTAAATCTGTTGGCTGTTAGTTTCACAGAGTGTGCCCTTGTTTATGTAATGCCCTCTTGACCGTTTACCTTGCGGGGGCATTTCTGGGTCTGGAACCAACCTGGCATGTGCCCCTCCCCCAGGACAGACTACATTGGTCTTGACATTCTTGCAAATGGTGCCTCCACCTGAGGAAGAAAGTGTTAGTGGGTGGGATTTCACTCTCTTCACCCCAGGAAAACAAATGGGCCTGTGTACAAGGCAGGCAGTATGGACAAATATATGCAGGTTTATTAGACTATGCAAATATATAAATTTCTACATGACAATGTACATCACTAATAGGATGTGAAACAGTAAACTTATCTACACATGGTTAATAGTCTCAGGCCACAAAAATATATACATTTCTACAAGGTAGCAAGAACATTTAATGTTTGGAAATTTGGGGTTGTTGGCCATCATATACCACCATATAGAATAGAATGGTCCTCTTGAGTTCCCGCTTAATCAAGTGCTATTATTATCTTCTCCCTTTTTTTCCCAAGTCTCACCCATGTGAAAAGATGCAACTGAGAGGGTGAGCAGTGTTGGCCTGGAGGGTCCATTGTATCTACATCGCTGTCACCTCCTCAGTGTCACTTCCGCTCTGCTGAAAGGTCCATGCCAACACTGGGGTCCACGCCCTTCTGAGGACCTGACTCCACCTCTTTGTTTGTCGTTGGGGGTCCATGCCCTCCTTGGAAACTCAGCTTTGCCTCCTGGAATGCTGCTGGGGTCCACACCCTCCTGGGGGACTGCTCAATCTGCTGCTGGGGTCCACATCCTCCTGGGGAACTACTCAATCTGCCACTGGTGTCCACACCCTCCTGGAGCACCACTTGATCTGCCGCTGGGGTCCATGCCTTCTTAGGGGGACCACTTGATCTGTCATTGTGGTCCACACATTCCTGGGGGACACTTGATCTGCTGCTAGGGTCTACATCTTCTTGGTGACCACTCGATCTGCCACTGGGGTCAACATTCTCCTGAGGGACCACTCGATCTGCCACTAGGATCCATGTCTTCTTGGGGACTACTTGATCTGCTGCTAGGATCTCCTTGCTCAAGGGGGACCCAGAGTCACCTCCTGATCTGCTGCTGGGGTCCCCGCCCCTTGGGGGACTGCTCACCTATAGCAAAAAACAATATACATGCATAAATCAGGGGCTGTGCATAAATTTGTGTATGTAAAAAAAAAGGCATAGATGGGACGTTCCAGGGAGAAGGGCCAACTTAGCAGGTGAGGGGGGAGGAATGTGTCTAAATAACTTGGATAAAATCTATTCACATATCCCTTTAAAATTGGAAGTACAAATATGCAGTTATGTTATTTGCACACACTTATCTGGCTACATTCTGACTTATCCCGCTATGTAGCACTCTTGTCTCTTCTTAGATGGTCAAAATTGAACTTTATCTGGATAAATAGCATTTTTATTTACTTATCTGGCTATCTTACATAAACAGTAAACAAGATGGGCAAGTAGCGCTTTTCAGACTTCTCCGACTAAGTGCCCCTGCTTAGCCAGATAAATCAAAATTTAGTTGGATAAATCAGTTAAATGCCACAACTTTTTTTTTTGATAAGTCCGAACTTGCGCGGCTCGTGGTTTTCACATATGCGAGCATTTGTGTGCGTATATACTCGTATATTATAACCTGCGCATATCATATCATGTAGGTTATAAAATACGGTAGCAACATTGCGTGCACCCATATAAATGCAAAAATGGGTGCACGTGAGCAGTTTTGAAAGTTATCCTTCCTTTCTTTCAAAGATTGTTCACCTTGTCTTGCTCCTCAGTGTGAAGAATCCTACTCACCAATCCCTCACACTGCAGCCCCTAATATGATGCTCAGGACCATCTGTTCTATTTGGGTGAAGGGCTGGAGTGCCTCTCTGCCCTTTTTCTTGCCAGTTACTCCTTGACCTTATGTGTAAGGTGACTGAGGTCTTGCACGTTTCTGTTGTTGTGGAAGACTACATTAAGTTTATGGTAGATTTTCTCCCAAGTCTGCTTCTTTCTGTATAATCCCACTTTCCTGAACTCCTTCCTATACAGAATATTCTGGATCTTCATGACCTCCCTGACAGGAAGGCCCATCTTCCATAGCTGGGTTCCTTTCCTCCAGACATGGTGCAGTTAGGAAGTTAGGATATGAGACCTACACTTAAATACCCTCATTTGTACATCATGGCTACATAATTATATGTATAACAGGGCAGATTTTTCACAAATAAAATGTATGCATATATTTTTATAAAATGCACAGCAATTTTTAGCACAAAACCTGTACATGTATACATTTATATTATGTACGCATGCACAATGCCCTTTTCAAAGTGGCAAATGCATATTTTCTTATATGTGTATGTGTAGAGTTGTCCTATATGCTAATTATTAAGAGATCAATATTCAAACCATGTTCAGTGCTGTTTATCCACATAAGTAAAGTTTATGCAGTTAAGTAGTGGCCACTGAATATGCGCCTACATTCAGTGGCTGCCACATCACTTATGTGGCTAAAAAGTTAGCATAGCTGCATAAATTGTCTATGAGTAGTAGGCGGATCAGGGCAGAGCAAGTTAATCATATAAGTTATGTGGCATACTAGGGATATTCAGTCTTAGCCGCATAAGTTATTTTAACTTAAACCTGCCATAGATGCATAGCAGCCTGCAATCCAGTGTATGGGTGTGAGAGTGGGTGCAGTAAGCTTTCCAGAAAAGGGGCTTGAGTCTGGGATGACATGGAATTTTGCATGCAAAAGAAGAAGCCATATACAAAATGTAACAAATATAAAAATTTATAAAAATTTGAAATTAGAAAATATATGCAAAGTTAAATAAAAATGAAAGGGGAAGGGAAGGTACAATCTAGGGGCTATGGTTGTCGTCACATACCTAGTAGATCAGGAGTGGCTGTTAGGACCTCTTTAGCATGCACTTGATGCTCCAACACTTCCACCACCCTCCTGAGATCCGTTCACATCTCGCTGACATCTTTCCCCTTCCTCTGGACTGCAGTCCCCCCATAGCCATAACAGTCTGGGCCTCTGTACTTGGAGCAGGTGCTCCAGCCATTGAGTCAGCCTCTGCAGCCAGGGGGTGCTGCCCAGATGCAACAGCAAGCTCCAAGATGAGATGCACGCACATGTGCCACTGCAATGGCCAGGTACCTGGTGTTCTGAGATCCCGGGGAAAATGGGAAAGTGACCGTGCAGGGATGGGGACAGGAAGTGGAGGATAATCAGCCAGAGGCCCAGGGTCATCAGTTGCCAGGGAGTGTGGGGGAGGGGGGGTGTTTCAGCTCATGTGCCACTGTGGGTGGTGGTGGCTAATGGCCACCTGCAACAGGTACTGCAGCTACCTCAGCAGGAGGAGCAAGTTCCTTCACTTCATCTTCTGCAACCCCTTTCTCAAATGAGGAGGAGCTGGTGGAAAGACAAAAATGTGTGTGTCACACCATCAGATGCTGTACACTGAGTGTGAAGTGTAGCATCATACAAACTGTAAGGGTGCATTGCATTTATGGGAGAGGTGGAAACAATGGATTGCTATCTTAGCTATGGGACACCAGATCTCACGAGGTTTGCAGGGCCACATAACAATTCTACCAGGAACATTGGCTTCTGTACAGCTGTCTTTTACAGCATGGTACCTACTTAGGCTCTGAGGTATGCCCAGTGGCAGGTGATATGTATTGGAGTGTGTCTTGGATTCTACCCTTTCACAGCCATGATGCAACCACTAGGCTTCCATGTTGGAAGGCAGGAATACAGATTTCCCTGGTAACAGTATTTTGAGTTGGTCTTTACACTCTACTTACTTATATAGTAATAAAACTAGTGCTTCATGATATGGAAGTCCATGACCCAGGGGTTGTGCTGTTTCCACCATTCAGCTGGATGGATGCTTATGGGTTCTAGAATGTTGTTTCCCTATACACGATGGCTGAGGCAGGCTATTTTTGGCTGGCAGAGCAATAGTGCTGTCTAGTGTCTATGAGGGTCCATATTGACATCTCCCTGATGGGAGTGATGGGAACTTACCTCCACCTTCTTCCTGCCTGCCATGCAACTGCTCTAACATTCCCCCACCAGGAAGTGAAACTCCCGAGCATTCTTCTTGGGATCCTCTATCTGTACAGATAAAACGTTAGAATAAAAGGCTGTTAATAGAATGTTGTTGGTTCTCTGATATCCTCAATGTCATGTTTCCAGTCATAAAAAAAATAAATTAAATGAATCCCCCGGTTCACCTTAGAGAGATTATGTAATGTAGGCCCACTATTCATTCAGCCTATCGCTTTATACTTCCATAGGCAGGTAACCCTTGACCCACTATTACTGCAGCTCTTCATTGTCCACATCAATTTATGCAGTTTAGCTTGTTACAGCAAATGACACATTAATGCCAATCGCTGTACCCTGCATGCCCTGTGCCCTGCACTACCAGCCCTGGAGTTTTCCTTATGCCATAAGGGCACTGGTGCTGTTCACTGAAGGTTGTGCAGCTCCTGCTTATGTAGATATGGGGCTGTACACTGCCCCAATGTGCCCATGTGTGAGGAAGCAATTTAACATGTGAAACCTTTTCTCAGACTTCTGTGCAGAACTATATGCAAAGTGCTAGAGGCTGCACCTAGTTTATGTTGTTTTGCACATATACCCTGGTTGCCATCACTGTATATTATTTTTCATCCCCTTGTTTCCTAAAGACGTTACCACCCGGAGCAGGAAGCTCCATGATTAAACTCCTGCTGTAGGCCCTGCCATGCTTGGGTCATGATTCGGGTGTTGCGGTGGACTCACCTGATGGAGGAAAAGCAGGTGTTCATTTTTACAATGAGTTTGGCCAGCCTGGCCACATCCTGGGCCAAAACGTTTGGCTTCCTTGCTGGGGGGCCCATTTTGGAATGAGGCTGCCCCAGCAAAATCATTAAGTATACATGCGTGCTACAAAGACTGTGTGCATACTAAAGATCCCAAGTACATGTATGAAAAAGTATGCACATACTTTGGGGTCAGAGATGCACATATTTTAAAACCTGTACAGACTACTCTGTGCAGATTCTAACACACTTGATGGTAGTGCAGGGCACAGGGCATGGAACCGTAAAGTGCGTATGTCGAGTAGCACGGATATGTTTGAAATTTAGGCTTACTATAGGCAGATTAGAAAAGTTTAATTTTGCTCTAACAGCTGTGGGCGAGCATTTCTCGTTTTGGGGGCAAAAGTCAAGCTGCTTGTATTGGTGTGAACTCCATGTTAGTTTTTACCTATGGGGTTACCCTGGGTCTGTCCTGGCTTCAACAGCACCAGGTATCATGTGGAACACGTTAGAATTGTCATGGTGGAGTCCAACCTGCCTCTCCTCTTCTCTCACCTCTCTTTCCCCACGGCCCGCCTGATACTGGTGGCCACCATTCCAGGCTACCACCACCATATTCTAGGGATGTGAATCGTGTCCTCGATCGTCTTAACGATCGATTTCGGCTGGGAGGGGGAGGGAATCGTATTGTTGCCATTTGGGGGGGTAAAATATCGTGAAAAATCGTTAAAAATCGTTAAAAATCGAAAAATCGAAAAATCGAAAAACCGGCACATTAAAACCCCCTAAAACCCACCCCCGACCCTTTAAATTAAATCCCCCACCCTCCCGAACCCCCCCCCAAATAACTTAAATAACCTGCGGGTCGTTAAAAATCGAAAAATCGAAAAACCGGCACATTAAAACCCCCTAAAACCCCACCCCCGACCCTTTAAATTAAACCCCCCACCCCCCCGACCCCCCCCCAAATAACTTAAATAACCTGCGGGTCCAGCAGCGGTCCGGAACGGCAGCGGTCCGGAACGGGCTCCTGCTCCTGAATCTTGTCGTCTTCAGCCGGCGCCATTTTCCAAAATGGCGCCGAAAAATGGCGGCGGCCATAGACGAAAAAGATTGGACGGCAGGAGGTCCTTCCGGACCCCCGCTGGACTTTTGGCAAGTCTCGTGGGGGTCAGGAGGCCCCCCACAAGCTGGCCAAAAGTTCCTGGAGGTCCAGCGGGGGTCAGGGAGCGATTTCCCGCCGCGAATCGTTTTCGTACGGAAAATGGCGCCGGCAGGAGATCGACTGCAGGAGGTCGTTCAGCGAGGCACCGGAACCCTCGCTGAACGACCTCCTGCAGTCGATCTCCTGCCGGCGCCATTTTCCGTACGAAAACGATTCGCGGCGGGAAATCGCTCCCTGACCCCCGCTGGACCTCCAGGAACTTTTGGCCAGCTTGTGGGGGGCCTCCTGACCCCCACGAGACTTGCCAAAAGTCCAGCGGGGGTCCGGAAGGACCTCCTGCCGTCCAATCTTTTTCGTCTATGGCCGCCGCCATTTTTCGGCGCCATTTTGGAAAATGGCGCCGGCTGAAGACGACAAGATTCAGGAGCAGGAGCCCGTTCCGGACCGCTGCCGTTCCGGACCGCCGCTGGACCCGCAGGTTATTTAAGTTATTGGGGGGGGTTCGGGAGGGTGGGGGATTTAATTTAAAGGGTCGGGGTGGGTTTTAGGGGTTTTAGTGTGCCGGCTCACGATTCTAACGATTTATAACGATAAATCGTTAGAATCTGTATTGTATTGTGTTCCATAACGGTTTAAGACGATATTAAAATTATCGGACGATAATTTTAATCGTCCTAAAACGATTCACATCCCTACCATATTCTGAGTTCTCCAATGTGTTTTCTATGCCGTGGACTGGCATAGACTTTCTCCCAGACAAGGTACCCCTGTGAGGGAGGGTCTATCCGTTATCTGTCCCAGAAACTGAGGCCATGAATCAGTATATCAAAGAGAGCTTGGTGAGGGGCTTCATTCGGACATCCTCTTCTGCCAGAGAGGGTTTTTTCTTTGTGGGCAAGAAGGGTAGCACCCTCAGGCCCTGTACTGATTAGAAGATAAAGAGCTGTTTTTTCTGGGTCTTTTGTCTTCCTATTTTGGTGTACTAGGCCCCCACAGCTTGGAAACCACACCGAAAAGGAAGGGGGCAATTGCTTTGCTAGTCCACAAACTGTCCAGTAAAGGTGTCCCAGAGTTGTTTAAGGGATTTTGGGATTCATTCTTGGAGTTTTTTGGTGACAGCCCGGGTGTTTGACCTGGGAAGGGATTACAGGGAAGTCTTTTATGTGGTGGCCAGGATAGGGAAGGCTCCAGTCCGAGGTTAGTAGCTGGTGGTGACCAGTTTGGGATTTTTTGAGTGAAAAATTTGCTTTGAAGATCTGGAAGGAAGATATTTGCTGCCATCCTTCCTGCCCTGAAGTAAGGAAAATCAGAAGAACTATTTCTTTCCTGCTGCCAGGACCTTTCAACTAAAAGATCCTGTGTGTCATCTAGAAAGAGAGAACTGTGAATACGATATTTTTGTTATACTTGGAGGGCCCCATCTTCACCCTCGGGAGAGGAGGTACAAGTGGAAGTTGAGCAGAAACTGAAACACTATTTTTTGTCTGCCAGTATTTTTGGAAGGGGTATCCAACTCTTGTCCACCTGAGAAGCCTTGCTTTTCCATGCCCTGGAGGGTATCTTTCCCTGGCCCAATTATTGAGAGACACTTGCACAGAGATCACAAGCTGTTTAGGCCAAGAACTGATGTGTAAAATGCCACTACTTATGTTTGAAAAATAGCTACAGAAAAGTTTTGTTTGGACACCCAACTCGAACATCCAGAGTATTTTGTTGGCATTCGCATCCCTCCCTTAAAAAAGTGAAGCCAGACCTCCCAAGGAAAAAGAAGAACAGAGTCACGTCCAGTACCTTGAACTCTGGAGAAATATTTTCTTCCCCCCACCCCCAATCGGTAAAAGCTCGACACCCCGGGGCCATGGGATTGTACGAAAAACACATGGGTTGGCCTTGGGTCTTGGGTATCCCTATTCTCTAGACTCAAGCACCAGAACAGGGGCTAAATATATAAATACATATATGAAGAATATTAATCATTTGTTTTATTAATATTTCTGGGCCTATGCATTAAAACTGAGGCTAAAAAAGTTTTATTGTGCAACTCAGTA
Source organism: Rhinatrema bivittatum (assembly GCF_901001135.1). Lineage (NCBI taxonomy): Eukaryota > Metazoa > Chordata > Amphibia > Gymnophiona > Rhinatrematidae > Rhinatrema > Rhinatrema bivittatum. Next base: position 127,178,369 of record NC_042622.1, on the reverse strand, counting down.
AAGTTTTTTTTTGTGCACATTAAAATGGGACATATATGTGCTTTCCACTAAATTTTATCAAAAGCAGGCTAATGTGTTTTCCATAGTGTGGCCATGATGCTAGTATGGCTGTTAGATTCCACACTAGCTGCCACAAAATCCCCCATGTTTTAATTGTGTGTTTTAGAATGAATGGTGCTGTTTTAATTATGTATGTTTTACTGTAAACCGCCTAGATGGTCAGACCCTGACCATTTCGCGGTATATACAAACTTTTTTTCTTTTTTTTTTTTTAATTCTTTATTTCTAATTTTTTGAATAACAAATATGTAAATCATTCCATTCAATTAAATCCATTGAAATGTAATTATACATTTTCAACTCAGAAAGGAAAAAAACCCCAAAATTATTTCCAGTAATTATATATCAGTAGAAACATCGTTGAAAACTCTCAATTTGTATATCCGTAATATCACATTTAGGAATATAAATATAACCACAGGAGGACAGAAATATATGTATATATATGGAGATTCTACAGGTAAATTATATTCTTTTAGGGCAATTAACACAGTTCTACAACTGATTTAAACATTGTTGCCTTACTCATCATGAGACAATGGGGAAGAGGTTACTGGTTCTCGAGTCTCCACAAATTGGCGCATATGTTCTATCTGGGTAAAACTAAATTCTCATTTCCCCTCCTTAATATACACCGACATGGATATCTAAGCAAAAACGAAAAGCCTAAAGAAATAACTCTTTGTCTGATAGCCAGAAATTCACATCGCTTATTGCGAGTAATTGGTACCAAATCAGGATATATTTTAACATTTTGGCCATAAAAAGATACTGGGAATTTCTGGAAATAAGATTTCATAAGTTTACTTATATCAGACGTTGTTATGAAAGATACCATTAAAGTATCTCTATCTAAAACTTCTAATGTTGAGTTTTCTAGGAAACTTGTAAGATTTGCTGGGATTGGAACTACTGTGGCAAAGGCTCTTTTTTTTAACTAAGAAACATGAATATATAGAAAGAATATTTGTGTCAGAAAAAACAAGAACCTCTACTAGAAACCTTTTCAAAGAAACAAAAGGAACTTCTCCAGCTACTTTTGGAAAATTGACTATTCTTAAATTCAAATGCCTGATATTGTTCTCAATCGTTTCAAGGCTCCTTGAATAGGCTAGTTGATCCTTTATCATTGCAGTGTTTAAGGTTTGGAGAGACTTTATATTTTTCTCAGCCTCCCCAACTCTGATAACAACATCATTCTTTTGTTGCTGAATACCCTGAAACTGTTGTTGAAGACTAGAGGAAACAGAGTCAAGTTTAGTCTCCAGTCTATTTATGGCTGAACTTAAACCATTTACCAAGTCCCATATTGCTCCTAATGTTACCGTCTCTGGCCTTGAAGACATAGGCCACAGATCTTCTGGCTGTTCAGGGTGGGAGGTTTCCTGATGGTTTCTCGCAGCTATTACCGCCTCATCCTCCGAGGGTCTCAGGATCGGCTTCTTTTGCTGTTCTTTCTCCATCCCAGATCTTTCTCCTCGGTTCTCAAGAGCCTCCACGGAATTCCTCTCCTCTGTTCTTTTTTCCTCCGATGCCAGTATGGAGCTTGCTCCCTCACGCGTTGTCACGCCCTCCGCGTCATCGGTGGGCGACGCTGCCGCGTCTCCGTCTGCGCCACGCTGGGCAGGAGGTGGATGTTGGTCTGGGCTTAGGGAAGCCTCGTCCAGGGGAGCCTCCCGTTCTCCATCCAGGGAGCTACCAACGGATTCCCTGGGTCCCTCTTTCGCCAGCTGGGTCATGAAGCGGTCAATCTCGAGTTGAAGAAGTGGAGGTAAGGGCTCTGAGGGAAAGACCCTTACTTTCCCTTTTCTTTTGGCAGGCATAGCTCGAAAATTCTTCTATAGGAAATAATAACAGGAACTCAAGACTTTCAATGCTCCTGTTCTGCCGCCATCTTGTCCTCCCTTTACCCACCTATAAAAACTTTTTAAATAAAAAAATAAATGTAAATATGCCTGACATGAAAAGGCCAGTTTAGGGGATTCCATCTGTTCAATCCTTTTCTCAATAAAGACTGTACCAACTTGCTCCATCCCTTGCTGTAAGTACCCCATTCAAAATTCCAGTCCTCTGCAGAACAACTCAAGAAGCTCCCTCCATGGCTACTCCCATTCCAATTCTCCCTTCTCCATCCTGCAAGCAGAAAGCCTCTCTGGGGGCTATGCAAGACCCTCCTCCATCCCTCCCGCACCCCTATCCCCAATGAACACCTACCATTCCAGAGGTGCTTCTTTCTTCTTCTGGCAAAAGGAACTTCAGAGCCCCCCCCCCCCCAATGGAATGGCCCTTATCAGCACTTCACTATATAACAAGCATAGTGAAGCACTGTTAGGTGGCAGTCAGTGGGCAGCCCTGCTGGCAGGAGGGCTCATTTCCTCCTGCCAGAGAAAAAGAAGGCATCTGTGAAATATTAGGTGCCTAGTCCAGAGGAGATTCTTTGGTTGCACCCTAAGGGGGCTTCTACATTCTTGCAGTGTGAGGAATGAATTCAGAGGGAGTGGGTCCAGAGAGGGCGGCTTCTAAGTTCCTGTGGTATTAACAAGTCCACGGCAAGCACAAGGGGAAGAAGAGTATGCCATGCTATTTACTGTGAGCCTGACAGAGCTTTGTTTGCATAATCTACACCCTAATTTACGTGGGATAGCAAACTAATTTTAGCACATCCCCACCAATGTCATTGCAGACACATTTCACATGCACATTATGACAGTAACTTTCAAAGCGGTGCGCGGGCATCCAGAGACACGGCTATTTTATAACATTCATGCATATGTGTGCGCATGTTATAAAATAGCCTGGCTGCACACACAAGTGCACCCGATTTTAAGTGGACGAGTGTCTGTACGTGGAAAAGCTGCTTCTATCACGTATGTAGGGAAACTTTAAAAGGGACGTGCACCAACACCATTGCCTATTTTACCAGTACCTCCCCATTTCACCCAGTTACCAACTAGGTCTTCCAAATCCCTCTGACTTGATTGCCTGTTTCACCCCCCAGTTACCCCAGACCTTTTACACCCCTCTGAAATGGCTCGTTATTTTTATTATTTTACTTATAAGCCATCCATAGCAGAAGTAAGTACATGGCAGGGGGCCTGGGCGCACGCCAGATTGCATAAGTATTTATGCACAAATTTCTGGTTTAAGTCCTAAAATGCCTATACCTTGCCCAGACCACACCCACATCTCGTCCTTTTTTGAGAAGTTCCAAGATGTGTGCGCAGTGGTATTTATGCGTTTATCTGGGCAGCTTTTAAAATCTGCTCGGCGCACATGAGCCCAACATATTCACACATCTCCTAATTCTAATGCTATTCGGGCTTTTAAATAGCATACTATTCTTGTGCATGCAAAATGGCCTTAATGTGCATGCTAACTTTTATTGCACAGACCTTATAATGTGTGAATTGTATGCTTTACACTTTCAATTATATGTACTTTACATTTTACAATTTTTCTCTGCATTTCTATTTTACTTAATGTTATTTAATAATTTTCAATAAATTTGTATTATTTCCAATAGTATTCACTATTCAGTACTTCTCAATATACCTTGATTGGTTAGTGGAACTCAGTGCTTTTCAATGAGTCCCTGTTAGTTTTCTATCAGAATTTATTGAGACCTCTGTTCTGTCAATGGGCTAAGACTGTCTTAATTGTTTGGACAGACAATAAACTGCTCAACAGAGACATTTTTTTCATGATAAATTCATACAAAAAATAGTTAATTTCCGTTACTTAAGTCCTATACTGAAGTCTTTCTTCTGTGTATTCAGAATTTTAATGAATACATTTATCATGTTTAACCTTCCAAACATTTCCAAAATGGAGCTGGTTTGACAGCGAGATCCTCCCTGATGCTGTCAGCTCCCGTCCCAAAAGACAGTTTTCCTTGAACCACGTTTTTAATGCAGAATGAATTTTGATTGGTTGCTTAACATTCTACAGACACTATTTAACTTCTAATTGATTGCTTCCAAATCACCAGATGTGAACGATTTTTATTCTATTAATGACAAATTGGACAGAGATGGGGGCAGAAACAAAGTCTACCCCAGAGAAATGGAGGATTTTATTTACATAATTTTAGAATAAATACAATCACAGAAACCATAGGGTCTCATGAAAAGAATCCCATACATCACAAAGTATTCAATATTTAGGGACCTTCATTTTTGGTTTTTATTGTTCTTTATTTTTCCCGGAAATTTATCAGGGTATATGACAAGAACTAAAACAGGAGAAAATTGGCTGAAAAAAATGACTCCTTAATTTTTCAGGTAAATATCAGAATTTATTTTTGTGGACAGAAGGCAGTACAACAAAACATTATTAAGCAGATTCTCCCATTCACCCACTCAGCAGCATTCCCATCTCTACTCCCATTCCCTGCCTAGCATGTCCCTATCTCTCTCTCCTAACCCCTGCCAAGAATCTCCCTCTGCTCCCTCATTCCCTGCACTGCAATAGGTTTTATCCTTACTGGTGGTGGCTCCAGGCTTCTCCTCTCTGCTTAAGCAGCATGCTTACTGATGCTCCTGTGCTCTATCCCTGTCCTGGGGGCCCTCCAGCCAGTCGAGTTTTCAGGATATCCACAATGAATATGCATGAGAGAAAATGTGCATGCACTGCCTCCATAACATGCAAATCTTCTCTCATGCATATTCATTGTGGATATCCTGAAAACCCGACTGGCTGGTGGGCCCCCAGAACAGGTCGGGGACCACTGCTCTAGAGCACTGCATGTCTACTTTTGCACAGGGCCAGGGAGCTCCCAGGAAAATTCTTCTAGTGGACAAGGCCTGCTTTAAATGCACTCATTGCACCAGGCAGCAGGCACTTTGGTGCCTGCTGCCTGGTGCAATGAGTGCATTTGGCTGCTCAGGGCGTGAGGAGGTGGAACTTGAAAGATAGAATGGACGGAACGTAAAACATAACATTCTACTTTGGCCCATACTGGCTTCCAGCAGTGGCTGGAGGCCTTGAGATGCTGCATCTGCAGCTCTGGAGCAGCTTTATAATCATCCTTAAATTAGGGTGAATATTGGTTTAAACTGATTGTTAGGGGTGGGAAGTCGATATTTCCTATTCCATTGCATTTCGGGGGAAAACAAAAAATGATAGGAAAAACAACATGACATTTTGTGGGTTTTCCTATCATTTTTTGGGGTGGGGGAACCAAAAAGCACATAAAATTTAAAAAAACCAAACAAACCCAAAACACACCCAACCCTTCCCATTTTTTTAAAATATAAAGCCCCCGCACCAGCACCCCATCCACCCACCTGACTCCCACAGGACTCACCCAATATCTGTGCTGGTCTAGCAGGGAGCCTGGGAGCGAACTCCCGCTCCGGGACTGGTGGCTGCCATTAATCAAAATGGCACTGGCCTACCTTTACACTTACCATGTGACAGGGGCTACCGGTGCCATTGGGCACTGCTGGTGGTGGAGCTTTATATTCAAATAAATGGGAAGGATTGGGGATTTCTTTAAAAAAAAATGTAGAACAAAAAAAACAAAAACAATGATCCATGGGTGGATCCGAAATGACCCACCCCAGACCGAAAATGACAATGTGCCAAAATCTTCTGGGGAGGGTGGGGGGGCACCACTACTGATTGTCACCTTTGGAAAAATCATGGACTTTATGAGTAAAAATTGGCTTAAACTGAAAACGAAGAACCCTATCAATAATTATCTTACCAATCTTCTGACCAATTTATTCTTATAGAGATGAATGGGACTTATTTTTACTAGGACACCCAACTCAGACAGTTTGCATTGTTTATACCAAATTACATAGTTTTAAAGAGCGGGCAATTTCTCTTAAAATGCATTAATTTTATAATTTGACTTACTTTCCTGCTTTGTGTCTTTAGCCACTGAAGCCTACGTGAATATTACATCAGGTTTAGTTGTTAATGGCCCACCGGTGCAACTTCTCTTTGTGAACACTGAAACACGTTTGTGATGGAAATTCATTCTTAGACCTCAATGTATTAAACTGCAGAAACCTCCACAAATGGGTCTGTGTTTTATGTGAACAAAGGCCCATTTGTAAAAGTTCTCTCACCTTTGCTGCTTCACAATAGCAAATTTTCATGCATAGTCCATTGCATGCAAAACATTATTTAAAATTCAAAATTATTGAGCTGCTGCAATGTAATATTATGCAAAATTATGAATAGCATGAAAACTGGCACATGAAAATGGTTTTGCAGGATGGTTTTTGGCTAGGGCATGTTGCAAACTTTTATTTGGCTAACTTTGCTAGACAGACTATGAATGTGAACCTCCAGAAGTCTAGTGGCCCATCCTCCACATCCCTTCAATCATACCCTCGGTGCCGGTGCTGGAGGTTTCAAAATGGCGCCGATCGCCTTTGCCCTCACTATGTCACAGGGAGCGTCGCTCCCTGTGACAAAGTGAGGGCAAAAGTGATCGACTGCCAGTATGGCGCCGATCGCCTTTGCCCTCACTTTGTCATAGGGAGCGACCGTCGCTCCCTGTGACATAGTGAGGGCAAAGGCGATCGGCGCCATTTTGAAACCTCCAGCACCGGCACCAGCACTGGCACCGAGGGTATGATTGAAGGGATGGCTCCCGGACCCCCGCTAGACCACCAGGTACATGTAAAAGGTTTTTGGGGGGGTCGGGAGGGTGGGAGAAGCAAAGGGGTAATTTGTAAAGGGTCGGGGTGGGGTTTTTATTATCGGGCCATCGGCGCCATTTTTATCAGTGGTAGCCAAAATGGCGCCGAAGGCCCGAGAGCGGGAGATCGCGCCGGGACCCCTCCCACTGGACCACCAGGTAATTTAACATTTTGGGGGGGGGGTTCGGGAGGGTGGGAGAGCAAAGGGGTCATTTGTAAAGGGTCGGGGTGGGGTTTTTTTTATCTGCTCAGGCCACACTAAAAAATTAACAATGTGAATTGGAATCGGAACCGATTCCAATTCACATCTCTAACGATCCAATTTTTTTTCTCCCACCATCCTAACCTGATTGTTAAAACAATCGGGCACACGATTCACATCTCTACTGCCTACACCATCAGTGAGTTACCATCTACATTCTCTCAGAGCTGTTCCCTGGAACCAGGTACTCGCTCCTTGAGGGCCTGCCTCTATTCCAGCTTCTGTGTTACCTTCCGGGAGAAACCGCTGTGTGAGTAATCAACCAATGAGGCTCTATACCAGAACCCTGTGTATGCTCCACTGTACTCACTATCTCAGTTTCTCTCCACTACAGCACAGCTATTGAGGGATCGCTGTTCTAGTGTCCTGAGGGACTACAAGCCCAGCTGGGCTTCACCTCTACTCACTACTGCCACATCTGGTGGCTTCTCAACTCTGTTTAATAAAAGATAATTCTGTGTTGTGTGTCCTAAAGCTGAGCCTGACCTGTGGCCCCTCTCGGGACTTTCCCCCGGGGGGGGGGGGGGGGTCAGCAGCCACAGGGTCCAAGGGTCAACCCAAAACCTTACAAACAATAACATATTGTTCCTGCCCCTTCCCTTCCAGTTGTTCTCAGTGCTGCCTGGGTGTCATGGGAATAGGCTGGAGGGGCTGGAGCAACAAGTAGGAGATTGGAGATATTGTCCAATAGCATCAGAGCATGAGATCAGGGTGGAGGATTTTGCTGCTGCTGCCAGCATTGAGGTACAGAGAGAACTTTCCCAAGGCAGACTGGTTGAGAAGCACTACAGTAGAGCGCTGTGTATGCAGAATGGTAAGGAACATATAATAGGCATTTTCTGATAAAAGAATTTTGATGGGAGTGTGAGGGGATCTATAGGAAACTCCCTCAGACTACCATAAGGGACCGGGCACAGCTCTCGTCTGGTCCTCCTTACGATCAAGACCCACAAGGAATCCTGGGTGAAGGGAGGAGCCCCTCACCAGAGTATAAGGACTTAGAAGAATTAGAGAGGCCCTGGGGAGCAGGCAGGAACCCACCCTATGCAAAGGCATGCTGTGTGTGATGTCTGTGTGCTACCTGAACTTAAGGTAAGCTGCATTCTTTGTTTGATTTGCTTTTCACTGTAAATAAATTTCACGCAAAGGAAAGAGTCAGAATCTGCCTCCTTATTCCTCCTGGTTGTTTCCCAAGCTGCTATCACCCAGGTTAACCCAGGGAGTTTTTCCAGATAATGAATGATTGAAAGCTAACCAATTTTTTGAATAATAGAAGTTTTTCCAGATAATGGCTCAGGGCCTGGATACCTTGATTTTTTCTTGGATAATGAGCGCTTCTGTTTAATGAATCTTTGGATAAACAGTGCTCTTCTGTATATGAATTTGATTGATTTGATTTATTAACTTGATATTTTTCTCTTTATCAAAATATCAAAATGGAATAGAATAACATAAAATATAATCTGAAAAACAATGGGGTAGATTTGAAAAAGGTGCGCGCAGGCGTACATGTACACGCACTACCCAGCGCATGCACATGTACACCTGATTTTATAACGTGCACAAGATATAAAATCAGGGGTCAGTGCGCGCAAGGAGGTGCACAATTGTGCACCTTGTGCGCACCGAGCCACGCTGCCTTCCCCCGTTCCTTTCCCCCTAACCTGACCTTCCCACCCCTTCCCCTAACTTTTTCTCCCCCTAGCCCTACTCTATCCCCCCCAAAAATTTTTATTTTACCTTTTGTGCCTGCCTCCAGGCCTGCAGGCTGCAGGCTGCCGGCACGCATTACCCCGACACAGCAGGAATGGCCACTGTGTTACAGGCCTCTGGCCCTGCCTCCTCCCCACCCCGGATTGCCCCTTTAGTAAAGCCCCGGGACTTACACGTGTCCCGGGGCTTTACGTGCATCGCCGGGCCTTCTTGTTTTTTAATAGGCCCTGTGTGCATAAGACGATTTACGCGCGTAACCTTTTTAAAATCCGGCCCAATATGTATAGAAATCATGTCAACAGTGCAGTGCTCCATTATACATGAAATGAAAATGAAAGTATAGAAAGTGCGAAGGTGGGTCAAACTGATGGTTCATCAAGCCCAACATCCTGTCTGACAGAGGGAAGTCTGGGTGACTTGGAAGTACCCATTATGTACCAAGTAGGAAAGTACATTCCATGTTGCTTACTTGCAGAAGTGGAAGGTGCAGACAGCTAAGGCTATCCAGCTACATAATTGTAAATGGACCTGTCCTCTATAATCCTATCCAAACCTTTTTTAAATTCAGCTAAATTACTAGCCTTGACCACATTCTTCGGCAGCAAATTCCATAGTTTAAGCTTCTATTTGTCTGTTCAGTAGCTGAATTTACACTTTCCATGTGTCTGAACTCACTTTTAGAAGACACCTTGATATTACAACAGTCTTTCCCCACAGGTAAACCACATAATTCCTCTCTATAGATTTCAGAGGCATCATCCATGTATATATATCTTCCCTATATCACTCAGCTGCCTTTTCCTCCACTTCAATAACTTTAACCTTCTAAACAGTAAAATGATTCTATTAAAGTTTCTGAAAACTCTAGCAGTTCATTCCTCAATGGCTCTGCTAGTTGAGCAGCATGGTGCTCTCCTTGATGAAATTTCCATTAGTTTGCATGCCAAAATTTCCCAGAGACCAGTCCTGTCTCTGAGGAAGGAGCATAAGCTTGGAAATGCATCCGATTATCATTTTTGGCCCTGCTTAAAGCATTTGTGTCCTGGAAAGCTGGAACATGAAAAAAGACAAACTAGAGTGAATAGCACTGCAGAAGTGGAGATCTGAATTTTAAACTGAGCAGCTGAAGGGTAAAAAATAAGCACAGCCTTGGCTTCTTGGAAATGAGCACTTTTGCAGTAATTTATGTGATAAATTGTCATCACTGTTTTGAGATAGTTTTAATGTCCCTTGTAGGTTCTGAAAAATTCTGAACTGTGCACATTACATAGATCCTCAGATGCTGAAAATGCTAGATACTTCTGCAGAATTCAGGTGATGAAAACATTGGAGTTTTGCAGTAAAAATGCTGCAAATTTATAGATATTAAAAAAGGTGGAAAGAAGGCAAAACGATTACCAGCATGGTTAAAAGGGGAGGTGAAAGAAGCTATTTTAGCCAAAAGATCTTCATTCAAAAATTGGAAGAAGGATCCAACAGAAGAAAATAGGATAATGCATAAGCATTGGCAAGTTAAATATAAGACAATTGATAAGACAAGCTAAGAGAGAATTTGAAAAGAAGTTGGCCATAGAGGCAAAAACTCACAGTAAAAATGTTTTAAAATATATCCGAAGCAGAAAGCCTGTGAGGGAGTCAGTTGGACTGTTAGATGATCGAGGGGTTAAAGGGGCACTTAGAGAAGATAAGGCCATCATGGAAAGATTAAATTGTTTTTTTGCTACGGTGTTTACTGAAGAGGATGTTGGGGAGGTACCCGTACTGGAGAAGGTTTTCATGGGTAATGATTCAGATGGACTGAACCAAATCACGGTGAACCTAGAAGATGTAGTAGGCCTGATTGACAAACTGAAAAGTAGTAAATCACCTGGACCGGATGGTATACACCCCAGAGTTCTGAAGGAACTCAAAAATGAAATTTCAGACCTGTTAGTAAAAATTTGTAACCTATCATTAAAATCATCAAGTGTACCTGAAGACTGGAGGATAGCAAATGTAACCCCAATATTTAAAAAGGGCTCCAGGGGCGATCCGGGAAACTACAGACCACTTAGCCTGACTTCAGTGCCAAGAAAAATAGTGGAAAGTATTCTAAACATCAAAATCACAGAACATATAGAAAGACATGGTTTAATGGAACAAAGTCAGCATGGCTTTACCCAAGGCAAGTCTTGCCTGACAAATCTGCTTCACTTTTTTGAAGGAGTTAATAAACATGTGGATAAAGGTGAACCAGTAGATGCAGTGTACTTGGATTTTCAGAAGGCGTTTGACAAAGTTCCTCATGAGAGGCTTCTAGGAAAAGTAAAAAGTCATGGTATAGGTGGTGATGTCCTTTCGTGGATTACAAACTGGTTAAAAGACAGGAAACAGAGAGTAGGATTAAATGGACAATTTTCTCAGTGGAAGGGAGTGGGCAGTGGAGTGCCTCAGGGATCTGTATTGGGACCCTTACTTTTCAATATATTTATACATGACCTGGAACGAAATACGATGAGTGAGGTAATCAAATTTGCAGATGATACAAAATTGTTCAGAGTGGCTAAATCACAAGCAGATTGTGATAAATTGCAGGAAGACCTTGTGAGACTGGAAAATTGGGCATCAAAATGGCAGGTGAAATTTAATGTGGCTAAGTGCAAGGTGATGCATATAGGGAAAAATAACCCATGCTATAATTACACAATGTTGGGTTCCATATTAGGTGCTACCACCCAAGAAAGAGATCTAGGTGTCATAGTGTATAACATATTGCAATCGTCAGTTCCGTGTGCTGCAGCAGTCAAAAAAGCAAACAGAATGTTGGTAATTATTAGAAAGGGAATGGTGAATAAAACGGAAAATGTCATAATGTCTCTGTAGCGCTCCATGGTGAGACCGCACCTTGAATACTGTGTACGATTCTAGTCGCCACATCTTAAAAAAGATATAATTGCGATGGAGAAGGTACAGAGAAGGGTGACCAAAATGATAAGGGGAATGGAACAGCTCCCCTATGAGGAAAGACTATAGAGGTTAGGACTTTTCAGCTTTGAGAAGAGGCAGCTGAGGGGGGATATGATAGAGGTGTTTAAAATCATGAGAGATCTAGAACGGATAGATGTGAATCGGTTATTTACCCTTTCAGATAATAGAAAGACAAGGGGGTACTCCATGACGTTAGCATGTGGCACATTTAAAACTCATTGGAGAAAGTTCTTTTTCACTCAACGCACAGTTAAACTCTGGAATTTGTTGCCAGAGGATGTGGTTAGTGCAGTTAGTATAGCTGTGTTTAAAAAAGGATTGGATAAGTTCTTGGAGGAGAAGTCCATTACCTGCTATTAATTAAGTTGACTTAGAAAATAGCCTCTGCTATTACTAGCAACGGTAACATAGAATAGACTTAGTTTCTGGGTACTTGCCAGGTTCTTATGACCTGGATTGGCTACTGTTAGAAACAGGATGCTGGGCTTGATGGACCCTTTGTCTGACCCAGTATGGCATGTTCTTATGTTCTTAGGATTACATTTTTTCAGAAAACATTTCTAGCAGGTCTGATTTTCACGTCACTCTTCTCATCCTCCTAGCAATATCACACATTCTTTTGTGATAAAATGGTCAGATCAGAACACAATGGGGTGGATTTTAAAAGGGTTACACGCGTAACCCTTTTAAACCCCTCCTGCACGCGCCGATCCTATTTTGCGTAGGCCCGGCGGCGCACACAAGCCCCGGGACGTGTGTATGAAAAAAGGGGCAGTGAGTGGGCGGGGTGGTCCAGGGGCGGGACTGGGGCCTCCGGCACAGCGGCTGTGCTGCAGGATCGCACGCTGGCACTTGGCCGGCAGGCGTAAATAGAAAAATAAAGTTGGTGTTGCAGTCTGATACTGCAGGCGAAGTAGTGGACCCTTGGGCCGGCCTACCTCGAGTGATAGGGTAGGCCGGGAGGCAGAGCCAGAGGCTCGAGGTGTTCACCCAGGAACCAGGAACCCCCCAGGAGTAGCCCGTAGGGTTCTGGCTCCTTGGGACTTGGGCAATAGAGAGAGTCCAGTGACAGGGGTGAGAGCAAGGAAGTCCAAAGGTACTTGGTAGGCAGGAGACCGGATACTGAGGCAGGCGGAGGATAGTAACAGAGTCTCTGTGGCCAGTGGGAACAGGAGCAGGCGTAGCCTGAAACAAAGTCTGTAACGAGCAGGAGCTGGCACACGCTGTAACCTGGAACGGGTTCCGTAGCAAGCAGGAACTGGAGCAAGCTGAAGACTGAAGCAGGACCAGAGACGAGCCGAGATCAGTGGCAGGCAGCAGGCTGGGCAAACAGGAACAGGCCAAGATCAGGGCAGGCGGCAGGCAAGGCGTAGTCAGGAACAAACCAGGGTCAGAGGCAGGCAGCAGGCAAAGCATAGTCAGGAACAAACCAGGGTCAGAGGCAGGCAGCAGGCAAAGCGTAGTCAGGAACAAACCAGGGTCAGAGGCAGGCAGCGGACAGAGCGTAGTCAAAGCAATCCAAGGTCAGCGACAGGAACTCAGTGAAGACGATGCGCAACTCAGAACTACAAGGCAGTAGTGAACCTCGTTGCAAGGCGATGAGACGACGTCCGGACGCCAGTTATATCGCCCTGGGTGCGTGACGTCATCATTGCCAGCGGGGCTCGACTTCCGGGTGCTGGACGCACAAAGTGAGCGCACTCGCGCGCGCGAGGCCGCGGCAAAACAGGCAGATAATGGCGGACGCCACGTGGAGCCATCGGCGTCTTGGGATCCTGGGGTCGCGGAGCGCGGCATCTCCAGCCGTGAAGGTAGGCACTGGTCAGGCACAAGGGAGAGGAAGCGATGCAGACCGCAACAGTTGGGGGGGATTTAGGGAGGGCTGGGTGGTGGGTTAGATAGGGGAAGGGAGGTGGGGGGAGTAGAGGAAAGTTTCCTCCGAGGCCGCTCCACTGCGCACGCATGTTATAAAATCAGGCATAGATATTAAAATCTGGCCCAATGTGTGGGAACCAGGTCAAATCCAGATGACTTTGCAGACCTGATTGATGATGGATATAGATTATCACATTGGTGAATTGAAGAGTAAACAAACATCTTCTATATTAATCCCCAAGTGTTTAGGTGGGAAGATATTCAGTCAGTGAGTCTTCCGTGATATATAATAGTAAATAGGATTGGAACTGCAGTTAGCATTGTTGATATTAACTGGTGTGTAATCACTGATGGATTTATAAAGTACTGTAGAATGGAAGATACCACAGCTCACCACATAACTTGTAATTCAGTCTTCTGGAAAGAAGGGAAATACAAGCTGGCATTGATGTCTGAAGTAAGGATCTATGTGGTCTCAAAAACTCATGCACAGCATATTCTCTAGATAATTGTTTCGCTGGCCCAACTAAAGTTATGGCAGCATTCAATGCAACCTACAAAGTGTTCTGAAATGGTGAAAGTATTTAGTGACAGATTATATAGTAACAGAATAGTTAATGGATAAGGACATTTTGGTCTTCTCGGTCTGTTCAATTGCCCTCTATGTAGGGTGTCATCATAGACCCCTTTCAATTTCAGTCATTTCTTTCCTAAAATTGTTTTCCTTTACCTAAAAACAAAAATTAAGTCTGTTGCTAATTACTTTGGCTCCACAAAAGAAGATTGATGACAGGGAAACATTATCATCACTTGGTGCTCAAAACATATTTCCAAAAGAGCTTCATCATGCTAGGCAGAGAAGGAAGGGAAGCCATTTGGAAAACAGAACCTGCTATATGCATTTTTATTCAAAATGCTGATGGGGATACGGACCAAAACCAATTTACAGCATGCCCCTTCAACTATATGTAAGTGCTTAGGAATATTAATTAATTTCTAAGTGCTGTACAAATTATACATTACAAGACTCATGTGAATAGCCAGTAATTAAACTATGTAAGTTCTAAAATTGTCATTGAGCAATAGAATGTTGATGCTAACCAATAAATGATCAGATTCAATGGGCATAAACTAACATTAGAATCCCTCTTAAAACTTATTGCTATTTTTTTTTTTGGATGGAGGGAATTGCAGGCATGCACTGAGATAGATCTCAGAGGAAGTGTGTTTATGGAGTTTAATGGCATTCCTCCTTGAAGTATATCTTTATGAAAGTCTTGAACCTGGAGAAGAAGGGAGTTAGAAAGTTTCAGGGCTGGGAGACAGCGATGAATAAGGCTTGGAGGCATAAGTAATACTGGAAGGCAAGCTTATGGTGTACTCTTCCTAAGAGCAAATCAGATGCTTGCTCATTATTTTCCCTAATGTACTCAGAGTCTACAAGAAGGAATATTCACAGCTAGTGCCTTCCTAACAGAGGTCCCAATGTAATAAGGTGCGCTCAGTGGTGAGTACATTAGGGCGCAGTAATGCATACATGTTTGTGGGTACAGCAACAAGGAGTTTAATGCACAAAAATTGTGTGCGCAAAAGTAAGTAAAACTGTGTGCAAAATTGGCACTCCTCAAGGCAAATCTCAGGTTAATCAAGGCATTAATTATTGGTTCCCAATACAAAGAGATGCATAGGCTTAATTCAGGTTTGTTTTTTTAACTCTGGAAATTTAACTCCTGATTAGAGGTGGAGTAAAGTTTCTGAGGCTAGTGTTAGTTTATGGAACTGAACACAAAGTGTATGGTATGGGGGTTCTGTAATCAATCATGTTTTCTGCACATAAAACATGGTTTGTGTGTCTTGTTGTGTTCAGAACATGAATTGTGCTCCTAAAAGTTATGCACACTAAACAAGAGCACAAAAGCTGTGCACCTAAAAATTGTGCACAGAACATTTATAGATTCAAAACTTTTATGCTCCTAGCTCGTGTTGTGTACCTTTTAAAAGCACAATTTTTATGCACAGAAATATTGTTTTATGCACACAAAACAAGATTTGTAAACATAACATAACTTCTGTGCAGAAAACATATTTTATACATTCTAATCCTGTCTTTATATATTTTTAGGTTAGCATGATTTTTTTATATTCCCAGTGCATTAGCATACTATTAGTTTTCTACAGTGAGAGTTAACTCTATTAGCTGTCAGTACAGAAAATATACACTGCAGTTCAGCACACATTTTCTTTTTACTTATATCTTATATTGGGGCCAGAGTTTTGTGTCTTAAGCTGCCTGGCACTATTAAGATCATTGAAATGAAATTTGCTCCCTCTAGTGGGGAAGTAACCCTTGTTGCACCTGTCACACTGTTCAATAAAAGACAGAAGGCAATCAGCACTAAAAGGGACTGGTAGCCAGTAGACATAATTATTTAATCTGTAAGTCTGGGCCAATTCATGCAAAATACGCTGGTGGTGAAAGTCTAGATCACTTTATGATATCACCTCATTAATTTTCATTGCTTCAGTGCCGATGCATTAACCTTTTAACAGTGGCAGGCAAAGGACAGTATGACGCAATCCTGCAGGAGGGGGAATGTACAAGAGAATCAGGGTTTGTATGTGACGATTTTATTTCATTGGAATCTTGGCTGTGCTGGAAAATGATGAATGGATACCTGTCTGCAGATCAGACTGAAGTATATTGCAAAGAATTGCTCCAGTAAGGGCAATACAATACTTGCTGTTAGCACCTGAGGCTCTGTATTTTCTCTGTTTCACAGTATAAATATTAGCTCCCATGTACTCACTATATGACAATACCTAGCACACCAGTGTTATGAACGTTTTGCCTAATTATTAGAGAGATTCTTCATCTTTTTTTTTTTATTAAGCTCTTAACTCTAAAGTATTTAGAGTTGCAAACTCGCTCTAATTCTGCTGAGAACATTGCTCTTAATAGTAATCTAAACAGATCATTCACTTCCTTGGCACAAGTAATGAACTTATTTTAAAAAAAAAACTAATATACTTCCAAAGTAATTTCAGGTGGGACACTTTCAGTGTGGCATCTCTGCAGGCAGGGAAGGGGCAAGGGAGTTACAGCCACAACTTTCCTTCTGCAATGACTGGAGTTCCACCATAAGTGCAGGATGCCAGTGGGAGACGTTACATATTTATTTAGAAACTTTTATATACCGGTATTTGTGGGGACATCATACCGGTTCACATAGTAACTGAAAGATTGGAAAATACATTGCAACAGGGGAATGTAACTGGGCGGGGGAAGAACAGAAAGGCAGTAGGAAGGATAGGAGAACAAGAAGGTAATAACCAAAACAATTTACAATGAAAGTCTCCTTAATAAGGAGGTTACCTGAAAGGGGACTGCGAGGGGGAGTGGAAGGAGTTATTCTGTGTAAGCATGGTTGAACAGGAGAGTTTTTAATTTCTTTTTGAATTTAAATGCACAGGGTTCAAGTCGCATGTGGACAGGTAGTGTATTCCAGAGAACGGGCCCGGCAATAGAGATGGCACGGTCTCGGGTGGAGGAGAGATGTGCCTGTTTCAAGGATTGAACGTGTAGGGTGCCTTTGTTGGTAGATCTGGTGGCTCGGGTGGACAGGGGGGCAGTGAAAGGGAGGTCGAGCCAGTTGGAGTTGTGGGTGTAAATGGACTTGTGAATTATGGTCAGAGTTTTGTAGTGTATACGGGACATTATGGGGAGCCAATGTAAATCCTTGAGGATGGGGGTAATATGGTCATGTTTGCGTGTGTTTGTAATGAGTCTTGCAGTAGCATTTTGCAGAAGTTGAAGGGGTTTGATAGAAGACAATGGGAGCCCTAAGAGGAGGGCATTACAGTAATCTAGTTTGGAGGTGAGGGTAGCTTGGATCACTGTGCGGAGGTCATGGGCGTAGAGCAGGGGTCTGAGTTTCTTTAGTACATTTAGCTTGAAGAAGCCAGTTTTGAGGATGGAGTTGATGTGAGGTTTCATACTTAGGTTGGGATCAAGAAGGACTCCGAGGTCTCTAACGGAGGGTTGAGCTGTGAGGAGGTTAAGTTTAGGGTCGTTAGGTAGGAGGTCAGGGGGGTGCGAGGAGATGTGAAGGAGTTCCGTTTTGTTGGTGTTGAGAGCAAGCTGAAGGTTGGTGAGGAGGGCGTTGATGGCAGCAAGGCACTTTTCCCAGTGCTCGAGGGCGTCAGATATGGAGTTGTGAATGGGAATGATGATCTGTACATCATCAGCATAAAGGTAGAATTTGAGTTTAAGGTCAGTGAGGAGGTGGCAGAGGGGAGTGAGGTAAATGTTGAATAGGGTAGATGAGAGTGATGAGCCTTGCGGGACTCCTTGTTGTAGGGGGTATGAGGCAGATAGGTTGTTTCCTATCTGCTCATAAACAGAGGAAGGTGCCCGGCAGCTTTGGCCTTAGCAAAACTGGCAGAAAAGTAGTGCTTCTGAAAAGAAAAACAAACAAAACAAAAGAACTGAAATTAGGGGCTATGTACATAGACATGTTCACAAGCCTGCTGGACATGCCTCTGAGAAAACACATTTCAGCCCTCTCTGGACTTCTCTGGGATTTTTTTTTTTGTTCTGTTTTCTCTTTTTTTTCTTTATTCCAAAAATACTTGAATGTTTTAGAGAATCTTTCACGTCAACTTCAGCATTGCTTTCTGCTCTACCGTGGAAGCGTGATGGTGATCAATTATTATCACTCTCACCTTTGCTATTTTCTTCCCTCGTTTCCGTTCCATTTTTGCAATTGTGCTGGCGTCCAACATCTTTTGCAACCAGTTGATGTGTGACTGTTTCAGGATACCTAATTTCTTTCTTTGGTGTAGAAATTTCACTATGGTTATATAACTATTAACCAGTAATAGCAGATTTCAAAATGCTTTATGATTATCACACTATGCTCTGACCTCCCTGAAATAATGAGTGAACTAGATTTGACTTGCTTGCTTCTTTACAGGAACTGCAAAGAGGAAATGATTGTTAAGGGGCAGGGCGGCGTACAGGGTGTGTGACCATGTCTGAGGGGGCATCACTGAGTGGCGAAGATGCAAAACTTGACTCACGCTGCAGAAAACAAGAGAGATACGTGCATACAAGACGTGGAGCTGTGCCCGTACAATGACACTGAGAATTCAGCCAGCACTTTACCTGAGCCAGCTCCAAAGGGGGGAGCCTGAGACTTAGGAGTTAATGTGCTTAATCACCCCCAAGAAGGAGCAGGGAGGCTTCTGTTGGTGATGGGAATAAGGGATCAGCCTACTGGGGGGAGGAGGAAGGGGGATGCTGCTAGGCAGTAGGAGAGAGGAGAATGCTGGGGTAGGAGAGAAAGAGAAAAGGAATCATGGGTGCTGGGCAGAGGGGAACGAAGAAGGGGATGCTCTGCCAGAATCACCACCACCACCACTGAAAGGGAGGAGCGCTGTGCCAGAGCGAATTTCAGTTTCCATTCAGTGTGCCAGTTAGCCTGGAGCCAGCCCTGGTAAAGGGCCTGTGTTCTGAGTATTTTCCCATATATATACACAACAGAAAAATCCCCCAGGAGTGAAGGAGTAGCCTAGTTATTGGAGTAGCAGTTGTTGGAGTAGCAGTCCTCAGTGTTATGGTTTCGAAGTGTTTGAGTGGATCCTTGGGTAGTGTGGGAGATGACCACGCCCACGGGGAGGAGCCCCGTGGGGAGCCACAGTACTGGGCTAGACTGAGGACGCACACAGAGTTTTGTCTTTTATTATACAGCTGTTGTATGCCACCAGAGGTGGCAGTAGTGAGTTGATCCAGAGGTAGCAGTCCAGGGACCCTCGGCAGAGGGAACCCGTCTCACCAAGATGGTATAGGGATATCCAGATGTAGGTTTCCCAGCACGGCAGAGCTGTAGATGAGACAGACTGAGAATTAGATTACTCACTAGATGGTAGTTGTAAGGTTGATGATTCCATCAGGCAGAAGTAGATGGTAACAGGCACCGATGCAGGGAGAGCAGGCCCTCAAGGAGTGAGTACCTGATCCCAGTAAGGCACCTGAAAAGAAAGCAGAGGGTCCCTGAGGAGCAGGTACCCAGGTTTGAGTATACCCTGAAGGGCAGAGAAGGCTTCCAGCGGCAGCAAGGAAGCAGCGGAGTAGCTTAGACCGGTGATATATTGGAGTTCATCAGGTACATCCTCAGAGAGAAATGAGCGAGATAGGGCATCTGCTCTGACGTTCTTATCTCCAGGGCGGTATTTCAGCACAAAGTCAAATCTGTTAAAAAACAGGGACCATCTCGCCTGTCTATGGTTTAGGCGCTGTGCGTGGCGGAGGTACTCCAGATTTTTATGAATTGTAAACACTGTGATCTGATGTTGTGCACCTTCAAGCCAGGAGTGCCACTCCTCGAATGCCATCTTTATTGCCAGGAGTTCTTTATCCCCTATGCCATAGTTCTTCTCCACTGGCGAGAAGCGACAGGAGAAAAATGAGCATGGGTGTAGGGTCTTAGAATCACCGGCCTGGCTTAGCAAATCCCTTACGCATACATCTGAGGCATCGACCTCTACGATGAAGGGCCTAGTCGGATCCGGATGTTGGAGGCATGGCTTGCTCGAGAAGAAGTCTTTCAGTTTCTGGAATGCTGTTACTGCCTCCGTAGACCAATTGGCGACATTGGCACCATTCTTAGTCATTGCTGTAAGTGGAACAGTTAGTGAGGAGTAGTTCTTAATGAAGGTTCTGTAGTAATTGGTAAATCCCAGAAATCCTCTAAGAGCCTTTAGACCTGTGGGTTGTGTCCATTTCTGAATGTTCTCCAGCTTCTGTGGGTCCATCTGGAAACCTTGGTTGGACACAATGTACCCTAAGAAAGGCACTGATTCCTTGTGGAACATGCATTTTGACAACTTGGCGTATAGATGGTTCTCGCGGAGTCTTAGCAGTACTCTTTTGACATCTTCCAGATGAGTGTTCATGTCCTGGGAAAATATCAAGATGTCATCCAAATACATGATGACACATTTGTAGAGTAGATCACGCAGAATGTCATTCATCATAGTTTGGAAGACAGCTGGGGTGCTGCACAAGCCGAAGGGCATCACTAGATATTCAAAGTGCCCATCCCGGGTATTGAATGCTGTCTTCCATTCATCGCCAGTGCGAATGTGAATGAGATTGTAGGCTCCCTTGAGGTCAAGCTTGGAGAAAATCTTGGCTCCCTGTAGTCTATCAAATAGCTCTGAGATGAGTGGTAAGGGATAGCGGTCTTTCACAGTGATCTCATTTAGACCTCTGTAGTCAATGCATGGATGCAACGTCCCATCTTTCTTCCCCACAAAGAAGAAGCCTGCACCAGCAGGAGACTTGGAGCGTCTTATGAAGCCTTTCTGAAGACTCTCCTGTATGTATTCAATCATGGCTTTATGTTCTACCACGGAGAGAGGGTAAACCCTGCCTTTGTGTGGTTCAGTGTTAGGCTGTGTGGAGGGAGTACGCCTGCAGTTTCTTTGGAAAATACATCTTGAAAAGATGCATACTGAGGCGGCAACCCAGGCATGAATGGGGTAGTTGGCATGCAGGGTATAGGAGAGACCTCCATCAGACATTTACCATGGCAATCTGGACCCAACATGACAGTTCTGGAGTGGCCTAATTGAATTGGGGCATATGCTGCTGCAGCCACAGTAACCCCAATACTATAGGGTGCATGGCCTTCTCTAGGACAAAGCTCATGGGTTCGGTGAGCTGGGTGACTTCGCCCGGCAAGGGCTCCCCATGAATTGAAGATAGGAGTAGTGGAGTCGTCATGGTGGTGGTGCGTATCTGCAAGTGCTCCACTAATTATTTCAAAATAAAGTTGCCTCCTGCCCCTGAGTCCTCTAGAGCAAGAGTCTGGTATTCTAAGGGTCCACAGAACAAGGATACAGGAAGAGAGAGTGGAGGAGAGGGTGCAGTTAAACCTAAGAAGAGTCCTCCTGCAGGACTTAGGTCTACCAGTTTCCCGGACAAACCTTCGGCCAATCTCTTCCGCGTTCTTCTCTCTTTTGACGTCAGGTGACTGCGGCCTAATTGCATAGGTTCTTCTTCACCAGCAACTGGACCCGAGGAAACAGACCTGGGTGTAGTCTTAACTCGAGTTTCACCCGGAAGGGGTCTTCTGGGAGTCTTGGTCTCTTGAATCTTGTCACAAAGTCGGCGATCAATCCTTGTTGCCAACTTCACCAGTTCAGCCAAGGTCTCAGGCATCTTGCGAGCTGCCAGCTCGTCTTTTAAACGAGAGTTCAATCCCTCAAAGAAGAGGGTCCTCAGGCATTTAGGATCCCAATGTAATTCAGACACCAGTGTCTTGAATTCTATGGTGAAGTCAGATAAACATAGAAACATAGAAATGACAGCAGAAGAAGACCAACGGCCCATCCAGTCTGCCCAGCAAGCTTTCTCTCTCTTTTTTTTTTCTCATACTTATGTTACTCTTGGCCCTTGGTAACCTTTTGGTTCTGTTTCCCTTCCCCCCTCCATTAATGTAGACAGCAGTGTTGGAACTGCATCTAAGTGAAATATCTAGCTTAATTAGTTAGGGATAGTAACTGCTGTAATAAGCAAGCTACACCCATGCTTGTTTACCCCAACTATGTAATTCAGTCCTTGTTGGTTGTTGTCTGTATATATATCAACTTTTCTTCATTTCCTCCTGCCATTGAAGCAGAGAGCTGTGCTGGATATGCATTGAAAGTGAAGTATCAGACTTTCTCCCTTGCCGTTGAAGCAGAGAGTAATATGCATTGAAAGTGAAGTATCAGACTTTCTCCCCTGCCGTTGAAGCAGAGAGCTATGCTGGATATGCATTGAAAGTGAAGTATCAGGCTTATTTAGTTTGGAGTAGTATCCGCTGTAACAAGCAAGCTACTCCCTGCTTTTTTGTGAATGGAAATCCTTTTTTTCCCCACATTACCTCTTGTCGTTGAAGCTTAGAGCAATGCTGGAGTCACATTAACTGTGTATGTTTATTGAATAAGGGTATTATCTCCGGTAATAGCCGTCATTCCTGCAAGCCACCCACTCTTCATACACATCCTCTAGATATGGATCCACAGTGTTTATCCCATGCCCCTTTGAAGTCCTTCACAGTTCTGGTCTTCACCACTTCCTCCAGAAGGGCATTCCAGGCATCCACCACCCTCTCCGTGAAGAAATACTTCCTGATATTGGTTCTGAATCTTCCTCCCTGGAGTTTTAAAGAAAGGTTTACTACCTTGTTTCAGGTGAACCAACAAAGATCCTGTAGTAGTATGCCAGGCAAGGTCATCAAAAACTGATCTGAACAGTTCAAGGAACCCGGCAAGATCATGTAGAATAGGATCATCGTGCTCCCACAGCGAAGAGGCCCAAGCCAACGCTCTTCCATCCAGATAAGACAATATGTAGGTGGTCTTGGCATAGGCTGTAGGAAAATGATTAGGTTGCAGGGAAAAGTGCATGCAACATTGGTTGATAAATCCCCTACATCTCCAAACTTCCCCTGAGAAGCGAGTTGGAGCAGATAGAGGAACAATGGTCTTGACCATCACTTCTGGCAGTATGACTTCTTTACCTGTGGTGGTTGGTGAATTCATCTGTGCATGCAGCTGGTTAAATGCAGCAGTCAAATTCTCCGGTGCGTTCTGTTGTTCGGAGATTCACTGGGCCAGGCCTAGCATGGCCTGCAATTTGGTGAGCTGAGCCAAATTCATGGAGTTAGCAATCTGCTTTGGTTTTGAGGTGTTTGAGTGGATCCTTGGGTACTGTGGGAGATGACCACGCCCATGGGGAGCCACAGTACTGGGCTAGACTCAGGATGCCCAAACACAGAGTTTTGTCTTTTATTATACAGCTGTTGTATGCCACCAGAGCTGGCAGTAGTGAGTTGATCCAGAGGTAGCAGTCCAGGGACCCTCGGCAGAGGGAACCCGTCTCACCAAGATGGTATAGTGATATCCAGGTGTAGGTTTCCCAGCACGGCAGAGCTGTAGATGAGACAGACTGAGAATTAATTACTCACTAGATGGTAGCTGTAAGGTTGATGATTCCACCAGGCAGAAGTAGATGGTAACAGGCAGTGAGAGCAGGCCCTCGAGGAGCGAGTACCTGATCCCAGTAAGGCACCTGAAAAGAAAGCAGAGGGCCCCCGAGGAGCGGGTACCCAGGTTAGAGTATACCCCGAAGGGCAGAGAGGGCTTCCAGTGGCAGCAAGGAAGTGGCAGAGTAGCTTAGACCGGACGAGTCAAATCCTTGCTAACTCAATGAGCTAGCAAATAAGCGTAGGCTAAATACCCGGATGACATGACAAGAAATTAAATTGTGAGTAAAGCAGACTCTGCCCATAACATTACTGTTAAAATTGTGTGTTTACAAAATAAGGCCTGCTGGAGGCTCTCTGCGTAAACCCTCCTTTGTTATACACCACCACCGACCCCACAGCCTCAGGAGCAGGAAGGGGAGAAGAGCGCAAAAGCGAAACATTATCAGCTTTAAACTTTATTTGTACTATTTGTGATCCAGCGCAAGAGCTCCTCAGAGGGCCCTGTAGTGAGTCCACGTGCACCCAGACACCTGTAGGAGAAGTGCAACCAGCCTTTCATGCAAGTCAGTATCTTTTGCGAGATGAAGCACTTTGGCACAAGACAACTGTGGGAGATCGAGGGAGAGTTATTTATACCCTTTTCGGGGCTATAAGAGTCATTGCACATTCTAGCATTAGTCTTTAAAAGCTTATTGTCAAATCAATTCTACTTCTACTGATTCAATACTGGGAATACTTCTGACAAAAGAAAGAAAGAAAAACAACTTAAATCTTACCCCTATCCAGTGACTTGCAAAGTTTAATTTGTATAATGGGCTTTGTTGACAGGGTATTCATTGTTTTTTTTCCAGCTGCAATTGCTGAATGGGTTTAGTGACTCATGCTGTAAGTGGGAGTTATTAAGAAGGTCTCGATATTCTGTGTTAAAAAATAAATGCATGAGAAGGGAAATCTTTCAAATCAATTAATTACACCCCTTTCCTCCTCCTTTTTCAAGGTCTCACCGTGGAGTAATACAAAATGAAAACGAAAGAAGGAAAATAGGAAGAGGCGTAAGCTTTTACGAGAGGAAACGTTTGCAGCTCATGCATTGCCTGGAAAAGCCATCAGAAATGAATATTTGTTTCTGAAATATGGTGCTGCATTAATAATTTAATGTTAAATAAATATTGAATCTAAAGGCTCTCATTTGAAAGTGAACAAGATGACCATGGCAGGAACTAACTTGGTACTCCTGTACAGACCAGTTATGATTTATGCACAGCTTCAGTAAGGTTGTCTTTGAAATATCAATGATATGATTATTTAAAAATAAAAAAAAATAGCATGCCTTTATTTAATGTTACAGAATATATGGAGAAGCCATGGACATCCCACACAGTCTGATCTATATTCCCTCCAGCACCCCAGGCTGCAAGACATTGGGTTTCGACTTGCTGTACAGTTGGGGCTCCTCTTCCTGCTTCTCTACACACCCATTTGTTGATTGGAGAAACTAGGGAGTGGAGCAATAGTCAGCTCCTTCCAAGCAATTTCTACACCTCTCTTCAATCTGTAACCCCTCCAAACTTATCCTAACTTGTAAGCCGATGCAAAAAAAAATGCACCAAAAGTGGGCACTGAGTGTTTAGCGCCCGCCTTCCTAACGCGCCCCCCAGGCACCTCTCCTGGGAGCTCCATACGATATTTAAATTAGGGGTCGCGTTTTCAAGGAGGCGCTAGGGTGGATTGCACACCCCTAGAGCCTCCTTGACAGCAGGCGCCCGAGAGAGGTCGGCTATCTGCTGGTTAAGAAAACAGATGCTGAATTTATCGGTGTCCGTTTTTGCTAATCGGGGCACAGCAACGGGTTTGGAAAACGGACACTGGTTAACTGAGTCACAATATTAAGTCGGCTGAGCACACTGTATTGCATCGGCCCCTAAATTCTAGCCAGCCAACCTATTAGCCAGTTAGCCAGATAAGTGCCCAAATCTTCATTTCACCAGATAATTTCTGAGTTGCCCGGTTAAATGGTTTTGAAAATGGACCTCATTGATTTTAACCACTTTTCTATAAATAATTAATTTCCCTTAGGCTCTTGTTTGTCCTTTATGTATATCCTGACTAGATCATAAGTGCCATGGAACAGGGAAGGTCTCTTATGTGTATCTGTATTGTGCTGCTTCTGTCTAGGAGTATTATAGAAATGAGAAGTAATAGTACTAATGCTGTCTACAGTGCTTCCTGCTTTGAGTTTCTGAACTGCCCTCATTGCCTGTATCATTCCCTTTATCACCTCCTGCTTGAATAGGCTGGTAGTGAAAGAGTTACAAGTTCCTTACAACCCAAGGGGTCCTGCACCATTCACTACAATGTATTCTGCTGGAAGACACAAATATTGGATTTGGAGAGGGCCACATCCTCCCTGGTAACTAGTGCGCTGGGTGATATTTATTCCTGCATCTCCTGCCAAAGGATGCTCATATTTATATGTTGCAATACTCCCATTTAGGATTAGAGACGTGTGAACTTCTTCATAATAAGTTTGCCCAATGATTCCAACCTGGCAAAAGTCTGAAGGGCCAGTGCATTTGTTTCAACAAACCATTTTGAAGCAAATTTATTTTTTTTTTAAATCAGCTTCAGATTTTTAGAAACATTTTTTTGGAACCTCTTCTTTGAGGACTCCCTTTAAGGTTTAAGGTCTTGCTGCTTCCCTTGGAATGCTCTCTGTTTTTACTCAGGGCTTCCTGAGTGTGGTTCTGCATTGCCATGAGAATTTTTCTCTTCTCCATCTGCTTCATTACCAACAATTTTCTCCATCTCTGTTTCAGTCTATCACATGCTCTTCAGACTTCTCTACAATGTTTCTGTCAGGTCTGTCCATTGTTTCTGCTTCTGTTTCACTTTATCCTAAAGTGATTCCTTTTCCTGGTTAACAGGGTCAGTTTGGCTAGCAGGAAAGGGGGAAACCCAATGTTTGTTCCACATCTAGATCTGGCTCTGTAGGACTAAGTCCAGGTTTAATTTCTTGTACTTCCTCGCTTTGGTTATGCCCCTTTTCAGAGCTGGTCCGCTCCTCCCCCATTTCCAATGAGACCCATGCCACAAAGCCCCATCACAGGTTTCTTTGAACATGAGCCACAGTCCCTGTAGATTCAATCAAGTGGCTTCCATGCTTTTTTTCTGCGATTTGCCATACCAGTTCTTGCACATTCCAGCGGTGTGTTCCCTGTCTCATCTATCTCTTCACCAGATCTTTCTGTAGCTCTGTTCTCAGGCCTCTCCCTGGGATCTTCACATTTGGCCTCGGTCCAGTGCTAGACACTTCACAGCCTCAGTCCTGGCCCTGAAAATGTTCTTCCGTGTTCTCCCCTTGCACAAGTTATGCTCTGTGCTTCTAAAGCAAATAGGTTCCAAACAGAGAGGGGAAAAATTATTTTCTCTCTTTCCTTTTGAGATAGGGTTTCTGCTTGGGAAGACACTTTTGAACAAACTTCTCTCTGTCTTTTCCTTCTTAGGAGGCTTGGGTTTCTGCCTGTGCACCATATGTGGCACAGCACAAGCGGTCTGTAGCTCTGCTGGAGGACAAATTGATCTAGAATCCCGCTTTCCTTGCATAAACTTTCTTACTTACAAGTAAACATTAGTCATAGAAGTTGCTTAACTCGCAGTACTTCAAAACAAGCATTATCAGTAGATCAGTTCTATTATTAGGAGCTACCTTCTCCTCATTCCCAGGGCCTTCCCTTCCTTCCCCTGGGACTGCATTCTTATTCCTCCTCATAGAGCCTGGAGCCTTGTCCTCTACTTCCTCCTCTGAAGAGGAGGAGCTAGTGATGTCTGTTAAAAAAAAAAAAAAAAAAGTGTGTGGCTAGCCATCAGCTGCTGTGCACTGAGTGTGATGTGCAGCATCATAACACCTGTAAAAGTGTAGTCCATTTATGGGAGGGGTGTGTTACTAGCTGCACATACTTTCCTGCTCCATCTAGCTTTGTTTGTGTCACATTTTATTCAATTGTTTTATTATTATTAGGTATGTGCACCTAGGGCCATGTGCACCTAACAATACATTAATTTTAATAAACTGTAAACTGTTGGCCACCCTGCCAGGCCTGACTCATCCATTTGATGTCCCATCATATAGACAAGAGATCCTGTCTACAATAGCAATGGCAAATACCATCTGAGACAATGCTCCTTTAGCCCCATTATCACATGTGACACTTGTTTGCTATAATAATACTGTATTCATTTCATACAATGACATGTTATCTGAACTATATATGCCAACTTTCTGACATACAAACCTTACATCCAAACCACTGCTTTGCTTGGGAATGCCATTTTCTATTTCATTTTCTCTCTGCTGTTTTTGTTTTTTTTTTGTTTTGTTTTGTTTTAAGCTGCTATCCATTTAGTCCCACTATCTTGGCTGGAAGGCATGAGAGGTATTAGAGGAATGTTTAGATTTAGTATGATAGTATCTAAATTATTCTTTCACAAATCAATTAATTTTATATGCTTGGCTATGTTGAAAGAGAGAAGTAGCTTTCCCTATGAGGGGGAGGGAGGAACGAAGAAGGGAGTATTACAGGATTCCCTGTTTGATACAGTGCTATTAGGAATCTGACAGATTGATACTGATCTGAATATTTAATGTTAGACTTTATGCCCCTACGTACAAGGGAGAAATTTTAAACAAGGCAGAACCGCAAGGGAGTGGCTATGAAACCACAGCAGAGAGGCTCATGAGCAACCTTGACCCTTGCTTTAATTGCCGTAACAATATAATAGTTTCATGCTGAGAATCTGAAATCTGTGTGACTTTTATAGACTATGATGATACCTTATTGCCTTCTCTGTAGCTCATTCCTTCACACCCTACAGTGTGTCTATTACCTTGTATGGCTGAAAAGGTTCACTCTTTCAACACTGTCATAAGATTATTGCCATCAATTTCCCTACTCGCAAACTGAAACATTTCAGTAATCTTGTTCTTTGATGCTTGGTTTCATAATCAGATTGGTAGTTGTGCTTTGTTAAAAGTGCTGAAGTGAAATGAAAATATATTTAAAAAGCAAAAATATATAAATAAGGGACAAGAATACTTTAAAACTGCAATCACAATGCATTTCTAGTTATGTTTAAGTTTGATTTTAATTTAGAAAACTGGTTGCTTGCAGTGAGTTGAAAACCATTGGTTGGCTTGGCTTGTACCTAAAAATTTGGAACCAAATGATAAGTAATGCTAATGTATTCTAGTAAGAGAGTAAACCTGTGATTTTTTAGTCTCCTCCTGATTACCTATAGTCTTTCTTCAGTAGCCATTCTTTCTTCTTACTATGAGAGAAGGATCAATGAAAGTATTAGATAGATCAGCCTCTGTTTCTCCTTTCTCTAGAGGAGACATTTTCCATCATTCTTAATCCATCTCGTTTCACTCTCCCAATCATATTGGTGCCAGAGGACAGGTTTGGCTGTTCTACAATGGATACCATGACTTTTTTTATTTTCTAACTACGGAAATAAGTCCTTAAATGAGACCAAGCATCTGACTCATACATTCATTGAGATAGACAAATAAGAAAAGCTTGCCCTTTTCTAATTAAAGTGACCCAGACATTTAAGATTTGTAAAAAGACAAAATTATGAAAATTTAAGGTGAATTTTAAAAGCCTTCTGCACGCATTAATTAGGGGATGCAAGAATATTTTGGGCTGGTGCATGCTGAGTGGATTTTAAAAGCCGCCTGGATACGCATATAAATACTGCAGAATGCACATTTATTTATTTATTTTATTTAAATTCTTTTAATATACCGATG
The DNA here is from genome assembly GCF_901001135.1 of Rhinatrema bivittatum. Lineage (NCBI taxonomy): Eukaryota > Metazoa > Chordata > Amphibia > Gymnophiona > Rhinatrematidae > Rhinatrema > Rhinatrema bivittatum. The sequence continues at coordinate 127,148,990 of NC_042622.1, read as the reverse complement.
CTCAAGACGAGGTCTTATCGTACCGGTTTACAATGGAACTAGGGGAAACCAATTAACAATATAAAGAAGGTAAAATTACATTGAACAGGGAGCATGATCTCAGAGCATAATCTCAGAGCACATCTCAGAAGTTTTCAAAATGGGGAGGGGCATGAGCGCTTCAGGGCGTGAAGCAGAGATGTGCACATAAATACTTACATGACCTGGCACATGCCAAGACCCCCTGCCGTGCCGTGTAACTTTACTTCTGCTATGGATGCCATGTAAGTTATAAAACAAAGATAACTAGGCAGATCTATGGGGTTTTAAAGCTCAGGGCTAACTGAGGAGAGTGAAGGCTATTAAACCGGGGGGGGGGGGGGTTTGAAAGACTTCTCTCTTTCGTAGATGAACTGGGGACAAACTGGCAAAACTGGAAATGGCGTCTGCATGCGCCCCTTTTAAAATCCCCTGATTGATGCGGTAGAAGCAGCATTTACACACACTTAAGCACGCCCACTTAAAATGTGGTCCACTTGTGTGCGCAGTCAGGCTATTTTATAACTGGTGCACATATATACAAGCAAGTTATAAAATAGGCACAGCCTTGGGTGCTGGCCAACAAACACACTCACATTTTGTGCCCGCGCGCCAGTTTGAAAGTAACTGACCCTGAATGAAGGAAATGGCTTTCAAGGTATAGGTACTAGATATGTAGAAACCAAATGTTTGTTTGTTTTTTTAATGGAGCAAATCCACAAAGAATTTATCATAGGGCTTGACCCACTGGTTTAGAGGCAGAGCTTGCAACAAATATGATAAAGGGAATGAAATATAAGAACATAAAAACTGTGGCACAGAGTCAGAGCAAAGGTCCATCAAGCCCAGAATGCTGTTTCCAACAATGGCCAATCCAGGTCACTAGTATCTGATAGGATCCCAAATAGTTGATAGATTCTATGTTACTTATGTCCATGGATAGTCTATATGGCTAATAATGGTTTATAGACTTCCCCCAGGAACTTGTCTAAATCTTTTTAAAAATGAACTATATTAACTGCCTTTACCACATCCTCCAGCAATGAATTTCACAGCTTAATTGTGCATTGAGTAAAACAGTATTTTCTTGGATTTATGTGCTACTTAGTAAGTTTGTAGATTGCCCCCTACTCTTTTTTTGGAAGAATACAATAAACAACTGATTTGCATTTATCCTTTTCATTCCACTTATGTTTTTATAGACCTCTATCACATCCCCACTCAGCGATCTATTCTCCATGCTGAAGAACCTTAACCTCTTTAGCATTTCCCAGGACAGATCCATGGGGCACTCATATACCTTCTTATACTGACCATTTATTCCTGCTCTCTGTTTCCTGTCTTTTAAACAGTTCACAGTCCACAATAGGATAATGCCTTCAATTCCATGATGTTTTAATTTTTTCAGGAGTCTCTCATGAGGGTCTTTGTCAAATGCTTTTTGAAAATTCAAATACACATAAACTTATTTTCTGATGTTGTGGTTGTGATATAGGCTTATTGTGTTTATTTTTAATTTTGAGATAAGCTTAGATTAAAAAAGGCATATGAGTTACACTTCTTGGTTTTTGCTATTTATTATATGATATTAGAAGAAGTTGCTGCATTTTCTTTTATAGGATCTATGAATAGACAGAGGTCATCGCACTATTGGGGGGGAGACTATCGTGATGTGTTACTATTACTTTCATGATAAACAAGCCTTGCTGAACAAAGCCAGGATGAAAGGTCCTTTTTCATATAAGGGAGCCAACATTAAGATTTTTGCAAACTTAGCTAAATCTACTCTCTTGAAAAGGAAGGTGAAACCGCTTACCTTCTGATTAAGATCCAAGTCTATTAAATATTGTTAGGACTTCCCTAACTAGTCCATCTACATTTTTGGAGGCTCTGGAAATGTTATCAGAAGGAAAGCACTGTGAGGATGACTATTATGCAGAGGAAGATCATGAATGGAAAGAAAAGTGATCCAAAAGAAAGAGGCTGTCTAGCAAGAACTGTCTAAGCTAGCGCCAAAATAACATGGAGGTTTGCCACAAAATGCATCAATCTGACTTTGTTGTCATGCAAGTTTTGTCAAACTGGAGGAGGTCTCCGGAGTCAGGCTATTTCTATATAATAGGGGTAAATGAAAGGTCTAAGTTATAGCTAAGAGAAAACAAATCATGCAAAAGGCATTTCATAAAGTGTTTGGTTCAAGGTTACATTATGGGGCTGCGGTGTAGCTTAGTATGTTAAATACAGTTATTTAAGGGAGCAGAGGTTTTAAAGGGGTTATGAGTAGATCATTTCTATTTCAAAATTTATTGCGGGCAATCACAGTTTGTGAGGATTATTGATGAGTTGTAAAGGTTGTGGGGGAGAGAAGGTTAGAAGGTGTAGTCCCTTTGGAATGCAAATATAGACAGCACATTTGGTATTTGATTTGCCTGCTTTTACGTTGTTTGTTTAATGTGTATTATATAGGAGCTATACAGCTGAAAAGTGATTCAATTGTTACATTTATTGAAAGGTTTGGGATTCATCTTGAGGTGTTGGGAGATAGGGGGGATGTGCAAGGTTTATTAATTTTGAACTTTTTTCAATGCCAAAAATGAATGCATTTCTATTTTACAAAGAAATTAATGGTTAGCGGAAGGTATTCAATATGAGATAACTGAATTTTTTTATTTTAATGAAACTCCAAAGTTGTTAAACAAGTAGTTTGGGGGTGGAGTCAAGATGGCCGCCGGACTGCTTAGCCCGGCGTGAGACTTTTGGCTAAGAGTCTAAAATTTAATTTTCCTGTGAAACCTTACCTAAAATGGGGAGGAAGCAAAAACCGAGGGGACAGTATCCTGCACTGACCCCCGGGACGCCCGTAACCGGTCCAATGGACTTTCACGTTCGTCGCAGCGAAATTGGAGCGGGGCAGCAGCCATTGGAGAGTGGGGGAGGAGAAGCTGAGCTCCCTGCTCTCCCAGGCTCAACATCTTCGTTCAGCTCCGCAGAGAGGACTCCCCCGGTAAACCCTGCGGTTGCAAGAAGAGCCTCATCGGAGGTGTTTGCACCTCAAGACCGGAGTGTTTTGGGGGCGAGCCAGCCAGGACCGGGTGAGACCCTAGCTGCAACCCAGAGCCCGCTGGAGTCAACAGGGCTAACCGGAGTGGAAAGGGGAAGAGCACAGGAACCCGTGGGAGTGAGTGAAGTAAACGGAATTGTAACAACAGCAGTAATTCCCCCTCTGGTAAGACCTATGACTTTCTCATTAGAAACGCTGTGGGAGGCTATAAATGATATGAGAAACTCCATTCTTCAGCAATTAATTCCGGTAACAGAGCAAGTAAAACAGCATGACCTTAAAATTGAAGTGGTTTCAAATGAATACGTACAAATGGGAAATCAGGTATCAGCAATTAGAACTGAGCTGGATAGAGTGCAACAAAATCAAGTGGCAATTCTTAAAGTAAAGCATAGTACAGCTTTAAAGATGGAAAGTCTGGAAAATTTGGTTAAAGGCAGAAATCTGCGATTTATTAACTTTCCTCAGCTACCTATGAGATCTCCTAGAGAGGTCTTTATGAGTTACCTAAAAGAATTTCTTAAAATCTCAGACTCTGCGCTACCACCAATAACCAAGATATTCTATCTGCCTAAAGCAAGAACATTATCGGGAGAACAAGGAGGAGAAGTTGAAACTTTGAGACCTGCAATTAACCAACCTTTGGAAATGGATTTATCAGCAATCCTTGAAACATCAGATTCAGAGATGGCCGTCCCGACAACTCTTATAGTGACTTTGGCGCTAGAGACAGACAGGGAATGGCTTTTGAAATTAGTATTGAGGAATCGGAATGTAAACTATCTGGGTTGTAGAATACGTGCCTTCCCAGATGTATCTAGAGAAACTCAGAAGAAGAGAAAGGCTTTTCTGCTGTTAAGACCACAAGTATTATTAATAGGAGGGACTTTTCTTTTGAAATTCCCGTGCAAATGTGTAGTCAAATATTCAGGGAATACGTATGTATTTTTTGACCCCCCGCAGTTGACCCAATTTTTAATTGGGAAAAATCCGTTGCCTCCAGTAGCCCCCACGGAATCTAGTATGGATACCCCTAGTCTCTCATGAGTGGATAAATGTTCGCTGTAACAGTCTGGTAATTCCTTTAAAAATTATTGTTATAATTTTCCTTAGGTTGTGGATACTCACCCCTCCACTAATTAGGGGACTTAAATGTTAGAGAGTGGAAATTCAAAATGTTTTTCTTATATGATGTATAAGCAATGTGGTATTCTTTTTGTGTATACCCTCTCTACTTTTCTTTTTCAAGTTTGATCTTGATAAATATTTGTAAAATTGCATAAATAATAAATAAAAAACAAAACAAAACAAGTAGTTTGAAATACTATGAAAGCAGTAATCGGGGCAAATGTAGACCTCTTTGAAGCTTGCTTCATAAGAGCAACTTAGAGATTTTTATTTATTTATTTTATTTGTTTATTTATTTAGGAGATTTATATTCTACATGTTACAAAGTTCAAAGTGGATTCAAAAATTATATACATAATAATTAAAAACTAATAAAAATAAACATAATACATAAAAAAAACAATAAACATACAACATAAAGCCAAATTAAAATATGAATAAAACAGCAGTAGAAAATAAAAAAATAAAAGACAAATAAAATACATGGTCAGTCATCATAATTATAAAACATAAAAAGCTGCATTGTTGTTACACAACCTGTGTTAAAATTAGCTGATCCATCACCAAAAGCTTTCTTAAAATAAATAAGTTTTTAAAGCTTTTCTGAACTGTGCCGCATCACTCAGGGTCAGGCCCAGGCCCAGCTGGAGCCCAAGCCTTGTAGGTCCTCTTCGTCTTTCTTCTTCAGTCTTCTTTCTTCAAATGATGGCATCCACTGGAGATGCATGAGAGTAAATTAACTCCACCACATCCTCCTCAGCTACACAAAAATTACACCCTCCACCAAGGAGGTTGTACAAGAGTTAATTTCTCTGGCTCAAACCCAATGGACACCATCATTTGAAGAAAGAAAATGAATAGGACTTAAGAGGCCTGCGTTCTGGCCTCCAGACCTGGATCTGACTTTGGCCGAAGCCTAGATGTCAGGACCAGGCCTCTGGGCCTAGGCCCAGGTGTTCATATCTGGCCTCCGGGTCGCATCCCAGCATTGGGCCTGGGTCTGGGCCAAGGTGTAGGCCAAGTCCCAGGTGTCGAAACCTGGCCTCTGGACCGGGTCCCAGCATTGGGCCCAGGCCTTGACCTAGGCTGCAGTGCGGGTGTCAGGACCTGGCCTTCAGGCTGGGCCCCATCATCGGACCTGAGCTCAGGCCTTGGCCTACACATCGGGATCCAGCCTCTGGACTGGGCCTGTGATGTCTGTCTGGGCCCTGGCCTTGGCCTAGGCACAAGCCCAGGCCCAGGTATCGGGACCTGGCCTTTGGATCAAGGCCCAGCTGAGTTTGAGGCTTCCAGCCTAGGCCCAGGTGTCAGGTCCAGGCCTCCAAGCCTGCACTTTACGTAGGGCCTAGGCCTCGTCTGTGGATTCCTCCCCGACCAGGTAAGTGAGGGCCAGGGATGGGTAGTGAGGATGGAGGCCTCAGGAGGGTCCAATTTGTTTTTCTCCAGTTTTTGGAGAGTTTTTTAATGTTTAGTTTGGTTTCTTTTAAAGTAATTAACCAAAATGAACATAAACAAAATTAAATTCATCGTAACACCCCCCAAAAACGAAACAAAAAGTATAATGTCATTTTTATCCCTGTACACCCTTATCAAGTGATCCTCACATCCACCAGCCACCCAACTAACTACATTTCTAGTGATCAAATTACCAACTATGATGGTCATCTTACCCCTTCCTTCCTGGGTACAAGCCCTTGGAGACCCATCATTAGTGCAAGAGTATAATGGATCACCTGGAGAGCAAGGCCTAGCAACAGGATCACTTCCTTTTCCACCAAGGTGATTCTTTCCTTCCAAGTGACTTTGCTTCTTCAAATCAGCACTGGGGCTGCCAGACTGGAGAAGGAACTTGACTACTATGTCCTTGAAGGTCTTCTCTATATACCTTCCTGTTTGCTTCAGCTCCTCTAGGTCTGCCACTCTAGTCTCCCAAGAGTTCTTTGCATCAAGCACACACATACAACCTCTCACTAAATGGTAGATCTTTATACTTGTGACACTTAATTCAAAAGACTAGAAAGCCCCCATCTTACTGCTGGAATTCTGATTGCATTTTATTATTTCTGAATTGCTATTTAAAGGTTTCTAAGGAACTGGAGATGCTTAATCTAATGTAAGTCCTTGAAATGTATTTGGTGTGTTTAATGTTAGTTTGGTAATGACCTAAATGGGACAACAGTTAATCTACTGATAAGGGCAGGGTTACTCCCTTGTTTATCTAATTCTATGATTGATTCTTGTGAAAAATGTTCCGTCTGTTCTTCTTAATTGAGATAACAGTCTATAAATCAAATAATGTGCTTGGGGTGGGTGGGAGTTGAGGTGCATGGGAAGGAAAGAAGACACTAAGGGGTCAATTTTCAGCAGCATTTAAAAAGATAACTCGTTTTTTATCCAGCTAAAGGCTGACTTTTCAATATATTTCCCTTATTCTGCTAGATTTTAGCCATATAGCTTATTATCCATCTAAAATTTAGTCAGATTATGTAGGAATGTACCATGGACTTTCCTGGATGGAGTTAAGGTAGCCATCTAAGTTATCCAGCTAATTCAGATATTCAGAGTTAGCTGGATAACTTATCTTGCTAACTCTGGTCATACCACAGTGTAGTCCTAAAGACAGCCAGATAAACTTATCTGTCTATCCTTAATACTGTGGCTGCACCACTGAATATCCCTCCAAGTCAGTTGGATTAGTTTATTCAGCTAACTTTGCAATCAGTCCAGGGACTGAATATCACCCCCAAACAGTGTACTTAGCTTTCTTTATTAAATTTAACACACTATAAGGTGAATTATAAAAGCCCAATGTGCGCATTAATTAGGGGATGCGTGAATATGTCGGGCTTGCGCCCACTGAGCAGATTTTAAAAGCAACCAAGATACACGAATATCTCGCAGAGTGCGCACATCTTGGACATCTTGAAAGGGTGGGGTGAGGGCATTTCAGGACGAGAACCTGAGATGAGCACGTAAATGCTTACATGATCCGTTGCGCACTGAGGCCCCCTGCCGCGTAACTTTTCTTCTGCTAAGGATGCCGTGCAAAATAAAGAAAAATAGGTGCATCTGCGGGGTTTTAAGGGTTGGGGATAACATTGCGTGCATTTGTTATGAAATGGCCACGGCCTTTGGTGAGCGCCGAAGTATACGTGCAAATGTGTGCATGCATGCCGGTTTGAAAGTTACCGTCTAAGAATTTAAATAGCTTTATCTATTAAATGTGACATACACTAAGAATTATGAAGAAATGCTAAATAAGGTTTCCTTTGTGAAGAAAAGCTGTATAGATTAAGAATCTAGAGGTTTATAAAATCATTATTTAGAGGACATTTATTTACCCTTTCAAAGAATATTAAAACAAGGGGACACTCCTTGAAACTAACAATCAGCAGCTTTAAAGCAAATCATAGAAAGCATGTTTTCACTCAACACACAATTAAGCTTTGGAATCTTTTGTCAGAAGAAGTGATTAAGGCAACTAGCCTAGAAGGGTTTAAAAGAGGTTTGGACAAGTTTTTGGAGTTAAAATCCATACAGAATTATCAGCCCCGACTTATCCCTGGGAGTGAGCAACAAGAAACAGATCTACTTGTTAGGATCTGTGACTTGAGCTAGTTACTGAGAGATAGGATGCTGGGCTTGATGGACTTTGCCCAAAAAACAAGGTATGCAATCTAGAAAAGCCATGAGGAACAACAAAAGGAACAGATGCCAGTGAAGTCTTTTCCAAAAACTTTAATGGGTGGAGACGTATTAAATCATTGATAAAATTTGCCCGACTCAGGCCGAGTTTCGCCACCTTCTAATGGCTGCCTCAGGGGCTTATAACCTGCGGGACAACCTGTTATATGCCCCTGAGGCAGCCACTAGAAGGTGGCGAAACTCGGCCTGAGTCGGGCAAATTTTATCAATGATTTAATACGTCTCCACCCATTAAAGTTTTTGGAAAAGACTTCACTGGCATCTGTTCCTTTTGCTGTTCCTCTTGATGGACCTTGGCCTGACCCAGCATGGCATTTCTTATGATGTTATTGCCATGTAAATTGATCTGAGTTTGATTCTCAGCTCAGGTCTTTCTCTCCCCAGGTCAACTGGGGTTGGGCATATTTCAGGAGATTTGGATCTAATTTCTCACCTTTAGGAGCGGATTGGCCTATTGGGGCCTCGGGCATGCCCCGGTGGGCCAGTCACATTGGTCACATGTTGAAAGGCGGCAGCATGATGGCTGCATTGGCTGCTTGCTGTGTTACCGCACGCCGGGGAGCAAAGAGCCTAAAGAAGCCATTAGCAGCCAAAGGAGGAGGAGAGGATAGGGGCCACTGACAAGCTTCAGGAGAAGAGAAGAAACAAAGGAGAAGAGGAGTAATGTGGCAGCGGGTTGTGGCCAAAGGAGAAGAAGAGTAATGCAGTGGCAGGCCCGAAGGAGAAGAAAAGCAATACGGAGGTGGGCCCGAAGGAGAAGAGGAGCAAAGCAGCGGTGGGTCACTGCCGGAGGCTGGGCCGGCAAGGCCAAAGGAGGAGTGACAGGCAGCAGGCCACCACCAGAGGCTAGGCTGGTGAGGCCGAAGGAGAAGAGGAGCGACGGGCAACGGGCCGCTGCCAGAGGTGGAGCAATGCAGCAGCAGCTGCCACCGGAAATCAGGCCAGCCGGGCCAAAGGAAATGAAGAGAGATACATCAGCAAACTGGAGCCCAGGCCGATGGGGCCAAACAATGAGTAGAGGCACAATTGAATGAGAGAGTTTGGGAGCTTGTTTGTGTGTACTTGTGTGAGAGAGAAAGAGAGATTGGGAGCCTGCTTGTGTGTATATGTGTGCTGTGAAAGAGAGAGAGAGAGACTGGGAGCCTGCTTGTTTGTGTGTGTGTGTGTGTATGCCTGCGAAAGAGAGATTGGGAGCCTACTTGTGTGTGTGTGTGTGTGTGTGTGTGCCTGCGAAAGAGAGATTGGGAGCCTACTTGTGTATGTGTGTGTGTGTGTGTGTATGCTTGCGAAAGAGAGATTGGGAGCCTATGTGTGTGTTGCCTGCGAAAGAGAGATTTGGAGCTTACTTGTGTATGTGTGTGTGTGTGTGTGTGTGTGTGTGTGTATGCCTGCGAAAGAGAGATTGGGAGCCTATGTGTGTGTGTTTATGCCTGTAAAAGAGAGATTTGGAGCCTACTTGTGCGTGTGTGTGTGTGTGTGTGTGTGTATGCCTGCAAAAGAGAGATTGGGAGCCTGCTTGTGTGTGTGTGTGTGTGTGTATGCCTGTGAGAGATTGGGAGCCTGCTTGTGTGTGTGTGTGTGTGTGTGTGTGTATGTGTGTGTGTATGCCTGTGAGAGATTGGGAGCCTGCTTTGTGTGTGTGTGTGTGTGTGTGTGTGTGTGTGTATGCCTGTGAGAGATTGGGAGCCTGCTTGTGTGTGTGTGTGTGTGTGTGTGTGTGTATGCCTGTGAGAGATTGGGAGCCTGCTTGTGTGTGTGTGTGTGTGTGTATGTGTGTGTGTATGCCTGTGAGAGATTGGGAGCCTGCTTTGTGTGTGTGTGTGTGTGTGTGTGTGTGTGTATGCCTGTGAGAGATTGGGAGCCTGCTTGTGTGTGTGTGTGTATGCCTGTGAGATTGGAGCCTGCCTGTGTGTGTGTGTGTGTGTGTGTGTGTATATATATATGCCTGTGAGAGATTGGGAGCCTGCTTGTGTGTGTGTGTGTATATGCCTGTGAGAGATTGGGAGCCTACTTGTGTGTTTGTGTGTGTATGCCTATGAAAGAGAAATTGGGAGCCTGCTTGTGTGTTTGTGTGTGTATGCCTATGAAAGAGAGATTGGGAGCCTACTTGTGTGTTTGTGTGTGTATGTCTATGAAAGAGAGATTGGGAGCCTGCTTGTGTGTGTGTGTGTGTGTGTGTATGCCTGTGAGAGAGTGGGAGCCTACTTGTGTGTTTGTGTGTGTATGCCTATGAAAGAGAGATTGGGAGCCTGCTTGTGTGTGTGTGTGTGTGTGTGTGTGTGCGCCTGTGAAAGTCAGAATGAGAGATTGGGAGCCTGTTTGTGTGTATGTGTGTGTGCGCCTGTGAAAGAATGAGAGATTTGGAGCCTGCTTGTGTGTATGTGTGTGTGTGCGCCTGTGAAAGAATGAGAGATTGGAAGCCTGCTTGTGTGTGTGCCTGTGAAAGAAAGAGATTGGGAGCCTATGTGTGTGTGTGTGTGTGTGTGTGTGTGTGTGTGTGTGTGTGTGTGTGTCTGAGAAAGAGAGATTGGGGGCCTGCTTGCATATTAGAGCATGTGTGCATGCATGTGTGTGTTTGTGTGAAAGAGGGAGGAAGGCAAAAGTTTGTGCACCTCCCTCTCTCCTGCTAATAATCGAAAACAATCTTAGGATAACTTGAAATCAAATGTTCCCAGGTATGAAGAGCAGTGGATTTCTTTTTTATCCTTAGTTTTAATTATTGGGTGTCATTTGTCTCCCAAACACTAATAATAATATTTGAAAACAGTAAATTGAAAAAAGCAAATTTATGGGGGTCCATATTCAACTCGTGAATGGCTCGGCAAGTTAGCCAGATAAACTTATCCTGTGCTGCAGAAAATACCTCGCCATCTTTTAAGTTTATCCAGCAAACTTTAGGACAGGCCTATCGCCCAACAAGAGATAGCCAGATAAGTTATCCAGCTAACTCTGAACATTGAAGTTGGCCTGATACCCTTTCACTAGCCCTGGCTGCACTGGCTCCATGTGAGAAAGCATAATTTAATCTGAAGCTATGCTATTGTGCGCCAGGTTCTCCCTAGTCTCTGGCCAGGGCTTATTTTCCTTTTTCTTAAGCCCCGGAGAAGGCAGGCAATGTGGATCACTTCTGGTCACACACACACACACACACATATGCACACACACACACCTCCCCAGGCAGAGCAGAGCTTAAGCAATCATGAAAGCAGCAGACTGTGTCGTACAGTCAGTGGCAGTTTCCTGGAGTGGGGAAGGCCCTGAGAAGTGGAGGCCAAGCTACTGTCATAGAAAGGGAGAGGGAGAACCAGAAGGAGATGCCTGTGTAGTAGCTAGTGAGGCTTCAGTCTGGGTTGAGCTCTTAGAGGGCTGGCTGCGGCAGGGCTTGGGAAGGGAGGCACTCTCTGAATGAGCATAAGAGAAGCAGCACAACAGCAAATGTCTGTGTTGTGTGTATGTCTGAGCCACTGGCTGGCAGTGCGGTTGTCTCATTACTTGGCAAATGGTTCATAAGCTGATTGGTTGGCACCAGACTAGGAATCCAAGATATATGACGGATGTAACCAAACTTGTGGGGGACCCAGTCGATTGCATGGATGACAGGGGATTGCATCTCCATTTCCTCACCCCTGGTTTAGGATGTGCTCTACTTAGTTTTTTAGGGAAAAAGGTGAAATGTATGTTGGAGAATTTTTGTCTCAGTTCTGTCAGACTCTAGGTCACGTGATGTACTTCTCAGTGATTAGCTCAATGTACTTCTGGGAGGTGTTGAAGCAACTGCTGCACAGAAAGCACATGAGTGAGTCACAGATACCCTGTGGGCTGGTTTTGAAAAAATCCCCCATGTTGACATTTGCCTGCCAACTGCCCCTGCTCATCTTTTCTAATCTGAGATCAAGGTAGTCACAATTCAGGTACATAGATATTTCCCTGTCCCGGGGCATTTATAATCTATTTGTACCCATGTCACAAGGAGAATTAGTGGGATTTGAGCTCTGGCTTCCCTGGTTTGCAACCCACTGCTCTAATCACTAGGCTGTTATTCCACAGAGGCAGCTTTTACAGCATCTGGGATTCAGAGGGAGAGAATCAATCACCATTAAATGGTGAATAGATTTAGGGCTCATGACTGCAGGGTACCAGAAGGAGCCCTGATGCATAGCCTTCGGCTGAGGACTATCACTGCAATGACTGGACTAAACATGAAATAAGGGGAGAATTCCCAGGTAATTGTGAATGAAAAATCATGAGGCCAGATCCCCCACTTGGTTCCAATGAGCTTGGATTCACACGGGGGCAGGAAAAAACTGCCAGTTGAATTAAAAAAAAACAAACAAACAAGAATTTATCCCAGATCATGTAGTCTGCTGCAGATTTGCATAAATATGTGAATCCACCATGGATGTCTCATTACAATCCCAGCAAAAGATAAGATGGATCTTGGCAAAAGCTGATTTTTTTTTTTTTATGCTGTAGTTCCAGAATGAAATTCATCTTCTCAGCGGGGCTCTCTTTAGAAGGATGCAAGGCCTGTGGTAAATCAACCCAAATGGGACCCTAGACATGAAATGATAGTGTTGAGGATGGGGCTACCATGACAGCACAGTGACCCCAAAGTATGGGACCCAGGGCAATTGCCCCTTTTTGCCCACTTCCCTCTCCCTCCCCACAATGACAGCCTGCTGCTTCTTAGATTATGCTTTGGACAAATGTGCATATCCATAATCATAACCACTAATGGTTACTACTGTGAAATCAAGCCTCTCAGATAAAAGTATTTTGTAAAAGGAAAAAAAAAAAGTTACTTTGTCATTTTTAATATAATAGGTCTCTGTAGTGGTTCCATGACCCTTGTTATGAAAGCATACATTCTTGTGAGTTTCTTGTGGATCAGGAGCAGAAAAGCCACAACCCACAACCCATCTGGATTATAGAAGCTGAAAGTAATTTATTTATCCAAGAGGCATAGAGTACTATGCAACAGATAGAACATTATTTAGAGTAATTCAGTAGTGTTGAGTTCTGCATTGTATATTACAATGTTGTTTTCATCTCCAGGAACTGAACACTGAGATTTACCCAATTCATATTGCCAAGCATTCAACTAAGTAAAAATCTTGAACAGGTAGAAAAATGTCTGTTAACTTTCCAGTAGACAGCCTTTCCCTGAAGCAAGGTTAGCTATGCTGACATGCCTCAATCCAGACTGCTTGGAAGCCCAGTCAGCTGCCCTGTTTTAATCTTTCTCCCTCAGTGCAACAACCACAGCCATTAAAGTACCCAACCCTATCACCCAGCTGGCTCAAAAACTGACAAAGTTGAAATGTTTCTCTCAGGTGTACAAGGCTAAGATATAGCCCTCTGTGCCTTCTGGTGGAAGAAAAATGTATTAATTAGAATATATTTTTTTCTGAATGTTGGACCTTTCTACGGGATGATGTGCACCCAGTTGCCCTCTTACACCATCTCCCTTGCTCCTATCTATATATTTGATCTGCCTCAGGATCATTCAGCTCCCCACTGTAACTGCAGCAACACCCTGGAGGGAACAGAATATTCTCTTGGTATGTGCCAAGTCTGAATTTTGTAGACAATTTTTCATTAGAAAATTACTTTCTCCATCTGAAGGTATATAATGCTATGTTGTAAGCATACACCCTCAGGTAGCATTTCAATCTTGCCAACTTTTTGAGTTGGCTAGGTTAAAGAGTTCTTTTAATGCGTATCCAAGTTTTAAGAGAGAGAACATGTTACTATTGTAATAACAAACAACTGTATCTTTTTTCACTTTGCTGTCCAGCACATCCTGTAGGCTAAACAAACTAGTGTCTTGTTGTTTCACATAAATATGTTGTTTTTTTGCATTTGTCCCGCAAACGTTATTGCTAGCCTCTTCAGTTGGTACCCCATACTGTCTGAAACCCCATGTTGTGCACACACACACACACCATACTAAGAAAAAGATGATGCAAATGAATTTCAAAGCAAGCAATATTTTCTTAGAGCAGCAGAGAGGCAATGCTTCTAATTCAGAGTTAAAGAATAAACCTGAGATAACAAGGCTTGTGTGCTGTCTTGTGTCTCATACCTGGTTCCTGCTTCTAGGGTTTGACAAAGTCTGAGAGCCCTGTGGAGGCACAGGGCAGGGAGAGAGTCCCAGATGCCTCTGAATATTGCTATCTGCTGCTTGGCATAAGAGCAGACTTGTGCCATATTTGAGAGGGTAACTGTGGTCCATGCATCTTGGACACTGTCATTGTAATGACTGAGCTAGGTGGGAGGAGGGATTAAGAAAACGTCTTTTCCTTCTCCTTCCCCCCTCCACACACATTAGCTGTGAATAAGGTGCCAGGATGCCATAGTCCAATTTGAGGAACATTCTGAAAGGGGAGGATGCTAGAAAACAAAAATCCAATTTACCCTCCAAAATCTACTGAAAACTCCACAGTCTTCACTGCAGTTATTGTTTGTTGGAGGTATCATAGGTATATGTCAACAGTTTAATCATTAACATTGTTATTAATATATAGCACTTTCTGTGCATAATGCTATATAATGTATTTCATATGGTTACAAGTTGCATTCCCTAAAGAGCATACTAGTCGTTTGAGTGCAGAGGCAAGTAATAACTGTTAAAAATAAGTGTGAAAAAACTCCTTAAATTTTCTAGGAAAGCTAATAAAATTTTGACCAATTTTTATACAGATTTCCAGTGCCTAAGGAGATAAAGGAGAATTGAATTGGTAGACTGTGCATGATTAAACTTGGCAATATCTAATTAACATTTTAGAAACATTCCATAAAACCTTTCACAAAAACCCATGAAAAATCTCTGAAACTTTAAAAGACTAGAGAGAACTGATGAACAGTTGTGTGCTTGTGAAAGATCGAGTCACTACGACATCAATGCATGATTCTTGCACTGTTTCAACAAGAGTGATCACAGCCTGCAAAGAAATCCACATTTCTCTGGGACCAATGTTCTTATTAATGCTCTATGAAACTATTTGATGGAAAACAAAATGCTCCAAATTTTTTTAGTGTATCCTACTTCCTGACCAAAATATGATGGGAAAATCTTAGCCCAAAGTCCACACTGGAAGATAAAAGTTTAATCTGGATACAGTTGCCATCTATTTTTCTTCATTCCTTTGACTTCACTAAATGAACCATTTTCTCACTTGCGCTGCAAAAATATTCATTTTTTCTAATATATTTCAGCAAAATTAGCACATACCTTCTTGCTGCCTCATTTTGCTCTCTAAATAGCTATCAAAAAGGTCTTTAGATACTCTCTTGCTAGTTCAATAACATCTCTTCCCTCCTGCTCCCCCTACACATATACATTGTCCTCAGCTTCCATCCATGTCGGAACCTGCTCTAATTTTCACATGCCAAAACAATGACTGCTGAGGCATTATAGGCCTTCATTTGCAGTATTATGGTACTTTCCCAAAACAAATTCTTTTTCCAGTTCCATCTGCTCCTTTTGAAACCCAGAACCAAGCTACTTTGAGCAGGTAAATGCCATAAGTATCCTGAACTGTAGGAACAGAAGGTGGCTTTGGTCTTGAATCTGGATCGCAGGTTTTATTCAAGCAACCATCTAGCATGGCCCAGTAGTTCCTACATTCTTATTGCATTAGTCAAAGCTTTGAAATGAATTCATTACTACACCAGTTATGTCTTGTCAGATGTGTTGAGATGACCTTAGCAAATCCTAGTTTAATCCCATAAGTATAGATGTGAAAACAAGCAGTTTTCACTCCATGAACAAGGCAGAAAATAGTCCAGAGAGTCTGAAAATGCATTTGCTGTAGATTTTAATGTGAATGCCAAGTAATCTTCAGAAACTAGCGATATCTGCCATTTCTGCGCGACTTTCATAGTAGTTTACCCTTTCTGATCATCTCATGTATAAATAAATAAATATGTTTCCTATTAGTTTCTGTAGCTAAACAATTTTGCAGCAGTGCACCTTGTCTGCGAAAAGCTCATGTTAAGAGCATGGCAAATTTTTCCTGATTCTCTCTTCCCGTGAAAACTGGGCATATCACCAGCCATGGCTCTCCAGTGGGCTTATCAGTATGTATCCATGGGAGACTCCAGTGCTTACTGGGGTACTGGCCACATTTCCACAGAAATCTGTCACTTAAGAGCTGTCCTACTGGCTATGACAGTGCTATACACTTGTGTGAGAATCTGGGTTTGACTCTTAGACCAGGGCTTCTGCTGCCTGAGTCAGATGGGGCTATGAATGTTAAGGAGGCAGTATTCATAAACCCTTGAAGAGTGAGTCCCAGTCCTTCCACAGTGGCGACTCCTAGTGGCCAGATTTAAGGCCCAAGATTATAGGGTTCCAGCCAAGCACTGTTGCTGCATTAACTGAGTTGAGTGAGTTGGGAGGGGATATAAAGTATGGGAAAATCCCTTATTAATGAAGGCGCATGGTAATGAATATCAGCACCGGTACCAACTGAACTGGAAACTGACCCAAAAAAAAAAAAAAAGAAATTTGCCACTGTACTCTGTCTTCTTGTAAGGGAAGAAACAATCTATATGAATCTCTTCGCTTTGCTTCTATTCTTTCTAAAATTGCTACAGTCATGAGCAATTAAAAATACTGTCTTTTAGCAGTAGCTTGTCCAATTATGATCTTCCCTCAATCAAAATGATTAAAATTGATCTTTGGAAAGAGAAAGCTTGGAGAGGGATTCACAAATTTAAAATAGTAATATTTTCATCGTTTGGTAGAATCTGACATTTTAGTACATTAAGAATGGCATGTTTACAGTGAACGCTGACAGAAGTATAAGTACCTACCAAGCGACTATTCTGTGGTTCATATGGAGAGAGAGAAGATCGTCAAGTATGTAGGGATATAATCAGAGACTAAGAAAATGTGGCAAAAAGATACAGAAATAGTCACAAATGTATTGGGCACCTCTAGCCTGATTAAAAAGAACTGCTAAATGCCTTGTCTATGTATACATATTACATCCTATGAACTTCAGAAGGTTCTCTGGCACAATATAAGTATTAAGAAGAGCATTAGCAATAAATTTAAGAGATCAAGATCATTCCCATCATACCCGGGCTTAAGAATAAGGTTCTTTCCCATCAAGATATCGGCTAAACAAATACAGTTGGAGAAACTAGCCCCATGAAAAAATGCTACTTTGCTTAATGGAAACTAGAAAAAGCAAATAAACTAAATTCCCATCAAATATAGGCAATACATATTGTTATAGGGAAATTAAGATTTCTAATGGGGATAAAAGTGCAACCTGTTACTTAAAAAGCAAATTAATCAGGATTATATATTTTAACACTTTTATGAAGTTATTAAAGCCTTTTATGGAATCTCTCTCTTTAATTATATATACTGCAGTTCCTAACAATGTGGTGGTGGTGGTGGTGGTGAGAGAAATGTGGCCTGCTGAAAACTGAAGGCTAAATTGAGTATGATCACTTGGTATGAGTACTGCTGCATATTAATATAGGAACTCTTAAGGTCCCAAGACTTGGGGGTTGGTTTTCAAAAGGATGTCTTGCGTTCTTTCTGAAGTCTGTTTGAAAGCAAGACCATAGGAGGGCAAATATCAGGACAAAATAAAGCTCTGACTGGCGCTGTGCTAGTTTAGGGGCCTAGAGCTTCGCCCTTGAGCCACAGGCTTGCTTAATTGACATGTAGCATAGCAACCCAGGGAAGGTTTGAATATTGTCTGAAGCCCTGAGGTATGTCCCACAGCCCTGAGGATCCAGACTGGCCCTCAGAAGTTCAAAAGAGGATTCCTGGGAATTATTCATTGTTTCACCAAATTGAGAGACTTAAGCAGTATGAAATCATTTCCCTCCTGCCTGGACCAGGACCTCCTGGTTTGGCTAAGGAGGTTCTGATCTGAACTGGATCTTCCTGCTTAAAGTTTAAACCACTGTGTTCCCAACCCTGTCCTGGGGACCCCCCAGCCAGTCAGGCTTTTAGGATATCCACAGTGAATATGCATGACAGAAAATTTGCATGTTATGGAGGCAGTGCATGCAAATTTTCTCTCATGCAAACTAACTATAAGAATTGTGAACCTGCTGCCCTCCAATCCTACAGGGAGCTTACATTTGCTGTTAGAGATGAAGTTAACCAAAGGATCAATTTTAAAAGGGTTTAGGCTCCTAACTTTCAGAATTTGGTTCCCTAAATTGGCCCTTTTGAAAATTTACTAGGGCTAAGTGCCTAAACTGAGGAGCCTAGTGAAACTAGGAGTGGAGGTATAGGCTAGAGATGTGATTTGACCGAACCTTTTGGTTCGGCCTTCGTTATCAGCCCACTGTGTGAAATTTTGTTTCCCGCGGTTCAGGCCGATTTGTTTTTGGCTGTCCTGAACCGAAAAAAAAAACCCCCCATCCCTTCAGATTTAATTAATTACAAGCCCCCACCCTTCCAACCTCCCCTCCCCCCCAAAAAAAACTTGCCTAAAGTCCCTGATGGTCGAGCGGGGGTCCCAGGAGTGATCTCCTGCTCTCGGGCCATCAGCTGCCAGTAAACAAAATGGTGCCATGGCCCTTTGCCCTTAACATACGACAGGGGCTATCGGTGCCATTGGCCGGCCTCTGTCACATGGTAGGAGCATGTGCCATCCTAAAAAATGGCACGGGCCATCTATTGCTCCTACCATGTGACAGGGGCCGGCTAATGGCACCAATACCCCCTATCACATGGTAAAGGCAAAGAGCCATCGGCACCATTTTAATTAGTGGCAGCCGATGGCCCAAGAGGGGGAGATCACTCCCGGGACCTCGCTGGACCACTAGAGACTTTCGGTAAGACTTGGGGGGGGGGGGGGGGGGGGTCAGGCAAGTCTTGGAGGGTGGGAAGGGTGGGGGTTGCAATTAATTAAATTTGAAGGGTTGGGGTGGGTTTGGGGGTTTTTTCTTTATGTGCCCTTTCTCCCCCCCAAAAATGATAAGAAAACTACATGACATTTTGTGGGGTTTCCTATCGTTTTGGCGGCCCCCCAAAATGCGACAAAATAGGAAATATTGTCTATATTTCCTATTTCATCGCAAACGAATGCACATCCCCTAGTATAGGCTCCTAAATTTATGTGAGGCCCACCTAGTCACTCGAGGTGAGGTTTAGGTATTAGTGTAGGGGTTAGGGGCTACTTTGACATTCAAAGTGTGACGTAAAAACAGAACAGTGCTCTTGTGAAGATTTGATGACCTTCAGAGTGAGGAAACTCACTCAAAGATGAGATTTCATCAAGCTAGGTTGAGAGAACATTGCACAAATCTCATTTTTGAGTGAGTTTCCTCACTCTGAAGGTCATCAAATCTTCACAAGAGAGCAGTGTTCTGTTTGTACTTCTCACTTTGAATGTCAAAGTGGCCCCTAACCCCTACACTAATACCTAAACCTCACCTCGAGTGACTAGGTGGGCCTACCATAGAGATATAAATACCTCTCTAGTGTGAGGGTATTATGGCTAGTTTCTCTCTCTCTCTCTCTCTCTCTCCCTTATAGTAAACATGGTCCCCCCAGTGGTTGTATGTAGGAAATACCACAATTATGGCACTTATCGCAAAGTGCAATAATTTGCAGTAACTTAGTGTTTCACATAGGCATTAGCACAAATTGCAAAAAACTGCCTATTACCATAAAACACACCCCTTTTTCTATCACATGTGATATTTAGTGCATTTTGATAAATCCAGGCCTAAGATGGTAACTTTTAAACAGCCACACAGGCAGACATATGCTTGCATATGCCGGCTTGCGCCAATGTATGCAGGAATTTTAAAATTAAAGAAAAATGGCTGGTGTCTAATCTTGTTACAAGAAAGACTGTTTTTTTGAAAAATAATTTATTTTAAGGAGAGTAAAAAGACCTCAGCACTGATATATGTCTGAATAGGTTTACCAGAGATTAAGCCAGTTGTTGCAATCATAGGTCAAAAACCAAACCTCTTTCCAATAAATAAAAATATTTTTTGAAATTTTGTTTTGAATTTTTCTTAAAAATCTATACACAGCCCATTTTTGATGGATTCTTAATGTCCAAGTTGAGCTTGTGCAATATCACAGATTAAAGCCGGTGATAAAGCTAAACCAGGTTTTCAAAAACTTTGCTCAACGAATTACTGTGTATCTTGACCAGTCTTGCAATCTTGTAACACTTTGTGATTGCCCAGGAACATTAACCAGTTTAAATCACATTCTCATCAGTACTTAGCTAAGTTACCAAAAATGCAATACTATTCACAATCTTGTCGGCACTGTTGAAGTTGCCTTACTGGCGTCAAGATTGCTTATCTTAGAGGATGATTTTCCTTCTTTATAAATCTGGCACCGAAGTTGCCTGTAGACTCCAAGATGTGGGAAACGCCGACGTTGGCAACGTTTCGCAGAAAGCTGTGTCAGGGCATTGTCGCATCTATGTATGAATGATTGCTTTCTATTTTCCGGGCTTCAAATTAAATGGCCATTATTAAATGCATTTTTGGTAACTTAGCTAAGTGTCAATAAGAATGTGATTTAAACTGGTTATTGTTCCTGGGCAATCACAAAGTGTTACAAGATTGCAAGATTGGTCAAGATACACAGTAATTCGTTGAGCAAATTTTTTGATAAGCTGGTTTAGCTGGTTTAGCTTTATCACCAGCTTTAATCTTGGACATTAAGAATCCATCAAAAATAGGATGTGTATAGATTTTTAAGAAAAATTCAAAACAAAATTCCAAAAAATATTTTTTGAATAAAAGAAGACTTTATTGGAAAGAGGTTTTTGACCTATGATTGCAACAACTGGTTAAATCTCTGATAAACCTATTCAGACATATACCAGTGCTGAGGTCTTTTTCCTCTCCTTAAAATAAATTATTTTTCAAAAAAACAATCTTTCTTGTAACAAGATTAGACACCAGCCATTTTTCTTTAATTGTTTCATCATACACTGGTGGTTCCTTAAGTATTTTTTGCAGGAATTTTATAACATACATGCATATATGTGCACATGGTATAAAATAAGCTGTCCACACCTACATATCCACACAATTTTATATAGATGTGCACAAATGCCACCTCTACCGCATAAGTGGGGGATTTTAGTAGACACGTGTGCCGACACGATTACCAGTTTCCCCAGTTCATTCCCAGGTCACCCAGGCAAAGGACAGGACTTCCTAACCTCCCCCCCCCCCCCCCCCCCCCCAGTTAACTAGCCTACCTTTTGATCTGTTGGCCCGAAGCCTTAAAACCTCATTAACCTCTAGATTTTTTTTGTTTCAGGAGCTGCACACCATCCATAGCAGAAGTAAAGTTACATGGAAGGGGAACCCGTCGCAAGCTTATGTGTGTAAATTCTTATGCACAGATTTCATTGGGAAATTTAGGAATAGCCATGCCCCACCTCCAGACCACACCCACACCCTGCCCCTTTTTTTGTAAAAAAAAAATGTTTGTGCGTACACTGGGAGATACGCGCATACTTGCATGCTTTTTAAAATCCGCACCACGCGCCGGCCCAACTTCTGCGCGTATCTCCTCGCTTTGGCACATAGGACTTTTAAAATTAAGAGCCTGATTCATCAAGGTATTTTCCCATAGACATAGAATGAGAGAAAAGCCTTAGTGAATCAAGCATTGGCTAAAAAATAGGTACCTAATTTAGGTGCTCAGCTTTTATTCAATATCAGCCTCCAAGTGTTCAGTTGTTTTGAAAATAAATGCTGAGTTGAACCTGCAGGAGGCTACTTACCTGGACATACATACCGTGTTTCCCCGAAAATAAGACCTCCCCGAAAGTAAGACCTAGCACATATTACATGTAAACGATCGAATTAGCTACGGTATTCCCTCCCATACAGTAACGCGCGCCCCTGCCATTTTGCCGCGTGTTTAACCTGATAACTTACCGCCTACCCTTACCCCTGCGTTAGAGGCAGGGGTAAGGGTAGGCGGCAAACTTTCCCCCAGCCCCCGCTCACCTGCCCTGGCTGCGTTCATGGGTGCTGGTCTCCGGGGTAGCCCCAGTCCTCTCCCCTCCTCCCGAAGCAACGAAAGCGGGAAAAAAGCGAAAAAGCAACAAAAAAAAAAAAAAAAGCGAAAAAAAAAAGTTGCAAGAGAGAGAGGGGAGAGAGGACAGGCAATCCTATGCTCGGGATTGCCAGTCCTTTCCCCTCCTCCCGAAGCAAGGCGCAAAAAGCAGCCTTGCTTTGGGAGGAGGGGAGAGGACTGGCAGTGTAAAGCAACAAAGTGACTTACTTTTTTCACAGCCCTCCTCCGGAGACGCACATCGATGGACACAGATCGCGGCTCCCCTGCCTCCCAGAGGCGAAGATGGATGCCTGCACGGGCGAAAGCGGCCCCTGTACGTGTGATTGGGCCGCTCAATGCGTGACGTCACATGCCGTGACGCCAAACGTCGTGACATCACGCATTGAGCAGCCCAATTGCACGCACAGGGGCCGCTTTCGCCCGTGCAGGCATCCATCTTCGCCTCTGGGAGGCAGGGGAGCCGCGATCCATCTCCGGAGGAGGGCTGTGAAAAAAGTAAGTCACTTTGTTGCTTTACCGTACACTGCCAGTCCTCTCCCCTTCTCCCGGAGAAGGCTGCTTTTCGTGCCTTGCTTCGGGAGGAGGAGAGAGGACTGGCAATCCCGAGCGTACCGTAGGATTGCCTGTCCTCTCTCCCCTCTCTCTCTTGCAACTTTTATTTTTTTCACTTTTTCGCTTTTTTTTTTTCCGCTTTCGTTGCTTGCTTCGGGAGGAGAGGAGAGAGGACTGGCAATCCCAAGTGTAGGAGAACTGTCCACTTCCTGGTACCTGTCATTTCAAATGTCATTTGAAATGACATTTGAAATGACAGATACCGGTACCAGCGTGTCTGTGAAGCGTTAGGCCAGCGCGTTAGGCCAGCGCACCCAGGATACTGGATTAATCTGGATTAATAAAATCTCATACAAATTGCTATAAGAAGGAAGGAATCAAATTAATCAGATTAGTCTGAGTTTCCTTTCTTCTGCATTCTCTCAAAGATCAACAAATGAATGGAGAAGAATGGATGGAAATGGACAATGTGCTCAACGCCCCGTTCTCTCAGGATTCAGTAACATCAGTGGTCATTTTCTAGGTTTGAGTCAGCAGCAGCCTCCACCTTTCAGTTTTTCCCAATGGAGAAAAGGAAGCAAGTTAAAAATGATCCCAGCCGGCAGAAGTAGTTGAATACAGGCACCGAGGCAGGGAGAGCAGGCCCTCGAGGAGCGAGTTCATTTTTTTGTTCAACAATATACCAGTATGTGAATTCTTCTTCATGGAAAAATAAGACATCCCCTGAAAATAAGGCCTAGTGCATCTTTGGTAGCAAAAATTAATATAAGACACTGTCTTATTTTCGGGGAAACAGGGTATGTATGTGGATCCATAAAAACACCCTCTCAGAGCCCTCATTACTCCCCTCCCCCTCCCATGAGCTGAAAGTCTGGTGTGCTGTGCATGGGGCCACACACACACAAACTCCAATCTTTTAGGCAGTGTGCAATTTATTCACTTGTATGCCATCTTTAATCAGGAGTACTGAGCTTCTATTTGCCACAGCAATGACCTCCATCATGGCAAGAAATTTGTCACACTTGTGACAGCTAGGAATTGTAGAGAGTTGCCCCAAGAATCAAGGGCATCTTCACCGTGGTACAACATGAAACTAGCAGTAGCAGAAGTTGCCACCTCATAAAAGCATACTGACTTCATGCAGTAATAATAATGAGGATCACAGATTATTAGAAGAGAAAAACTTGCACTGCCCTCTCTCTCCCTCCCCCACCTTGTCCCCCATCTGTATCCCTGAATCTGTGAACAGCAGAAAGACACCGTGGACACACAGTCTAGTGACTGAAGAAAGTGGCGAACACACACGCTTGTCTTCCTTTTAGGAGCCAAACTGCATCTTCTCATTGTTGCTGATTAATTAATTATGTGCTTTCTGTGTTTGTAAAAAGTGATACAACAGACGGTGAAAGCTGAGATCAAGAGGACGGTTTCCAGTAAATTAGCGGGCACTATCCAATATGTGTTTATTCTGGAGGGTCTTGACAACAGTGTTTATTTTTCCTTTTACATTTAAATATTATACCTGTTGTAGGGAGAGTTCTCTGTTGATGTTTGCAACAGGCAATTCAGTAGCAAAGGGGTCAGAGGTCATTGGAGGAGGTGGTCACTGCGTATAGGTTATGATTAAGGGAGCTAGTTAGCATTAGATGAGACCCCTCCAGACTGGAGAGGGTTCCGTGAATTATCAAGATTCACAATCAAATCTCATGAGGCATGAGTTGACATGGCTGTTCAAAAGACAAGTTCTTCATTACTCGGCTCTTTATTCTTCACCTGACTTCTCAATCAGAGAGGTGGGTGACTTTACTTTAGAAAACAAATGTGTGAATGGCAATATATTAGACATATTGACCACTTAACTGCTGTACGACTGCTTCCAACATGCACACATTTTCAGTTAAGAATTGTATTTGCACACTCGGCAAATCTTAAGCGTCTTATATCAGAAATCCAGACAAATATCAGACCCACCCCAGTCTGGCAGATAAGCAATTAATAAATTGATTCTACTACTATTACAAGAATAGACAATGTTTCACCTTAAATACAGAGGAAAAAATGTATGTGTGTATGTTTATATTTATATAGAGAGGTAGCCTGCCGGAATTCTAGCCTACTGTGTTTTTGCATAGGAAAATGAAATAGATTCCTTTCATAATACATATCTGATAATCTCCAGGATACTTCCAAAGTGTATGTCTTTGGCAGCACTTGTTTGACTACTGACATGTATTGCTTGCTTTCCTAGAAACACATGAAAATAAAACAACGCATAACGAGCATTTAAAAGATTCTACTTTAAAAGATATCTAGAAATAGCTTGGACAATTGTAGCTAGGGAATTTGTCTGTCCATTCTAACATCTCTCTATGCCTTTCAAGGCTTCAGCATTTCCATCTCTCAGATTTTGTTGACATCTCCTGCACTTAACTTACAAAAGCGCCTGTAATATAGTTGAGTCTTCAGAAAATCTTGCAAATATCTTGAAGATCGCCAGCATAGCTCTGAAAGCCTGTGCAAGGATCAGGTTTTCGTTCCATCTCTTTCACAATTACTCTTCTCATTAACAAAAGTGATTTCTTCCTGGAGAGTGATCTGTGAAGAAAATTCAGATTACACATGCCCACTCTCTTTGCATTTCAGTGCCCTGCATAACTGGTGTGGAAGACAGTTTCCTATTTTTCAAACTCAGACTGAATGAAATCACTGCCGGCCACGTGTGTCCTACTACCACACTTTTGCTAGTTGATTTTCTCCCATGAAATTGTTTAACAAAATCCCTTTCTTGGCCAGGAGGGGGAGCCCTAAAAGTCTTCTTACACTGAAAATAAAATACACAGAAAAAAACGTCCCAGCTCAGAAAAAGATCCACAAAACAGCAAGCAGTCAGAGGCTCTTACCTGTGGTTGCAATTGCTACTAAACCAAGAGAACCAGAGATATGAATGCTTTTAATCTGAAAAATTAACCAGCATTGCAGCACTGATTTTTTTTTAACATTTTTTCACAAAAAAAAATTTAATTAAAAAAATATTTTTCCCTATGAAAAAGAAGTCTCTTTGGAAGCATTCAATAGCTAAATCCTGCATTACTTCAATCTGGAGCTTTCTGGAAAGGCAAGGGCTCTTCAAAAGCGTGATCCCTCTGTGCTCCTGATCATCCACTGGGCACTCCTGGATACAAGATTTTGGAACTGCTGCACACCACTTCACTGAGGGGGACCTGCAGAGGTGGGGTGGGTGGAGACTTTGCTGGTGGCATAGATTTAAAGCAAATAATAAAACAGAAGAAAAATGTTAAGAAAGAGAGTGCCTAAAAAAAACCCCTGAGAATCAAGTTTCAAGGCTCCTTATGTGCTGCAGAGAAAATGAGGTTTAGCAGGAGAGTGCAAAGGGGAAACTGGAGAAAAAGAATGCTTTTTTCACATTTTGCCAGCAAGAAAGAGAAAAATTAGGCATGTGTGCTCTGGACTGGATTGAAAAACAAAGCTGGGGAGACTGGTGGGAGAGGGGGGTGCAGCATATTCCAACATTTGCTATCTTAACAGTAATTGTCTTTTGTGAAAGATAAGAGGAGGGGAAGAAACCAAGAGTGTAGTGTTGTTTGAGCCTCTGGAGATAGCCAGCTCCCCGAACTGATTGATTAGTCATGATCCCAGCACTTTTAATGGGAATCATTTAGCTGGGAAGGTGGAGCACCCTAGAGAAAAATTAGCATATTCTTGTTTACTCATCTTCTGAGGGGCTTTTTTTTTTTTTTCCTTTTCTTTCATTTTCTGAAAGAAAGAGGGAGGGGGGCTGGGGAGGTAGGGGGTTGTGGCTTATGTTATAAAGGGAAAAACTAAAAAAAATAATAAATTAGAGCATCTGGGGGGGGGGGGGATTTGGGGGGAGGGAAATAAGGATTAGAGTCTGGGAGACACAGCTCCTTCAGGAAAATAAATACAGGGGATTCAAATCCAGCTGAGAAAAGAAGAGAAATCCAGCTGAAGAGGAAAGACACAATAAGAAGAAATAGAAAAAAAATCACCTTGAAGAGAAAAAAAAAAGAAATAAAAACAACCATCAAAATTAAATTGTATTGGGGAAGGAAGAGGAAAAGAAGGCAACTGAAGGAAGATACAATTGGAAATACCCAGGAAGGGTGAACAAGAGCAGAAAAGTCAAGGCAAGGAGGAGTCCAAAGCTGGCAGATCGGGAGGATTTGGAGGGGAGTAGGGGGGGGGAAGGTTGGAAATGCAGCTCTGGGGCTTGCTGCTGCCTCTTGGGCTTCTCTCCGCAGCCCTGGCCAGTGGATCCGAGTGTGGGATGGACGAGCGCTCCCGCAGGGCAAAGAGGGAGACCCGGCACACCCGCAGCCAGCGCTACACCCCACCGGGCACCTGTGCCACCAGGCTAGCCCGGGGCAGGCGCTCCACGGTCGGCATGGAGCCCCTGCGTGTGCCCCGCAGGAGTCCGCAGCAGCAGCAGGGGGAGGCAGAGGAGGCTGGGGCTCCCTTCCAGCCGGGCAGGGCACTCTACTTCAGCGGCCAGGGCGATCAACTGCGGCTGAAAGCCAGTCCGGAGCTGCCCAGAGATGCCCTCACCTTGCAAGTGTGGCTGCGGGCGGAGGGAGGCCAGAGATCCCCAGCTGTCATTGCAGGTAGGTGCCTTTAGGTGCAGCTGCCGTCTCCCTTTTCCCTTTCTCTGCCCAAGGCAACAACTTGCGCGCACGTGTGTGTGTGTGTGTGTGTGTGTGTGTGTGTGTGTGTGTGTCTGTCTGTGTGTATAAGAAAGAAACGGCTCACTCACCTAAGATCCACACACCGCAAAAAGTGACATCTGTTCTCTTTCAATATCCAAAGTATCTTTTCATAAAGTTGACGTTGGGAGAACAGCCTACTTTTATGATCGGCTCGGATTTACTGCCAGAAGTGAAAGGTGTCAGACTTCAGATTCGCCCTGGCCGTTTGATCCCATTACTTTTCTGGTTTATTTATCGTGTGTGTTGTTTTTGTAAATACCATTAGAGCATGCTGTTTCGGCAATGTCCCTCTGTTTTGTTAGAATGTTACCCTCCTGCTTTTCTGTTCCTTCGGGAGGGGGGATTAGGGAAGGAACGTTATTGATCCTCCCGAGTAGGTGTTTTTTTTAATGGAGCAAAACGTGTATATATTCTGCCATTTAAAGTTACAGGCTAGGCTAACACATTCTGAGTTCATACTTCAAAGTTTTTGGGTTTTTTTTTCCACAGAACACTGGCATTTTTTTTTGTGGGGGGGGGGGGGGGGGGGGGAGAGAGGGAGAGGGAGAGGGAAGTGTAAATTGCCGTACTAGTGTAAGACCAGTTTGTGTGGCTGAAAACAGCTCCCAGAAACATTCAGAGCCAAGTCATGCTCACCCAAACTGACAGCTTCAATTTGGCAAGAATTACAGCTGTAGCGCTTTTTATGATTTCCGTTTTATGACTCTGTAATTAATTGTGCCGCTGCTGGTTTTTTTTTTTTTTAACTAGTTTAGTTTAGGGAGTCCTTTGGAGAGGTAGTACAATGAATGAAGTACTTTCAATGGACAGTAAAAGGGAAATAATAATAATAAAAAGCCGGAGAAAGAGAAGTGTTTCTGAAAGTTGTAACGTGCGTCTCTGCTGTAGGCCAGTTTACAAGTGGCGCTCACTGAGCCGGAGGGGGAGGGAGAGGATATGGGGGGGGGGGGGGGGGGGGGGTAGCCTGGAGATTCCATTCCGATCACACTTATCGTTACTGCTTGGGTTATCTTAAAGACACAGTGCAGAGTGGAGACAGTTTCCCTTTCGTTTCATAAGGGCGATCCCCGCCTCCTCCCCCTCCCCCTCCGAAACACTGAATACTTCTTAATTGTGGTCCAGTGTCCCTCTCCCCTCACCTCCCTCCGCCTCCCGCCCGAAACAATGAATACTCCATAATTGTGGTTGAAAACCACTGATCTATTTTCTAATTTATCCTCCTTTCTTAAGGTCGTTTTCTCCTTTTTGACCTAGAAAAAGGATTGCCTTTTACATTTATATAGATAGATGCTTTTTAAGATGAGTGTCTTCTAGCTGTTGCCTCTTTGACAGCCATGTAGTAATGTGTGCCTAAGTGTCCTTGTGCATTAGACGTTTACTGTTGACGCTATTGCGATATATATCCTAGGGGTGCTCCCAGCCCTTAAACAAGGGATTGTCCCCCGAAGTGCTTGCTTGCAGGAGGGACGGAGGCGACTTTCCTTTCGCTTCTAGGTCAACAGTAATTTAAACTCTCCAGGCAAGAAAGCAGTAGCTTGACAAAATTAGCATCTATTCGGGCGGGTGAAATCAATGGGAATCGTAATAGATATTCTTAGCCATATAGGCTACACTTTTGTGGATTCTGAAGAGGCAGTGCGAACTGAAGCTCTCATCCTTCTTCCCGCACCCTCCGAGAAAGAAGTTAGCGATCATGCTATTTAGCCACATGGTGGGAGGGCTTATGCTAGTGTAAAAATCGCTGGCTGGGAGGAAAGTTCCGATAGACTATGGCCAATTCAGCACGGTAATTGCTTTGCTGAGCAGCTCTTCTTTCTTCTGCTGAAGCTGAGTTTGGTTTGATGGGGTGTGGAATGGTTTCTTGCTTCCCCACTTGGGACTTTTCCCACGTCTAGTGCTCCCTTTGATTAAACTGTACTAGGTTAGATGGGTTTTAGTGTAAAGCAGAAAAAAAAAGTGTAGGAGTAGCCTAGTGGTTAGAGAAGCGGGCTACGAACCAGGAGACCAGGGTTCAAGCCCTACTGTCGCTCCTTGTGACCTTGGGCAAGCCACTTTACTCTCCATTGCCTCAAGTACAAAACTTGGATCGTAAGCCCTCTGGGAATAGGGGAAATATATACAGTAGCTGAATGTAAACCAATGTGATATCTCAGATCAAATGTCTGTATAATAAATAAACATTTCAGTTGCTGTTCAAAGCAGGCACTTTTGGATTCACTGTTTTGCCAGTAAACCTTTTGGGGACTTTAGTGAATCTAAATCAGTGTACTTCTCATGCTAATGGCCATGCTAGGTAATACATATCAAGCCCATGCAGAAATGTGTGTTCCGCGAAATGCACCTTACTGCACTCACTTCAACACACATTTTTTGCAGGCAAAGGGGCCAATGCAATATCGGGTGCTGAATCAGTGCACCGCTAGACACCAAGTTGAACACGTGTTTTGGATGCGCTAGACATGCGCCCAATAGAATATCAGGATTAGCACATCCAAAACACACAGCCATACCGGCACGTACCTAATAGTGCTCATCACATGCAAATGTCATGTTGATGAGGCTATTAGCTAGTACCCCGATTTTAAAAAAAATGTGCAGCCGACACATACATTTTAACACTCAAAAGTTAACACCAGCCCAGAGCTGGTGTTATGTTTTGAGGCACCCCGAGCCATGCTCAGAAGAGCAAAAAAAAACAGTTTTTCTGTGATTCCTCCCACTTAATATTGTTGCGATGCTAAGCAGGAGGAAACACAAAAAGCTGCAACAACAACAAAAATAAACAACTTTACAGCAGTCAGGTTAGGAAAAGGGGCACAGAAAACGGAGTGTCTGTTTTCCTTATGTGAGGAACAGCCATTTCTGGGCCCTCGATAGCATGAACGCGCTAGGGACCCACAAATTATCCATTGCGCTTCCCTTTTAGTGCGCCAGCTCATTAGAATATGAGATCGAGCGCCTAAAAGAGGGGATGTGTGTGCGTTCAAAAATTGTGTGTCAAGTTGGATACACGTGTTTTGCGCATGATATTGCATTGGCCACAAAACTTGTTTTGCGACATGGAGTTTTGCATGCAGAAAATGCCTGTATCCAAAAAGGAGTATGGCTAAGTGCCCGCCATGGAAATCCTATGTAAATGAGGGCATTAAACATTAACACACACACCCCCCCCCCCCCCCCCCCATGCACACACACACAGAGCCTGCATCTGGCCTATTTTTTGTGCTGGAAACATAATCCCTGGTTAGAGCTGGAGTTG
The DNA here is from genome assembly GCF_901001135.1 of Rhinatrema bivittatum. NCBI lineage: Eukaryota > Metazoa > Chordata > Amphibia > Gymnophiona > Rhinatrematidae > Rhinatrema > Rhinatrema bivittatum. The sequence goes on along the minus strand of NC_042622.1, from coordinate 127,118,475 downwards.
TTTCCAGCACGATAAAAATAAAAAGTTGAAAAAACATTTTTTAACTCTTTGGGTAAGTGCTGGCAGCTGCCGTCTCTTCCCTGGATAATAATTGATTTTTCTGTCTATCTGGCAGCGAGAAGCAGCCGCCATATAGCTGCATAAGTCAGTACTTATACAGCTATCCGGTGCGGTTCATTACTACTTAGCCGGATAAAATATTTATCTGCCAGACAGATGGACAAATCAGATTTTATTTGGATAAGTGGCGGCGGCAGCTGCCACCACTTACCTGGATAGCCTGTCAGGGATGCCTCCACCTCTTTCTTTAGTTAAAATGTGCGTTCGACCTCTGCCAAACGCACATTTTTACAGTTTTTACACATTTTCTAGCTCCCATGCATTAGCAAATCTTTAGCTTACTGCATCAGGAGTTAAAAAAGGTAATTGTCTTTGCATTAAAAATGTGTTCTGAAAACCAACATACATTTTACTAGCAACAAGATTATTGCATCGGCCTGATAGCAGTTTCAGTGCACTGCACTATTGTACAGGCTAGCAGGCACCAAGTCCCTGGCACAGAGAGATTACAATGTAAGTTTGAACACCAATAGGTATCTCTGCACAAGGACTTGGTGACCATGTGATTTTACCATGTACAACACTGAAGCACACTAAAATGCTAACTGTGTATTGCCTACTGCCTAGCATGGCCATTAGCATGAGAAGTACACCAGTTTAGAAACACTAAAATATAGTGGCTGGGATTAGAATGTGGGATCTTCGGGTTTGACAGCTCTGTGCTCCAATCACTTTCAACCATTGCATTGCATGATTTGGATTTTAGATCTTATTACTCGCCTTTCCAAACATGAGTTCAAGATGTGTTAGAATCAGGAAGTTCCATGCCCGTTTACCTTGGGCAATGGAAGGTGAAGTGACTTGCCTTAAGTCATAAGCAGCATGGGAGTGAGATTAAGCTACCTTTCCAGAATAGCACACTATCAGCCTAGTGCACAGGTTTACCCATGATAGGATGCGCATTTTAGGCGTGCTACACTATCACCTGATGCAATAAGGGGATTAGTGTGGTTAAAAAGTGTTCCTTAACAAATGTGTAGCCGATAGCGCCCATCTCATGTAAATTCCATGTAGATGAGGCTTTTAGCTATTACAACCCCGCCCCATGCAGAAAAGTGCTGGGCATCCAACACACACTTTTTAACGAGGCAAATTTAACTCCAGCCCAGAGGTAGAGTAAAGTCAATTAAAGTCAATTTGCAAGTGAAGAGCTCGTGAGAAATAAAAAACTATGGTCCTCTGTGTTACAATGAATGTGTCCTCCTACTTAGTTTCATTCTAACACTTTTCATTACTGCTTGCAGTGGAGAAAAATAAATGTATATATATATATATATATATATATATATAAAATAATTTTCGTATGGCCACACAATTTAGATGCCTATAGCAAGGGGCGCTTAATATAAGAAACTTCTGCAATCTCAGCAAAATAACAAAAAAATCGGTCTGAAGAAGTGAGATAAAAATGGATGCTCATATTGAGCAGCCATTGCAATTGTGGGTGCCTGATGCAATTTAGCGATATGGACGCAAAATTCTTCCCTAACGCACCCGTTTTTACACATTTAAATTCTGTATCGGGTTCTCAGAGAATGTGGCTGCGTGCATGTTAGGAAAACAGGCGCTGAATACAAGCGCACATTTTCAGTGCACGTCTATTGAGTCAGCCCATGATTAGGAGTAACTGTTCCCACAGAGTTGGAAGTGACTTAAAATGCTTCTCTTTCAAAAACAATGAATGGAATGAAATCCACAAAGAGAAATGACATGTTAGAAATAATGCATTAACAAGATTTAGCACTGCTGCTAGATGAATGTTCTTCAACTGAGGCCATGTCTCATCCGAGAGCTGTGAAAACTCATTGCACAGGTTAAATTACAATCATTAAAATAAGCCACTGGTAAAAAAAAAAAAAAAAAAAAGGACTGGCCCAGAGGGACAAAGGTTCAATTCCCAGCTCAGGTCTTCCACACCTCTGGTCAGCCAGGGCTGAGATGCTGCAGAGACAGCACTTACAGTCCCTGGGGGGAGTCATAATCATTGCACAGTGGTGACACCTAGTGGCCAGATTTAGTAACCATAATTAGAGGACTGTTGCTGTAATGACTGGGCTAAGTTATAAAGGAAGAGAGAGGGAATCACCAGTTAGTTGCAAATGAAGGCTTCTAAACACAGATCCTAGTTCTGGTTCTGATTCAGCTGGAAGCCTACAAAAGGAGGAGAAAGAAACTGCTGGATCAAAAAAAAAAAAAAAGACATGGTATGACTTGAATATGTCCCTTTTGTGCCTTCAGTGTTATATTTACTCAGTACACTTGACAAACTAAGGACCAGATGTACTAAAGAGTTTTTCCCATTTTGCATCTATGGGCAAAAAATGCTAGCCCTAAGATTTTCTTAGTCTCATCCAATATAGAACTAGCTGGTTGATGAAAATCAGACTCTGCCTTTCTCTTTACACACATTACTAGTAATCATCAGTAGTAAACAATCTGGAATTGGAATCTTGGTGTGAGGGGGTTGGCGGAGTGTTTTTTTTGGGGGGGTTATGTTTGATGTATGAGGTGGCACAGAGAGAGATTAGTTTCCTTCTGGCAGGTTTACTCTGCTGTACTCGTGACCACCAGATATCCAATTTGAATTACTTAGAAAACACTGCATAGTGACTCTCAAAAAAGTTGAAATGCTTCCCAAAGGGTGAACATATTCTCCGTTTTATATGCCTTTGCAAGGCAAACACAACTTTTAAATTAGTGGTGCGGTTTTCCTTTGCATGGATAAATAAGGGGTAGAGTGGCATAGCTTCACACTATGGGCTGCTATGCAAAAATTTGAAGGACCCCATTCCCCAATTTGTATTTGAACCAATGATAAGAACATTTATCATGAAGTAATATGAAGTACGCATATTCAATAGAACACAATTAATTACCGATGAATATTTTTTTCATAATCCATATTATATTACATTTTCTTTGAATGGGTTTTCAGTTCAACAAAGTTGTCTATTAGGTTCTATGCATTCATTTTCTTGGTATGTGGTGCAAGAAGGAGTACAACAAGAATGTAGTCTCAGTTCTATGCTCTTGAACACCTTCAGTAATCTCCACACCGCTCTGGAGAGATCCTCAGCCACCAGGAATGAAACTTAATATCTCAGAGATGAAATGCCTGCTGTATGCCCTACCCTAGAAGGTTTAGAAAAACAACTAATCTGCTTCAGAACTATTGCAAATCATGGTCCCTACAAGTGAGTCTGGGAAAGACAAAAATGATACATTTTTCCAAAAGGTCTCTGACACATTCAAATTTTGTCTAAATAACCAAGAAATAGAGTGCATCCTAGACTATACATAACTTGGCTTGACACTAAGTGATATGGGAGCTTTGAGTACAAAGACCCTATAAGAAAAAGTTTATTCTAAGCAATTAAATTATCTCCTGGCCAGTTTCAACTCACCAGTAAAACTACTGTTAAATTAATCAATAACATCATTCTATATGGGAGTGAAGTGTAGTATCCATCATTAACCCAAACTTATACAGTTCTATGACAGTCTGCAACCACAAAAACTCCCTTAACAATGACTGCAGAGCAAAAATAGGACATTTCTTTTTACTGTTCATCATACAAAAAAGAATATTCAAACACACCTCTGCCTGGGCAAAAAAAGGCAAACATCGTGTGACCCCCAGATCGGGTACATAAAGTGATGGAATGGGACTTCCCTGATATGCAGTGGTTGTCCATTCAAAATTTGTTTTGTGGATTCTTCATAGAAACATAGAAACATGATAGAGGAAAAAGACCATATGGCCTATCCAGTCTGCCCATCTGTACAATTAATTAATTTAGCATCAAGGTCCCTTGTATTTATCTCATGCTTTCTTGAATTCAGTTACTGTTTTTGTCTCTACCACCTCCACTGGAAGGCTGTTCCATGCATCTACCACCCTCTCTATAAAGAAATATTTCCTAAGATTACTCCTGAGTCTACCCCCTCTCACCATCATCTCATGACCCCTCATTCTAGAGCCTCCTTTCTAGTGAAAAAGGCTCACTTCCTTTGCATGAAATCTTTGAAATATTTTAATGTCTCTATCATATCCCCCATCTTGTCTTTAAGTCTATTTCCATATGCTTTAGAATTAAGACCAATGACCATTTTATTAGCCACTCTCTGGACCGACTCCATCCTGTTTATATCCTTTTGAAAGTGCGATCTCCAGAATGGTTCACCAGGGACCTATACAGGAACAATATCACCTTCCTTTTTCTGCTGACCATTCCTCTCCCTATGCAGCCAAGCATCTTTCTGGCTTTTAACATCGCTTTATTCACATTTGACCATCTTAAGATCATCAGATTTAATTACCCCCAGATCCCGCATTTCATTTCCATTACTGTACCTTTCCCTTCGGTTTTGGTATCCTAAATGCACTGCTCGTATTTTTACCATTAAATCTTAGCTGTCAGACATTCGATCATTCCTCGAGCTTCGCTAGATCCTTCCTAATGTTTTCCACTCCTCTTGAATGTCCACTGTTATGCTCAGGCTTGTGAACCCTTGGCCGATGGGAGGATGGTATACCTTTCGGAAGATCCGTAGGTTCTCTCGTCGGGTGGCGAGGCAGAGCGGAAGACAGGTCCAGCTGACCCTCGGCACTGGAGATTGAGGCGACTGCGGAGGCGGATGAAGAGACGAGAAGAGGAGCTGTGTCTTCACCACTGGAAGTCTGTGGTCCCCTCAGGAGGAGCCCGTAGGGACCCAGACCGCTGGGGCTTGGGTGGACTTTGAGAGGTCAAGGTATTGGTGCAAGGGCAGACTGGAGCTTCGCCCTGGAAGCCCGCGGTCCCCCTGGGAGGAGCCCGTAGGGACCCCTGACCCATTGGGACTTAGGCGGGCCCTTGGAGACGGTAGTCTAGAAGGAGTCCTAGGTCGAGTGCCAGAGGGTCATCGCTCACCAGCCCGAGGTCACGCACCGAGGGATCACCACTTGCCAGTCCGAAGTCACACACCAGAGAATCACCGCTTGCCAATCCGAAGTCAGGAACCGGGAACACCAAGATGAAACAGGAACAGGATCCAAAGCTCAAGGAACTCACCGAAGCAAGCAGACTAGACAGCGCTGGAGGACGTTACCAAGTCACTGAATTAGCAGAGGAAGCTTCCTTATATACTTCCCCTGCTCAGGCTGATCAAGAACAGGTGAAGCTAGTTAAAGGGATTAGGTCCCTTTAAATCTGCAAAGGAGACGCGACCATCTTGATTTTCCCCCGCAGAGGAGAGACATCGCTGGACGCAGCGAGGGGGGAGCAGGACGGCTCCCCCTGCAGCAAGCAGCACCGGGGGCCGCGCAGGAGCGACGGCCTGAGTCAGAGCCCTCCCCCAGTGTTCCCACAGCGAAGGAACGCCGTGGACAAGGTAGGGGGCCGCGGTCGTGGTCTGCCTCGGCCGTGGAACACAACATCCACCCTGTTACAGATTTTGGTATCATCAGCAAAAAGACAAACCTTTCCCAACAATTCTTTTGGTAAGTCACTCACAAAAATGTTGAAAAGAACCGGTCCAAGGACCGATCCCTGATGCACACCACTAACAACCCTTTTCCCATAGAAAACTCCATTTACCACTACCCTTTGTCACCTCCCACTCAACCAGTTTCTAACCCAGTCGGTCACTCTAGGATCCATACCAAGGGCGCACAATATAATATATTTATAAGCCTTCTGTGTGGAACTGTGTCAAAGGCCTTGCTGAAATCCAAGATCACAATATCTATTGCTCTCCCTTGATCCAACTATTTGGTCACTCAATCAAAGAAATTGATCAGATTTGTCTGACAAAATTTACTTCTGGTAAAAACCATGCTGCCTTGGATCTTGAAATCCATTGGATTCCAAAAATTGCACTTTCCTCTGTTATAGCAGCGATTCCTTTAGTTTGCTCACCACAGAGGTCAGACTAACTGGCCTGTATTTCCCAGCCTCCTCCTTAACTTCCACTTTTAGGAATAGGAATCATATCCACCCTTTTCCAGTCTTCTGGAACTACTCCAGACTCTAAGGAAGCATTTAAAAGGTCAGTTAGCAGAGCTGCCAGGACATCTCTAAGTTCTCTTAGTTCCCTTGGATGTATCCCATCTGGCCCCATCGCCTTATCTACTTTAAATTTAGTTAGCTCCTCACAAACATACTGTTCTGAAAATCAGTTGAGGTTTACCTCACTTCCAATCTTATTTGTGTTTGTTTTATGTGGTCCTGTTCCAAGACCTTCCACAGTGAACACCGAAGAGAAATATTTGTTAAGCAATTTTGCTTTTTCCTCATCAGCCTCTACATATTCCTCCCTTCACCTTTGAGTTTGACAATGCCACTTTTGCACTTCCATATCTATAAAAAATCTTGTCCCCCTGTTTTACCGTATTTGCTATTTTTTCTTCTATTTGAATTTTCACATTCCTGACTACTTTCCTAGCTTCTCTTAATTGTTCTAGATATTGTTGCCTGTCTTCCTCTTTCTGCAGACTCTCGAGGTTTATGAATGCTAACCTTTTCTCCCTTACCTTTTCAGCTACTTCTTTAATAATGGTCTCTTTTTCCTCTTCCCTTTATTTACATTCCTAACAAAAAGATTAGTTGCCCTTATGATAGCTCTTTTAGATTTGCCCTCTGCCCTTTTACTTCCCCTGGATTTTACCCATCCAGCTAACAACTCCTTGAGGTACTCCCCCATTTTGAGAAAGTTAGTTTTCCTGAAGTCTAGGACCCTCGCCTCAGAATTAACCTTTATTTCTTGCATCCTAATACTGAACCACACCATCTGGTGGTCACTGGTTCCCAGATGATCATCCACTACAATATCAGAAATACTGTCTCCGTTGGTAATCACTAAGTCCAATATTGTCCCCTCCCATGTGGGTTCCATTACCAGTTGACAGAACAGTTCTTCTTGCAGAGAATCCAGGATTTCCCTGCTTCTAGCAGATACTACTGTTGATGTTCCAATCAACATCTGGAAGATTAATATCCCCTAGCAGCACCTCCCCTCTCACAGCAATCCTGTGAATATCCTCCATTAAATCTCTATCCATCTCCTTTGTCTGTGATGGAGGTCTGTATATTACACCAATGTAAATAGATGTTCCATCCCCTCTAACCAGATTAACCCATAGTCCCTCCTCTTTACCTCATATGCCCAGCAATACTATTGCTTTAATACTGTTCTTTATATATATAATGCTATGCTTCCTCCTTTCTTTCCTACCCGGTCCCTCCTGAATAGATTGTAGCTGGAGATAACTATATCCCAGTCATGGTTTTCCATGTACCAGGTCTCCATGACAGCTACTGAGGAGGGTTTTAAACTAGAATCATCGGGAATGGCTGAACAAAACCTTAAGGTAAGTAAAACATTAAATACTCATATAATAATGGGAAATATGGGGGGAAAAGGCAATATTTGGAAAGCTATGTACACTAATGCTCATAGTATGGGAAATAAAGTCTTAGATCTGGAGGTAGTAGTAGAAGAAGCTGATTTAGGTATAGTAGCTGTCATGGAGACTTGGTACATAGAAAAAAATTACTGGTATATAGTTATACCCGGCTACAATCTATTCAGCAAGGACTGGGTAGGAATGAAAGGAGTAGGTGTGGCCTTCACAGTGGCCATGCAGATGGTGAAGTGGACCTTTATGGTGTCAGCAGGATTTAACATGACTCTATTTTACTTGTTCCGTTAGGACAGGGAGGAAACCTCCTCACTACCCACCCTGATCTCTGACTCTATCCTTAATAAATGGCTGGCATAATAATGGAAATTGACACATTGATTCCCAATTCCAAAGCAACATCAAACTTTATTATCTGGACTATTTAGCCAATCTCAACCATGTACATGAATGAGAAGGTGTTATGACATCATTATTGAACAAGTCAGAAAATTTTGGGCTTCCATAACAGTGAATATTACAGCTACTGCTGATCAGACTGATCAACCTGTTACCCTCTCCGCTGTCATTTCTCTCTCTCGGCCATAAGGGAAGGCTGAGTTATTCAGTCCTAGGTATATCAGAACTCTCATCCAATGGGCAGCAAATACATAATCACATTTCCCATAGCATTACTCACACCTTCTGTGGTCTTGAACCTTTTCACCAATCTCCACATCACCATCCTTTAGTGCAGGCTGCACCAGATTCTGCACATTAAGGACAATCTGGGCATACCTTCACTTGAAATCACCCTGCTCATGCTCCTCTCTTGGGTAGTTCCACAAGAGGAATAAAACACCACTCCATGCTCAGGCCTCTGGCCTCTCCATTTCACCACCCCAGTAAGTTTCTAAAGAGAAGGAGGAAATCACTACTTTCTCTCGGTGCTGGTTCCCCGGACCTCTGCACATCAAAGGACACCTTGGGGCATTCCCAAACTCACCTGACTCCTGAAATTTTCCTTCTTGCTGCAAGATAGGTCTCCTGGGGGGTGAAAAAAAACCCACTTCCTGCCACTCTGCCACCACCATCTCATGTTTCTTCGCTCCAGTCCAAACCTCATGCCGGAGGTGGACTCTTCACTTCTTCTCATCCTCGGACTCTCCCCTTGAGGGGAAGAGCCCCTGCGGGGTCCCATTCCCTTTGGAGGATCCCTGGACCTCCCAGCCCACAGGCTGGCTACTCCAGTAGGTCACATAGCTGGAGGTCCCTAATCCCCACCCTTTATGGCAAGGGCAGGGGAGGAAAGAGCAAAACCCCACCAAAATGCCTTTATACTACCCGCTTCTCTCTCAGCTATCAAGCAAACTCAAACCTTTGAAGAAATAAAACACATATTTTCCCAAATTATCAACTGCCTTATAGCAGTCACACATCTAAAATGCCATTCAAAGGGCAACTAGTATTATTGCATGCATAAACATTTACCTACATCAGACACTGATAATTCCCGAGGTCTCCACTACCCAGTGTCTTCTGTATGGCCTGGCTCACAAATGGGCAGACATAATTTGGGGTCTCTCTACAATTGTATTTTGTCAATTTATGTAGTAAATTTTAAATGAGAACATAGAGCTAGCATGAACAGAATAGGGCCACGTGTTGATTCTTACACAGTGATGTGCTGCTAGTATCTTATCAAGCCTCCCCCCGCCCCCAGCTCTGTTTCACTCCTCTTCATCCTGTAACTATTTAACTCTCCATCACATCTATCTATATCGCACAAACTAAAGTGTACAGAGAGCATACAGAAATTTAATACTGAAAATCATTTTCCAGTCATGGGATTCTTGGCAAGTTCTAAAACCTTGTACCGGATTAGTGTAAGACATATCAAAAAAAATTTTGAATGAGCTTTAGAGATCACATCAGAGACATCATTCTCATCTAAGAAAAAGAGGCCCATATAGTCTCAAAAGTCTTGTACAATATTTTTGGATACTTCTTACATTGATGCAATGAAAGCCATTACAGCCTGTAGAGAATCTAATTTACTCCAGAAGCCATACATATTCCAGTCACCAAACTGACTATGATGTGCTTTTTTCTAACTTTGTTGTCTGGGTGTTTTCTTTTCCCTAATCTTTTTTTTTGTTTGTTTGCTTTCCTATTGTTTGTCCTCTCCTAATTCCTTTTCCAAAATCTGCTTTTCATTTTACTTTTCTTCTTTGTTTAAGAATATTTTTTTGTTTGAAACCAAATAGGATATCATAACAAAATGTCCTACTTAGTTTCATTCCCTAGTGATTAGAGCAGCAGGCTGCAAACCTGGGAAGCCGGCATTCATCCCTCAGTAACACTCCTTGTGACCTCGTGCAAGTCACTTCACCTTCCACTACCTCAAGTGCAAATTTAGGATAATGACTAAGATGTACTTGGAAGAGTTAGTTTAACCCTCAGTTGTGTATACATTTTTTGTGCACAAACTTTATTGTCAATGTAGCAAAGAGCTTTGCACACACACAAAAAAAATGTGTGCTCAACACTGTGCATTTAAGTTAGTGCTCTCACATGGAAATTCCTTGCTAATAGTTTTCTCTTTCCCCATCTCCCCTATCAACCTCACAAATTCAGTTCACTCTAGTCTCATGAGCAGAACAGCGGTATTGCCAAAGCAAATCAAAATATTAATGAGAAAAACCAAAGTGCAGAATATATGTGGCTTCTGAAATAGTCTGGTGTATGAAGGCATGATCTGTGCTTTACATTGCAACATGATATTGGAGACTTTGCATCTTAGTGCTTCTGTTGTCTTTCCCTCTCCTGATCCCTCAGCTTGCCAATAGAGAGCGCAGTCCCCAATGCATCCAGATGCCTGCCGTCTGTGAGGGAATGCCAGTGTTCTTCTGACCTTGCTGCCCTTCAGTGGAATCAAAGTGAACAGAATGTTAAAACTGGAAGGGGGCGGGCGGGAGAATAGAAGCACCCAGGAGAACCTTGTAATCCAATATCCAGCACGCACCACTCAGCTCAGATATTCAGAAATGCTGCTCAGTGCTCCTCTTGGCTTTTATGAAATACTTTTAACTTCAGAAATAGGTGCTGGAAAGTTGATTGATACATTCAAATTCAACAGGTAGCATTTCATTCCCCATCCCTGCCTCATTTCAATTTATTTCTTTTGTTGCTTTAGCTAATGTTCATGTTTTTTCACCTTTATAGCTTGCAATTTTCTTTTGGCCACTTCCCCATTTTCTCTGACCCTCTTTGATTTTTTCCAAAACTTCTCTTTCCCTTCCTCCCAGATCGCATTCCTGGGTGGCACTCAGTAGCTTTCACCAGCGCTAGGGTTAACTTGAGTCTCCGTGCCCTCAGCCTACAGGGGACAGCATCATAGTGGCAGATCCTTCCCTCTCTCCCCAGGCCTGAGCATGCCACCTCCATGGCATACACTGGTCCTAATGGACAGAGGCTCCGAACTCAGATGTCCCTGTGCCCCAGTAGTGATGGGGCAGCTGCCAAGTTACCACAGTAAAGGAGCATGAGAGTGTATGATGCCAACCACATGAGGCTTTTCCAAGGGCCTAGGAATGGGAAGAGGTTTGAGGTATGGTGAGATAAAGATAATACTGTTTATACCCCCATGCCCTTCTAAACCTACATCAGGTACTCCAGTTGAGTACTCAGTTTTAAATTAGTAAGTCTGATTTCAGTTCATGTTCTGCTCGTTGCAGGAGTCTGTTCTGTGATTAAAAGTGAATTCATTTTATTGGTCACTGAAACAACTGTAGCTTCCGATACCCTTTAATTGGGCCAACAAACAGATGTTCTAGAAGACAACACAGGCCCCTTCAGACATCATTTGTGTTCAGATTTAACCCTGGATTCATCTCTGAAACTCCATTTGCATATATTTAATCCAGTGTTTGTTATGCTTAGAGTAATTAATTCAAGCGTGATACTACCTCTCTGAGGGCTATTATAAACTTCAGGATTGATGTGAGACTCGATCTCCTAGTGTGAACCCAAGTTGTATTCCCTACTGTATTAGCAGCAATTGTGAAGCAGTGTTAGTGCAGGGACCGGCTTAGCCATTAGCTAGAGTAGGTCATAGGGCACAGGCTTCTGGGAAGCAATAGAAAGCAGCTGAACTGACAGCAAGACAACAGGTCCTGACAGCTACACAAACTTAGAGAACCATAAGAACTTTCAATCACTTTCTCGTCACATCTTGTATGTGCACAGACAAACAGTCACCCTAAGTACTGCTGTTCACCATGATTTTGTTTATTTTGGTGTGTAAAGATTTATGTTTTTTGTTTTTTTATTTGAAGTGACGACTCACTTTAGGGGTAATTTTCAAAGGCCCTTGTGTGCATAAAATCTGTTTTTATGTGCATAAGTGGCTCTTTGAAAATAGCCCAAGCAGATATGCACATTTTACAAGCATACTAAATAGGCATTCTGAGGTATGGAGATGGGGGTGGAATCAGGATTTACATACATACTTTCGTATTAACTTTGTGGCTAAAGTCTGCAGGTAAAAAGTACTCCTAGACCAGTGGTTCCCAACCCTGTCCTGGGGACTCCCCCCCCCCCCCCCAGCCTGTTGGGTTTTCAGGATATCCACATTGAATATGCTTGAGAGAAAATGTGCATGTTAAGGAGGCAGTGCAATTTTTCATGTAAATTTTCTCCCATGTATATTCATTGTGGATATCCTGAAAACCAGACTGGCTGGCGGGGATGGGGGGGGGGGGGTGAGGTCCCCAGGACAGGGTTGGGAACTACTGCTTTAGACTTTACAGCTATTTGAAAATGATCCTTGTTTACACCTCTAACTGGAGATGAACTTTCAGCTTTGTTCCCATGGTTTAGTTTGTGGTGCTCAGAATAGGAGGGGGAGCAGTTAAGGAGGATGGAGCAGACAGAGTAGAAAAGAGCTACTCTGCTCCCTCATCCAGCCTCTCCCTTCCTGTTGTTTCCTCCCTCCCAGGAGGGGAAGGATGAGAAGACTAAAATGGATGGCAGAGCAAAAAAGAGTTCAGAATTTTCTGTTGAATTCTATTTCTAAGTTGTGGTTCTGTAGTCTGTATTAGGGATGTGCAGCAGGAACGGATTCGTCCCATTCAGTATTCATATTCGTCGGGACCCAAATCTGTTGCATCTGTTCTCGGGGGACCCCGATCTGTTCATTAGTTACATATGTATTCGTTTCCCAAAAAAACCCCTATCCCAACCCTTTACATTTAAATAACTACGGCCCCCCACCATCCTGACCCCCCCAAGACTTGCCAAAAGTCCCTGGTGGTCCAGCGGGGGTCCTGGAGTGATCTCCTGCACTCAGGCTGTCGGCTGCTGGTTTTCAAAATGGCGCCGATAGCCTTTGCCGTTACTATGTCACAGGGGCTACCAGTGCCATTGGTTGGGCCCTGTCACATGGTAGGAGCACAAGATGGCGCCGGCCATCCATTGGTCCTACCATGTGACAGGGGCCGACCAATGGCAGCGGTAGCCCCTGTGACATAGTAAGGGCAAAGGCTATTGGCACCATTTTGAATACCGGCAGCCGACAGCCCGAGTGCAGGAGATCGCTCCAGGACCTCCGCTGGACCACCAGGGGCTTTTGGCAAGTCTTGTGGGGGTCAGGAGGGTGGGGTTTTATTCATTAGTGATACGTTGTATTCGTGGGGGTTCGCCATACGTTTCATGACCCCCACGAATACAACAAATATGGCATATATTTTATTTATTTATTTATTTTGGGTTTTTATATACCGGCATTCGAGAACGCAGTCCCATCATGCTGGTTCACATAGAACAGGGGTGCATCATAAACATAAACTAAAAACAGTGGTGCGGAAAATGCAGTTACATATAACAGGGAGATTGGAACTTGGCAGAGAAAGAAGAGAAAGGACAGGTTATTAATTCAAACATGTAAACAATAATGGAGATGGTTAATCAAGGTGTAGTTGGAGATAAGGATTGGCGAGGATGAGATATATCAGTTTGAGTCCGGGAATGCTTGTATGAATATCCATGTCTTTAGTCTTTTTTTTTATATGTTGCGGATTGCCAATACGTTGCAAACGAATGCACACCCTTAGTCTGTATTTGGTGAGGGTCTCCCTATTTTCTGCTTGTGTGACAGAAGTATTCTTCTAATGTAGGTTCTGTGGAGAAATCTATAGAAGACTGATTTGTTCTGTTTTCCCAAAAGTGTGCTATATATGCAAGGAGTGGGTTTTGTTTTGTTTTTTTTTTGCAGGGCTTTTTGTTACTTCCCAGAGTAACTAATAATGAGATAAGTGGTCCCAGTCTTCAATTAAACTGCAGCTATTAGCACACTTTTAAGTTTTTAAGAGGGTAATTTTCAAAAAGCCTGCATAGGCTAAAGTTACGTTGTACTGCATAAGAACTAGCATTCTAGGTCAGGCCAAAGGTCCATCAAGCCAGTATCCTGTCTTCGACAGTGGCCAGTTCAGCAACAGGATCCCAAATAGAAGATCCTAGGGATAAACAGGGGCTTTCCTTAAGTGTATCTGGTTTACAGCTGTTTATGGACTTTTCCTCCAGAATCTTGTCCAAACCTTTTTTAAACCCAGCTCACCACATCTTTTGGCAATGGATTCTAGACCTTAACTGTGAATTGAGTGAAAAAATATTTTCTCTGATTTGTTTTAAATGTGCTATTTAGTAACATTATGGTGTGTCCTTAATCTTTATTTTTGAAAGAGTAAAAAGCAATTTACATTTATCCATTCCACTCCACTGATTTTATAGACCTCTGTCATATATTTCCTTAGCTGTTTCTTCTCCAAGCTGAAGAGCCCTAACCTCTTTAGCCTTTCCTCAGAGGGGAATTGTTCCATCCCTTTTTTCATTTTGGTTGCCCTTTTCTGTACCTTTTCTAGTTCCACTATATCTTTTTTGAGATGCAGCGACCAAAATTGCACCCAATTCTCTAGATGTGGGTGCATCATGAAGCAATACAGTTATGATAGTCTCTATGTTATTCTCTGTTCCTTTCCTAATAATTCCTAATATTCTGTTTGCCTTATTGATTGCTACTGCTCTCTGTGCCAAGGATTTCAACATATTGCATATAATGATGCCTAGATCCTTTTCCCACATGGTGACTCCTAATGTGGGATCTAACATTATGTAACTACAGTTTGGACTATTTTTCCCTATGTGTATTACTTTCCACATTATATTTAATCTGCCATTTGGATGCTCAGTCTCACAAGGTCCTCCTGCAGTTTCTCACAATCCGCTTGTGCTATAACAACTTTGAATAATTTTATGTTGTCTACAGATTTGATCATCTCACTCAGTTTCCTTTCCCAGATCATTTATAAATGTATTAAAAAAATACAGGTCCCAGTACAGATCCCTGGGCACTCCACTATTTACCTTATATTTACAATGAGAAAACTGACCATTTAGTCATATTCTGTTTCCTGTCTTTTAACCAGTTTGCAATCCATAATAGGATGTTGCCTCCTATCATGACTTTTTAATTTTCTCAGGAGCCTCTCAAAAAGGCCTTTGTCAAATGCCTTATGAATATCCAAATACACTATATCCACCAGCTCAATATTATCCACATGTTTATTAACCCTTTCAAAAATGTAATAAATTGGTGAGGCAAGACTTCCTTTGGGCAAATCCATGTTGGCTGTACCCCATCAAACTGTGTTCAGTAATTTTGTACTTTAGAATAGTTTCTACAATTTTTCCTGGCACTGACATCAGATCAATGCTAGAACTCTTTTTAAAGATTGTCGTTAACATTAGCCACCCTCCAATCTTCAGGTACCACAGACAAGTGGTTCAAGTGATAAGATGTTCTTTAGCTTGTCAATTTGCCTTTTTACATCTTCCAGGTTCACCATGATTTGTTTCAATTCCTTCAAATCCTCACTATTAAATACCATTTCTGACATGGGTATCTCTCCAACATCCTCTTCAGTACACACCAAAGCAAAGAATTCTTTTAATCTTTCCACGATGGCCTTGTCTTTTCTAAGTGCCCCTTTTATCCCTTAATCATCTATAGTCTAACCAACTCCTTCACAGGTTTCATGCTTCAGATGTATTTGAAAAAGTTTTTATTATATGTTTTGTGCCTCTACTGCAAGTTTCTTTTCAAATTCTCTTTTTTCTGCCTTATCAATGTTTTGCATCTCACTTACTAGTGCTTATGCTTTTTCCTGTTCAAATCTTTTTATTAGTAGTAATAATATACAATTTCACTATAAAGCAAGACAGATATGCTAAGCGAAACAAACAATTGAAGTATTTAGTTTTGCATAGTCTACCACAAAAAATGAACGAGCATTATGAGCCTAACACACTTTAACAGACAGAAATAAATAAAAGTGATGGGAATCCTGGAAAACATTCTTAAAATGTATAATATGGGGATGACTGGTACGAGGGTTAAATGAAAATTATTGAAAGTATTGATCAACCAAACTTCACATGGCTATCAAATTAATGATTTGTCCATATTTGACTGCCGCCACTTTTATAAACTTATAATTAAGACATACAGTATTCCACCAAAAATGCATATTGAGGTATTCAATGTTTTTCCAGTAAGTTACCAACCACCTTAACAACAACAGAGAGTAAAAAATCAAATAAGTTTTGCTTGAAAAAAGGCAATTTGGTACAAATAGCCAGAGATTTAAACACTACAATTGCATATGTCAAGGGATAGCAGATGTTCATCATTTGTGATATTTTCTTCTAAACTGCCTGCCAACGATTCTCAGTGTTAAGACAGTGATATAGAAGGTAAGAAAGTGCAGTGTTAGGTATCCCACATGACCAACATAAATGTGCGGAGGAAAGACCAGCTTTGTGCATAGACCAGGGAGTCCAAAGTATTCTGCGTGCCAGAAAAAACGTGGGATGACAAGGAGTTATCTATAGTTTTACTCCAATATTGGTTCCATGGGAAGTCATCAGCTAAAGACTAGGGATGTGCATTATTTTGGCAAGTCCCTGGTGGTCCAGCGGGGGTCCTGGAGCAACCCCCACCCTTGGGACCCCTCCCCCCCGGTGGTCCAGCGGGGGTCCCAAGGGAACGAATGCTGAATTTAATGTATTAATGGATTGGGCTTCCCCCCTTGACCGAATGCATCGTATCTGGGCCCCGACAAATACGATTCCCAAATCCAACGAATACTTTCCGGCTGCACATCCCTACTATAGACATCTCTTGTGTCCAAATCTTCTCCACCCCTATACACCTAGAAAAGTTAGATTTGTTTTAGATATTTATAGCAGTAGGAAGCAATATATCCTGTCTTACAGAAAGAAAGTAATAAAGTAGCTACTTTTAGGTTGCTGTGTAAGTACCTGGAGGTCCAAATGCAAGGCCCGAAAGCAATCATACAATTGAAGCCAATGAAAATGTTGGGAGAGAGGAAGGTTAAATCTATCTACTAATTGGGTAAAAGAAAGAAAACTCCCAATCATTTCAGCCAGAATCCATAATCAATTCCAGTCTGATACAAAAAAGGGCCAGTTGAGAGGTTTATTATTGATCAAAATAGCAGAATTAAATCAAGAAGACTTCCATGGAACAAACAATTGTTTAAGGGTTTGTTTCAATTTAACAAGTGCAAAGTAAGTAGCAAGAAAGAAAGGGTATAGCTTGAAGCAAGATGGATGTTAAAACTAGAATGGACCAGAGAAGAACTAGCCAGGCTAGTAATTTTTCAACAGGTAACCAATTTGGATGATATTGTATCCCTTGTTTGTCATCAAACCTTGTCAAACCTTGCTGTAAAATAAAAGCAGTATGATATTTGACACATTTGGGAACTTCATTCCTCCAGAATCTCTAGAAAGTTTTAATTTTTGTAACACAATACATAGAGCCTTATTATTCCAGACAAAGCTAGACAATAAAGTATCTAGACACTTTTAAAATTTAGGAAAGAAATGTGCAGAGATCATACTGAGTTTGATATTAACCTGGGGAACAATAATCATTTGATGGTATATAAGCATTCCCACCATGAAAGAAATAGGAGCATCCAAGGCTTTACATATTGTCATTTCAATGGTGTCATAAAAATGTATACCAACAAGGTATTTCATCCCAGTAGAGATCCATCAAAACTGAGAAAGATCAGATTTTAGTTTTCCTATATATTTTCATTTATTAATTTTTTATACCGATATTTGTGGAAGCTTCATACCAGTTTACATCATGTATACAAATAATAACAGAATAAATATACATCAAATGAAAGTGATAAAATTAAATAAACAAACATTGTTAATAAAATATGTAATCTATTCTAAAAGAAAACAGAAAATCATAAAATCATAATAAAAAAACATTTTTAAAACAAATAAAACTAAACTAAAATACTTTCATCATGAGAACAAAAAATATAGGGCCGGATTTTAATACCTACGTATGGGCGTACATTTCTGCGCACAACCCAGCGCGCACAAATGTACACCCGATTTTATAACATGCACACGCAGCCACGCGCATGTTATAAAATCTGGGGTCGGCGCACGCAAGGGGGTGCACAATAGTGCACCTTGCGCGCGCCGAGCCCTTGGGGAGCACTGCTGGCTTTCCCCATTCCCTCCAAGGCCGCTCCGAAATTGGAGCGGCCTTGGAGGGAACTTTCCTTCTGCCCCCCTCCCTTCCCCGCCCCCCAGCCCTACCTAAAACCCCCCACAACCTTTATTTTATAAGTTGCGCCTGCCTCTGGGCAGGCGTAGGTTGCATGCACTGGCCGGCTCATGATCCTGGGCACAGCGGCAAATGGCCGCTGTGCCTGGAGGCTCCGGCCCCGCCCCCGGACCGCCCCGCCCCACCCTTTTTCAAGCCCCGAGACTTACATACGTCCCGGGGCTTTACACGCGCCGCCGGGCCTTTTGAAAATAGGCCCGGCGCGCGTACGCTCCCTACACGCGTAAATACTCCCGATTTATGCGCATAGGGCTTTGAAAATCTGCCCCATATTGTCTTTTTAAATGTCTGCGAGTTTGCTTCTAGCTTCAATTTGGGTGGTAGTGCATTCCATAACCCTGGTCCTGGTAGGGATAGTGCTCTCTCTCTCTTACTGAGTTTAAATAATTCTTGCATTTAATGCAAGAATGTCGGTATATAAAAGTTAAAAAATAAATAAATAAATAAATAAATAAATGAGCCAATTTGTAACCTTTTTCCATTTTTGAAGTTGCAGACTTTAGTTAGAATGTTCAAAGCAAATTTATCTCACAAATCTACTTTAAACATTCAAGGATGTGTGCAGCAAAGATGAAAATGTTCATGATCTGCACACTTGAGCAGGTGAAACCTTGTGTATGTGGATTTGTGCGCATACTTTAAGAAATCAGTGATATTTGTTATGGCAGGTTTGATATAGACCTTCTGAATGATAGGTTAAAAATTATATAAAACACGTTTTAATATTTAAAAGTATGATGTTCAATTATGTGATTTTTACAGGATTGTTCTGGCAGAGATGATGCTGGGGTTATCATGATTGTTGAGTATATTTATCAAAATCTCAGCAGGGAGTTGATGGGGCGCAGAAGGCTGAAGTTTCAATAGCTTTGCACTGGCCCAGGTCTGTGCAATAAACTGTGTGCCTGGAACAATACTCTCTTTGAGCTGTGCATGTATGTGTGTGCACACAGGTAGTGAAACACACACGCCGAAAAATATAGCACACACAAGAAAAGAAAAATATAATGGTGATTCAACGAATGCTGATCACAAACTTGTGCTCTACATTGCACATAAGAACTTTTTGTGTGCACAGGCCACAAAAAAATTAAAGGGGGACATTGGGCCAAAGTATGTTTGCTCCTTTGTATCATCTGTTATTGGTCTTTCAGTGATTCTTGGAAAACAGGAACATAAAATCCCAGAAAAGAATACTGATGACACGGATGCTACGTCTCTTGTTTTCTAA
This sequence comes from Rhinatrema bivittatum, assembly GCF_901001135.1. Lineage (NCBI taxonomy): Eukaryota > Metazoa > Chordata > Amphibia > Gymnophiona > Rhinatrematidae > Rhinatrema > Rhinatrema bivittatum. Next base: position 127,099,008 of record NC_042622.1, on the reverse strand, counting down.
TTTTCTATTGCTTTATTGATTTAATAGTACGTTTGTAATTTCTTTTTTCATTCTGACAAACAGAGACTGGATAGTTTTCTTTACGCCCACTCTCCCCCAGTTAGAAATAATCCATGACTCCGATGCCAAGCTAATTTCTGTGCTTTATTTTATTAGTTTTCTTTATTATTGGATTTCAGAAATACTCGGTCTGGGACAGCACATTCCAGGGCTTAAGTGCGGGATGTTCTGGCCTATTGATGTAGGTACATTATAACCAGATTAATAATTCAGGAAACCTCTTAATGCCGAAAAGTTTTTTTTTTTTTGCATCGGATCTTGATTATAACAAAAGTGTGGTCATGGCTTCTGAAAGTAAATATAGCACAGGGTACATGAGAGCTGTCAAATTCTGCTATAAGCAAGCCCTCTCTTGAACAGGAGTTTTTGTGAGCTGTTATGATATCTTTTATTGGACTTGATAGCTTGATCAAATATGTTTTGTGTGTTAGTTTGTGAAACTACCTGGGCATCTGAAACAGGGATTTGTTTAATTTGTTAGCCAAAATCCAGTCTTCTCCAGGACCAGTATGGCTATTAGAACACTTCTTTTCACAACAAACAGATTTGTTAAATCCTAGATGATTTTTATATAGAGGGGGCACTGTCTTGTTATTGCAGCAATTACAATAATATAGAGACATGGCTACTACTGAAGTGTGTGGAAAGAGTTCCTTCATCACATTTTTTTGCACGTGTACATAGGGATATATTTATCCTTTGACATGACTTGGCTGTCAGTGTGCTCTGCCATGTTATAACCCCAGGGACAGGAGCGGGGCTGGACGCTGATGGAGCAGACTGGAACATGACAGGACAAGACAAGGCAGAATACATGACCAAAGAGTAGGGACAATGCGAGGTCTCAGAATAAGGCTACAAGAACCAGAGTACAGGAGTATAGAAAACAAGACAAGACCGCGCTTCTTTTAAAATCTACCCCGATTTTAAAAGAAGCGCGATCAGCCTACTTTTGCTTGCGCATCAGACTCAAGCAAAAGTACGCTGGATTTTAGTAGATACGCGCGGAGCCGCGCGTATCCACTAAAATCCTGGATCGGCGCGCGCAAGGCTATCGATTTTGTATAGCCTGCGCGCGCCGAGCCGCGCTGCCTCCCCCCGTTCCCTCCAAGGCCGCTCCGAAATCGGAGCGGCCTTGGAGGGAACTTTCCTTTGCCCGCCCCTCACCTTCCCCTCCCTTCCCCTACCTAACCCACCCGCCCGGCCCTGTCTACACCCCCCCCTTACCTTTGTCGGGGGATTTACGCCTCCCGGAGGGAGACGTAAATCCCCGCGCGCCAGCGGGCCTGCTGCGCGCCGGGCCGCGACCTGGGGGCGGGTACGGAGTGCGCGGCCACGCCCCCGGGCCGTAGCCACGCACTGTACCCGCCCCCCAAACGCTGCCGACACGCCCCCGGAACGCCGCGACGACCGGGCCCGCCCCCGACACGCCCCCGACACGCCCCCCTCCGAGAACCCCGGGACTTACGCGAGTCCCGGGGCTCTGCGCGCGCCGGGAGGCCTATGTAAAATAGGCTTCCCGGCGCGCAGGGCCCTGCTCGCCTAAATCCGCCCGGTTTTGGGCGGATTTAGGCGAGCAGGGCTCTGAAAATCTACCCCATAGTGTGAGGATTGATTATATCTAGGGACCTTCATTTTCAGTTTTTATTTTATTTTGCCTGGAAATTTCGATGTTAGAACAAAAAAGAATTCAATAGAAAATTTACTTTTCCAGGGATTTTTCTCCTGCGTTTTATATTAAAGTCATTTTTCAACTGACATTTTGTTATAACATCAAAATTCCCAAGCAAAATAAAAACTGAAAAATGAAGGTTTCTAATTATATCTGAGGCAGCACAGGAGCAACATCATCACTAGCAGGAACTATAAGCCATAGAGCCTGGAGGACTAAACAGCTAGTTCACAAGGCCCACTGAGGACCCCTGCTGACAGAAGGTAAGAACTGCCCACAGATACGCAACTACCTCCCTCTAAAAGGGTAGATTCCAGATGCTCCCAGAGACCCGCCCCCTCCCCCCCCCGGATCCCAAGTGAAAATGGGGTCAGAATTGGGCCTGAGTTCAGGAGCAGCTATTAACGGGGCACCTGTACCCCCCTCTACAATGATGGAATCTTGAGTCTCTTGGGCTGGATTCTCTGAAGCAAAATGTGAAACTGCTAGGAATGGAATCTCCGGAGTGAACTCTGAAACTGCTTGGACAGGATTCTCATCCAGGCTGCCCTCCGGTGCACATGCTGGAATCTCTGGGACTGGGCTCTCTGCTGGTACAGACGCTGGAATTTCTTGGACCGGGCTTTCCTCTACTGCGGATGCTGGAATCTCTGGGATTGGGCTCTTTTCTGATGCTGAAGCTGGAAACTCTGGTGCAGAAGCTGACCTGAAGTTAGTCTGGAGGCACAATGCAGAATCTTCTCCTGGATTTTCAGTGGCAGCCAAGGGTAGTTTCTCAAAGATGTCTGCCAGGGCTTCCATAGGACCTATTCCATCTTGGATAGCCACATGGGTTAAAACTACAGAGGTGGAAACTTTAGCTGTGGAAAGAGCTAGTGCTGGATCAGCTGGAGCCAGAGCTGCATGGACAGCTGGTACTGGATTTTTTGGAGCTGGTGCTGCATAGTCAGTAGACGCTGGGTTCTTCAGAGCCAGGACTGGAGATGAAGTAGCCAGGAATGGAGCTAGGATTTCAAGAACAGCTGGGGCTGGAAAGGCCTGAAATGGAGCTGCTAAAGTCATCTGTGCCATGGCTGGACTCATAGATACAGAAACCAGAGTCTGTGATTCTAGGACCAGATTCTGAGTATGGCAAGCAAGCAATACACCTTACTGTAGTTTCCAGCTTTCTGAGCAAACACACTTTGCAATCCCAAAACTGCCCCACAGTCTCAGAAACCTGGGTGACAGCTTGTACAGAGTGACTCATGCTGGGACAAGGAGACTGACATAACCACACAGACAGCAGAAATATTTTAAACAAAAAATGCAGATCCACTCTCCAGGTTATTTTCTAGGGAAACATGTCTCTTTCAATGTTACAAAGCTTTGACATGATAAATGTCTGGACCGGAGTAAGTCAGGGACTGAAAAACTCAAGCCAGGCTCAGTGGGGTCCATCTTGTCATGCTCTGGGGTGTTATGACCGTCGGTTGCAGATGGCTGGGACCGCTATTACTCACTTCATGCGCTGCTACTCTCTCTCCTTTGGGAAGACTCGCGGCTGTGGCTAACCACTTCCGACACACATGGCTCCGTTCCAGAACTCCCTAGGGCGGCGAGGACACCGCCAACCGCCATGTCTCCCCCGGGCCTTCCTAGGCTCATGCGCACGCTACATGGCCCTCCTTTAAGGGCGCCAGGGCGGGAACCTCAGGGGTGTCTCCTCTTGATGACATCACTAGTCCTGGACTCTTAAGCACCATCGGGGACTGGCTCTAATTGACTTGGCAACGAGTTCCTTCCTTGCTGAATCCTGTTGATCTCTCTATGGATGCTGGTTCCTGCTCCTCCCGGCGTGAGACAATCTCGGGTACCCACTCCTTGGGGGCCCTGCTCCTGTCTCTGGCCATCTGCTCCTCGGAGGGCCCTGTGCCTCGGATGCTGTCTACCAGCTCCCCCGCTTCTTGGGGTTGCTTCCGGAAATACTCTACTCGTGGAGACTCAACATTGGTGTACCCCACTCTGTGGGCCATTGCCGTTCTACTCTACTTGTGGAGACTCAGCGTGGTTTACCCCGCTCTGCTGACCATTGCCTTACGACTCTGCTTTGTGGAGACCTATCGTAGGTGTACCCCACCCTGCTGTCCATTGCCTCACTACTCTGCTTTGTGGAGATTTAGTGCTGGTGTACCCCGCTCTGTGGGCCATTGCCTTCGCTTGTGACTGAGCCGCACCCCTTGCTCCTTGGGGTAGCACGTTGTGTACCTTGTGACTGTGCCGTGTTTCCCTGCTCCTCGGGGCAGCACCTTGTGTATTCCTGTGACTAAATCTCACTCCCCGCTCCTCGGGGTAGCATCTTGCTTTATCTCAGAGACTGTACCATACTCCCCCACTCCTTGGGGAAGTGTCCTCTCGCACTGCCAGAGACCCCTGGGCTTCCCCGCTCCTCGGGTAAGCGTATGCCATTCCTCCCGTGCTAACTCTCCCTGTGGCTCCGCCACCTGGGGTCACTCCCTCAGCACTCCTCCATACCCTGCCTGCATTCCCTGCTCCTCAGGGCCTACTCAGCACTTCACCACTAGGAGGACCTATTCTGGCAATCATATCCACACCCCAGTCTCCTGCTCTCTCTGTACTCTCTGGGCTTTGTCTCCTATTGCTGCAGACCTCACCTCCCGACGGTGAAGCTCAGTGGGGCTCCTCCCTGTGGGCGGTACCATCTCTCACCTGGGGCCACTAACCCACAAATCCTAACATGGGGCCATTATAGCTTAATGTCAGGGCGCACTGCCTGTGTTATACACCCAGGGACAAGAACGAGGCTGAATGCTGGCAGATTAGGCTAGAAAAGGATTCTTCTGCCTATATTGGCTACTTTCCCTTCCGGTTGAGTCTTGGGTGCTGGTAGCCCCCAGGACTTAGATAGGAAGCAAGGACAAACACCAAGGTACTGAAAGGCACCCACAGGAGTGGAACAAACCTGCTGCAGGAATGGGAACAGAAGGATGCCCACAAAACAAGACAGACAAAGTAAAAAAAGAAAACAGAAACAGGATAAGACAGAATACATGACCAGAGAGTAGGGCCAATATAAGGCCTCAGATTAGGGCCACAAGAATCAGATTCTGGGAGTACAGGGAAAAAGACAAGAAGCAAGACAAGACCATGATTAAACCCAAAGCTCTGGCAAAAACAGACTAGGCAGCCAAGAAACAAGAATGCAAAGTTAAGACAAAAAATGAGGCCAAGACTAGGACTATGAGTGAACTAGAGCCGGAACCAAGCTATGGCAATGTGCATAATGTGAGGCTGGATTATATCTGAGACAGTTCAGGAACAACATATCTGCCAGCAGGACTGCAAGCCATAGAACCTGGAGGAGTAAGCAGTTAGTTCACAAGGCCTACTGAGGACCCCGTTCTAGCGGGAGGCAAGAACTGCCTACAGATCCTCACATTGGGGCCAACGCAATAATTTTTGTGGAAAGCTGACTCTGACTTTTCAGTGCCCGCAAGGGGGGCACCATGCAATAGGCAAATTAGGGGGTCGCGCTAGCAAGGAGATGCTAGGGTCACTTGCGCGACCTTAGTGCCTCCTTGCTAACCCAACCCCGCGGCGGCTGCTGGTTATGAATACCGATGCCGGTAAACTCGTCATCAGTTTTCATAACCGGCCGTTTGCCAGTAATGAAAACGGACGACGAAAACCGATGACGAGTTTACTGGCGTCGGTCTTCATAACTCGGCGGTCTGCCAAGGTATTTTTAGGTTATTTTATTTTTTTACTGAAGAAGTACAGAAAAGCATTTTTTTTCTGCTTTTCTGTACTTCTTTTACATGCGCTCAGCTATTAACGCCTGCTCCAGGCAGGCGTTAATATCTGAGCGATAAATGTGCGTCTGAGACGCACATTTATTTTTTTGAATGCGGAGTATTGCATCGGCCCCATTGGTGGGCCCAGTTTTTCCCACAGAACAAAAACAGGAAGAAACTTTAGTAAATCTGGCCCCTTTATACGCATGGAAGGTCCACTGCTATACTACATTGACAGAGAGAATGATCTGCACATTGTTAAATACGAGATAAAAGGCAGATAATGTCATATTTCTTGAATACCAGATTCTGATTCATAGAAGTCTAAGATAGTGTTCTCTTTCCTCAGACGATTATCCTTTACTCTGCCGATAACAATGCTTGTTCCCTTTATACTGCTTCCTTTTTCTCCTGTTGGCTTCGGCTGTGCTTTGGAGAGGTTGTCCAAGAATCTGACCATTTTACCATTTGTCACCATGGAACCTGGCAACTGTTTATATTCACTGTAGTTGTGTTTAGAAGATGTAAACTTGCAATAGATTAGACTTTTATGGGGGCGGTGAAATGCTTTGGTGGTCTTGTTCCTTGCAAGTTTTAAAAAATGTATGCATCCACCCACCCTTGGAAGTGTGCTTATTTGATTGGAAATCATTAATAAAAATGAGGTTCTAATTTTGTTTTATTAAAGAAAAGATATCCAGTAATTCTTAATGGCAAAAAATTATTTTTATTTCCTTATTTCTATTTTACTCCTCTTCCTCCTTCCCCTTGATGGACGCCACCTTCTTTTCCCCTCCTCTTTCGTTCTCTCTTACACAAACACACACACAAGCATATCCTCGCACATTAATTCCCAGAGCTCCTTTTTCTGAGATCAATTAGGCAATTAAACCTTAAGCATAAGGAAAGGAAAGCTTGTTTATTCTCCTCAATTATGAGAAATGAACAAAGGGACACTGTAGGATGCTTTTTTGTTTTTTGTCAGGAGTGGTGATATTTGAAAGACACGTTATAGAAAGCACTGAATAAGAAATATATTATAGTGATGATTTTTTTGAAGAAGCATTTATAGAAAAACCTTGAGGGAATTAGTGCTGTTAGAAAAACAAAACCATACCATATTTTTGAAACCCAAACTATGTACAGTTACGGGTGGAGAAAGACCATAAAAGTAGATGAATATTATTTTTGGTTTTTGTTAACATTTGTGTATTTGAAATTCCACATCATCTACTGCCTCTTATCTGCTATTTAACTTTATATCTAAATGATTGATGGAAATAATGCTTTCAACTGCATAATGTCTCTGCTTTTCTCTTACTCTCTAACTCCAGGGGGAATTCTGAGCAATTACACAGCCCAGAATTTGTGCAGAGTTCCCCTCTTGTGCGAATTTTCATATTTTGCACAAAATTTGGCAATACCTGCACCTAAGGCCCATCCAAACCATAGACAGGCACATTAGGAGTTGGCCCATACAGCCAGGAGGCAGGCGGCATCATCGATGTTGACTGTGGGGGTGGGAGGAAGGCAGGCTGGAGGCATCATTGTGTATTGACCCTTTGGACTCATTACCAGTAAGACACTAGTTAACTCTTTGAGATAGGACAGACAGGTTATTAAGTTAGGGGAGGTACCATTTGGTATAGCCCTCCCTTTCAGGGATGGCCATGACCCTTGTGGTTATAAAAGAAAAGCAACTCTCTCCCTTAGAGAGTGGGGCAGTGCAGCTTGATTTTTCAAGTTAGAAGAAATTCAGGAGCTTTTGCCCAGTTTGGATTTTGGGCCTATCTTGGACTCGGGCACCATCTACTTGCTGTTTTAGGAAAAGGTCAGGAAGCTGCCTTTCCAGTTCACTCCTTGGCTGCTTGGCTTTGTCTTCCAGGTTATTTTGGGACTTCCCAGATGGTTTTTTTTTTTTTTTTTTATTGCTTTAAGATACCTTGCAAGACCCCTGGTTTTTGGCCTGAAGGTGATTAAGGAGAAGTCTCTCCATGGAGGGTGGGCCAGGATAGGGAAGATCTGCCCCTCTTCTGCCCTCCTTGAGGACAGAGGAATGGTGGTGACCTGCTGCAACTAACTTCTGGTGTTTGAAATAAGTTTTGGAGAAGATTTTTGGTTACAAAACCTGGGGAAAAGGTTTTGCTGCCCCCTGCCTGCCCTGAAGGAGGAACATCGAGAGAACTGTGGTGTTCCTGTTTGGATTCTCTTTCCAGTGAGGAATCCAAAGAGAGAGCGAGAGGTGAGTAAGGCCATTTTTGAGATATTCTGAGGACCCCCATCAGGAGTCTCACTCTGGGGAAGAGGCATTTTAGAACTGTATACAAAGACTAAATTTGCCATTTTTCTTACCAGTTTTAGAGGGGGGGGGGGGGGGTCTGTCCAAGCAAGAATACTCTGCCCACTTGGGAACCTTACTTTTCCAAGCCTTGGAGAGTGTTTCCCTTGCCCTGGAAGAGAGAGAGAGAGAGAGAGACCCTTGTACAGATAAAAGCACAGACTGTGAACTGTGAAAATCATCTGCTGAGCCTATAACAGATGTGAACTGTCATTTTCTCATCAAAGAACACTTTCAGTAAAGATTTAATTTGGACACACCCAGAGTCCCTGATGTAGTTATTGGCATACCTGGGAACTCTCCGGATTTGACCCAGAGACTCTGGAATTCTAATGGAATTGCTGGGTCTCCAGGCCAACAGCTGTAATCTCCTGGTGCCCTGCTGCTGCAGCCTATTTAGAAGGTGTCTGATTGGCCTACATGGGCCGATTGCTGCCTTCCTTTTCCCTGCCCTGTGACCAATCAGAGTCCTCCTTTCTTCTTCCTGAGCCTGCAGACCAATGCTGGCAGGCAGTAAGGGAGGAGGCCTCCGATTTGCCTGTAGAAACAGGAAGAAGGGAGGAGGCCAATAGCAGAAGCAGCAGTAGAAGATACTGCTGTTGCTGCTGCTATTGGCTGGAAGAAGGAGGCTTCCTATCAACCCCAGGAGGAAATTGCCCTGCTGGTAAGTTTGGGGTGGGGATAGGTAGTCAGTATATATGTGTGTGAATGGGAGTGTGCATGGGGGAGGGAGTATATTAAGGGGAGAGGAAAGAACATGTCTGTGAGAGTGTGTGTGTTTGTGTAGGAGGAAGAGAGGTGAAAGTGAGAATGAACATGGGTGTGAGGGTGAGTGAGCTTGTGTATGTGTGTGTGTGGAAGAGGGAGAGAAGTGAGTAAGCGAGCATGTGTGTGAGTGGGGTGTGTATGTGTGAAAATGAGAGGAGTAAAGCTATGTGAGCATGTGAGAATGTATCAGAGAATGAGGAATGAGAATTAGCATGTGTGTGTAAAGTGATCATGAACATATAAGTGTTAATGAGGAGGGAGGGAGACAATAGGGTATCAGACTTATGGGGTGGGGGAGAAAGTCAGGCATAGAGGAGAAAGGGCAAGAAGTCAGTATAAGAACATAAGATATGTCATACTGGGTCAAACCAAGGGTCTATCAAGCCCATTATCCTGTTTCCAACAGTGGCCAATCCAAGTCACAAGTACCTGGCAAGTACCCAAACATTAGATAAATCACAAGCTAATATTGCTTATTAATTACCATAATAGCAGTTTATGGAGTTTTCCTCTAGGAACGTATCCAAACCTTTTTTAAACCCAGTTACACTAACTGCTGTAACCACATCCTCTGGCAATGAATTCCAGAGCTTAACTATGTGCTAAGTGAAAAAGAATTTTCTTTGATTTGTTTTAAATGAGCTACTTGCTAACTTTATGAAGTGTTCCCTGGTCCTTCTATTATCTGAGAGATAACTGATTTACATTAACTTGTTCAAGTCTTTTCATGATTTTGTAGACTTCTGTCATATCCCCCCCTCAGTCACCTCTTCTCCAAACTGAACAGTCCTAACTTCTTTAGCCTTTCCTCATTTTGGTCGCCCTTCTCTGCACTTTCTCCAGTATTATCCACTTTGACACCTAGATCTTTTTCCTGGGTGTTAGCTCCTAAGGTAGAACCTAACATTGTGTAACTACAGCAAGGGTTATTTTTCCCAAATACATCACTTTGCACTTTCTCCAGTGCAGAGATGCGGCGACGAGAATTGCACACAGTATTCAAGCAATGGTGAGATGCACCATCTCACCATTGAGCGATATAGAGGCATTATGACATCCTCTGTTTTATTTGTCATTCCCTTCCTAATAATTTCTAACATTCTGTTTGCTTTATTGATCACCACAGCACACTGGGCCAACAATTTCAATGTATTATCCACTTTGTCACCTAGATCTTTTTCCTGGGTGGTAGCTCCTAAGGTAGAACCTAACATTGTATAACTACAGCAAGGGTTATTTTTCCCAAATACATCACTTTGCACTTGTTCACGTTAAATTTCATCTGCCATTTGGAAACCCAGTCTTCCAGTCTTTCAAGGTCCTCCTGCAATTCATCACAATCTGCTTGAAATTGAATTACTCTGCATACTTTTGTGTCATCCAAAAATTTGATCGCCTCACTCATCGTACCCCTTTCCAGATCATTTATAACTGTTTAAACTATTGTAAACTGGTATGAATGTACCAGAATACCTGTATAGAAATTTAAATAAATAAATAAATAATATTAAAAAGCACTAGTCCAAGTACAGATCCCTAAGGCACTCCACTGTTTACCTTTTTTCCACTGTGAAAACTATTTAATCCTACTCTGTTTCCTGTCTTTTAACTAGCTTGCAATCCACGAAAGGACATTGCCTCCTATCCCATCACTTTTTGGTTTTCTTAGAAGCCTCTCATGCAGGACTTTGTTAAACACCTTCTGAAAATCCAAATACACCACATCTTCTGGTTCACCTTTGTCCATATATTTATTCACACCTCCAAAAAATTGTAAGAGATTTGTGAGGCAAGACTTCCCTTGGGTAAATCCATGTTGACTGTGTCCCATCAAACCATGTATATCTAAATGTATTGTGATTTTATTCTTTATAACAGTTTCCATGATTTTTCCCGGCACTGAAGTCAGTCTCACAAGTCTATAGTTTCCTGGATTACCTCGGATCTCTTTTTAAATATAGGGGTAATGTTGGCCATCTTCCAATCTTCAGGTACATCAGATGATTTTAATAAGTTCAAATTAATTGAAATAGGTCTGAAATTTCATTTTTTAGTTCTTTCAGAACCCTGGGGCGTATACCATCCGGTCCAGGTGATTTACTACTCTTCAGTTTGTAAATTAGGCCTACAACATCTTCCAGGTTCACCGTGATTTGGTTCAGTTGATCTGACTCATCACCCATAAAAATCTTCTCTGAAAAGAGTATCTCTCCAATAGCCTCTTTAGTAAACACTGAAGCAAAGAAATTGTTTAATCTTTCCACGATGGCCTTATCTTCTTTAAGTGTCCCTTTAACCCCTTGATCATCCAGTGGTCCAACTGATTCCCTCACAGGTTTTCTGCTTTGGATATATTTTAAAAAGGTTTTATTGTGAGTTTTTGCCTCTATGGCCAACTTCTTTTCAAATTCTGTCTTAACCTGTCTTATCAATGTCTTACATTTAACTTGCCAGTGCTTATACTTTATCCTATTTTCTTCTGATGGAGCCTTCTTCCAATGTTTGAATGAAGATCTTTGTGATAAAATAGCCTCTTTCACCTCATTTTTTAACCATGCTGATAATTGTTTTGCTTCCTTCCACCTTTCTTAATGCGTGGAATACATCTGGACTGTGCTTTTAGGATGGCTTTTTTTTAACAATGTCCATGCCTATTTTGCTCTTTTTACCTTTGTAGCTGCACCTTTCAGTTTTTTTCTAACTGTTTTTCTCATTTTATCAAAGTGTCCCTTCTGAAAGTTTAGAGATAGAGCTGTGGATTTACTTACTGTCCCCCTTCCAATTATTAATTTAAATGTGATCATATTATGATCACTATTGCCAAGCGGCCCCACCACTGTTACCTCTCTCAACAAATCCTGCACTCCACTGAGAATTAGTATGAGCATGGAGGGGGTGCAGGGTGAAAGAAAGAATATGGAAGAGGTTGGGCCTCAGGGAAGAGAAAGCAAGTGCAGAGAATGTCTGGTCCATGGGAAGGGTTGGGGTGAAAGAGACTACAGAGGGCATCGGGCCAATGGAGGAGAGACAGAGTGAAGGGGGTCAGGCTAGGAGTCAGATTGCAGGGGGAGAGTGAAATTCTGGGAATGGAGGGCTGTGGGGGTGGAAATAGAATGGAAGGGGTTGAGCATGGAGGGGGAGGGGAGAGATAGTGGAGTGCGGAGGAGTTGGGGCCTGAGAGGGCAGAGTGAAAGGGATCTGACCCTTGGGGTTTCTGACCAGGGGAATAGGGAGAGAGGGTGGAAAAGACATTTTTACAATGTACTCCTAGGGGAATTCTGCATCTTTAAGTAATAACTTTACATTTTTAATTCTTTATTCTAAGATAGTGTGATGTATATTGTGTTATTTTGAATAATATAAATCATTTAACTTAAGGCATTTTAACTTAAGAATGTTTTCTTCACTCAGGGGCAAATTTTCAAAGGCTTAGTCTACTCTTCTATTGGTAAAACCAAAATTAACATGGAAGCCAGAAAGTGTGCATGCACTTTTGACCAAATAGGAAAGAGATGTTTGAGGAGGGGGGGATAAGGGAGGGTGGAGAATTTCAGAATCTATGTGTGACTTGGGTTCCCATCCTGCAGGTACTTACAACTCAGGGCACAGCTGAACTCCAGGTGTGTGTGCTTAAGCTGGCCCTAGGACAGGCCAAGGATAGTCTGGGAATCCAGTGGGTTGCAAACAGAAACAGGAACTAGTAGCAAGCTGGAGTGGCAGGCCAGGAACCAGAATTGAAGACAGGTCGCACACTGATGCTGGAGTTACAGGTGAGGAAATGGAGTCCAGAACCATGTTTGTAAACTGAAACTAGGAAGTTCAGTAGCAGAAGGCAGGTCAAGCTCTCAGGCTGCATTGAACAGCCACCCTTAAACTGAGCCCCAGCCTGATATCCAGAGGGGTGGCCTAAAGGGCTCAATGAAGCAGTCTTCTTTTTGTTGCTTCCACTTGCTTCAGATTCCCAGTTGGTCTGAAAGTTAGGATTTCTGTCCTGAACTCCTGTCTGTACTCTTTAAAATGTCCATGCATACTTTATGTTAGTGTTCAACACCATGTAAATGTATGCACATATTTAGGTATACAGCAAGCTGATATCCAAATATAATGTACATGGGTACCTCATTTTTAAAAATCAATTGAGTATATATGGAAGAAGATGTCGGGGAGACCTGTGACTCTGGGCCTGGCCCTGGTTCTCTGCTTCGGCAATGGGACCAGGTCTCTGACTAGGCATCAGCATCGGACCTGAGTCTTGGAGATGGGACCAAGCCTCTGGGAAGGACCCTAACACTGCCCCTAGGCCTCGGTAATGGAATCAGGTACTGGGGAGGTTGCAATCGGCCAGGCAGTGGGGACGGTCGCACCCCCAATCTGCATACTTTTCCCAGTAACCACAGTGGTCAACAATAGAAGTCACCACAACTCACCTTGGGCTTGAGCTGCTCCCACATTTCATTCCTGAAGCAGCTGATCAGATACTGGGGAAGTTGCAGACCTCACTCACCCTGATGCCACTGATACTTCTTTGCGGCCTGGGCACCGCCAGCTGCAAACTGCTTACCGAGAAACCCTACTGCGCCACCCTGTCTCTCCCTAGGTGCATGGGTACCCAATGTTCTGTCATTTTAAAAAGCTCCTTGCGGGAAAAGGTACTCAGCACCCTCCTGATGACCTTATTGGCTACCTGCCTGCTATATAAGGCTTCCTTGGAGCACTTAACAGACGCCTTCAGCAATAGGGTCTTCTGCCTTCGCGGTTGTGTTTGCTAGGAATTTTTTCAGCCCAGCCTCACGTGTCTCTCCAGCCTTGCCCTGCCACATTCATTTCCTCTTGCCTCGTTCCTATCTCCCCCCCTCCGACTGACTTCTGGATCTGACCCTTGCTGGACATTGACTGTTCTTGCTTGCTGCCTCCCACTGACCCTTGCCTGGCCCTGGATTTGCTTCCACTCTGTTTCCTGAGAGATAAACTCGCTTGCCAGTCCCCTGGTACCCAAGAGCAAAACCTGCAGATAAAGGGGGCTGGTAAAGGTGAAGCTGCTGACCACTCTCATCCCAGGGTCTCTCGCCAACTGCTGGTGTGGGCCTTAGGGGGTTCACTCCCTAGGCTGTGCTAACTACACTGCAGCAACAAAAGGTGCACTTCCATTACAACTACTTGGCCGGAGGATTTACAAGCGTAACCGGCCTTACGCGCGCTGGATCTATTTTCAAAAGGCCGGGTGACACGCGTAAAGTCCTGGAACATGTGTAAGCCCGGGCTTTACTAAAGGGGTGTGGGCGTGAGCGGGGGGAATGGGCGGGAGGGGGTGGTCTGGGGGCAGAGTGGGGGAGGAGTCAGGCTCCCGGCACAGCAGCCAAAAGGTAAAATAAAGGTCATGGGGGTTAGAGTAGGGCTGGGGGGGAAAGGTTAGGAGAAGGAGTGGGAAGGTCAGGCTAGGGGGGAGGGAATGGGGGAAGGCAGTGCGGCTCGGCACATGCAAGGTGCACAATTGTGCACCCCCTTGCACGCACCGACCCAGGATTTTATAACATGCGTGCGCCTGCACGTGCACGTTATAAAATCAGACGTACATGTGCATGCGCCGGGTAGTGCATGCACATGTATGCCCGCACGCAACCTTTTAAAATCTATCCCCTATGTTCATCTGACAAACTCTCTTGCATCCAATCTTTGCCACCCTTTGCCACTCTAAATTCCGCTCTTCAAACGTCCTTGCCTCTTCCCCCTCTTCACTTTCTACTCACATTATGACTGAATACTTCCATGACAAGATTCACAAAACTAGACTTGTGATCTCAGCCAGTTATTCCCTATCTATCCCCTGTTCTTTCCTCTATCCTTCCCTGGCCTCCAACACTCTTTCAGCTTCTTTTCTGAAGCCACAGTGGAGGAAATTGCCATCTTCTTTCCTTCTCCAAACCTCACTATTTGTTCCTCTGACCCCATCCCCACCCAGTTCCTCATCTCTATCTCTACTGCATTCCTTCCATCTGTCATATCTTTACCACTTTCCACTGCTACTATTCCTGCTGCCTTCAAACTTGGTGTGATCTCACCACTCCTCAAGAAACCCTTACTGGATCCTACCTGTCCTGCCAACTATTGTTTCCATCTTCCTCCTCCCTTTTGCTTCCAGTCCAAACTACTTGCACATGCTGTTTACCAATGCTGTCTTGACTTTCTTTCATCTCAAGCCCTTCTTGATCCACTTCAGTCTGGTTTTCATCCTCTACATTCCACAGAAACAGCCCTTGCCAAAGTCTCCAATGGCCTATTTATGGCTACAAACAAAAACCTTTATGTAGTCCTTATCCTCCTTGACCTATCTTCGGCTTTTTGACACTGTTGATCAGCTTTTGATATTGTTGATCACCTACTACTTGTTTACTCGGTCCTCATTTGGATTTTTGGACTCTGTCTTGTCTTGGTTCTCTTCTTGCCACTCCCATCACACTTTTAGAGTTTCCTCTCGTGGATCATTTTCTACTGCCATCCTACTATCAATTGGTGTGCCTCAGGGCTTTGTCCTGGGCCCTCTTTTCTTCTCCCTACATGCTAAAGGCCGGATTTTAATTCACTTACATGCGTGAAACCCGGGGGTTTACGTGTGTGGCTGGGCCTTACACAGGGTGCCAGCGCACGCAACTTGCTCCTGCTCAGAAGCAGGAGCAAAAGGTAAGATAAAGATTTGGGGGGGATTTAGGGTAGGGATAGGGAGAGGGCAGATAGGGGAAGGGAAAGGGAGGTCAGGATAGGGGGCTTGGAGGGATCTGGGGAAGGCCCCGATGTGTCACCGCCCGTAACTGCATATATCTTCCCCCCTTGCACACACATGACATAAAATAGCGTGTCCATGTGTGCATGCCTGGTAGTATGCGCACATGGACGCGCACAATTTTTTAAAATCTACTCTATATTCCCTTGGTGCTCTGATTTCCTATCATTGCTTTCAATACCTTTTTTATGATGATGATCCCAAGGTCTAATTTTCTTCACCAGAAATTCAGTCCTGGATCTTGGCCTGCTTGTCTGATATTGCTACTTGGATGTTCCACCGCTACCTTAAATTCAATATAGCCAAGACAGAGCGCCTTATTTTTATGAAGCAGCTTTTAAATCTTAACCCTGATTGTCCCACTTACAGCCTTATTTAATTTTTAATTATTATCCTAATAGATGAAATTCCCAAAGTCTCTTTTGCTGTTTGTTTGTCTTGATTAGACTGTAAGCTCTGCATACGTTGAGTAGCACTATAGAAGTGTTAAGTAGGCCTAGAGCTTTTTGACAGGACCATTCCTCTAGTTCAGACCCCAGTGCTAAGAACTGATCCCGTGTGAGGCTCATTTTTTTTTAATGCACCGAATATGTAACTACCCAAAACTTTTGGGGTCTTTGCATTGGAGAGGCTATTTTCGGTTCGTTCCATTCTGAATTAACCCAAAATGGCTACCTATGCTGAATTTTGCACATTTATTGAAAACAAATGTGCATCCCTATTCTCTGATATACTTTAATCTAATCTAATCACAGTAAGAGCAAGAAGTAGTCACTGATGAGATGACCATAAATCTCATTGGTTCATACGGTGTCAGCATGCTAGATAGCCAGGTTGGGCAGCCAGAATAGAAGGATTTAAAAAAAGAAAGAAAAAACTTTAAATTTAATTCAAGCAGTAACTGGAAGCCAGTGAATCTCTAATTGCTGATCTGTGCATCGTGAGATTAGCACAGCCAGGAGATACCAGCCCATGAGTTTTGAAAATGCTCTTGGTTCTGGCATCAGATCTTGTGGTGATTCTCACATAGTGGCAGCCATCAGAAATGGTTTCAGCTTGTGGGCTGAAGGTTGCTGACCTCTGATCTTGTACTTTCTTATTTCTAAAATAATAAAAGGTGCACCACAACAGTGAAAAAAAGCTGTTGTAATTTGAAATTGCACAAGCATAAAATCATAGAACATGTGCATAAAAAAGGAAATGGTAATAGTTATCTGGACAGCTTTAGTGCAAATAGCACTAAACGACAAAATTAACATAGATTATAATGTCCCTGCTTCCAACAGCTACTAGTTGAAATTTTGATGTCAGTGATGTCACGTGTGTACCTAGATCAAGATCTTAGTGTGATAGTTAAATTGATAGAAGCAGCATATGTGGTATCACATCTAGGGTTAATTAGCATTCCACATTGCCTACCATTTGAGCAGGATGCTCAAAGCAACCTGACCTCTAGACAGCAAACAGTGAGAGTCATCCAAATAGCAACTGTCAGTGAAACCACTATTCTGGAGTTATTTGTCAAAAGAAAATATTCATCCTGATCTGAATAAAAATACTCAGAATGCACAGGAGGTGGAGGCACCTTAGATGCTACATTAATGTTGTCTGTTCCACTCATCATCATGCTCCACACACATTTATTCACCCCAATATATGTATGCTTTTTTATTTGCCTCCAGGGAGTCCTCTGATCCAAAGTAATGTGATTTACACAAATCACATTACTTGTTATAAGAGCAATTTTGACACTTTTAAAACATTCTTTTGCATACAGTAATAAAAAAAAATAGGAATGCTAACTGCAATAAACCCAATTCTTTTTATTCTAGGAGGAGATACTCAAAATCTTTTTACAAAATCCCCAATTATTTTTTAATTATTTTCTTTATAATTCAGAAGCTTCACGTGCTCCTTCCTTCTGCCTCCAGCAGTTCTTCCTCACCCAGGACTCAGGCAGTATGAGTTGTCATAAAGCTGGGGGAAGGGCATTTGCTCTTCTTTTATACTCTCTCCCTCACTCTAGCGATGGTCCTCATCCTAGGGGTGTTGCAGAATTGTGATGGCTACGACTTCCCCCCAACACAATTCCCAGCCAAAGCTGTTTCTAGGAGCAGCAATCAGATCTGAGAATTGAACAGGGTCTTCCACATGGCAGTGCACAATATTGCTGCTGGGCTATAGGGCCAATCCCAATCTTCTCCTATGTTTTAAACACTAGCTAAAATTTTTCATGCAAAAGCTACTTCTGCAGAACCAGTATTAACTTTGTACAAGAGATTATGGTGCTCACCAAACAAATAAACTTATTGGGCAAACTGGATGGAGCGTATTGATCTTTAGCTATTGTCTTTCACTATGTTAAACCTACTTTCCTTATAATCACTGTTTACTCTGTGTCTTCATCATAGTCATGCATTAGCTCCTCGCACTGAGTCACTAGGCTGGACCTAACAACAGCCAGTTGCTCTGTTGCTTAAAGGAGGAAGAGGAGACTACTGGGTCAAAAATATAACAGACTACAATAAAATACTTGACTGGCCCAGTGCCTCACTAATAAGCACTACACACTACCATGTGGAAAACCTGGATTTAATTCCCAGGCCAGGACTCTGCTCCACAGACCAGCTGGAGCTGGGGATGCTGTGGAGGCACTGTTCACAGCTCTTTAGGGATGGGGGAGTCTCAGCCATCACTTGATGGTGACACTTAGTGGACAGGCATAGGGTCCATATTAGCCAGAGTCCAGAAGGAGTCACAGTTTGCGGCCCCCTAACTAAAGTCTCTCTCTATAATTGCTAGGCTTCGTTGGGAGGGAAATATAAAACTATGAAAAAAAAACTTGATGTAGTTGCCAATGAACCTTATGGCTGATTCTGATTGAGCTGAAATTCCAAAGAAGCTCCCTCCCCCCAAAAATTAAAATCAGTCTATTTGAATGCAAAGACAAAAAGGTCTGTGGGTTCATCACATTAGTTTGATGAACATTTTCTTTTTTTTTTTTTTTTAATCCAACATGGATCCCTTGACTCTGTGAAGATGTAATATCCACAACAGGCAGATGCCATAGGATTTCCAGAAATCCACATTTTTGTCATCTACTTGAATTTTCCCCTGATTTGCTGTAGATGTTTTAATGAATTTCCACCCGTGAAACTTACTAAAGGTTTCTGTTGAACCTGACTGAAATTCCCCATGTTCTAATTCAGCCTCCAGTTTTCCGCTGTCCCCATCTGAATCCTGAATCTCTTGCCGTTATCCCTCATGGAAAATGTGTAAGGAATTGAATGGCCTCCATTCACTTCCTAATGGGCAGATATTTTCTAGGGATGTGCAGAGCAAAAGTTTAAGTTCATATGTCCATATGTCCAAAGGGGGTCCCATTTGCGGTCAATATGGACATAAACAGAATTCAATGAGTTGAGTATATGTCCATATGTGCAAATAAAAATTTAAACCCCTCACCCTCCTTAATCCCCCCCCCCAAGACTTACCACAACTCCCTGGTGGTCCAGCGGGGTCAGGACGCCATTTCTGACCAACTTTGCAAGGAGCACGTGACGTCGGCGTCATGTCGGAGTGACGCCGCGTCACGTGATTCCCCGCGGGTTCGCGCCGGAACACTCGTTCGGCCCAAAAGGAACTTTTGGCCAGCTTGGGTGGGCCTCCTGACCCCCCCAAGCTGGCCAAAAGTTCCTTTTGGGCCGAACGAGGGTGCCGGAGGGAACTCGCGGGGAATCACGTGACGCCGCGTCACTGCGACGTGGCGCCGACGTCACGTGCTCCTCGGAAAGGCTTTCAGAAATGGCGTCCTCACTCCTCGCTGGATCACCAGGGAGTTGTGGTAAGTCTTTGGGGGGGGATTAAGGAAGGTGAGGGGTTTAAATTTTTATTTTGGATCAACAATCGCAATTTCCAACTTATTCAACATAGCTATGTTGAATAAGTTGGAAATCCGATCGTTTATGTCTTATCACTTTTTTAAGTTAAAAAAAAAAAAAAGTAGCGTTTTACATTTATGTTCAATACGAATGCACACCCCTAATATTTTCACATCACTAGAAGCTCCATGCAGCCTTACTCAGGAGAAGCATCACACATTAATACAGAGTGAGGCAGATGATAAGGAAGTGTGGGGTAACTTTTATACTATTCTTTATTATGTTACACTGGTTCTGGGTATATGTTGAATTAAAATGCTCTCAGTCTGATCTCTGCATAAAATATTTAGATTAGAAAAAACGAGCTGTAGAAATGTTATAGATCTGGAAGCAGGTTCCATCCAAAACAATCTAAAAATATACTCTCCATTCTCCAACACTAAAGTCTTAGCATCATTGAAGAGGCTTTCATATCATTGCTGGAAATGACCGCAGGAGCTGCTGGACTTTGAGGTAAGTACAGGGTTTGCTGAAGAGAGTTCCTGACAATAAAAATGTAAATTGTAGGTTGGGTCAAAGATTCAGTAAACAAGGGAAGCAGGAGGAGGGTGGGGTGTCTCTCTGTCCTCTCTAGTGTGACTTTCTCCTCCCCCTCCTACTACTACTATTTATAATTTCGACAGCACTACTAAATATACTTAGCATTACATACCCTCCTTTTTCTTCCCCATTTATCTTCTCTCTTTATATTTTAGATCATTTCCTACATGGGTTTCCTTTCTCTGTCTGTTTGGCTCCCTAGAGTCTTCTGTCGTTAAGTAATTGGGGGATGGGTATTAGCTGGAAGAATTGCTTCTCTCGTCATCTCTTCTGGCCCAGGCACACTCCCCCCTACCCCCATAATTGTTTTCTTTTTAGACCCGGGAGCCCAGTCATTTCAGCAATGCATATGCTTCCTTCTCCCTCTTTGATAGCTTTAAATATTTTGCCTATAATTAGTGATGGGGGAAGGGGAGAGGAGGGCATGCTTACTGCAGCAGAGATAAGGAGTTTTGCCCCGAATTGTAACCAAGGCAGGTTTTCAGATTACACATAAGCAAAAAGGCATTTAAAAAATGGGGACTCTGAATCAGCTAAAGAAGAGCCCATTGAGATCACCTGTTTTGCAAACAATAGCACATAGATTTGGCACACCAAATTAATGGATTAAATATGTTAAATTCCTGAAGAAGGCTCTACTGCATGGAACCAAAATGTAACTATGGGCAAATTAAATGTTTTCTCTACTTTTAGAGAAAATTGATTCAACCTTTATGGGTTTGTGACACTACGACTTGTACTACTGTTATTACTATTTATAATTTCTATAGCGGTACTGGATATATGAGTGCTGCACAAATATACAGAGACAGTCCTATCTCAGAAGAGCTTGCAGGCTAGTTAAGAACAACAAAGACAAATAAGAGACTCTGTGAATTTCATTTATTAAGAAAAAGGTTAAAACCAACAGGGCTACGATCAGGAGAACCAGGAGTTAAGATTTAAAATCAACCTCAAAATGCTGCGTTTTTAGGCTGGATTAGAACATAAGAACATAAGACTTGCCATGCTGGGTTATACAAAGTTCATTGAGCCCAGCATCCTGTCTCTGACAGTGGCCAGTTCAGGATGCAATACCTGGCAGATCCCATATCATAGTCTAATTCTTCTTACTTACACCCAGGGAGAGCAATAGCTTTCTTTAGTCAACCTGGCTGCTGAATATCTCTTGTAAATTAGCCAGATAATTCTTATCTGGCTAACTTAGTTAAATGTTCAGTTTTGAATAGCTACCTCCTAGTTATTACAGAACTTGAAGCCTGCTAATCAGACTTCTATCATTTCATTTTAACCAGTTTGCCATATATTTTGACAGCTCCAACACTAATTGTTGAATCAGGCATATAAAGGCTTAAACATATGCCCCTAGGTCATGCTTTCTGCTCTTTTATTTCATTTCTCATAAGCCACCTGAGCTGGGATTTGAACTATGCCCTAGAGGTGAAAGGCTCTGTAATTCTGTGATATTCCCCTGAGCCATCCAGTCCCTATGTTCTGTCCCCAGCAGTGGGTACATGTTTGTATAAGTATATACTGTAGTTTAACTTTGTTCAGTGCAGTCCTTCCTTCTGAGGGTTCTCGATGCTGAAACACTTTTTGTAACCCATGATAAAAGTCTGTGAGCCTTTGCCTTTAAGAGGAGCCTTTGCCCTTAAGAGAAGCTCCCTCCCCCCTCCACTTTCTCTCACTATCGGAAGAGCTTGAATGCCCCTCAATCTAACTTGAGTCTTTCTAGGTGCCTTATAGGCTCAAGGGACTGCCCTTCATGCTCCCCCTGTGTCACATGGTTCTTAGGCTCACTGCCATTGAACCTTGCCCCCCTGCCCTCAGCTTGTGGAGGCATTTCCTTTAGCAGGTCTTGACGAGTGCTCAGTCTTGCCCATGCTTTCTTCAGAGCCAGCAGCGCTCTATACAACTCCCTGAAATGATCAAGTTTTTACCTTTTCTCTTACTGCCTTCGACTGAAGACTAAACCAGCCTCATGTCCCTCAAGCTCCCTACCTCTACCATAACTAACTCCTGCAACACAAGAGACCTTCTCCCTCCTGCTACCCTGTCTCCAGTTACCAAAGATCTTTGCCTTGGGGCTTACATTTGAGATGCAACAATTGTAAGTAGAATTTACCTGTACAATAAATAATTTCAAACTTAAAGAATCTTTGTCTTGAGGACTGATTGGAAAAAAAGTATAGCTGCCTGGATTGCAAGCTCGGATGTCTGCCTGACCCAGAACAGTAAAAACTCGTATCAAACAGGAAGATAGTAAAAGTCAAAAGCACAGTGTAACAGGGAAGTCTGCATTGAGTATAAATCATTAAAGACCTGAATAAGCCTTCCACTCTTCAACTGTGGTGAGAGGCCAGGGAATCAAATACAAAAACCCTAAGATTGTGAAGATTTATACTTTCGGAACTGACTTTGAGTCTGCAAAGCATTAAAGAAGCAAACACAGATGTAATATGAGCCTAAGCTGCAAGCAATGTACACAAAGAGCAGCCCTGCCAGAATTCAAACTCTAGACAAAGGACTTAATGACAGTGCTTAAGCCCATTCAAGCTTCCCTCTTGCCGAACCAGGAATTTCTCACCTGTAAGCAGCTCCCCCTCCATTTGCCACTACTAGAAGCAGAGAGCAATCAGTTGCCATAGATACCAGATCTGCTGACTCTACAGACAGGGCAACAAGAAGATTGAAAAGACAGTGATTGTGAAAGCTGCTCTGCCCCTCCCCCATCCCTCTGTTACACATTTGCCGCCAAAGGTTACTGTGGATACCAGATCTCCGCTGACTCCAGGGATAGGGAACAAAAAACCCGAGGCAAACTTTCCTGAAGTGTTACCTAGCCTTGCCCCTCTGCTTCTAAAGCAATTCAAAGTTTATTCCCTTTAACTCAGTGGCTGAAAAAAGTGTTTGCTGTTGACATGGCTGAAGGAGCAATACAGGAAGACAAAGACACCTTGAAACAGCTAGCTGAAGCCATTGAATTAAGAGATGACACAGAGCAAAAAGGGAGAGATGCTGAAGGAGGGGATGAAAGCAGTAATTTGAAGAGATTATCTAAGCCAACAGAGAAAGCTGCGCAGAGATATGAGGCAAGAAGACAGAGGCATGAACACAGGATAGAGAGAGAGTGGCTTAGCGTGGAGCAGGAAAGGGAGAAGGTCTCAGAAAGCCCCACCAATCTTAAGTACCACCTAGATCAGCTGCAGCTTCGTTCCCAAACCTATCGGCTCATCACAGAAGAGTATCTCGAGTTCTTAACATGAACTAACACTGCATAAAGCCTTGATGAAAAAGGCCACCAACAGAATTTACACCAAATATTTATTTATTTATTTATTTATTTATTTAACATTTTTCTATACCGACCTTCATGAAAAATTTCATATCAGATCGGTTTACATGTAACAAAGGGTATAACTTAAACAAGAACAATTCACTTGAAGCGGAAGTTACATATAACTGGGTAGATAACTTGGGGCTAGGCTAGTCAGAGGTAAAGGACAGTGTAACTGAGGAGAACTAGAAAAGGCAATGAAACAAAAGAAACGGCGGCTTAATTATAGTGTTTAAACATGGCGAGGCATTAGCCGGTAAAGCAGAGTCCTGTCCGGTTGACAATTAATGGCTTAGAAAGTTAGGGGAAGGCCTGGAGGAAGAGCCAGGTCTTAAGTTTTTTTCGGAAAGTTCGAGGGCAAGTTTCTAGTCTGAGGTCAGTGGGCATATTGTTCCAGATGGTTGGACCCGCTGTAGAGAATGCTCATTCTTTGGTGGATGATAGTCGCGTGGCTTTTGTTGAGGGAACTTGCAGGGTACCTTTGTACGCTTCTCTTATAGGTCTTGAGGATGAATATAATTTGAGAGGAATCTGGAGGTCTAGTTGTTATTGATTGTATATGGATTTATGAATTGTGGTGAGGGCCTTGTGCATTATTCTATATTTTATTGGCAGCCAGTGAAGGTTCCGTAGTATGGGAGTGATGTGCGAACCTCTGTTGGTGTTGGTTAGGATTCTGGCTGCCGAATTCTGGAGCATCTGTAATGGTTTGATAGAGGAGAAAGGGAGTCCGAGAAGGAGAGCGTTGCAGTAATCTGTTTTGGAAAAGAGCGTGGTTTGGAGCACGGTTCTGAAATCCTGGAAATGGAGGAGAGGTTTGAGCCTTTTCATAACTTGGAGTCTATAAAAACCATCCTTGGAGGTGTTGTTGATGGATTTCTTTAGATTCAGGTGGTTATCAAGGATGACTCCTAGGTCCCTTACTTGTGAGATCTGGGTGTTGGATGATGTCAGATGGGTTAGGGCTGAGTGGTCGGGGGAGATGAGAAGGAGTTCTGTCTTGGATGCATTGAGGACTAGGTTTAGACCTGAGAGTAGGCAGTTAATAGCTTCAAAGCAGCTTTCCCAGTATGAGAGCATTTTAGAGAGTGATTCTGTTATGGGGATCAGAATCTGTACGTCGTCTGCATAGAGGTAGTGGATTTAATTTTAATTTTGTAAGCAGCTGGCAGAGGGGGAGGAGGTAGATATTGAAGAGGGTGGGGGACAGGGAAGATCCTTGCGGTACGCCTAAAGTTGATATGACGTCTGAAGATTCTTTATTATTAATGTTTACTTTAAAACTACTGTTGCTGAGGAAGGAGGAGAACCATTTGTGTGCGGATCCTGTTAATCCGATTTCTGAAAGCCGATTTAGTAGGATGGTGTGGTCCACGGTGTCAAAGGCTGCGGAGATATCTAGAAGGATCAGGGTGAATGACAGTCCTTTGTCAAGGCCCATGATGATGTGGTCCAAGAGTGAGATAAGGAGGGATTCTGTACTTAATGATTTACGAAAACCGTATTGGGATGGATAGAGGATATTGTGTTCTTCCAGATAATCTGAGAGTTGCATATTTACCAATTTCTCCATGATTTTGGCCAGAAAAGGAAGGTTAGATATGGGGCGGAAATTGGCGGGATCTCTCGTGTCCAGGTTAGGTTTCTTTAGGAGGGGTTTGAGAGAGGCTGTTTTTAGTCTGTTGGGGTATATTCCTTGGGAGAGTGAGCAGTTTATGATATTGGTCAAAGGTCTGGAGATATGCCAGAGATATGCCAGAGAATGGTAATGGATACCATTAACAGTGCAGAAGTAAGCGATTCAATAAGCGAGGTTGACTCTCAGCACTCTTACACCTCTAAGTATACAACGGGGTCCGTAAAGTCACACGGGTCAAGATACTCGAACCGTTCTCAACTCAGCTCAGTCGTCCTCCAAAAGAAAACGGAGTCTCAAGCAGCCATAACATGCATACAGTATGCTGAACAAGCAGCAGCCCTTAAAAGAGAAGGGCTCAGAATAGAAGAACAACAGAAAGCCACTGCTGCTACAGCTGCCACTACAGCTGCCGCCGAAGCGCACAGAAAGGCTGAACTAGATATCACCCTGGATTTGTTGTGGCAGAAAGGAGAAGCAGTGGCCCTCGAAGCCGAAATTAAGGTATTTGATGTGGCCCTGGACCAAGGCAATGGGGGGACCCACTCAGCTCCATGGCCCAGCAGGACACGGCCCAGTGGACACTTGAGTACATCACAGCTCACCCTCCAACTCACGCCAGTGCCAAAACGCTGCCTCCCTCAGAGCAACCCTCGCATCATGGGAGATCACACTCTCCCTCACAAATGGCTGGCTTGACCAAAGAAATCGGACCTGAAACGCAAAATGCCATGTATGCTGAACGCCATGGGAGTGATCCACCTGCTCTAAATCACACGGATGCATGGCAGTTAACTCACTCGCCAAGCACACACCCCAAGGAAAACATTTCCGTGCAACCAGGGATCCCAGCGTCCTGTGGGGATTGGGAATGAGAAAGAGCTAGGCAACTACACCCAAGAAGGGCTCCAATTGAGTAACCTGTGCCAAAACAGAGAAAATTGATCAACCATGGCCCATGCCAATGTACAACAAGGGTGATGTGCACAGTCAACCACAAGACAACCGCCCATCAAGACCTACTGCCTTTCAGAATGAGTCTTCAGAAAGAGAAGACCTAGCAAGGTACATGACCCACTGAGAATTCATAACCACAGGGCTTTACGAGTTCAATAACCGCCGCCCTGAGAGTTAAAGGGCATGGAAATCTGACTTCCAAGATGCCGTGAAGGATATGAGATTGACTCCGAAGGAAGAGATAAACTTGATGGTAAAATGGTTGGGACGTGAATTGGTCAAACACGTGAAAGGATTAAAAAACATCTACCCATGTGATCCTTTTAAAGTGCTAAAAGAGGTATGGGAGAGACTTGAGCGATATTATGGGGACCCAGTTGCCATAGAGAATGCGTTATTTGAAAAAATGGAAAACTTTCCAGAAATATCCAGTAGAGATAACCGAAAGTTACAAGAATTGGGAGATCTCCTCCAAGAGGTGGAGACAGCTAAGGCTGAACTCATTTATTCAAGTCTCAACCTTCTGGACACACCACGAGGCATGAACACCATCATAAACAAACTGCCACATGATATACAAGATAAATGAGCATCTCATGGAGCACGGTACAAAGAAGACCATAATGTTATGGGAGTCTCTGTTTAGTGGACCCTTGGGCCGACCTGCTGGAGACTGGGAAAGGTGGTCAATGTCTCTAGTGAATAGCAGGGAGTAGATTAACACATCGTCGAGGTAAACAATTACGCAGGTGTTCAGAAGGTCCAGCAACACCTCATTCATCAGGTGCTGGAACACCGCCGAGGCATTACATAAACCTAAAGGCATCACGAGGTACTCATAATGCCCGTCTCGGGTATTAAATGCGGTTTTACACTCATCTCCGGGACGGATTCTAACTAAATTGTACGCTCCTCGCAGGTCCAACTTTGTGAAAATCTTCGCTCCTTGAAGCCGATCAAGGAGCTCCGGGATTAATGGGAGGGGATAGCGGTCTCGCTTGGTAATAGAATTTAGGCTTCGATAGTCTATGCATGGCCTCAGTGAGCCGTCTTTCTTGCTGATGAAAAAGAAGCCTGCCCCTGCGGGTGACATGGACGGACGGATAAAGCCCTTGGCCAGATTCTCCGCTATGTACTCGGACATGGCCCGGGTCTCAGGTAGGGATAAGGGATAAACCCTTCCTTGGGGGGGCATAGTACCAGGTAGAAAGTCTATAGCAGTCATACGGACGATGCTGCGGAAGGATCTCCACCTTGACCTTGGAGAATACGTCTGTAAAGTCCTCATAAGGTGCCGGAGGCACCACAGAGGAGTGCATCAAGGGAAGTACAGGAGTCCTAGGCACCTTCATACAATAAGCTAGACAGAAAGGACTCCATTTGACAATCTGTAGCGTATCCCACTGAATCGTGGGCGAGTGTTTCTGCAACCACGGCAACCCTAGCACCACAGGGTGGACAGCCTCCTCCAACACTAGGAAGGCTATCTCCTCCAAATGGCTCGCCCCGGTGCGGACCATAATGGGTGCTGTGGACATCTGGACAGGTCCTGGAAGAAGCGTCCCCTGGATAGAGGTAATTCGTATCGGGACCTCCTGTCTATGCGTAGGAATTCGCAACTGGGAGTCTAAGTCCTGCAGGATGAAATTACCTCCGGCTCCGGAATCCAGGAATGCCATCGTCTCAAAGGAGCCTCCGGGATACTCCAAGGTAACAGGGATAGTACATTCAGGAGCTGTAGTACACCCTAGGAGGAGCTCCTCCCAACCTCCTAGGCTCTGGGTGTTTTCCGCATGCTCCTGGCAGCATGCCAAGAAGTGACCCTTCTGGCCACAATACAGGCACAACCTCAACGAACACCGACGTTGCCTTTCTTCAGCAGAGAGCGAGGCCCATCCCAGCTGCATAGATTCGCAAGTGGGAGCGTCTGGACGAGAAGTCTTGGGCGAGAGCACAGGTCTCAGCCCACGAGCAGGACTATGGCGAGAGGAGCGTTGCTCCTTGGCCCATTGTTGTAGGCAGCGGTCATTGCGGGCAGCCATCTCAATCAAGGCGTTGAGGTCCTCTGGCAGATCTCGCGCAGCGATTTCATCCTTTATGCGTCCAGAGAGGCCTTCCAAGAAGATGGCCCTAAGACTAGCATCTTGCCAACCTACTTCTTGGGCTAAAGTCCGAAACTCCATTGCATAATCTGCCAAGGAGCGAGCCCCCTGACGAAGTTGCAGCAGGTCAAACGTAGCTGTAGCTACTCGGGCGGGCTCATCAAAGGCCTGGCGGAAGTTCGTGATAAACAGTTGTAAGTCCGTTAGCGAAGAATCATTGTTTTCCCAGAGGGGAGAAGCCCAAATCAAGACTTTCCCATCAAGCAGGGACAGGATATATGCCATAGGGATGTGAATCGGGCTTCGGACGACTGAAAATATCGTCGATATTTTCAAAATCGTCAGAAATCGGGGGCTCCCCCGAAACGATAGGAAAACCCCACGATATTGATCGTGGGGGTTCTCTTATCATTTTGGGGGAGGGCAGGAAAAACAGTACACAAAAATAACCCCTAAACCCACCCCGACCCTTTAAAACTAATCCCTTTGCTTCCCCCACCCTCCCGACCCCCCCAAAAACATTTTACAGGTACCTGGTGGTCCAGTTCCCCTAGGATGCGGTGAAAGTGGCATATTAGAGATGTGAATCGGAACCGGAATCGGTTCAGATTTCGGTTCCGACTCACATGTGGGGTTTTTTTCATCAGGTCTGATCGTGGTTTTTTTTATCGGCTGCGCCCGAGCCGATAAACAAAAAACCCACCCCGACCCTTTAAAACTAATCCCTTTGCTTCCTCCACCCTCCCAACCCCCCAAAAGGAAACAAGGAGAACCGTACAAAACATTGGTTCAAGAAGCTGTGGCAGGTCCTTAAATCACCAGCATAATGAGAGGGTGCCGGTAGCTGAGTCACAGAGGAGCTGTGACCCTCGGGGGCCCCGCCAGCGGAAGGCAAGGACTCCAGGCGCGAGGATAGCCATTCCACTGTGGCTGCCAAAGTATCTATGCAGCTCTGGTGCTGTAGCATCCTCCGGGCCATCCCGGGCAGATCCAAGGGAGTGGGTGCATCCGCTGAGTCCATGGCCTTGCAATCTGTTATGGGAGTCTCTGTTTAGTGGACCCTTGGGCCGACCTGCTGGAGACTGGGAAAGGTGGTCAATGTCTCTAGTGAATAGCAGGCTTGGAGGCAGATGTTCAGGCAGGATGTAGATGCTCTTCACCCATGAAGCTGGTGCTCCCCCTGGAGGAGCCCATAGGAGCCCAACCGCTGGGACTTAGGTGGCTTTACCCTTGGAAACCGAAGCCCCCCCGGGAGGAGCCCGTAGGGACCCGGCTGCTGGGACTTAGGCAGGTTGTGGATCAGGACAGGTAACTGGAACCAGACTAAGACAGTAGCAATATTGTAACTGGGTTCGGATTCTGGAACCAGGCAGGAACTGTAGCAGGATTCGGGTACTGGAACCAGGCAGGAACAGTAGCAGGCAGGCTGGGACTGTAGCAGACAGGCTGGAACTGTAGCAGGCAGGTACTGTAGCAAGCAGGCAGGAACCAGGCAGGTACTGTGGCAGGAACGGAGCGACAAAGCAAGGCGAGTCACTCCGGGGCACAGTGCAACAGGAAACCGGGAAGATAACCCATTGCAAGGCAAAGACTGGATGGCCGCGGCCGGCTTATCAAGGCCGCGGCGTCTAACGTTAGAAGTTGGGCGGAGTCACCACATGCGGGAAACGGCCTAGAAAAGCACCCAAGTGGCGAGCGCGCGTGACTAGGAGCTGGGCATCCAAGGGAGGGCTTGCAGTGGCCCAGCCCCAGCGGGGATGCCGCCAACCAGGCCGCAAACCAGGCCTCTGGAAGCGGGAGCAGGTCCGGGAACCTGGAGGTAAGGGCCTGGCTGCGGTGCTCGCGGCCAGAACCACAACACAAAGGATACCCACCTTTCCACGTCTTCACAAAGTTCATACAAGATTTAGCAAAGCATAGGAACGACCCTAGCTTCTCATTCAGCACACGTGAAACACACAGAATCAGCCACTGAGTGAGCGAGAGGCCAACCAATGAGCATAGCGGCAGCAGGAAGCCCATTGTTGTGCACAAAACGGAAGTGTCACCCGCAGCACATACTTCCTAGTATGTATAGAACAGAAGATCCAGACTGACAGTGTCCAATACACAAGAAACCTCACCCTCTCAGAAAGTGTCGAGGATTCAAAGGGAAACCTTTAAAAGAACTGTTAAAAAAGTACAGAATTTGCTACCGGTGCTGTTCTTCATTTAACCACATGGCTAAAGACTGTAAAATAGCCATTAAGTGTTCAGAGTGCGGAAGTGACCAACATGATAGCGCCCTGCACCCTGACGGAGCAAAACTTCATCCTTCGGGAACTTTGCACCCTAGTTCAAACCACGGCGGGGATGAAAGGGAAGAACAAACGCCAGAACCTGAAGTGATCCCCAAATGCACACAAGTGTGCGGGAGAAATAACAACGGGAAATCCTGCACAAAAATATGCTTGGCTAGAGTGTATCCCAAAGAGCAACATGAGAAGGCAGTCAAAATGTATATCATCATAGATGAGCAGAGCAACAGATCCCTGGAAAGGCCAGAATTCTTTGACTTGTTTGATATCCACGACCACTACTCTCCATACACCCTCAAAACCTGCTCAGGGGTTACCCGAGTGACAGGGAGGAGAGCAAGCGGATATGTAATAGAGGTGATAGACGGCAGCAGCAACACAAACTTGCCCAGGCTCATCGAGTGCGACCAGATGCCTGACAACAGAGATGAGATTCTTACACCAGAAGCCACTCGCTACCACTCTCATCTAAAGTCCATAATGCATCATGAGAACATAAGAACATGCCATACTGGGTCAGACCAAGGGTCCATCAAGCCCAGCATCCTGTTTCCAACAGTGGCCAATCCAGGCCATAAGAACCTGGCAAGTACCCCAAAACTACCATTGCTAGTAATAGCGGTGGTTATTATCTAAGTCAACTTAATTAATAGCAGGAAATGGACTTCTCATCCAAGAAATTATCCAATCCTTTTTTAAACACACCTATACTAACTGCACTAACCACATCCTCTGGCAACAAATTCCAGAGTTTAATTGTGCATTGAGTGAAAAAGAACTTTCTCCGATTAGTTTTAAATGTGCCCCATGCTAACTTCATGGAGTGCCCCCAAGTCTTTCTATTATCCAAAAGAGTAAAAAAACGATTCACATCTACCCGTTCTAGATCTGTCATGATTTTAAACACCTCTATCATATCCCCCCTCAGCCGTCTCTTCTCCAAGCTGAAAAGTCCTAACCTCTTTAGTCTTTCCTCATAGGGGAGCTGTTCCATTCCCTTTATCATTTTGGTAGCCCTTCTCTGTACCTTCTCCATCGCAATTATATCTTTTTTGAGATGTGGCGACCAGAATTGTACACAATATTCAAGGTGCGGTCTCACCATGGAGAGGCATTATAACATTTTCCGTTTTATTCACCATTCCCTTTCTAATAATTCCCAACATTCTGTTTGCTTTTTTGACTGCCACAGTACACTGAACTGATGATTTCAATGTGTTATCCACTATGACGCCTAGATCTCTTTCTTGGGTAGTAGCACCTAATATGGAACATAACATTGTGTAACTATAGCATGGGTTATTTTTCCCTATATGTATCAACTTGCACTTGTCCACATTAAATTTCATCTGCCATTTAGATGCCCAATTTTCCAGCATCACAAGGTCTTCCTGCAATTTATCATAATCTGCTTGTGATTTAACTACTTTGAACAATTTTGTATCATCTGCAAATTTGATTACCTCACTCGTCGTATTTCTTTCCAGATCATTTATAAATATATTGAAAAGTAAGGGTCCCAGTACAGATCCTTGAGGCACTCCACTGCCCACTCCCTTCCACTGAGAAAATTGTCCATTTAATCCTACTCTCTGTTTCCTGTCTTTTAGCCAGTTTGTAATCCATGAAAGGATATTGCCACCTATCCCATAACTTTTTAGTTTTCCTAGAAGCCTCTCATGAGGAATTTTGTCAAATGCCTTCTGAAAATCCAAGTACACTACATCTACCAGTTCACCTTTATCCACATGTTTATTAACTCCTTCAAAAAAGTGAAGCAGATTTGTGAGGCAAGACTTGCCTTGGGTAAAGCCATGCTGACTTTGTTCCATTAAACCATGTCTTTCTATATGTTCTGTGATTTTGATGTTTAGAACATTTTCCACTATTTTTCCTGGCACTGAAGTCAGGCTAACCGGTCTGTAATTTCCCGGATCTCCCCTGGAGCCCTTTTTAAATATGGGGGTTACATTAGCTATCCTCCAGTCTTCAGGTACAATGGATGATTTTAATGATAGGTTACACATATTTACTAATAGGTCTGAAATTTCATTTTTTAGTTCCTTCAGAACTCTTGGGTGTATACCATCTGGTCCAGGTGATTTACTACTCTTCAGTTTATCAATCAGGTCTACCACATCTTCTAGGTTCAGCGTGATTTGGTTCAGTCCATCTGAATCATTACCCGTGAAAACCTTTTCCAGTACGGGTACCTCCCCAACATCCTCTTCAGTAAATACTGAAGCAGAAATCCTGCTATTATTGGGCAGAGGCACACCAGCACTGATCAAAGTCCTGGAGATATGTGATGGCCCACCAACCGCTCCCTATGCTTACTGACTTGCCTTGGGATGGGTGATAGTCAGCGATGTCTGCTTGAATCGAATAAGGAGACCAAGTGTTCACGCATACGCTATGAGTGTCTTAGAGAATGGAAGTCCTACTCTATTTGAACCATGTCCTAACCATCTAAGCACCAAGGAGATCTTAAGCTGTGAGGAACTGAAACTCAATTCAGCTATCAATCAGATCACCTCCCCATCAGATGTAGAAGAACATCTGGGGGACTCAGTGTTTCAAGTCACCAAGGATGATGACAAACCTACTTTCTCTGTAGAAGACAGAGAATTCTTAAGAATTATGAATAAAGAGTTCTTTATAGATGAATCAAACAGCTGGGTGGCTCCTCTACCATTCTGGACACCCAGATCTCGACTCCCTAACAGCAGAGAACAAGCACTCTCATGACTTATGTCACTGCAGAGAACTCTGGAAAGGAAACCGGAGATGAAACAACACTTCATTAACTTCATGAACGACATGTTGGACAATAGCCATGCAGAGCTAGCTCCACCGTTAAGGGATAATGAAGATTGTTAGTATTTGCCTACCTTTGTCGTATACCATCAGCAGAAACCAGGTGAGATCTGGATCATCTTTGATTCCAGTGCGTAGTTTCATGGAATCTCACTCATTAATGTGCTCCTCATGGGACCTGACATGATCAATAACTTGTTAGGAGTAGTGATCCGCTTCAGAAAAGAAGCAGTCGCTGTGACAGCCGACATCCAACAAATGTTCTACTGCTTTGTCGTGCACCAGGACTACAGAAATTACCTAAGATTCCTGTGGTACCACGACAACGACATCAATAAGGAGATTGTGGAATACTGGATGCGAGTGCACGTCTTTGGTAATAGTCCATCACCTGCAGTAGCCACGTACGGGCTCAAAAGGACAGCCCAAGAAGGAGAAAAAGAGTATGGCGCAGATGCCAGACACTTTGTGGAAAGGGGCTTCTATGTAGATGATGGACTAAAGTCCTTACATACTGCAGAGGAAGCAATCACACAAGCAATGCTGGTAGGCACCAATCTAAGGCACCACAAGATAGCCTCTAACAGTTCTGAAGTAATAAGAGCATTTCCTTCAGATGATCATGCCAAAGACTTAAAGAACTTGGACCTGAGAGTGGACACACCTCCTCTCCAACGAAGCCTTGGATTAAATCGGGATGTAAAGAAAGACGTCTCCACGTTCCAAGTCTCAACCCAAGATACACCGTATACTCGCCGAGGTGTCTTGTCCATAGTCAACAGCCTATATGATCCACTGGGGTTTGTGGCTCCAGTCACGATACAAGGAAGAGCCTTGTTAAAAGAACTCTCACCAAGCACTACTGAGTAGGACACCCCACTACCTCAAGCAATGAAACCAGAATGGGAAAAATGGAAGGGCTCCCTAAAAGTGCTTGAACAGTTCCACATACCACGCACTTATGTCCCAATACCGCTTAATACAGTCAGTCGCAAAGAGATCTGCGTTTTCTATGACGCATCTGTGAAGGCCATAGCTGCGGTAGCCTTCTTGAGAGTAACGGACACAGAAGGAATAGTGCGTGTGGGCTTCATCTTCGGCAAAGCCAAGTTAGCACCACAGCCTAACCACACCATACCACGTTTAGAATTGTGTGGAGCGGTGCTAGCAGTAGAAATAGTGGAGTTAATAACAGCCGAAATGGACATGCAAATTGATGCTATCTGCCTTTATATGGACAGCAAAGTAGTACTGGGCTACATCTACAACCAGACAAGAAGGTTCCATGTGTACGTCAGCAACAGAGTTGAGTGTATTCGTAAGTCAACATGCCCAGAACAATAGCATTATGTGCCCACCGATCAGAATCCAGCTGATCACGCTAAAAGAAGTGTACCAGCGTCCCACTTAATGAAAACGACGTGGCCGATGGGGCCAGAATTTCTCTGGAAATCAGAACACAGTTTCCCTGAGTGCTCATTTGATCTTGTAGACCCCGACGCTTTTTCGGATATTCACCCAGTCACAACTACTCTTCTCACCAGTATCGTTTCTGAAAGCAGCTTGGGAGTTCACCGTTTCTTTCGCTTCTCAAGTTGGACAACACTGAGAAGAGTAATAATGCTCCTCATCCATATAACACTATCAAGACACCAATCAGCTGATGACAGGCCAGACACATGTCATCGATGGCACTTTTGCACAGAACCCCTCTCGGTGAACGAGCTTACCCAAGCGGAGAGTACTGTTTTACATTGCGTACAACAGGAAACATATGCAGAAGAATGGAGATGCATCAGCAGAGGTACGAACTTACCCAAGGACAGTATCCTTCGGAAGTTGAACTCTTTCATTGACAAAGACGGCCTGCTGAGAATTGGTGGCCGCCTCACCCATGTAGAACTAGATTGGAGTGAGAAGAACCCTGACGTTGTTCCTGGTCTACACCTCATAGCCACCCTGCTCGTGCGACAATACCATGAACAGGTCATGCACCAAGGTCGGCACTTCACAGAGGGAGCCGTCAGAGCCGCAGGATTATGGATCATGGGAGCGAAACGATGCATCACCTCCATAATTCACAAATGCATCAAGTGTCACAAATTATGCAGCAAACTTCAACAACAACAGATGGTCAATCTGCCAGCAGATCGACTCAGTTCTGAGCCCCTGTTTACCTATGTGGGGCTAGATGTTTTCGGACCCTGGTTGGTTATATCCAGACATACCAGAGGAGATACACGAATAACAAGCGTTGGGCAGTGATATTCACCTGCATGAGCATTAGGGCTGTGCATATTGAAGTCATTGAATCTCTGGACACTTCAAGTTTCATAAACACATTATGCAGATTCTCGTGATCAGAGGTTCAGCCACTCAGATCTGCTCCGACTGCGGAATTAACTTCGTAGCAAAGAGCTGAACAATGCATCTGTTAAAATTGACTATCTGTTAAAAGGTACCTCTGTGATCAGAAATGTACGTGGATATTCAATCCACCCCATTCTTCACAAATGGGAGAATCATGGGAGTGAATGATCAGGATGGCACGCCGAATTCTTGATGCCAAGCTAACAGAAACCAAGCCAACTCGACTCACCCATGAAGTCTTAACCACACTTCTGGCAGAAGTGGTAGCCATCATAAATGCAAGAAGGCTAGTTCCAGTGTCATCCAACCCTGAGTCGCCACTGATCCTAACTCCAGCCATGCTTTTAACGCAAAAGACCATTAACATTCCTGCGCCACATGGAAACTTTGTCAGCAAAGAGCTCCACAAGCGTCAATGGAAACAAGTCCAAAGCTTTCCAACTCCTTTTGGAGTCGTTGGAAGAAAGAGTATTTGCCGACTCTCCAGTATCGAAGCAAATGGCAATCCGACAAATCCAACATCCAAGAAGGTGACCTCGTCCTTCTCAAAAACAGCTAAGCCCAACGCAACAGCTGGCCTCTGGGATTTATTGTCAAGACTTATCCTGGAAATGACAGACGTGTTCGCAAGATTGAAGTAAAGACTGTGAACCAAGGGACAGCCAAGATCTTCTACAGGCCCATCAATGAGGTGGTGCTCCTCATGCCGCATGAAGAGACTTGAACTCCGTGGACCGTTGTCCACCCCAGAGACTCTTTCTCTCTTTGTGTTGTCTGTCTCGTTTCAGCTTGGCGAAACCCTCTGAAGAAGACATTGCCTGGATGACTGAGAGACCGAGATGATCGTGAACCTCCCTGAACATCGAAAGTTCCAGTTTTAATGAATGTTGCACTGTTGCATAATGATATAAGAACTGATATAGTGGTATCTTGAGATGCCAGACGGGGAGTGTTCTGTCCCCAGCAGTGGGTACATGTTTGTATCTGTATATACTGTAGTTTAACTGTGTTTAGTGCAGGCCTTCCTTCTGAGGATTCTCTATACTGAAACACTTTTTGTAACCCATGATAAAAGTCTGTGAGCCTTTGCCTTTAAGAGGAGCCTTTGCCCTTATGAGAAGCTCCCTCCCCCTCCACTTTCTCTCACTATTGGAAGAGCTTGAATGCCCCTCAATCTAACTTGAGTCTTCCTAGGTGCCTTATAGGCTCAAGGGACTGTCCTTCATGCTCCCCCTGGGTTACATGGTTCTTAGGCTCGCTGCCATTGGACCTTGCTCCCCTGCCCCCATCTTCTGGAGGCATTTCCTTTAGCAGCTCTCGATGAGAGCTCAGTCTAGCCCATGCTTTCTTCAGAGCCAGCAGCACTCTGTAAAACTCCCTAAAACAATCGCGTTTTTACCTTTTCTCTTACTTTGTCTGAAGACTAAATTAGCCTCATATCCCTCAAGCTCACTACCTCTACCATAACTAACTCCTGCAACACAAGAGACCTCCTTCTCCCTCCTGCTACCCTGTCTCCAGTTACCAAAGATCTTTGCCTTGGGGCTTACGTTTGAGATGCAACAGTTGTAAGTAGAATTTTCCCGTACAATTAATTATTTCAAACTTAAAGAATCTTTGTCTTGAAGACTGATTGGAGAAAAAGTTTAGCTGCCTGGATGGCAAACTTGGATGTCTGCCTGACCCAGAACACCCTATGTAGATCCCTCAACAGACTGAAACTGGGCCAGGTATTTTCCCCTCATCCCCGCTTCCCTAAACCCTGGTTCATCTATGGTCTTGTAGTTTCAGTGTCCACTTCCAGCTTTGCCTGTAAAGTATTTGGAAATCATTTTATTTGCTAAACTGCAGCTTTAACAGTATAGAGTAAAAGATCCCTATTTTAAAGAATGTGATTTTGCACATATTGAAAGACCAACTGTGCTTCTTGGATTTGGTGGATGAATCTCAACAAATTCCCTCTTGCAGCTGGAAATAGCCAGTGAGGTGTGTGATCACTCTCTCCCTCCCACCCCCTTTTATTTTCCTATATGTAATGAACAGACTAGGAATTGATAATGGAATATATCTCCCTTGGAGCTTTTCAAACCTCTCACTAATATATTTCTAACTCATGAGTAGTGTACGTTAGTGGCAGTGACGTGCTCGAGGTGCGCATGGCACTGTCTGTTGAGGCAATGGAAACTTGGAAAGAGCCAAAGCTGTATTGTTTGGGTTGGATTTGCGATTGCACGTACCTCTCATATTCCCAATGGTCTCATATGAACCATGCATCTGCAGTAAATCCATTACTTTCCAAACAACAAATGTGCATCAAGCTTGTGCTAAGTCTGAGCCTCAGGAAACCTTTTTGTTATGAATGAATAGCTGCGTGCAGAATCAATACAGTGTTCACATTGCAAATGCTAGGATGGACTCTCTCATGACACAAGCGGGAAGAGCGACTCTTAGGCAGAGGTTCATTCAGAATTGTGCAAGCCTGCCCTATGAGAGTTCTCCCTGCTATGCCTGTCCAGCAATCTTAATGTTGTTCCCTTTTTATCCTCCCATTCCTCCTAGTTATTGGCATGGTTAATTATCTAATGAAAGGTTCACAGAGAGAGAGAGAGAGAGCAAGCCAGAAGAGCATGCCTACCAGTAAGTCGTTCATTAAAAGCAGATATTGGAGTAGAAAAACAAATGTAAACTTTTTTTTATTCCTTTCCCAGGTGCATGTGTATTGATAATGCTTTTAACAATTAAAACAGTGGCTGTAGATGGATTATTCAGAATGTCAACCTGCCTGAGTCTCCTATTGCTTCCTTTCTGGACCCTCTTCATGGGTCTTTTTAAAGTTTGCTAGACTGTGTATTTTTTTTTTTTTGTATATTTTCACATTTGTTGGTTGCACCAGTGGTGATTTTCTTAAAAAAAAAAAAAAAAAAAAAAAGGTCAGGGCCAGCGGTGCCCTCCACTTTCCACTCTGGCTGTACTGGGGAAAAGGAAACAATTTGCCACAGTTCAAAAAGATTCCATGTAGAAGACCTCATAGGGCCTGGCAGAAAATAAGCACTGGTATGCACTTTTCCAGTCCAGTCCTCCTCTCCTGTTTTTGAGATCTTTTCTTCCCCAGTTCCCCCTCTGCAGTTGTTTGTTTGTACTGTGCCAGTCTAATGCCTGCATGGGGGGGACGAGGGTGATTCTGATCTGGATCAGCATGCCATGATCTAGATATCCGCTGCTAGGTAGGAAAAGTTTGCAATAAAAAAAACCCACACATATCTATTTATTTGTCGTGACATGAATATTGGAAAGAAAAAGGGATATCTTAGTGATTTGAAATGGCAGCTAAACACCGGTTGCTTATATTGCTGCCATAATAGTTCAGCATCGGGAAACATGATTGTTCGAACATTCTCTGCCTGCGCTCAATCCCTTTATCCCGCTAGAGCCTAACAGTGACCCCTTTACTATATCCCTTTAAGCTATGCTATCCTCATATTCTAGAGGGAGATTGTGAGTGACTAGTAGCCCCCTGCCACGTTCTCGCTTGTTCTGTCTTCTCTTTTGAAAGGCTGACACTTTCCTGTTGTGGAGCTAAGCTTGAGTCTCTATTGAAGGGATCTGTAACTGTTGAAAAGGGCTGGTGGCTGCCAGCTGGACGCAGGAGCTCTTGTAAGCTGGCTGCCTTTTGTATACGGTGTGGTGGCTTTCATTTATTGCTATTAAATTTGCATCATATTTTGTCCACTTGGGGATATTCCCCACTTGGGTTGCTGGAACGCTTCAGGCTTTTACTATCCTTGAACCTCCCCTTCTCTTCCCTCTCCTTCCCTCATGCACCATGATTTATAATTTCTGTCCCTTGCCCACTAGGCCTCTGTTTTCATTATTTTTCTCTGCTCCTTCTCTCCCCTTTCTGTTCCTCCCCCTTTCTGTTTTGTTTCCCCCATATCTCGGCTTCCCATGTCTATGCCCCCTCTCTTCCTGCCTCCCCCTTTTTTCCATTCTTTTTAACCACGTGCCTTTGTCGTTTCTCAGTATATTTATATTTTTCACCTCTCTAGCCTCTGTTTCTCCCTCTGCGGTTATTTTCCCAACTCTCTTTATTTCCCTTCACTTGAATAGCCCAATATAGTTTACATTCTGTAGTGAAACATGGAAGCATAACAAGGAAAAACAATGTTGTAACGCCAGCAGTGTTGCAAATAGTAGAGCGATATTGTCCCCATTCTATCTACGATAGTATTTAGCCTCCCTTTCTTTGTCAAAACATTTGAAGAGACTTTAAGCTCCAGCATTTGCAGAGGAATTCCAAATGTGTGTTTTCTTACCTCACTAGCATGCTGCTGGGTTAAATGCATTTCTGCTACACCTTACAGTGATGGGAAATTACAGTCCAGGCTTTGCAGAAAAGATCTGTTTGTACTCAAGGACTGCATAAAGGGCCTCCTTTATCACGCCTCCCGCTAATTTTTTGTGCGTTGCTAAATGTGAAAAAAAAAAACTTTGCACGAGGGCAAGCTCATTGCACGCAGCTGTACTTAGAAAGCTAAGATAAGCAAGTTGCCTAGTCCGCAGTCGACTTAATATTTCTAAATAACCTGACTCTCCCTTTATCAGAGGAAGCTCCTGTGAAGAGACCCCCAGGAAGACTTAAAACCTCTATACATGAGGTTTTCTGCCTTTCATAGAGGAAGCAGGTCCAACATAAAAAGAGAGAGAGAGAGGGACACAGATAAAAAGGGTGCAATATATTAAGCAAATTTTATGAACACATAACAAAAATGACTTACAGCATAGCCGTAATTTAGTGTAGAGTTCTAGTAACTGCATTAGTCCTGGTTAAAACCATATTCTTTGCAGGCTCAACAAAAAAAAATGTTGCAATACATGAATGTAAATCCCCCACAGATATTTGAAAGAAGAAACTTGTGAGGTCTTGAAAGCTCATCTACTGTGCCATCTTTTTTTTATTTGGGGGGGGGGGGAATTAAAAAAGGCATTAAGCTATAAAGCATCAAGCAAATGCATACATAATTTGTGTTACAATATATATTATACTTAATAATCCTATGTGAAATGCTGTCTTTCATGTCTTTCAGTGGCCATCAGTTTGTAAGAGTAAGCCACCTTAGAAAGGATGGTATCTCTGGCATTCAGTAAAGATTTCTTAGTGAGGACTTTTTAGGTTTCAAAATATTTTGGCAGCAGGCATTATGGGTATGTTTAGGTGGTGAGATGTTTGTGTTTGCATCTTTAATAGGGGCATGTTTGAGAAGGTGAGATATTTCTTTGCTTGTAGGTGGAGCATGTTTATATGGGCTGATAAACCAGCTGTAGGAAAACATTTTGATAAAACCCTTCACCTTTAGTAAGGGCATATGTAGGTGAGCTGATTTATCTGCCCCACCTACATTTGGTATCTTATAACCTATAAGACTGAAATATTCAGGTGAGACGGGATCTCTTAGCTTCTGTAATGAGGATAACTTTATATGGAATTGGATGTTCTGCATTTAATAAGGACACTATCCTGTGGGATTGTACATTTGGCCTGTACTGATGAATTCATCAGGTAGGTTGGGATATCGAGATGCCATGGCTAGGGCTGTGCAAATATTTTAAAAATTGGTAAGGTGGAAAATCATGTGACTTTTTGGAACTTCCTGCTAAAATTTGTTCATCTGAAACCAGATTTGCTAGATTGTCTGTCTGATTTACATGTTCAATAAATCTGCAGGCAAAATACACCAATTCTGAAAGTTCATAGGAAGTTGTTAGCAAAAATGTCACAGACACTAGCAGAGGGGCCATCTCTAGGGAATCTGCGTAGGGTGATTAGCTAAGCAAGTGAAATTTAGTTTTTTGTTTTGCAGATTTTATGTATGAGGGTTAATTGCTTTGTGTCTTATTATTTTTTGGTTTTATAATTTTTTTTATTGGAAAAATGCACAGGGAGTAGTGGTTGTGGTGAGAACTGGAGATCATCCAGTTGTTATGCAGCCTCTGCTATTTCCACTAAACATTTCTGCTGTGTATCTCAAGAGCAAACAATTCACAGCAATAGCCACAAAATCTCTCTCTGCAAAATTACAGTGTGGCTACTCAGTAGACAATCACTGGGTTGGACAGGCAGAGGCCAAGTCAGTTATACTGCCAAATGCTCAAACTGTGTTTGTGTGTGAACCCACTGCCACACACGCTCGTCTGTTTACCTATTTTTAACCAAGATAACTTTGAATTAGAAAAAAAAACTATTTCTCCCCACAAAACCACTCTGAGTGTGTATACCATTGTAACACATCAAACAAGAAGGCAACTTTATGTAATTGCTGACCACTGACCAGTGGCAACACCTCCAAAGACAATGCACATCAGAGTTAGGCCTATTAGACTAGTCTAAGCCTGAGGCGTGTGCTTAGTTATTCACTGACTAGACAGAGGTAGGCAATTCTGGGCCTCGAGTTCCACAAAAAGGATATCCACAATGAATATGCATGAGATATATTTGCATACAATGGAAGCTGTGCAAGGAAATATATCTTGTGCATAGCCATTGTGGATATATGGGAAACCTGACCTATTTGTGGCATTTAAGTACCTGGAGCTGCCTACCCCTGGATTAGAAAGTCTCTTCCTACTTTCCATCCCAGCACACAGTGACACCAGGCAGGCTAAGTCATCTATTTCTTCCCTCTCAGAGATGGGGAGGAACTATGTGGTGATTCTTATTGGCCACAACTATTGTTGAATGGCAGTGAATTATTTCATTGGGTGAAAAATTAATTTGTTGACATCAACCATCCAAAACAGCATATTTTAATTCTGAAACTAGGAAAGAATCTGATGCATCAAGTTTGATGATTTTCCTGGAGGGAAAAAAATGACAAATCAAACCAGGCTGAAATTTGATTGGATTGAGTTTCAGCTCAAACTATTCACTAATCTCAGCATTTAGTTGTGACCCATAAATAGAAATGATAATGTATTCAAGCTAAAACCACAAATCAGCATAGAGGAACCTTAAGGATATAAAGATTTCCAAGATGCAATTTAAGTGCATGCATACTGTGCAGTATCTCATTTGAAACAAGCTACTGTAGTAGTAATGGCAAATGCAAATTTCAACTGAATATAATTATGGTGCTAAAATGTATAGTTTTTTCATCAGTTTTTTTACTCATAGTAATAATTTAGTTTAGATTTAATGGATTCATTTTGGCTTTAAGCAATATCCTAATCTGTAAATGTGATGAGGAAAAAGCTGCAAGCAAAGAAGGACCGGGTTGAATGATGCCCATTCTGAAGAACACCTGATACCAAAACAAGCATAGGAAAAAGAATGAGCTTAAAGAATGCCAGTCCAAGCGGGTCCCTCTCTTCATTGTGGATCTGTTTTAAGTGTACACAGTAATATGTAAAACAAATGACCCCCTCACACCATCATCATCATTTGCCTGTCCTCAAACAGAACATTGTGAGGACAGGCAAATGACGATGATGGTATGGAGATAAATCAAGAACCACATGTGACAGAACTCATAAAAGTGCCAAAATTTGAGAGACCTTCATAGTAGTCGGGCTTAGCAAAAAATCACTTATATATGGTTAGAGAAATATTAATTTATTCTCGCAACCACTAAGATGAAAAA
Source organism: Rhinatrema bivittatum (assembly GCF_901001135.1). Classification (NCBI taxonomy): domain Eukaryota; kingdom Metazoa; phylum Chordata; class Amphibia; order Gymnophiona; family Rhinatrematidae; genus Rhinatrema; species Rhinatrema bivittatum. The sequence goes on along the minus strand of NC_042622.1, from coordinate 127,055,967 downwards.
TACCTGACTTATTTTTAATCATTGGTCTCTTGTGTATATTTTTAAACCATTTTCTTGCACTTAAAATAATCTCAAATATAAATAGCCATAGACATTACATTTATACACATTTATATATATTATACAATCTGTGTATTTTTCAAATATTCTTTTTTGGGTTAAATATATTGATGACCTTTTTTTCCTTTGGGATTCTACTGAGCTGCAACTAAAAAAAAATATTTGACTGGCTAAATACCATAGACCCTTTTCTTAAATTTACTATGCACCCAGATTTGCACCAGATTTGCTTTTTGGACATTCATATTACTAAAGAAGAGAATGGATTGGCAATATCAATTTATCATAATGAGATCAATCATAATAATCTTTTAATATACCATTGGAATATCATAATAAGAAACCACCACACAAAATGTATGTGTGTTACAACATTCTGATAAATCAGCATTAATTACTTAAAGCATTGGTTCCCAACCCTGTCCTGGGGACCCCCCCATAACATGCAAATTTTCTCTCATGCATATTCATTGTGGATATCCTGAAAACCCGACTGGCTGGGGGGTCCCCAGGACAGGGTTGGGAGCCACTGGCTTAAAGCATATGGCATCATTGGTATGTACCAATTCCACTCTATTTTTATAGAAGTCCCTTTAATTTCTTTTAGAAGGGGACCAAATATCAAAAACCGAGTAGTACGTGCCTCCTTGCCTTCGGATCCTGATCTTATTGATGTGACAAAACAAATAGGCCATTATCCAAGTGGCTCTTGTTACAATGTACATATCCCATGTTATACGTAGGATGAAAGTCACGACCTATTAAAACGCGATTACGTGAACACCGCAGTAGATTGCATTCTAAGAAACTAGGCTCTCCAATAATTAAACAGTGCTTACAACATCAGCAAACATTTGAACAACTGCGTTGGACTATTGTGAAAACTGTCATTCCTTCTGATAGAGGTGGCAACATTAAATATATCTATTGAATCATAAAGAACAACGATGGATTTTTAATCTTTATTCCATTTTCCCGCCAGGCATGAATGATAATGTAGAAAGGATGTCTTTATTATAATTCAAAGGACTGTGTTCTCTTTTGACAGGACTATGTCTTAACTGATTGGTTCTTCTAAAAAACAGATGTATTAAAATGGGCAGTATCTTCCTATTACTAGCTACGTGTTTGTATTTATAATAGGTACCCCCAAAAGGACATATGTTACAATGATTGGTTAGTGCAGTCATGCCCCCAATTTCTATTTGTCTATTTCCATCTTTTCAAATGATATAAATAGGCTTCCTTAAAATGGTGGATTCAAGGTTAACACACTGTAGGTGCCATTACAAATTACTTATAAGAGCTATAATTCTTTACTGATGTCAATTTTACTAGGAATACCTCTCAATGTTTGTAATAATACACCCCCATCCCCAACCCACCTCCCGAAAACCCACTCCCATTCAAAGTGCTCATCTAGAGTAGTACGTACATATATAGAGAGTGTCAGACTGACTCTATACAGAATCTCTCTCTCTCTCTCTCTCTCTCCCTCTCTCCCTTGTGCCTGATGAGGAGCAGTAGCAAAATTTTATGCAGGCAACATATGTGTATTCCCAGTGGAAAATTTGTGATTACACATGTCAGGCTTGGACCTGTCTCTTTATTCTGGGTGCGCATACGTGCATGTAAGCACGCCCTTCTCGGCTTCTTAAAATTTGCGTTGCTCGTGCATGGCCCACATATTGGGCCATTTTTGTGCGAGCAACGCTTTTAAAATCTTCCTCATAGTGTCTAAATAGCAGCAGCAGCAGCTAGATTCTAGATTCATGGAGGTGTAATAATATTGGGCAGACTAGATTAGCCATACTGCCATCTTTCTGTATGTTTCTGTGGTTAAAGAGATTTTTCCTCTTTGGCCACTTAAGAGATCAGAGAAGCAAGTTAGCTGGTTAGAAGTTAACTGACCCACTGCAGTCACAATATTCGGTGGAATTTCACTGGGTGAGTCTCCTGCTGACTATATTCGGCTACAGTTACCCGAATAAAATGATCTGAGTCAACTTTGCCCCTCACCGGGCTTTTGAATATAAGGGGAAAAAAAGCATGCTCTTAGTATTTAACCCAGGTGGGGGTGGAAATTGGGGATTTTGCCACCACCATTTTCTTTAAGGTAGGGGATTGTGGGGAGTGGGCAAGGATTGATACCCACTCTCCATGCTAAATCAGCCATCTAACTTTAGGACAGTAATTTTTCTGACCAGAGTTAGCTTGATAACATTAACTGGTTAAAACCGAATATCAGTGCTAGCTAGATAAGTTTTAGTTACACACCCAGAATACCCCCCCCCCCCCCCCCCCGCACTGCCTGTTTTTTATCCAGCGAAACTTTAGCTGGATAATGAATGGGAGGAAAGTTTTTTGCAACCCAACCTTGCCTGTCACAAATATTTTTGCCCTGTTTCAGCATCTAGGGGTTTTTTTTTGCATTTTTTTAGGTCCTCCTCCTGCTTTATCTCCATCTTTCTGTGGGAAAGGATATAAATTGCCTCTTGAGCCTGCTCAGTCAGAGGGTTAGGAAATACTGCAAAGTGCACAAAGCCTTTCTGCATTCCTGGCAGACGGATCAAGAGGGCACTTTCCACTCCCTGTTGGACTTGGCTAAGAGGACTGACCAGAGGGTCGCTGCCGCTTCACAGTTGGACAGACTCAGGAGTGGCTGGAGAATTGAAGAGTGAGGTGTTTTGAGGAGAGAAAGATTTTGGAAGATATTCAGGATTACAGAGTTTGGGGTATTTTTGGATTTTGGGTCGGTTACTGAAAGAGGGGCACTTCCCCCCACTCTTGAACAGCTGTACCTTGATGTTTTCCTTGCCTTTGTGCCAGAAAACAGTAAAGGAGAATACCTGGATATTATCAACAGTTTTTGAGAAAAGTTTTAAAGTTTTCTGTTTTCTTCGAAAGTATGTTTCATTATCATCCAACACGTGGTCAAGACTGGTTGTTTTAAAGGCTACCCTTTCCTCCAGGAGGAAGGCATTTTTTGAGTTGGATACTGGTTCCATTGCTAGAGGAAGAGCAACCTGGGGATGCACCACAGATAAAGAGACTCTTGTTTTTGTTATTCTGATTTCCTGATGTTATTTTTGGTTTTCATCATTTTGACTTGGATTTTACTTTCCAGACTTAAGTAAACTTTTATTTGAACACCATCCTTCATGAGTCTGTGGTTTCTTATAGGCTGTATCGCCTAGAAGACCTCCTATGCTGTGAGTATACTGACCAGCTTGAGCCATGTGGTGCGAATTAAGGACAGAGACTGTGTTGCCCCCCATAGCACCAGCGGCCTAGAAGTTTAAACCTCCCCACCACCAGATGAATGCCAGTGTACCCAGAGACTTTTGTGATATATCTTTGAAAGTAAGAAAGGTCTAGGACTTTGAGGAGCAGCCTGGGGAACTGTGTGACCGCCTCTTTATTCAGTGCACCCCATGAAAGGGGGGTTACATTTAAATGCCATGTTTTTTCCAGCTAACTCCAAAAGTTTGAATATCAACCTCATAATTTACCTATTAGCAGAGACTCTACTGGGAAGTTGATTGACTAGCTCAATGGCCCAGCAGCTAGTGCAGGGGTCCTCAAACTATAGCCTGAGAGCCGGATATGACCTTTGTTGAATTTCATCTGTCCCCTGGCAGCAACAGCAGAATGAACCTGATCTGACCTGCAGTAGTGACAACAGAAGGAGCTTGATCTGGCCTGCAATGGTGGCGGTTGGAGTACATTCCACCACTATCATCAGCTCAGATACTTGAAATCAGAAGTGCAAGTGACAGTACAGCAGAGTGGCATGGGCGGCAGATGCTGGTGCAATGTGCAAGTGAAGCCCCTTGGGCTGAAGAGTGGGAAAGAAGGTGCAGCACAGCCATATGGAGTTTTTGGCCACTGCGGAGGGAGAAAAGCATTTGTGGTACTGAGCTGCGGCTTCTGTGAGGCTGCCAGGAAAAGCCAGATAAAGATGGTGGTTCCTGGCACTCCCAACTATGCCACTATCTCTTCGGAGCAGTGCTAGAGGAGGCCATGGACATTTTCCCTAAGGATGCATGCTTTGGACAACAATGTGCCCAGATATTGGCCAAATCCAAATATCTCTCCCTGGATTAGGGTCTCCAGGAAGGGTTATTTTGCTCATACCTCAAACCCTTCTCAGCAAACAACTCAGTGGGGCTCGCCCCTTCCCTCCCCCCTCGTTCAGAAAATTATGAAAAGGACCTTCCCCTCCCTTCATCCTGGCCCTCCTGTGGATTTGAAATGTCCTATGTGGCCCTTCTCTTGAAAGGTTTGGAGACCCCTGAGCTAGTGTTTTGAACAGTCCAACAGGATATATAGATTTAATGCTTGGTTCATGCTGTTGCACTATAAAGCATTGCAGTTAGACCTGTTGTCTTTTCATTGGTACTTTTCTGTTTGTGGCAACCCCTGGACAAGTCAATAAGCAACAGTAGAAGAAGCTGTGGATAAAGCCTTATCTCACTGTTTTCCATGAATACATCTGGAAGGAGCTACAAGAAAATTCAGGAAGATGTATAAATAAAGAAATTATTATTATTAAATTATTATTATTATAGGTTACGAATGAGTTGCTCCCATCTTTCTGCTTAGGTTATGACAGAATTCTTTTACTTTTCCACCTTAATGAGAAGTATTAGGTCAGAGCTTTCCCAACCTGTACTGGGGACCTCCTAGCCAGTTGGGTTTCCAGGGTATCCACAATAAATATGCACGAGATAATTTGCATACATTAGAAACCAAATACATGCTAATTTATCTCTAGCATAGTCATTGTGGGTATCCTGAAATCCTGATTGGCTGTATGGTTACCAGGCTAGGTTTGGGAACCCTGTATTAGGTTAAACTGGAGGATTAGACATGAAACAGTAGTGTGGGAAGAAAAGCTTTGCCAGAGAGAATAAACATTGCTTTATTTAAAGTAAAGAAAAGAAAAACTATTATGTTGGCAGTAAGGCACATGATGGCTTCTGCTTGTGCTCATCAGAGGTAGCTGCAAAGCTTTCTGGTAAACTGTCTCTGTACCTTGAAAAAGGTTCATTCAGTCCTATGTTATGAAAAAAAAGCAAGCTTCTTTCTTCCCTTCACTTTGCATCATCTTGTCCCTCTCCCTTTAGGCTTATCTTTCTGCCTGACATAAAACCACTGCATCTGACCCAAGCAAAGGCCCCGCCGCACCTCTGGTGATTCTTCCCTCCTTCTCCAGCTGCTGTGAATGTGGGGATATCGTAACCCAGATCTGTCTGGTTACATTCTTTCCTCCCTGATAGATACAAGTTTTCCATAGGTTCCTATATAGAATAATATCTGCTCTCTGAAGCATTCCACTCACACCGTACTAAATGACTGAAGCAGGGAAAGGGGAAATAAAAGTCCCCCAGCAGTTAGCAGCCTGCTCTTGGGCCCCCCCTGACAGAGGCTTTGATTGTTGACCTAAATTCCCTTTTCAGAACTGAGCCCCCCTCACCTCGGCTTCTGTTCTTCAGCAGAGCAGACCCTTTACAGGCTGACTGAGAAAGAATGTATTTGTACGTTGTTTGGGGGGGGGAGGGGTTTAGACTTCACTCTCCTCTCCGTCACAATTTATGTAATGTCTCAAATTATAACACTCTCCAAATCTTTCTCTCTCTAAAAAAAAAAAAAGAAAGAAAAGAAAAACTAATTGGCATGGAAAAGTGAAAAAAAAAAACAAAAAAAAAAACCCATGAGGCCTTTGACAGCACCATGGTAAGCAGCAGACTGTGGTGTGGGCTAGAAAGTTCAAAGGTGGCTGAAGGAGGTCTTAAGCTGTCACTAATGAGCCGAAGATGGATTACAGCATATTATTATAAAACAAAGTCTCTGGTTGAGTTATTCTTACCCAGATGAACACCACATCATATGGAAAGAAGCACAGCTGAACATACACTTCCAGTAGTGCAGTCAGTACCTTATGTGTTGGAGAAAATAACATTCCCTGCTGCACTTTAAGATGAATTTATTTGTTGTTTTTTAATTATTAAGGGCACCCCGGCCTCCACAGGAGCTGAGTTGTCCAGTCAGAGTCTTCTGCAGTGCTACACATCAGCACAATGATGGGAAAGGCTTAATAATGCTGTGCCATTCATCACCTTTTAAAGCATCCCTGTGTTTTTGCCTTGAGAATTCACCCACCTTTTCAATGTCTAGCTTGGGTATTTGCAGGGGCCGTCTTTTGAAAACATGAACGTAAGCCAAATTTTTCTCCAGGGCTAGAGTGCACTGTAAAGACTCTCAGCAGGGGTTGTGCTGGCTCTGCAGGACCCCCAGCTCTGGCTCTGGCTAGTCTAAATAGCAGGCAGGGCTGTCCTTAGAGGGTGGCAAACAGAGGTGACAGCCTTGAGGCCTGCAGTTTGGGGGGGCCCCGCTCTGCCTTGGTGGCCATATTCTCAATACTATAAATTCAGTGTCCCAGGGCCCTGCTACTGATAATTCACCCTGGGCCTCACACCCTCCTGAGGTCAGCCCTATTTAGCAGGGAATGGATCTTCAGTGTGTACGTCCATTGGCCAAGTCACATATGGAACCTTTTCCTAGGCACCGTTAAAAAAAGCGATTTTGAATTAAACTAGATTTGAACTTTTATGATCGTTTGGTTTCATAAGGAAATAAAGGAACCTGATAGCTATCAACCACCAGTTATTGGCTGCTGTAATGTTGGAGCTCCAGTTTCCCAGGGAAACATTAACCTCAGCACTATGGTTTTATTGAGGATTTCAAGGAACATACAGTGTCTGGGCTCTTTTACGAAAAACAATCTCAAACTCTCCCTCTTTCATGCTCAGAAGTATCGTGTAAGCTTCAAGCTGGTCTTGAAAAGGTTTTGAACTGAGTGTGCCCTACAGATGTACAGTATAAACATATTACCTTCCTAACCCTGGGATCTCTCTTCCAAAAGAAACAGGAAAAGGGGGAGCAGAGAGCCCCTAGCAAAATAAGAGCGTGCAGAAAAAAGGCCTGTTTCAAAACGTTCAGCTTTTCCTATCTGGAACTTTTTTTTTTTAAGAGAGAAAATACAGTAAGCGTTCATGTAACCTCTGCTCTGTTGACACTAGAGCACATTGCTAATGAGTGATTGTTAACAGATGCCTGTTGTACAACTTGGTCAAGATTAAGGAAGAAGAAAGAATTGTTCGCAATGCTGGGGTGCAGGCCACCCTAGCTTTTAATATATTAGCCTAGAGGTAGGCAATTCTAGTCCTTGAGTACCATATACAGGTTTGGTTTTTCAGGATATCCACAATGAATATGTATGAGATATATTAGCATACAATGGAGGTATCACATGCAAATATATCTCATGCATATTCATTGTGGATATCCTGAAAACCAGACCTGTCTGCGGCACTCAAGGACGGGAGTTGCTTACCCTTGTATTAGCCTGTTAATATTAATCAAATTTGGGATGCTCTAACACAGGCTGCGATGTTTAGCTCTGCTTTGTATTGGTGGAAGGGTGCAAGGAAGGCACGTGTGTATGTGTTGTGGCAGAGAAGAAGGGGGGAAATGTGGGTGGGTTTGTACTACCAGTCTCTTCCTTTCTCTAATGCCTTTTAGCTATAATATTTTTATGTACTATTCTACCATGTTTTTACAATGAAGTTTTCTTTCCTTTTTGTTTTTATTCTTCTTGCCATATAACATGCATAAATTGTGCAATGAGGTACATGTCAATTTAGCAGAGCTAAGCTGTACTATATGCTGGTGTGCAAGAAATTACAGATTTAAAAAGAAATGCTAGTCTCTGCCTCTGAATTCAGTACATTTATTAAGACCTATTAAATCATATTTAGTATTTCAAAATGTGTCTTTTTCAGACGTAGCATTTCAAATTGTTGAAATCCAGTGTAAAGTGCATTTCTTAATAGTGCATATGATGTGTAGCACATGGCACTGAATTAAAGATAGAAACTGGATGTGCTTCATTTGACTGTCATGTCCCTCTCTACTGACTACACATGTACATCTGCTGATGGGATCTATATGACCTTGAAAGTTCATTATAACCCCTTTATATGTTGACTTAATAAAAGGTAACATAACCTATGAAGATCCAGGCTTTCTGCAGGACTGATATAGCAATCAAAGTGCTGCAGTTTAGAGACTTTATCTAGAGAGTGATGAAGAGACTGTAGTAGTCTCTCAAGTTTACATCTTTACTTATTTGTTAGCCTAATAAAGGTCTCAACTACTAAATTACTTAGTGGTTCTCTACTGATTAAATTGTGCTCCCATTGTACTTTATTTCTTTTGACCTGGCAGTTTACGTCTGCTCCTGTGGGTCTCCAGCTCAGTGAGAATCAGGGCTGGGATCTGACACCATTAAAAACTTGTATAGAAATGGGAAAAAAGGTTAATATCTGGAAAGCTATGTATACTATTACTTATAGTATGAGAAATAAAGGCCTGGATATAGAGGCAGTCATGGAAAGAGCTGATTTACATGTTGTGACTGACATAGAGATGTGGTACAAGGGAAAACCATGACTAGGATGTAATTGTACAGGGCTACAATCTATTCAGGAAAGACTGGGTAGGAAGGAAGGGAGGAGGCATGCACTATACATAACAAATAATATTAAAGCAACAGAACTGCAGGCTTATGAGGTAAGGAGGAGGCACTGTGGGTTAATCTATTTATATTGGTGTAATATAAATACCTCTATCAGACAGAAGAAATGGATAGAGATTTAATGGAGGATATTCACAAAATTGCTATGAAAGGGGATGTGCTATTGGTAGGGGATTTCAGCTACCTGATGTTGATTGGGACATCCCAGCTGTGGTGTCTTCTAGAAGCAGGGAGATCCTGGATTCTTTGCAAAGAGAACCGTTCTGTCAACTGGTAATGGAGCCCACATGGAAAGGGGGGGGGAGGGGTGCTTACCAACAGGGACAGTATTTATGATATTGGAGTGGATGACTGCCTAGGATCCAGTGATCACCGGAAGGCGTGGTTCAGTACTAGAGCATAAGAGATGAAAATTAATTCAAATGTGAGGGTCATAGATTTCAGGAAAACTAACTTTGTTAAAATGGGGGAGTATCTCAAGGAGTTGTTAGCTGGATGGGAAAATCTAGAGGAAGTAGAAGAGAACTGGGCAAAACTAAAAGGAGATATTATAAAGACAAGTAACCTTTTTGTTAGGAGAGAAGTGCAAGAGGAAATGGAGGCCATTATGGTTTCTAAAGAAGTAGCTGAAAAGGTAAGGGAAAAAAGGTTACTGTTCATAAACTACATGAGATTGCAGAAAGAGGAAGACAGACAATATCCGGAAAAGCAAAGTGAAGTTGGGAAACTACTCAAGACTTCAAAAATTAAAATGGTAAAAAAAAGGTAAATACAGTAAAATGGGAGTATCTGAACTTTTTTTGATATTTTAATAATAGAAGGAAGTATAAAAGTTGCATTGTGAGAATTAGAAATGAAAGAGAAGATGAGGAATATGTAGAGGCTGATGAGGAAAAAGCGAAATGAACAAATATTTCTGTCCACTGTTCACTGTGGAAGGGTCAGAAGCAGTAGCACATAACATGAACAAAAATAAGATTGGAAGCAAAGTAAACCTCAACTGATTTTCAGAAAATTGTGTTCATGAGCATCTAACTAAACTTAAAGTTGATAAAATGATGGGGCTGGACGGGATACATCCAGGATAACAAGGGAATTTAGCAGCTTTTCCTTCTGACCTTTCCAATGCTTTTTTTAGAGTTGGGTAGTTACAGTTGACTGGAGAAGGGCAGATGTGATTCATATTAAAAATGGAAGTCTGGAGGAGGCTGGGAACTACAGGCCCATTAGTCTGATCTCTGTGGTGAGCAAATTAATGGAACTGCTGTTAAAGCAGAGTATAGTGCAGTTTCTGGAATCCAATGGATTGCAAGATCTGAGATGGCATGGTTTAACCAGAGGTAGATCTTGTCATATAAATCTGATCAGTTTCTTTGTTTGCATGACCAGAGAGTTGGATTAAAGGAAAGCACAAATGGATTTCAGTAATGTCTTTGACATGGTTCTTTCAAGGCCACTTATAAATACATAGAGCATAGGGGTGTGCATTCGTTTTGAACTTAAATGGAAAACGCAACTTATTTTTTTTTTTTAACTTAAAAAAAAGATGAGGCGTAAACGATCGGATTTCCAACTTATTCAACATAGCTATGTTGAATACGTTGGAAATCGCGATTGTTGATCTAAATAAAAATTTAAACCCCTCACCCTCCTTAATCCCCCCCCCAAGACTTACCAAAGCTGGCCAAAAGTTCCGTGAGGGTTCCGGGAGCGGACGCGTGGGGAATCACGTGACGTCCACGTCACGTCGGAGTGACGCGGCGTCACGTGATTCCCGTCGGGTTCGCTCCCGGAACCCTCGTTGGGCCCAAAAGGCACTTTTGGCCAGCTTGGGGGGGTCAGGAGGCCCCCCCAAGTTGGCCAAAAGTTCCTTTTGAGCCCAACGAGGGTTCCGGGAGCGAACCCGACGGGAATCACGTGACGCCGCGTCACTCCGACGTGGCGCCGACGTCACGTGATTCCCCTCGGGTTCGCTCCCGGAACCCTCACTGGGCCCAAAAGGCACTTTTGGCCAGCTTGGGGGGGGTCAGGAGGCCTCCAACCAGTGCATAATATAACTCAGTTCTCCAAGTGTAAGAACAACACACAGTCACTTGGATGTGATAAAATCTATATTTACAAGGTTCTACTTCAGCTAAATACAGAATACAAATGTTCATTTCAAATAAACCATTGTACAAACTTTAAAAATTACACTTGGAAAAAATAGATAATTTTTTCAAGATAAATTAGTTCAGTTTATATTTTATGAAAGTTCTTTTGGATTATAGCCGATGTCATGGATCTGCTTAGAATAGAAGATGCACTTCGCATCCTGGATAGTAGAATGGTAGGAATTCAACAAAGCGTGATACTTCATTAGATCATCGCTTGAGCAATATTTACGTCATTGGCATTCCTTCTGACGCAATTGAGATTTGAGGGATCTGACTTCAGGGGTCAGCCATGGGTGGAACCTCTTTGTAGCTTTACACTTCACTACTAAGGGGGCAACACTATCAAGTGAGTCTATCGACAAGGAGGGCCAGCTACAAATACCTTCATCAATATTAGTTGGGCAAAAAGACTCAAATTTAGAACTCTCTACATCTCAACTTTACTACTAATGCCAGTCTCAGTACTTGCATTGGGACTGTTTCTGTACCTTTCTGCCACATCTTCTTGGTCTCTGATTGCATCACTTGGTACTTAAGGATCTTAGCTTTCTCCTTACGATCCACAGAATGGTTGCTGGGTACTGACACCTTATCAGCAATGCCATTCTTGTGTTTTTCTCCTTCACCACAATATCTGGATTTCACAGATCAATCTTCCTGTCAGTGGTAACAGGAATGTACTAGGCTATCACAACTTCTTTATTCTCTTCTCTTCTGTTATGGTTGTGTTCCCAGCAATTTTTTTGGTACATTAATGTTATAATATATTACAATAATACTTAGTAAATACAGGTATACAGGCCTTCTGACATCAGCATGTCATAACCAAAATGTAGTCCCAATGAATCATTTCTCTGGGCCATTACTGGACTGGTCTGTGATGGAAACCTGCTGACCAGACACAGTTATGATCCCTTTTCACTGAGCTGATTTGTGTTGAACTACAATGGTCAGTCAGAGCCACTATGGGTCTGACTCATGACCAAGGGATTTGCATCCAGGTTACAATTATTTTTTAATCATTTAAAATAAATAAAGCAAAATATGGGGTTTTATATCAGAGTGGTAATAAAGCCAGGATCTGGCATGGCCTTGCTACTTTTATATGCCCCAGCGACTTCTCAGTGATCTCATCAGTTCTAGAAAACTTTGCTGTTTAAAGGAAAATCTTGCTTCCTTGCTCAGGCAAGGCTTTAAAACTTTAGATCTGGCATGTGACACCAGGTATGCGAGAGAATCACCTTGGAAAAAAACGGAATAATGTACTTAATAAGTTGTTATGCTGGAAACTCTATAAAAGCTGTCTCACATGATGGCCTTTTGGGCCCAACGAGGGTTCCGGGAGCGAACCCGAGGGGAATCACGTGACGTCGGTGCCACGTTGGAGTGACGCGGCGTCACGTGATTCCCCGCGGGTCCGCTCCCGGAACCCTCGTTGGGCCCAAAAAGCACTTTTGGCCAGCTTAGGGGGGTCAGGAGGCCCCCCCAAGCTGGCCAAAAGTTCCTTTTGAGCCCAACGAGGGGTCCCGGAGCGAACCCGAGGGGAATCACGTGACACCGCGTCACTCCGACGTGACGCCGACGTCACGTGCTCCTTGCAAAGGAGTTCAGGAATGGCGTCCTGACCCCGCTGGACCACCAGGGAGTTTTTGGTAAGTCTTGGGGGGGGGAGATTAAGGCGGGTGAGGGGTTTAAATTTTTATTTGCACATATGGACATAGACTCAACTTATGGAATTCTCCATATGTCCATATTGACCGCAAATGGGACCCCCTTTCGACTTATGGACTTATGAACTTAAACTTTTGGTCTGCACATCCCTAATAGAGCACCCTTGATATGGGAGCTAGAGGGACCGTCTGGGTTAGAAATTAGCCGAGTGCGTAGTGACAAAGGGTAGTGGTAAATTAAATGGAGTTCACTCCAACAAGGGGGGGGGGGGGTTATTAGTGGTATGCCTCAGAGATTGGTCCTTGGACCAATTCTTTACAACATTTTTGTGAGCGACATAGCAGAAGAATTACTGGGAAAGGTTTGTCTTTTTGCCAATGACACCAAAATCTGCAACAGGGTAGACAACCAGGGTGATATGGGAAACATGAGGATCTAGCAAAGCTCAAGGAATGGTCTATGGTCTGGCAGCTATGATTTAATGCTAAAAATGCAGAGTAATGCATTTAGGATGCAAAACCCAAGGGAAAAGTACAGCATTGGAGGTGAAATTCTTCTAAGCATGAAAGAGTGGGATCTGGGGTCATCGTATCTGATGATGTTAAGGTGGCCAAAGAGGTGGATAAAGTGATGGCAAGAGCCAGAAAGATGCTTGGCTGTACAGGGAGAGGAATGGTCGGCAGAAAAAAGGAGGAGGTATTGTCCCTGCATAGGTCTCTGGTAAGATCTCATTTGGAATACTGTGTACAATTCTGGAGACTTCACATTCAAAAAGATATAAACTGGATGGAGGCAGCCTAGAAGGTGGCTACTAAAATGGTCAGTGGTCTTCGTACTAAAGCATATGGGAATAAACTTAAAGATCTAAACATCTAGACCTTAGAGGCAAGGTGAGATAAAGAAGATATGATATAGAGATTGATTGTAAATATCTCCATGCACAGAAGGTGAGCCTCTTTCATTGGAAATGAGGTTCTAGAATAAAGGGTCATGGGATGAGGGTGAAAGGAGTCAGACTCAGGAGTAATGTTAGGAAATATTTCTTTAGAGAGGATAGTGGGTGCAAGAAATGGCCTCCCAGCAGAGGTGGTGGTGACAAAAACTGTATCTGAATTCAAGAAAACATGGGATAAATACTGGGGATTTCTCTGAGGGAGTGATGGAAATTGTAAAGATAAATGGCAGACTAGATATAGCATATGCTCTTTTTCTTCCATCTATTCATACCTGAAAAGCACCTGCAGATTTTGCCACTAGGTGAGGCTGTGTGAAAATTGCCTCTTCACTTTCTCTAAGCACTACCATTTTGGACAGAGCCACTAAATATACTCGGTAAATTATCTGGGTGTTTCTCTGAAAAGGGTATCAGACTCCAAGCACTCTAGAACATATTAGTTATGGCTTCCAAAAGGAATCATTTATCTTTCAAATAACGTTTATGGAAAACCTAAAATCAAATTTATTTCCCATAGAACTCCTCTACTTTCCCAAAAGTATTTTATTCACACTTATCTTAAAACCCAAAGTTCTGCAGCGGCCATTCACCTTCATCAGGGTGGAAATCCAAGAAACACACTTCTTCACATATCCCAAATCTACCAATCTCAAACTTCTAAATTCTTATTTTCTGCTATAAATCATTTGCATTGTCAGTTTTCAATGCATTTGCCCTATGTATGCATCCTGTATTAGGAATTGGAACATTTCTGCCACGCAGATAGGCGCATGTTTTAGCTGTCTTCCGCAACATAGTGTTTTTCCATGGAAGCAAGTCACACAGGCATTGTTCCCCCAACACATTCTTGAGGTCAATATTCAAAGCCATTAGATGGATAACTCACAAGTTATCCATCTAACTCCAAGTTATCCATTTAAATATTTAGTCTTGAATATTGACCTCCTTGTGTCTTAAAACAAAACAAGCTGCTGAAACATCACAGCTGAAGCAGAGATTCTATATTCCGTGTACTTCGTGCAATATTTCCCTTGGTAATAGGCTCTTCTGGTGAAAATTGATCTTAATTTCTGTTAGATGCGTCTCCAGCAGTTCAGACATATAACTAATGTGTTTGGAAGGTATGTGATGCTAGAAACCATAGAGGTCGATTTTAAAAGGATCGAGCATCCATGTGCACGTGGTTCCTGGCGCGTGCACATGGACGTGCCAAGTTTTATAACATGCGCGCGTGCACATGCACGCCAGATTTTAAAATCCGCATGGGCATGTATGGGCGGCGCACGCAGGAGGGATGAATTTTAGTAAATTATGCGCGGCGATGCAATCGGGCCTCAGCTCCCTCCCAGTCAGCTCCAATTAAGGAGCGGACTGGGAGGGAACTTTCCTATCCCTAACCCTACCCTTCCTACCTCTTACCCTCTCCTCCCCGACCCCTAACCTAACCCTAACTATCCCCATTTTTTTTTTGTTTTTTTACTTGCTGCTCTGTCGGAGCAGAAACAATTTCTGCACGCCAGTCAGCTGCCAATGCACACTTCCAAGGGACAGCAGCTAATGGTGCTGTCCCGGCCCACCCCCGTCCCACCCCTTCTGACAGGCCTGGCACTTGTGCATGTATTGGGTTTATGCACGTGACCAGGCCTTTTGTAAAGTGTGCATGGTGCGAGCAAAGCCCGTTCTCACACGTAAACCCTGAAATTTACGCACGTGGGCCTTTGAAAATTTACCTGATAGGCATTGGGACTGTCAAATACATAGTGTTCTCTTGCCTGCATGCAAAATAAAGCAGGAAAATGTTCACTGAATATAAAAATTTGTTTAATCAAATGTTCTACAAGAAAATGCTAGGAAAGTCTCTCCATTTATACATACAGCAGTTCACAGATTAGAACATTTGTGTACTACTGCCTGATGACAAACAGCAACACAGCACCATGTATTTACTAAACAGAGATTACACAATACCATCATTCATCATAGTGTCATATAAAGTTTAGCAATTAGGAATATAAAGAAATTTGGAAACATGGATCTAGATTAATCCAAAAAGTTATAAATATAGCTAAAATAGTGCCCGTGATAAAAAAGGGTGTGTGGTTAGGCTAATTTTCCACAAGCTGCAATAAATTTTCATGCCATTGGGGGAGAGAACAAGAGAGAAAGCGAGAGGGAGAGCCTCTGTAACTTTACTATTTATACCACTGTAAGAGGGAACACTTTTAACTCAGGGTGGGTAGGTTTTGGAGTGCAGTTTTACATACACAGTCAGAGGTATGAACAGCAAAGTTGACATTACTGAAGATTTTCTGTCATTTGGAGCAATGAAAACTAAAAGAGCAGTTGATTTGTACAATGTACTCTCTACCTAGCTTGACTGAAGCTAGGTAGAGAGTACATCAAGCTAGGTAGAGAGTACATTGCACAAAGGCCCTAATGATAAATGACAAAAGAGCTAATTTAGCTAAGCTTGCTAGCTTCTATTTGGCTGTTTTTTTCAATCCATAATCTTGGAAATCTCTCACAAGTTTCTGCCACTATTCTGTCTCTCTGGGAAAAAGTTTACAGGTCTCACCACTAAGGTTTATCAGATAGGGAGGTCCATCTTGTTCCTCCAAACTTGGTTGTCTCTGGCCAAGGTTCCTCTTGCCATGTCACTTTACTTTCCTTATTCTGTAGTCCTCTTCAATTACCAGTTCTTCCAGTCACTTCTGCTTGTCTAGTCTTCTTTTTCAATTGATGGTTGGGATTCTGGTTGATTGGAGCTCCACCACAGAAACATCTTTTTCTTTTCTTTTTTTTCTTCCTGCAACTTTATGCCTCAATGCTTGGTCTCCCATAAGTGATCTCTGGCTAGTCATCATCTATTGCTCTGGCTAGCCTGGTTTGTCGATCTGTTTTGTCTGTTTTTTCTTTAAGATATGTAGATGTCATCACATCTCAAAGGCACTAGATAATTTGTAATGAATTTTATGAGAATCTCTACATTATGAAGGGCATATTTTATGTTGTAGTTATCTTTTTGTTCTGTAGAGAAAGGCATTTGAAATCTTATAGCTTCTTTCTCAAAATTTGATTGGATTTCACGAGGATCTCCTTGACATAGCCCAAGCCCAATGATATCTAATGAGGGCAATATAGATGGAGATAGTCATAAAGTTTTTATTATTCTGTTAGCAACTGGATTAGGGAATAATTTTCCTCACCATAGTAAATTATGCTTATTGTCTGGGTAGGTAAAAGTTTTCACTTGCTTGGACAGTATTTCAAAGAAAATCTGATTTCTAGGTATAGAGCTTTAAAGATGTCAGCTGGCAATAACAGTGGTTGATTTGGAGTTAGTGAGATGAGCATTCAGCCTTTTCATAGCTGTTACTCAACTAATGTATGAGAATGAAATAGAGTAGCCATCTGCACTATATTTAGAAGGATGGCTTCTTATACATGGTTACAGATTTCATATGAGCTGTCAGCTGTTGAATTTAGCAGACCTCAGCATCAATACTAAGCTGGTTGAGTGAAGTCCATCTTTCTTCAGGTGTTGAATAGGCTGCTCCTCCACCAGTTGGTCAGCCATTTGTAGTTCTCCACATTCTATTTTTTGAGCAAGCACCTTGTTTTTACTTATGGACAAGTGACTTAGATTCTGGATGTAGATGTACAATTTCCCATCTTGGTTGAAAAAAATATGCCCAATTTTCTTCCACTTTATTATGAAAATATGAATCCATTCAATGCATTATAATGGAGCTTAATGTCACACTTCTCTTCCTTCTATACATAGGGTTGCAAACAAGCTTCATTTCAGCTGGTCAGGCTGATCCAGTCCTGGTTTTATCACACTGCATGTATGGAGCTGTAGTTCTGCTTGTCTTAGGGAAATCAGAATTGCAAGTCCATGATTTTGTTTGTATTATGAACTAATGAATGTATTGTGTTTAATTGTATTTATGTTCTCTTGTAAATCATTGTGTATAATGTTTGTGTGAGGCAGACAACAGATTTTAAAATAAATAAATACAATTCTCTGGGAAATAAATTTGACCCAGATCAGCCTGACCAGCAGAAACAGAGCTAGACATTTGGTAACCCTAGTCCCAGTTCAGAAGAGCACCTGAAAGTTGGCTACCCTTAGAAGAAAGCATAGCTTTGTAGAAGCATTTAAATAAATAGATAAAATAACAAAGGATCTATGTGAAGTTTCCTGTATTTCTACTTATTTGCAATGAATGAATTTGTGATATGTGTATGAAAGTACTTTTGAGTGTATGATACCGGAAAGTCTTTGCATGATGTTTGAGGAGCCATGACTGCAGATTTGCCTTCTTATACTGCACCTAGTGATATTTACACAAGTATCATTCACAGAATAGATTGCATTATATAAAATAGCTTAGTAACTATTTTTAGTCCAATGTGACCTTGGTACATTCTGTAAATTACAGAAGTGAAATCAAATTTGAGCTCTCAATACATAATTTATGAACAACATGGATGCAAGCACTATGGAAAGTCTCATCATTGTGAATGACCATAGCAGCCATTTTTAAGTGGGCAGCTCAGTAATTCATTATGTCTTGCCTTATATGAAATATAAGAACCACCCTCTAAAGTTAGCAGTATATGTTTCCAGAGCATTTAAAAGCAAACTACTTTTGGCCTTTACTATAGTAGGAAAGTCCCAAATTACAACTTTTGACAAATGTTAGCTCTTAGAGAGGAGGTTGGACCTATTTGTCACAGCTATAAACTGTGAGTCTGGGGAATTTCTGAGACTGATGTATTCAGGCCCATCAACTGATAATTGACTTTCTGTGTAATCATAGGTAAACCATTGATTTCACTAAACTTCTAGTTACTGAACTACAATAATAGTCATAGCTGTTTTTTTTCCTTTTTTCACTTTCCCATTTAGAAATTTATAAAGATCAGACATTAAAACTGGTGGCCAGAATATACACTCCAAACATGGATGTGTGCTTGTTAGGATGAAATATGCTCAGAAATCCAATAGTACTGTACATCTCCTAAGGTAGTTCCTAATCTTCAGATAGTTTAATTCTGCTGATCTATATTAATACTCTGATATTTTTAACTTAAATATGTTCTTTCATTCTTATTTATACATTATTTCTTTTTTTGGGGGCACATAGGACTATATGACAAATGTTCTTACACCTCCCGTGACCGAGGATGGGTCCTGGGGATTCAGACCGTGAGTGACCAGGGGAATAGAGACCCCCGCTATTTCTTCTCTTTGAAGACGGATCGTGCTCGAAAAGTGACCACAATTACTGCTCATCGCAGCTACCTCCCCAACCAGTGGGTACATCTGGTTGCCACTTATGATGGGCGCCTGATGAAACTTTATGTGAATGGTGCCCAGGTAGCGATAAGTGGGGAACAAGTTGGTGGCATCTTCAGTCCATTGACCAGGAAGTGCAAGGTCCTTATGATTGGTGGGAATGCCATGAATCAAAACTACCGGGGTTACATAAAACACTTCAGTCTCTGGCGAATGGCCCGTTCTCAGAAAGAGATAGCAGTCGACATGGAACAGGCATTTGATAGACTGGATGGTCCTCTACCTCAACTTGTACTTCAGGAGAGCTTTGAGAATGTGAAAAACACCTGGTCCCCCATGAAAGATGGCAATAACCCTGAAACTGAGAACAGCTACCAACATGATTTCTTGCTGGACACTAGTCTTGAACCCCCTGTATGTGGACAGACCATTTGTGATAATTTAGAGGTGATTGCAAGCTACAATAAATTTCCAACATTCCGACAACTCAAGGTAGTTCGATATCGAGTTGTGAACTTGTATGATGATAGCCAACAGCACCCAACGGTAAGCCACCAGCAAATTGAAATTCAACATGCGCATCTGATTGAGGCTTTCAGCCATTACAACATTACCTGGGAACTGGAAGAGCTTGTGGTGAAGAACTCTTCTCTGCGTCAGCGGCTTATCTTGGCTAACTGCGATAACAGCAAGATTGGAGATGACAGTTGTGACCCAGAGTGCAATCACACCTTGACCGGCTTTGATGGTGGGGACTGTCGACATTTGCGGCAATGGTCTTCTACCAAGAAGAAGCAGAATGGTGTGTGTGACATGGATTATAATTATGAGCGATACAACTTTGATGGTGGGGACTGCTGTAATCCCAATATTACTGATGTCACCAAGACATGTTTTGACCCAGATTCTCTACACAGGTAGGCACCAAACCTGACCTTTTAATGCAGAGCAGACTGTTTGCAGAACTGCCAACTTTTAGTCACCTGAAATGTAACTGTGAGCATTTCTTATGTTGTTTCTAACTAAATTACTCCTGAAAAATCAATTTCAGTATAATTCTTAAGTCATTTTATTGAACATTTCACTTGTTAGAGACTAACAGTTTGAGGTTTCAAGGGGTGATCTCTGAAAATCAAGGAGGATAAAGGAGATTATTTTAAAGGCAAAATTAAGAGGAGCCATACCTATCAATATTTTGGGTAAGATATGCACTTAAATTGTTTTTTTACATGAAATATTTTAAGATTCCATTTCATACCATTTTGCCGTCCTGACTTTTACTTCAAATTTACTTTTTAGCTCAAATAGGCATATTTTATTCATTTTTAAAATGTGGACAGACATTGCTGAGGGATTCTTACCTGTTTAGTTTTATCTATAGAAATTCATAGTAAAAGCTAGAATTGCACAAACCCTGCAACACAGCAGGAGTCTTAATATATTCCCTGTAAGGACTAATGTACTTGCCTAAACACATTCCTTAACCTGTTAAGTACAGCTCAGAGGCCCCTCGACTGCATATACACGCCACCTCTGCAGAGATCCCCAATCTATACGTCAGTATGCAAATGTTCCATATTTCTCTGAAATGAAAAAAGTACCCCAGCAGCCCAAAAGTGCATAGTACTTGGGTGCCAAGAAAATTTGGAAGCAAATAGACTGCAGATTTGTTTTACTTAGCATCATTAGCAAGGAGAACCTTTAAACATTACAATTAAGCCCCAAAGAAGGGATCGAGTTACCATGACTGGTATTGGAATATCATCATTCTGGGCTCTTATTTCCCCTATTTATCAAGTCCTGTAACAGGCAGCCAAGCCTTAGCAAATCAGACATTTTACATAACATTACGTTAGACAAAAATATTGTGTGGGAAAGGATAAACGAGGTGCTGTGTGTTCTGAACATTTTGGCTGATTGTCATCCGACACCTGCCATTTTCCCATTCAGTTTGTTTTTGCTTATACTTCTCATATATTAAGCCCCGATGCCTCTGCTAGAGAGACCAAGTTCCACTAAAAATACACAGAGCGCCATACACTGTAAAACCTTACTAGACTGTCACCACAGTTTATGCCCTTGTAAATTTGCATCCAGTCATGTTTTCTTTTTTTCCTTCATTAAGAAAGTTGTGCAAACTCTTGAATATGCTGGCTATGAGTCTATATCCACACTAGTTGTTCTTTCATAAAGCCCTAAACATGAATGTAGATAAACTTCAATGACTGGGAGAGCTATTGGAAATAGTTGGACTAGCCTCCTAATGCAATTATACAGTTACAGTACTAAGTTCCATGTATAATGGACAACCTTGATACAGTGGTTTATGCAGTTCATAGGTGGTAATTCTAGGAATGCTGGGTAGCAGCCTCACACCACCACCAATTTGAAGCACAGTACTACTGGTCTTTATGGTATGGAGGTCAAAATTGTTACAGCACTCCTGTTTCAATTTATATTGTCCTCAGAGGGGGCCCACAAAAATATCACTTGCTGCAGACAGTTTTAAAAGCTATTTACCCATTTATTAGCCAGGCTGAAAATTGCCTCCTTTGAAGTATAGGCATAGAAACTTAGAAATGTAACAGCAGAAAAAGACCATATAGCCTATCTAGTCTACCCATTCACCCAACTAATTTAGCTTTACTGTCCCTAGAAACACAGAAACATGGGAAACATGATGGCAGAAAAAGACCGTATGGCAGTCTGCCCATTCACCCAATTAATTAAGCTTTAAAAAGTAAATTCCCATCATTTCCTTAGAGATTCTCTGCATTTATCCTATGCTTTCTTGAATTCAGACTCTGTTTTTGTCTCTGCCACCTCCACTGGGAAGCTGTTCCATGCATTCACCACCCTCTTTATAAAGAAATATTTCCTAAGATTTTGCCAAGTCTATCTCATTTCACCCTCATTGCATAACACTTCATTTTAGAGCCTTCTTTCTGTTGAAAGAGGCTCACTTCCTGTGCATGGAAACCTTTGAGATATTTAAATGTTTCTATCATATCTCCCCTATCTCGTCTTTCTTCTAGGGTATATGTCTAGATGTTTAAATCTATCTCCGTATGCTTTAGATCGAAGACCACACTGACTATTTTAGTAGCCACCCTCAGGACTGACTCCGTCCTGTCCTACTGAATATACAGTCTCCAGAATTGTGGTAAAATCATGATGCCTTGAATCTTGCAATCCATTGGATTCCACAAATTGACTTATCCTCTGTTTTAGTATTCCCTCAGAAATCCTCTGTGTTTATCTCTTGCTTTCTTGAATTCAGATATTGTTCTTCTCTCCACCGCCTACACGGGAAGGCTATTCTATGCATCCATTACCCTCTACATAAAACCATATTTCCTTCGATTACTCCTGAGTCTACCCCCTTTCACCCTCATCCCATGACCCCTCATTCTAGAGCTTCTTTTCTGTTGAAAGAAGCTCCCCTCCTGTGCATGGGAATCTTTCCCCTACGTCACCTTTCCTCTGGGATATGCATGTTCAGATGTTTAAGTCTGTCTCCATCTGCTTTAGAATGAAGACCACTGATTATTTTAGTAGCTAAGGGTGTCATTTATCAAAATGTGATAAGGCGTTTTCACATGCGATAGGCCTTTAATGCATGCGATCGCACCATATCATATGGTGCGATGCAAATTCAGAAAATAGGAGGAGTTAGCCTGTATCACACAGCCGTGATGTAAGGTTTAATCACCATTTGCAATGTTTCCCATAAGTGAATTGACAGGTCCAGAGCCTTGGGGGCAGGGGAGGGGGAGAGAGAGAGAGAAAAAGAGAGAACACCTGCCATAACATCATGGCCCATAGGTAGGTGTTTGTATCCCTAGGGTAGGCCCACCTCGTAACTCGAGGTGGGGTTTAGGTAAGAGTGTAGGGGGTTAGGGGCCACTTTGACATTCTACGTGACACCTACGGACAGAACATTGGTCTCTTGTGAAGATTTGCTGGCCTTCGGAGTGAGGAAACTCACTCCAAGATGAGATTTGGGCAATGTTCTCTCAACCTAGCTTGATGAGAGAACATTGCCCAAATCTCATCTTGGAGTGAGTTTCCTCACTCCAAAGGCCAGCAAATCTTCACAAGAGACCACTGTTCTGTTCGTAGGTGTCACGTAGAATGTCAAAGTGGCCCCTAACCCCCTACACTCTTACCTAAACCCCACCTCGAGTTACTAGGTGGGCCTACCATAGGGTTACAAATACCTACCTATGGGCCATGATATTATGGCCAGTCTCTCTCTCTCTCTCTCTCTCTCTCTCTCTCTCTCTCTCTCTCTCTCTCTCTCTCTCTCTCTCCCCCCCCCCCCCCCCCGTCCCCTGGTGGCTGAATGATGGAAATACAACAGGTCCATGCTAACTTAGCTTTTCACACAGGTAATTAGTGATAAATGCTATATTAGCATAAAACACACCCCTTTTGCTATTGCATGCAGTACTTACCACATTTTGATAAATCCACCCCTAAGATTGAATGCCGATTTGTATCCTTTCGAAGTTGTGGACTCCAGAATTGTATACACTATTCTAAATGAGATCTCACCAGAGATTTATACAGAGGCAATATCATCTCCTTTTGTTCTGCTGACCACTCCTCTCCCTATGTGGCCAAGCATCTTTTTGGCTTTTGCCATCAGCTTATCCACTTGTTTGGTCACCTTAAGAGCATCAGATATGATCACTACTAGATCTTGCTCTTCTTTCGCACTTAGAATAATTTTACCCCACACTGTACCTCTCCCTTAGGGACTCTGCATGACTCTATAATTTTTACTATTAAATCTTAGCTGCCAGGCTCTAGACCATTCCTTGAGCTTCACTATATCCCTCCTCATGTTTATCACACCTTCCTGGCTGTCTATTCTGTTGCACATTTTGGTATTATATGCAAAAAGACAGATCTTTCCTTACTTTCCTTTTATAATGTCACTTACAAAAATGTTGAAAAGCTAAATGTATGTGCAAGGTTTTAAATCATGTGTGCTTTTAGCTGCAATAAATAAATAAATGTGTTTGGGGGGAGGGTTGTTGGGTCTGGGGAGGAAAACATTTGATTTTCAAAAGCACGTGCGTCATTTTGTCGCTGAATGGTTGCCCACACAAATAAGAAGCAATTTTAGCACATTGCCTTTATAAGGTAAGTTACCCAGGTACTTTCCCTTTGAAAATTGTCTACAATGTATGAGTGCTAAAAGCACCTACATACATTGGCAAAACTGAGGGCTATTCAGTATTGTCTCCTATATGTCATTATCAGGTTTAACTATGATCTGTCTGGGAAATCTTGTGAAAAAAAAACATTTTTGAAACATACTATTAAGCAATGTGTATAAAATATGAGAACATTTATAATCTTCAGTCAAAATTCAATATTGCTGGCTAGTAATTTTTTTCAAAATATGAACTTTGAATACAATATTATAAAATCATAAAAATCATTAGATTAAAAGTCTGTCAGATTGAAACAAAATGTTGTGGTCTTGTATCAGAGACATGGTGTGTTTACTGTTTAATACATGTTAAAAGCAAGTTTGCTTACCGTAAACGGTGTTTCTGTAGATAGTAGGATGAATTAGCCATGCTGTCTGAGACGTCCCTTTGGGTGGCCTTGAGGCAGAGCTTTTGTAGCTGTTGCAGAGCTTTTCTCTGTGCTATTTCATGTTCTTCCCGTGCAGTTCAGCTCCCTCTACCTCCTCAGTCTGTAATATAGCATAGAAGATTGTGAATGCAGATCTCCCCCCGTCACCTGTCTTCTCTGTGTCAGGCAGGTACGCATGGCTAATTCATCCTGCTATCTACGGAAACACCGTTTATGGTAAGCAAACTTTCTTTTTCGCATCAATAGCAGAGTTGAATTAGCCATGCTGTCTGTGAGTCCCCAGCTCCTGGGTTGTGCCTCGCTTGGCACGTGGGCACCTGCCCATAATATAGGATCCCACTGCGAGCCCAACCTAGCTTACCGTGAACAGCTTTGAGGGGTTTTCTCGCAGAAAGGAAACATCGCAGTTCGCAGTGCCGCCTCCACCATCTGCTGGTCCAGACAGTAATGGGCAGTGAAGGTGTGCAACGATGACCACATGATGGCTTTGCAGATGTCCACTAGTGGCACATTGTGTAGGTGAGCGACTGATGCAGCTGTCACTCTGACTTGATGCACTTTAACTCTAGTCGAAAGCGAGTGGGAGCGCTTGGAGTAACAGAATCATGTGCATTGTGAAATCCAGCTGGTGATGGTGTGCTTCACCACTAGGAGACCCAGTGCATTTGGGTTGAAGGAAACAAAAAGTTGTGAAGCCCTGTGGTCGACTTGGGTCCTACGTTTGTAGTAGGCTAGTATTCTTTTGCAGTCCAGGATATGCAGCAAGCGTTCTCTGGCATTGGCGTATGGCTTTGGGAAGAAGGTGGGAAGAGTAATGGTTTGATTGAGGTGGAACATCGAGACCACCTTGGTAAGAACAACGGGTGAGTACAGAGGGTCACTTTATATGGTGGAACTGTAAGTAGGGAGGATAATGGACCAGCGCCTATAACTCACTGACTCTCCTGGCTGACGTCGGAGCCACTAAAAACACCACCTTCCAGGTCAAGTACTTGATGTGAGGATTGTTCATGGGCTAAAATGGGGGTAGCATTAATTGTTCAAGAACCAAGTTCAAGTTCCAGGGCACTGAGGGTTTTGCCACCAGGGCTGGAGGTGCAGGAGGCCCCTCATGAAGTGGGAGATCAATGAGTGCAATGAGATCGGCTGGTCATTGAACAGGCAGTGACAGACTGCTATCGCGCTGACATGTACTCTCACCAAAGCCGTCTCCAGACCCGATTGGTAGAGAGTGAGTAGGTAGTCCAGTAGGGCTTCGGGAGAGCAGGCCAAGAGGTTTATCTGGCGTTGCTGGCACCAGGCAGAGTACCTCTTCCATTTCAGATGATAGTTTCTCCGCGTGGACTGTTTGCCTGAGGATATGAGGATGTTTTGGACTTCATAGGTTACCCCCTTCTCCATTAATAGTATCCTTTCAATCTCCAGGCTGTAAGATGCATAAAGGACTGCATCAGGCTTCATAGGGCTCCCTCTTCCTGCAAGAGGAGGTCCAAGTTGTGAGGTAGGGGAATCATTGGAGCCATCAATAGTCGGACGAGGTAAGCATACCATGGTTGTCATGGCCAGGCTGGGGCAATCAGGATCATGTCGGCGACATCCTCCATGCATTTCTGCGCCTTGCGGGACAGCAGTAGGATGGGAAGGTAGGTGTAGAAGAAACCTCCCTGTCCATGGGATGAGGAACGCATCCTGCACCGATCTGAGGGGGGTGGAAACAGGGATCAGAATCTGCATACCTTTTTGTTGCATTCTGTCATGAAGAGATCCATGATTGGAGCCCCCCACTGGGCAAAAACTTGATCTGCTACCCTCTGATTCAATGACCACTTATGTGGGTGGAACATTCAGTTTAGGCGATCTGCACAAGCATTCGTTGTCCCCAGGAGGTAGGTGGCCTACAGGCTGATGGAGCGGTGAGCAGCCCACTCCAGAATGGCTACCGCCTCCTTGCAGAGCTTCCAAAAACCGGACCCTCCTTCATTGTTGATATAGAACATGGCCACTTAATTGTCTGTGTGGACCATGACTACCTTCCCTTAAACTTAATCCACGAAGGTGAGCAAGGCATTCTGGATTGCCCGAAGCTCCAAGATGTTTATTTGCTGAGTCTTTTCCGATGGCAGCCATAGGCTCCGCATCTGCAGATGGCCGATGTGGACTCCCCATCCCTTCTGTGAAGCGTCCATGGTTTGGATGACTTCATGGAAAGGAGGCTGGAACAACATGCCTGTCGTGAGTGTTCGTGGGCCCAGCCACCAAGCTATGTCCTTGTGCATGGAGCGAGTCAGGCAGACTGAGTGCAACAGTGGTTGCCAATACTGAGTCCACTGCGCCTTTAGTCCCCACTGCAAGTGGAACATGTGAAGCCTGGTGAGAGGAACCACATAGATAGATGCCACCATGTGGTCGAGAAGGGTGAGGATTTGGAGAGCCAATGTTCTGCAGGTGGCCCACAACCACTTGGCTAGTGTTCTTAGAACATCCGTGTGATCGGTGGGCAAGAACACCCTCTGGGACAGCGTGTCGATCCTTGCTCCAATAAGCTGCAGGACCTGGGTAGACTGGACACTGGATTTCTCATAGTTCATTACTAGGCCCAGACTCTGCAGGCACTCTATTGATTCTTGTAGGTGTAGACTCAGTGTTGTGTTGTTTGGGGCTATGAACAGCCAATCATCTAGGTATGGGAAGAGTGGATTCCCTTCTGATGAAGATGGGCCACCACCACTACTAGCCATTTGGTGAAGACCCTGGAGGCAGATGGCAGTCCAAAAGGGAGCACTTTGTACTGGTAGTGTTAGCCACTGGACTGGAAGCACAGGTATCATGATGAGGAGCGGTGCATGGGAATGTAGGAATAAGTGTCCTTGAGATCCAGCAAACACATCCAGTCATTGGGCTGCAGGAAAGGTAGGATCGTCTTCAAGAATGTCATCTTGAACTTCTTCTTGAGGAGGAATTTGTTTAGTTTGTGAAAGTCTAAGATGGGGCAAAGGCCTCCCAATCTGTTGGGGATGAGGAAGTATGGGGAATAGAAGCCTTGTCCTCCTTGGCACGGTAGAATCACCTGGATGGCCTGCTGGGTGAGCAGTGAAGAGAGCTTGTCCCAAATGATCCATGATGCTGGGGGGATCCTGGGGGAGACCACTTGAAATTGAGTCGGTAACCTTTACAAAAGATGTCCAAGACCCAGTGGTCGGAGGTGATCGCGGACCAGGTGGGAAAGAACTGTGCTACCCTGCCGCCAATTGGCATTGATGGTGGTGGCCCCGTATGAATCAAAAACTTTGTGGAAACTTGAGGGTGGGAGTGGACGGTTGACATTGCTGGAGTTGGCCCCTCACTCTGCCCCGCTGTTGGGCCTGCTGAGGTGATTGGCGCGGCAACTGGAAAGCTGGCTCCCTGTACAGCTGGTACGAGTGGAACAGTCGCCTCTGAAAGCTGGGCTTATTGTACGCCAAGTAGTAGCATTTCGCATTGGTGGAAGGCTCTGTTGGGGAGGTTAGTGATAGGACTGCCACATTCTTCTCTTTTAGTAAGGAGACAGTTTTGCGCAGCTTGTCCCCGAACAGGTTGTCACCCTTGCAAGGAAAACCCGTCAGTTTCTTGTGTATGTCCTCCCTGATTGCACTGGCTCTCAGCCATCCAGGCGATAGGCTACTATGGCTGAGGTGAATGCTCTCGAAGAGGTTTTGAAGGATTCTGTTGTGTCCGTCGGTTCCCGACGCCCTCTCTCCGCCCTCCTCACCTCTTTGGCGCCTCCCTCTTCGCCCACGGGAAGATTGGCTGCCGCGATGTTCCTCTGCCGAGGTCCTCCGGCATCCCCAGACCGGCTCCACGCTGATAACCGCCATGATTCCTGAAGGCCTAGGGGCACGCGCACGGCACGACCCCGACTGAAGTCCCGGCAGTGGCGCGAACCTTGGTGGCGTCCCCCGAAGATGACGTCACCTGTGATGGATATTTAAGGTCTTAGAATTTGCTAACACATCAAGTTAGCAAGGGCTTTGCTACCTAAGCTACTCTGCCTCCTCAGAATAACTAGGGGTACCCACTCCTCGGGGGCCTCGCTCTCTTACTTTGTAGATTGCAGTCTGGAACCGGTACTTGCTCCTCGAGGGCTCATGTTCCCGGACTTCTTCAAATTCACTTCTGCCTGGAAGACAGCACTGCCTACTACATCTGTGAGTTACCATCACTCTCTCAGAACTTTCCCTGGAACCAGGTACTCACTCCTCGAGGGCCTATACATTCCAGCTCCTGGGCTTCTATGAGACATTGAGTGAGTCTTACCATCAGGTTTGGTACATGAACTCTGCTTACCCTGCCTACTCACTATATTTCAGTTTCTCTACAGCTCAGCCTCCAGGGATCGCTGTTCCAGCTTCTGAGGGACTACAGCCCAGCTGGGCATTCCAGCTCACTACTGCCACATCTGGTGGTTCAGTATACTGTCTAATAAAAGAACTAGTGTGGGTCTTTCTCCATACTCTGAACCTGACCGGTGGTCCCTCTTGGGGTCTTCCTTGGGGGCATGGTCATCTGCCACTGGTCCAAGGATCCACCCACAACTCTCCTAAATACCACAGATTGCTAACTCCTATCTGATTGCTCCTCCCATCAGATAGCGGTTTCAGTTCAGATTGCTAACTCCTCATGGAGAACACATCAGATTGCTAACTCCTCAACAGACTGTTAACTCCAAACTGAACAGACTCATAGAGGTAGTGTATGGTCGTCGGGCTCCAGGGAGGCAAAAAGCCCTGAGAGAACTGTCAAGATCTGGGAGATGCTCTGTTCCACTAGGGCTCTTTTGCTGGGAGCTGGAGTGGGCTATGAATGTTTCCCGGATCCTTTGGGAGGGGGGTCCATGAAGGACCTGGGATGGTGGCCAGTAGGATGTCTGAATCCGGGCCATGTGGTTGGTGTGGACGAGGGGGGACCACCAGTGGAAGGTGGGGGCTCAAGTGCGTGCATCGAGTATCGGTACGTCGATTGCCCAACACTTGCGTGGGCTGGTCATGCATTGGTTTCGGTGTCTGGGTCCGGTCGATGCATTTGGACTCCTGCGTCAGTTTCTGCATTGCATCAGGCAGACGGCGGCCTTGCTCCTGTGTTTCTGATGCGAGGCTGGACTACTGGACCGAGTCAGCTTGCCTGGGGGACCACGGTCTTTGGCCACGGGGGTCTTGACCCACTTGGCCTTACCTTGAGGCCCCAGGGAGGAGGCCCGTTTCTTCTTTTTCAGCCGGGCTGTGCTGGGCCCTGGCAAGGAATGGGTATCCAATGGCAAGGCATTGGAGTCTCATAGTTCTTCCGGAGTCAGGCCATTTTTTCTGCACATTGTCGCTGGACCCAGGGGAGAGAGGCTCCGCGTGTGATCGGCAGCACGGAAGAGACAAACTGAGGAGGTAGAGGGCGCTGAACTGCACGGGAAGATGCAAGCAATCGCACAGAACAAAGCTCTGTAACAGCTACAAAATGTTGCGCGCTCCGTCCACGCTTGGCCTGCGCATGGGCCTGCTCACCTCGCTAGCTCCTCTGCAGGTCATGGGTCGGCCTCCCCAGTGGCAGCTGCAAGCTCCTCCAGGCCTCGGCGTCCCATGGCGGTGGTTGCCAGGTCTTCCACTGCGCACCAGGCCTCACACCGGAGTTCTGCGTCCTCAGTTGCGTTGGCCACACCCCTACGTGCACGCGGACCGCCCGGCCTCTTGAAGGGCCAGGTCTCTTGAAGGGCCAGGTCCTAGCTCTGCGACACACCCTGATGGAACGTACTACATAAGGAAGTTACTTCCTGCATTTCCTTGCCTTGGCAATCGGGTCGGCACTGTATGTGTACTAGTTTGCCTCCACGTTCATAGTCTTGTTCCAGTCTTGTTCCAGCATCCTACTGTTCCAGCGTCCTCCTGTTCCAGACTTGACCAGTGTCCTCCTGTTCCAGCATTCTTCTGTTCCAGCATCTGTCTGCCCTGTCTCCCCAGGTAGTACCTTTGGACTGTCTCTCTGTTACTGAAATCTGCCTGCTCCATTGACCATTCTGCTCGCTGCTGTATCTTGACCTCTGCCTGCCTTGTGACATCATCTGACTTCTGGAACCTGACCCCTGCTTCGTTGACTACTCTCGGACTGATTCCTGGTATCTGACCCCTGCTTTGGCTGACACTCCCTGGACTGATCCTTGGAACCTGACCCCGGCTGCCATTGACCATGTCTCTTGATTCTGGCTTTGTCCCTTGCCTTGTCATCGCTTACACTGTACTGGCCTTCCCTGATCCTCCAGGCCTACAGCCTAGTGACTGACCGTGCTCCCTTGCTGCTCATCTGCACACCTCTTTACTACCTTTCCGGGAGACCCTGCGAGGCCCACCTAAGTCCAAGCGGCCCGGGTCCCTATGGGCTCCACCCGGGGGGACCGTGGGCTTCCAGTGGTGAAGCTTATCCTAGCCTCTGTCTCCTCCTGTGCCCCACCCCTGGGGACAGGTGCTTCCTGGTCCTTACCAGGGAGCCGTTCTACACTGCTCCAGGACAAGGGTCCACCTCCGAGCGAAACAGGTTGCCAAGGCCATGGACTCGGCGGGGTCTCCCGCCTCCAGGGCCCTACCGGGTTTGACCACAACAAAGAACATCACCAAGCTTTGGAATCGTTAGCCCCTTCGGTGGAAGAGCTTCATTCTCAGCTGCAAGATACAGCTCTGGCCAATCCTGTGGGCCTATTGGCCTCTATGCTACCCAAAGCATCGTTGGCGCTCCCTGCACCACCTCAATACAAAGGGGACCCATGCTCCTTACTTGGCTTCCTCAACCAGTGCTTCATGCAATTTGCACTGCAAATCTCCTTGTTCCTGAGGGAAACCACTAAAGTGACCTTCATACTTTCCCACCTAGAGGGGAAGGCTCTTGCATGGGCCTCTCCAGTGTGGGATCGCTCCGATCCCATGCTTTCCAAGTTATCCGAGTTTGTTGCTCTCTTCAAGCAGACCTTCAGAGATCCAGGCTGCCAAGCGCTAGCCAGCCATAATGTACTCCACCTCCGTCAAGTGTCACGGACCCCCTCAGAGTATACGGTGGAATTCAGGACCCTGGCTACCAAGTTCGGGTAGCAAGAAGATTGTCTGCAAGCCATTTTCCTAGATGGTCTTTCCAGCGCTCTCAAAGATGAACTCTCCATCCGTGAGACTCCCACATCTCTAGATGACCTGATTTCCCTCACCGGAAAGATTGACCATTGACTCCGGCAATGGTGCCTAGAAGTAAAGGCCTCTCGCTCTCCTTCTCCATGCCCCACGTGTGTCCAGAGTCCTCCAGCCAAGACTCCATCACCACCACCTCCTCCCGTGGTGGAACCCATGGAGGTGAACTGTGGGCGACTGTCTCCAACCGAACATCTTCATCAGAGGAAGGAAGGTCTTTGCCTTTACTGTGGTGCTTCCGGACATCTTCGGCAGTCCTGTCCAGTCCATCCAGAAAACTGCAGTGCCTGAGCCTGGCGGGGGTCCCGAGCTTAGGCGCTACTGTCACCGGCCCTCAACTCCTGCTTCCAGTCTCTCTGGCCATTGAATCCCACTCCTTCACCACCACTGCTCTTGTTGATACAGGGGCAAGTGGCAGCTTCATCATGGATGACATCATCAAGTTTCTGAGCATTCCTCTCCAGCCATTAGAGGTGAGCCTTCGTATTGCCTCCATCCAAGGAGGACATCTTCCAGGGCTCATCACCCATCGAACAGTGGCTGTTCATCTTACTGTGGGCACTCTCCACGAGAAGGAGATCTCCTTCTATGTGTTAAAACACTCCACACATCCAGTCATCCTGGGGCTGCCCTGGCTCCAGTCCCATGAACTACAGTTCGATTGGCATTCCCTGCAATTGGTGCAGTGGGATTCCAAAGGCCAGAAGACATGTCTATGTCAAGTATGTCCAGCCGTCTCTGTCTTGAAGTCTACCACCCTATCTGGTTTACCTACCCAGTATGCCGAGTTTGAAGATGTCTTCTCAAAGCAGAAGGCTGACACACTACCTCCGCTACGCAAGCTGAATTGCCCTATAGAACTTCTGCCGGGCACGACGCCTCCCAAGGGCAGAACTTATCCATTGTCTCATCCAGAAACCCTGGCCATGTCTGAGTATATTAAAGAGAACTTAGAAAAAGGGTTCATCCAACCCTCCAATTCTCCTGCTGGAGCGGGCTTTTTCTTTGTCAAGAAAAAGGACGGCAGTTTATGCCTTTGTATTGACTACAGAGGGCTCAACGCCATAATCCGAAAAGACCAGTACCCATTGCCCCTTATCAGTGAGCTGTTTGACCACCTTCAAGGGGCGTGGATCTTTACCAAGTTGGATCTGAGGGGTGCGTACAATCTGTTACGCATCCAACCTGAAGATATCTGGAAGGCCACATTCAACATGAGGGATGGCCACTATGAATATACCGTGATGCCCTTTGGGTTATGCAGTTCCCCAGAGTTCTTTCAACACCTTATGAACGAAATCCTCCGAGACCTCTTGTACTCATTCGTAGTCATATACCTTGATGACATCCTGATCTTTTCTAAAGACCTTGAATCCCACCGAGATCATGTTAGGATCGTCCTCCAACGTCTATAAGAAAATCATCTTTATGCCAAGTTAGAAAATTGCCCCTTTGAGCGAAATCATTTACCCTTCTTAGGGTACATCATATCCGATCGAGGGTTCTCCAAGGATCCAGATAAAGTCCAATGGATCCGGGACTGGCCCCAGCCAGTAGGCCTACGGGCCTTACAACGTTTCCTTGGCTTTACTATTACAGGAGCTTCATTGCCAATTATTCTACCCTAGCTGCTCCGCTTACCGCCATGACCAAGAAAGGGGCTAACACTCGGGTGTGGACTCCCAAAGCACAAACTGCCTTTCAGACATTAAAAGAAGCATTCTGTTCTGGTCCCTGTCTTCAGCACCCAGAACCAAGATGCCCATTCGTCGTAGAAGTTGTCGCCTCTGCAATCGGAGCGAGGGCTGTCTTTGTTGTGGGAGTCTCAGTTTAGTGGACCCTTGGGCCGACCTGCTGGAGACTAGGAAAAGATGGACAATGTCTCTGATGAACAGCGGGCCGGGAGGCAGATGTTCAGGCGGGATGTAGATGCTCTTCACCCCGGAAGCTGGTGCTCCCCTGGGAGGAGCCCGTAGGGGCCCGGCCGCTGGGACTTAGGCGGGTAGTGGATCAGGACAGGTAACTGGAACCAGACTAGGACAGTAGTGATACTGTAACTGGGTATGGGTTCTGGAACCAGGCAGGAACTGTAGCAGGACTCGGGTACTGGAACAAGGAAGGAACTGTAGCAAGACCCGGGTACTGGAACCAGGCAGGAACCAAGCAGGTACTGTAGCAAGCAGGCAGGAACCAAGCAGGTACTGTAGCAGGCAGGCAGGATCCAAGCAGGTACTGTAGCAGGCGGGCAGGAACCAAGCAGTACTGTAGCAGGAACAGAGCGACGTAGCCAAGCAGGTCACTCCGGGGTGCAACGCAACAGGAAACCAGAATGCTAATCCGTTGCATGGCAAAGGCTAGGTGTCAGTACTGGCGGGAAACGGGCTACAAAGGCGCCCAAGTGGCACACGCGCGCGCCTAGGAACAGGGCATCCACCTCACAGCTTCACAGCGGTGCTGCCCCAGCGGGGATGCCGCCAAACAGGCCGCAAGCCAGGACTCCGGAAGCGGGAGCAGGTCTGGGAATCAAGAGGTAAGGGCCTGGCCTTGTCTCACCGTTGGCCACCAGTAGAAATGGTTTAACAAATCTAACATCCTTTTCCAACCAGCATGGCCCCCAGTGAGGGAGTCATGGGCCCAAGTGAGGACCGCTCTCCTGGAGCAACACGGAATGACGGTCTTCCCTTGGGAGGACACCAAGGTTGCAGCAACGCTGACTTTTTCAGGGTCCAAGATATACTGAGGTGTATCAGGGGTCTGTTCAACCTCAGCAGAGTGTGAGAGCGCGTCAGCTCGAACATTCTTAGAGCCGGGTCGGTAGCGTAAGGTAAAGTCAAACTGATCAAAAAACAGCGACCATCGGGCTTGTCTGGGATTCAGGCGTCGGGCTTGCTTCAAGAATGCTAGGTTTTTGTGATCGGTGTAAATCGTGACCGGGTGGTTGGCTCCCTCCAACCACTGTCTCCATTCTTCCAGGGCAAGTTTCACGGCTAGCAACTCTTTGTCACCTACACTGTAGTTGTTCTCAGCCGGGGAGAATTTCTTTGAGAAATATGAACAGGGCAACAGCTGTCCAGAATCAGAGTACTGGCTCAGTACGGCCCCCATGGCCACATTGGAGGCATCAACCTCCACCACGAAGGGCCAGCTGGGATCCGGATGACAAAGGCAGGTATCTAGTAAGAAGGCTTCCTTGAGGGTCTCAAAAGCTTGGCAGGTAGAAGGAGGCCAATCCACCACGTTGACCCCCTTTCAGGTGAGGTCCGTTAATGGAGCCACAATAAGGGAGTAGATGGGGATAAACTGACAGTAGAAATTAGAAAAGCCGAGGAAGCGTTGCAATGCTTTAAGACCCCTGGGCCAGGGCCAATTCTTAATAGCCGCCACTTTCTCAGGATCCATTAGAAAGCCTGCTGCAGAGACTATGTAGCCTAGGAACGGCAGGGAGGTCTTCTCAAAACTGCACTTTTCCAGTCTCGCGTATAGAACATGCTCCCTAAGTATCTGGAGCACTTGGCGGACATGTTGACGATGTGACGGCAGGTCCTGGGAGTAGACTAACACGTCATCGAGGTAAACAATTACACAGGTGTTCAGAAGGTCCCGCAACACCGCATTCATCAGGTGCTGGAACACCGCCGGGGCATTACATAAGCCGAAAGGCATCACGAGGTACTCATAATGCCCATCTCGGGTATTAAACGCGGTTTTCCACTCATCTCCGGGACGGATTTTGACCAAATTATAGGCTCCTCGTAAGTCCAACTTTGTGAAAATCTTCGCTCCTTGAAGCTGATCAAGGAGCTCCAGAATTAACGGGAGCGGGTAGCGGTCTCGCTTGCTAATCAAATTTAGGCCTCAATAGTCTATACACAGCCTCAGTGAGCCGTCTTTCTTGCTGACAAAAAAGAAGCCCGCCCCTGCAGGCGACTTGGACAGGCGGATAAATCCCTTGGCCAAATTCTCTGCAATGTACTCGGACATGGCTCCGGTCTCAGGTATGGATAAGGGATAAACCCTTCCTCGAGGGGGCATGGTACCAGGTAGAAAGTCAATAGCACAGTCATACAGACGGTGCTGCGGAAAGATCTCCGCCTTGGTCTTGGAGAATACATCGGTGAAGTCCTCATAAGGAGCAGGGGACCCACAGCAGAGTGCATCAACGGAAGTGAGAGGGTCCTAGGTACCTTCATACAATTAGCTAGGCAGAAGGGACTCCATTTAACAATCTGTAGCGTATCC
Source organism: Rhinatrema bivittatum (assembly GCF_901001135.1). Taxonomy (NCBI): domain Eukaryota; kingdom Metazoa; phylum Chordata; class Amphibia; order Gymnophiona; family Rhinatrematidae; genus Rhinatrema; species Rhinatrema bivittatum. Next base: position 127,020,176 of record NC_042622.1, on the reverse strand, counting down.
CACTGAATCATGGGCGAGTGTTTCTGTAATCATGGCATCCCTAGCACCACAGGGTGGACAGCCTTATCCAGTACTAGGAAGGCTATCTCCTCCGAATGGATCGCCCCGGTGCAGACTGTAATGGGTGCCGTGGACAGCTGGAAGGGACCAGGAAGAAGCATCCCTTGGATCGAGGTAATTCATAACTGGACCTCCCGTCTATGCGTAGGGATTCGCAACTGGGAGACTAAGTCGTGCAGGATGAAATTACCTCCGACTCCAGAGTCCAGGAACGCCATTGTCTCAAAGGAACCTCGAGGGTATTCCAGAGTAACAGTAACAGTGTATTGAGGGGCTATAGCACAGCCTAGGAGGAGTTCCTCCCGACCTCCTAGGCTTTGGTGTTTTCCGCACGCTCCTGGCAGCGTGCCAAGAAGTGGCCCTTCTGGCCACAATATAAACACAACTTCAACGAACGGCAACGTTGTCTTTCTTGAAGAGAAAGCGGGGCCCGTCCCAGCTGCATGCATTTGCTGGTGGGGACGTCTGGACGAGAGCTCTTAAGAGAGGGCGCAGGTCTCGGCCCATGCGCCAGACTATGGCGAGAAGAGTGCTGCTCCTTGGCCCGTTGTAGGCGGCGGTTATGCGAATAGCCATCTCGATCAAGGCGTTGAGGTCTTCTGGCAAATCTCGAGCCGCAATCTCATCTATAATGTGTCCGGAAAGGCCTTCCAGGAAGATGGCATTAAGACTACCATCCTGCCAACCTACTTCCTGGGCTAAAGTCCGAAACTCCATTGCATAGTCTGCCAAGGAGCGAGCCCCCTGATGAAGTTGCAGCAGATCAGACGTAGCCGTGGCTACTCGGGCGGGCTCATCAAAGGCCTGGCGAAAGTTCGTGATGAACAATTGTAAATCCGTTAGTGAAGAATCATTGTTTTCCCAAAGAGGAGAAGCCCATATCAAGGCTTTCCTATCGAGCAAGGACAGGATGTATGCCACTTTCACCACATACGAGGGAAACTGCCGAGGCAACAAGGAGAACCGTACAAAACATTGGTTCAGGAAGCCGCGGCAGGTCCTTAAATCACCAGCGTAGCGGGAGGGTGCTGGCAGCTGAGTCACCGACGAATCTTGGGCCTCTGGTGCTGGTTCTGGGGCAGAAGAGGCCCGGGCATCCAGTCGGGCCGACAACTCCCCTACCGAACCAGTGAGGACCTCGAGGTATTGTTGCTGATACTGCAGCTGCTGGGCCAACCCTGGCAGGTCCAAGGGAACAGGCGCATCTGCCGAGTCCATGGCCTTGCAATCTGTTGTGGAGTCTCAGTTTAGTGGACACTTGGGTCGACCTGCTGGAGACTAAGAAAAGATGGACAATGTCGCTGATGAACAGCGGGCTGGGAGGCAGATGTTCAGGCTGAACGTAGATGCTCTTCACCCTGGAAGCTGGTGCTCCCCCTGGAGGTGCCCGTAGGGGCCCGGCTGCTGAGACTTAGGCGGGTAGTGGATCAGGACAGGTAACTGGAACCAGACTAGGACAGTAGTGATACTGTAACTGGGTATGGGTTTTGGAACCAGGCAGGAACTGTAGCAGGACTTGGGTACTGGTACCAGGCAGGAACTGTAGCAAGCTCGAGTACTGGAACCAGGCAGGAACTGTAGCAAGACTCGGGTACTGGAACCAGGCAGGAACCAAGCAGGTACTGTAGCAGGAACAGAGCGACGTAGCTAAGCAGGTCACTCCGGGGCGCAACGCAACAGGAAACCAGAATGCCAGCCCGTTGCAAGGCAAAGGCTAGGTGGCCGCAGCCGGCTTATCAAGGCCGCGGTGTCTGATGCCAGGAATTGGGCGGAGTCAGTACTGGCGGGAAACGAGCTACAAAGGCGCCCAAGTGGCACGCGCACACGCCTAGGAACAGGGCGTCCACCGGAACCTTCACAGCAGCGCTGCCCCAGCGGGGACGCCGCCAAACAGGCCGCAAGCCAGGACTCCGAAGGCGGGAGCAGGTCCGGGAATCAAGAGGTAAGGGCCTAGCCGCGGTGCTCGCGGCCAGGACCGCAACAGTCTTAAGTCAGTTTTCTCCAAAGGGTAAATTGATACCTTATTCATTCTATTCACATAAGTTCTCTCCTACAGAGCAGCACTACACCGTTGGTGACCGAGAACTTCTAGCTGTCAAGCTGGTGCTCCAAGAGTGGCGCCCCTGGTTGGAAAGGGCGCAACATAAATTTACCATTTTCACCTACCATAAGAATCTTGAGCACCTTAAAGAAGCTCAACTCTTGAATCCTAGGCAAGCCCAATGGGTGCTCTTCTTTGAACTGTTCAATTTCAAACTACGTTATTGCCTGGCTTCCAAGAACCTCCATGCTGATGCACTATCAAGATCCTTCAAACTAGAGGATGTTCCTGATGTTCCCAGACACATCATAGATCCTGCCTGCATAGCCCTTGCCGTGACCACTAAAGTTCCAGTTGGGAAAACTGTCGTTCCACGTAGATTACATGAACGAGTTCTGAAATGGGCTCATGATTCCAAGCTGGCAGGACACCCGGGGCATACCAGGACACTAGAGATGTTGCGGAGATATTACTGTTGGCCCAACTTGGTGCAAGACTCTCGTAACTATGTAGATTCATGACCCGTCTGTGCCCAACAGAAGCAAACTACCAGATGGCCTTGGGGCCTACTCCAACTGCTTTCAGCACCTACCAAGCCATGGTCTTGCATCTCAATGGAATTCATCACAGACCTGCCTCCATCTCAGAACAATACCGTAATCTGGGTCATCATCGACCTTTTTTCGAAAATGGGTCACTATTCCCCTGCCAGGCCTCCCATCGGCCCCAGAATTAGCCAAGTTGTTTCTAAAACATATCTTCCGTCTCCATGGGCTCCCAAAGGAAATCATATCCGACCGAGGACTGCAGTTTGCTGCCAGGTACTGGCGGTCTCTTTGCAAAAGGTTCAACATTGCCTTGAATTTCATGTCGGCCTATCACCCACAGGCCAACGGTCAAGCTGAAAGGACCAACCGGACCTTGAAAACATTTCTTCGTTCATACATAAATGACCAGCAGAACAACTGGTCTGATCTGTTACTCTGGGTTGAGTTGTCGCATAATACCCACGTCGCTGCTGCCACCGATGTATCACCGTTCTCCGTGGTATTCGGGTGACAACCTCGGCTGCCACTTCCAGTTGCTCTCACCATTCCTTCTCCAGCCATGCAATTTATGGCCCACACCATCCGCCAGGTATGGAATCAAGTCAAAAAATGCCTTACTCAGGCCGCTGAGCGCTCCAAGCGCACTTCTGATGCCCACAGATGTTCTGCTCAACTCTTCCGTCCTGGTCAGAAGGTGTGGTTAAGCACTCGACACATAAGGTTGAGACTCCCTTCTATTCGCCTGGCTCCCAAGTTCATCGGCCCGTTTCCAGTTCTCCGAAGAGTGGGAGCAGTGTCTTATCAACGTCAACTACCTCATGCCATGGGCATCCACAACACATTCCATGTCTCTCTTTTGAAGCCATTGGTCCTCTCCTGGCCCTCTCGCAGGGATCCTTCACCTCAGTGGATCTCTACCAAACCAGATTCGTCACTCCAGATAAGAGAGGTCCTCGATGTCTGTCGGCGTCATGGCAGATGGGAATACCTCTTATCCTGGGAGGGTTATGGGGCCAAGGAGAACACATGGGAACCATCCCATAACATTCTTGATAAAGAACTCCTCAGGACATTCCACAGGACCCATCCTGAAAAGCCACGGCCGCGTAGAGGGAGGCCTAGAAGGGGGTGTACTTTGGCGCACTCCGTCCACGCTCGGCCTGTGCTTGGGCCTGCTCACCTCGCTAGCTTCTCTGCAGGTCATGGGTTGGCCTCCCCAGCGGCAGCTGCGAGCTCCTCCAGGCTTCGGCGTCCCAAGGCGGCAGTCGCCGGTCCTTCCATTGCGCACCAGACCTCACGCCGGAGTTCAGCATCCTCAGTGGCATTGGCCACACCCCTACATGAGGGTGCGGACCGCCCGGCTTCCTGTAGGGCCAGGAGTGGGTCCTAGTTCCGTGGCATGCCCTGATTGAATGAACTACATAAGGAAGTTCCTGCCTGCACTTCCTTGCCTTGGCAATTGGGTCGGCACTATATGTGTACTAGTTTGCCTCCACGTTCACAGTCTTGATCCAGTCTTGTTCCAGCCTTGTTCCAGTGTCATACTGTTCCAGCATCCTCCTGTTCCAGACTTGTCCAGCATCCTCCTGTTCCAGCGTTCTTCTGTTCCAGCGTCTGTCTGTCCTGTCTCCCCAGGTAGTACCTTTGGACTGTCTGGTACTGACCTCTGCCTGCTCCTTTGACCATTCTGCTCGCTGCTGTATCTTGACCTCTGCCTGCCTTGTGACCTTGTCTGACCTCTGGAACCTGACCCCTGCTTCGTTGACTACTCTCGGACTGATTCCTGGTATCTGACCCCTGCTTTGGCTGACACTCCTCGGACTGATCCTCGGAACCTGACCCCGGCTGCCATTGACCACGTCTCTTGATTCTGGCTTTGTCCCTTGCCTTGTCATCGCTTACATTGTACTGGCCTTCCCTGATCCTCCAGGCCTACAGCCTAGTGACCGACCGCGCTCACTTGCTGCTCATGGGCATGCCTCCCTACTACCTCTCCGGGAGACCCTGTGAGGCCCACCTAAGTCCAAGCAGCCCGGGTCCCTACAGGCTCCACCTGGGGGGACCGCGGGCTTCCAGTGGTGATGCTCATCCTAGCCTCTGTCTCCTCCTGTGCTCCGCCCCTGAGGAAAAGCGCTTCCTGGTCCCTACCAGGGAGCCGTCCTACACTGCTCCAGGACAAGGGTCCACCTCCAAGCGCAACACAAAAGCTCCACCTCGAGGCCACCTGGAGGGACGTCCCAGACAGCATGGCTAATTCAGCTCTGCTATTGATGGGGAAAAAAATCATGTGCTGCTTTAGCATTATCTGGAACATGTCATCATTTGTGTCCAATAGAAAGCTTGAGTTTTTAATCTAAATTAGGGTCTATGTGATGGAGTATTAAAGGTGGGAAAAAAGAGCCAGCCTGGTGTGATGGAGGGTCAGAGCTATAATATGCAGACAAGCATATGTCTGTGTATTTATACATGATTCCCGTTTCTCTCGCCCTCAATCCCCAGTCCTCATTCATTTCAGTTATTTTTCTGCTCCCAAGGAACTTTGTGCTCTGGGCAGCTACCCTACTCATCAACTTCTAGTTATGGCTCTGAAGGGGATCCTTGGTTCGATTCCTAGATCAGGTCTTTTGCACTGTGGTTCAGCTGGTAGGGATGTGAATCGTTTTCCATATCGTCTTAACGATAGAAATCGTGTGGCAGGGCAAGAAAATCGTCTTAGGCACGATTTTTTAGTTAAAAAATCGTTAAAAATCGTTTTTTCCGATTAGTGCGCACTAACTCGAGTTAGTGCGCACTAACGGGAGTTAGTGCGCACTAACTGGGAGTTAGTGCGCACTAACTGAAAATGATACAATTTGACACTTTTCAGGTCAGTTAAGGTCAGTTTAGGAATGAATATGTATTCCTATTGGCTGCCCTCTTATTTATTCATGTTACCAAGTTTCCTACTGACAGTATATGGGGGATGGGAAATGGAAACAGTTGGTAGCTTGACAAAACAAGTAATGTGATCAGTCAATGTGACTAGAACTTGTGCCCTAACCCTGATACCAGGGGTATTGTGATCTTCCTGCACACAGTGCCCTATCCCTATTAATACCAGGAGTGTTGTGATCTTCCTGCACACAGTGCCCTATCCCTAATACCAGGGGTGTTGTGATCTTCCTGCACACAGTGCCCTATTCCTGATACTGGGGGTGTTGTGATCTTCCTGCACACAGTGCCCTATTCCTGATACCGGGGGTGTTGTGATCTTCTTGCACACATCCCGATATCAGGGATAGGGCACTGCATGCAGGAAGATCACAACACTCCTGGTATTAATAGGGATAGGGCACTGCATGCAGGAAGATCACAACACTCCTGGTATTAATAGGGATAGGGCACTGCATGCAGGAAGATCACAACACCCCTGGTATCAGGGATAGGGCACTGTGTGCAGGAAGATCACAAAACCCCGGAGGAGTGAGGGTCAGGCAGCTCCCCCCTGTCTGTGAAGCCAGCCTCTCACTAGTAATGCAGGGAGGGAGCTGTCTCAGACTTCACCATCCTCCCCCCCCCCCCTTACCCACACACCATTCACTAGCTGGGACATGGGGGAAGTCAGGAGTGAGGGTCAGGCAGCTCCCCCCTGTCTGTGAAGCCAGCCTCTCACTAGTAATGCAGGGAGGGAGCTGTCTCAGACTTCACCATCCACCCCCCCCACCTCACCCACACACCATTCACTAGCTGGGACATGGGGGAAGTCAGGAGTGAGGGACAGGCAGCTCCCCCCTGTCTGTGAAGCCAGCCTCTCACTAGTAATGCAGGGAGGGAGCTGTCTCAGACTTCACCATCCTCCCCCCCCCCCTCACCCACACACCATTCACTAGCTGGGACATGGGGGAAGTCAGGAGTGAGGGTCAGGCAGCTCCCCCCTGTCTGTGAAGCCAGCCTCTGACTAGTAATGCAGGGAGGGAGCTGTCTCAGACTTCACCAGCCTCCCCCCCCCCTCACCCACACACCATTCACTAGCTGGGACATGGGGGAAGTCAGGAGTGAGGGTCAGGCAGCTCCCCCCTGTCTGCGAAGCCAGCCTCTCACTAGTAATGCAGGGAGGGAGCTGTCTCAGACTTCACCATCCTCCCCCCCCCCCTCACCCACACACCATTCACTAGCTGGGACATGGGGGAAGTCAGGAGTGAGGGTCAGGCAGCTCCCCCCTGTCTGTGAAGCCAGCCTCTCACTAGTAATGCAGGGAGGGAGCTGTCTCAGACTTCACCATCCACCCCCCCCCCTCACCCACACACCATTCACTAGCTGGGACATGGGGGAAGTCAGGAGTGAGGGACAGGCAGCTCCCCCCTGTCTGTGAAGCCAGCCTCTCACTAGTAATGCAGGGAGGGAGCTGTCTCAGACTTCACCATCCTCCCCCCCCCCCCCTCACCCACACCCCATTCACTAGCTGGGACATGGGGGAAGTCAGGAGTGAGGGTCAGGCAGCTCCCCCCTGTCTGTGAAGCCAGCCTCTCACTAGTAATGCAGGGAGGGAGCTGTCTCAGACTTCACCATCCTCCCCCGCCCCCTCACCCACACACCATTCACTAGCTGGGACATGGGGGAAGTCAGGAGTGAGGGTCAGGCAGCTCCCCCCTGTCTGCGAAGCCAGCCTCTCACTAGTAATGCAGGGAGGGAGCTGTCTCAGACTTCACCATCCTCCCCCCCCCTCACCCACACACCATTCACTAGCTGGGACATGGGGGAAGTCAGGAGTGAGGGTCAGGCAGCTCCCCCCTGTCTGTGAAGCCAGCCTCTCACTAGTAATGCAGGGAGGGAGCTGTCTCAGACTGGTATCAGGGTTAGGGCACTGTGTGCAGGAAGATCACAACACTCCTGGTATTAATAGGGATAGGGCACTGTAAGAGATGACTGTAGTAGATTGAATAAAGATCTGATGTTTCTGCTCTCCTCACACCAAACAAAAACAACACACAAGCAGAGAAGCCCTTCTTACAAAGCTGAGCTAGTGAGTTAAGTAGGAGGAAAAGTAAACATACTGGTGCCAGTGTGGCTACTTAAAAAATACACTTACCAACAATCAATTACATATATTTGAACTGTGTACAGTTCCAGCCAGGACCACCTTTCTAAAATGCACAGTGATTGGCAAATTCAACATGCACTAGCATTTCAGGTGCCTGCTAACAAAAATAATAAACAAACAAGTTCTAGTCACGTGAGTGCTGATCATTACATTACTTTTTTTGTCAAGCTTCCAACTGTTTCCATTTCACATCCCCCCAACCATATTGGTAACATCAATAGATAAGAGCACAGCCAGCCAATAGGAATACATACATACATATTCATTCCTAAGTGACCTTTACTGACCTGGGAAGTGTGAACACTTTGTTTCATTTTCTGTTGGTGTTCGTTAGTTTCCAGTTCCATTTCCCATCCCCCCAACCATCACCTCAGTGGTAACCTTGGTAATATCAATAGATAAGAGGGCAGCCAGCCAATAGGAACACATATTCATTCCTAACTGACCTTCAGTGACCTGGAAAGTGTTTATTTGTATCATTTTCAGTTAGTGCGCACTAAATCGAGTTAGTGCGCACTAACGGGGAGTTAGTGCGCACTAACTCGAGTTAGTGCGCACTAACACGATTTAACGATTTTTAACGATAAATCGTTAGAATTTCTATTGTATCGTGTTCTATAACGATTTAAGACGATATAAACATTATCGGACGATAATTTTAATCGTTGAAAAACGATTCACATCCCTATCAGCTGGTGATCCTCTATCCCAGTCTTTAAACTCCACTGCTCCCTAAGGTTCACTCAGACCTCTAACTACTACTACTACTACTGCTGCCTTTCCTTGATGCCCCTTCTACCTGCCATGCCTCAGGAACACTTTTGACAATGACTTCTGCTGATTCTTCTCAACTTCTCCTCCAGATTTCCAACTGCCACTGCTACCTCTCTTTGGCCCCTGTCTTACATTCTATCTCCACTGCTACCTCTCCTCAACTCTTCCTCCTTCCCGTGATCTCCATCTGTCCCTCCCCTTTTCCATCTCTTATCTGCTACTGCTACCCCTACTCAGCACCCCAACTTCCAGTTGCTGTTTCTCCTTGTTCACCATCTTTTCCATCATCTTGCCTCTTCTTAGATCCTCCTAACCTGCAGTCACTATCCTTTGCCCTGACCTCCAGTTACAGATGTCTCCACTCCTCAAGCTCTCCCCAACTTCTTGTCACTAGCACTGCACAAGGGAGAATCTACCACTCATAGCCTTTCTCAGCAGCTGCTGAATCTTTGGCCTAAGCCAGCCCCTACTATCTACCTCCTGTCGACTCTGGTCCCCAAAACTAGTCCCTATTGCCTGATTTACATGTATTCTGATCCCCTTTTCTTTCAAGAGGTTTCCCTGGTGTATATACTCCCTCACAGCACTATGATATTTTTACTAGCAGTCCTTGCAACAGGAAATGCAAAGAAACTAAAATGGCAATTCACAGTAAAAACAGGAAATGACTCTAGAAGCAAGTTTCATGATCAGATACTGGCAATTCAAAAATGCATAAATAATAATAATAAAAAGGCAGATTCTGGATAAGCCAAACAAAAAAATCCCTAGGCTACTAAAAACTGATAGTGCTTCCCAGTTAAATTTGTTTGTATCTGCTGTATAATTAGCGCATGATACATACGAAAGTCGGCAGTGCCTATAGAGTGCATAAGCACCCAGCATGCATGAAAATTGCAAAACACAGATTATGTTTGATTCTATAAACACTCTTGACTACTTCAAGACTCATGGGGCACACAGACTTAATCAGGAACATCTCTCAAAGACATTCGCAAAATCAGTCCAAGCCCCCCCAAACTCAATAACTTCTATTGACCTAGTTCTTTTTCTCTCTGGCAGGTTTAAGGACTTCCATCACCTTTAGAGTGATTGGAAATGTTTCAGTGGGCAGATGGAGAATTGCACTGTACCTAATCAGCTAATTATCCCCTGCTAGGTTATTCTGTCATGTCACAGAATGGTATTCCCTGAAAAGCATATCATGAAACTGAAAAGAACATAACAAGTAAATCAGATTTATTTGATGACTATAAAAGAAGAAACTTATTGGAGTTTTGTCGCTAACACCTACATTAATTTGTTTACTGTACTGTTAGCTCTTTTAGCATATACAAACTTGAAGCATTTATTTTTCTAGGTATAAATTCATTGCATGGATGGAAATAGCTTTTTCTTTCCAGTGTACTGAAGGAGTCTCTCTCTCTTTCTCTTGTTACTTGTGTGGAGGAGCTCCATTTTTAAAGTTGGCAATGGCCTTATTTAATCCGTTTGCTCTGACATAGAGCCAAGTGGGGCTCTGCTGTGTGTTGCTGGCTCCCTTGTGTATTTGGTGGTCCATGGCTGATAGCTAGTGAGATTGATTTTGACTACTGAGACATTCTTTAGTACTACAGAGGACAATTATTTATAGCAGCCGTTTAGCATAAAACAGAAGTGCCAGGTGATGAGCAGATGGGGGACCTGTTGATTTTAGTGCCAGGAAAATTCTCTTTTGAAATTATCTGAAAGTATGGAGAAATAAAGGGAAATCCACATGAGCAGAATATTTTTGTTGCTTTAGTATATTACTTGCTGCTTATTATTGTGCTTTCAGTTTATGAATTCTTTAATTACCAGAATGTAAATTTGTTAATCAGATGTTTTAAAAACAAGACCTTCCACCCAGAACTAAAGGAGCCTACTTTCTGGGACATGCACACATCCTTAATTCACTTATATGCATGGGTCCAAAAAAACTCGCCCCTATGTCCCCCCTGAAATATGTTCAAAATCTGGCCTGGATTGGACAGCAAATATATCTCATGTGTATTTTAGAGTGGCTATCCTGATAAGCAGACTGGCCAGATGGGTTTTGAAGACTTGGTTAAGAACCACTGGTCTACGGGCACAGTAAATCAGTTCTAAATCATTCCTGAAACACCCCATTAATTCAAATGCTTAAATATTTGCACTACATTCCCAATTAGTGTGTAACTTCTGGTTTCTCAAACTGTACTCATGCAAGAAAACTTGTAATCAAAGTCTTTGTTTTTGGCACAAAGATGGGCAACAATGCATCCAGAGGCTGCAGATTCTTCATATCACAACAGACTGGGATAACCCATGGACTTTTTGAGATTATTGCTCTGCATGATGGCAATTCACTTTATGGATACTACTGCCGCTGTTTTACTGTGCTTCAGTAATACTTAGAGAGAGCTTCTGGGACTGCTGAATGTGTGGATTTCTTCCCTTGTTGTTTTTCCTAAGAAGTCACTTAGTACCTCATTCACTATTGGCCCAATTTTAAAAAGGCCACGCACATAAAAACGGGCAGTTACACATGTGGCTGGGCCTTGTGCGCGTTGCGCATATTTTTGGAAAGTCTCAGCCACATGCGTAAACCTTGTTATGTGCCAAAGAGCCGGGCCTCTCCAAAGGGGCAGGCCGGGGAGCGTGGTCTGGGAGCGGTGGGCCGGGACAGCGCCATTAGCCGATGTCCTGGGGAAGCGAGCGATGGCAACTGTAAATGATGAGATTGACATAATTGGCATCACAGAGACTTGGTGGAAGGAGGATAACCAATGGGACAGTGCTATATCAGGGTACAAATTATATCGCAATGATAGAGAGGATCAACTTGGTGGGAGTGTGACATTTTATGTCCGGGAGGGTATAGAGTCCAACAGGATAAAGATCATACAAGAGACTAAATGCTCAGTAGACTCTATATGGGTAGAAATCCCATGTGTGTTGGTTAAGAGTATAGTGATAGGAGTATACAACTGTCCACCTGGACAAAATGATCAGACAGATGATGAAATGCTAAGAGAAATCAGGGAAACTAACCAATTTGGCAGTGCAATAATAATGGGAGATTCCAATTACCCAGTATTGACTGGGTAAATGTAACATCAGGACTTGCTAGAGACATAAAGTTCCTGGATGTAATAAATGACTGCTTCATGGAGCAATTGGTTTAGGAGCCAACAAGAGAGGGAGCTATTTTAGATTTAATTCTTAGTGGGACACAGGATTTGGCGAGAAAGGGAACAGTGGTGGGGCCACTTGGCAATATTTAAACTAATAACTGGAAGGGGAACAAAAAGTAAATCTACAGCTCTAACACTAAACTTTCAAAAGGGAAACTTTGATAAAATGAGGAAAATAGAAAAAAACTGAAAGGTGCAGCTGCAAAGGTTAAAGGTGTTCAACAGGCATGGACGTAGTTTAAAAATACAATCCTAGAGGCATAGTCCAGATGTATTCCATGCATTAAGAAAGGTGGAAGAAAGGCAAAATGATTACCGTCATGGTTAAAAGATGAGGTGAAAGAGGCTATTTTTGCCAAAAAAACTAGGGAGGTGCAGCTGGGACGGATTCGTCCTATTCGGTATTCGTATTCGTCGGGACCCAAATCCGTTGCATCCATTCTCGGGGGACCCCGATCTGTTCATTAGTTACATATGCATTCGTTTCCCAAAAAAAACCCCCATCCCAACCCTTTAAATTTAATTAACTACAACCCCCCACCCTCCTGCCCCCCCCCAAGACTTACCAAAAGTCCCTGGTGGTCTAGCGGGGGTCCTGGAGCGATCTCCTGTACTCAGGCTGTCAGCTGCCAGTATTCAAAATGGTGCTGATAGCCTTTGCCCTTACTATGTCACAGGGGCTACCGGTGCCATTGGTCGGCCCCTGTCACATGGTAGGAGCAATGGACGGCCGGTGCCATCTTGTGCGCCATCTTGTGCAAGTCTTGGGGGGACTCCTGAACCCCCCAAGCACAAGATGGCGCCAGCCGTCCATTACTCCTACCATGTGACAGGGGCCAACCAATGGCACCGGTAGCCCCTGTGACATAGTAAGTGCAAAAGCTATCGGCGCCATTTTGAATACCGGCAGCCAACAGCCCGAGTGCAGGAGATCGCTCCAGGACCCTCGCTGGACCACCAGGGACTTTTGGCAAGTCTTGGGGGGGTCAGGAGGGTGGGGGTTATTCGTTAGTGATACGTTGTATTCGTGGGGGTTCGCCATACATTTCGTGACCCCCACAAATACAACGAATATGGCATATACGTTGCGGATTACCAATACGTTGCAAACGAATGCACACCCCTAAAAAAAATCCTTCAAAAATTGGAAGAAAGATCCATCTGAAGAAAATAGGATAAAACATAAGCATTGTCAAATTAAGTGTAAAACATTGATAAGACAGGCGAAGAGAGAATTTGAAATGAAGTTGGCCATAGAGGCAAAAACTCATAATAAAAACTTTTTAAATATATCTGAAGCAAGAAACCTGTGAGGGTTGACCGAGGGGTTAAAGGGGCTCTTAGGGAAGATAAGGTCATTGCAGAAAGACTAAACAAATTCTTTGCTTCTGTGTTTACTAATGAGGATGTTAGGGAGATACCAGTTCCAGAGATGGTTTACAAGGCTGATGAGTCAGACAAACTGAACCAAATCACTGTGAACCTGGAAGATGTAGTAGGCCAGATTGACAAACTAAAGAGTAGCAAATCACCTGGACCAGATGGTATACATCCTAGGGTACTGAAGGAACTAAAAAATGAAATTTCTGATCTATTAGTTAAAATTTGTAACCTATCATTAAAATCATCCATTCTACCTGAAGACTGGAGGGTGGCCAGTGTAAACTCAATTTTTAAAAAGGGCTCCAATGAGCCTGACTTCAGTGCTGGTAAAAATAGTGGAAACTATTCTAAATATCAAAATCATAGAGCATATAGAAAGACATGGTTTGATGGAACACAGTCAACATGGATTTACCCAAGGGAAGTCTTGCCTAACAAATCTGCTTCATTTTTTTGAAGGGGTTAATAAACATGTGGATAAAGGTGAACTGGTAGATGAAGTGTATTTGGATTTTCAGAAGGCGTTTGATAAAGTCCCTCATGAGAGGCTTCTAAGAAAACTAAAAAGTTATGGGATAGGAGGCAATGTCCTTTTATGTATTACAAACTGGTTAAAAGACAGAGAGTAGGATTAAATGGTCAATTTTCTCAGTGGAAAAGGGTAAACTGTGGAGTGCCTCAGGGATCTGTACTTGGACCGGTGTTTTTCAATATATATATATAAATGATCTGGAAAGGAATATGACGAGTGAGGTTATCAAATCTGCGGATGATACAAAATTATTCAGAGTAGTTAAATCACAAGTGGATTTTGATACATTACAGGAGGACCTTGCAAGACTGGAAGATTGGGCATCCAAATGGCAGATGAAATTTAATGTGGACAAGTGCAAGGTCTTGCATATAGGGAAAAATAACCCTTGCTGTAGCTACACGATGTTAGGTTCCATATTAAGAGCTACTACCGAGGAAAAAGATCTAGACATCATAGTGGATAATACTTTAAAATCATTGGCTCAGTTTTCTGCAGCAGGCAAACAAGCAAACCATGTTAGGAATTATTAAGAAGGGAATGGTTAATAAAACGGAAAATGTCATAATGCCTCTGTATCGCTCCATGGTGAGACTGCACCTTAAATACTTTGCACAATTCTGGTTGCCGCATCTCAAAAAAGATATGGTTGCGATGGAGAAGGTACAGAGAAGGGCAACCAAATACAGAGAAGGGCAACCAAAATGATAAAGGGGATGGAACAGCTCTCCTATGAGCAAAGGCTGAAGAGGTTAGGGCTGTTCAGCTTGGAGAAGAGACAGCTGAGGGGGGATATGATAGAGGTCTTTAAGTTCATGAGATGTCTTGAACTAGTAGATGTGAATCAGTTATTTACACTTTCGGATAATAGAAGGACTAGGGGACATTCCGTGAAGTTAGCAAGTAGCACATTTAAGACTAATCGGAGAAAATACTTTTTCACTCAGTTAAGCTCTGGAATTTGTTGCCAGAGGATGTGGTTCGTGCAGTTAGTGCAGCTGGGTTCAAAAATTGGATAAGTTCTTGGAGGAGAAGTCCATTAACTGCTATTAATCAAGTTTACTTAGGGAATAGCCATTAGCCACTGCTATTAATTGCATCAGTAACATGGGATCTTCTTAGTGTTTGGGTACTTGCCAGGTTCTTGTGGCCTGGTTTGGCCTCTGTTGGAAACAGGATGCTGGGCTTGATGGACCCTTGGTCTGACCCAGTATGGTAATTTCTTATGTTCTTATGTCTACTGCTGCTCCAGAGGAGCGGTAAGTAATAAAACAAAAAAAAGCAAGTTCATAGGAAGGATTTAGGGGGTGGGGAGTAGAGGGGAAGGGAAGAGGGAGGGAGTTTAGCTAGGAGGGTAGGGGATTTCCCTCCCAGTCCGCTCCTTAATTGGAGTGGACAGGGAGGGAACTGGAGGAGGCCCAATTTCGTCGCTGCACGTATTAATGGAAAATTTGGCCCCCTGCACGTGCCGCCAGCACATGCGCACGAGGATTTTAAAATCCGACACGCACATTTGCATGGCCATCAGATTTTATAACATGCACACGCCGGCGCACACATGTTATAAAATCGGCACTTACATGTGCGTGCACCAGAAACCGCTCGGACATGAACGCACGTGCGCTCCTTTTAAAATCTACCCCTTAATGAATCTGTCCTTTAATTTCCTAAAGGATATTGACCTAGATTTATAATTTTTCTATAAATTTTGCAAGAGTAGCATCCACAATAAAAAAAAGGGGTGCTTTTAGGGTAATTTTCAAGATACCAAAACATGTGTTAAAATTATCACACTCATGATATTTTCACATCACAAGCTGAGAAGTGCCCAGACAGGCTTTGTCCATGTTTTGTGTTGCTGCTCCTGGAGAGAGAGAGAGAGAGAGAAAGAGAGAGAGCAAGAGCGAGAGACTGAGAGACTCTTTATAAGTCTCTCAGAAAAGAAAACTATTTTACCACTGTTGAAGGGGCAACTAATTACTCGGGGTGAGGTTTTTGTGGTGGCCAAGTTTTTCGAGGGCAGTTTTACATGCACAGTCAGAGGTATGAACAGCATAGTACACATTAGTGAACATCTGATGTGATTTAGAGTGATGAAAGGTACACAAAAATGAGATTTGTACAAAGTACTCTCGACCTTGGTAAGGGTGCATCAAACCTAGGCCATCACGAAACCTCACCCCGAGTTATTGGTTGCCACTCCTACAGTGGTATAAAAAGTTGACTAATATGTGTGCCTCTCTCTCCCTTCCCCTCTCCCCCCTCTCCCTTCTCCTGCCCAAAATGGGATTTTTTATTTTTAGCGCAAATCCTGTTTCGGGTATATTGTGCAGCATAATGCCAGGAAAAAAGGTGTAGTTATTTCCGGCATTAAAACCTGCAATAACATGCGTTACACTATTGCACACAATGTTAAGCACCCCTCTTTTTAATTTACTCAACTCTAACTCTGCCCAAACTCCTCCCATTAGGGAAAAATTTTAAAATTTGCATACACCTCTCGTGATGCGTTATTTTTCGTGGGTGTTATGGCGTATTCGCTCCTGATAAGTCCCTAACGCAATTTGAAAAATTACCCTGATTGTTCTCAGAATCCTGAGCCTTCTCAGGTATTTGATTCCTGAGAGGAATCTGATTCTTTAACTAATGGATTTAAGACATCATTTTCTGGTCCTTGACCTGTTGTACCAAGAGCACATATTTTTCCCCTTGGGCAGCCTTGCTAGGTAATCACTTGCTTCTGGTCTTCTCCATGATAACTGCTACTCTCCACATATTGTAGACTTCACCAGAACTCTCTCAGGATGGAGCAGTTTCTTTTGAAGAAAGGATAAACAGGTTAGGGACATTCAGCTTAGAGAATAGATGACTGGGAAGAGGATATGCTTATTGGCTTACAAAATAATGAGTGGTTTGGAACAAGTTAATAGGGAATGGTTATTTACTTTTTCAAACACTACTAGAAATAGGGGGCATGCCTTGAAACTACTGATAGAAAATTTAAAACAAATTTAAGAAAGTATTTTTTCAGTCAGTGCATAATTACATTGTGGAATTTGTTGCCAAGTCTAGTAGGATATTTGAGTTTTGAAAGATTTTAACCAGGTGGACTTAGTGGTTGCAGTAGGGAATTGATCTCCCTGTTAGGATTTGCCAGTTATTCCCAAATGACCTAAAATGGCCCCTTTGAAAGACAGGATGTTGGACTCGATGGGCCATTTGACAGACCCGACATTGCATTATTTAAGTTCTCACTGACTGAACAGTAAAAGCCTGATCCCAACCACATGGTGTCTTATTTCAGAAGGTTCTTAGAGCATGCAATGGTTTTTCTAGCTAAAAGCAGTTCATCAACATGATATTCCCATCTAGAATGCATGTCTGAGATTTGATTAGCTGTTCTCTGTCTATATTTCACATTATGAGCCCTATGACAGCAAATAATTCTTCCAGTTCTTTTTCATTTTGGATTATCAGTAATTTTATTTATTTTAGTTAGCTTTGAGATAGGTGTTTTATGGAGACCTGCCATATATTTCCATCATTTTTATTCTGTCATTCAAAAATGAGCAATAACTTGGGTACCAGAGCCCAGGTAGCTCAGCAACAAGGAATCATCAAAGGGCAAACCAAAGGCGTTTCATATGTGCCGCCGTTTTCTTGGCAATTTCTCTGTAGTTCTCTTAGGTTTTATGTTGTTTTTATTCCTTGTACCTCAGAAGTGTGCCTAATTCTCACCCCATATTGTATTAGATATAACTTACTTCCTAGAAAGGCTTAAAGCCTTTGAATCTTATGATATTGAGTGCTAGGTAAGCAGTTTGTTTTACAATATGTATTATAACACAGTATATAAAAAGAACAGTAGAGTCAATTTTTACAATGACTTTTTCAGTTCTATAAACCATAATCACAGCATTTATTATGGTATTTATACCTCACTCACAATAATTACAGCATTTTTTTATGGCATTTATACCTCATTCACATAAACTTTACAATAAAGATTTGAAATCATTTAAAATTTGCAAGCCTACAAAATATATTAAAATCATATATACTTTCAATTTAACATCCAATGTGTAAAACACATATCCCTACACCCAGACACACATCTAACAAATGAAATAGAGATAAATAAATAATACGTATACAATAATTTTCATGTACAAATAGAAACCCGCCTTAAAAGTTCTATTTTCTTGGAATCACTTTCTCTTCTTTACAAGTTTTCTTAAATCAGCATTTTTTAATGATATCTTTTTTAATCAATTGCTATCTCTAGTAGGCCCCCATTTTAAACCGTCTACTGCATTCACTGTATTTCTACCAGTTTTTTCCCAGTTTCCACCCTTTTGGTAGGCTGGTGATATAGGTTACAACGCGTATTGCCATTCATCTTGCCCACCTGTTAAGAGGCTTTTTAAAGTATATTATCTAATTTGTTGGTTTCTGTTTCTCTTCTTACAAATAGAGGAATACATTCCAGAGAACATTATGGCTGCCTCCCTTACAAAGTTTCTAAGCATGGTAACCCTGGGAACAATTATACTGCCTTAATATCTATCCACATTAACATCTCCAAAGGTACTGAAAGTATTAATCCTGGTGTACTATCACTTGATCTCATTAATTCTCAGGCTACTTATTGTAAAATCCCCATTTTAGTAGATCTAATCAAGGACAATTCCTTAGATCTACTGTGTATCATTGAATCAAGGTTCTTATCTTCTGATGTTATGCTATTGAATCAGTTACAACTACCTGGTTATTCTGTTTTCTCTAAACCACACAATACTAGACACAGTGGTGACCTCCTGGTTGTAACTAGAATTTCCCTCAATTTAACTTCCATCTCCACTGTAACTATGGCACCCTTAGAGATGCATTTTTTTAACTTCATCAAAAATTGGAATTTGTCTGACATACTGTCCCCCTGATTACTTAACTGCTAATTGCTCATCTTTTTTGACCACCTGCTTGTTGCAAAAGTTGATATGAAAAACACTATAGTCTTAATAAACTTCAGTCTCCATGTAGATGCCTCTTCTCTTTATTTACCAGCAGTGAATTACTCTTAACCACTATGCCCTCACTTGGATGGTTTCAAATCATTTATTTATTTATATTTATTTATTAGTTTTATATACCGTCGTTCAGTATTCTATCACAATGGTTAACAAGGCATAAAACATTAAAAGAAAACAAATTATACACGCAAAAAGTAAAATTATAAAATCAACACATATTACAAGAAAAGTTAAATTATAAATATAAAAAATTTAAATTAAGTATAATAATATAACCAAATAAAATTATTAATATAAATTAAGATAATTAAAATGAGATAAAACAGACATAAAATAAAATGAGACAAGGTAAGAACTCACTGGTGTTCGAACTTTTCACGTTATTGCTTGCCTTCTACCTATTAGATTATGTTGTTTCATTCCTGCTCATGTTCCTGGTATGCCTGCATAAATAACCATGTCTTTACTTCTTTTTTAAAGGTTTTTAAATTACTTTGTAATCATAATTCAGTTGATAATGAGTTCCATATTTTAGGGCCCGCAATCGATATTGCTCTGGATCTCATATCGCTCAAGTGTGCAGTACGTATTGACAGGACCGTTAGTAATCACTTGTTTGACGATCTGAGGTTACATTGGGGCATATGTAAAAGAATCGCCATGTTCAACCATTCTGTCTGCTCTCTGAATATTGCTTTGTGTATCAGGCAGATTACTTTGTAAGTGATTTGATATTTAACAGGTAACCAATGCAGTGAGATTAGGATTGGGGTAATATGGTCAAAAAAAAATTTTTTGCCCCTGTTCGTATTCTTGTGGCCATGTTTTGGAGTATTTGTAATGGTTGGAGTGTATTATTTGGAAATCCAAGTAATAATGAGTTCTGGTAGTCAATATAAGAAAAAATTAAAAGCTGCAGTACTGTATGAAAATCATTTTGATTTAAAAGTGGTTTCAGTTGTCTTATGGTAAGTAATTTAAAATATCCTTATCTTAATTTTGTATTAATGTGTTTTTTTAGATTTAGCTCACTGTCAATAATAATTCCTAAGTCTCTTGCATCAGTAGTTAGTTTAATGTTTATATTTGGGTCTTCTGTATTTAAAATAGGGAGGTTATTGTCAATATTCTTTCCGTTTATTAAGATAATTTCTGTTTTACCAAAGTTTCATTTTGACATGTACATAGTTACTTCTTTTAGGGTGTCTTCAAGTGTACTCTTGATGGGTATTAATAGTTGAATGTCATCTGTATAAATATAGAGTATAACACTCAAACCTGCTAGGAGATGGCAAAGTGGCAGCATATATATATTAAACAGTGTTGCTGACAACGAGGAACCTTGCGGCACACCAGAGTCTAATCTTTTTCTTCCTGATACTTTAGAATTAATGTTTACTTGAAAAAAGCGGTTATTCAGATATGAAGTGATCCAAGCCCTACACATAGGCTAGGTCATACACTGAACCTAGTCTTTATATGTAGTGAATGGGCTGCTTGCCATTCATCATCGGACTTATCTACTCCTATCCCTTGGTTGGACCACCACTTAATTCACTGTATGTTAACAGTCCGTGGCCTCTTATCTCTGGTCTTCGCCGGAACTGCCAGCCTCTTACACCGCCCGCATATAGAACTGGGGCATCTTGGCAACCGCTGGCTACCTTAGCCTTCTATTCTTACAAATTCCAGTGTTGAAGATATAGTGTTTAGTTGGCAGACCTCGCTCCAATTCGCCCTGGATGACATTGCGCCAATTAAACTGACTTAGGTACCTATGCACCCTGGTACTCTGCTGAATTAAAAATTCTAAAAAGAGAGTTAAAACAAATTGAATGGAGGTGATGGAAAAACAAAAAAGAGATAAATAGAGAAGTCTATCAAGCTAATTTAGCACTTTATAAAAACTACCGTAGACACTGCCAAGAGAATTTTTCTCCCAAAGAATCTCAGTTGTTGCTTTCTACCCATGGCAATTATTTAACCTAGTCTGATAAAAGCACCTCAAAATTGGCCCTTCATTCCACCCTCACTGTCAAGTGAGGACTTTGCTAGATTCTTTAACAGGAAAATTATGAAGCTCACGAAGGTTTGCCAAGTTCTACAAATAGCTCCCGCCCCCCCCATCTCATCCTCTTCTTCTGTTTCTTGGTCTGCCTTAAGTGAAGCTAGTATTGAAAACATCTCAATGCTAGCTCACATAAGGATAACTATTGTTCATTTAACTCGTGCTCTACTGCATTAATCAAGGTTATGATGTCAGATGTGTGCAATTTTGTCATGGCTATGGTTCACTCCCCTTTTACATTGGGAAAAATGCCTATCAATTTAAAAGAGGCAACTGTTTGCCCTATCCTTAAGAAACCAAATGCCAATTCTCTTGAATTAGCAAACTAGAGGCCAGTTTCATCTCTCCCTATGCTATCCAAAGTTATTGAAAAAGTAGTTTTCAATCACCTACAGGATTTCCTAACTGACAATAACATACTTCATGAATCTCAGTTCAGCTTCCATCCACGTCATAATATTGAGACCCTGCTTCTCTGTAATTTTGATATGATTATGGAGGGGTTTGATAAGGGACTTAAATATTTCTAGGTCCTTATTAATTTATCTGCAGCCTTTGCCTCCATAAATCACCATATTCTTTTGGGCCATCTTGAATCGCTAGGTATTGTTTCTACAGTCCTTCACCTATTTTCATCTTTTCTAACAGACCGATCTTACCAAGTGTTTAGAGGCTTCCTCCTCCAATTTTATCTCTTATTACAGGGGTCACTCAAGGCTCCTCTCTTTCTCCTATACTAGTCATTATTTACCTGCTTCTTCTTTACCATATTCTCTCTCAGCTCGATATCTCCTTCAAACTATATGCCAATGACATATATCATTTCTTTTCCCTATCACTTCTACATTTCTGCAGCATTCGACAAACCTTTGCTCTGTTTTTCACAGTTCAGTGATTGGTTATCATGTAACAGCCTTGTACTAAACCTTAGTAAAACTGAGATACTTTTTCTTTCATGGACTGAGATTGATTCCAACCCCACCCACTGGTCCTTTAAAAACGTTAACATTCAAATTAAATCTGAAGCTCAAGATTAAGTTATCTTCCTAGATTCTACTCTCTCTCTCTTCGCCCGCAAATAATCACTGGTTCATAGCTGTTTCTTTAAACTCCAAATGCTCTGCACTAACAATTATTCTTCATCACATCTGATTTCTTTCTTGTCACACAATCTTTAATTCTATCATCTCTAGACTACTGCAATTCCCTCTACCTAGGATTACCTCAGCCTACATTGCAAGCCTTACGGGCCATCCAGAATTCTTCAGCCCATTTGGTCTCTAGGTCTCTTTTACATACGCACATCCCTCCAACTCTAGTTAGCTTCCTTGGTTGCCCATATGCTGGTGGATTAGATTTAAAATCCTGACAT
Source organism: Rhinatrema bivittatum (assembly GCF_901001135.1). Lineage (NCBI taxonomy): Eukaryota > Metazoa > Chordata > Amphibia > Gymnophiona > Rhinatrematidae > Rhinatrema > Rhinatrema bivittatum. The sequence continues at coordinate 126,998,094 of NC_042622.1, read as the reverse complement.
TATTTAAATCTATTAAAGGCTTTCTACCTAGCAGTTTTCCAAAACCTGTCATCTACTGCCCTACCTGTTCCATTCAATCCACATCAAAAGGTCTGCTGGTTGTCCCTGATATTAAAAAGATCCGATTAGCCCAGTGTCGTGACCATATGTTAAGTGTTGTAGGCTATCAACAATGGAATGAACTCTCAGATGTCCTTAATGCAGAAAATGACCTATTGCACTTCAGAAAACTTCTGAAATTGTTTCTGTTTTCTTCTGTATTTCCAGTCTAATTTTCTCTTCTTTTCACTTTCATGCTTGGCCAGTATGATACATGTGGTTGAGAATAAGCCACCATACCGTGTATGTATGCTTTTATCCTGTCTGTTTAAAGTTACAGACCAATATTGTATTGAGTTATGTTTCTTTTAATACTGTGTGTGTGTTTATTTTAACCCATTGTGATCTGTGGATTGGCGGGCTATACATTTTATCAATGAATAAATAAACTTGTCCAGGAATCCTTCCCCCACTACATAATTTCTATTACCTATCAAACTTGGAAGACAATGTACCAAACTGCACTAACGCTTTCACACGTGTTAATGTGCATAAAAAATGCTGTTAGCTTGTACAATCTGGTTTCCTCTCGTTAACAACTCTTCTAACCTGAATTAATTAGCTCACAAGAATTTTAACATAAAAACCTATGCTAATGAGATACTGAGATGTAAAACTATGAAAAACATTTAAATGATTGAATGAAAAATCATGTGTATGTCATTAGCATGGGCCATTAACACAAGCTAATTAAAGCATGTTAACAGCTAATATTGATACACACTAATGTATTGGCCTCATGGTTCAGTATTTGGAAAGGTCTAGTTGAGCAGATGCAAGAAGTGTGACATCCATTCATCCAAAACAGGATCATTTTTTCAAACTATTAATATGTCTCCCCCTTCCTCATCTGCTCCCAGTTTCCCCTCTTTATAAATTTCCCATCCAAGATAGCATGCTGGGACATGAGGGTTAGAGGGAAATCTCCTTCAAGAGTAGTCCTCAGTATTGCTCTTTAGCCAGTGGGAATTGTGCTAGTAGCAGCAGCAGCAGCCATCTCCCTACTGTTCCCCAGGCTCAAGCAAATCACCTCCTGGGTGTTCCAGTGCCCTGCTAGACCTGTTAGACAGAAACCTCATAGTAACATAGTAGATGATGGCAGATAAAGACCAAATTAACCTATGCAGTCTTCTATTGAGAATCTTTCACTTGGTCTAGAGTCTCTTATGTTATAGTGTCCAGTACTATGGCCTGAGACACAGTGCTGGCCCTCAAATAGAATCATCTAGTTGCATTATCTATATAAAGCATTTAATATTTATAAGTGGGAGATTCCTGTTTTTGGAACTATTAGACTACAGATTAGCTACTACTGGAGTATGGAATATTATTAAGACTGATATTATGCAGGATTAGAAATAGACATGAAGGATAGATTATGGCAACATGCTGGCTGGCTATTTTGAGCCTTCTAGCTCAATTTAATGAGGTTTCCTCCTACTTTGCTCTGTCACAGAAGGAAGGTCAAAGTTATTCATTACTGCTGACCCACTCCACATGGCTGCTCTAACCTGTCATTGCATCATGAGGCTGCATTCTGTTTCAGGAGACTTGATTTTATGAATCAGTAAGAAAGAGGAGCGTATTTTGAAAGTGGCCTGCTGGGTTGTTTTTTTGAAGTCCCCACATTCTGGAGTGGGATATCTTCACTGGCGCATTCTTCATTTGGGCACCCTGCTGGCTCCATCACAGGGGCCCTCTTTAGTGTCCCTTAATCTTTTGCAAGGAAATTCATTTTTGTACTACCTTAGGCAAGTTTTCAGATCGCTGACAGTCTCATTTATAGTGGCCATCCTCCTCACATCAAAGACATAATTTTCCCCCATTTTTTTTCCTCTGGAGTAAGCAGAAGTCTGCCTTCTTTGGCCTCCTCTTTCAGATTTTGAGTCAACAGGCCCATTTGGATAAGAGGTATGTGTGCTTCTTGCCAACAAGCCCACCATATCAGATAGAGCTGCCAATTGCTCTCTTATCTGAGACAATTCCTCCTTGGACTGGGGTATTATTTCCAAGGCACAAGTCTGAGCTCCTGAGACTCTTTTCAATTCTTTTTCCTCCAGCAGAGCTTCTTCTTCTCGAACCTCCCTAAGTACCAGGGGGTGTGAAGGAATGACTTGCCCATCCATTTTCAGCTTCAGTTTCAAAGCTGCTTGGTTCTGTCCTGGAACCCCTTTCAATGTCTGATTAAGGCATACTTTGCTTCCTGAGGCTTAATCCAACATTTCAAGATAATTTGGTGTAGCATCTTATCCAGGCGACATATATATTCTGACAGCTTCAGCTGATTCTGTTGATAAGTAGGAACTGGTACAACGGATCAGTGGCATCTTCAGTGTGACCGCATATATCAGTTAGAACTGATAGGCAATCTCTTGCAGTACAAGAGGGATTTCCCTGTTTCAGAGTTCTCATAACATTTGCTACTGGACGTTTCAGATCCTGTATCACTCTTTGTCCCCTTCAGAGGCTCAGAGCAATTGCATTCCTCTAAAAACTGGCTTACCTGAGCCAACCAGGGCTCAAACTCTTCTTCACTAGTGGGAGTGGGAGTTTTCCCAGAGAACACATGGAGCCTCTGATGTCCCAACCCACTGCCTTCTTGGGAGGGTTTAATACACTTCTCTACCAGGGCTCCCAAAACATTTATGACATCTGCTGTCACCATAATCTGCTGATAATGAAGGAGAGCACAGCAGAGATAACGTCTTCTGCTGTTTTTCTTTCCCCTCTTGCCCAGTTCTTGAATTTGTCCATTAAATCCAGATCCATGTTTGAGTTGGATTAATAATAGGTAGAGTCACTGTAGCAGCTTCACTCTCTTAAGCCACTTGCAAGGTAGAAGGAACCTGTTGTGGATCTAAGGTTCTCCCTACTTCCATTGGTAAATAAATAAGTGGCCCTTCAGCTTTTATTTTTTTGGCTCTTATTATCACCCTCCCTCACTCTTCAACACAGTCATTAGCATGATATTGCATGGCCTTGTCTATATTAGTGCTCTCATAAGTAGCAACAAAATACTTTGTGGGGGGTCAAGCTTCAGTTCATGACTCCATGCTAGAGCAGAGTTGGGGTCCATAGTTAGGGAGTTAGCCATGACTAGTAACTGATATAACAGGGACAGTCAATCCTGGGCGAGCCCCGAAAATATAGCACCACCTAGGAGTGTGGCCTGTGTGGTAATGCTCGCCCCTCTTTGAATAGACTTTGGAGGGGTACTGTCCCTGTGAACCAACCAAACACACTGGAATAGAAAAATGCTGCTTCTGAATCAAAAGCTGTGCATAAGCAAAAGATTAATTACATATACTAGTGCTAAAATCTATAAACAGTTTATGCTGCTTTAGAGAAACCTAAACCATGCCACACACACTTCATAATGAGTTTGCACAGTTTTATATAACATTCTGAGCTGGAAAAAAAAAACCCCAATCATTAAAGTAGTAACATTTTATATTTGCTAATATCCAGGTCTGGTATACCTTTCAATGATCAGTGAGCTCACTATATTTCCTCAGGGGTGGGTATACCACTCCACTAACTGCTGGGCCTAGTATTGTTCATGCATAAGCAGAGACAATTGCTTCCTCCCCTCCCTTTCCACAGGAATACACTCAGGAGTGACTCCAGGAATTAGCAGCCATGTGAAGGGTCCTTAACCGTCTGGCAGATCATAGTGTAGAACAGGGGTCGGGAACCTTTTTGGCTGAGAGAGCCATGAACGCCACATATTTTAAAATGTAATTCCGTGAGAGCCATACTAACTACAACCACCCACCCTCCTGACCCCCCCCCCAAGACCTACCAAATTAATTTACTACAACCCCCTACTCTCCTGACGCCCCCCAAGACCTGCCAAATTAATTTACTACAACCCCCCACCCTCCTGACCCCCCCAAGACCTGCCAAAAGTCCCTGGTGGTCCAGGAGCGGTCCGGGAGCGATCTCCTGGACTTGGGCTGTCGGCTGCCAGTAGTCAAAATGGCGCCGATGGCCCTTTGCCCTCACTATGACACTGGGGTCGACCAATGGCGGCAGTAGCCCCTGTGACATAGTAAGGGCAAAGGGCCGTCGACGCCATTTTCATTACTGGCAGCCGACAGCCCTTTGCCCTTACTATGTCACAGGGGCTACCGACGCCATTGGTCGACCCCAGTGACATAGTGAGGGCAAAGGGCCGTCGGCGCCATTTTGACTACTGGCAGCCGACAGCCCAAGTCCAGGAGATCGCTCCCGGACCGCTCCTGGACCCCCGCTGGACCACCAGGGACTTTGGCAGGTCTTGGGGGTCAGGAGGGTGGGAGGTTGTAGTAAATTAATTTTGGAGGTCTTGGGGAGCGTCAGGAGGGTGGGGGTTTTTGTTAGATTTTTTACTTTTTTATTAAAAATGTGTCTGCGAGCCAGATGCATCCATCAAAAGAGCCACATTTGGCTCGCGAGCCATAGGTTCCTGACCCCTGGTGTAGAACAATGCTGTAGCAAACAGGATGAGCAAAAGGAGAAGTTCTTACACCCCTAGGGTTCGGTGATGGGACTGAGGAATGAAGGAGTAACAGTTAGGCAACTCAGACATGGGTTGGTTTGTAATGCCATGGTTTATAGATGATCAGATGGTTAACTTTCTTTGTTATAATGAGTAAATTCACAAGAGGATAACAGCAGCTCAAAAACAAAGATTAACCCAGAGCCCTGGGCTCAATGTTTATTCCCTATTCCTGGGCCACCGAAGTACTCACGCTTCACACCAGCGAATCCGGAAGTCATTTATCCACGGCTGGAGAGGCAGCAGAAGTAGATTTCTGTACAGATCTCAGGGATCCAGTAACTCTTCTGCAGCTGCCTTACTTACACTGCTTGTTTGTTTTGAGTCTTGATACAACTCTTCTGCTGAAAGGGCAGTTAAAGCAGCTTCTAGAAGGACACCAGAGACTCAGAAATATGCTGTCTGTTTGTTCTCTGTGTAAATGCTCAAACTATGCAGGGAGATCACTATCCAGATCTCTGCATAGATTAGCAAACCTTTCCCCAGGCAGAGCAGCCTGTTTTCTCTCCCTCCCTGAGTCTCTCTTGAAATAAACAACAACCCATCAAACCACTTTCAAAAGACTCTTCTCTTTCTTATTGGTTCATAAAATCAAGCCTCCTGAAATAGGATGCAATGACTTATGATGCAATGACAGATTAAAACAGCCATGTTGAGTGGGTCAGCAACAGTGAAGCAGTTTGACCTTCCTTCGTGTCAGAACCTACAGAGCAAAATAGGAGGGTACTACATTAAAAAATTTTTTTGACTTATATCTAATCTAAGCCAGTGAGAGAGAGCCCCAATTTACAACATTCCAAGATGCTTTAAATCTGTGATATGCACTCTCAAACGGAACAATTAAAATAACTGACAAATGGCACTTTCCTATGACTGTCAAACACAGAAAAATATGAAAAGGCCAAATGAAAGTGACTTTGAAATGTACCTTAATGTGCAGAGCATTTCCAGTACCGAAAAATACCCCTTAAAAAGAAAACCTTTTAAAATTATAGCTTATAGAGAATAATTTTCAAAGGGATTTCCTAAGGTAATTAAGGAGTTTCTTGGGTAAATCCCTGGGGATGAATATTGCCCTTTCCTCAGTGGCTAAATTTAACTGCCCAGTTCCATTCATGGGGTGGGAGATTTGATTTTCAAATCCCTGCATGCAGTTTACTCTACAGATTCTGCCCGCATTAATAGAAGGAGCCTGCCTTGCTGAAAATTGACCCATAATGTAGTCCTGCAGGGGTTCTTCATAGCAGTCAGAGTCCAACAGTGATGTTCTCGCTTCAGTTCTCACTTCCATTCCTTGTGTAAGACACCCCTCTTAATAAAAGGGACCCTCTTGGGACCTTATTAATACACAATTTATGTGATTTATTTTTCTGATTCAAGTTCCTGGTAATTGTTGTGCTGACCTGTCACTCAGCTGGTGAGTGAGTATAAATAATTCAAAGAACTCTCACTTACCAATGTCCAGGACAAATAGTTACTATCCTATATTATGCCTCCCTCTCCTGACGCCCGCTGCCTTCTTCTCTCCCTCCTCAGAGTAATTCCCAGATTCACATGACTCCAGTCTCTACAAATCTTGTTTCCTAGTCTAGCACGGCCATGCTTTAGTAACTGAGGAATAATCAGGAATGGACGAGTATTGCTGTCTCAAAGATCTCATGCTGCTATGTTCTAATGATTTACTTCAAAACTGCCCTTAGATACCATACTAACTGGTTGTAGATGGAACCCATCCATTTTCCTTTGTATAATAGATGGTGCATATTTCAGTAGAATGGTAATATGGAACTGTTCCAGTGTGGGTTCTGTTTTTTTTTATTAATTTTATTTAAAGCTATGGTTTGACTTAAAGGAACATTGCTTGAATGCATGCACAGCACTATTTAAAGAACATTAGTAAAAAAAACAAAATATATAAGAAATCAGTTTTGTCAGACAAATTTTTTGTTTTATCTTCCCTTCCAGTTGCTTTTTAATAACCTAGCTTAATGTTGGCCAAATCTGGATCCCAAGGGCTACAAACACATCTGGTTTTCAGCATATCTCCATTGCTCTTGAAATATGCTTGTATAGAATTATTCTAAAAGTCAGGTGAATGTCCATATTTTGATGATCCTAAAAAACAGACCTTTCTGCAACGATAAGGTAGGATGAACAGTCACACATGTGAATGAAATCATCCGATGGTGCAGACACAGATCTTCTGACCAAGAATTCTTTGAAGGTTCTTCTGGGCATATGTGGGATTTCCTGTGCAGTTGCCACCTCGTGAAGCCTCTTCAATCCTTTGAATCCATGATGATATTCTTCCATTTTCTCTCATGAGGTTTATGCTGAAAGAGAAATTTTCATTAAGTTTGCTTCTTTTCTTCTTCTTCAATCCTTATAGCATCCCTTGATCTTGTTCTGGCATTTTCTATGTTATGGTGCTTTTTTAACATGACCGCTTGTTCCCTAACTTTCCTTCATTAGTGTTACATGTTCAGTGGCCTCAGTCAGCCCTTTTTTCCATTAAACTTGTTTTTTTTGTTATTAATGTTTTATTGAGTTTTCAGAACATGGAAGAAACAGATACATTGTGCAATAAAGCCAATACAACAAGCGCGCTCAAAACTACCGTGCATTAATTGCATCCTCGTTCAATACAAATCGAGCAACTAAATAGATAACAAGTTCCAAGTTCCATGTTCCGTGGTTCATTACAGGCCCTTCCCCCCCCCCCCAAACCCCCAATTTTCCGGTGCGATACCATGGATATCCACAGATAACATGTGGTTAACAGATAGGCAAACAAGAGTCAGGACTGAGATTTGAAAGCATAAAAACATAAAATCGTTTCACTGACAGCTTGGAGTAAAAGCTGGATAAGTGCTAAGGGTCGAGGATAAAGTATGGCCTATCTACATCATATCCAATATCTTTCTCCGCTTGTGATGAGAAATATAAATATATTCCAAAACTCTCGTACTCTCACCTACAAAAAAGTTCTTGTGAACTATCTTTTTTATTTACATAATTTAATAAAATAAATTAAGAAGAAAGAGGTAAGTTTCATATTACAGATGCATGCCTCCGCGGCCTTGCATTCTTCTTGTAGTATAATCATTAACTTGCCTCCTTCCTCCTTGTGTCCATTTTATTTATATTAGAAATAATTTTTAAGAAATATTTTTTTAAATAATTTTTAAGAAATATTTTTTTGTGTTTGAAAAAAACAATTATAATCTCCACCTTGCATAGCCGGATCATTCAACTTTTTTCAAAACTTTCCAGGCTTATGTTGAATAGCTAAATTCTTTTATCCCTATGCTCGAGGAAGATTATATTCAAATCTCCATTTTAATCATCTATACGCCATCTGTTTCAAATTTCCCTAACGGGGATTTTTCTGTGAAACGCCAATTTCTGACACAGCTGCGTTTCGTTCTTCCTTCATCAGGGGAGTATGTCCATTCTTGTTCTTGTTTGTTTCAAAGTGTTTCAAAAATTCGTGACTTTTTCATTCCGATTGTCTACGTCCTCTCTCTCAGGCTTACAAACTCTGAGTGGCGGCGTTATTTTTTAGCGTGTTCACTATGCTTTAAAAGCTAATCAGCAGATCGTAAATCAACCAATGGTATGGAATGCGTATTGCGTGCTACGTCATGTTCACAAACATTTATTGATTGGTGGTCTTAAAATTAAAGGAGCACTTGTTCCAATTGAACATATGCTGTTTCTCAGTCTGTATTAAATCAGGCTCGCCCACTCTACTTCTTCGTTTAATCCTTGCGGTACCACTGTGTTCAGTTTAAAAATCCATTGTTGCTCAATATAATTCAGTCTCTTCTTTCCATCTCCTCCTATGATCGTACTTTCAACCTTATCTATGACCGTCCATCTGAGCTGATCAAAAGTGTGTCCGTGCTCAATGCAGTGCTGCACCATTGGTGCTTCCACAGTTTTCGTATTTAATTTTGATCTGTGCTCAATTAATCGTGTCCTTATGGCTCTTGATGTCCTGCCCACATAATTTTTAGGGCAGGGGCACTGAATCAGATAGATCACATTTCTTGATGTACAATCAGAGTTTTTAATCCTCTTTATATAATGTCCTGTGACGGGATCCTTCCATTCACTGCCCCCAATGGTGATATCACACATATCGCAGTGTTGGCATGCCTTATGATGTCCTCCTAGAGATTTTTCTTCCATATCTCTAATGATATCTGCGTGTACCACCATATCTTTTATATTGGAGCCTCTCGTTGTGGCTATCAATGGTAATTCTCCAAAAGTTTCATGTACAGAGAGAATGGGCCAATGTCTCCATATGGAGGCTATAATGGATGCCGTCGCAGTGCTTTGAGGTATAATACAGGTTAGCCTGCCTTGTTCCTTGTTGTTTTGGTATTGGAGCAGTTGATTCCGATCAGCATATTTTGCTCTTTTATATACTCTATATATGATCTTTTTTGGATGTCCTCTATCCTTAAATTTATTTTTCAAATATTCCGCTTGTTTCTCAAATTCTTCTTTGGTGGAACAGATTCTTTTGTACCTAAAAAATTGGCTTGCTGGTAATCCCTGTTTCAAGGACATAGCATGATGACTGTGGTATTTTAGTAGCGTGTTTCTCTCTATTTTTTTATGCTGAACAGTTGTTTCAAGTGTTTGTCCTTTTCTTTGTATCAATACATCCAAATAGGATAATTGTTGTTGACTGCTTTCTGCAGTAAACTTCAAATTCACGTCTACAGTATTTATCCACAGTAAAAATTTGTCCAATTCCTCTTTAGATGACATCCAAATCAGAAAGATGTTGTCGATGTATCGACGCCAATATTTGATCTTAGACCACCACTGAGATTTGTAAACATGTAGTTCTTCAAATTGTGTTACATAAATGTTTGCCACTGAGGGTGCTAACGACGACCCCATCGCAATTCCATGAGATTGGTGATAAAATTTATCACCAAATCTAAAGTAATTGTTGGTAAGTACCAATTCCAAAAGTTGATGTAAAAATTGTAAGGGTATTCGTTGCTTCCTTTCTTTAACCAGCTGTGTCATCACAGCTTGTATGGCTTGTTGCTGCGGAATCTGCATGTATAACGATTGGATATCCATTGTTATCAACCAGCATTCTCCTTGAGTGAGCTGAACGACTGCAATTTCCTTCAAAAATTGTATTGTGTCTTTCAAATAGGATTTCGCTCTGATCACTATAGGTTGTAAAATTTTGTCAAGTAGGATCACCGGAGGCTCCAACACTGTATTACGAAGTGAGACATTAGGTCTTATCGGTGGAGGCATAATCTCTTTATGTACTTTTGGCACAGACTATATCGATGGTATTTTAGGCTGTGTATTTTGCAAGAATTTTTTCTCTTTAGATGTTAAAAAAGGCGCTTCTTCCGTGAGATCCTGAATTGACTCAACCAATCCTTGGGTGGGATCCCGATCTAATATCTGGTAATATTTCTGATCTTCTAAATGTTGTAACATTGTGGTTCTATAGGTAGTGATATCTTGTACAACGATTGCGCCCCCTTTATCTGCCGGTTTGATTACCAGCTGGTGTTCATTGGATAAATTATGGAGAGCTATCCTCAATTCCTTTGTGAGGTTATGGTATCTAGGAGTTTCTTTCTTTTCCATAATTTCGAGATCCCTCAAAATCATGTGTTTAAACGTGATGATATGTGGATCTATGGGGCCCTGGGGCACCCAGCGTGATTTAGGGCATACTATTGAAAAATTCGAGGAGCTTGGAATCCCTTCTTGAGAGCTGAAGAATAATTTAACTTGTAATTTCCGTATAAATCTGTGTAACCAAATACGTGTATCAAAGGGTTTATGAAACTGTGTAGGGACGAATGAACGTCCATTTTCTAATACTTGTATCTGATCGTCAGTCAGAGGTATTTTTGACAGATTTATCACAGCTGAAGATCGTTGCTCGATTTTTTATTTTTGTGATACTGCTGCCTCGTCATTCTTCCTGGCTTGTCGGCAGTGTCGGGTCTCAAAGATTTTTTTCTTTGATTGTTGGAATTTTTGCCTAAAAAATGTTTTGAATATCCCCCTTCAATTTCCGATGATTTCTTATTTTTGTTAGATGATTTAACCGGTTCTTGTTTATCCTCTTCGGTTTCTCCTTCTTCTGAGCTCCCTGAACTTTCTCCAGATGAAAAATTAAATTTAACTTTTTTCCGTTGTATTTCTCCTTGTCGGGTTTTCCAATTGTAAACTCTGTTATTTAAATAATCTGTTTGATCCCGTTTAAACGTGATGATATGTGGATCTATGGGATGTGCTCTTTTTTTACCCACCACTTGAGGGCCAATATTTTGCGGACATTGTCTGCCGCCATGTGTTGGGGGATAAATCCAACCTGATCTGAATGAACAAGACCAGGGAGATATCTATTTAGTCATTGTGCTAAGATCCATGCCATTATCTTTAAATCCTGATTAATCAGAGATATGGGCCTATAAGACCCGCAGAGAGTCGAGTCTCTTCCCGGCTTAGGGATTACTGTAATGCCTGCTATGTTGGAGTGCACATGAAATGATCCTCCATCTCTGATGTAATTGAAAAGAGACACCAAATGGCCTGCCAGTTCGCTGGAGAGTACACGATAATATTCCTAGAGAGGCCATCCAAACCCGGTGACTTCCCATTTTTTAAGTGTTGAATGACGTCCCACACTTCCACTTCCGAGATAGGGGAGTCCAAAAAGGCTTTCTGATCTTCAGTTAAGGACGGCAACATCACTCCTTCCAAGTAGTCCTGAATGGCGGAGTCCTGAATGGAGTCATCTTTACTATATAGTTGGGAATAAAAATCAACAAAGCTCTTCCTTCAGTGCAGTGGTGATCAGTCCGGTGGTACATTTTATCTTTGGTATCATACTTTGCACAGTTCGAATCTTCAACTGACGGGCCAGCAGCTTGCCAGCTTTATCGCTGCCTTCAAAATAGGTCTGTTTAAGTCTTTCCAACTGAAAAACCGTCTTATCAGCGTGGAGTTGCAGGAGGCATTGACGTGCGTCCGAAAGTTTAGCGTAGATTCTTGTGGAGAGGCCCTGCATATGTAGTTTAGATAACTGAGTGATCTCAGTCTGTAAGGCAGTACATTTAGCTTCCCGCTCCTTTTTGAGAGCCACTGCTCTTGCAATACATATGCCCCGAACAACAGCCTTCGAGCACTCCCAGACAGTGCTAGCAGGTATTGCTGGATCACAGTTAAGCGAAAAGTATTCGTGCATCTGAGAGGTAAGCTGGTCTTTAAGGGTGTTGTCTTTTAGTAGTGAGGCGTTTAGCTTCCAGTAGGTCAACACCCCCACTGATTCACCGTCCTCCACGTCCAAGGTAATTGCCCTGTGATCAGACCAGGTAATGGGGTGTATATCTGTGCCCGTGACCCTAGGCAGAAGACATTGGTCTAGCAAAAAAAATCAATGCGTGAGTAAGAGGCAGGAGGATTAGAGTAGAATGTGTACTCCCGTGCCGATGGATTTTGATGCCTCCACACGTCTGACAACTTCCAGCAATTCATAAGAGAGCGAATGTTAGATCTCGGTTTAAGTCCCGTACGTTGCTGTTGCTGGCCTTGAGGGTGGGAGTTGTCAAATTCGGGGCATAGGGTGATGTTAAAATCGCCCCCAGTGATCAAAAAGCCTTCCACTTCGGCTGATAGTAAGATCTGAATCCATTTCCAAAATGCGGTTTGATCTTGTAGAGACGCATAAATAGTGAGCACAGTAAATAAGGTGGAACCTAGTTTAAACTTAATAAGGACATAGCGTCCCATAGCATCTGTGCACTGGGTTATCAGCTCGAAAGTGACAAAGGCGGAAACCAGTATTCCCGTTCCCGCATACCTGGCAGATTTGTCAGCAGCAGCCATGAACATTTGTGGGTATTCCTTGAATCGTAACAGGTGTTCATGTCTCTTACGTAAATGGGTTTCTTGTAGAAGAGCAAAGGACACCTTTCTGGTCTTCAGCTCCCTCAGTAAAAGATCTCTCTTCCTACGGGTGTTCAGTCCCTTCACATTAAGAGAGAGAAAGCGGATCATAGGGTGTAAATAGGGAAGAATATAGCTTTACTCTCACATCAGGCGATAATAAAAGAAAAGGAACAGCATATTGTGGCCTGAAAATTCCCCACCCCCGACCATAGTTCTCCATCAAAATTATAAGTCCACATGAAATCCCCAGTATAAAAGCACACCACCGGAAAATAAAACCCCCAATTCTGAATCCCAACATACTCCCCACCGGATTCCCTCCTATGGGGTGTGGACCTCGTGATCCAATAAACCTCACATCTCCCTCCTCCTCCCATTTAAACAAGTGAATCAACAATTTAACAGTGTATAAAGCATTTGACAGTGAAACTCAACGCATTTGACAATTTTCAACAGACTTCCGTGATAATATCGCGAAAAATAATGTCATACATCACCCCCTAAATGTGATTGAGAACTCAGATAAGAGAATTTTCACACAGTAAATTCAGTATAGTCAGCCCTGATCCGAGAGATTGCTATTAACTTGTGTTGCCTTCGCTCGGGTGTTGCGCCTTGTCTTCCCCACCAGCTGCCATCTTGGCCTGCGGTCTACGGGTATAGATCGCTGTGATTGGGAGGGGATGGGAAGTTGCAGCTCTAGTCCAGCCTGTTCAAAAATCTTCACAGCTTCTTCCGGCGATTTCAGCTGGTGTGAGGTTCCTTGATGCTGGAAGGAGAGTGCGAAGGGGAACTGCCAGCGATATCTGATCTCCGCGGTTCGCAGCGCCTGGGTCACTGCCCGCAATGCATACCGCTTCTTTAGCGTGCTGGGAGCTAAATCTTGAAAGAATGAAATTTCCATAGCTCTCCATGCCCAGCTACGCTTGGTGCGGGCTATCGTCATTATTTTTTATTTTTGGGAGAAACGCAGAAAGTTAATAATAATATCGCGAGGGAGTTTTGGTCGGCGTGGCCCGAGCGATCTGTGGGCCCTCTCTATTTGTAAGTCAGCATCATTAGCGTCCCCATCCAGGGAAGTTTCTCTCGTTTCGTGTGACAGAATAAAGGTACAGAGTTCTCTTGCAATAGATAGGCAGACCCCAAATTCAGACGTATTTGGGACCCCCTTTATTCGTATATTTAATCTCCGATTGCGTTCTTGAGGTCCTCAATTTTATCACATAAATGGGTGAGACTATGTTGAACTTCTTGGCTCGATTGCGTCAGACCCTGAATAGCAATCGCGTGCCCTTCAACTGTAGTATCCATGTCATCTACCCTTTGTCCCAGGGCCCTCATTTCTTCCCTGGTCTCAGCGAAAGAATGAAGCAGCTCGTCCTTATGCTGCTTCATTTCTGCCCTAAGTTCTATGAACCAGTCTCTGATCTGAGTTTTGGTAGGAAGTTCGTCTTCTATAGACATATTCGCTATAGCGTGGGGCGGAGAGAGAATTGGGGCCTCCAGCTCAGCGCCGTCGGTCCCGTCTGCCATATTGTCCACACGAGGAGGGCCCAGCTCCTGCAGCTCTTGTGCTGCTTTAACAAACGAAAACCGCTGCAACTTACTGGGTTTTTCTTCAGTCGCCATCCTGACCTGGTACTATGGCCTGCCGGCACGATTAGGGGGGAATCGAGCGTTGAGATCCTTCGATATTTGCGATTGGTAGGAGAGAGACCCGGGAGCACTAGGCTCGTGCAGCCATCTTGGTCCGCGGCGAAACCACGCCCCCTTCCATTAAACTTTTGACTTTTGAATTCACATTATTTATTTTTTCATACAGTAGCTGTGTTGGATTCATGGACCCTTGAGCCGGCTGAGATAGATGAAGACTCACCGTGGGGAGGCCCACTGTGGATGTCAAAGCTGGGAGGTGGCACGGAGCAGGAGACCGGAGGGATCTTCACCACTGGAAGCTCGAGGTACCCCCAGGAGGAGCGTGTGAGGACCCTTGCTGCTTGGATTTACGTGTGGTCTCCTGAAGGCCGGTGTTTGAAGAGGAGTTCCTGAAGATTGAGAAGAGAAGGGCCGAAGCCAGGAGGCCAGCTGGGACTTCACCACTGGAAGCCCGCGGACCCCCTGAGAGAAGCTCGTGAGGATCCAAGCCGCTTAGACTTAGGAGGGGCCTCCTGGATGAGAGCCGGAGTCAGGAATCAGTGGGGCAAAGCCAGAATCAGAAACTGTGGATGAGCCATGGTCATAGGCAGTAGTCAGAAGCCGAAGACAGACGTCAGAAGTCAGAAGCCGGAATCAGAAGCCAGTAGTCCAAGCCTAGGTCAGAAGCCAGTAGTCAGAAGCCGAAGACAGAAGCCAGTAGTCAGAAGCCGGAATCCAAAACCAGTAGTCCAAGCCAAGGTCAGAAGCCAATAGTCAGAAGCCAGGGTTGATAGCCAGAAGGCAACAGTAGCAACTAGTACCTCTCCAAGAGAATGAACCTTGTTGCAAGGCAAGGATCCAGGCCTAGCTGCAGGGTTTAAATACCCCTGCAGCGTCTGATGTCATCTGGGGCCGTCCTGCCTGTTCCCGCGCTGGCCGCTTTAAATCAGGAGCTCCTGCGCGTGCGCGCGCCTAGGGGGTGGGGCCAGCCATGATTGATTGGCGGTGTCTCCCTCAAGGAGGGAGCGCCGCGGGAGAGGCCCCGACGGGCCCTGCTGGCCAGAACGGAGCGACAGCAGGCCGGGCTGGCCCCGAGGTGAGTAGAGGGACCGGGGCACGGCCCAATACAATAGCAAGCTGAAAGAAAGTCTAGTGGTTTTGAATTTCACCCCGGCTGCAATTGCAAAATGTGCATCATGGGCCATCATAAAATTTGCATGTATTGTTTGTGGCTAAAACAAATATCTCTGGTTGTGGCATCTGCTCAAAGATGTCACCCAGGGCCATCATGCTTTAGTGACTGAAGCTCATGGACATCCTCTCTGCTAAATAAACATCTGGAGGTGCATTTTCAGTCACTGTCCAGATAGCAAAGTTAGGGGGTCATTTATCAAAGTGCTATATGGCGTTTTCGCATAAAAAAATGCCATTAACGCATGTGAAAGCACCATAACGTTTGGTGTGATGCAAATGAGAAAAAGGGGAGGATATTTTGACCAGGCTCACAGTTTTGTGAAGCTGTATTGCATGGCTTTAACTGCACCTTTTTCATTTGTGTAAAGCCATGTGATAGGACTTTATTTTGGTTGTGATGGGGAGAGAGAGAGAGAGAGAACACCTAGCCATAATGCCTTCACACTAGATTAGTATTTATATCTCTATGGGAGGCCCACCTATTTATTTATTTATTATTTATTTAAAATGTTTATATACCACACAATAAGGCATTTATATGTCCGTCTAGGTGGTTTACAAAAATACAAACATAATTTAAATCAAAACAATGGTAGAGAGTCCATCAAGCTAGGTTGAGAGAACATTTAACAAATCTCATCTTTGGGTGAGTTTCCTCACTCCGGAGGTCATCAAATCTTCACAAGAGAGCACTGTTCTGTCTCACTTTGAATGTCAAAGTGGCCCCTAACCCCTACACTAATACCTAAACCTCACCTCGAGTGACTAGGTGGACCTCCCATAGAAATATAAATACCAATCTAGTGTGAGTACATTATGGCTAGGTTCTCTCTCTCTCTCTCTCTCTCTCTCTCTCTCTCTCTCTCTCTCTCTCAATAAAGTCCTATTACATGGCTTTACACAAATGAAAAAGGTGTAATTAAAGCCATGCAATATGGCTTCATGAACTTGGTCACAAATCTTGCTCCAAACTCCTCCCTTTTTTCTGATTTGCATCGCACCATGCATTATGGTGTTTTTGCAGGCATTAAAGGGGCTTATCGCATACGAAAATGCCTTATAGCAATTTGATAATTGACCCTGTTAGCCAGCTAACATAACTCCTTCCCGAAATGCCCCCAGAAAACCCCTAAGTTATCTGGCTAAATTTAAGCGAGATAATAAGATAGCTGGCTAAAAAATAGCTGGCTAAGGGGGTCATTTTCAAAAGGGATTGCATGCGAAAAGTCCTTTTTCACGTGTGATACCTAGATCGGGGCGGGTTCTGGGCAGCGTCCGCACCAGAAGGGGAGGAGTTGGGGCGGCACTGGGGCAGACGCCATGAAGACATCATTGACGCGAAAAGGTAAGGGCCCTTTTCGCCACCAGTTTCGCGCCCAATAGCACCACCTTTTACGATGGCGCTATTGGGTACGAAAGCCGGCAGCGATTGCACCGCGGAGGTGCGATCACTGCCGGCTTTCCCAGGCCCGCCCCGCTTCGTCATCCCGCCCCCCCGTTATCGCTGGATTTTCTAAGGTCTGGGACCTTAGAAAATCCAGGCCCAAGTGCCCAAATATTCATTTTGCCAGATAACTACTGAGTTATCCGCATACCAGGATCTCTCAAGATTTGGCCTGGAGACTTCAGAATTCTGAATTAATTGTCGGGTTTCTAGGCCACCACTCAAAAACTCAAGCTGAGTGCCGCAGAAGACCCAGAAGAAGAAGCGGCTGGAGCAGCACAGGCTTGAAGGATGATGAGCGTCTGCACCTGTGCTACAGGAAGATGAGGACGAATGGCAAGGCCATGCAGCAGGCACAAGATGAGCAGAAGCATCCGCTCCCCTCACAGGGAAAAAGAAAACTGCATTGACCCTTCTGAGCAGATGCAGGAAGAGCAACAGCATCAGGCCCGCGTAGGGTCAATGAATCAAGGACAACATGGGCCCGAAACTGCAGAAGAAGAAGAAGATTACCATTGATCCCGCAGGTCTAGGAAAGGAGTCATCTCCTGTAGCTAATAGAGACTGAGGTGAGAAGAGAGAATGAGTGTACATGTATTTATTTATTTATTTTAAGTTTTTTTATACCGATTTTCCTGCATAAAATGCATATCAAACCAGTTTACAATGAAACAGAATGAGCAGGAAGTAAAATTCCTTAGTCTAATACATTTAAGCGTCAATAATGAAATAATTTTAAACAAAGCAAAAAGCTAAATAACATTAATAAAAGTTAAATTATTAACATAAACATAAATATAATTATATTAGAAGGAGCACAAAGGTTAGCATGAAGGGGAGCACAAAGGGGAAAACCCCTTTGTCACGCCCGGCACGCGACGCCTGGTGTAATTGCGCCGTTAATCGGGTCGCCGCTGGCTGTATATGAGAAAGAGAGAGTGCATGTGTGTGTGGAAGAAGGAGAGAAGTGAGTGAGTCTGCATGTGTGTGGTGAATGAGGAGTGAGAGTTTGTAAGTAAGAATGAGCATGTATATGTGAGACAATATGAGTGAACATGTGGGTGTGTTAGTATGTGTGTTAGAGAGAAAGTATGTGCTCATGCTACCTCTGGCCCTCACTCCCTCTGGCTCCCCCTCGGCAATCTTAGGGTGACAGGAAATCAAAAGTTCCCAGGTATGGTTTATCTGTCTAAAACCATCTGAATATGGACCTCTTGGTCCATTGACTTTGGCAATCAGCAAAGAGGAATGGTCAAAGAGTTGAGAGTCCATAAGCTATTGCAAATTAGATTGAGAGTTTATTAAGCCTCAAAGACGTATCAAATAATAATATATTTGTAATCACTTTCACAGTCCCCCATCATGAACCATGTTTCGATTGACAGTGTTGGGAGGGACCTCAATCAATATTCTGTGTGTTACACAACACACAATTGAATGGTTGAAGCTCATCAGCCCCTTCAAAAAAATGTAGCAGATTACGAGGCAAGATTTCCTGTGTCCCATTAACTCATGTCTATCTATATAATATTATTGTTTAGAATAGATTCTTTGAGTTTTTCCTGGCACTGACATCAGGTTGACTGGCCTATAGTTTCCCAGATCACCCCTGGAGCCCTTTTTAAAACCTGTGTTACATTGGCCACCCTCCAGTTTTCAAGTACAATATAAAATTTTAATATAAATTACTAATAATACAATAGGTCTGCAGTTTCATTTTTAAGTTTGCTCTGAACTCTGGAATATAAACCATCTGGTCCTGGTGATTTGCTACTCTATTGTGGTAGGGCTATGCCAGTTACTGTTACCCTTAAATGAGATTTGAATATTCAGGGACAAAAGTAGAGGTTTGGTATTTTTTAGCCCTCACATGTTTGAATCCCCATCTGTTTGGGGGTATGGCATCTGGGGTATATAACATTCAGGAGCATGCTCTGTGCTTCAAGGGTTGGAACAGTGATAGCACTGAAGGATTGAAGAGAATAAAGGAGCTAGAGTTTCAAAGAGACTGTAGGAGGAATAGGAAATCTCCCCAGGATTTTAACTATTCTTGTGAAATCTTTTGATCCCTCAGGATCTTAAGAAAGGAGAGTGGAGTTTGATTCACAGGGTCTCAAGAGAAAAGTTGATTAGTATTTTTTGGATGAGCCTTTGCTCAGCATGTTTTGCAGTTTACTATTCATGGACCTCTGACTGAGATTTTTGGATTTTTGAACTTGACCAGTCTAGGGGGGAGGGGTGTACCCACCAGCATCCCTGAGGATTGGGGCCAGGATCTTGTTGCTTGAGCAATCTGAATAAGCATGGGTAAGAAGAAATTAAGATATTTGAGGATAAGGACTCAAGGGCTAACTGCTATTGAGTATTTCCTTGTGGGTACAAGAGTTGAAGAGCTGATTAAGGTGGAGTTTGTGGATATTGTGTATTTTGGGATTGTTGCCCTAAAATTTTCTTGTTTGGGGATATTTTTCTACCTGTTGGTTACTTTTATGCTGGAACATCATTCAAGTTACCTTACATTACAAGGGGCAAATTTCTTCTCCATGGATCATGGTGCAAGGGAAGTGATAAGGAAATCAACGTCTAAGATGGATAAACTGACCATAATATTCATTACTATTTTTTTTCTGATGCTGTTTTTGGCATTGTAGCCTGGATTATTCTTTTTAAATTACAGTAAAATCTATTTTATTTGAACACCACCTTTGGACTCCAGTGAATATTTATCCAAACTTTCCTACCCTAATCACCAGCTGAATTGTTTGGCTGAACATTGGTGTGAATCCATTTATATAGTCTTGCTGCTGTTATTGGCTTCCTTACTTCTTCTCTGGAATATTTGGCACCTATTAGTGGTCCTCTCTCTCGAATGTGAGTATTAAGAGTAAAGAGTGGTAGAAACACCAGGGGCCCTGGAAGATTATTCTTCCTCCTCATCCGAACTGAGCCTGGACCGTAACACCCCAAGCTAAGGCTAACACACCAAGAATGCTATGTTACAGTTTGTCAGTCTGACCTATTATATCTTCTAGGTTTATCATGATTTGTTTCAGTTACTCCGAATCATTACCATTAAATACGATTTGCAGGTATCTCCCGAACATCTTTGTCAGTAAACACAGAAGCAAAGAATGAAATTAGTCCTTATGCTATAGACTATCTTCCCTATGTACCCTGTTACCCCTGTTCATCTAATGGTCCAACTAACTCCCTCAGAGGGTTCCCGCGCCAGATGGACTTGAAAAGGGTTTTATTATGAGTTTTTGTCTCCAGGGCAAGCTTCTTTTCAAATTCTCTTGTGCTTGTCTTATCAATATTTTGCATCTAAGTTGCCAGTGCTTATTCCTATTTTCTTCATTTGGATCCTCTTTCCTTTTTTTTGAAAGAAGCTGTTTTGCCATGATAGCCTCTTTCACCTCACCTTTTAATCATGCAGCAGTCATCTGGCTTTTCTTATGCCTTTTTTAATACGTGGAATACATCTGATCTGGGTTTCCAAGATAGTATTTTTAAACAATGTTCTTGCCTAATATAAATTTTTAATCTTTGCAGCTGCACCTTTTAGCTTTTTTTTTCTAACTATTTTCTAAATTTTATCAAAAGGAAAAAAGAAAAAAATAGATCAGGATATATTGAAAAATGAATTGCAATACCTTTTACTAGGCTAACAAAAGACTAATTCATGGATATTGTAATGCATGAGCTTTCAAAACCACACAGGCTCTTTATTTAGCTTTGGAAGATGGTCATTTTGTTGTTATAGATTTTTTTTTAAATTAATATTGAAATTTTTAGACAAAAGGTTTCAGCAGCACTATGCATATTTCAGAGCAGATTTTCAGCTCACTCCAAAAAAAAAAAAAAAGCAACAGGTCTAAGACAATGGTCCCCAAATATGTCACTCAGGGACTTCTGGTTGCTCAGGTTTTTGGGGTACCCACAATTAATGTAAATGAGATAAATTTGCATAATGCATCCATTGTATGCAAATTAATTGTGGATATCCTGAAAACTCAACTGGCTGGGGGTAGACGTGAATAGTTATAAGGGCCTACTGCTCTAATTGTTTTGAATTTGTTGTTTAAATGAAACTCAGTGAACTCTGCTGTGTAATGTAATTATGATGTCTCTCAAAGGTGCTCTGCCTCAATTGGGAATAAAGAGGTTTCCTGTTCATAGTTTAGACTGGGGCCAAAAACATCTCAGGTTTTCCTTAGTGTGTTATGGGTACCCCAGATTGTTCATGGAGGTGCATCACACCACATAGAGGATCCTCAGGGACATATGATATTTATATCTGACACAAATTTACGGTCCTCCATGCTGTTTTATTTTTGGGGCCTTGCAACTTTCTCCTGCTCATTTTAGGCTTCCAGCCAAATCAGGGCCTGCCTCTGCTGGCGCTGTGGTGCCATGAGCCTTCATTCACAACTACCCAGCGGATTGCCCAATTCCATTTAATGAGTCCAAAACAAATCTGTTTAACCACTAGTGGGATGGTGGTTATGGGGGACAGAACTGTTTTTAACAAATTGATTTAAAGATTATGATGAATGGCTTCTACAGGGCCCCTACAATTTTGTAGCTTGATGAGCTCAGCTTTGATTTTCATTAGAAGGACCCCGTAGTTCATGAATTGTGCCCCTCTGAGCACATTATAAAGTAATGCTAAAACATTATAATCTATTTAATCAAATGACAGCAAGATGAAAACAGAGCGAGAACACCATTTTCAAAAAACACAAAAATCAAAGGATCAAAGGTAATATTTCGAACACAAGAAGAGTATGTGAAGATATCCCATTTCACTAGCTTACCAGGCCCAACAGGATAACACTTGCCAAGTTATTATCCACCTCTATCTTTTTAAAGTAAAAAATTAAAAAATAAAACATTATTTTTCAATTTTTTTTTTAATTTTCCACTCTCAAAAGATAAACAGAAAGTTGATGATTGCTTGGGAAGCTTTGTTATTGTGCATGTTGGAATTATTGTTTTGTCCACCTTTTTGGTTGTCATTGTTACTCTTTTGTCTTTGTTATTTTTACATTTTTATGTACTTGATAAGAATAGAATACATGAGCTTTGAGCCAATGCACTGGACAGACAGAGGTTTATCAATATTTTACAATGCCAGTGACCATGTTCAAACAGTACTGTAACTGGTGATAACCTTTACCCCTTCAGATGACAGCCTGAATTGAAGGAATAAAATCTGAAAGCTCCTGGATAGAACTCAGACTTCCTTGTAAAACTGAAGGGCTTTTGTCTATAGTTTAGTAGTCCTGGCTAGAGTGAAATCTGAGAACTGCAGGTCAGACTGTAGTACTGGAGTTACACACTTTCTAACAAACATTTACTCACTCTGCAGAAATTGTTGAGTGCAGTACGTTATAGTGCCTGCTTCAAAAATCATATAGTAGGTTTCTGGAAGAAATGGCCCAGAATATTAGTGTTTCTACTATATCCTAGGTGGCATGACATTTTCTGCTATTGTAATTATTTTGGCTGAAAGGAAAGAGTTGATTCCATTCCAGTTACCCTCACTTTGCAATCCTGAGTAAATTAAAAAAGAGAACCTGCGTTCCAAAAGTAAATATTTGTTCTTGTCCTAAATATGAGGGGTGCTTCGATCCCTCGCCAAAAAAAAAAAAAAAAATAGTCCTTGATTTATTTGTCATCTTGAATCCAGAATATGTTCAGACCCTCCCTCAGGTTTTCATTACCCGGAATGCTGGAATTAGTCAGTTCAGCCCTATAAAAATTGGGCTGAGCATGTGCAGAAGGTACTTGTCCTTTTGCTTTTGAAGGAGAAAGAGATTTTATGCTATTGGAACCTTTTAGGCCCCATTGCCGTTGTCATAGAGACAAAGGCTTTTCTCTTGCTAGTACCCTCACGGACCTAGGAGGAACTATCCCTTGGAGAGAGCAGTGAAATAAAGAAATTTTGACCTTTTTGAAGAAGCTCTTTGAGCTTTTCTAGACTTTTTTCTGCTCAGGAGGAAGTCAACCCTGCCTGAGGAGAATAGGATAAGATATTGTTTGCCATGCTCTGGTAGTCAACTGGAGGTTTTGCAGTGGCCCATAAGAGAGAAACATGTGAGAAGAATTTTCCAGGGAAACATTTTTGCACCAATGTCCTGTCCATCAGTAGAGAGTACCAGCTGAAAGACTGAGATATGTCTAACTACAAAGAGCTCACTTTTCGGTCACCTAGAGCTATGGGGTTTCCAAGTGTCCCTTTCAGTTGAGGAGCAGGCACTTTGGACTTATTATTATGTACAGAAATTCTGGATCTTTATTTTTGCAATTTAAACTTTGGACAATTTTTCTTGGCTACAGTAAAGTTTATTTTGAACACCCGCCATCTGTATCAAGCTTGTTTCTTCCTTTAAGGAGTGTCTTCAGGCTGGGATATCTGATCTGTGAATACCAATATGTGAGAGATTTGAGAGAGTGTGGAAAGGACCCTACTCCCATGACTCTAGGGCCCTGAGCTTGTCCTCCTCCTTGCCGGTAGAATCCCCGCACCTCAGTGGGCTGCTGTGGAGTTTGTATTGTGCTAGACACAAGAAAGGAGATCTGGTAGAGACAGTGGTACTGTGGATTGTAGTGTGCCCCCTGCCTTCTGGGAGGTCCTCGGAGAGGAGGTTACATATAGAAGATTATCAAAAAGAATTTTTAAAACTGTTTGTTTCACAAAGCTTGTTGTAGGTCTTGTTTGTTTGTGATGTTACTATGTTTTATTTTAACTCACTTAGAGGGGTCATTTATTATAAATTTCTCCCATAAACACAGAATGGGAGAAAAGCCTTAGTAAATCAGGCCCTAATTAGAGTGCTATGGATATAAGAATAAATAATTAAACAAACATCTCTAGATCTGAACCTCTTCACACTGAAACATAGAAACTGATTGCAGATAAGATTTTATTTCATTCTTTTTTTACTTATGTGATTTATTTTCCATCATCTAGTCTGCCCATTCCTAATGCAATACCACAAAGCCTACCCAGTTTCACACTTTTCCTGCATATCTAAGAGTTCTAAGGATCCCATCTGCTTATCCCATGCCTGTTGGAATTCTTTTATGGCTTTGGCCTCCACCTCCTCCACTCAGAAGCTATTTCATCTATCTACCCTTCTGCCTGTAAATAAATATTTCCTTATGTTACGCCTGAGTCTATCCCTTTTCTCACACCATACCTTCTTGTTGATTTGAAATCCAGTTCTAGTAATAGAATTTTCCATGTTAATAGGCTATTACAGGATCATTTTTTAGAATTTGCCCTCTCACTCACAGTGTACTACCTCTGGTCTGTCCACTCTGCAATAACATCTTCTAAACTATGCTGAAGACGCACATAAAGGGCTAAAGAAAGAAAATATTCTAATAACCTTACAGGCATTGATATCTGTCCAAGACCACAGTCATTTCTCAATGAGAGTATAGACCCAGACCGTAATAAACAGGTTGGATTCTTTGCTATTATTTTTATAAGAATATAAGATATGCCATATTGGATAAGACCGAGGGGCCATCAAGCCCAGTATCCTATCTCCCACAGTAGC
This sequence comes from Rhinatrema bivittatum, assembly GCF_901001135.1. NCBI lineage: Eukaryota > Metazoa > Chordata > Amphibia > Gymnophiona > Rhinatrematidae > Rhinatrema > Rhinatrema bivittatum. The sequence continues at coordinate 126,973,655 of NC_042622.1, read as the reverse complement.
CAATCTTAGTCATCGGTACCTGGCTAGTACCCAAACATTAAATAGATCCCATGCTACTAATGCTGTTAACAAGCAATGGTTATTCCCTATTGATTAATAGCAGTTTATGGACTTCTCCAGGAACTTATCCAAACCTTTTTTAAACCCAGCTACATTAGTTGCCTTAACCACATCCTCTGGCAACAAACTCCAGAGCTTAATTGTGCATTGAGTGAAAAATAATATTCTCCAATTTGTTTTAAATGTGCTCTCAGGGCTGTGTTTCCAAATAGGTTTGTTTTGAACACACAGTGACAGGAATGAATCTCTTTCATAAACTAGAATATGTTGGGAATGATCTCAATCTCTTAAATTGATTGCTAGAGCTCTTCTTAAAACTAGCATTATGCTAAAGAGACTCCTTCTGGAGTTCATAGGATGTAATATGTAAAGGCAACATATAAAATGTGACAGGAAATTCTTTTCAATCAGGCCACTGGTGCCCAACACAATTGGGACAATTTCTGTATCTTTCTGTCACATTTTCTTGGTCATTGATTTTTGATAATTAAAGATCTTCTCTTTCTCTGTACAGAGTAGTTACTTAGTATTGAGACTTCTATAAGGAATGCTATTCTTGTGTTTTTTTCTTCTTTAACGCAATGCATGGTTTTCTTGAATCAAGCTTTTTATATATATATATATATATATATATATATATATATATATATATATATATAGTTGGAATGAGGATGTCCCAGGTGATCACAATTTCTTCATTCTCTGCAATTTTGTCAGGGTCGTGATCCCAATGTTTTCTGGTACAGTGATGTTATAGTGTTTACACAGTTTCCAGTGGATGATGTTATGTCCTTTGTCAAGGGACTACATAACCTTGAAGGAACAAGGGATCCTCAGTCATGTCAGTTTGTCTCAATTTGTAACAAATAGGCAGTGGCAGCAGCAGTAGTACTTTCCGACAACAAATTGTTTGACAAACGTGCTTGTGAATTGAGATGGCAGTGTTTCAGCAGAATTGCTTCTGAATAAATAGTTGAAGCAGCTTTCACTTGGGGAAAGAAGGCAGTGTAAAGGGAGAAAGTCCTAATAATGAACACTCCACTTACATCAGATCAGTAAACTACTGACAGCAATTCCTCCAAATATAAACGTTCTGCACTAGAGAGTTTATAGGCGGCAATTAAATAGTATCCAGATAGTCTTTTTAAAATGGGAAGTCCATCTCAGACTTTAAGGCAACTGATTTTCTAGGCAGATAATGGTAATCCCCAGTCTGAACAGTAGAAGAACTGTGAGCCCGTTATAAGAACATAAGAAATACCAAGTCCAGAATCCTTTCTCTGACTGTGGCCAGTCAAGGTCATAAGAACCTGGCAGATCCCAGACAGTAGATTTATTTCTGGTTGCTTACTTCCAGGGATAGCAATAGATTTCTTTAGTTTACCTGGCTACTAATGTTTTAGGGATTTGTAACCCCACCCTGGTGGGCCTGTCCTGCATGGATGGGGCCATAAAAGACCTTAGGGAGTGGATTCTTTTTGTTGTGGGGGGAGGTTAACTTTCAGGGCCCAGTGCAGTGGTGGCTTCCTCCTTACTGAAATTTCCCTGGGGAAGGGGTAATTGCTTCACAGTGTGCTGTGTGCCAAAAACCACGCAGAACACACTCGGTTAGTGTTCAAAATAAAACTTTACTGTTCAGAAGTTAGGTGAATAATGGTACAATAATAAATATGAAGGGATGTGTGACCTCTACCTCATGGCAAGATAAGTACTATTTAAGTTGGAGTTTCTCACGTTATTGGGATTACTAAGAGTGATCACTAGTGCTCACTGGACTGGACTGTTTACGAAGTTTTTCATGAAAAGTTAGATATAAATGAATAATAAAGTAAAGTGGACTTTAAACTAAGAGCAGCTTTGGGATGTCATAAGCTATTTGAGTGTCAGTCCCACAGATATATCATAAAATATATAAATTTAAAAAATATAATCGCGTTGAAATAAATGACCAGTTGACCATATATTATATCAGTTGAAGTATTTTCTCAATAGGTCTCTGGATTTCAGATATTTGGGGATTTTTTTGCATTTGGCAATAAATATGAATCCAGTACCACAGACTTTTTTTCTCTTGATTATAGTCTTTATCCTCTATCTGTGCAGGAATCATTTAAACAGGCAAGGGATCTATCCCCCCTCCTGGATTAGGTAAAGAGGTGGTCCCAGTGGGCAGAGTAACCCTAAGATGGTTGGGGAAACCCCTTCCAAAGATGGCCAAGACTCCTGGTGAGTGTCATCAATGATTTTCAAAAGTCTCTTACCCACAGTTAGTAGATCTCTTCCTTTTAATATAAAAGAGATCCAAGCTGGAACTGTATATTCAGAGGTCCTTAGATGGGTAGGAGGAGGGGCAGAAAAGCACTTCCTCCCAGATCTTCACAAAACATTCGCTTCCGGTCCCCCAAAAAGGAAATAACACCGGAGTTCCCTCTTGCAATGGGCCACCTCCTCAGAGGGCAGGTCTTCCCTATCCCTGTGTGTCTCAAACTTGGGGTTCCTTGTTCCCTGAATCCAGGAAAGGCCCAGATGTCCAGCAAGGCTCCTACCCCTTAAAAGTTCAAAATTTCAAAAAATTCCCATGAGGAAACCCTTATCCACCAGGAAGTGGACAGGCAGGGAAATCCCCGACCTCACTCACAGACTACCAGCAGGGAGGGCCAGAGTCCCAAGAGTAGGCCCAAAATCAACCTAGATAAAAATCTCGAACCCTCCTCCTGCTGCAGACTTATACTGCCCCAAGTGCTCTTGGCAGAGCACTGCTATAAAACCTCTGAAGTGGGGCGTCCATTCCAGCACCCTCAAGGTGAGGGATTGCACATGAATGGATCCTCCCCTTATTATTCTCTCACTACCTGCAGTACCATGACATGTCCCAGCATGGTCAGGTTACAGAGATTTCATCCAGTAATTTGTGTATACTTCTTTTAAATCTGGCTATGCTACTTGCCTTGATGATGTTCTATAGCAACAGATTTCACAGCTTAATTGTGCACTGAGTGAAAAAGTACTGTCTACAATTTATTTTAAATTTGTTGATTGTTAGTTTCATAATATCCCTTTATTTTAATATTTTTGAAAGGGTAACTAACTGTTCTTTATTTACCAGTATCAACCAACTCATGATTTTATAAACTTCTATTATGTCTACTCTCAGCCACCTCTTTTCCAAGCTGAAAAGCTCTATCCTGTGTAACCTCTCTTCATAGGGGCGTCATTCCATCCCCTTTAACATTTTTATTGCCCTGCTCTATACATTTTCTAGTTCTGCTATATTTTTTTTTTAGATGGGGCAACCAGAACTATACATAATACTTAAGGTGTAGTCTCACCATGAATTGATACAGAGCTAATATATTTTATGTTTTGTTCTCTATTCCTTTTTGAATCATTCTTAACATTCTATTTGCTTTTTTTGACCACCACCACACTTAGATAATTAGATCTGAGGATTCCAATGTATTTGCCACAAGGACTCCAAGGTCCTTTTCCTGGGTGGTGACTTCCAATACGGAACCCTGCATTGGGTACCTGTAGTTGGGATTGATTTTTCCATTTGTGTATCACTTTGCACTTTTCTACGTTAAATTGAATCTGCTATTCAGATGCGCAGTGTATTAGACTCACAAGGTCCTTCTGCAGTTCCTCACAATCAGCTGCTGTTTTAACATCTTTGAATAATTTTGTGCATCTACAAATTTGATCGCCTTACTTGTTCTCTTTTCCAGATCATTTATGATTATGTTAAAACAGATGTCCAAGTACAGATCCCTGTGGCACTCCACTAATCACCTTACTCTATTTGGAAAACTGACCATTAGTCCTACCCTCTGTTTTCTGTCCTTAACCAGTTACCTATTCACAATAGGACACTGCCTCTTATCCTATGACTTTTCAATTTCCTGCAGAGTCTCTCAACCTTTATCTACATGTTCATTTACACCTGTGTCTCTCTATATGGCCAGATATTTTGTTTTTAAGAATAGCTTCTATCATTTTGCTCAGCACTGACATTAGGCTCACTGGTCTATTGTTTCCTGGATAACTTTGAGGACTTTGCTGGTACTGAGGACATTTAATTTGTGCTGCCAGGAAGAGAGCAATTGTGTCAGAAAACCTTTTCACACTGTGGGAATAGAGGGACTGTGACATTAGCAACTGTTCTGCTGCTGCTGTTACAAAATGGATGCTCCCATCTGCAATGAGGTGAGCTCTACAGAAGGCCTTATATACATTTTTTTAAAATTTGCTGTGTCACTTTCAGTACTGCTGTATAACTTGACAAAAATACATTTTTTTGACCAGAAAAGTCAGATTAAGATTAATAACCTTGTTTTTACTTGGATCTTGGAGGCACAGGGAGATAAAGTGACTTGCCTGAGGTTACAGGAAAAGCCAGTGCTAGAGGAGAGTTGAGCTCATGTGCTAGGACTTTTACTAAATAATCATCCTATGTTCTAACCTCTAAACTAGCCCCGTCTTTTCCCTTCCTTCAAAGGGAAAGAGACTGATTGAGTTATATCAGACCAATTATAATAAATACTGGGCATTTTCATTTGAATGAATGGACATAAGTTTTGATTGTAATATCCACTTTCTAGGCTTTCACGGGCACTACTGCTCTGAAGTAGAAGGTCAGAGTTAGTGGGGAGAGTATTGTCAAATGCAGAAATGAGATGAATATTCTATGGCTTTTTTCCTTTCTTCGTTAATTGCCCAGAAGCTGTATAAATCATCTTTAGTTAACTACTCTAAAAGGCAATGGCAGCCCTTTTAAGTGGATCCATCGCATTCATTGTTAACCATGCTCAGCATGTCCAAGATCCTCAGCACACAGCTGCTAGATTGATCTTAAAAAAAACCAAAACCCTTTTACTAGTTTGAAGAAAAAAAAATTCTTTAAAGGAAATCATATGTACACTAAAGTGCAATGTGAACTGAAATAAATGTCTAGGAAAGCGTCTTTAGACAAGATTCTGGATAATCTTTAATCTCTGTGATATGATTCCTCTGATGATCTGACATAGAACAGTCTTATCTGCTTCCTCCTTCCCTCCCCCTACATATACCATACCATTTTGTGTCACTTATACTGACCCATTGTTCCCTCATGGTACATTCTTGTCCCACTAACTCTGATCTTGTGGTCACACTAAATATTTTCTAGTCTCCCTGAGACTCCTGATCCCACATGCTGTGGGTCTTGATTCATTCATTCTGTTCCTCTTTTAGACACAACAAATAAAGAATCCAAAATAATCAGGAAACCACTGATAATATAAAAAAATTAAGATCCTGTATATATATATATATAGTGGGTCAAGGATTATATGTTATTACTCAAAGTGACCTCATATAACGTGCCCAGGAGGCTACAGGCTCAAAAAGCTTTCAGCAGCAAGGGCCTTTTTAATCATTGGTCACTGAGAGATTTTTTTAACAAGTGCTCCCTTGTTCAGAGCTAAAGAGAGGTACACTTATCTTATGAAATGTGTTGCAAGCTCTCCAGTCCAAATTTTACTGGTAGTGGCCCACGAGTAAAGTCCATGCATCAAGGGGAAAACCGGCTGAGTGAAGGAATCCGACGATGTCTGACACGCGGTGTTTCGGAGAAACCTCCTTCTTCAGGGAGTCGGATATTATTCTTGCCGGCACAAGGAATTCATGAAAAGTTCTTATGTCGCTGTGACGAAACGTTTCAAAAAACACGTTGCGCGATGCTGGTGAGCTATCTGCTGCCCCGCCATGAACAGTCTATCAGCATGATGTTATCCTATATACTCCTCTGGTATTAGGTGGTGTGATTTCCATTACTGTCTCAGATGCCCCCCCTGGATCTCATATAGAATGATATTCTATCACTCTTTGGTTCTTATCTAGAGCAATGTGTCCTCATTCTGTTGATTACCTCTTTTCAAGAGGTAGCAGGCAGCCAGTCACTCACTCTGACACTCCTTCCATTGTGTGATCACACTTCTTCCTCTAACACTTCTTACCAGTCTCTTCAGAAGTTGCCCCCATTTCTGGCCTGGGTTGCTCATCGCCTGCTGCTCTAACCACTAGGCTACTCCTCCATTCTAATGATGACTACTTGCAACACTTCTTCTCAGCAAGGGTAGTGGGGGTGCTACTCAAGGAGAGAAATACTAATATTATATACAGTACACTGGCTCCTTCAAGTTTAGGCAGATTGTCAGTTAATACAACTCTATAGGTCAAAAACAAACATTAACATTTATTTACAGAATATCCAGTATAGAAAAAAATTAAAGAAATGAATCATTGATCATTTGTACAGCATACAAATTTGTGTGATAATTTTTCTGATTATTAAATGAAACTGTTAATAGATTCCAAAAAGAATCTATTTACAGTTTTAACCATAGTGTCACTGTATAAAGGAAATAGATGTTCCTATACGTACTTCTCCACCACTAGACTTCACTACACATAGCAACCCTCTTTAACAACCCCCTTAGCAACCCTTTTAATGGAACCCTTAGTTCAATTACTAGAGGTTCAAGTTTCAAAGATCTGCTAAGATAACTGGTTAATTGAAATTGCTTGTTTTTAGGTGAATTAATGGCAAACCTAGCCAGTTAGATTTTCCATTGAAAATTTTCTTAAATCTATTCAGAAAAAATTTGACCTAACATAGTAACATAGAAGATAATGACCTTATGGTCCATCCAGTGTGCCCAGTAGAGATGTGAATCGTGTGATCGATCGTCTTAACGATCGATTTCGGCTGGGGGGGGGGAGGGAATCGGATCGTCGCGGTTTTGTTTTTATAAATATCATGTATAACGTAAATCGGGGGAGGGCGGGAAAACCAGCACACTAAAACATCCCTAAAACCCACCCCGACCCTTTAAAATAAATCCCCCACCCTCCCGAACCCCCCCAAAATGTCTTAAATTACCTGGGGTCCAGTGGGGGGGTCCCATTGTGATCTTCCACTCTCGGGCAACGGGTGCGTTGATAGAAATGGCGCCGGCGCTACCTTTGCCATTTTGCAAAATGGCGCCGGCCATACGGCAACACGATTCGGTGCAGGAGGTCGTTCCCGGACCCCCGCTGGACTTTTGGCAAGTCTTGTGGGGGTCAGAAGGCCCCCCCAAGCTGGCCAAAAGTCCCTGGGGGTGCAGCGGGGGTCCGGGAGCGATCTCCTACGCTCGTGACGACGGGGGACAGGAAGCAAAATGGCGCCGGCGCTACCTTTGCCCTGTCAGGGCAAAGGTAGCGCCGGCGCCATTTCTATCAACGCACCCGTGGCCCGAGAGTGGAAGATCACAATGGGACCCCCCCACTGGACCCCAGGTAATTTAAGACATTTTGGGGGGGTTCGGGAGCGTGGGGGATTTATTTTAAAGGGTCGGGGTGGGTTTTAGGGTTGTTTTAGTGTGCCGGTTTTCCCGCCCTCCCTCTTCCCCTCCCCCTTCCCCCGATTTACGATTTTTGACGATAAATCGGGGGAATTCCTATTAAATATCGCCTCTAACGATTTTTGACGATTTAAAATATATCGGACGATATTTTAAATCGTCAAAAAATGATTCACATCCCTTGCCCAGCAAGTTGCTTATGGGAGTAATTGCTACTCTGAGCCAGTTACCCCCATGCACTCCTTTTTTCATTTCTGACATCCCATACCCTTTTGGATTCATTTACTGTTTTTATCCTTACCACCTCTTCCAGGAGGGCAATCCAGGCAGGCATATACCACCCTCCCTGTGAAGAAATATTTCTTGATGTGGGTTCTGAGTCCCCCCCTGGAGTTTCATTTTGTGACCCCCTAGTTCTACAGTTTCCTTTCCAATAAAAAAGATTTGAAATTCATGCATCTTTAATATCTTTCAGGTATCTGAAGGTCTGTGTTTTATCTCCCCTGCACCTCCTCCTCTCCTCCAAAATATAAATATTTAGATCCTTCAACCTCTCCTCATAAGTCTTCTCATGCAGACCCCACACCATTTTGGTTGTGTTTCTCTAGACTGTTTCCTTCCAGTCTCTATTCCTTTTGAGATATGGTCTCCAGAACTGAACACAGTACTCCAGGTGAGGCCTCACCAAGGACATGTACAAGGGCATTATCACCTCCTTTTTCTTACTGGTTATCCCTCTATGCAGCCCAGCATTTGTGTAGCTTTCACTATTATTTTGTCACATTGCTGTTCTGCCTTCAAATTGCCAGACACTATTAACTCTAGATCCTTCTCCTGCTAGATTTTGAACAGCTATTTCTGTGGCTGGGATTGCCCTGCTAAATTTAGCTGGTTAATACTTAAAATCAGTGTTAAGTCATAAGCCCAATCTTGGAGTTCCCCTTTCTTATCTGGATAAATTTACCCACCTTGTGTTGTGAATTTAAGAAATTACATTTTGCAGTGACATGACGTGGGGTTTCTGGTGCCCAGGATCTAATGGCTTGCATTTGTTTCCCTCTTCCCCTTCCCCTGCCCCCCACCCTGGTCATTCTCATAGTAATAATTAAAATCACAGAAAAATACAATGGATTTATTTTAGTTGTATTTGATTACTTATTTTCCCCTTACAACCACATAGCAAGTTACAACCAGATAAATTGAAAATATAAAGAGGTAGATTTTCAAAGGGGTACACGCGTACGATACGCGCATACCCCCCGAAAACCTACCCCAAACCCCCCCTGCGCGCACCGAGCCTATTTTGCATAGGCTCGGTGGCGCACGCAAGCTCCGTGACGCGCGTAAGTCCCGGGGCTTGCATGGAGGGGCGTGTCGGGGGGCGTGCCGCGAGTGACACGGCGTTTCGGGAGCGGGCCACGAGTGACGCGGCGTTTCGGGGGTGGGCCCGGGGGAGTGGCGCCAGCCTGGGGGCGTGGTTGAGGCCTCTGGACCAGCCCCCGGGTCGGATGATGGCGCGCCAACAGTCCGCTGGCGCGCGCAGATTTACACCTGCTTTCCGCAAGCGTAAATCTGCCAACAAAGGTAGGGGGGATTAAGACAGGGCTGGGGGGGTGGGTTAGGTAGGGGAAGGGAGGGGAAGGTGAGGGGAGGCGGAAGGAAAGTTCCCTCCGAGGCCGCTCCAATTTCGGAGCGGCCTCGGAGGGAACAGGCAGCGCGCGCTGGGCTCGGCACACGCAGGTTGCACAAATGTACACCCCCTTGCGCACGCCGACCCCGGATTTTATAAGATACGCGTGGCTACGCGTGTATCTTATAAAATCCAGCGTACTTTTGTTTGCGCCTGGTGCACAAACAAAAGTACGCCCGTGCGTACATTTATAAAATCTACCCCATAGTTAATAAAACAATCAATCTTATATAAAATACAATTACAATACAAACACAATGATAAATAAGACTGATAAACTACACAATTTTTTAAAAGACATTGACACAAACTCCCTCCAATACTTCACACATTGGGGTAGATTTTCAGACGAGCGCGAATAGCCTACTTTTGTTTGTGCTCCAGGCGCAAACAAAAGTACGCTGGATTTTAGTAGATACGCGCGTAGTCGCGCGTATCGGCTAAAATCCTGGATCGGCGCGCGCAATGCTATCGATTTCGTATAGCCTGCGCGCGCCGAGCCACGCAGCCTACCCCCGTTCCCTCCTAGGCCGCTCCGAAATCGGAGCGGCCTAGAAGGGAACTTTCCTTTGCCCTCCCCTCACCTTCCCCTCCCTTCCCCTACCTACCCCACCCGCCCAGCCCTGTCTAAACCCCCATCCTACCTTTGTCGGGGGATTTACGCCTCCCAGAGGGAGGCGTAAATCCCCGCGCGCGAGCGGGACTCCTGCGCGCCGGGCCACGACCTGGGGACGGGTACGGAGGGCGCGGCCACGCCCCCGGACCGCCCCGGGCCGTAGCCACGCCCCCGTACCCGCCCCCAAAACGCTGCCGACACGCCCCCGCAACGCCGCGCGCTCCGGCCCCGCCCCCGACACGCCCCCGACACGCCCACTCCGAAAACCCCGGGAATTACGCGAGTCCCGGGGTTCTGCGCGCGCCGGGAGGCCTATGTAAAATAGGCTTCCCGGCGCGCAGGGCCCTGCTCGCGTAAATCCGCCCGGTTTTGGGCGGATTTACGCGAGCAGGGCTCTGAAAATCCGCCCCATTGTGAAGTAACATAAAACTCTGAAAAAAAGTCACTCAGACCTGAAATAGCAAACCTGCCATACCAAATGTTGGGGAGTAACAATCTGTTAGGAGTTAGCAGTCTGCTAGGGAGTTAGCAATCTGTTATTATTTAGGAGAATTGTGGGTGGATCCTTGGACTGGTGGCAGATGACCACGCCCCCGGGGTGAAGGTCCTGAGAGGGACCACCGGTCAGGTTCAGAGTTTAGGAGACAGACACACACCAGTTCTTTTATTAGACAGTATACTGAACCACCAGAGGTGGCAGTAGTGAGCTGGAATGCCCGGCTGGGCTGTAGTCCCTCAGATACTGGAACAGCGATCCCTGGAGACTGAGCTGTAGAGAAACTGAAATATAGTGAGTAGGCAGGGAATGCAGAGTTCATGTACCGAACCTGATGGTAACACTCACACAATGTCTCATGGAAGCCCAGGAGCTGGAATGTATAGGCCCTTGAGGAGCGAGTACCTAGCTCCAGGGAAAGCTCTGAGAGAGCGATGGTAACTCACTGATGTAGTTGGCAGTGATGACTTCCAGGCAGAAGAGAATATGGAGCAAGTCTGGGAACGAGGGCCCTCGAGGAGCGAGTACCGGTTCCAGACTGTCACCTGAAAAAGAAAGGAGAGAGCGAGGCCCCCGAGGAGCGGGTACCCCTGGTAAGTCCGAGGAGGTAGAGTAGCTTAGGTAGAGTAACCCAAACCCAACCCTTGCTAACCCGATCTGTTAGCAAAATCTAAGACCTTATATATACATCGCGGGTGACGTCATCTCAGGGGGATGCCCCCGAGGTTCGCGCCATCACAGGTACTTCAGTCGGGGCCGCGCCACGCCTGCGCCCCTAGGTCTCCAGAAACATGGCGGCTTGCAGCGTCTAGCTGGTCCGGGGACGCTGGAGAACTTCGGCAGAAGGACACCGCAGCAGCCAATCTTCCCGCGGACAAAGAGGGAGGCACCAAAGAGGTAAGGAGGGCGGAGAGAGCACATCGGGTACCGATGGACACAACACCAAAACAGCTCTAATACCCAGAACACAAACAGCAACAATGCTGTCTACCAAAAGGAAGCACTGAAAATATTGAAAAATGTCCTAGAACACCAACACTCTTACAATTGGGAAGATCAAATTGTAAAACAGAACAAGTTGGATGATTACAGATCCCAAGTAATTGAATAGAAAAATCCACTGTCAAAAATCTAACAAGCAATTTTCTTATCTTTTGTATGAACATATTTCCAAACACAATGTTTTTAAAAAGGAAAAAAAGTCTCAGAAATGTAAATAGGCATTAATACAAATATGTCTGATATTTTTCTATCATAGTTTAAAAAACCTTTCTCATCTTTTTTTCAAATGTTTGTATATGTAGGAGAAAACACAATAATAAATTATTTATGACAGTGAATATATTTATTCAATTAATATTTTATTTCACTGGGAAGATTTTGATATTTTTTATTTATTTATCTTCTCTATTATAAATACCTACACAGAACCTATACACTAGCAGAATACCTTACTTTGGTCACAAAAGCAGAACACAGATAGACCCTCACCAAATAAGAGACCACAAATTAGAAATAGTGGATGTGCATTTGTTGGTCCATTTGTTTCATTCATTTTGGCGGTGTGCACATATCTCACAAATGTAAAGTAGATGCGCAAAACTGATGGTACATGTTCGTGTAGATGGCTGCCTACATGTATGCATACCATCAGGTTTGTGTGCTTACCTTCTGTTTGTGAGACATGCATGCACTGCCAAAACAAATGAAACGAATGGACCAATGAATGCATATCCTTAGAAATAGATATATGCAGGCAAAAGCTGAACTGGAAACCCCCAAAAGCCAGACTCTGTTTGTAATGCAACACTAGAGAAATAGAAACAGAAATGCATTTCCTCTCAAACTCTGCAAAATAAAAAGAGATCAGACATGCAATATTTCACAAGATTAAAATATAAAATGAAAGTCTTCTCACAAAAGAGTGCACAAGAAAAAAACTCTATATAATCCTGTATGAGACAGAAGAAACAGCAGCAAAATATGTTATATACTGACACCAGACCAAATTTGTTATCTGACCAGGGACAATAAAGATCAGCACCAAAACCTGGGGATTGTCCTTGCAGAGGTCCTCTCTGTACACTGCAATTTTATCTTACTATTATTAGCACTATTATGTATAAGATATTTTTCCCTTTATTTTAACCACCTTATGAATTACTTTGGCAACACATGAACAAATTGTCTTGCCAATAAAGTTTTCTGAATCAGAAAGCTTAATAACATTGTCAACTCCATACGCTTATTTTCAAAATCCAATGCAGACATCTCCACGTTCGCAGTTTCCATTAATTGTTCAATTTCTGATCTAATGGCAATCCCTGATAGCCTTGTTTGTTCGATTATTAATAACATTAAATCCAAAGAGCACTTGTTGAGTATTCGGTTCCATTTTTGGAGAAATTCCTTATCCTCAACATATAACCACGGCTCCTTATTAATCTGCAGACCACGCAAGATACGTTGAGCTCTACAATATTCAATTAACGTGCTGCCGTGCATCTCCATCCTAACCAAATGCTTCCGGAGCTGTGTTAATTGTAACCATACATCAGTGACGTCCAATCCCCCAGTAGTACTCGAGTCTGTAAAACATCTTGGAGATGAGAGTATGAGAAACTAAAAACTTCTTGCCAATCTGTGGCCATTTTAGCCTGCTTCTTTAATACTGATATTCAATCACAATACAGAAGCCAAACTCCCCTCAATAATAAATATGTTCGAACAAGAGAGGAAACAAGTCACTTGTTATAGAAAAAATTAACAATTTTAAATGTGAGAACAACGTCATCAGAATCCAGTGCAATTGATTTTAATCCACTGTCTCTAGCTACGCAATGGGCCACAAACAGCATCAGCCGTTTTAGCACTCTACTGTAATCATTTGACGTTGGCTCATGTATAACAAACACCTAATAATCCTTTTAATCAAAACAACTTTAATATATCCCAAAACATTTTTTCTTTTCTTTTTACCATATATTATATTCTACTACTTGCACACAATACTCTAGGTGTAGTTGCACCATGGAGTGACACAGAGCTATTCTGATATTCTAGTGTAGATTGCTGAGCTGAGAAAGGGATCACGGAGAGTAATGAGGCTGGCTTTTCCTGCTCAGAGCAGGTGTCTGTTTCTTGTAGTTCAGATTCTCCTCTCTTGTGTGGAAGTCATAACACTGGACAGGTTTCCAGATATTCCATGTACCCCTGGTTGAGCACCACTTGTCTAGATGCCTCAAAAGTTGAAAGTGGCCCAGGACATTCTGGATATCTGAGAAGGCCTGGCACTAACTATGGCAACCTCTCTACTTTGCTGAAGTAGAAACTGGAAAATGGGAAGATGAGGTGAGCTTTGCAGTCACTATCTACTATCATATTCTATATTTTGGTATTTCAATTTAATATCACGCACCAGCAGATCACATGCACACTGTATAAACCAATCAGACACTATTTTGAGTTTCATATAATTTGTGACTCTCTTCCGAACATAAGTACCCCAATGGAGTTAGAGAACTGCAGAACAACAATATCAAGAATATTAAAATTCCTTCCCCCTATAAAACTTAACAATATTAAGTAGAAATAAGCTTGTTATAAATACTTTGAAATACAGCATGAATCACAACATGTTATATTTTTGTTATGGACGGGCAACAGAAAATCCTTTGTTGTGGTGGGGAAGGTTGTTGCGCTTGGAGTTGGACCCTTGTCCTGGAGCAGTGGAGAACGGCTCCCTGGTAGGGACCAGGAAATACCTGCCCCCAGGGGGCGGAGCACAGGAGGAGACAGAGGCTAGGATGAGCTTCACCACTGGAAGCCCGCGGTCCTCCCGGGTGGAGCCCGTAGTGACCCGGGCCGCTTGGACTTAGGTGGGCCTCGCAGGTTCTCCCGGAGAGGTAGTAGAGAGGCATGCCCACGAACAGCAAGGGAGCGCGGTTGGACACTAGGCTGTAAGTCTGGAGGAGCAAGGAAGACCAGTACAGCGTAGGCGATGACAAGGCAAGGGACAAAGCCAGAATCAGGAGACATGGTGATTGGCAGCCGAGGTCAGAATCCGAGGATCAGTGTAGTCAACGAGTAGTCAACGAAGCAGGGGTCAGGTTCCAGAGGTCAGACGAGGTCACAAGGCAGGCAGAGGTCAGGATCCAGGCAGCGAACAGAATGATCAAGGAGCAGGCTGAGGTCAGTACCAGAGAGACAGTCCGAGAGTACTACCTAGGGAGACAGGACAGACAGGCGCTGGAACAAAAGGACGCTGGAACAGAAGGACGCTGGACAAGGCTGGAACAGTAGGACGCTGGAACAGTAGGACACTGGAACAAGACTGGAACAAGACTGTGAACGCGGAGGCAAACTAGTACACTTACAGTGCCGTCCCAATTGCCAAGGCAAGGAAGTGCAGGCAGGGACTTCCTTATATTATACGTTCAATCAGGGCGTGCCGCAGAGCTAGGACCCGCTCCTAGCCCTACAAGAGGGGTCAATGAAGCAGGGGTCAGGTTCCAGAGGTCAGACAAGGTCACAGGCTAGGCAGAGGTCAGGATCCAGGCAGTGAACAGAATGGTCAAGAGCAGGCCGAGGTCAGTACAAGATAGACAGTCAGAGGGTTCTACCTGCGGAGACAGGACAGACAGACGCTGGAACAGAAGGATGCTGGAACAGAAGGACGCTGGACAAGGCTGGAACAGTAGGATGCTGGAACAGTAGGACGCTGGAACAAGACTGGAACAAGACTGGAACAAGACTGTGAACATGGAAGCAAACTAGTACACTTACAGTGCCGACCCTATTGCCAAGGCAAGGAAGTGCAGGCAGGGACTTCCTTATATCGTACATTCAATCAGGGCGCACCACGGAGCTAGGACCCGCCCCTGGCCCTACAAGAGGCCGGGCGGTCCACACGCGTGTGCGTAGGGGCGTAGCCAATGCCACTGGGGATGCCAAACTCCGGCGTGAGACCTGGTGCACAGTGGAAGGCCCAGCGACTGCCGCCGCGGGACACCGAGGCCTGGAGCTCGCGGCTGCCACTGGGGAGGCCGACGCGTGACCTGCAGAGGAGCTAGCAAGGTGAGCAGGCCCATGTGCGGGCCGGGCGCGGACGGGACGCGCAACAAAGGTGATGAGAGAGAAACCAGTACAAGTCATGAATCAGTTCAGATAAACCCAAGTCATGCTGATAACCACTCTAGCTTCCAAATCCAGATGCCTCAGACATGTAAAGCACTAGGGATGTGCATTTTCATTTCATGTCATTTAGCTTTAGCATGCATTGTTGAGTGAATACTAACATTAGTGAGCACTAAACAAAATAGCATATACTAACATAAAATAGTGCACACTAAAATTAAACAAGGTGCACTAAAATGAAGCAATATGAAACAAAACGAAAGTTTTCTGTCTGCCTATCCCTATGAAGTACATGTTAATTACTTTCTCAGTTCAGCCCTTTTCACTTGAAAATGCTGTTTATGGATTCATATTTTAGGGAGAGCATGTTGTCAGAATGCTGTCTCACCCAGTGCATTCTGTTTTGTTTGTATGCACATGCTTTTTTTTTTTTTTATATGCACAAACAAATTAAACTCTAGTTTTATGAGACTGGTTAAAACTGATTTATATTTCTTAGAGGACAGTGCCTGAATGTGTTGTATCATCTTATGCAACATGACCCTGTCATAAGCATGAGGTCAGAACTAAGAGGACACGTATCAGCCCTAGGTCATATGTTCTTGTACTGAGCGTTTAAGGGCAAGTCCGGATGGCCATCTGGTCTTTCTCCTCTATTTTCCTTTGGTATGCAGGGAGAAGTGCAGCATAAGGATAATTCTAAACCATCTTAGTCAGTGTGATAATAGAGATTTGTATCTATGTTGCAGGGCATATTTGGATGTCAGTGAACTAAAGAATCATCTCAGACTGGATGGATCTACACACCTTAACATCTTCTTTGCTAACTCATCTGAAGAGGAACTGGCTGGAGTGGCCACCTGGCCTTGGGATAAAGAAGCCCTGACCCACCTTGGTGAGTTTTAGAGGTTACTTTAGTTATAAAGGGAAGAGGCAGGGGTGATGTTTTAAACAAAATGGTATTGAATCAGTAGGTGATGGGTAACAGGGTGGGGCAGGGGGAAAATGGTCTGTGCTGACCTTCTCTTTGGCCCCGACCTCATTCCACCACCCCCCCCCCCCCTTCCCTCCAAAATAATAGTGGGCCTCTCTTCTCTCTTAGGTGGCTGGATGGATTAATATCACAGCCACAGCCTGCCTCCTAATTTATCAGCAGCTGGGGATATGAGCACTGCTGGCCATTGCTTCTAAGGCCCTCCTTCATTTGATGGATGGAGGGAAAAGCACCACCAGCTGTCACTATGTTGCCTCCTCATTTTTTCAGAAGTTTGCAGGAAAAGCTCCACCAGCCGCCGCAGGCTACCTCTTCATTTTTTTAGCAGCTGAAGGGAATGAGCTCCAGATCTGATAGCCACCACATCCACTACTTTCATCTATATTTAAAACTCATTAGATGACATTTTCTTTTTGCTGATCTTGAGATGTATAGGAAGTGCAGCCCACCAGTTATGAAGTGTCTGCCTGTGCCTTAAAATTTGCAGTGCAAGAAGATTCTGAGATGGTGACTCAACTTGACCTAGGAAGGGGGTCTGTAGAACCATGTGCAGTCAGAATGGCCAGGGAATGGTTGAAGACTAGGCTCTGGCTGAATATTTAGGAAAAGCACTCTGCATCCCTTCGCAGATTACAAAGAAGCAATATAATAACTTACAGTCTCTTAGTCTGGGCTCCGGGGTCTCCTGTTCCCTCCTAGGCCTGGATAGATAAAGACCTTCCCAGGGGCTTCCTCCTGTACCAGGATTCCCTATTGTCTGGGGCTTGAGTTAGTGAGGGCCAGATCTCTGGATCTGGTCCCTTAAGGTATCCTTGGGTTTTCTTGTGTATTTCGTTTCACATATCCTCCTCCTCAGCAAAAACTTATTAGACTGAGTGTTTGACCTTACTAAGGATATACTTCTAAGAAGACCCCTGTTTCTCTCTTCACTCCCTGTCCTATGCTGGAGCAGCTTAACCAGTTTAAGATTTCCCCTCCCCAAGTCTTTTGGGAAACAGCTCCAGGATGCGTAGGGTGCTCTCTGTTCCAATCTGGCTTGACTGCCCATAAGTTGACCCCACAGGGTTTAAACTGGGGACAATCATACCCTAAAACCACTAGATAGTGTAGCTCAGGAAGTACCCCCGCTTCCATAACAGTTTGTCCTGCTAGTCTTGTCAGCAGGATGGCTGGTGGGGCACTGCTGTCTGTCACCATGTACATATATCAGCGTTACCTCATTGATATCCTCTTTCTTGATCAAGTTCTTACGAATAAGTGTCTTACTAAACCCTGAGTCTACCAAGGCTTGGCTGGGAACTTCATCCAGCTCCACCTGGATCACAAATTCCTTAAGTTCCCAATGTGGGGTATCAACCAAGTTACAGCTTTGAAGTTTTGTGAAAGTGTTTGTTCATTCCTGTTCCCACTTTTCATTCTGATTATGGGAGCTGCTTTCCACAGCCTTTTCCTTCTTGCGCTGTTCCACTAGCTCACACTCCCACACTATGTCTTCAAGCCATGGCCACTCTTCGACTGTGTGGTCCTCTGCCTTACAGTAGGAGCATGCCCATAAGGTGGGTTCCTCTTTAACTTTACCCGTTCCTCCCAAGGGTTCTTCATTTTCTTCTTTTCCATATGGGCAGCATTGTTCCTCATATCCACTCCCTGCACAAAAGGGCACAGAAGAAGAAAGTATCTACACCTTTATTATTGGGTTGTACCAGTCCCTCTGAGATACCCTTTTCTTTCACCTTGAGGATCGACCATGCTTAGGAGACTTTCCTTTGTCCACGAGGACTTTAGTCTCTAACTCTGGCTGTGTCACCATGTTGATGTCCATTGCTTTGATACAGTCATTCTGGCAGTATCTGGCCAAATGACCTCTCCTTCTACAGTTGAAGCAAGTGGGAGAGAGTGCTGGGTCCAGACCCAGAACTTCAGAGGGAGTTGCTGGGGTCCTCCGCTCTCATTACTATGCCACAAAGCCTGTTTGGGCTGGCTTTCTAGCCTCCTTACTATGTCAGGCATTAACTGGGCCTGGTGGAAGGCATTTGTCACTTCTAGTGCTTTTTCCAAAGTGAGCCTGGGGTGCTGAAAGACTCAGTTCCACATGAGCTGGTCTAGCCTGACTAGGAACTGTTCCAGAAACACCTGTTTGGTGTTCATGTGCCGGCTGTGGCAGACCCGTGGCCCGGCCCCCTCACCTCTCTCTGGTGAATCCAGTGCCTGGTTCCTCATGGCGGTGGTGAGCCGCCGGCTCCGTCCTTGGGCCGCCCCCGGTGCCTCAGCTTCAGCTACAGATTCCTGTGCTCTGCATCGGGCCGCGCCCCTCCCTAGGCATGCGCACACGCATCACTGACTCTTATGAAGGGCCCACGGTGGGAACTTGGCCCTGGCCCCGGATGATGACATCACCAGAGCTCCAGTACTTAAGGCCGGGCTCAGCTTCCAATGATCACCTTTGCAACAGGTCTCCACGCTGGTCGTGTACTCGTTGCCTCCTGGTGATACTCCTGCGTTCCTGGTTCCTGATCCTTGCTAGTTCCTGTTCCTGTTCTCCTTCATCCCTACGTTCCTGCGTTCCTGATTCCTGATTCCTAACCTTTCTTCGGATTGCTTTCTTGGACACGACCTCTGCATTGCCTGACTACGCCATTGACTCTCTCCAAGCCTGGACCTCTGCATTGCCTGACTTCGCCATTGACTCACTCCAAGCCCAGACCTCAGCCTTGTCTTGCTACTGCTTCTTGATTGCTGCTGGCCCTGACTCCAGCTTGCTCTACAACGCCTCTTCAGTCTATGTCCAGGACTTGGCCTATTCAGGCTTCGGCCTCTTCTTGCTCGGGCGCCCCCTGTCTGACTTTAGTTCTATTGGTGCCCGGGTCTCCAGGACTCCGCCTTGTCCAGTACATACTTCTCCATTCCACTGTTGCTGCCTCTGGGCTGACCTCTCTATCCTTCCATCGACGATGACATACGGAGGCGTACCTAAGTACAGCCGGCCCCGGTACCCAAAGGCTCAACCCACGGGGAACGAGGGCTAGTATTGGTGAAGCGCCAGCCAGCCTCCATCCTTCAGCCCACTCCGCCCAGCTAAAACTGTTACTGGAAAGTTTCTGAAGTATATCCTGCCCTTTCTAGGATGGTGGTCTTTACTCTGTATAGATGGCTCTTCCATCCCGACTGGCCGCTTAAAAAGCCACTTGGCTTTTGTCTGTGAGCAATTTGCCAGATATGTATTTCAGTTAGCTTCTGACCAACCTGTCATGTGGGTGATTCTTTTGAAGTTTCTCAGGAAGATTTCCGGGTCCTCTCCTGACTTCTTCTTAAACAAGATGGGAAGAGGCTGATTCCCCCAGGTCATGTTAGCTTACAGCTTGGTGAACTGTACATATACATTTTTAACAAGTTTTTAGAGTTACTTCTGGCCTTCTGCCAGGACTTGTATCACTCCATGTTGGCTTATCGGTCCTGTTTGTCCAGTTAATCTCTGAAAGGCTCTGCACTGCCCCCAAGCGCCTATGCAAGAACCCTTCCTTTTCCTTTTCTTTTTTTCTCTTGAAAACAAAACCCTTCCTCTTCAGCACTGTTAATACTGTTAATTCCCTCTCTGTGGGCAGAGCTATTCTGCTTAGCCTGTTTAAATGCTTCTCCTGAGCAGCCACTGAATCTGAGGCCCAGGAAACAGGAAAGAAAAAAATGTTTCTTCTTTTTGACGAGGGTTTCTGATTGTGCAAGCTTAGCTCAGAAATCCCCATATGTGGCACCATATGCAGTCGGAATGGCCAGAAGACGCAGGCTAGGCTCTGACTGAATATTCAGGAATTTTATTAAGTCACAACAGAAATTCACTCTGCATCTCTTCACTGCTTACAAGCAAAGAAGCAATTTAAAAAATTACAATCTCTCGGTTTGGGCTAAGGCTCCTCCTTTTCCCCAGGGCCTCCTTTTCCCTCCTGGGCCGAGCTAGATATTCACCTTCCCAGGGGTCTCCTCCCAAACCAAGATTCCCTGTTGCCTGGGGCTTAAGATGGACTGGGCCAGATCTCTGGATATGGAACCCTAAGGTACTCTGGGCCTTTCTTGTGTATACCCTTTCACAGGGTCAAAAAAGGGTGCTTGTCTGTAGCTCAGAGTTTTTCTTATCATTCCAGTCGTAGTATATTACATGGCTGGGGGAAAAAAGCCATGATTCTCAGCTGCTGGCTTATAACCAGGAAAATACTAGATTATGTACACAATAGCACTGATGCATTGGTCCTTGACAGCATTTTATCCAGTCTGCAGAGTGGCAGCCATTGTAGGAGGAAGAAGATTCACTCTGTGGCTACACAGGGCCTGGCTTTTACCTGATTGCCTGCATCAAAGAGTGGAACATTCTCTATTGCCCTAAATCACTGGCCAAAATCTCCTGATAATGGCTTCACTCCAGGCCCCACAGTACTGCAATCTTGAGCTCTATGCTACTGCCTGCACTGAACAGCTGATTGGGCCGACAGACTAAACATGAACATTGGCCAAAGCTGAGCCCCAGACTGCCCCACTGGTTTACTGGTTATGCAGCCACGAAGGCTGCTTGAAGCACCAGGACGCCTTTAAGGGGCAGCAAGTACCCCCTCTGCTAGCAATGTAAGTATTTTTAGCCCCTGGCAACACTGTCCTCTGGAATGAGCATGAAGATAAGTGTAGCCCTGGTCTAGTTGAACCCACATACAGGCCTGCGGAGCGCACTGTTAACCCGCGATTGGACGCGCATATTCGACACGCGTCCAACCCCCCCCCCCCCCCCCGAACCTAATAGCGCCCGCAATATGCAAATGCATGTTGATGGCCCTATTAGGTATTCCCGCACGATTCAGAAAGAAAAATGTGCAGCCAAGCCATACATTTTACTTTCAGAAATTAGCACCTACCCAAAGGTAGGTGCTAATTTCTCCGGGCACCGGGAAAGTGCACAGAAAAGCAGTAAAGACTGCTTTTCTATGCAACCTCTGACTTAATATCATGGCGATATTAAGTCGGAGGTCCCAAAAGTTACAAAAAGTTAAAAAAAAAATTTTGAAGTTGGCCCGCGGCTCGCGGGTTGAAAACCGGACGCTCAATTTTGCCGGCATCCGGTTTCCAAACCCGTGGCTGTCAGCAGGTTTGAGAACCGATGCCGGCAAAATTGAGTGTCGGCTGTCAAACTCGCTGACAGCTGCCTCTTTTTACCGCCAGGCCTAATTTGAATACTGAATTGCGCGCATAAGAGAGTAGCCTGAGCGTGCGCCGGGAGAGCGGGCATTCGCAAACTTTACTGTATCGGCCCGATAGTGATTCCAGAGGCCATATCTCAAATTGTATTTTGAGGTGGAACAGTTTCAGAATGTCAAAAGATGTCATCACAGGGTATCCTGAGTGGGGGAAGGCTAACCTTCAAGGCCCTTAGCATTGCAACACTTAATTTCCAGTTCACATTATTATATACTGAAGTGATGATAACAACACAGATAAGTGTAAAAAACATTAAACAGTGAAGCAAACCAGAAGCTTTGGTGTTTTTCAATAACTTTACTGATAAGATGTGAATTGATGAAAAGAGTTTTACAGCTGCTTAATTCACCTACAGATATTAGAAGTGTTGAAATTTGTGACTTCTCAGAGTCTTAAGTAAAGTTTAGATGGTAAATCCAATTAATTCAATGATCATATTGGTATGGCCCCCCCCCCCAATTGGTATAGGTCAAGTTGATTGCATCCCTCCCAATGTTGATGAAATATCAAAGGTGGAATGCATTTTTACCCGGTCATTTCTCTTCTACCTCCTCCATGATGTCTTTTCCTCTGAACTTAAGTACTTCTTCAGTACCTGAAGCATAAATATTAGGGATGTGAATTGTTTTTAATTATTTAAATTATCGTCCGATATTTTTAATATCATCAATAATCGTTAGAGTGCGATACAATAGAAATTCCCCTGATTTATCGTAAAAAAATCGTTAATTGGGTTAGTGTGCACTACCCATTGTTAGTGCGCACTAACAGAAAATGAAACATTTTGACACTTTTCAGGTCAGTTACGGTCAGTTAGGAAGGAATATGCATTCCTATTGGCTGCCCTCTTATCTATTGATGTTACCAAGGTTCCCACTGAGGTGATGGTTTAATATATGGGGGATGGGAAATGGAAACGGTTGGTAGCTTGACAAAGGGAAGGGAAGGGGGAGGTGAAGGGCCAAGCAGGACAGCTCTCTTCAGAAAATCAGAGCTGCTGAATGCAGGGGCTGTCTCCCCCTTCACATCCCTCTCCTCCCCCCCCCCCCCAATTCACTGCTGGTATATGGGAGAGAGAAGGGGAGGGGGAGGTGAAGGGCCAAGCAGTCTCTGAAGGACAGCTGTCTGTTCAGAAGTTCAGATGGGCCATGCAGATAAAATTGGTGAGAAAACTGTGCTCAAGTTTGCAGTTCCTGTGTTAAACTAAACTTTTTTTTCACTAGAGTAGAATAAAATAAAATGAAGTACTTTGTGTATTAAACTAAAGAAACTTTACATAACATGAAATTAAGTAATTCTCTATATTCTACTTTAGTGAAACAAAACATTTAATAAAGAAACTTGCAACCTGAGCTTCAAAACATTAACATATTATAGAAAAACTAAACAAAACACTTTATTATTAATTTATTATATTTATAGTGGTTAAATTTAAAGGACAGGCTGAGGCTAGACTGGCTACTGGCTAGTGGCTACTGCTGGCACTGACACTGCTGCAGCCTGCTGGTACTTTTTTTTCTCTTTCTGGCTAGTGCGTGCTATATCTGGTAGCAAAATGGCCACGGGGAATAGCACCAAGCATGCGCGACTTAGTGTGCACCTCTAGCTAACGAACATTTCCTCAAATGTTACTTTTAAACCATTAAGTAACAATTTTTTGTTAGTGCGCACTATTCAGAAAAACGATTTTTTTTTTGCAAAAAAATCATGCCGATCAGATTTTTTTCTCCCCCCAGCCGATCCAGATCATTAAAACGAACGGGCACACGATTCACATCCCTAATAAATATTCTCCTCTTCTCCCAGTTAGCATCCAAATGCTACTCCCATTGCTCCTCCTCTCCAAATCTTTCTCTAAAAAGATTCCTTTTGCGGCAAGCCTTTAGCTAACTCTGTAACAGCATAATTTAATAAAGTAAACATCTAAACTGATTATGGTACATGTTTAAGACAGTATTTTGTCTCTGATTGCATTTATGCAATTGTTCATTTATTTGGCAATATCTCTGATAAGTTTGCCCCTGCTTTGCATTTTGTATCTTTATCTTATTTTATTTGAGTGTCTTTTTATTGTACATCGCTTAGGCCTCTGTGTTAAGTGATTAATAGATTTTTAATGAAATGAAATTAAATGAAATATTGGACCCTATTGGGAGTCCATCCCAGCTCCTTTTCCTCCCCTTTTTACTTCTCCTGTGGATAGCTGAAAGTCATCATCTCCTTGGATCTTGATGACCTCAAATTCCTCTTTCATGAAGGGAACCTCTCCCATTTGATGTTAAAGCCAGACTATAGTAACAGGCATGGATAGTTGAGGGGCCGGGGACGTTGTGCCCAAGTTCAGGACCCCAACTGAACTTAGGCTGGGAAGTTTCCCGGACGGACTGGGCAAGTCTGTAGGTGATGGCTTGGTGCTCCACAGTACAGACACAGGCCTGTTTGTCTCCGCTGGAGGCGCTCTTCCAGGGACAGGCACCCACAACCCAACTGCATGGGTTCGTCGGTCTTGGCCACAGCAGAATTTCTACCAGTAGTAGAGTTAAGAACATAAGAAGTTTCCATACTGGTTCAGACCAAGGGTCCATCAAGCCCAGCATTCTGTTTCCAACAGTGGCCAATTCAGATTACAAGTACTGGCAAGTACCTTAAGTTGGTAGCAGATGGTGAATGGGAACAGACCCGAGTGGGAACTGACCCGAGAGGGTTTCTTGAGCATCCGATTCTCCCGGTGATGCTCTTGGAGACGATGGTCAATTCGGCCTGTTAGGTCGACAAGATCCTCGAGAGAGGAAGGGAGTGCTCATGCTGCCAACTCATCCTTTAGTTGCGGGGAGAGCCCGTTAAGGTAGATAGCTCACAGGCAGTCCTCCTGCCAATCGAGTTCAGACGCTAAAGTCCGGAATTCAATAGTGTAGTCGAAGAGGCTTCTTTGGCCTTGTCAAAGGTGTAGTAGCCAAGGCATGGCACCCAGGATCATCAAAGTTTCGCCGGAACAGGGCCACAAACCGAGACTGTTCCCGCAGGAGTGAGTCCGATCGCTCCCACAAGGGAGAAGCCCACGCCGGCTCCTTCCCTTCTAGGTGAGACAAGATGAAGATGACCTTGGTTAATTCGTCTTGAAAGATGGAGGGTTGAAGAGCAAACTGCATATAGCACTGGTTAATAAGCCCTCTGCACAGTTTGGAGTCACCATTGAAATGAGGCAGGGCTGGCAGGGCCAGTAGGGCTCTGGAGGAGGAAGTAGACAGCTGTGGCGGAGAGGAAGCCGTCGCAGGAACTGAGTTGCTGGACATGGCATCTAGACATGTATGCAGATGCTTGAGGGAAGAGGCCAGAGCCTCGAGAAACTGTTGCTGTTCTTGTACCTTTAGGACCAGGCCAGGAATAGCCTGTAGGGCACGCGGCTCCGCCAAGTCCATGGCCTTTGCAATCTGTTGCGCCGGAGGTGGACCCTTGGGCCAAGGTGGGGTTGACGCTACCCATAGGAGGGATCCTATGGGTCCCCACCGTGGGCAGGCAGAGAGGGCTGATGGATGGAGGCTGGCTGGTGCTTCACCAATACCAGCCCTCGTTCCCCACAGGTTGAGCCTTTGGGTGACGGGGCCGGCTGGACTTAGGTGGCCTCCGTCAGTGGTCGTCGATGGGTGGATCGAGGTCAGCCCAGAGTCAGCCCATCGTCCAGTACAGGTATCAGTCTGTACTGGACGATGCGGAATCCTGGAGACCCGGGTGCCAATAGGAACACAGTCTGACAGGGGGCACCTGAGCAAGAGCAAGCCGAAGCCTGAATGAACCACGTCCAGGACAAATGCTGAAGAAGCGTCTTTAAGCAAGCTGGGATCAGGGCTGGCAGCAGCATGGAAGCAGTGGCAAGTAAGGCTGAGGTCTAGTCGAGGAGAGAGTCAAAAGGATGGTCAGAAGAAGCAGAAGTCCAGGGCTGGAGAGAGGCAACGGAGTAGTCAGGCAATGCAGAGGTCCAGGGCTAGAGAGAGGCAACGGTCCATGCGAGCCCTATTTAGGACTAGCTGTGTGCACGCGCGCGCATAGGGAGGGGTGCGGTGCTGGTTAGGATGGCATCTCTGCGCGGACCATGCGGAGAGGCCCAAAGCGGAACACCAGGAGCTGCAGCAGAGCCAGAGGCCCCAGGGCAGCCTGAGGACAGTACCGGCGGCCCACAGCCACCAGGGATGAGGGACCAGTTGCTGGATCACTTTGAAAGAGGTGAGGGGGCTGAGCCCCGGGTCTGCTGTGGCCGGCGCGCATAACATAAAGCAGAAGGTATTTTGATATATTATGCAACTATTTTATGACATAAACTCATGCTCAGTTGCCATATAATGGGTGATTTTTGAAGTGATCAGATGCATTCAAAAGGATTAACATACCTTCATTGACCTGTTAGAAGATTGCCCAACTCTAATTTGAGCACTGCCATGGGGAAAGTCTCCAATTTGATCCCTAAGTCGTTTCTTCTGTTCCCTGACTCAGCTGAGGAGATTTAGGAGGCAGCTTTCACATCCCCCGGGATTAAGGGAGTTGTGGTCATCACTCATGAGTGACACAGTAGTTGGAGTCAGGGCCTATGACTACAGGTTTCATCCTAGGACTCAGCCGAGGACTGTCACTGCAGTGACCAAAATAGGTACATTTTGGGGAGAAAGGAACATATAAAATAGGAGAAAAGCTCTCAGGTAGCTCAGAATGTAGGCTCATAGTGCCAGATCCCAGTTCCAATTGAGCCCCAAGGAGCAGAAGGTGGAAAAAAGAAGAAAATTACCTTTCTCTGTGTGGGTAAAAATATGTGCCTTGTTTCACAAAGTAGGTATTTTTTAAAATAAAAGTACTCCTCAGACTTTGCAACAATGTGGTTACATTTGAAAACTGCCTTTTATAAGTATGGAAACATACGTTCTGATTTCTGCACACTATGCAGTCTTTGAAAGAGACACAAGCAAATCACAACAAAACACATTACTACAGCATTATTTTTTAAAAATCTTTGTAGCTCTCCACAGAAGTTGGATCATTGGCAGTAGTGTCATGCATGTTGTCATGCGTGAACTGCATGGACCAGCTGAATACTTCTGAACTTCAGATACGCTTGCCAAGCTGGCTTGTTCCCAGTGCAGCTGCATAAAAGATTCATAAAATAACTACTTAAAAATGATACTTTACAACTCTGCAGGGTGAACGCTGATACCAGGAAATCACTATATGAAATTCTGATGCACTGCCCAAGAATAAAGTCACTTAGAACTTTTCTTTAACTCATCATAGGTATGAGAAATCAGACTTTGTCATAATGTTCATAGTGTTTTCAGCTTTGTGACATTCTGATGACTTGACTATGACTGTTGGTAAAGAATGTGAAGATATTTCTGGAAAGCTACAAAGATATATCTTAGCATGAAAAACACAAACAATGTGTACACAACAAGGTAAACAAATTATGGAAGTGTCCACGTGTTCAAAAAAATTGCGATAAATGCAATGTTGCATCTCCCCAGAAGAAAATAACATTGAGGTACATATTCAGCCTCTGTGTAGCTTGGCATGGCTGTGCCGCTGAATATATCCAGCTATCTTATAGTTAGCCGGATACGTGTATCTGACTAACTCTAGGACAGGTATATGGGATGACCAGAGTTAGCCAGATAATCATCTCCAATATTTAGAGTTAGCTGAATAATTTATGTGACTAACTCAGCTCCTCCCACTTACACCCTAGAATGCCCCGACTTATCTGGCCAAATTTTAGCCTGCTAAAAATATATCTGGCTAGAATTTAGCAGGATAAGTGCTCAAATATTAGTTTAGCCGGATAACTTCTGACTTATCCAGCTAAATGCTTCTGAAGGTGGGCCTCATTGTTCACTGTGTGAGGTGAGCGCTAGAAGCATTATTTCATAAGGTATTAAACTCTGTAAAGAAGGATGTTTGATCTGTATTCATCTGGATAAATGCTTCTACTCTCCAATTGTGTTGAAAAAAAAAGAAATACTGTAAAATGCCACTTACACACACACACACACTCACACACATGCTATCATCTGAACTGTTTGTATGCCTTCTCTTGTGTATATCAGTCAACATGCTTAATTCTCAGTCATTCAAATTTGAATATTGAAATAAAGTTGGTGTTTTCAGATCAGTTCAAGGAGCTGGGAAGGACTTGGTGATCTTTAGGTTCTGCCAACTAGTATCAAATACTAACATTTTATTAGAAAATTTCTCCTGAATTTTTACACTCCACACCCACATGAAATGTTTCATCTTAGCTGGCCTTTGCGTTCCAGGTATGTCAATATTGCTTAGAGTATAACTGCTGTCCTGAGCTTTAACACAAAACAGTTTGTTTTTATTCTCCTCATAACTCCTTTTAATAACTTTTACATTATCCTTATGATATGGCCTTTCCCTCTCCTCCACCCCTAATTTTGTCAAGCACTAGAAAAATGCAGATTTAAAGGATAACACTGCCATGTTCAGTGGTCGCCCCATGTTGGACCTCAATGTTTGTAAAATCATAGTTTGTTGACATGGAGAAAGCTGAAATCTGTAATGTTTAAAGCCTGTATAAACAATATGAGCTAGTATTAGGAGCTGAGAGATTTCAAAGAATACTTGGCAATAGTATTAAAAGAATAAGCCAACCGCTTACACCTGCCGAAACCACATTGTGTTTATGTTATGTAGTGTGGATTGCCTAAGAGTTGTTCTTTCTTGATAATAAGTGTTGGATCTGCACCTCAGCCCTCCTCTGTACATCTGCATTCAGAGGTCACTGAAGGACAAAGTCCAATTCATCAGCTCTCCCTTTTTTCATTCTAGGTGGCATTGTTTTGAACCCATCTTTTTATGGCATACCTGGCCATACTCACACTATGATTCATGAGATTGGGCACAGTCTGGGGCTCTACCATATCTTCCGGGGCATCTCTGAGATCTTATCCTGCAGTGACCCATGTATGGAGACCACCCCATCCTTTGAAACTGGAGACCTCTGCCGTGACACTAACCCAGCTCCGAAGTATAAACTGTGTGGAGACCCAGGTCCTGGGAATGACACATGTGGCTTCCACAGTTTCATCAATACACCGTACAACAACTACATGAGCTATGCAGGTAGTTTGGATTTGATGTCTCTGCATGCCTCTTAAATCCAAAGCTGTCTGGGAAAGGGTAGGAAGATATCTTTCTGCAGGGTAGAGCCAAGGATTCATCAGGCAACTGAACACTAAACCTGAAAGATGTTTCAGTTTTAAATGACAGTGTTTCTTTCTCTTTGTTCATACTTTTGCTTCCAAGGCACCATTTTATAAAAGTTTAACTTCTGGTTTTGTGGTCTGACTACAAGAGCATAGCAGTTCTTTTCAGCTCCATGAAAGAATAAGCTATCAGGCCGATACAGAAAGAAACGCGTGCGGCTGTGCGTGCAATACAGTAAATAAAATTATTCAAATTAGGGCCCGCAGTAAAAGGAGGCACTAGGGACACTAGCGCGTCCCTAGCGCCTCCTTTTTGACAGGAGCGGCGGCTGTCAGCGGGTTTGACAGCTGATGCTCAATTTTACCGGCGTCGGTTCTGGGACCCGCTGACAACCACGGGTTCAGAAACTGAATGCCGGCATAATTGAGCGTCCGTCTTCCGACCCGTGGGCTGCGGGCCGATTTTAAATTTTTTAAATGTTTTATTTTTAATTATTTTTTACTTTTGGGACCTCCGACTTAATATTGCCATGATATTAAGTCGGAGGGTGTTCAGAAAAGCAGTTTTTACTGCTTTTCTGTCCACTTTCCCGGTGCCGAGAGAAATTAACGCCTACCTTTGGGTAGGCGCTAATGTCTGAAAGTAAAATGTGCGGCTTGGCTGCACATTTTACTTTCTGAATCGCGTGGGAATAACTAATAGGGCCATCAACATGTGTTTGCATGTTGCGGGCACTATTAGTTTCGGGGCGGGGGGGTTGGACGCGCGTTTTCGACGCACTGTACTGTATCAGCCTGTATTTAAGTTATTTCTCTAGTATTTACATTAAAAACCTGCTTTTCTTGGGGCTAAATAAATAACAGCACCACTTTATTACATTTAAAGAAGAGCAAGTCACCCCGACTCATTTTGGGTTCTGAATAAGATTCTCTCCAAACTCCCCCTCTCTCCCTTTAATAAAAGAAAAAAAGTTTATTTGACTCAGTCTCTGCCCCCATTGTAACTTTTATATTCTAAGTATATCCAGTTACTTTGGTTAAGTCAAATGTGAGGAGCACAGTAGCACCCAGTCCGTGTATATTCCTTATGTGCATCCTGAAGTGGTATGCTGTACTCCATAAGATAAGATCGTTTCAAGAACTGTTTGAGCACTAACTGATAGACTTCCCACACTGAGAAGGGTCAAGAAGGAAGACAAGAGGCATTCTGATGAGTTCTGAACTTTCCACCAAAATACTGCCCAGGAAAACACTTTCCGTTGCCCTCTTTCGCCTGGGAGAACCTGCCTGACTGAAATATGATCTAGCATTTCTTTATCCTCCAGACACGGTCTTCTTCTGGCCAGAGTTTTGACGCACTGTGTATGTTAAGGCAGGAGTGCCTCTTTGAGATCCACTTCTTACAAGCCAAAGATCTCACCCACCTCCCTGACCAATTAACAAGAATCCATTTCAACAGTGTGTGTGTGTGTGTGTGTGTGTGTGTGTGGGCGGGGGCAGAGGGAGGTTGCAAAATAAGCAAGGCAAGGGAAATTTGGGAACTCCTCAAGGGCCTGGTATTTTGTAACTACAGGACTACGCATTCATTTTCAAAGGGAAAAATCCCTTTGAAAATGGGGCCTGATGGATTTTTTTTTTCTTTCCTTGTCTGGTACCAGTTCTGCTTATTCAAAGTTAGAACTAAATGTGTGTGCAGCAGGAAGGGGATTCCCACGCCTCCAGGAGAAATACTTGCTGTGAAGCAGAAATGAGTCCAAGCTCCTTTGTGGCAGCATACAAGGATATTATACTTGAGGAAATGGGATAGAAAATAAGAAACATTGCATATACAGTTACATGGTTCTGTACAGGTGATTTATGCTGGAATATTACCGGCACAACAGGCAGGGAGAAAGATGGAGACTCAACTCACAAATATAGGTTTCATCCTACCTAGGTAACCTTGCAGACCACCCCCCTCCCCCATAGTGTCAGGTGACATGACTAGGAGGGCTATTAATACTTTTCTGTCTGGAAGATGGTCTTCTGCTGTCGGTCTTCCAACAGTGCAAAGTATGCACCTCCCCGCGAGCTGTCCTCACCCCTTTTTTAAAAATGGGGGAAAGTACATGTGCTACGAACAGTGTAGATACTTGTGCATGCGGTGAAGGGGGTCCTATAATCCAAACACATTTTTATGCAGGTAAACATGGGTCTACCTTTGTGAAATGCTTTGATTATTAGCCCCAGACGTAAGCAAACAGCTGTCCCACTGGCCTCTTTACTTAGGGGTCCATTTTCAAAGGATTTAGGAGGCTAAATTGGCCCCCTTTAAAAATTGACTAGATCTGAGTACATTAGTTAAGTCACCTAAAAAGTGAGTGAGTGTGCAGGAGGGGGAAGCAGCAGGGCTAGGCTGTCTTCAGCGTTGGGCACTTAAATGTAGGTGATTGAATTACAGGCTTACATTTATTAACCTCAGTTTCACAGAAATTCCCTACATTTAGGCAGCTAAAACTTAGGAAACTAAATGAAGCATTGAGTGTTTTCTGAAAAATGATGTCCTAGTCTTCTACTTGCATAAATCATAATTTATAGTGGGAAAACTTTGCTTCAACGGCAACACAAATATACATTTCCACTTTTTAGCTCAGAACAGAGCCATCCTGATTTTTCTAATCTATCAATCAGCGTGAGCATATATTTACAGACCGGCACTGAATAAGGTACCATTAGTTGGAGACATCCTCATTGCTGGCAAGCCTGATAAGCATTAGTGTAGATAGGCATTCTCAGCACAGAAACCCTGTTTTGTCAACTCACTCAGTGGGTTTGGCACCAAGATGTGATAAAACCAAAGATGCTATCTGCTAATGTGAGCCAAAGAAATGCTGGTGTGAGGCAGAAAACTGTTATTATTATTTAAAAAAAAAAAAAAAAAGAATGATCTGTATCTCTTGAATTCATGCATGAATTTGTTTATTTGTTATTCCCCAGAGAAACAGAAATCATGTTAGGATTGTAATCTCTTGGAAGATGCCTTGTGAGTTTTTTGGTGGAGGTCACACAGCATGATCATCTCTCCCTCCCTCTCTTCTCTCTGTAAATCTCTCACTTCTCCATGTTCTTTCTTTTCTTTTCTCTTGAGCCCTGTCTTCTTTTTCAATGAAAATAAACTTCCAAGGAGAATTTCTTGCCCTTAAATCTTCCACAGGAGGTGCTGTAGAATAGGAATAAAACACTGCAGCAGGAGCTTATGCAGTGAGGTGTTTTCAATTTGTAAACCGCATAGAACTTTGGATTCTGCGATATATAAGTATTTTAAATAAATAAATGTAGATGTCGCTGGATCAAAAACCATTACACAGTCAGTGACATCACAAAGCCACTCTGATCAGGAATCTGTTAATTTTGTGATTCTCCGCCTGCCCTGCCCCCATCCCATTGTTTCTACATGTCTAAGCATACTTCACTCTAAACTGAGCCCATGAGTGATTGTTCATACATTTCGGCGCAGGTTTTACATGGTTGCTAACATAAATTTTTCTTTGTGCTATATACAAAAATGTAAAGCTAATACTGGCACTCAAAAATTGTTGGTTTAAAAAAATTGTTGCTCACAAGAAAAAAAAATTGCACACACTGAGTCACTCCTTGGAGGGCACATTATATCCAAGGTTGTGATCTGGAATATCCCATCTGTTTGATTCATGGGGGGAGAACAAGGTTAAAATAAATCCAAACTCTCTTTCCAGGGGACTGGGGAGGGAGAAGGAAGGTTGGATAACCAGTCCTGAACCTAGTTCAAATAAATCCAAGTCATTTGTGTATTCTCCCAGCTTGGGTATTTTTTTATCTGGCTCCGAAGGAAATATTCACTTAAAGCTGAATTTTAAAAACTTGGTGTGCGCCACAATCAGGAGATAGGTGCGTAGGTAGGACATGTGCATGCCTACCTGATTTAAAAGCTGCAGACATGCGCACACAAATCCTGATGCGCGAATATCTCACATTGGAGAAAAAAGGGGTGGTCTGTGGGCATTCTGGGGCAGGGCCAATAGATGAGCCCACAAGATCCAGTGCCGCGTAACTTTACTTCTGCTATGGAGGAGGGGTAAGTCTGGAAAAAAAAATGTAATGGCATCTTTGAAGTGTTTGAGGGGTCTGGGTTTATTGGGAAGAGTCCAGGCTAAAAAACTAGGGGTGGTTTGGAGGACCTAGCTGAACACTGGGCAAACTGGTGGACGAACTGGTGAAACTGGTCATTGGTTGGACGCATGTCTCTCATGAAATACAGGCAGTTGTGTGGCCATAAACTGACCTACGTTGCTGAGCGCACACAAGCTTAAAATTAGGAGCACATATGCACGCACCTAGGCTGTTTTATAACATGCATGCACATGTGTGCATGTTATAAAATTGCTGTGTCTCTGGGCGCACAACCACATGCATGCATATATGTGCGCCTACGTACCCATTTCAAAGCTACTGTCTTAGGTCTGAAATATTCAAATATTTGTATGCTATGAATATATTTGCCAGTACTTGCATAAATCCAAACTACATACTGACTTTTCTGATTTACAGTAGATCACAACAAAGACTGATTATCTTAACAAATTCAAGACAAAAGTGTGACGAACAAAGCCTGGTTTTGAACCCAACCCAGCGCGAACAAATCTACGCCCGATTTTTAGGGATGTGCAGCCAAAACGTTTTCGTTGCATTCGTGATACGTATTCGTGGGGGTAAATTCCGTTTCATGCGGAAGTATGGAGAATTCCATAAGTTGTCGATCTGTAAATACGTTACTACGGCGAGTTAAATTAGTGTCCCAGCTAAAATTAAAATTAACTACAACCCCCCACCCTCCTGACCCACCCAAGACTTACCAAAACTCCCTGGTGGTCCAGCGGGGAGTCAGGAAGCCATCCCTGCACTCGTTTGCCAGTTTCATCACGGCGTGTCACAGGGGCTACCGGTGCCATTGGTTAGCCCCTGTCACATGGTCACCGGCGCCATCTTGTGCTCCTACCATGTTACAGGGGCTGACCAATGGCACCGATAGCCCCTGTGACATAGTATGGGCAAAGGCTATCGGCGCCATTTTGAGTCCTGGCATCGGACGGCAGGTCGCTCCGGGACCCCCGTTGGACCCACAGGGACGTTTGGCCAGCTTGGGGGGGCCTCCTGACCCCCACAAGACTTGCCAAAAGCCTAGCGGGGGTCCAAGAGTGACCTCCTTCACGCCGGCCGTCCGATGGCAAAGGCGATCGGCGCCATTTTGAGTATTGGCATCGGACGGCTGGCGTGAAGGAGGTCGCTCCCGGACCCCCGCTGGACTTTTGGCAAGTCTTGTGGAGGTCAGGAGGCCCCCCCCAAGCTGGCCAAAAGTCCCTGTGGGTCCAACGGGGGTCCCGGAACGACCTGCCGTCCGATGCCAGGACACAAAATGGCGCCGATAGCCTTTGCCCATACTATGTCACAGGGGCTACCGGTGCCATTGGTCAGCCCCTGTCACATGGTAGGAGCACAAGATGGCGCCAGTGACCATGTGACAGGGGCTGACCAATGGCACCGGTAGCCCCTGTGACCAGGCTATTGGCGCCGTGATGAAACTGGCAAACGAGTGCAGCGATGGCTTCTGGACTCCCCGCTGGACTACCAGGGAGTTTTGGTAAGTCTTGGGGGGGTCAGGAGGGTGGGGGGTTTAAATTTTTATTTAGGAGGCCGAATAAAACAGATATCTGTTAAATACGTGGGGGGTCGCGATACGTTTCGCCTCTCCACGTATTTAACAGATAGGACAAAATAAGTTGCGGATTACAAATACGTGGAAAACGGATGCACATCCCTACCGATTTTATAACATGCACGAGCTGCCACGCGCATGTTATAAAATTCAGGGTCGGCGCGCGCAGGGGGCACCTCAGAAGGAACTTTTTTATGGCCTCCCACTCCTTCCCCTCCCTTCCCCTACCTAACCTTCCCCCAGCCCTAACTAAATCCCCCCCCCCTACCTTTGTTGAGAAAGTTACACCTGCCTCGGGCGCACACCAGCCGGCTACCGGCGCGCCATTCCCCGGCCCGGGGGCTGGTTCGGAGGCCTCGGTCACACCCCCGGAATGACCCTGGGCTGGCACCATGCCCACAGCCCCGCCCCCGGAACGCCCCCAAATGCCGCACCGCTCCCGATACGCCCCCCCCCCCAAGCAAAGCCCCGGGACTTACGCGCGTCCCAGGACTTTGCGCACGCCGGCGGACTATGCAACATAGGCGCTCCGGCGCGCAAGTCCCCTGCATGCAGGGCTTTTAAAATCTGCCCCATGAGTGCAATTTTCAAACTTTGGCCAGTGGGGCAATGACCGTGCACACTTTGTACCCCTGGGCTTTGTATCAATTTTCACAGCTGAAGTACTCACAAACTTTTACTTTGAAACTTGCCATGGGTACAAAGTATGTATGGCTGTTTGTGCCATTTTTTTCTGTGGGTAGATTTTTGCAAAGATTAGAAAATGGCACCTAAATGCGTATTTGTCTTTCCCTGATCTAAACCCGCCCCAAGGAATGCCTCCTTCAGTGCCATTAAATGGAAGCATGGTGTTCTGCAATGTAAAGACTTTTAGCCAGGTTGAAGGAGGGCAGTTTTTGAACAGTCCGGTTCCGTGGGTAAAATACTTTTTACCTACATAAATTGCTTTGAAAATTGTCCTCCCTTTATACCAGTTTCCAGATTTTTTTAGCTTATTTCTCCATTTGTCCCGCTATTTTCTTTCTTCTGTCTTCCCTTTGTGTTATTATTTCCTTGTCTCCCTCTTTCCATGTTCTTTATTTTTTCCAATGGATCTTCTGTTCTATTTTAAAGTGAGCAGATCTGCAAATAATCGGCATGGCAGCAGGGCAGATCTTCCATTCTGCTAAGGACATAGCTCTATTTGAAAAAGGGAAAGAATAATTTCTCTCCTCCCTTACCATGATACTGTGACTTTTGCATCCCCCTGCTTCATACTATGATGAGCTACAGAAGAGAAGCATGTGCTGATTTTTAGAGCAATACAAGACCCAGACAGCTAGCTAGCTAGTACAGAGTGTTCAGGTCATGGTATTCTTGTCATTTTCCTGGTGGTCTGTCCTTTATATATTTTATGATTCTTTTATAACAGCTATTAAATAGTTTTCGACACTATCTGGCTTCCTTGAGCAATATTTATGACTTTTGCAGAATAGTCACACAAAGGCCATCAATTATTGAGGAAATGTAGGTACACCACATTGAGTCAGCACTAATATATATAGTGGTCAAATACAGATCACGTGGAGGTACATATTCAATAGCTGCGTGGCTCTGCAAGTTAGCTGGTTATACTTACCTGGTTAGTGCTGTATATTCAGCAGCACAGATGTGCTGCTGAATATATCTGGCTGTCTTAAAGTTATCTGGTTATGTATAATTGGCTAACTTTAGGACAGCCTTTTGTCCTGACCAGAGTTGGTTAGTAAATCAGCCAACTAAGTGGCACCTGTTGACTGTAACGGATATTCAGCAGTGACACTTAGCCGGCTAAGTGCTGTTTTCAGTATCGGGTTCGTGGATTCCTTTTGAGAGAGTATTTGCAAGAAGTTTGTTTAATGAGGAAATCTGTGATATTGTACATTGCCAAGCAAAAGGGAATTGAGAAACTATTGCACTTATATTTCAAAACAAATATTTTTTCAGGTAGTTATTAGATATCTCCTTCCTCCTCAAGAGTCTGTTGTGACCCTTTGCAAAAAGCAGGAATTCCCTTGTATTTTTTCCATCTTTCATGGAGAAAATACCCAAGTGCAGGAGGAGACTTAATTTGCTTTTCAGCAACCTTTTGTGTACCTACCTTTATTCTGACCTTCAGGTTGTTCCTTCATGTCCCAGGTTCTCTAAGAGAACATTTTATTTCTGTTTCCTCTCCCGCTTCCTGTCTAAAGAAATGATGACTATGCTAATTTTTGCATGGGCCATTAACTATGAGAGCGCTCATGAGGACCAAAAGCTGGCAACTGCAGTTTCCGTTTTATGTTTAAAGGCTAGAATGGTGTCATAACTCTGCCTTGCTCCTTATCACTCTTTTTTTGTTTTTAGATGATGACTGCACCAATTCCTTCACGCCCAATCAAGTTGCAAGAATGCACTGCTACTTGGACCTGGTGTACCACAGTTGGCAGCCTACCAGGAAACCATCTCCTGTTGCCATCAATCCACAGATTGTGGACCGCACCCCTACCTCTGTCACCCTAGAATGGTTTCCGCCTATTGATGGACATGTTTTTGAAAGGTGAATATAAGCTATGCTGTGTTCCTTTTTTGCAAATTTCTTCCATTTTGGCTAATGATATTGTCAGATGACTCAACTGACATTATTTCAGAAGCTACCATCACAGGGTTTGTGTGTCAGGTCTCAGTGTCTGTCTAGCCTTCTCTATGTTAAACCTCTCTGGAATTTGTTTATCAGATTAATACACAGAGATAGTTGAATTAGCAGACATTTGAAATTCATGAATAATAATGCTGTTTCTTTCATTCACCCTCCCCCCCAGCACACACCAGTTCACAAATGCAGGAATTAAGTCAAAGAACATTAGTAGTTGAAATGAGGACCTTTGTAAAAGTTATGCACTTTTTTTAAGACAGAGATTTTGAATAGGGTGACATTTAGTTGTGGGTGAGGGAGAGGAGAAGCTGAAAATCTGAAAGGATTTGTTGTTTTTTATCTCTATGAGGGAGAAGAATTGGGGAAGAATGGCCAAAACACAAGATTAATTTGGAAAGGAAGATTAAAATAACAGATAGGAAGAATCTTGAATTTCCATGGATTCTGCCACAAAACCCATCATTTTCCTACAGATATTTCTGAAACTTGGCTAGGTCCATTTAAGGCTTTAAGATTGTCCTATTAAAGTTACAAGATAAATTTCAGATTAATCTCACAACAAAAGATAATCTAGATCATAGAGGGCCCATATCATAGTAACATAGTAAATAACTGTAAATAAAGACCACTTAGCTCATCCAGTTTGCCCAACTGAGGTTCTTTCTTTGGTCTTCTTTCACATTGGGTAGATGAACATATAACTTCCCATACATAAATCACTGTGTTTTTTACATGACCTTTTAACCCTTTTCCTACCACTGCCCTCCATGTCTGACCCAAGAATGTCCAAAATCTGTTACAGGGCTGACCTCCACCATCTCCGCTGGTAGGCTGTTTTAGGTCTTGTCATCTTCCTTTTTGATACTAAGACCAATATGTAATCCAACACCCAGAGCCCTTTCTTTATCTTATTGTCAAGTTTTGTAATAATCCACACAGGCACCCAAAATTAATTAGGCTGTTGCCTCCATGAACACTGATAATTGGATTTTAATCATTCTTACTCCATTGAATGTTTTGAATTTCATTAACAGTTTTCTCTATACCACCTCCACCAATAATCCATTCCATGCATCCATCACCCTTTCCATGAAGCAATATTTTATTATGCTGCTCCTGAGGGTACCCATTTGCCCTCCACCCCACAGAACCTTATTTCATAATCTCTTCTAGAGAATTATTTCATCTGAAAAAGGTTTACTTCTTGTGCCTAAGTTATTCTTTAACGTACACAAAATTCTAGTTGACGTCTCACCAATGACATGCATAGATTTATTATCAGCTTCTTTTTTTCTGCTGGTTATGTCTCTCCCTATGTGCTTGCACTATAGCATCCTGCTGACTCTGGCCACCACCTTATCACACTGTTTGAATACCTTGAGACCACCAAACACTATTATGATATCCTTTGATGTATAGTAGCTATGGGATAGATAATCAAACTGCCATGGTCTGGCAAATCCCGCTGGTAGTGTTTTACCTGCAGGTTTTGCTGCAAAAATCAAAGCAAAACTGTGGTGGCTGTTTGCTTTGATTATTGCCCTCCTCAATAGCATTCACATAAATTTGTGCAGATACATTTTTAGGCAAAACAATGTTTATAGATTTCTTTATCAAAAACTATGCATGCAATTGTCTTTTCTGGCCTAATCCCATCCCAGGAATACCTATTAAAGATAGAAGGTATCTTTAAAGATATTCCTGGGATGGGATTAGATGCATTACCTGTGTAGAACGTGGGCAATAATCCAATAGCCCATTTCCACAGGTAAAAAAGCATTTTACCTATGCAAATGGCTTTCATTATTACTTGCCTCATGTCCAATATATGCTCTATAGGTTTGTTCATTAGACTAAGGATTTATAAACAAATTATTAATATTAGTGTTTCCATATCTTTACTGTATGGAGAGTACATGAGTATGTTTCCTCAGTATTGATGTCACATGTCATTGATTATCACTTCAGTGCCAGTAGTATTTATGCATCAGGTTCTGTGCACCAACTGCTATTATTAGTGCTTGCTTATTTGGAATATTCTCACTCTGAAACTTAGTTTACCAAATTTGTAATTCAATGGTGCACACTTGATTTTTCATTAGCCACAGATTAATCAGTAAGAAGTAAGAGTAACTTTATGAGGAGATTCTATTGTTCTGATAAAAGGACATGTTTGTTTATCTACTGTTCCACTGTTACTAAGTTGATGTGTTTTTTTTATTGTTGTTGTTTTCTCGGGTTCCTAGAGAAGTGGGATCAGCATGTGACCTATGTCTGGAATCAAGAGTCTTGATGCAATACGCTATCAAAGCCTCATCACCGATGCCATGTGGTCCATCAGGACACTGGAGCCCACGAGAAGCAGAAGGTAGGTTGAGGAACAAGATGAGATAAAGGGGTAACAGCAGATAACTGCTATAGCTTCATGGAATATATTTCAAACTCATTGACGGGAAATGTAAAAGAGGATTGTACTACAGCTGCCTGTGAGTGCTCATTCTTACTCTAGAGTACAAAGCTCAGTGACAAGATAAGACTATTGTTCTCCAGTTTCAATAGGAAATACATAGAACACAGGAACGGTGAGATCAAGTACAGAGATACAGAGAAAGAGATGAGCCTCTTAGTCCCAAGAGAATGATGCTATTTCAGTCTCTCTGGAAAATGAACTGAAATGTAAACTGAAAGGGATTTCCCAAATGGAATCTTGTCCCCTGTCAAGGAAGACATGCCATTGAACTGTTAATGAAGATAGATGAAATTTGATGTTAATAAGATACTGCAAGAGCCAATACAACTACAATGAGGAAAGGGACTAGAAGATGTTGGGATCCCTCATGCTATGAATATGCTTGATTTGTAGAAATAAGGGACAACAAACAAGGTGTATTTGTCTAACTCAGGACATCTAGAACTCTGTTCATTTCATCAAGTCAGTGAAGAAACAGTGCAGTTTAAATAGTATAGAGTCTGCTTTAGAGGGAGGCCATCCAAGGTAATTGCACTTAAGGGGATAGCAAACATTTAAACAGTCTAAACAGCTATGAGTTAGACCACACAAGTGGTAATTTGTGTCAATGGGACTAATGCTCAGTACATCGGCCACATGGCCCTTGTCTGATCCCCAGACCTTACCCCAGTTACATGGCTGGGGCAAGGTCAGGTCGGTGCCATTTTGGAAAATGGTGCTGACCAGGCGGGGTGCTAGGGGGCATCCTGGTCCTGATGTGGAGGCCTACCTGAAATTAAGATTCAGGGGGTGCAGGAGGGGGGTTGGGGGGAAGGTGCTATTAGGGGGGGGTCAGGGGTGGGATGGGGGTGGGGTAGGGGCTGGGACCCTTAATTCTTTTTTTGACTTGGGGGTGAGAGGTGGGAATGGGAAGGGGGCAAGGACTCTATTGTTGACTTAGGGGGGCTGGGAGATGGGTATCGGAAGGAGGCTGGGACCCTATTTTTTATGTTTTAAGTTCTAGGGGGAAGCAGGGCCATAATGGTCTTTGGGGGGAGGGGGGCCACTGCCAAGTGCCTACATTTTTACAGTTGGCAGCTCCGGGTTGAGACAGAGGTCAGGAGTCACCCCTGCTCAACCTCCCCATTTGCTGCAATGTTTTGCTGCCACTTTAAATGTACGGCAGAAGCCTCGGAACCCACGTTAGGATTCTGGGGCTCCTGCCACACATTTCAAATAGGTTTAGTTATTTTATCACTGCTGACAACCTTCTCGACTGGCTACAATAAAATATTTACATCAAATTGACTGGAAATTCCCTTCTTTGCATGCATTTGCATTATTCATGCATGCAAATCACAGGCAAAGGTCATTGTAATAGGGAAAGGAATCTGGGTGGAGAGATGCAAAATATTGCTTATATCATGCGTGATATAACATGAGTTAGAGCACTACCGCAGCTTAATGTATCACCTAGTTAGCTTGGGCCAAAGAGCTGTCCTAAAGTTAGCCAGATATATAATCAGTAGTATGGCTGCTCTATTGAATATATCTCCAAAGTTAGACCTTTAGATAGGTAGAAAAGCCCTTCAATCAAAAATAGCCTTAGGACATTTGCTCAAACAGGAAAGTCTTAAGGCCCATGTGGAAACTTTGATAGCTCATTTTGGGGCCGATGTAATAAGACCCGCGCTGAAATGTGCACTGATTTTTCTGGTCGGATTTTTTGGCGCGCGCAGAAAAAACCAGCAGCAGTGCGGGATGTAATAACAACCACACATGCTAATTAGATATGTGCATAAAATCCACGCACACCAAACATATGTGCCATAATGCGCACAGAAACTCGCATTCATGGCCCTATGAAATGAATTGCACAGACATCCGCATGGAAAACCATGCAGACATCCATTGGCATGTGAGCACCCATGATTGATTCTCGGGTCTAAAGCCTTTCTGTTTTGAACAAATGAATAAATTAGTGGTCCGGAAGTTGATGTGAAGGGGGTAGAGCAATATGTAACTGCTTCTTCATCAGACTCTGACTGCTGGCGAGCGCGTGAAATGCAGATGGGCGATTCTGCCTCATTGAAAAGCTGCCTTCTCTCTACCAATTCCATCCACTGCTTGATTGACCCACATAAGTAACAAAAAACTGGTCTCCACACCGGCGCTTTCAAGTAACTCCTGCCCTGACCCAGGTGATTAAAACCCACATTAAAAAACTCGCACTAATCCAATCTCTCTGCCAGCGTGGCTCCCTGCATTGCCCTTTGCATGCCATTACCATCACTTCTAACAACTTTAAAAACAAAAGTGAGAGCTTTAAAGATAGTAGATAATTTTTATTATCTCTTTATAAGTTTTACAAAATTATACAACCAGTATACTGCTTTTAAGAAACAAATTGTAGGATCAAACAGAATAGTCACATTGCATTAATTAAGCATACTTGTTTTTTTTTAACAATCCTGCAAATTTTAGTCCAGAAAAACTGAAGAGAGAGTCCCATTTAAAAAAAGAAAATAAACTAAATAACATTACGCAAACAGGCGGTTCAAGAAGCAAGGAACAGCATATTCCATCCATAATGTGGGTTATCATGTTGGGCCGACCCCTCTGGAGGACATACAACAGAAAGATAGAAAGGCTAATACCTGGAAGAAATCATAAGAAATATAACAAATGCTTTGATATTTTATTATACATTTACACAGAAACCGTAAAACAAAGAAAGCCCTAATCTGTGTGTGTTG
Source organism: Rhinatrema bivittatum (assembly GCF_901001135.1). Lineage (NCBI taxonomy): Eukaryota > Metazoa > Chordata > Amphibia > Gymnophiona > Rhinatrematidae > Rhinatrema > Rhinatrema bivittatum. The sequence continues at coordinate 126,931,249 of NC_042622.1, read as the reverse complement.
AGGACAGAACAGTAAAAATTGCTTCTTCTTTCTCTGTGTTACTTACAGTACATCATGAAACATACACATTTTTTGTTCAGAAACAATGCAACTCTGTGTTTAAAGAACATTTTCAAATAGCCATTCTTTGTCTGAGTCCAGAGCAAGTTGGACAGGGACCATATCTGACTTTTCAAGAAAAGTGATCAGATTTAAACTATTAAGGGGCAGCTATTTCTCACGTTTTGGCCTTCCAGGGCAGGAGTCGCTAACTTCAGTCCTCAAAAGCCACAAACCGGCCACGTTTTCAGGATATCCATAGTGAATATGCATGAGAGAGATCTGCAAACACTGCCTCCATTGTATGCAAATCTATCTCATGCCAGGCCTGCCTGTGGGTTTGTAGGGGAGGGGGGAGGGGGGAGAGAGAGAGAGAGAGAGAGAGAGAGAGAGAGAGAGAGAGAGAGAGAGAGAGAGAGAGAGAAAGAGAGACTAGCTGTAGTGCCCCAACACTAGACAGGTATTTATATCTCTATGGGAGGCCCACCGAGTAACTCAAGGTGAGGTTTAGGTATTAGTGTAGGGGTTAGGGGCCACTTTAACATTCAAAGTGAAACGTATGAACAGAACAGTGCTCTCTTGTGAAGATTTGATGACCCTCGGAGAGAGAAAACTCACTCAAAGATGAGATTTGTGCAATGTTCTCTCAACCTAGCTTGATGTTAACCAGGTAGAGAGTCCATCAAGCTAGGTTGAGAGAACATTGCACAAATCTCATCTTTGAGTGAGTTTCCTCACTCCGAGGGTCATCAGATCTTCAAAAGAGAGCACTGTTCAGTTCGTACATCTCACTTTGAATGCCAAAGTGGCCCCTAACCCCTACACTAATACCTAAGCCTCACCTCAAGTTACTAGGTGGGCCTCCCATAGAGATATAAATACCTATCTAGTGTTGGGGCATTACGGCTAGTCTCTCTCTCTCTTTCTCTCTCAGCACAAGCCATCCATTGCTTCTACCATGTGACAGGGGCTATTAGTGTGCCATTTTGATTAGTGGCAGCCAACGGCCCGACCCAGGACCACCAGTGAATTTTAGGAGGGTGGGGGGGTTGCAATTAATTAAATTTGAAGGGGGTAGGTTTAGGGTTTTTTTTGTTTTTTAATGTGCCCTTTCTCCCCCCCTCCAAAACAATAAGAAAACCACACAAAATTTTGTGGGTTTTCTTATCATTTGGTTGTCCCCCCCACCGAAACACGACAAAATAGGAAATATCGTCTCTATTTCCTATTTCGTCACAAACAAATGCACATCCCTTCAATAAACATGCTTAATATCACATCTAGCAAGATAATTAACAGGTGTAAGCTGGAAAATGTACACAGGCTGTCTATTAAAATTGCAACTTATCTGCACAAGTGTTGGTCCTGCCCTTGGACCTCCCTATGTGTGCACAAAAGTGAAAGTACATGTATATTTTCAACTTTTATACAATATGGAGTACAGGAGTAGAGGCTACTTATGTGCGTATATGCTAATTTTTACACACGTAACATTTTGAAAATTCACCTATATGCTTGGAGCCACAGCTGTTGGAGTTGTCTGAAGTTATACCAGGTCTTGACTAACACAGATCACCTGATCGACCAATTACTATACAATAGGGGTGTTGCTAGGTACATAAAACATCCGGGACATGGACCCAGAGGTCCTTCCTCTTTGCCATGTCCCCCCTCCCTGCTTCCTGCTCCCATGATTTTGATAATTAACTATGATTTTTTTAAACCTTCTGGGAACAGTGCCTGAATGTAATCTACTTTGAAGTGCCTGAACAGCAGAATATAAATCAAATAAATAATAAATAAACATTTAAATTATTTGATAACGTCATTCAGTCAATTATTCTATATAGATATGGGAGTGGTCTGGAATCTATACAGGATGAGATAGAATTTCATCAAACATCCTGCACCTCCATTTCTGTAACACACTCTGCATCCACAGACATTCTCTCTGCAACTTACATAGGAATTTCCCCTTACAAATCACCATAAAAAAAAAAATGCAATTCTAATTCTAATGGCTCTTCAATAACAACCTTTCACTGTCAGACACTTTTTGAAGTAACACAAAATCCTGCAAAAAAAAACACAAAATAGAACCTATGTAGCAAACCTGCTATGCAGTTGCCCTGCCTAAGAAAGAGAAGCAATACAAATATTACTACAGACCCTAGTACACCAGAGAGAATGCTATAGATTAGGGATGTGAATCGTTTTTTAACGATTAAAATTATCGTCCGATAATTGTAATATCGTCTTAAATCGTTATAGAACACGATACAATAGAAATTCTAACGATTTATCGTTAAAAATCGTTAAATCGTGTTAGTGCGCACTAACTCCGAGTTAGTGCGCACTAACTCGAGTTAGTGCGCACTAACTGAAAATGATACAAATTGACACTTTCCAGGTCAGTAAAGGTCAGTTAGGAATGAATATGTGTTCCTATTGGCTGGCTGCCCTCTTATTTATTGATGTTAACCAGGTTCCCACTGAGGTGATGGTTGGGGGGATGGGAAATGGAAATGGAAACTCAGGAACACTAACAGAAAATGATACAAATTATTGACACTATCCAGGTCAGTAAAGGTCAGTTAGGAATGAATATGTATTCCTATTGGCTGGCTGCCCTCTTATCTATTGATGTTACCAAGGTTCCAACTGAAGTGATGGTTGGGGGGATGGGAAATGAAAACTGTTGGTAGTTGACAAAAAAAGTAATGTGATCAGTCAATATGACTAGAACCTGTGCCCTATTCCTGATACCAGGGGTGTTGTGATCTTCCTGCACTCAGTGCCCTATCCCTGATACCAGTCTGAGACAGCTCCCTCCCTGCATTACTAGTGAGAGGCTGGCTTCACAGACAGGGGGGAGCTGCCTGACCCTCACTCCTGACTTCCCCCATGTCCCAGCTAGTGAATGATGTGTGGGTGAGGGGGGGGGGGGAGGATGGTGAAGTCTGAGACAGCTCCCTCCCTGCAGTACTAGTGAGAGGCTGGCTTCACAGACAGGGGGGAGCTGCCTGACCCTCACTCCGGACTTTCCCCATGTCCCAGCTAGTGAATGGTGTGTGGGTGAGGGAGGGGGGAGAGGATGGTGAAGTCTGAGACAGCTCCCTCCCTGCATTACTAGTGAGAGGCTGGCTTCACAGACAGGGGGGAGCTACCTGACCCTCACTCCTGACTTCCCCCATGTCCCAGCTAGTGAATGGTGTGTGGGGGAGGGGGGGGGAGGATGGTGAAGTCTGAGGCAGCTCCCTCCCTGCATTACTAGTGAGAGGCTGGCTTCACAGACAGGGGGGAGCTGCCTGACCCTCACTCCTGACTTTCCCCATGTCCCAGCTAGTGAATGGTGTGTGGGTGAGGGGGGGGGGGGGAGAGGATGGTGAAGTCTGAGACAGCTCCCTCCCTGCATTACTAGTGAGAGGCTGGCTTCACAGACAGGGGGGCGCTGCCTGACCCTCACTCCTGACTTCCCCCATGTCCAGGCTAGTGAATGGTGTGTGGGTGAGGGGGTTGGGGGGAGGATGGTGAAGTCTGAGACAGCTCCCTCCCTGCATTACTAGTGAGAGGCTGGCTTCACAGACAGGGGGGAGCTGCCTGACCCTCATTCCTGACTTTCCCCATGTCCCAGCTAGTGAATGGTGTGTGGGTGAGGGGGGGGGGGAGGATGGTGAAGTCTGAGACAGCTCCCTCCCTGCATTACTAGTGAGAGGCTGGCTTCACAGACAGGGGGGAGCTGCCTGACCCTCACTCCTGACTTCCCCCATGTCCCAGCTAGTGAATGGTGTGTGGGTGAGGGGGGGGGGGAGGATGGTGAAGTCTGAGACAGCTCCCTCCCTGCATTACTAGTGAGAGGCTGGCTTCAAAGACAGGGGGGAGCTGCCTGACCCTCACTCCTGACTTCCCCCATGTCCCAGCTAGTGAATGGTGTGTGGGTGAGGGGGGGGGGGGGAGGATGGTGAAGTCTGAGACAGCTCCCTCCCTGCATTACTAGTGAGAGGCTGGCTTCACAGACAGGGGGGAGCTGCCTGACACTCACTCCTGACTTTCCCCATGTCCCAGCTAGTGATTGGTGTGTGGGTGAGGGGGGGGGGGAGAGGATGGTGAAGTCTGAGACAGCTCCCTCCCTGCATTACTAGTGAGAGGCTGGCTTCACAGACAGGGGGGCGCTGCCTGACCCTCACTCCTGACTTCCCCCATGTCCAGGCTAGTGAATGGTGTGTGGGTGAGGGGGGGGGGGAGGATGGTGAAGTCTGAGACAGCTCCCTCCCTGCATTACTAGTGAGAGGCTGGCTTCACAGACAGGGGGAGCTGCCTGACCCTCACTCCTTACTTCCCCCATGTCCCAGCTAGTGAATGGTGTGTGGGTGAGGGGGGGGGGAGGATGGTGAAGTCTGAGACAGCTCCCTCCCTGCATTACTAGTGAGAGGCTGGCTTCACAGACAGGGGGGAGCTGCCTGACCCTCACTCCTGACTTTCCCCATGTCCCAGCTAGTGAATGGTGTGTGGGTGAGGGGGGGGGGGAGAGGATGGTGAAGTCTGAGACAGCTCCCTCCCTGCATTACTAGTGAGAGGCTGGCTTCACAGACAGGGGGGAGCTGCCTGACCCTCACTCCTGACTTCCCCCATGTCCCAGCTAGTGAATGGTGTGTGGGTGAGGGGGGGGGGGGGAGGAAGGTGAAGTCTGAGACAGCTCCCTCCCTGCATTACTAGTGAGAGGCTGGCTTCACAGACAGGGGGGAGCTGCCTGACCCTCACTCCTCCGGGGTATTGTGATCTTCCTGCACACAGTGCCCTATCCCTGAAACCAGGGGTGTTGTGATCTTCCTGCACACAGTGCCCTATTCCTGATACCAGGAGTGTTGTGATCTTCCTGCATGCAGTGCCCTATCCCTGATACCGGGATGTGTGCAAGAAGATCCCAACACCCCCGGTATCAGGAATAGGGCACTGTGTGCAGGAAGATCACAACACCCCTGGTAATAGGGATAGGGCACTATGTGCAGGAAGATCACAACACTCCTGGTATTAATAGGGATAGGGCACTGTGTGCAGGAAGATCACAACACCCCTGGTGCCAGGGTTAGGGCACTGTGTGCAGGAAGATCACAACACTCCTGGTATTAATAGGGATAGGGCACTGTGTGCAGGAAGATCACAACACCCCTGGTGCCAGGGTTAGGGCACTGTGTGCAGGAAGATCACAACACTCCTGGTATTAATAGGGATAGGGCACTGTGTGCAGGAAGATCACAACACCCCTGGTGCCAGGGTTAGGGTACTGTGTGCAGGAAGATCACAACACTCCTGGTATTAATAGGGATACGGCACTGTGTGCAGGAAGATCACAACACCCCTGGTGCCAGGGTTAGGGCACTGTGTGCAGGAAGATCACAACACTCCTGGTATTAATAGGGATAGGGCACTGTGTGCAGGAAGATCACAATACCCCTGGTATCAGGGTTAGGGCACAAGTTCTAGTCACATTAACTGATCACATTACTTGTTTTGTCAAGCTACCAACTGTTTCCATTTCCCATCCCCCATATACTGTCAGTGGGAAGCTTGGTAACATGAATAAATAAGAGGGCAGCCAATAGGAATACATATTCATTCCTAAACTGACCTTAACTGACCTGAAAAGTGTCAAATTGTATCATTTTCAGTTAGTGCACACTAACTCCCGTTAGTGCGCACTAATCGGAAAAAACGATTTTTAACGATTTTTTAACTAAAAAATCGTGCCTAACACGATTTTCTTGCCCTGCCACACGATTTCTATCGTTAAGACGATATGGAAAACGATTCACATCTCTACTATAGATCCCTACACAAACACTACATGCAGCAGATTCCCTCACCTCAGCCATGCATGCAGATCACAGACCAACCTCTTTATCAGAGCTTTCCAAACTTTTCATGTTGGTGACACACTTTTTAGACAAACATAATTTCGTGACACAGTAATTCAGTCTACCAGCAAACCAGAAGTTAAAGGTTAAACGAACAAAATGTATTTCAACAATTTATGTATGTTTCCTTAAATATATACATAAATAAAATGTTTCACAACACAACCTATCTCATAATAAATATTTGCAGGCTTCCACTTCCTCCATGCTGATCTCGTACATTGTGAGATCGGCATAGAGAAAGTGCTACTCTTGCACATTCCCAAAGATTACATGTGCCAATCACTAAAAAGTAATTTTTTTTTTTACCTTTGCTGTCTGATCTTAGTTTTCTAATCGGTTGGTCACAGGCTTTTTTTTCCACCTTTCCTTTCTTGTTTTTTTGCCAATTCCTTTTACAGGGTCTTTTTTTCTATTTCTTTTCTCTCCATCTGTCTTCCCTCAAACACACAATCAGGTTCTCATTCTCACACGCTATCTCACACATTCTCACACACACAGGCTCTCACTCACATGCAATCTCACACATCCACAGCTCTCACTCTCACATGCCTCTCTCTCATACATACATACATACTGTCTCTCTTGTGCACATGCTGTCTCACTCTCACACACACAGGCTCTCTCACTCCTACATGCTCTCTTGCTCAAGCACAGGCTCTCACTGGCACATGCTGTCCCTCTGCACGGGTTACTGAAGGATGGGCTCTTCAGAGGCCCTGATCTTCCCTGGCCGTGACATGGGATCTGCAGCGGCCCTGCTATCGGGTTTCCTCCTCTTCTCGGGCTGCCGCGACGTGGGATCCGCAGCGGCCCTGCTATCGGGTTTCCTTCTCTTCTCGGGCCGTCACGACGTGGGATCCGCAACGGCCCATTAATGCTGCTCTTCTTCTGTACGCAGCAGATGCTCCTCCTCCTTCCTGCCCACGCGGCTCCGGCAACGTTTTTCTTCCAGGGCTGCACAGGCAGGAAGGAGGAGGAGTGAACGTGACCCTTTTCTTTGGGCCGTGGTGATGTAAGCTCCACCACTGCCCGCCGATCTTCCTGCTATAGTTCCCTGCTTCTGCCGGCCCTGTGGACCGGGCGACACACCTCCACACTACAGGCGACACACTAATGTGTCCCGACACACACTTTGGAAAGCTCTGCTCTATATAATATAAAATGAGAGACAAATTAAAAACAGAAACAGGCAAACAAAACTGAAATGGAAACCCCAAGAAGCTAGACTCTGTAGGCAGTGTAACACCAGAGAATGAGAAACAAATGCATTTCCTCCTAAAATGAGCAAAATACAAAGAAATAAGAAATGCACGTTCCCAAAGCTGACAAATTCCATGTTTTAAAAACAGAAAATAAAATATTTCTACCTTTAACTGTTTGGGCATTTTATTTTTTTAGATTGGGTTGGGCTTGGTCTCTCTTTTTGTCTTCTCCTATGTTCTTTTCTAGAGTCATCTTTCCATTTCTCTCTCTCCTGTCTTCTTCCCTCCCTGCATCTGACATTAATCTTTCTCTTTCATCTTTTATCTCAATTTCTCTTCTTGAAAATCTTTGCTCCTTCTTTAATTTGTACTACTTGGTTATGGAGCCTTTTCTTGATCCTCTTTGTTCTTTGGCAACTTGTAAGCCAAATGACACCGTCTGCTGGGGTTGTGGCAGCGTTAACTCCAGTGCATTCACCCTAGCGGACGGTGCCATTTTGATGTACGGCAATGTGTATGGCAGCATATAAGATAAGTGTGTGTATATATATTTGAAATATAGTTTTAAATGCAGCAAAAAAGAAAAAAAAGAAAAAGTGAATATTATAAGGACCAATGATTATGTATAAAGCGAAGAAGGTTGGTTGACTGGAAGTGCTTATTATGAAGGTTCAACTACTTTCGGTGTGACTGCGTTATAAGTGGGAACAACTTTGTTTATTGGAGATATACTGAGTATAAGAAGTGACCCAGATACACATTACTCTAAATAGGGTTGAGAATTCATCCACAGCCCTTCAGGTGGGAGGGGCTGATGAGGGATGGAAAGCTCATGATATTACAGTTCTCTACAGGGACCTAGTGATATCTAGTGGCCAACCCATAGGGGTACCACAGTAATAATAAATTCATAATATCTTGAAGAATCTACAATTATAATTGGTTCATTCTGTTCTCTTTATCACATATGGGTTTCTTCTATCATTCTTTTCTTTCAGGTCACCCTGATGTGGAACAACCTTGTAAATCCAGTGTTCGGACCTGGAGCCCTAATTCATCAGTAGACCAACACACAGTGCCACCTGCCTGTCCTGAGCCCCAAGGCTGCTATTTAGAACTAAACTTCCAGTATCACTTGATTCCAGAATCCCTCACCATCTGGGTGACATATGTTTCTACAGATTGGGATTCCACTGGTGCAGTGAATGACATCAAACTACTTACTGTTAGTGGGAAAGAGATTTCTCTTGGACCTAAAAATATCTACTGTGACATTCCACTAACCATCAAGCTGGATGTGAAACTCATCAATGAGGAAGTGTACGGAATTCAGATTTACACTTTGGATGAGCACCTAGAAATAGATGCAGCCATGCTCAGCTCAGTCCCTAGAAGCCCATTGTGTGCTGCCTGCCAGCCCATTCACTATAAGGTTCTTAGGGATCCACCTTTCAAGGATGGTTCTTCTGTCAGTATCTTAAATCTCAACAGAAGATATGTGGACAAGTAAGTACCAATAAAGTAAGAGGTGTACAAATCATAACAATGGAGCAAAATTAAGAAACTGCCTTGCAAAGATAATAAATCTTTGTACAACAAAGTCATCATTGTAGCTAGCAAATAGGTGCTAAATATAGAGGTCCAAGTTAGAATGGAGAGGAAGGAAATCTGTTACTGTTTTATGCTGTTTTCTCTTGTAAGGAACCATCTATTTGGATGATGAAAGAGTAAGGCATATTGATCCTAGCAGCCATGAACCCAAATTTTTGTATTAATTTGAAGCACTAAGACACCACTTATTTTCTGTTCCCAGATCCATAGCAAATCTTCTAATTCTCCGAGGACAAGCAAGATGGTAATCCTCAAACATGGGTGACATCAGATGGAGCCCTAATGTGAAAAACTTATGTCAAATTTTCTAGAATGTTGACTAGGCACCCTAAGCATGCCCAGCATGCCCTAAACCACATGTCCACGTGGGGTTCTTCTCCACTCTTTATTTTTCTGCAGAGCTGTAAGCCTAGTGGTATTCATGAGCTAACTTTGGCTGTTTTTTGGTCTTGTGAAAAACATTCCTCTTTTCTCGCATTTTTCGTGAGGGTTTTTTTAATTGTTCAGTCGCTGAGTCCCACTCAGTGCCCCCCCATAATGTTAGAGATTCTGGTAGGTTTCCTGTCGTGGTTGATTCCCCCACAGTGGTGGTGTCTTGGTGCCCACCAACCATTGATGCCCACCACCATTGATTTCAATTTTGTGGCCCTTTTGTTTCGCCCAACATGGCTATGTCCAGTTTTCAGCGATGTCCCTGGTGCCTGAGGACCATGTTCATCAGTGATCCTCATGAGATATGTGTCCTCTGTCCTGGAGCATTGATTGACGTCCAAGGTTGCCATTTATGCACCCAAATGACCCCAAAGGGTCGTCGGCTTTTACGCGACAAGATAGAACAGCTCTTCAGGTTGAAGAAGTCCAAGCCATCGGCATTTGCAGCATCGGCATCGATGGACCTGGGATTCGCACCAATGGACACTGCGCCATTGACACTGGCGGGACCATTGATTACATCTGTGCTATCAGTGAAAAGGGGCATCAGAGACTGACCACCGTCAATCTCCTTCAGGGTGAGGACATCGGGTTCCTCGTCATCGGCATGAGGGAAGGACTAGGCCAGGGGTCAGGAACCTTTTTGGCTGAGAGAGCCATAAACGCCACATATTTTAAAATGTAATTCCATGAGAGCCATACAATATGTTTAAAACTAAATACAAGTAAATGTGTGCATTTTATGTAAGATCACACTTTTAAAGTACAATAAGTCTCTGAAAATATTACACCAGGCCTTAAGACACCAATACATCTCCTATTAGGAAAACGGACCAAGTCAGGCTGCTATAGAGTCCTACACAGAAACTACACGCCAGCAGAAAACCTCACCTGAATCACGTGCTGTCCCTCACCTAACATGGAATAAAGAGACCAAAACGCATAACAAGAAGCATGCAGAAAAAACTGAATTGGAAACTGCAACAAGCCAGAGTCTCTGTATGCAGTGTAACAAAGGAAAAAAGAAACATCACCCAGCCTTATAAAACAAATCAAGTAATATAAAATCATCAGCAGTAAAACTGTACTAACAAAAAGAACATATTTCGAAACAGCTGATGAGTGGAATATCCAATAATTAAAAACTCATATAAAACATTTCCAGATACCAACAAAATATTTCAAAATAGCAGACACAAAGACCAAGTAATGAAAAATAAGAATACAAAAATTTTTTTGCTCTGCATATCTGGGAACGTTTGATATCCAGGTGTCCTGAGATTGTTCTGAATTAGCAGGAGGTGGGGTGGTTTTCTTGGAACTTTCTCCTCTCTAAGTCACATACCAGCACTCTCTCTCGCACTGGCTCTCAATGACACACCTATACACACATGCTCTCAGTACTCACATATACACATGTTTTTTCTCTCTCACTTATTTATATAGGCTCATAATTACACATTTACACACATGCTGTCTATCTTTTCATGCTTTCACACACACACAGGCTTTCAATCACATAAATACATGCTGTCTTTTTCTCTCACACACAGACTCTCATTCACATGCTTACAAACATGTCCTCTCTTTCTCTCATTTACACACAGGCTCTCAATCACATACTCACAGGCTCCCTCACCTAAATCAGCTCTCAATCACACACAGACACACATGATCTCTCTCTTACTTATACACACAGGCTCTTAATCATACATACACATGATTTCTCTCACACACAAAGGATCTCAATCATACACACATACTCTTTCACACAAACAGGTTTTCAATCACAAACTTACACTTACAGGTTCCCAATGGTAAACTTACATTCATGCTCTCTCTCTCTCACAGGCAGGCTCTCAATCACAGACATACTCTCTTTCACATGTACAGGCTCTCCATCATTCACATACATGCAATCTCTCACTCACACACACACACACAAACATGCTTGCTTGCTCATTCACTCTCTCTCTCCCCCACCCCCACCCCGGGAACTCGCGGCAGCAGCAGCCTCCTCCCAACGCTAACCTCTTCATTTTCAGCCCTCGCCGAGGCGGAGTCCCATCGGCCGCGGTTGAAGCTCTTCATTTTCCTCCGAGCCGCGCTGCAGTCTTCTTTTCTTCGGGCCGATGCCGAGCGCACTAACGTGGCCTCTTCTTGCCGCACAGGCACCCGATACTCTCCACTTCCTCTACCGGGCCGCGGGGGGGGGGGGGGCGGTAAGAAGAGAGCACACCGGTGCCGCTGACTCCAGCTGTCCTGCTGCGTTCCGCCCGGGCTGACAGCATTTTAAGCCCGGGCGGAGGAGGACCGGGCAGCAGCTGGGTCAGCGGGAAAGTGTGGCGAAACTTGTCTGCGAGCCAGATGCAGCCCTCAAAAGAGCCATATCTGGCTCGCGAGCCATAGGTTCCCGACCCCTGGACTAGGCCATGCATCAAGGGAAGCTGAAGAAGCATCAGCACTGGTCCCTGTTGATGCACAGTGCTGGGCAAGGAGATGCACCATCTCATGCTGCGATGCCTCTGAAATGACCCTGCAGCAAGGAGTGCCAGTCCTCCATCAGTGCTAGGGGTCCGTGACAGTCTCAACCAGTCCTGATGCCAGACACTGATCTGCCTCAGAGGTCTAAAGAAGATCTGGCCACCCTTCCTTCTTCGCAGTCAATGTTGGCATCGGCAATGTTCGAGGAGGAGCTTGGGTACCAAGTCCAGATGGTGGTGGATCGGGCACAGAAGGGCTTTGGTCCTGTGGCACCAACAGCACTGAAGCCAGTGCCGCCCATCCTTGTACCGCTGCTGGAGAGTTCAACGTGCTCATCAGTATATTACCAATCCAGCTGGCGTCATTTCCCGGGACAGCATCAGTGCCCAATGGGACACTAGTGCCTCCCCTACTAGTGCCAGTTCCTCTTCCGAGGAAGCTCCACTTAGGCCAGCAGAGATGCTGAGGCCTGCAGTCCCTGTACAGTTTTACTTGTGCAAGAACCTAGGGCCCCATCCCCTGTAGTTTACAGTGAAGATGAGGACCCCTATGATCCCTGGGGGGATGATGCTTTGGAGTCCTCCTCCAAAGGGCTTTGAGGGTCTCCCTTCAGACACTTTTCCTCCAGACGAGTGAAGGAAGACTCTACCTGAGGACTTGACTTTTGCAGGGTTTGTGAAGGCAATGGCAGAAGCCACCCCATTCCAGTTGTTAATAGAGGAGGATGCCAGGTACAAAATGCTTGAGATCTTCCAGTTCGTGGAGCCTCCTAAGGAGATCGTGACAGTCCCAGTGCATGAGATCCTTAAGGAGTTGTTGCTGAGGATATGGGTATACCCCATTAATAGGAAGGTGGACAGGGTCTACCTCAGCCAGGAAGCTGCCGGATTTGATAAACGTCAGCTGCCCCACCAGTCAGTGGTGGTCAAATCAACTCTCAAGATGGCCAAGCATTCTCAGACTCATTCCTCTGTGCCCCTGGGAAAGTACCACAGAGCGATTGTTGCTCTTGGGAGGAAGCTGTTTCAAGGTGCCATGCTTATTGTCTGCATTGCTGCCTACCAGCTCTATATGAGCCAGTACTCGCAGGACATCTGGAAGCAGGTGCATAAGGTGGCTGAGCAGCTGCCTCAACAGCAGCAAGGACAACCTCATGTTGCTGATGCATAAGAGCCTGGAGTGTAGAAAACATGAGGTCCGAGCGATCGACAATGTTTTTGAGATGGCATCGAGAGTCTCTGCAGTGGGAATCAGTGCCTGCGAATGGCACGGCTGCGGGCCTCGGATCTCCAACTGGAGGTACAGGAACAACCCTCTGACGTGCCATGTGCTGGGGAGAATCTCTTTGGCAATAGGGTGAGGGACTCAGTGGCCTAGCTTCAGGTCCACCAAGAAACACTCCAACAACTCTTCGTCAGCACTTTGGACCCATCCTCATCTTCTAGGAGGCTGGCAAGACAGGGACAAAGGAAGTCTTCTGTCACCAAAGGAAGTACTATCCTCTGCCCCCTCACTTCCGTGAATACCATCAGGGCTTCTGCAGCCGTCCCAGGCAGCAGAGAGCCCCAAAGCCCCAGCTGGCACCTCAGTCAAATTTCCCGGTTTTGACTGGGTCATAGGGAGCATAGGCCAGTCGCCTGTACCTGGGACATTGGACCCTCTGGTCAGGGGCAGACCTTGGTTCTTTGCCAACCAGTGGCCCAGTATAACCTCAGACCATTGGGTTCTTTCCATCGTCCATCAAGGGTACCTATTGAACTTATTGGGTGTCCCACCAAACTTTCCTCTGTGCCTGTTTTGGGGGATGGTAGCACATCAGGTTGTACTGCTAGCAGAGCTCTCCTCCCTTTTAAAGACTAGAGCGGTTGAAGCCATACCACCAGGACAAAGAGGGGGAGGATTCTACTCCAAGTACTTCCTGATTGCAAAAAGGAGTACTTCATCCCATCCTAGACCTAAGGGTCTTGAACAAGTTTCTAAAAAAAGAATAGTTCAAGATGGTTTCCCTGGGCACCTCGATCCCCCTTTTACAAAATGGGGACTGGCTATGCTCCCTCAATCTAAAGGACACATACACTCAAATCAAGATCTTCCCCAGTCACAGGAAGTATCTCCGACTTTTGGTGGGAAAACAGCACTTCCAGTACCGAGTGTGGTTGTTTGGGTTTGCGTCAGCCCCATGAGTCTACAAAATGTCTGGCCATGGTGGCAGTGCAACTCCGAAGGCTGGGAATGCTTGTTTTCCATTATCTGGATGATTGGCTGATCAAGAGCATATCTTAGACAGGGGCCACCAGGTCCATGCACTTGACCATCCAGGTCAAGTGTTCATCATCAACTACCTGAAGTCCCATCTCAGCCCATCACTTCAATTGGACTTCATAGGAGCCCTGCTAGACACGGTTCAGGCCAAGGCTTTCCTGCCTCATCAAAGGGCTGTTACCTTGATGACCATTGCGGCAGAGATTCAGCAGAGCCAGCAGGTATCAGCCTAGCACATGTTGAGGCTGTTGGGTCACATGGCCACATCCATCCATGTCACTCCCTTGGCACATTTACATATTCCAGGGCTCAGTGGACTCTGAGGTTTCAATGACACCAAGCCACTCAGAACCTTCAGAATTGTATCCGAGTCACCCTGTCTCTCTATACTGGGCCACTCATTGTACTGGGCCACTCATTGTCCTGGTGGCGAGTACTTTAAAATCTGGAAAGGGCAGATTTCTTTTCAAAGTCCCCCTACTCAAATTGTTCTAATCACAGTTGCGTCCACCTTGGGGTGGGGAGCTCATGTAGATGGGCTCAGTACCCAGGGTCTCTGGTCTGCTCAGGAACGCTCTTGTCAAATCAACTTCCTGGAGCTACAGGCGATAAGATATGCAATATGGGCTTTCAGGGATTGGCCGTCCAACAAAGTTGTCCTGATCCAAACTGACAACCAAGTAGCCATGTGATATGTCAACAATCAGGAAGCATGGGATTGTATCTCCTGTGTCAGAAAGTGGTCCAGATCTGGTCATAGGCCCTGTTCCATGGGATGGTGCTCAGGGCCATGTACTTGGCCGGGATGGAGAATGTGGTAGTGGGCAGACCTGGTCATTCACTACCCCCTGGTCTGGACCAGGGGGTAGTGAATCTGATATTCCGCCTCTGTCGAAGCTGGACATAGATCTGTTTGCATCCCCCTGCAACAGGAAGGTGCCTCTGTTTTGCTTCCTGTACAGGTGGGATGGCAAACCGGCCTTGGACACCCTTGCCCTTCATTGGGGCAAGGGTCTTCTGTATGCTTATCCTCTGATTTTCTTAGTAACGAAGACTCTCGTGAAGCTTCACAAGGACAAGGAGAATATGATCCTCATAGCCACTTATTGGCCAAGACAGGTCTGGTTTCCACTTCTATGGGAGTTGTCCATCCAGAGACTGATCAGTCTGGGGACTTTCCCAGTTCTCATCAAGCAAGATCGAGGCAGGTTGTGGCATTCCAGTCACCTGGGTGTTGAGATGTTAATCCTGCAACAACTTGATCTTTCAGAGGATGTGTCTCAGGTCCTGGTGGCTTCTAGAAAGCCTTCCACTAGAAAGTCCTATGGACTGATGTGGAGGAGGTTTTCTATGTGGTCTGAACAGAAGGTCTTAGATCCGTTCTCCTGTACCACACAAAAACTGCTTGATTACCTTCTACACTATTGGAAGCTGTCTTAAAAACCAGTTCCATTAAAGTTCACCTGTGTGCAATTGGCACATACCACCAGGGTGTAGATGGTATGCCTATTTCTGTACAGCCTATAATTGTACATTTCATGCAGGACCTGCTTCAGTTTAAGCCTCCCCTAAGACCTCCCGTCTGTCTTGGGACTTCAACGTGGTGTTAGCTCAGCTGATGAAAGCTCCTTTTGAGCTGCTGCACACCTGTGGCCTGAAGTTCCTGACCTGGAAGGTGATATTTTTGGTGGTGGTCACCCCAGTATGCAGGGTCAGTGAGTTCCAGGCCTTAGTGTCTTATCCACCTTACACTAAGTTTTACCATGACAGAGTGGTCTTGTGTACACACCCTAAGTTCCTGCCTAAGGTAGTGATAGTCTTCCATCTTAACCAATCCATTGTCCTGTCAACATTCTTTCCCAGGTCACATTCACACCAAGGCGAACGAGCACTGCACAGTTTGGACTGCAAATGAGCCTTAGCCTTCTGTTTGGAGAAGACAGAAGCCCCTAGACTGTCCACCCAACTTTTTATTTCTTTGGATGGGAATAGGTTAGGAGTTGCCATTGTCAAACAGACAATATCCAGTTGGCTATCAGATTGCATCTCCTCCTGTTATGCCCAGGAGGGACTGCATCTGTTATTCTGTCAGAGGCATGACAGCGTCAGTGGCCCACTTGCGAGCAGTTCCCTTGGAGGAGATATGCAAAGCTGCGAAGTGGAGTTCTCTCCACACATTCATAACTCACTATTGTCTGGATAGGGATGGCCGACATGACAGTAGGTTCAGCCAATCTGTCCTTCAGAACCTGTTTGAGGTGTAGAACCCAACTTTCCCTGCCTAGGGCCCATTATTTGGGTTTAGGCTGTCCTCCCGCTTTGTTACCAACAGCACTGCTGTTGTGCCCATTGTCACCTGGTTGGGTGTTCCTTTTGTGTTGGGGAGTAACCTGTAGCTAGAGATTTACCCATGTATGAGGTCTAGCATCCTGCTTGTCCTCAGAGAAAACAGTTGCTTACCTTTAACAGGTGTTCTCCGAGGACAGCAGGATGTTAGTTTTCACAAAACCCGCCCATTACCCCCAGGGCCGGTGCTAGGCTTTTTGCTGCCTATGGAAACAATTACTATGCTGTACCCCCCCCCCCCCAATTCATTTTTTCTCTGTCCCAAGTCCACCCAAAAAAAGCCCAGCTCCCTTCAGTGATACAAACTTTAAAAACTGCCCCCCCCCCCATAGCAATGGTGTTGTAAGGGTATTAGGTGTCTCAAGCAAACCTTATAGCCTTGCACAATGCATGCCCCCTCCCGCCCCATTCCACATACACAATTAAGAGTTATGCATTTATATTTTTACATGAAAAATATCAAAGTACAATATTCTGAGGTAAAAATATCACTTACATTATATTTACATGCACTGCTGTGATGCCAACCAGAAATCCCTGCAAAAAAGACACTTGGAACCCATATGGTATTAGGCCTATTGTGATGTGGGCTGCATGTGTGCTTGACCCTCCGAAAGCCCTAAAACACTAATACATTTCCTATTAGAAGAATGCCTCACCTCAGTCACACATGCAGAACATAAACAGATCCTCACCAAATACAGAATAGAGCAACCATAAAGCAGAAATACAAATGCGCAGACAAAAACAGACCTGGAAACCACAATAAGCCAGACACTCTCTGCAGTGCAACAATGAAAAAACAGAACCATCATCATTCCTCAAACATCAAATAATAAAATCAAGAAATAAAATAAATACATAATCATAATGCTAAAAATATACTAATAATAATATTTAAAAAAAAACTGATGAATAAAAGATCAAATAATTAAAAACTCATATACAGGTTTTTTTAAATGTCCCAAACACCAATAAAATATTTTAAAACAGCAGACACAGCAAATAACACCTGAAAAATAAAACTAAAAAGGATTTTAAAAATTCACGCTCTCCATACCTGGGAACTTTTGATTTCAAGTCACCCTGGGATTGTCGTGGTGTAGTGGGAGTTGGATGCACAAACTATCTCCTCTCTTTCTTATATATACACATACACACAAACTCATACATATAATATATATATATATATATATAGAAACATAGAAACATAGAAATGACGGCAGAAGAAGACCAAACGGCCCATCCAGTCTGCCCAGCAAGCTACGCAGTTTATCCATTATTTTTTTTTTTAAATCTTCCCCCCCCCTTTTTTCTCCCCCTCCCCCGTCACTATTGGCTTCCAGCACCCTCCGGCCCCAATTCCCTTCCACCCCTCCACCAATGCAAAGAGCAGTGCCGTATCCGCATCCCAATGAACATCCAGCTCAATCAGGGGTAGCAACTGCCGCAATAAACGGCCACACCCCTGCCCCATACTCTTACCCACCTCTGTTTTGTTTGTTTGTTTTTTGTTTTTTTGTTTTGTTTTTTTTGTTTTTTGTGTTTTTGGAGATGGCAGCCCTCCAACCTTCCGCTCCGTGAAGGTGGAACACAAACCACTGGCATCCCGCTCCGTGAATGCCTCTGTGGCTACTGCCGCTCTGTGCAGTGTTTCTCTGTGCATACATACATACATACATACATACATACATACATACATACGCTTCCTCTCAGACAAACCCACATGCGTCTCTAGTTCTCCTTTGGGATCTACCAGCAGCCCCAAGCCCTCATCTTCATTTCAGGTGCTGGCAGGTTAGAATGTACCCCCCATTTTCTCTCTCTCTCTCTCATATTCACACACACACACCGCCCAGACAAGCTTCCATTTACTCACGCACACCCCAGGCAGGCTCCCATTCACATCCACCTAAATCCCAGGCAGGCTCCCATTCTCACACACATACAACCCCTGCTCATCCCAGGAAGATTTCCATGCATGCATATGCATACACACACACACACACCCAAGGCAGCCTCCCATTCACACACACACACACACACACACACACACACACACACCCATCCATCCCAGGCAGCCTCTCATTCACATGCACACACCTTTCCCAGGCAATCTCCCATACACACACACACCCACACCCATCCCAGGCAGACTCACATACACACACACACACACCCATCACAGGCAATCTCCCATTCACATACCCACTCATTCTAGGCAGCCTCCCAGTCACATACACACACACATACATATGGACTAGACAGTCAAGGTCCATGGGTCTTTCCTCCTCTGCTGCTGCTGCCAGCCTGTTCCTTTGTGGAGAAAAGCTGTTCTGCAGCTCCTCTTCCTGCTTCTTCTGCTGCCAGTGGGATCGAGTTCACTGGCGGCACCAGGGGCCTTCTTCTTCCACTGCCGGTGGGTTCAGGTCCACTGGTGGTGACATCAGCCTCCTCTTCTTATGCCATCGGTGGGATCGGGTCCACTGGCAGCAGCTCGGGCCTTTCCCTGCTCCTGATGCCGCCCCACCGGGTGTGCTGCCCTGTGCAAATGCACGGTTTGTACACCCAGTGACGCTGGGCCAGGTCACCCCATGGAGTTAGGTTTCTCCTATTTGTTGTTTAAATTATAATTCTATGTTACAAGACTGGAGAGGGACCCTGCGTGGATACATGGTATAAGGCATGCTGGGCATGCTCAATGTGCCTAGTCAAAGTTCTAGAAACTGTGACATAAGTTTTCCACATCGGAGCTCCATCTGATGTTGCCACCCATGTGTGAGGACTAACATCTTGCTGTCCTTAGAAAGCACCTGTTACAGGTAAGCAACTCTGCTATATAATAATATGGATTTGCATACCATTTTTGTCCAAACAAGGGTTTTCAACATAATATCCAAATTTCAGACACATATATATATAATTCCCATTTGGGATGAATCATTTAGTTGCCAATTTTGATGGTGGTTCTCTATTATATTTCCAACGTGGAGAGAACAATAACAATACTGCTTACCTGCAAATCTGTCATTGTGATATCTGATAGCTTTACTGCACTATGTTGTAATTTAAAATAACCCGAAGTCCTACGGACACAATAGCTATATTTTACATCAATGTGATATATTGTTTTATACAACCTTTTTTTGCCAAATTTACATATTTATTGCCTGACATCTGTACTACTCTTATAAAGAGCTAGCAGACAACTCAAGTTAGTAGAATCTCCACTTTTGCCCAAAAAAGCTCAGTTAAGAAACAAGTGTTGCCTTATCGTTTGCTTAAGTTTAGCTGCTGGGAATTTTTCTGTAGAATTCTTTCTTTTTTCAGAAATTGTAGGAAATTAAATTCCTGGTAGGATTTTTGCACTTTTTTTTAATTTTTTACCCAAAACTTAAATCTGGCTCACAGATTGTGCAAATATATTTTCCCTCGGCTAATCAGCAACTATTTTTTGCCTAATAGCAGTTGATCCTTGATTGAGTCAGTGATCTTTATCCAATACCGTTCATGAGCAGAGTCAAATCAATGATATCTGATGTAACCATGTGAAAACTGGTATCTGCAACATACTGATAAAATCTTGATTCATTGTGTCTGATAATTCCACTGCATAATTCCACAACCAGCTGAAGTGTCACACAGTCTTGGAAGAAGACAAAGCTGTCACATGTCATGGGTCGGGGTGGCACCATTGTAACTAGAATATAAAAGTGGCATTTTATTTTGCCGTGCCACATGACAAGCTTTTATTGATCAGTTCTCCAATGGACATCACATGCTTATATATAAAAGTAAGGCAGTTAAATTAGCAGAGGTTATAAACTTGTCAATACTAACACCTTGTTAAGGCTTCAGCTTTTTGTCACAGTCCATTTTTCTCACTGCTTGTGAACAGGCAATCCTCACATCTAGCTAGGACAATTAGTCCTGCAGCTTAAGAGGTAAGATGTTTGCAAATAGTTTTGTGAGCTTTTCTGGAGAATTTGACCTTGAATGGCATCTTACTGCATACAAAATGTCTCTATTAAAATATTTTGTATAGTGTTTTCCGACTAGGGCTGCTGAACACGAAAATATCCATGTATTAGAAGAATGATGATTTAAGTCTTTAGGTGTTCAATGCCACTCGCTTTTTTATGCTTCTGCTTCCCTCCTCATCATTCCAAGTGAACGTCTTTCCTGGGCCAGGGAAAACTACAGTAATTACCAGACTTTCTAGCGCTGTAGTTCCCCTTCTCTTCATCATGCACTGAAGAGAAAGCGGGAGGTCTACAGCTGGAAATAGGAGGGTTTGGGGGTGGAAAGATACAGAATTTCACATCACACACACAGCACATTTTCTTAGTCAAGGCCTTAAAAAGACCCAATATTCCTCCTAGGATTCTCATCACATGGGATTTCTGGGAGATTACTTTAATCTAAGCAAAATGTTCGGAATTAGAGAAGGAGGCAATCACCACTTTTTGAAAGCTTGAAATCATCTGTCTACAAATGTGTTTCAGACTTTTCTTTCACTGAATAATTGAAACTGTGCATTCCTTTCTGATCAGCAAGTGCGGCCTCCTTTATCTCTCTGTAATTTGAGTTGCAACCCCCAACAAATATACTTCTTAAAAAAAAATACTTTCACATATTTTCCATATTGAATAAACTGGCAACCACATAAGATCTATATAAAGATATTTGGGGGGGGGGGGGGAGTGTTCCTTTTTTCCAGTTAAAGCTGTTGATGTCAGCAAATATTTTTCTTTTGTGTTTTTTTTTTTTAGATAATTCTCTTGACTATTACACATTTCAAAGTTATTAAGATCAACCCCTTTTAAATTTAAGCGTATGTCATTCTTAACAATGTATTAGTATTTTAAGTTTCTATAATCATTTTCTTCTGGGCTACTATCATTGCTGTGTATACAGGAAAACCAGGGTGTTGTGCTGATCCTTATGAGAACCTCAGGCAGGCTTCAGGGTGATCCGTTCATAAATGTGTCATCAGCAAATCAAGGTCATTTTTACAAACCACTTGTGTGACTGTAATATATTTATACACTTTTTATTTCAAAAAGGTGCAAAAAATATCAAATAACAGAACAGCTAAGACAAGAAGGGAAGGAAGACTGTAGGAATAGCACCCAGAGAGAAAACAATAGATCCAAGAAACACAAACTGATGTTTTGAGCAATTTAACTAGTACTACTTCTTTAAGACTCCCTCTTTCAGTCTCCTTTGACCTTGGCCTTCTTTTTTTCTTTTGTTTTTGATTTTCAAATGTTTGTTCCATCTGATATCTCTAAGGGAAATCTTTTACAAAGCATGAGAGTGACTGGAGGAAAAAAGGTCACGCCTTCCCCCTATCTGCTTTCTGGAACTTTTCTGACCGTGAGAAAAGATGGTGGCAGTCCCTTCCATACAATAGGGGTAATTTCCAAAAGCAGTTACACATGTAATATGTGATTTTGCAGGTGTAAATTGGCTTTTTGAAAATTACTCTGGGAGTTGTACACATAAAGTCTGAATGGAAGTGATTTTTGCACACACTTTTCTACATGCTTGAAAGATGTGTTCCCAAGGGTGGAGATGCAGCAAGGAAACCATTTACATGCATATGCTTTACATTTTTTAAGGTATGTGTACATATATGTCATGCAGGGGTACGCACGCACCCACTAATTTTCAAAGTGGACTTGCATATGTAAGTCTGCATGAAAATTAGGACTGAAGTCCACGTGTGCTTGCTACACATGGACTTCAGCCCAGCACAGGCTGTTAATAAAACTATTCTCATTGACAGTAACTTTCAAACAGGTATGCAGGTGCACATATACATGTGTATATGGACACGGCCAGATACGCAGCAATTTTATATCCCTTGCGTGCATGTTATAAAATAGCCCTGGCGCGCGTATGTGTTCTCCTAATTTTAAACTTGTGCGAGCACAGCAGCATAAATTGGCTTTGGAACGCACAAGTGAGGTAATTTCATAACAGATGCACCCCTACCCTGATTTTGGTGTGCCTGGCTTTTAAAATTCACCTTTACGTGAGGTCTCATTAATAACCTATTCAGAGGGCATTATTGCCTCTTTTGTTCTGCTGGATATATTTCTCCCTAGCATCTCTTTGGCTCTGGCCAACATCTTATTAAACAGTGTTGCTACCAGCAAGTACAGCCTCTAGAGTAGTTTTTAAAAAGCCCATTTGCACATGTAAATGCTTTTGAAAATTATCCCCTTAGATTATTATGGCTAATTCTTAAGGCCATGCCAGATATAGAAAGGCTAAAGGTAGTCCAGAAAGAGGCTTTCAAAATTTTGCAGGGTCTGTACCAAGAGCCATATGAGGTGAAATTTAAAGGCCTAAATATGTATACTTTAAAGGAGAGGCTAGATGGGGTTATGATAGAGACACATAAATCCGGCAGAAGAAGCAAACGTTTATCAGAAGAAAGAATGCTACAGAACAAAAGGTCAGGGGGATTTGATTCAGGAGCAACATCAGAAAATATTCTTCACACAAAGGGTAGTGGATGCATGGAACGGACTCCCAGTAGAGGTAGTGGAGACAAAAACACTAACAGAATGCTAAGAAGCACAAAATAAGCAAAAGGGATTCTTAGCAGTGAGGAGGTGAATCGGAGGCCAAGGGTCAGCTAGGGTCTGTGTTGTTTCTCTGGGAGTGAGGTGGGGTGCACTTTATGGGTCTAATGGTCCTTTTCTGATGTCATATTATATGACAATGGTAGGAACAAGGTTGGTAAAGCAAAATTGCTTACCTTGTAATAGGTGTTAACCTAGGACAGCAGGATGTAGTCCTCACATATGGGTGACATCAGTAACTGAGCCCTAGTGCAGGAAAAACTTCTGTCAAAGTTTCTAGAAACTTTTGACTGGCCCTGTGAGGCCACTGAGCATGCCCAGCATGCCATGATATTCTCTGCCACAGGGGTCTCACTCTAGTCTCCTATGTAGCAATAAGCTTTAGCAAAAATAAAATAATAAACTGAATGAGACCCAATGGCGGGTGGGTTCTGTGAGGACTACATCCTGCTGTCCTGGGATAACACCTATTACAAGGTAAGCAATTTTGCTTTATCCCAGGACAAGCAGGATGCTAATCCTCACATATGGTGATTAGTAAGCTAGAGGATGAGTCATTTTGTAGTGAAGTAACACTGAAGCATTATCGTTGAAAATGAGTCAGCCGAAGATCACAGCAGGGATGTGGAAGGAGTTGGGATTAAACTGGAAACAAGTTCTTTAAGAGGGATTGTCCATATGCTGAATCTTGTCGTCCTTCTTTGTCCAAACAGTAATGAGCTGCAAAAGTATGAAGAGAACTCCATGTTGCTGCTTTACATATGTCAAAGATTGGCACTGAACGGTAATGTGCTACTGAGGTTGACATTGCTCTTACTGAATGTGCCTTTACTCGCCCTTGGAGAGGAAGGCCTGCTTTATCATAGCAAAACTGTATGCAATCTGCTAGCCAGTTGGATAGAGTATGTTTTTCCACTGGTTTACCCGGTTTGTTTGGATCATAGGAAATAAAAAGTTGATTGGATTTCCTGTGGGTTGAAGTGCAGTTTAAATAAAAAGATGTGCACATTTACAGTCCAAGGTGTGTAAGGCTGTTTCTCCTGGGTGAGAATGAGGCATTGGGAAAAATGTGGGTAAAAGTATGGATTGGTTCAAGTGGAATTCCGTAACCACATTGGAAGGAATTTTGGATGTATACGGAGAACCACTCTGTCATGAAGGAATTTTGTGTAAGGTGGGTAAGTGACAAGTGCTTCTAACTCACTAACCCTTCTAGCTGATGTAATGGCTATGAGGAAGATAGTCTTCCATGTGAGAAATTTAAGGTCACAGGAATTAATGGGTTCAAAAGGAGAACGCATGAGCCTTGTCAATACCAAATTCAGATCCCATTCTGTGATAGGTGGCCGAATTGGTGGTTTGAGGTGAGTTAAGCCTCTCACAAACCTACTGACAAGAGGTTGCGTGGAGATCGGTGCATCTGCTATCTTGTTATGGTAAGCAGAAATTGCACTTAAGTGTACCCTTACAGATGAAGTCTGGAGACCAGATTCTGAAAGATGGTATAAGTAATTTAGCAGAGATATGGTGGAGCAGGTGAACGGATCAATATTGTTTTGCCTGCACCACAAAGTGGATCTTTTCCATTTGGAAGAGTAGTTCTTTCGTGTGGAAGGCTTACGTGAAGCTATAAGCACTTGGGAGATATGGGTTGAAAGATTGAGGGGTTGTAAGATTAAGCTTTCAACATCCAAGCTGTCAGGGCTAGGGATTTGAGGTTGGGATGGCGCAACCAACCTTGATCCTGAGTTATGAGATTGGGAGCTACTCCCAGGCGAATTGGATCCCTGACTGAGAGGTCTTGTATGGGAAACCATACTTGTTGAGGCCAATATGGGACTATGAGTATCATTGACCCCTTGTCCTGTTGTAGCTTCACTAGAGTTTTGGTTATGAGCAGTATCGGAGGATACGCATATAGAAGGCCTGAGTTCCAAGGGCGAGCAAAGGCGTCCTTGGCTGGCTGGTTGTTCTGTTTGTGTAGAGAACAGAAATTGTCTACTTTGTGATTCAGATGTGACGCAAAGAGGTCTATGATTGGTTGTCCCCAACGTTGAAATATCCTGGTTACTACTGAGAGATCTAGGGACCATTCGTGTGGTTGGAACTGATGACTGAGTCGATCCGCCACTATATTGTGAATGCTTGCCAGATAAGTGGCCCGGAGGAACATTGAGTGGTTGAGGGCCCAGCCCCAAATCTGTGCAGCTTCTTGACAAAGGAGATACGAGCCCATACCTCCCTGTTTGTTGATGTACCACATGGCTACAGTGTTGTCCTTTTGGATGAGAACAGTTTTGTATGAAAGGCAGTCCTTGAATGCATGTAGCGCATAGCGTATAGCTCGAAGCTCCAGAAAATTGATTTGAAATGTTGCTTCGAGTGTTGTCCAAGTCCCTTGAGTTTGGAGATTGTCTATGTGAGCTCCCCAGCCCAAGGTGGATGCATCTGTAGTTAACGTTATCTGTGGGACTGGTTGTTGGAAGGGTAGGCCCTTGCGCAAATTGTCCTTGTTCATCCACCAAAGTAGAGATGAGCGTAGCTGGTGGGTTACTTGAATGGGAGAATGCAGTGGTTGAATTGCTTGGATCCATTGTGATCTTAAAGTCCATTGACTCATCCTCATGGCTAACCTTGCCATAGGAGTGACATGAACTGTGGAGGACATGTGGCCTAGTAAGGTTAGAAACTAATGAGCTGTTGCTTGTTTGTCTGAGTGAATTGAGTTTGCCAATAGGGATAGTGTTTCTGCATGATCCTTGGGTAGAAAGGCCTTTGCCAGGATGGTGTTGAGCTCTGCTCCTATGAATTGTAGTACATGCGACGGCTTGAGATGGGACTTCTGATAATTGAGAAGAAAACCCATGGAATGGAGTGTGGTGATTGTGTGATTGAGAGAAGTGAGAGCTCCTTGTAGAGATTGACTTCTGATGAGCCAGTCGTCTAGATATGGGAAGACATGGACACCTTGCTTGTGCAAGTGAGCTGCTATTACTGCCATGCATTTTGTGAATACTCTGGGAGCAGAGGTGAGTACGAAAGGCAGAACTCTGTATTGGAAATGTTGGTGACCTACTATGAAGCGCATATATTTGCGATGAGGAGGGAAAATTGGAATGTGAGCAAAAGCGTCTTGGAGATCCAGAGAACAAAGCCAATCCTCTTTTTGAAGAAGTGGAAGCATGGTGCCCAGAGAAACCATCCTGAACTTTTCTTTTTTGAGAAATTTGTTGAGATTTCTGAGGTCTAGAATGGGACGTAGGCCTCTGGTTTTCTTTGGAATGAGGAAATAACTGGAGTAGAATCCTCTGCCCTGCTGAGACCGGAGCACCAGTTCTACAGCCCTGGATTTCAGAAGGGTGGATAATTCTATTTGTAGTTGAGGCATGTGATGTTTGTTGAGATGAACCTGAGTTGGTGGAAATTCTGTGGGAATTGAAAGGAAATTGAGTTGATATCCTCGAGATATTATAGACAGAACCCATTGATCTGTTGTTATTGTTATCCAATTGTTGTAAAATTTGGATAATCTGCCTCCTACTGGGAGTTCTGGTCGAGGATTTCTGCAAAGGCTTAGTTCCCTGGATATAGCTTCAAAAGCCAGCAGCAGGACCTGATTGTGTAGTAGGCTGGGGCCTGGGTGCTCTCTGCTGGTGAGGTTGTGTTCTGTGCTGAGTTCTTGATTGTCTAGGCCTAGTTGCGGGAGGATAGAATCGTTTCTGATGATAATAAGGCCTCCTCATTTCCCTCCTTTGAGTTCTTCGGGTAGTATGTGCAGAGGGGTCCTGAGGAAGGGACGATAGCTGTTGTAAGGTCTCATTATATTCCTTTAATTGGGAGACCGATTCCTGTACTTTTGTACCGAATAAATTGTCCCCTGTACATGGAAGGTCCACAAGCTTGTCTTGGACCTCTGGCCTAAGGTCTGAGGCCTTAAGCCAGGCCCACCTCCTGGCACTAATACCCGAAGCTGCAACTCTTTATGCTGTTTCAAAAGAATCGTATGCAGCTCTTACCTCATGTTTACCAGCATCAAAAGCTTTGTTTATGAGGTTTTGTGCAGATTCTCTGCATTCTTCGGGAAGAGATGGGATAAAGTCCTCCATCTGCTTCCAGAGGTTTCTCTGGTATTGGGTGATGTATAATTGATAGGCTGCTATCCTTGAATTTAGCATTGCACCCTGGAATACCTTGCGGCCTAGAGAATCTAGAAATCTGTTGTCCTTCCCAGGAGGATTGGAAGAGTGCACTCTCGTCATCTTAGCTTATTTCTGTACAGATTCGACAACTACTGAATTATGTGGTAGTGATTTCTGATAGCCTGGTGTGGCTTGCACTAAGTATGTTGAGTCCATCCTTTTGTTGACTGAAGGAACAGAACATGGATGTTCCCACATTCGGTGTTGAAGCTGTAGGAGAGAACATTGTGTATAGGTATTGCCATAATTTGTTTAGGAGGATCGACAAATTGCAACACCTCAAGTGTTTGGTGACGGAGATCTTGTTCTGACTCTAACTTAAAAGGAATAGAGTCAGCCATGTCTTGAACAAAAGCAGAAAAAGTTAGATCCTCTGGTGGGGATTGTTTCCTACTAGGGTGTGGTGGGGAAGGGTCAGACATGAAGGTTTCAGAAGTGTCTGATTGAGTATCACTCCATGTGTCGTTGTCTGGAGTGTCTTGTAGTGTCTTCCCAGTTGTTGGTGGAGGAGCCAGTCCAGAGGGTCCTGGTATGGGTTCCTGAGGAGAAGAGTCCTCCTCCAGTGGGTTTGAAGGCAAGGAATCCAGCAAATCCTGGTATTTCTTTTGGATTACTGAATACAGTGCTGCTTCAGATGATACTGTATCTCCAGAAGGCAGTGGCATTGTCGGTGTTGTACGTGGTATCGATGGTATCGAGGATCTTGGTTTTGGAATTGATGGTATCGTTGACATTCCAAAACTTGTATATGATGCAGCAGTAGTAGCGATCGGCATCAGCACTTGAACCGAGGCTGCAGATAGCATCGATATTATCCCGAGGAAAGAGGAGGTATCGACATCGATATCGAGAAATTTCTTGATGTTTCTTGTGGCATCGGGAATGGTCCTGGCTTCAGGAAGGTTCCAGTCATCAGGCCGGTTCCCGGCATCAGGACGGTGCCCGGCATCATGAGAGTTCCCGGACTCGGTGCCGTCCTCGGCAGTATATCGGACATTGGCACTGGTTGTGCCGGCATCGGTGACGTTGTAGGTAAAGAAGACATCATCGGCATCGGCGATGTCGCCGGCATCGGTGTAGTCACTGGTAAGTGTTCCTTAATGGCTTGCAATACCGCTTCCTTTATAAAGGATGTTAAATCTTACGGTATCGGGGAAGCGATTGGCACCGGTGGAGGCTGGGACAACACTACCTGTGGTGTAACTGATTCTTCGGTAGGCCTAGTAGGCATCGAGGTGTCAGTGCGTTTAGGCCGCTTTTCACTCAGTTCTTCGCGGGAAGACGCGGACGGTGAAGCCGAGGCATGCCGATGACCATGTTTATGTCTGGGCCTAACCTCCATAGTCGATGGCGTAGGAGAGGATCTGTCTCCCGAGCCATCCTTTCGGCGCTTTTTTAATAGAACTTTTTTGGGAGCTCCTACCGGTGATGACTTCGATGGTGAGGGAATCAGCTGTAGGCTGAAAAGTTGCTGTATTTTCTCTTGACGCAATTTTCTTCCCTTGGGTGTCATCTCTTGGCATTGCTGGCAAGAGGAGATATCGTGTTGATCACCCAGGCAGCGTACGCACTCTAGATGTGGATCTGTAATCGACATTGTGCGATTACAAGTCGGGCATTTTTTGAATCCCGACGCCATGGTGTCACCGACGGCCGTCGATGACTGAAAAAATTGAAAAGCGTTTTAATAAAATTTAACGCTATTATTACTTCACCAGCCAGTGAAGAGAGAGAATGAGTAAAAACCCGTGTGGGAGAGATTAAGAAAAAAATGACGTTTTTAGTTAAAAACTGAGAGTAATCTCAGAGGGCTCCGGTGACCGTGCTGCTAACAGCGGCGCGGAAAAACGAAGACTAGAGTGAGACCCCTGTGGCAGAGAATATCATGGCATGCTGGGCATGCTTAGTGGCCTCACAGGGCCAGTCAAAAGTTTCTAGAAACTTTGACAGAATTTTTTCCCGCACTAGGGCTCCGTTACTGACGTCACCCATATGTGAGGACTAGCATCCTGCTAGTCCTGGGATAAATTGCAGTATTGTCCTCTTGCAGGAGGTGATACAGACGAAACAAAGGGTGGATAAAAGCATCACAAAATAACAACATACTACAGGCCATGGGGTAGCCAGGTTAATACAAGCAGGTTGCAACTCTCCTGAAAACAACCGGGTCAGTGCCAGTAAGTTGATGGGAGCTAGATACTCTGCTGCAAGGCCACAGGGATCTAAGAGGCTGATATTTGGGCAACAAACTTACTAATTTTGGTAGATTGGAGATAAAACCTGGGTGTTTGGCTTAGTATGGGATCTTAATGCTCATCTATCCTGGATGGCAGAGAAACAATGAGGAAGAAAACATAACTGATCTGGATAGGGAGAGATATTCTACAAACCATCAACCTTTTATGGCTGGCAGCTGGGATGTGTCTTTGCAGTCTTTTTGTGCCCTCATCTACTATGTTATTAAGTTTACACTTTACACTTTTAGCAGATGTCACATGGCAGGAACTTTTGACCTCTTGCTAGAGATTTCCAGAACATTTGCTAGACAGCAAACCTAAAGGTGCTGACTAGCCCATAGAATCCAGGAAGATGTTTTTAGCAATGAAGGGTGGTGGGTAATCATGAATGTGAATGAAAGACAGAATCTTTGCTTTATGCTGTTTATTTTACAGACAAAAGGATGGATTAGTATAAATGTGAAACATCGATCTCAGCTACCCTAAGTTTCTTTTTCAAGCTGGTAATAAATGATGTAAAACAACCTGCAGCTGATTGAAATGGGATCGTAGGTATTAGTCTAAATCCATTTTTTAATTAAAAAAATAAAAGTCAATTGTTCCTTTTTCCCTAGTTTAGCTAGGGTCAGCCCTGCCATCAGATGAATGCAATAGAGGAGGCTATAGAGGAGAACTGCATTCCAGCCGAGCTTGTTTAAGCTACAATGATAAAAACACATTTAGCATAATTTCCTAGCATTATGTGTACTGTATGCTACGTGCAAGGAATAAGCCACAGTATCTCATACCTACAGCACAATGTTCGATTTAAGACTCCTTTGAGCTAAAATATAAACGCCATCTGGAATTTCATAACTTCTTTGTTCTCCTTTTAGCAACAGCAGAAATTCAGTATAAACCTCTGCCCCCTTCATCCTCATCTGAAACTTTAAACATAGCTGTCTGAGGTGCAGGCTTGGAAATATGCCATTAACCTGTCAAGCTTCTCAGTAATTGATCTTAATTTGCTCAAGAGTGAAAGCGAGAGCTTGATCTTTTTTTTATTCTTGTGACTCCTCCTCTTGCTTGTTTCCTTTCCAACTAGCTACAAGAAGACGCTGCTGTTATGGAAGGGCCGGGTGCCCTTATTTTCTAGTTCTTGCACTTTCCTATAGGACAGAGGCAAACCCTGTGGACCACAGACGGACCCTTTAAACTTCTGCATTTTGTTAAAATTGTTCCGTATTTTCAGTTTGATTCTCTTTGTCACAAAAACAGAATTGCTTCTGAAAGACCCAGGGTGCTGGAAATTGGAGACCCAAGGCCTCACTTCTTTCATACTGAGATTAGAAAGAAAGATGAAATGTGACTTTGTAGAATGTTTTTCATATACTGCCCCAAAGAATCCAAAAAAATATGAAGTCGAAGACATCTGAAACTACTTTTCGGGTAGAAATGTGGGAAAGCTTTAGCATTAAATGAATTATTTGCAAGAAATTCCCCCTTTTGCCTCAGTTTTTCATCATATATTTGTAGATGCAAATTAGAAATGACTATCAGATTTTAAGTTGTTTTCCATGAAAATTCCTTATAAGAACATAACTGGGCCAGATTATGGGTCCATCAAGCCAAGCATCCTGATTGCAACAGTGCAAAGTGTGGGTCCTTAGAGTTAGTATATAAAAATTGTGTCAAGTTCTCCTTCCAATTTTAGTATTCATTGTTTTAAAACAGAGGTTTCCAAATCTGATCATTCAGAGCTGCAAACCAATCTAGTTTTCTGGATTTCCACAATTAATATTTCCATGCATTGCCTCCATTTTTCTGCAAATATATTTCATGTATCTTGATTGTGGAAATCCTGAAAACCTGACGAGTTTGTGACCTTCAAGGACTGAATTTGGGAACCCCTGATTTGGAGGATGCATTGAACCAGTGATGCATCCATCCCTGAGTGCAATGTTAAATAATCTGTGATTGATCTGTCTTCCATAATTTTGTTTGATCCCTTTTGTCGTCACAACATCCTGTGACAATGAGTTCTACAAGCTGTCCATGGATTGTATGAAGAAGTTGCTTCCTTTTGTTTGTTCTAAATCTGCAGCATGATAGTTTCCTAAGAAAGGGGGTGTGCAGGAAGAAATGTTTCTTTTTTTTTTTTTTCATTTTCAGTTTGCGGGTGGTTGTTTGGAGGCGGTTTTTCATTTTGTGTAGTGTTTATTTCAGTTTGGTTCATTTGCTGAACCAAAATAAACATTAAATGTAACCCTCTCCCCAAAATAAAATGTAAGCAGGGCTTTGCCCGCTTACCAAATATTTTCCAGTTTCCAGTTTTGGGAGGTATTTCACTTTTTAGACCCTCCCCAGGTGCTGGCCATGCCCCTATTTTTGGGATTGGTCAGTGCTCCCCTAAAAACATGGCTTGAGCATGCTCAAAGTGTGATTGGTCGAGGTGTAAGATTTTGCTCTTGGTGGAAACCAGTAGGCTCCCTGCCTGTACCTTTGGGTTAAGTGAGGCCAGTAGCCTCTCCCAGACTTAGAGGGCACTGCTTTGGCTTGAAGAAGAACAGATGAGTGGAATTTTGGCTTTTCAGAGAAAGGGGTGAGGTTTTTTTCTCCTCAGGAGGGCTGCTACCCTTGCCAGAGAGGAAAGGACAGAGTTATAGGGGCCTGTTTGCTGCATTGCCCTGAGCCCGGAGAAAATGGGGCCTGTAGCTTCCCTGAAAGAAGAATTTGTTTTTGGAAGAAGCTTTTTTGTTTTTGAGAAGGAAGGAGATATTTTTCCGCCGTCATATCCTTGCATGTTATGGGAGAGAGAGAGAGAAAGACACTGACTCAGAGGCTGCAAGGTGGGTAAGGGAGCAGGGGTGTTTGGAGTTATCATTTCATTACTCATGTTGATGGCTTTCTGCTATT
Source organism: Rhinatrema bivittatum (assembly GCF_901001135.1). NCBI lineage: Eukaryota > Metazoa > Chordata > Amphibia > Gymnophiona > Rhinatrematidae > Rhinatrema > Rhinatrema bivittatum. The sequence continues at coordinate 126,899,028 of NC_042622.1, read as the reverse complement.
TTTGTCTCCATCTTATTTGTTAAGTTTCAGTAAATTGTATTTTTTGAACACCATTCCAAGCCTCTGCCTGTTTCTTCAAGTTAAGATCCAGCCTGCTGAGGACTGCTAAAGTGAGTAGAGTAGAAGGAGTGGTTGAAAGGAGGAGAGGAAGACTGTAAAATGGTACCCCACCCCGAAGAACTTAGGACTCTGGAGGTTTGTCCTCCTCCCCGTTGGTTGGACCCTGGCTTCCCAGCAGTTGTCTACAGTAAAGAAAAGGGTGAGAAGAGTGAGAGGTCTGGGACAGCGAGCTTGGCTCTGGGAGTTTGTGATCCCTGCATTAGGGCATCTAAAATCAAGAGGGGGGTTACAAAAACAAAAGGAAAAGGAAAGGAAAGGCTACCTCCATGGCTCCTACTTACTTCTGAAGAGAAAAGGAGGAAGGTGGAAGACCCAGGCACTCCTGCCCTACTGGCTGCACTCTGATATTGTTCCACACTGGGGTCTTAGAATTTGAGTTAGAAGCTGCTTGAATGGGCGGCAACAAAGCAGTGGTAAGTGGAGTTTACTCTCGGGAGAGGAGCACACTAATGTCTTGCTGCAGGGATCGGGCCTTGGACGGATTCTTTTCAACATTTTTGTAAGCAATAATATGGCAGAACTAACAGGAAAGGTTTGTCTTTTTTGTGGATGATACTAAAATCTACAAAAGGTTAGACGCCAAGGAAAGTGATCTAATGAAGCTTGAGGACTGGGCTAGAATCTTACAGCCCTGGCCGGTCCTAAGACTGGTGTTATTTTGAAAGTGCAGCCAGAATGCCCGGGGTTCCTTCCTGTCCCTTTCTCTCCTCAAAGTCCCTGATGGGGTAATTAGGGGCTGAATGTGCTGGTAAAAAGTGCACGCCCTTTGCTAGTACACACTATTTACTGAAATAAAAATCAGAATACTGTTCAGATTACTTGGAATGAGTCTATTTTCAATTAGTTCCAAATGGAATGAACCACAAATGGGGGTGTTCACGAGTTTTACCCATTCTGATTAAACAAATGCACATCCCTACCTAAGAATGCCCCCCTGTATTATGAGTTAGGGTGAAGAATAGTTGCCTATTTACTTCTTCTACATCTTTCATAATTTTACATACCTCCCTCATATTTTTGCTCAGTCTATTTTCCAAGCAGAAGATGCCTAGTTTCTTGATTCTCTCCTTGTATCTAAGCTGTTCCATAGCCCCTAATTAACTTTACTGCCCTTCTGTGTACCATTTTTACTTATGCTAGTCCTTCTTGAAATGATTTGGTCAGTATTCAAGGTGTGGACACTAGAGATGGGTGGACTGTTTGAAATGTTTGTGAACTATGATAGTTTGATGAACCAGCTAAACCTTTGCAGATCTGTACAATTAGTTTACAAAATTGTTTTATGATGTCCGATGTCAACCTTTGAATCCGTGAATTTGCCTCAGAATTTGATCAGATTTGCCAATTTGAGAGATCCACAGCAGGTTAATTTGATACAGATTCCCATGGACCAGCAAACCTGGCTACCATTATGTATCCAACATGGTCAAATTCTCTCTAGATTTTCTAGAGAAATTTAAATTTACCTAGCACATTTGGAAAAAAAAAAATAATCCAAACATTTTGTTAAAGCCGAACCAGGCTGAAGTTTAACCTCAAATTTTCTGTAGCTCTATAGTGTGCACACCTTGGGCTTATGTAATGATGTAATGATATTTTTTATTTCCATTTTAAAACCATTTTTAAAATAATGCTTGAACAAAGTCTTATGGTTGTCATGTTAACTCACTTCCATATGTAGAAATAAAGTTGAACCAACAGTAGGTGATACTCTTTATTGGACCAATTTAATACATTTGTGACTAGCTTTCTAGATTGTGCTCCCTTCATCAGGTCAGTGCCTGATAATTCTTGTGTTGGTTGAGTAAAGGTATAGAGGCTTACCAAGCCTCCACTTTTCTCCTAGACCAATACAGCAAATAGAACTCTACGTACACACAAATTTGGAAAGCAAGAAATCTACTTGTGAAATATGTTCCATCCTGTAAGCCCTATTAGTTGTGGATGCTTCCCCAGCTTAAGGCCGATGCAATAAGACGCACTTTAAAATGATGGTTCCTAGTGAGCATCCATTTTCCTAACGCATGCACAGCCTCGTCTCCTGGCCACCCAATGCAATATTTAAATGAGCCTCTGTATTAAAAAGGATGCGTTAGGGAAGAATTGAGCATCCCTAAGCGCCCAAATGCATTGGGCACCCACAATTGCAACGGGTGCCCAATGCACCCACAATTGCAACGGGTGCTCAATACAAGTGTCCGTTTTATCCCACTTCAGGGGAGGTGAAATTGGCCTGGAGCGTGTTTATTATGCTTGGATATTGTGCATCCAGACTATTTTTTTTTTTTCATCAAGCCTTTACATTATACCTTTATTCTTAAACACCGCAAGCAGTAGATTTAAGAATCTGAGCCCTTGACTTGCGGATTGACTGAACACTAACTCTGGGGCTAGAGTTAAATTTACTGCATTAAAAAGTGTGAATTGGGTGCCCAGCGGTTTTCTGCATTGTTGGGGGGGGGAGGGGTAATAGCTATTAGCTTCATCTACATGGAATTTACATGTAATGGATGCTATTGGCTACGTATTTGTTTGGGTGCATGTTTTGGATGTGCTAATCTTCTTATTGCATCGGGTGCTAGTCTAGCCCACCCAAAACGTGCGTCCAACCACCGGTAAACCTGTGCACTGGGCTGGGCTCTCTTTTTTGAGTTTTTGTGCAGCTGGGTACAATGAATTCTTTCTTTCTTTATCTTTTTTCTTCATTTGATTTATATTCCACTTTTCAGCACTTCAGAGTGGATTACATTCAGATACTGTAATTATTTCCCTATCCCCAGAGAGCTCAGAATCTGAGTTTGTACCTGAGACAATGGAGGGTAGAGTGATTTGCCCAAGGTCACAAGGAGCAGCAGTGGAATGAGTTACATAAAGGGATCATAGTGACTGCACGTTTTTTTTTTTTTTGGGGGGGGGGGTAACTAGCTTGATTGAATACATTTTGGGAGGGCTTTAACTTGTTGGAATTAATTAATTGGAATACTGTATGTGTCCACTTTTTATATAGGGAGTAGAACAACTCCATAATAGGGTGATTAAGGTGTGGCAATCACCCTTTAATGGAGACGGTAATGAGATCTAGTCCAGGCAAAGATACAAGGACTGCCTCCAGGAGGTGACTAACAGAGGTGAAAAGGGCAAAAGGCCCCTTTTAAGGCCAATGAAAATCCTAAACTCTAACCCTGTAGATTAAAAGGAATGATATCACAATAGGGATTTCCAAGGCTGTTATAAGGAGGCTGCATTGTTAATAGATTTTTTTTTTTTTTGTTTATGAAAAGAGGTTAAATTAAGTTAGTCTAGTTTTATCAACTTTATTTGACACCCAGTACTTTATAGCTTCAGGCGCTATGCAGAACAGTTTTAAAAACAATGGAGGATTAGTTGCAGTACTTGCTGCATGTTAAATTGAGACTCTGATGATTACATATCATAAATCTTAACTGAAAACAATTACTTTGCCAAAGATTCTGGCGAATCTTTGGCAAAGTTTAAGGGGCCGTACTGTAATGCTAGTTTTATTAGCTATTAATCACATATCTCTAATCATTAGACAATGGATACTAATCTGTCAGAGAAGAATATGTTCACCATGATAATAGAAACACAATACTCACGTGTTTCAGACATGCTAATTTTAATTTGTATTTTATTTTAAGAAAAGTAAAAAGCTAGCAGAAACATAAGCCATTTTGCTGCAGCAGACTTGTGCCTAATTATGACCTTAGGATTCTAGAAGAAAAAAATCATAAAAATGTGATGGCAGATAAAGATCATAAGGCCCATCTAAATTGCCCATCCACACCAACTAGGGATGTGCAGAGGGACGCCATATGTTGCATTCGGGATACGTATTCGTTGGGTGGCAGATACGTTATATACGTCCGTATGGCGTCCCGATATGGTTATACGTCTAATCCTATTCGTTACCCGGCTAAAATTAAATTTACTACAACCCCCCACCCTCCTGACCACCCCAAGACTTACCAAAACTCCCTGGTGGTCCAGCGGGGGTCCGGGAGCACTCTCACACCCTCTGTACCAGTTCAAAATAGCGCCGATAGCCCTACCATGTCACAGGGGCTACCGGTGCCATTGGTCAGCCCCTGTCACATGGCCATCGGCGCCATCTTGTGCTCCTGCCATGTGACAGGGGCTGACCAATGGCGACGGTAGCCTCTGTGACATAGTAAGGGCAAGGCTATCGGCGCCATTTTGGTTCCTGGCACCCGACGGCACGAATACAGGAGATCACTCCCGGACCCCCGCTGGACCCCCAGGGACTTTTGGCCAGCTTGGGGGGGCCTCCTGACCCCCACAAGACTTGCCAAAAGTCCAGCGGGGGTCCGGCAGCGACCTCCTGCACTCGGGCCATATTGCCAGTATTCAAAATGGCGCCGGCGCTAGCCTTTGCCCTCACTATGTCACAGGGGCCGACAAGGGGCCGCACTATGTCACAGGGGCCGACAAGTGCAAGGTGATGCACATAGGGAAAAATAACCCTTGCTGTAGTTTCACGATGTTAGGTTCCATGTTAGGAGCTACCACCCAGGAAAAAGATCTAGGCATCATAGTGGATAATACTTTAAAATCGTCGGCTCAGTGTGCTGCAGCAGTCAAAAAAGCAAATAGAATGTTAGGAATTATTAGGAAGGGAATGGTTAACAGAACGGATAATGTCATAATGCCTCTATTGCTGCATGGTGAGACCGCACCTTGAATACTGTGTACAATTCTGGTCGCCGCATCTCAAAAAAGATATAGTTGCGATGGAGAAGGGCAACCAAAATGATAAAGGGGATGGAACAGCTCCCCTATGAGGAAAGGCTGAAGAGGTTAGGGCTGTTCAGCTTGGAGAAGAGACGGCTGAGGGGGATATGATAGAGGTCTTTAAGATCATGAGAGGTCTTGAACGAGTAGATGTGACTCGGTTATTTACACTTTCGAATAATAGAAGGACTAGGGGGCATTCCATGAAGTTAGCAAGTAACACATTTAAGACTAATCGGAGAAAATTCTTTTTCACTCAACGCACAATAAAGCTCTGGAATTTGTTGCCAGAGAAGGTAGTTAGTGCAGTTAGTGTAGCTGGGTTCAAAAAAGGTTTGGATAAGTTCTTGGAGGAGAAGTCCATTAATGGCTATTAATCAATTTTACTTAGGGAATAGCCACTGCTATTAATTGAGTTCTTCTTAGTGTTTGGGTAATTGCCAGGTTCTTGTGGCCTGGTTTTTGGCCTCTGTTGGAAACAGGATGCTGGGCTTGATGGACCCTTGGTCTGTCCCAGCATGGCAATTTCTTATGTTCTTATGTTCTATTGGCGCCATTTTGAACTGGTACCGAGGGTGTGAGAGTGTAGGGGATGGTTCCCGGACTCCCCGCTGGACCACCAGGGAGTTTTGGTAAGTCTTGGGGGGGATCAGGAGGGTGGGGGGGTTGTTTAAATTGGCGGCCGAATAATTCGGCGAAAATTTGTTGTATCGTGATACGTTTCGCTTCCCCACGAATATAACGAATATTGGCACATCCGTTGCGGATTGCCAATACGTAAGGACCGAATGCACACCCCTACCAACTACTCAGTTCTATGATCCCTACCACTCCCTCAGAGATCCCTTGTGCTTATCCCATGCTTTTTTGAATTCAGATACTGTCCTTGTCTCCACCACCTCCACTGAAGGCTGTTCCATGCATCCATCACTCATCTTAAAGAAATATTTCCTAAGAAGTGAATTTTAAAAGCCAGGCATGCACATTAATTAGGGGATGTGCGAATAAGTTGGGTTGGCATGTGCCGAGCAGATTTTAAAAGTTGCCGAGATACGTACATATCTTCCATAGCGGCACATCTCGAAAGTTTTCAAAAAGGGGTGGGGTGTGGGCATGGGGCATGAACCTGAGATGTGCACGTAAATAAGCAACCCGGTGCACGCTGAGGCCCCCTGCCGCTTAACTTTACTTCTGCTATGGATGCCGTATAAGTTAAAAATGAAAGAAAACTAGGCAGATCTGATGGGTTTTAAGGGTCATGGCTAACTGGGGGAGTGAAGGCTATTAAACTAGGGGGGTTTGAAGGACCTATCTCCTAACTGGGTGAACTGGACACAAACTGGCAAAACTGGGAATGGCATTGGTATACACCCCTTTTAAAATTCCCCGATTTATGTGGTAGAAGCAGGATTTGCGCACGCGTGCACATGGCCAGGCATTTTTATAATATGTGTACATATGTGCGCATATCTTTTTAAATGGCCGAATCCCTGGGTGCGAACCGATGTATGTGCACAAATGTGCTTATGCATGCTGGTTTGAAAGATTACTTCTGAGTCTATTCCCTTTCACCCTCATCCCGTGACCCCACATTCTAGAGCCTCATTTATGTTGAAAAAGGCCTGCCTCTTCTGCATTGATACCGTGGATGTATTAAATGTCTCTATCATATTCTCCCTGTCTCACCTGTACTCTAATATATATATGTTTAGATTTTTAAGTTTGTCCCCATACACTTTAGAACAAAATCACTGACCATTTAGTAGTCACCCTCTGGACTGGCTCCATCCTTTTTATATGCTTTTAAAGATGCGGTCTCCAGAATTGTGTACAGTATTCCAAATGAGGTCTCACTAGAGTCTTACACAGGGGCAATATCACCTTCATTTTTCTTCTGACCACTCTTCCTATGCACCCAAGTACTTCTGTGGCTTTTGCCATCACCTTATCCATCTATTTGACTATGCACAGATCTCTAATCGTGTACAATCGCCCCCAGATCCGGCTCTTGTTTCAGGCTTTTAAATATTTCATCCCCTATAATGCTAATTTGGTTACTTGCAGCCAAAGGCATGATTCTGCATTCTTTTATCATTAAAGCTTAGCTGCATGATTCTAAACCAGTTCTTAAACTTCATTAGATCACTACTCATTTCCACACTTTCCTCGGTGTCTACACTTTTGCAGATTTTGATATCTGCAATAAAGATTAACTTGGCAAGCTGGACAAATCATTTCAGCATATCTAAAAAACGGTACACAAAAGGGCAGTAAAGTTAATTAGGGGCTATGGAACAACTTAGATACAAGGAGAGATTCAAGAAACTAGGCATCTTCTGCTTGGAAAATAGACTGAGCATAGATATGAAAGAGGTATATAAAATCATGAAAGATGTAGAAGAAGGAAAAGGGCAACTATTCTTTACTCTATCTCATAATACAAGGGAGTATTTTTAGGTAGGTATGTGCAATTGTTTAACCAGAATGGCTAAAAAACATGAATGAGTCCATTTTGGTTCATTCCATTTGGAACTAATTTAGACTCATTCCAAATAATCAGAATATTAATTTCAATTTTTGTTTCAGTAAATAGTGTGTGCTAGCAAAGGTTGTGCACTATTTACCAGCACATCCAGCCCCTAATATCCCCTATTAGGGGGTTTGAAGAGAGAAGGAGGAGTGAACCCCAGGCATTCCTACCCTATTGGCTGCACTTTAAAAAAATAACATTGATCTTAGGGCCGGCCAAGGCTGCAAGATACTAGATTAATCTTCAAGCTTCATTAGATCATTACTCAATGTTTCCACACCTTTCTTGGTGTTTCTGTTTACCCTTTTGCTGATTTTGATATCATCTGCAAGAAAAGGCAAATCTTTCCTGATAATCTTTCCATATTATCGCTTACAAATGTAGTGGGATCTGTTTATTCTGAGACGAGGTGAAACATGTAGTTAATAATTGCGTGCCTATCCCATTTTGGATTGTTAACTTCATCCAAGGAGCTATGGTTGCCAGGATTCATCCTGCGGGAGAGAAGATACTCTTCCAGAGCCTTAGGCGTATTTAAGGAAAACTCCACTTCTCTAAGTCTTTGATCTCTGGGATGCTAAGGAGGTGCAGGGGAAACCACAAAAGCTACAGTAAAAAAATTATCCCAGCAGCTCATGAGCCAGCATCCAAGCCCCTCCAGTGGCAATCCATTCACTACTGTTAGCCAGGAGTCAAAAATAAAATAACGAGTCCAATTGGTGTTCAATATAAAGTTTACTGTAGTTGAAAAATATGAATAAAAGCAAGGTTAGTGAAGAAAAGAAATAACAGCAAAAATCATTGTTAAGAAACTCACAGTTTCCTTGTCCATTTAGATCCTCCTGGTTGGTCTCCTCCCTGCTGCACCACCAGCCATGCTTAATAACCCTTCCCATTGGAGGGTAGGGTAACTGGAATGCTACCCCCAACATAAACTGGGCAGAAGTTTAAAAATCCCTAAATTTAAAAACGGAATCCACCCTCCACACTGTGCTAGAAAAATCCCAAACATAATGTCCAAAACTCTCAAATTCTCTTAAATACTCTTCATCCTCGTCTATTGCTTGCAACTTGGGCAAAAAGCAATGTTCCAGCCTTTCTGGATACAAAGGGGGAGCCATTCCTTCCAGACTGGTCAAAAGCCACTAAACCTGTAGCAATCCACAGCAAAAATCCTTCCTCTCCTTCGATCACAAACCTCAAGGGGTGAGGCTATGACCAAACAGCAAACTCCAGCTTTTTCTCACTATTGCCTTCCCTCTATCCTCCAGGCCAGAATGGCCTAGACTGGGATCTTCCACAAAAAAACCTCTTCTCCCTCATTCTCTCTCTCTCTCTCTCTCTCTCTCTACTTCCTTCTCCAACATCCTCTGAATTCTCAGCAAGCTCCAGGGGGTTTTATAACCCACTGAAGCCTCCCAAAAATGGAGGGGTTAAAGCTATGGGAGGATGCCTAGTATGTAAGAATCTTCTTCTTCTGCCCATTGCTGGAAAAATACCAGGGAGACAATTTAAGTGACTGGCAAAGCCCCGTCACAGAAAAATGTTGTAAAGAATTGGTCCAAGTATCAATCCCTGAAGTACACCACTAGTAGTGCTTCTCTTCTCTGAGTGTGCTCCATTCTCCACTACTCGTTGTCACCTCCTATTCAACCAATTTTTTATTCATTCAGTCCCTTTAGGGCCCATACCAAGGGTGTTTAGTCTATTTATAGGTCGCCAATGCAGAATCATGTCAAAGGCCTTACTGAAATTCAAGAACACTACATCCAGCATTCTCCCCTGATCAATTCTCTAGTCGCCCAATCAAATAAATTGATCAAATTCATCTGACAAAACTTACCTCTGCTAAAAAGCATGCTGAATCAGATGTAGTAATCCTTTTGATTCCAGAAACTCCTCTGTTTTAGGAGCGATTCCATTAATTTGCTCCCCATAGAGTTCAGACTAACTGGCCTGTATTTCCCAGTCTCCTACTTTTGTGAAGAGGACCCACATCTGCCTGACTTCAATCCTCTGGAACTACTCCTGATCATAAAGAAGCATTGAAAAGGTCAGTGGAGCTGCCAGAACTTCTATAAGTTCCTGTAATAGACTCAGATGTATCCCCCTCCAGCCCCATCACTGTATCTACTTTTAGTTTAGCTAGCATCCCATAAACGTTTTTGAAAATCGTTTGAGGTTTACCACACTTCCAATCCTATTTTTATCCATTTTCTGCATTTCTAGTCCTGACTCTTCCTCAGTGAACACTGAACAGAAATATTTGTTGAGCAATTACACTTTTTCCCCGTCAGCCTCTACATATTCCTCTCTTTCAGCTCTTGAGTCTCACAACGCCACTTTAAGACTTCCTCCTATTGCTAATATATCTAAAAACAAGGTCTTCCCCCCTCCCCCAGCCCATTTTACCATATTAGTTGTTAGATATATTGGTCCAGAAGAAAACTTGCATATTTTTAGGTTGCAATACCTTTTTAAAAGGACCAACAAACAAAATATTGTAGTAGAAGTTTTCAAGATCACACAGGTCCGTTCTTCAGATGTTTGAAAAAAAAAAGGAGCTGCACCATTAAAAGGTATCACAACTTAAAAAGACTCCAGTTAAAATGAGAATTTGTGAATTTTTGGAAGAGAGATTTCTTTTGGGAGAAAGACCTACAAAACCTGATCCTCCTTACATAGCATCCAGTGTATTTGTTTAGTCACCCAAGATACATTTTTTTGACTTTATGTTGGAATTTTTACAGATTATGGAAAGGTCACCAACCCACAGATGCTAAAAGTCTTGAATAGCATGACTACTGTGCCAAGTGTGAGAAAATCTGTCGTTGGCTCTTTGCAGAGCACGTAAAGATATATGTAACATCACACTGCTTTCCAGTTAAGAACTGTCCCTCAAGGTCTATCATAACATTGAAACGTAGTAACATAATATAGTAAATGACAGCAGAAAAAGACCCAAATGGTCCATCCAGTCTGCCCGGCAAGCATTATTTATGTATTTTTTTAATTTATTTTTTTATTGTTAAGTGTAGTAACTGCTGCTCCATGCAGTTTACCCCTTATTTCCATTTCCAACCTTTAGACACTATGGATCCTCTGTGTTTATCCCAAGCTCTATTGAATTTCATTACTGTTCTCATCTTAACTACTTCTACCAGGAGGGCATTCCATGCATCCACCACTCTTTCCATGAAGAAATATTTCCTGACATCATTCCTGAGTTTACCCCCTTGGAGCTTCATATTATGAATCCTAGTTCTACTGGTTTCTTTCCATTGGAAAAGGCTCAATTCCCATGCATCATTTACACCCTTCAAGAATTTAAATGTCTGTACCATATTCCCCCCTGTCCCTTCTCTCCTGCAGAGTTTACATATTTAGGTCCTTCAGTCTCATCTCATATGGCTTTTCATGCAGACCCCATACTATTTTAGTTGCCTTTCTTTAGAATGTTTCGATCCTGTCTCTATACTGAACACAGTACTCCAGAAGAGACCTCACCAATGACCTGTACAGGGGCAATACCACTTCCTTTTTCCTGCAGGTTATGCCTCTTTTGACACACCCTAGCATTCTTCTGGCCTTAGCCAGCACCTTGTTATATTGCTTTGTTACTTTCAGATCATCTGACACTGCCACCTTGAGGTCTCTTTCCTGGTCTATGCACATCAGTCTACCTCAGTAAACCTTCTTTGGATTACTGCAACCCAGATATATGATTCTGCACGTCATAGCATTGAATCCCAGCTTCCAAATCTTTGATCACTCCTCAAGCTTTCTTAGATCACCTTTCATTGTCCCCACACCTCCAGACATGTCCCCTTTGTTGCAGATCTCAGTGTCATCTGCAAAAAACCAAACTTTCCTTCTAGCCCTTTTGCTATGGCGTTCACATCTCTCTATATTATAAAATTGTAAGGGGCTTCAGGTGAGCACAGTGGCGTATCTGCACATGTGCATGCATTGTGACACACAACCATAGCACAGTGGCAGACTGGCCTGCTGCCACAGGAGTCTTCAGGTAGCAGGATGAGGTGTTAATGGGCATGCTATATAGAATTACTGTGATGTGACCATTGAAGTAGTCTAACTTGGTGGTAAAATAGTGCTTGTTATGTCCATAGGGTTGTCTTTAATAAGCAAGACTGAACTAGCCTGCCCAAATTATCTAAAACTTCTGTGGGTGCTCAGCCAAAACATGAAACTCAGAGAGTACATAGGTAATTCAGAGACTGTTAATTTTCCCCTTGCTTATGGATATAAGCTAGGGGTGTGCATTCGGATTGACCGCATTAGTAAAACGCAACTCATATTTTTTTTTTACTTAAAAAATTGATTCGACATAAACGATCGGATTTCCCACATATCGAACATAGATATGTTCGATATGTGGGAAATCGTGATTGTTGAGCCAAAATAAAAATATAAACCCCCTCACCCTCCTTAATCCCCCCCCCCCCCCCGACTTACCACAACTCCCTGGTGATGGAGCGAGGAGTGAGGACGCCATTTCTGCAATCCTTGGCGAGAAGCATGTGACGTCGGCGGCACGTCGAGTGACGCCGGCGTCACGTGATTCCCGGCTCGTTCGCGCCGGACGGCTCGTTCGGCCCAAAAGAACTTTTGGCCAGCTTGGGGGGGCCTCCTGACCTCCCCAAGCTGGCCAAAAGTTCTTTTTGGGCCGAACGAGCCGTCCGGCGCGAACGAGCCGGGAATCACGTGGCGCCGCGTCACTCAGACGCGACGTCACGTGATTCCCGGCAAGTTCGCGCCGGACGGCTCGTTCGGCGCGAACAAGCCGGGAATCACGTGACGCCGATGTCACGTGATTCCCGGCAAGTTCGCGCCGGACGGCTCGTTCGGCCCAAAAAGAACTTTTGGCCAGCTTGAGGGGGTCAGGAGGCCCCCCCAAGCTGGCCAAAAGTTCTTTTTGGGCCGAACGAGCCGTCCGGCGCGAACTTGCCGGGAATCACGTGACGTCTCGTCTGAGTGACGCGGCGCCACGTGATTCCCGGCTCGTTCGCGCCGGACGGCTCGTTCGGCCCAAAAAGAACTTTTGGCCAGCTTGGGGGGGTCAGGAGGCCCCCCCAAACTGGCCAAAAGTTCTTTTTGGGCCGAACGAGCCGTCCGGCGCGAACGAGCCGGGAATCACGTGACGCCGCGTCACTCGACGTGCCACCGACGTCACATGCTTCTCGCCAAGGATTGCAGAAATGACGTCCTCACTCCTCGCTCGATCACCAGGGAGTTGTGGTAAGTCTGGGGGGGGGATTAAGGAGGGTGAGGGGGTTTAATTTTTTTTTTTGCACATATGTACATATACCCAACTCATTGGATTTTTTTTATGTCCATATTGGCCGCAAGTGGGACCCCCTTTCGGACATAAAAAATATGAACATAAAATTTTGCTCTGCACATCCCTAATATAAGCCTATAGTCAACACATATTGGTGACATCATTCTGAATTATAATGAATAAGCAATTTAGGATTGCCAAACAGTATAATGAAAGCATTCTGCTGGCTAGCTAGCTGCAGTATCTGAGTATTTCTGCACTGTAATTCATCACATTCAATTTCTGATTGAATAAAGGTGACCTAAGTTATGGTTTATCTCCTAAAACTCTCTGAATGGTTTATGTCTGCAGAAATTGCAAGTTAATTATTAGCCACAGCAGGCAGCTTCTTTCCAATGAATTTACATAACTCAACTAGTAAGCAAGACACCCATGTGTAGATGTGGTTTGCATTTTCCTGTCACATGTTCCTTTCCTTTTTATTACAAAAAAAGATGTTTCATTTTGCGTATGTTTGTCTGGCTAATTATACAAAGTGAACAGTCTTATTTGAACATTGGAATATTGCTAACATCCTACATTTTTCCCAGAAAAAATATTCTGATCCATTTGATTGTTTGCACCCATTTTTTAGAATAAATTTTGCAGTAAGGGGTGCAGCATGGCAAAGTGACAGACTGATATTGGTTTTTTAATCTCTCTGCCATTTTTTTTGGTCTTCAAACAGCATTCATATTTCATGCAGGGCTGTGAAAACACAAACTAATATAAGATGTGTATAAATTCAGATGTAATGGTTCAAACTGATAATGTTGGGGAGCAGCAGTTTTTAAAATCTTTAACACAGTGCTTTCTTAACATTTTCTTGGGACTCCACAGCCAGTTTTTCAGGTAATCCACAATTAATATGTAAGAGATAAATCTGCATACACTGGAGACTCAGTATATGTAAATTGATCTCCTGCAAATTCATTGAGGGTATGTTGAAAACCTGATTAGCGACAGGTTAAGGAAGTCTTGCTTTGTAACCTGTTAATTCTTCTTATCCATAGAAATATAGACTTTGATGGAAGATAAAAGACGATGAGGCCCATCTAATCTGCACAGTTTCAATTTTGGTGCAGTGCCATAGGCCTAAGTTGATCTCTAGCTTTCCTCTCACTTTTTCATCACAAGGTTTCCTTTTTCTAGGCTTTCTTGAATTCTTGAATTCTGTTACTGTAATTTTTCTACTGACTCCACTAGGAGGACATTCCATGCAGCCACCAACCTTTCCATAAATACATTTGTTTTGATGTTGCTCCTGAATCTATCCCCTTGGAGCCTCAGGAAAATCATACATATATAGTGCCTTTGCCTAGGGTATTTTACAACAACTGGAGGTAAATAAGGGTATATATATAGAGTGCCTTTACCTAGGGTATTTTACAACAACAGGAGGTAGATAAGGATATATATATAGAGTGCCTTTACCTAGAGTATTTTACAACAACAGGAGATAGATAAGGGTATATATATAGAGTGCCTTTACCTAGGGTATTTTACAACAACAGGAGATAGATAAGGGTATATATATAGAGTGCCTTTACCGAGGGTATTTTACAACAACTGGACGTAGATAAGGATATATATATAGAGTGCCTTTACCTAGAGTATTTTACAACAACTGGAGGTAGATAAGGGTATATATATATATATATAGTGCCTTTGCCTAGGGTATTTTACAACAACAGGAGGTAGATAAGGGTATATATATAGAGAGTGCCTTTACCTAGGGTATTTTACAGCAACTGTTGTGTTCTGCAGCCGTGGCTTGCCACGACCGTGGTCCACTACATTACCCGTGGCGACGACCCTCCGCGGCAGCTTCAAATGAAGCTGCTGAGTCCGTGCCCGTCGCTCCGGCGTGGGCCCCCGGGATGGCCGCCGGGTGGGGAGCCGTCCCTGCTCCTCCCTCGCGGCGTCAGGTAGCCTTTCCTCCGTGGAGGAAATCCAAGATGGCCGCTGCCATCTTAGGCGCTAGGCTGTGCCTCCTTGCTAGATTTAAAGGGACCTCATCCCTTTAACTATGTTCAGCTGTTCTCAATAATCCAGAGCAGAGGAATTATTTAAGGAGACTTCCTCTGCTCATTCCTTGCTTGGCAACATTTTATTTTATTTATTTATTTATTTTATTTTATATACCGGCAACCGTTTGCACATCGTGCCGGTTTACAAGTAACTTATAACAAGGAATATATAGGCGAGGCCTTTACAAAGAACAATATGTAACACAGTAACAAAGCAGATAACTAAATAACTTGGGGAAGGAGGGATAGATACAATAAGGGGGGGTGGGGGAGGGAGAGAACAGATACATAAGGATAAGATATATACATGGATTTGAGGAGCAGATGGTATGTACACTGGTTATATATGGAATTATATAAGTGCAGATAAAAACAGACACATTATTTTAAAGTAAGGGTTGAATGAAGTGTTTGAAGTTCTTAGAGGGAAAGGGGGTTAAGTATAGGGTGTGGATCCTGGAGGGGATTAAAGGATTTTAGGGGGGTATTGGTGAGAGATGAAGGTGGGTGAGAGTGTTAGTAGGTGGTGAAAAGGATTGGGGGTATGCTTGGAGGAAGAGCCAGGTTTTGAGATTCTTTTTGAAAGTGGGAGTGGAGGTTTCTGTGCGTAGGTGAAGAGGCATTGAATTCCAAAGGGAGGGGCCTGCAAGGGAAAGGGCTCTATTGGTGGTGGAAATGAGTCTTGTGGATTTTATGGAAGGAGGAATAAGGGTTGCTTGGAGTGATGAACGGGTAGGTCTAGTGGAGGTACGAGGAAGGAAAGGTGGGTTTAGCCAGTTGTAATGCTCGTTGGTGATACTTTTGTGGATGAGGGTAAGCGTCTTGTAAATAATTCGTGAGTGAATGGGAAGCCAGTGGAGATCAATGAGGGTGGGGGTAATGTGGTCTTTTTTTTTTACATTAGTGAGGATACGAGCGGTAGCGTTTTGAAGGAGTTGGAGAGGTTTGATGTGGGTGGCAGGGAGTCCAAGAAGGAGAGAGTTACAGTAGTCAATTTTAGAGAAAATTAAGGATTGGAGTACAGTACGGAAGTCAGAGAAGTAGAGAAGGGGTTTGAGTTTTCCAGCATTGTGTGAGTCTGCTTACTTCGGTGAGTCTTCCTGTGTTTCGGACCCTTGCTTCTTGGTTCCTGTCTCGTCTTAGTGATTCCTGGTTCCTGACTTCGGATTGGCAAGCGGTGATTCCTGGTGTGTGACTTCGGACTGGCAAGCAGCGATCCCTTGGTGTGTGACCTTGGACTGGTAAGCGATGACCCTTTGGCACTTGACCTTGGACTTCTTCTGGACCATCATCTCCAAGGGCCCACCTAAGTCCCAGCGACCCGGGTCCCTACGGGCTCCTCCCGGGGGGACCGCGGGCTTCCAGGGGTGAAGCTCTAGTTAGCCCTTGCACCGATCTCTCGACTCCTTGACCTCTCAAAGGTCCACCTAAGTCCCAGCGGCTGGGTCCCTACAGGCTCCTCCTGGGGGGACCGCTTACTTCCAGTGGCGAAGACACAGTTCCTCTCCTTGACATCACGAGTCTTCGTCTTCCTCCACGGTCGCCTCAGTCTCCAGTGCCAAGGGTCAGCTGGTCGCATCTTCTGCTCTGCCTCGCCACCCGACGGGAGAACCTACGGATCCACCTCCTCAGGTATACCATCCTCTCATCGATCCAAGGGTTCACAAGCCTGAGCATAACAGATTGCCAAGTCCATGGACCCGGCGGAGACATATGCCCGCCAGGCTATTCCTGGAATGGCCCAGCGCCTGAAGGATCAGCAAAAGACCCTGGATGCCCTTGTCTCTGCAGTGGAGGGCCTGAACCAACACTTCGAGGCGTTGGGGCCCATGAACCCCACTCTCGGGTCCCCGCCTGTGGCTCCAGGGGGCCGCTCTATTCATCAGGGCCCCGTGTAGGCGATCTTGGGCAGGTAATTCCCACACAACTCCCGGCGCACTCTCGATATGTCAGAGACGCGAAGTTGTGTCAAGGATTCCTTAGCCAGTGCCAGGTCCGCTTTTCCTTGTTGCCCGAGCAGTTTCCTAGTGACCTGGTCAAAACTAGTTACATTATGTCCTTGCTCGATGGGAAGCCTTTGATCTGGGCCTCTCACCTATGAGAGAGAAGAGACCCGGTGTTTGGAAATCTGGACCAGTTTCTGTCTGCCTTTTGACAGATTTTTGATGAGCCTGTCCATAAACCTACTGCTGTCTCAGAACTACTCCGGTTGTGACAGGGTACTTGGACAGTTGCCGAGTACGCGACAGAGTTTCGCACCCTGGCCGCAGAGCTAAACTGGAGAGAGGATTGCCTGCACGGGATCTTCTTGGAGGGGCTAGCCCCGCGACTTCAGAATGAACTAGCAGCGAGGGAACTCCCGGATGATCTTAATGGCATGGTAGATTTGGCCATCCGAGTGGATCGTCACATGTGGTTTCTCCTTCCGAAAGTAAAGGCAGGAAGGAGGTCCTCGCCTTCTCCCAAGGGTGCATCAGGAGCCCTTCAAACACTGGCCGAAGAGCCCATGGAGTTGGGCCGTGGGAAAATTTCTCCACAAAAGCACCGGCGGCGAATTAAGGAAAGACTTTGTTTCTATTGCAGCGTGGCGGGCCATCAAATAGCCGCATGCCCAACGCGGCCAGAAAACACCCGGGCCTAGGACCTGAAAGAGGTCTCTTCCTGGGCCTAACCTCATCTGCACCTCCACTAACGCTACCAGTGGCGCTAATGTCTGCGAACGGTGAGTTCCACATGTTAGTCCTGGTAGACTCCGGCGCCGGCGGCAATTTCATTATGAAGAACCTGGTGGAGCATCTGAAGATTCCACAGACCCGTGTTCCAGCTCCGTTGGTCATCTCATCGAGCCAAGGTAAACCCTTTCCAGAACGTGTGACACACATCACGGTTCCTGTCCAGTTGAGGGTTGGAATCCTTCATTGAGAGCGGATGCCATTCCATATTTTGGAGTATTCCATATATCCTATCGTCCTGGGCCTCCCCTGGCTCCAGGAACATGATCCCCAGTTCGACTGGAAATCCTTGCAACTATCCCACTGGGGGCCGAATTGTCATGACAATTGCCTCCAATCAGTGACTCCAGTCTCATGCTCCACCGCCCTCACCAGTCTCCAAGGCCTGCCGGCCTCCTATGCCTCGTACGCGGATGTCTTCTCCAAACAAAAGGCCGTGATCCTTCTGCCTCATCAGTTATTCGATTGTGCCATCAACCTCCTTCCGGGCACTGAGCCTCCTCGAGGGCGCACCTATGCCCTTTTGCCTGCGGAGACAAAATCCATGACGCAGTACATCCAAGAGAATCTGGAAAGGGGCTTCATTCGTAAGTCAACATCCCCAGTGGGGGCTGGGTTCTTCTTCGTTGGGAAGAAGGACGGAACACTTCGTCCTTGCATCGACTACCAGGGCCTGAATGCAATAACGGTCACGGACTGGTACTCCTTGCCCCTCATCTCCGAGCTCTTCGATTACCTGCAAGGTGTGAAGGTCTTCACCAAGTCGGATCTCAGAGGGGCCTATAATCTGATTTGCATCAAGGAGGGTGACGAATGGAAAACGGCCCTCAACACCAGAGATGGCCACTATGAGTATTTGGTGATGCCGTTCGGGCTCTGTAATGCTCCAGAGGTGTTCCAGAACACCATGAACGAGATTCTCCGTGATCTCCTGTATCGGTGTGTGGTCGTGTATCTGGACGACATTCTGATATTCTCGGACTCTCTGACCACTCACCGCCAGCACGTCGTCCAAATATTGCAATGCCTGAGAGAAAACAGACTGTATGCGAAACTTGAAAAGTGCCTGTTTGAGCGGGAGTCCCTTCCCTTCTTGGGGTATATCGTTTCCAGTGAGGGATTCCATATGGACCCCCAGAAGCTAAAAGCCATTCGGGAATGGCCACAACCATCCGGATTGAAGGCACTCCAACGGTTTTTAGGTTTCACCAATTATTATCGGACCTTTATTCCCCACTATGCGTCCATCGTTGCCCCGATGACAGCTTTGACCCGGAAGGGCGCGGACCCCAAGAACTGGCCTCCGGGAGCGGAGGCCTCCTTCCTCCGACTCAAAGAGGTGTTTTTGCAGCAGCCGTGCCTACGCCATCCGGACCCGCAATGGCTGTTCATCATCGAAGTGGATGCATCCTCAGAAGGCATAGGCTCTGTTCTGAGCCAGACTTCAAAGAACCACAAGCTACGCTCGTGTGCCTTCCTCTCGCGTCAGTTCTCTCTGGCAGAACAGAACTACGCCATTGGTGACAAGGAGCTCCTAGCCATCAAAGTGGCTGTAGAAGAATGGCGTCCTTGGCTAGAGGGGGCACAGCACCAGTTTACGGTCTGCACGGACCATAAAAATCTTGAGTACCTGCATCGGGCACAATGACTCAACCCTCGACAGGCACGTTGGGCGTTATTCTTCACCTGCTTCAACTTTGTCCTATGTTATAGACCGGCCGGGAAGAATTTCAAGGCCGACGCCTTGTCACGTGTCTTTGAGACTACAGAGGCTTCGGATGACCCTCAGTTCATCATCGAGCCATCACTTGTTCTACTGACGGCCACCATGACCATCCCTCCTGGGAAAACTCTGGTTCCACCGCACCTGTGGAAACAAGTCCTGGCCTGGGCTCATGACTCCCGTTGCTCCGGTCATCTGGGACAATATTGGACCTTATAGACCCTTCGCTGATACTATTGGTGGCCTAAGGTCAATAAAGATGTCCGGGCATATGTAGAATCCTGTCAGTCATGTGCTCGCCATAAGAGGATCCCAGGTGCGACCCCAGGCTTGCTTCAGCCTTTACCAGCTCCCTCGGAACCATGGACCCATCTTGCGATGGATTTCGTGGTTGACCTACCATCATCCTGTGGAAACACTGTCATATGGGTGGTCATTGACCGGTTTAGTAAGATGGCACACTTTGTGCCCCTCCCTGGGTTGCTGTCCGCACCACAATTGGCCCAGCTCTTTGTCCAGCACATTTTTAGGCTGCATGGTCTACCAAGGAGCATTCTATCGGACCAAGGTCCTTAATTTACTGCCAGACTCTGGAGGACCCTCTGCCAGAAGTTTGACGTCACTCTGGACTATACGTCTGCTTACCACCTCAGACCAATGGTCCAGCAGAAAGAACGAACCAAACCCTAAAGCAGTTTCTCCGTATCTACATGAATGAAAAACAGGACAACTGGGCAAGTCTGCTTCCATGGGTGGAATTTGCACTCAATTCCCACCTTTCTACAGCTACCGGATCCACTCCATTCCAGATAGTCTATGGGAAGCAGCCACGCCCACCACTGCCGGTTCCCATTTCTATCACGTCTCCGGTAGCCCAACTCTCAGCGAATGAACTGCACCGCCTGTGGGTCTCCACACGGCGCGCATTGATTAAAGCCAGTCAGGTGGAGAAAAGGTATGCCGACCAGCGACGGAGGCTGTACCCGCCTCTGAGACTGGGTCAAAAGGTCTGGCTGAGCACCCAGTTTATCCGCCTGAAGCTGCCATCAGCGCGACTGGCCCCTCGATTTATTGGGCTGTTCCCCATCATTCGACGAATCGGTGCAGTATCGTACCAGTTGTGGTTGCCACCTTCGCTCAAAATACACAACACATTCTATGCCTCCCTCTTGAAGCCTCTGGCAATATCTTGGCCTTCCAGTACACCTCCGACTCTCCAGCCTATTGCCTCCGAAGATGACCTCACCTATTAGGTCCGAGAGGTGTTGGACGTGAGAAAACATAGAAAGAAATGGGAGTACCTGTTAGCTTGGGAGGGGTTCGGCCCCAAAGAAAACACCTGGAAGCCGTTGGCCAACATCTTAGACCGGGGCTTGCTTGATGAATTACACAGAGACCATCCGTCTAAGCCCAGGCCTCCGGGGAGGCGCCCTAAAGAGGGGGGAACTGTTGTGTTCCGTGGATGGCCATGACCGCGGTCCCCTACCTCACCCGCGGCGGCGACCCGCCACGGCAGCTTCAAGGGAAGCTACTGAGTCCGTGCCCGTCACTCCGGCACGGGCTCCTGGGATGGCCGCCGGGTGGGGAGCCGTCCCTGCTCCTCCCTCGCGGCATCAGGTAGCCTTTCCTCCGCGGAGGAAATCCAAGATGGCCGCCGCCATCTTAGGTGCAATGCCGCGCCTCCTTACTAGATTTAAAGGGACCTCATCCCTTTAACTACATTCAGCTGTTCTCAATAATCCAGAGCAGTGGAAGTATTTAAGGAGACTTCTTCTGCTCATTCCTTGACTTGGCAACGTCCTTCCAGCGTTGTTTGAGTCTGCTTGCTTCGGTGAGTCTTCCGGTGTTTTGGACCCTTGCTTCTTTGTTCCTGTCTCGTCTTAGTGATTCCTGGTGTGTGACTTCGGACTGGCAAGCGGTGATTCCTGGTGTGTGACTTCAGACTGGCAAGCGGCGATCCCTTGATGTGTGACCTTGGACTGGTAAACGATGACCCTCTGACACTTGACTTTGGACTTCTTCTGGACCATCGTCTCCAAGGGCCCACCTAAGTCCCAGCGGCCAGGTCCCTAAGGGCTCCTCCTGGGGGGACCACGGGCTTCCAGGGGTGAAGCTCCACTTAGCCCTTGCACCGATCTCTCGACTCCTTGACCTCTCAAAGGTCCACCTAAGTCCTAGTGGTCCGGGTCCCTAAGGGCTCCTTCTGGGGGGACCGCGGGCTTCCAGGGGTGAAGCTTCAGTTAGCCCTTGCACCAATCTCTCGACTCCTTGACCTCTCAAAGGTCCACCTAAGTCCTAGCGGTCCGGGTCCTTACGGGCTCCTCCTGGGGGGACCGCGGACTTCCAGTGGAAAAGACACAGTTCCTCTCCTTGAGTCACAACTCTTCGTCTGCCTCCATGGTTGCCCCAGTCTCCAGTGCCAAGGGTCAGCTGGTCGCTTCTTCTGCTCTGCCTCGCCACCCGACGGGAGAACCTATGGATCCACCTCCTCAGGTATACCATCCTCCCATCGGTCCAAGGGTTCACAAGCCTGAGCATAACAACTACAGGAGGTAGATAATGGTAACAAAGGCAAAATGGCACAGTGAAATAGGACAATATAAGAATGGAGGAAATGCAAGGCAGGATAATTTGATTTCACACTGGTTGTGAATTAGACATTGACAGAGTGTCCTGGATATTTGGGGGTAGTTTATTTCAAAGGAATTAACAGTGGCCCTCCCTTGATCCAGGCTATGAATTACCCTTATGCTTGGGGTGGGGAGTACCACATGAGAAAACATATTCACTAATATGATCTATCTTTGGGATGAGACAGGGTCCCAGTCAGTCCAATACCACATTTCTGTCCACTTCCCAAACAACTTCTCACTTGTGGCACACAGACCAGATAAAATCATCACACCAGAATAAAACAGTAATTAATCTTTTTACTGGTATGTAAGTAGACAGTAAATACAACCAGAACATTACATTGGAAAAGTACAGTAGTGAAGTATAATACAAACTTGCAGTTTTCTTATTATAAATCAAGCAATGCAAAAATAACACTGAATATTAGAGATGTGAATCGGAACCGGAATTTGATCGGTTCCGGTTCCGATTCAAAATCTTAAAATTTTTATCGTCCGGCTCGATTTTTTTTTTGTTATCGGCTGCGCCCGATCCGATAACAAAAAACCCTCCCCCACCCTCCCGAACCCCCAAAAACCATTTTAAAATTACCTGGTGGTCCAGTGGGTGCGTGGGGAGTGATCTCCCGCTCTCGGGCCATTGGCTGCGTTAATAAAAATGGCGCTGATGGCCCTTTGCCCTTACCATGTGACAGGGAATCCGTGCCATTGGCCAGCCCCTGTCACATGGTAGGAGCACTGGATGGCCGGCTCCTACCATGTGACAGGGGTTGGCCAATGGCACGGATACCCTGTCACATGGTAAGGGCAAAGGGCCATCGGCGCCATTTTTTTAGTGGCAGCCAAAATGGCGCCGATGGCCCGAGAGCGGGAGATCGCACCAGGACCCCCCACTGGACCACTAGGTAATTTAAAACATTGGGTGGGGGGTTTCAGGAGGGTGGGGGATTCGTTTTAAAGGGTCGGAGTGGGTTTAGGGGTTGTTTTGGTATGCCGGTTTTCCCGCCCTCCCCCCTCCCCCGATTTACGATTTTTCATGATGAATCGGGGGAATTTCTATTGTATCGCGACTCTAACGATTTTTGACGATTTAAAAAATATCTGACTATTTTTTTAAATCGTCAAAAAACGATTCACATCCCTACTGAATATGGCCTGTTAGCCAGGCA
This sequence comes from Rhinatrema bivittatum, assembly GCF_901001135.1. Classification (NCBI taxonomy): domain Eukaryota; kingdom Metazoa; phylum Chordata; class Amphibia; order Gymnophiona; family Rhinatrematidae; genus Rhinatrema; species Rhinatrema bivittatum. Next base: position 126,875,980 of record NC_042622.1, on the reverse strand, counting down.
GCCAAAATACTCATATGGATAGTAAAAAGACTTAAGGAATGCTAATAGAGAAAGGTTGGGGGGAAAAACAATGGAGCACACAGCTTTCAAAAACTGTCTTTACCCCTGAGTACTCAAAAAGGTATGTGTATGAGGGGAACAGATCTACCTCAATGTCACCAGTTTGTAAAGGGTGAACCCTGTCTCAAACACAAAAGTGTGTGGAAAAAAACCAATCAAGAAAATGAAGAAGTCCCTCTTGTTGGTGGAGCTGACTAGATGACAAACCAAATAGATCAGCACTGCAGTGTGGAAAGTCTCTCCTGGGAGCTTTCCCAAATGATTTCCTGTTAGTAAACACAAAGCAAATCTGGTTTAAGTTTCTTACAGAAATACCATGGTCGATCAGCTTCTCTCTCCCTACCCTATCTCGTGTGGTTATATCTGCTAGCAAGGGTTTATTCTTAACTTCGGCTGAAAGGCTGAAGCTGTTAATATGAAATACTGAATTTGTCACAAAAGGCAAGGAAATAAACATTTTCCCTCTTCTGCTGAAATACTCTCTGCACAAAGCTTGGATTGCTTAACTTAGTGTCTTAGGAGGGTGATCTAGCCATGTGTTCCAGGCTAAGAAATCTCTGGAAAGGAAGTCTGTCTCTCAGCTCCTGGCTCCTCTGGCCCTTGTTGGGATTTTACATGCAGTTCAGCTATGAAGCAAGTGTTGCGATTCTGCCCCATTTGGGCAGATCTTTACCTTTTTCCCTTCTCTAGCAGCCTGGAGGCTGCCGACATGTTCTTGAGTGGCAGGAGCCGCGCTGCTATTTTTAATCTTGCGGCCCGGCGTCGCCGACGCTATCGTCACGCGACTGGAGCCACGCTATGTTACCTGACGCAGCCCAGAGGCCGCTGGCATTTCCTTTTGCGGCTGGGAGCCGTGCTACTACCTTCTATGTGGCAGGGAGCCATGCTGCAGCATTCTCATGTGGCCCGGAGGCCACCAACCTACCTTTATACCTTTGTGGGGAGAAAGGCACATCATCCCCGGGCTTGCTTGATGCCCGGGGCCGTCCTTCCTCCACTCTCAGTGGCTGGAGGCCTTTTGTGTCGTCAGGGTCTGCCCTGAGGCCTTTCTCAGCTCCTGCAGTCTTCAGCTTGTAGCAGGGCCGCTGTCCAGGGTTCTGCATAGCTTCCTGCTTCATTCTAGGGGTGAGGCCGCATCTTCCTTCCCTTCTTAAAGGGACAGCGAGGGAGGCGGTCCACTTCTGACATCATTGTGGGAGTCACCTCTTCTTCAGGATAAAAAGCTTCAGTCTTCATTCCTTCCTTGCCTTCGCAAGGATCCCGTGTCTTCATGATGTCCTCATGCTATGTCTTTGTCGTCTCAAGGTCTCCAGATGTCTCATCTTGATGTCTTCCTTTTCTGGTTGATCTTCGTCCTGGCAGCGCAAGTCTCCAAAAGGTTCCAGCTTCTTATTTTAATCTTCGTCGTAGAGGCATCCCCTCGAATCTTCAACTTTGCCTGGATCCTCGGAGTCTGCACCTTGCCTCCACTTCACAAATGAACTCTATTTATCTGATCCGTTCTGGCGTGGCCCTGCCTGGCCTTTATCAGCTGTGCAGGGTGCATTTGGAATTGGCTTCGTCGGAGTCTTCTCTTCATCTCCTATCTTCTCTGTGTGGGGAACCACCAGCATGGTCAGTGACCTGTCTTCATTGGCTGAGTATATGGGCGCGTGATGTGCAGTACCGACTCAGCTCTGCCAACTTGTGTGGGGAACCACTAGCGTGGTCCGCGACCAGCCTACCCCGGCTGTGTAGAGCATGCCGCCTGCATGGTCCGAGACCAGTCCGGCTAGGTTGTGTAGGGCGCGTGATGTCCGGTACCGACCAAGTCTTCTTCAAGCAACTCATGGCCTTTCCAGAGTTTCTTCATATACTTGACCAGAGTTCCTCTTCACTCCACGTATCCAGATTGCAGTTTCTTCATGTACTGAAGTCTCATCTTATTTCATGTATCCAGAGTGATGTACCACTTCACTTATCCAGGGTCTTGTCTCAATTCAAGTCTTCATCTTTGATGTCCTCATCCTCTGACCACTGTCCTCCCTGTTGCAATTGCTGCTCCATGCGGAAGGTCCAAAAGGGCTTGGAGTAGTTGGAGAACCACTCATGAGACCAACATTGCGTTGTTTGGGTCTCTTTCTGCTGCGTACAGGTGTGGCTGTGGTTGAGGTCATTGGTCTCCATCTTCAGCCCATGCTGGGGCACCTTTCACCTGCCTCAGTGCTTGCCAGAGCTCCTCTGCGGCTGTATCGGGGCCCAGGGCACACGAAAACAGCAGCTTTTGACACTGTAAATCATGACATACTTTTAAATAGACTAGAAGAAATGGGTCTAAACAACAAAACAATCAAATGGTTTAGATCAGGGGTAGGGAACCTATGGCTCGCAAGCCAGATGTGGCTCTTTTGATGGCTGCATCTGGCTCGCAGACAAATCTTTAATAAAAAAGTAAAAATCTAACAAAACCCCCCACCCTCCTGATGCCCCCCAAGACCTCCAAAATTAATTTATTACAACCCCCCCCTCCTGACCCCCCCCCAAGACCTGATAAAAGTCCCTGGTGGTCCAGCGGGGGTCCAGGAGCGGTCTGGGAGCGATCTCCTGGACTTGGGCTGTCGGCTGCCAGTAGTCAAAATGGCACCGACAGCCCTTTGCCCTCACTATGTCACTGTGGTCGACCAATGGCAGCGGTAGCCCCTGTGACATAGTAAGGGCAAAGGGCCGTCGGCTGCCAGTAATCAAAATGGCGTCGACAGCCCTTTGCCCTTACTATGTCACAGGGGCTACCGCTGCCATTGGTCGACCCCAGTGACATTGTGAGGGCAAAGGGCCATCGGTGCCATTTTGACTACTGGCAGCCGACAGCCCAAGTCCAGAAGATCGCTCCCGGACCACTCCTGGACCCCTGCTGGACCACCAGGGACTTCTGACAGGTCTTGGGGGGGGGGGGGAGTCAGGAGGGTGGGGGGTTGTAGCAAATTAATTTTGGAGGTCTTGGGGGGGCATCAGGAGGGTGGTGGTTTTTGTTAGATTTTTACTTTTTTATTAAAGATTTGTCTGCGAGTCCTGGACCCCCGCTGGACCACCAGGGACTTTTGGCAAGTCTTTGGGGGGTCAGGAGGGTGGGGGTTGTAGTAAATTAATTTGGCAGGTCTTGGGGACATCAGGAGAGTAGGGGGTTGTAGTAAATTAATTTGGTAGGTCTTAGGGGGGTCAGGACGGTGGGGGGTTGTAGTTAGTATGGCTCTCACGGAATTACATTTTAAAATATGTGGCGTTCATGGCTCTCTCAGCCAAAAAGGTTCCCGACCCCTGGTTTAGGTCATATCTCAGTAACAGATATTATCAAGTACAAATTAAAGACGCAACATCAAAAAAAACAAACCTTCAAACAGGAGTACCACAAGGATCCGCCCTTTCTGCCACACTTTTCAACATATACCTGCTACCACTATGCCACCTGCTAGCTGGTCTAGGAATCACACACTATATATACGCCAACGATATCCAATTAATCTTACCCATCGATGATACAATTGAGAAAACATTAAACATTGCCAACATGTATCTAGATATCATCAAACAGCTACTAAACCAAATGGAATTAATAATCAATATAGAGAAGACAGAATTCCTACACTTAGAATGAAAAAATACGGAAATTAAACAAAGCCCAATCACACTCAAAAACAACCAACAAATATTACTAGTAGAGAAAGTATGGAATCTAGGAGTAATAATTGGCACTGAACTAAGCTTAAAACAACACATATCTCTAAAAGTAAAGGAAGGATATGCTAAACTTATGGTCCTCAGAAGACTCAAACCACTCCTAACAACTGCTAAATTTTGATCAGTACTACAAGCGTTGATATTTGCAAGCACTGATTATTGTAATGCACTTCTACTAGGTTTACCATACACTTCAATAAGACCACTGCAAGTTTTGCAAAACACAGCAGCAAGAGTTTTAACCGGCAAAAACAAAAGAGAACATATCACGGAAACACTGGCTGAACTACACGGGCTTCCGATCGAACAAAGAATCCAATGCAAAACATTGTGCACCATACATAAGTTAATACATATCGAAAACGCAGACTGGTTAAATACAGCCCTTCGAGTACATGTCCCTAACAGAAACCTAAGGTCAGCAAACAAAGCTCTCCTGACCATACCATCAGTCAAAACAGCAAGACTAACACAAGTAAGAGAGAGGGCACTATCATTGGCAGGACCCATACTATGGAACTCCATGCCCCTGGATTTAAGGTTACAAAGAGACAGCAAAACCTTTAGAAAAAGTTTAAAAACCTGGCTATTTAAACAAGCTTTTCAGAAAGAGAAGGGAGAATAGAAGCCAGGGATGGGCAAAGCATGAACAATTAAACAACCATACACACTGCAGAAATTCACTAAGTGTGTAGTTTTAAGATAAAGCGCACCATTACTAATGCATAAGTTACATTTGTAAAATTAGTTCTGTAATTAAAACTGAAAAGGAAAGACATGGACATGATTAATCACATTTAACAACGAACATTGATAACAAACTATGTTACCGAACCTTATGACACCTATGTAAATGGACAAATTGTAGTATCATTACTTTTATGTGCCTTGATGTAAACCATTGTGACGGTCCCCACCAAACAACAGTATAGAAAAGACTTGAAATAAATAAATAAATAAAACACGAGAGATGGAACCGCTACCCACATTTACATAACAGCAAGAACAGTTGTCTGTCTATTTCCTCAGAAAGCAGACTTCTGTCTCTCCCTCTTGGTAATTAGATCTTCAGGAGAACTGATTGCAGGGCTGCCAGATTCACGCCTCTCTTCCTGGCTCCTGGCTCCAGCTCCTGGGTGTTCCCCACCCCTCACACATAGACAGAGCCAGCCAAATTGTGCCTTTGCTTCCTTAAATGGTCTCACGGTATTCCTTTGGCTTTCTGCTCTGCTGGCTAAACAGTATAGCCCTTTTCCCAACTTGTTAACATTGTGAGTGCTAGATGTTGATTCCTGTAGAACATTTGTCATTCACAAGAGAGCACACAGGGATTTTCACTTATTTTTAGATTCCTTCACCTTGGCTGTGGCGGCTTGCAGTCTCTGCTGGGTTGAAAAACCTTTTTTGGCAGGTCCAAAACACATCACTCAGATCCAGTCACAGCTCGGTCCACACTGTAAGGCTCCAACACATGATAAGCTCGTGGGGGGAAGGAAGGAACATGGTTTATAGTAACTTGCTATATAATAGGGATGTGAATCGTTTTTTGACGATTTAAAAAAATCGTCCGAAATTTTTTAAATCATCAAAAATCGTTAGAGTGCGCGATACAATAGAAATTCCCCCGATTTATCGTGAAAAATCGTTAATGGGTTAGTGTCCACTAACGGGAGTTATTTTGGGGGAGAGCGGGAAAACCGGCTCACCAAAACAACCCCTAAACCCACCCTGACCCTTTAAAACTAAACCCTTACCTTCCCCCACCCTCCCGAACCCCCCCAAAACTTTTTATGAGTACCTGGTGGTCCAGTGGAAGCCCCGGGACCGATCTCCTGCTCTCGGGCCATCGGCGCCATTTTGGCTGCCACTAATAAAAATGGCGCCTATGGCCCAATAAAAAAAAACCACCGACCCTTTAAAAATGACCCCTTTAAAAATGACCCCTTTGCTTCCCCCACCCTCCCGAACCCCCAAAAACCATTTTAAATTACCTGGTGGGTGCGCGGGGAGCGATCTCCTGCTCTCGGGCCGTCGGCTGCCACTAATCAAAATGGCACCGATGGCCCATTGCCCTTACCATGTGTCAGGGTATCCGTGCGATTGGCCAGATCCTGTCACATGGTAGGAGCACTGGATGGCCGGAGCCATCTTGTGCTCCTACCATGTGACAGGGGCTGACCAATGGCACTGGTAGCCCCTGTGACATAGTAAGGGCAAAGGCTATCGGCGCCATTTTGAATACTGGCAGCCGACGGTCCGAGTGCAGGAGGTTGCTCCCGGACCCCTGCTGGAACACCAGGGGCTTTTGGCAAGTCTTGTGGGGGACCCTCCTGACCCCCACAAGACTTGCCAAAAGTCCAGCGGGGGTCTGGGAGCGACCTCCTGCACTCGGACCGTCGGCTGCCAGTTTTCAAAATGGTGCCGAAAGCCTTTGCCCGGGAGCGGGAGGATGGCCCGGAGCGGGAGATCGCTCCCGGGACCCCCACTGGACCACCAGGTACCTGTAAAAAGTTTTTTGGGGGGTCGAGAGGGTGGGGGAAGCTAAGGGGTTATCTTTAAAGGGTCGGGGTGGGTTTTTTGTTTATCAGCTGGGGCACAGCCGATAAACAAAACCGCGATTGGGCCCGATGGGAAAAAACCCACATGTGAATCGGAACCGGAATCCGAACCGATTTCAGTTCCGATTCACATCTCTACTATATAAGCATGGAGAGAAAGGACCTGGCAGTGAAAGAAAACTGTTTGGTGCTTGGAGAGACAAGGACAGTATGATTAGAAAAGGGTGTAGTAGTGAATAGAAAAGAGAATAGGAAGAGATCAGAGAGGATGCATAAAATGGAGCAAAATCAAGAATGCATTTGAAGGCAAATAGCAGAATTTTAAATTTGCAGCAAAACTTGACAGGGATACAAGGAAGTGAAGACAGCAGAAAGGTGGAATGGAAATAGTGATGTAGATGAAAGAGTGGACAAACAGCAGAATTCTGCAACAGAGCCAGGGAGTCCAGCTAGCAACCCATTGCAGTAGTTGTGAGGTATATAAGACCTGGAGAAATAACAGCAAGTAGAAGTAAAGTACATATTTTACTAATATTGTTGGAAACTTAGAGAAGAACAATAGCTAGAAATATGAGGTGAGAGGGAATGGTCAGTAATGATGCTAAAATTCCTAGTGTAGTCTGAGAAAAGAATAGGATCTGTTTATATTTTAATTTATTGTTAATGGGCTGTAGATCTATTTTAAAGATTTACTATTTATATTTTACATATTTATATTCGAAAAATATATAAAAGCCAAACAGCTCACTATTTTTATGGCTCATGGCATTGGGGACCTGTGGAACAGTTTTTGTTTCCTTAGCCTAAAGTAGGACTTCCCAAACGTTTGACCAATATGACCCCATTTTAGCACTTCAAAATTCACATGATCCCAAAGAACAACCAAAACAAATTACTAGCGGTATGATTCCCCTCCGTCATTCCTTCTTACCCTTCCCTCTCCAGATGATCCCCTCTCTCAATCCCCATCCTCGCCAGAGGAACTCCTCTGTTAACCTCCTCCTCTCCAGTGAATTCCGTCTCTCAAACTCCACTCCTCTCACCTCCCCAACTTATCCACTCTCTCACACCCCTCCAGCTATTTTTGCATCTCTCCAAATGATCCTCTCTCACTTCCAAGATCTTCTTATAACCCCTCAGTGGATCCTCTGTCATCCCTTCCCTCTCACCCCATCCACTCCTCACGTATCCCATCTCCTTACTTGCTTTCATCTCCTCTCTTTGAACCCTTCACTTATACAGTCCCTCCAATTGACCCTCTCTCATTCTCCACAACTCCTCTTACATCTCCCAACTGATTTCCTGTCATTCCTCCCTCTCATTCTCTATATACTCAGCCCTCCTCTTCCCTCCTAGGTGACAATGATCCTCAAGCGGCAGCAGAATTACTAATGAAAGTCAGCATAGGGGCTGTGGGTTAGTTCAAGCTCATAGGCCATGTAGTGGCCCTTATCCCTTTTCATGCAGGGCTTCATGTTATCATAGAAATTCATGTAAGAGCAGTCTAATCACATAACATGTTGGGCACATGCTGGCTCATACGCTCTATGTTGACGTCCACTATTAATGCTGCTGCTGATGGCTCCTGAAGAGTACTCAAGAAAAAGGGGAAAACCAAAAACTTCACTTTTTTGAAAGTGAAGGCTACTAAAATAGTAAAGAGATAATTCTAAATAATAATTTAATTAGAGTTCTTTTCCATTGAAATTATTTGAATTTTACTTTTAGGGGCCAGCAAGTCAGATGGCATGTTCACCTGACTGTGAACCGCCCGGTCAATTCAATCATCCACCTTATTTCTTTTTATAACATGCAAAAATGTGCCAAATAGTGTATGCCAATAATGTTTTGAAAGAAGCCTAACAAAACTCCTATAACAGTACCCAATTCCTGATGGTGATTTATATCAAACAAAGCCCGACACGGCTAGTGTTTCACTTGGCAAAAAGCTTCATCAGGGGTCTATTATAGGGAATTAATTCCGTATGTCTAGCGGACCAAAATGGCCTCATACATGCTTCAAAGCTTCAAACGAAACCACAAAGATCTTGGCATTTGAAGCGGGGAAAAAACACCTAGATCTTCGTGGTCCATTTGAAGCTTTGAAGCATTTATGAAGCCATTTTGGTCCACTAGATATACGGAATTAATTCCCTATAATAGACCCCTGATGAAGCTTTTTGCCAAGCGAAACACACTTACACTTTCACTTATGTTTTTATATTTAATGGCAAAAACAATACTACTTAAATTTCAAGGGTTTTCTTTTTTGTTTGTTTTGTTTTTTTAGTAGAGACCCCCACTACCCTCTTGGTTGCCACCATCTAAGAAATCTGACTTGTAAAGAAAAAATCTTGCCTAATGCCCTGCTCTAGCCACCACAATCATGATTACTTGCTGCTCACTAGCACTGGGTAATTATAAGTTACCTCTTTTCACAACGCACCTCAGAACAGAGTCTTCTTGTCAAGCAACACTATTTAATTAAGGTACAGCAATCTGTAAATCCAGGCAGCAAAGCAAAACAAAGACAGCATTAATCTCTAATAAGAGTGCAAAAATAAATTTCATAAAACAGGGGAGTCAATAACACTCCAATCGTCATGACCCTGCATCTTGTTCACCTTCAAGTGAAATGCAATAAACTGGAGCGTTCGTTCATGACGCTGTGTATTCTAGCTTTTAGAAATACAGAGCTTACTGCAGATGTAATGACAGCAGAGGAAATTAGCTCATAGCGGGCTATTGAAACACTAATGGAAATAAGTTTCATCTGCTTAGAAAACCCTTACAAAACTAAAAATTACTTCTTTGTTGGATTGGTGTAATTTAAAGTAAATTTTCAAGGTAAGCCTCTTTAGAAAAAACAAATAGAAATTTCTTAAAGTATTAGATTGCTATACTTATAGTACATAACTTTATAGTGAATAGAGCTTATGGGCCGGATTTTAAAAGAGTTACACGCGTAAATCGCCTTACGTGCGCTGGGCCTATTTTAAAAAGGCCTGGTGACGCGCCTAATGCCCCAGGACGCGTGTAAGTCTTGGGGCTTTACAAAAGGAGTGGAGCGGGGGCGGGGCTGGAGGCCTCCGACAGAGCGGCCATTGCCGCTGTGTTGGAGGATCGCGTGCCTGCAGCCGGCTTGGGGGGGGGAAAGGTTAGGGGAAGGGGTGGGAAGGTCAGGTTAGGGGGAAGGGAAATTCCCTTCTAGGCCGCTCCTATTTCAGAGCGGCATGGGAGGGAACAGGGGAAGGCAAGGTACATAATTGTGCACCCCCTTACGTGCGCCGATCCCTGATTTTATAACATGTGCATGCCTGCGCGCGCATGTTATAAAATCAGGCGTACATGTGTGCGTGCCGGGTAGTGTGTGCACCATGTAGGCCGCCAGTGCTTGTTTTTAAATCTACCCCTATGTGTACACACTCCTCTCCTCCACCTCCCCAACCATCACCACCACCTACTGCCCTCTTTGCCAGCTGAAGTCCAGGTTCTTAGTCATAAAAATGGTCCTGCATTTTGCTTTCCTCTAATACCATTCTACCCAGAGAAAGAATCTTCTATATGGCTAGGATGTGGTTGACAGAAAAGCAATCTTAAAATAGCTTTGCTCATTTAAGTAAGCATAGTGGCGTACTAGGAACTCTCAATAGTTGCACCATAATCTGATTCAGATGTAGCAAGCTACTATAAACCAGTTCCTGACCCCTTGAGCTTATCATGTGTTGGAGCCTCACAATGTGCACTGAGCTGTATCTGAATCTGAGTGATATTTTGGACCTGTCAAAAAGGGATTTTCAACCCTGCAGAAACTGCAGTCACTGCCTCAAGGTGAAGAAATATAAAAATACATCAAAAACCCCTGTGTGCTGTCCTTTGAGTGACAAATGTTCGGCAAGAGACAGTATCCAGTACTCACAGTGTTAAAAAATTGAGGAAATGGCTGTACTGTTTAGCCTGCCCAGAGAACAGCACTACATAGCCAGCAGAGGAAGAAGCCAAAGGAATGCTAGGAGACCATTTAAGGTAGAAATTGCGCAAATTGGCTGGCTCTGTCTGTGTGTGAGGAGTGGGAATGGCCAGGATTTGAAGCCAGGAGCCAGGAAGAAAAGAGTGAATCTGGCAGCTCTGCAATCAGTTCTTGTTCTGAAGAGCTAATTATCAAGAGGGAGAGACAGAAGTCCACGCTCTGAGGAAATAGACAGCTGTTCTTGCTTCATAGCCGAGCTGTATTTAAAATCCCAACAAGGGACAGCAAATCCAGGAGCTGAGAGACTGAATGACTTCCTATCCAGGCCCAGGAGCACATGGCTGGATAACCCCCCTAAGTGACTAAGTTAAGAAATCTAAACTTTGCACAGAGGTATCTTAGCAGAGGAGAGAGAAGGTTTATTTCCTTGCTTTTGTCACAAATTCAGTATTTCATCTAATTTGTTTCAGCTTTTCAATCAAAGTCAAGTATAAACCCTTGCCACAGCCACACAAGATAGGAGATGGAAAAATAAGCTGATGGACTGTGGTATTTATGTAAGAGACTGAAACCAGGCCCACTTTCTGTTTAGTACCAAGTAAATCATTTGAGGAACCTCCTCAGGAGAGAGAGACCTTCCACACTTTGCAGTGCTCATCTATTCGGTTTGTATTCTAGCCAGCTCCACCATCAAGAGCGACTTCTTCGTTTTCTTGATTTTTTTTTCCACACAATTTTTGGGTGCACCTTTTACAGACTGGTGACATCTGGGTGGATCTGTTCCCCCCCCCCCCCTCCAATTTCCTGAGTACTCAGGCGTAAAGACAATTTCTAAAAGTTGTGTACTTCATTGCTTTTCCCCCAACCTTTCTCTATTAGTGTTCCTTATATTTCTTTTACTATCTATATGAGTATGTTTGTTGCTCTAGTGTTACTTTGGCATTTCTTGTTATAAAATAAGAAAATTGCAAGCTTATATTATACTTCACTATTGTATTTTGCCCATTTAATATTCTGGTTGGATTTAATGTCTACTTACACAATACTAGTAAAAGATTAATTACTGTGTTATTCTGGTGTGATGATTTTATCTGGTCTGTGGTACCGCAAGTGAGAGGTTGGTTGGGAAGGGCACAGAATTTGGTATTGGGGTAACCGGGACTCTGTCTCATTCCCCACTCAGGCTATGAACCCAAAGATGAATCATATTAGTAAATATAATTTCTCATGTAGTACTCCCCACCCAAGAATAGGGATAATTAATAGTCTGGACCAAGGAAGTCCACACAGATAAGTTTTAAATCAGTTGTCTCAGGCTCATGATAGAGAAATCTGCCAATTACGGTCTGAGAAAAGAAGCTGCAATGCATTTTCAGTGCTCTCCATCCAAATACAAGTATCTGCCTTTTCATGGGACAGGCCTAGACTGGTGTTTTTTCATTCTTCAGACTCAAATGGCTTGTGCAAGACAAGATCCCATCATATGCACAAATATTAAGGCCCATCGCGACCAGGTTTGAAACAATGTTATACTGCTAGTTTCTTATCATAAAGCTATTGCTGTGTCTGCTCCACTTGGTGAGCTGGACTTTGTTTTCAGAAAATAATGTAATGAGGGGTTCCTAATAGGGCTCCCTCTAGCACATTACTGGTTTGAAGCTTAACCACTTGTGTTGCAAAGTCCTTTTAAGGTCTGTTAGTATTTCAGCAAAGCAGGCCAATCTAATATTCTCAGAGCTGAATGTTCTGATCTTATTGTGTAACCTGTCTGAGAACATATCTTGTAAAACCATAGGGGGTCATTTTCATAGGAGTTACGCATGTAAATGTGACATACTATCGTAGCAATTTTCAAAAGCTATTTACTCGAGTAAAGTGCACTTACTTGAGTAAATCCTATGGACAATTCAATGGCATATATTGTAGCAATTTTGAAAAGCCCACTTACTTGAGTAAAGTGTATTTACTCAAGCAAAAACCAGTTTTGCTCGAGTAAATGCTTTTTAAAATCTACCCCATAGCAAATAGCATGCATAATCTACACTTGCCAGACGTTTTGGTTGAATTATAGTAGGCTATATGGGAATAGTGTCATTAAATATTGGCTCTGCATATGGTATCCTATTGCTGGTAATTTAAACAACCGAAAAAACGATGGAACAGGATCTGCTTTCTTGATATGCTGGAAACCACAGCATAATTAACTGTCACAAATATGTTATGCCAGCCAGTACATGGTTTGCCATAACAAACTGTCTCTCATGTTATTCCTCCTTAGCTGTTTACTGGCAGTGTGTGTATTGTTTATGAAGAGCTTGATCCAATGCCAGCCATCCCATGCTTCATAGGAACCAATTTTGAAGACTATTCAGGTCTAAATCGGACATCTCCACAGACTGTACACAAAGTTAAAACAAAAATCACTATAAAATCAGGCTGTTCCTTCCCTGTGCTAACATCCATGGGCTCTCTATTATCTGTAGAATTCCTTAAAACATTTCCTTGTGCATAACTGTTGATAGCCTCTACTTGTTCCTTTGTAACATTTGCAACTTCCATTATAGTCTAAATTATTGGTATACATTTATAGTATTGTTTTATACTAATTTTGCTTCATATCATAGTTGTACAAGGAAAATTACAAATATTAAGACATTGGCTGCAAACTGATTCATCAGTGTGTTTTTCATCGATGATATTGTGTTTGGAAGCCCACTGATGTTAATCAGTTGCATAATACAGAAGGTGTTGGCTACTTGTGAGTATGGCAATGAAGAAGAAGGAAGTCTATTGGTGGGACAGAAGCCAATAGTTTTACTTCCATGTCATTCCTTTTATAAAAGCTTGCTGGATTTACTTGTGTGTTCTTTTATAATAAGCTACTTAGTAGAAGCAAATGCTAGACTAGTAGGTCTGTTAACTCCATCATAGGACTCTGGACAACATGAACCATGAGACTGAAGGGCAAGTTGTTTGGAAATGCATGCGTCTGTATACATGGTACAGTTGACTAGAGTGGAAGAGTAGCCTAGTGGTTAGAGCACTGGTGGTTCAAATCCTGCTGTTGCTTCCTATGACCTTGGGAGAGTCATTTCACCCTCCGTTGTCTCAGGTGTGAGCCACATTTCAGTTTTACAAGCTCTTGTCTCAGTATGGCTCATTCTGCATGTTTTACTGTTTTATTTCCTTGCATTTGCTCTGTGTTACCACCACAATTATAGATGCATAAAAATAATTATAGCAAAATGGTAGAGGAAGGGTTCCCTTTTCAGAAAAAAATCCATTAAAAACTGCTTAGTTTTTGGAATTTTTTTTTATCATAGCAAAATTTTTAGTTTCATTATTTTTGAAGTTCCAGGAGTTTCCTCCTTCTCCTTTGGCTTCCTGCTCAGTTGGAACCAGCCCTTACTAGGTTTACAGTGCTATCAGCTTTCATTCAAAACTGTCTAGGGTTTTTCCTCCATTTTGTCCCACCTTCCCCTCTTTTATAATCTAGTACAAACACTGCAGTTCTGATCCTTTGACCGGGGCCACAGTTCATGGCTTCCTCCAGAACACAGTTTGTGTGCACCTTAAATTTGACCATTACATGTCACCATTGCCTAATGGCTAGGACTCCTGCCAACTTGGAGCTGTGAATGCTTCCTCCACAGAATTCTCGGCCCCAGCCAGTCCAAAGATGAGAAATTGAAGCCAGGATTCATGAATTTAAATTAAATGTCCTATATGGCAACATTCAACAGTCCCATTGAGGTATTAGGCTAGCTACTGCATCATGTCTGATATGTACGGAGCAGGAGAGAGACCTTGGGGTGATAGTCTCTAATGATCTGAAGTCGGCGAAACAATATGACAAGGCGATAGCTAAAGCCAGAAGAATGCTGGGCTGCATAGAGAGAGGAATATCGAGTAAGAAAAGGGAAGTGATAATCCCCTTGTACAGGTCCTTGGTGAGGCCTCACCTGGAGTACTGTGTTCAGTTCTGGAGACCGTATCTCCGAAGGGACAGAGACAGGATGGAGGCGGTCCAGAGAAGGGCGACCAAAAAGGTGGAGGGTCTTCATTGAATGACTTATGAGGAGAGATTGAAGAATCTAAATATGTACACCCTGAAGGAAAGGAGGAGCAGGGGTGATATGATTCAAACTTTCAGATACTTGAAAGGTTTTAATGATCCAAAGCAATGACAAACCTTTTCCGTTGCAAAGAAAGCAGAACCAGGGGTGACGATTTAAAAATCCAGGGAGGAAGACTCAGAACCAAAGTCAGGAAGTATTTCTTCACGGAGAGGGTGCTGGATGCCTGGAATGCCCTTCCGGAGGAAGTGGTGAAGACCAAAACTGTGACGGATTTCAAAGGGGCGTGGGATAAACACTGTGGATCCATAAAGTCTAGAGGATGTGAATGAAGAGAAGAGGCAAGGGTAGTAGCCATCATTCCCGCTTGCTTGCAGGAATGATGGCTACTACCTGGAGATTAATATCCTTTAGGGGTGTGCATTCGTTTTGACCACATATGTAAAACGCAACTTTTTTTTTTTTTTTAAACTTAAAAAAGTGATGAGGCGAAAACGATCGGATTTCCAACTTATTCAACATAGCTATGTTGAATAAGTCAGGAGGCTCCCCCAAGCTGGCCAGAAGTTCCGGTTGGGTCCAACGAGGGTCCCGGAGCGAACGCGTGGGAAATCACGTGACGTCCGCGTCACTCCGACGTGACGCCGACGTCACGTGCTCCTCGCAAAGGAATACAGGAATGGCGTCCTGACTCTCCGCTGGACCACCAGGGAGTTTTGGTAAGTCTTGGGGGGGGGATTAAGGAGGGTGAGGGGTTTAAATTTTTATTTAGGGAATCGGTGCACGTATGGACATAAACTCAACTTATGGAATTCTACATATGTCCATATTGACCGAAATTGACCCCCCCCTTTCGACTTATAGACTTATGAACATAAACTTTTTGTCTGCACATCCCTAATATCCTTATTCAATAAACATACACACAATTAATGCGACTCCAACATTGCTGTATGCTTCAACGGCAAGAGGAAATGTGGAAAAAAAGGATTTGCATCCTCAAAAAAGCAGGGGAGTAGCTTGCTTGTTACGGCGGTTACTACCCCAAACCAAATAAGCCTGATACTTCACTTTCAATGCACATCCAGCATAGCTCTCTGCTTCAGTGGCAGAGAGAATGAAGAAAAGATGATTTATGTTCAGCATCAACCAACAAGGAATGAATTACATAGTTTGGGTAAACAAATAAGCATGGGTGTAGCTTGCTTGTTACGGCGGCTACTACCCCGAATTAATTAAGCATGATACTTCACTTGGAATACATATCCAGCGCAGCTCACTGTTTCAACAACAGGGGGGAATGAAGTAAAGAGGATTTATATTCAGACAACCAACAAGGACTGAATTGCACAGGCAGGGTAAACAAGCGGGAGTAGCTTGCTTATTAAGGCAGTTACTGCCCCAAACCAATTAGCTAGATACTTCACTTAGATGCAGCTCCAGCACTGCTGTTTGCATCGATGGTGGGGGTGGAAGGGAATTGGAACCAAAAAGTTACCAATAAGGGCCCTGACCTCAGCGATCAGAGTAACAGATAAGTATGAAAACAAATAGGTGTGAAAGCTTGCTGGGCAGACTGGATGGGCCGTTTGGTCTTCTTCTGACGTCACTGCTATGTTTCTGTGTTTCTATGTCTTTATAGTCTATTTATTGATCACTCAACATTTATTCTCCAATATTTTGATGCTCAGTTCTTAAACAAATTTTAAGTACCTAAATTCTGTATTCCAATTTCTAGAAATATGATTTCTGAATAATTAGTTGTATTGTATGTATAGGGATACTCACTTTCTAAACAGAAGAAAAATGTTGGTGTTATGCACCCCATTCACTCCCGTCCCATGCACGGGCCTGCTCACCTTCATGGTTCCACGGCAGGTCCCAGGTCGGCCTCCCTAGCGGCAGCTGCCAGTACTTTCAGGTCCCGGTGTCCTGCGGCGGTGGTCGCCGGGCCTTCTACTGCAAACCAGGCCTCGCGCCGGAGCTCAGCGTCTTCGGTGCTGCTGGCCATGCCCCTATGCGCACACGTGCGGACCACCCGGCCTCTTGTAGGGCCAAGGGCGGGTCTTAGCTCCGTGGCGCGCCCTGACTGATTCTCCGTTATAAGGAAGTCCCTGCCTGCACTTCCTTGCCTTGACAATCGGGTCAGTTGCTAGATTGTCTCCGCGCTTGTACCTGTTCCTGTCTCGTTCCAAGTCTCGTTCCAGGATCCTTCTGTTCCAGTTCTATTCCTGCCTTGTTCCTGCTTCCTAGTTCTAGTGTCCTCCTGTTCCTGTTCATCTGTTCATCTCCTCAGGTAGTACCTCCGGACTGTCTCTCTGGTACTGACCTTGGTTTCCTACTTGACCTGTCTGCTTGTCTGCCTGCCTTCTGAACCTGGTTCGTTCCTCTACCTACCTGCCTGTTGCCTGCCTTCTGACTACAGTTCATCCCTCGACTTGTTCATCTGCTGCCTGCTTCCTGACTTCAGCCTGTTACTCAACTCATCTGCTTGCTGCCTGCCTCTTCACTTCAGCCTGCCTGTGACCTCGTCTGACCTCCGGTACCTGACCTCAGCTTTGTTGACCACTCTTCGGACTGACTCCTGGACACTGACCTCTGCCTGCTTGACCATGCCTTCAGATTCTGGCTTTGTTCCTAACCTTGTCATCTCCTATGCTGTTCTGGTCCTCTTTGCTCCACCTGACCTCCAGTCTCGAACCTTACCGTGCTCTCCTCCTGTCTGTGGGCATGCAGACTTCCACTCTCTCAGGAGACCCTGCGAGGCCCACCTAAGTCCAAGCGGCCCAGGTCCCTAGGGGCTTCTCCTGGGGGGACTTCGGGCTTCCAGTGGTGAAGCTCTCTCTAGCCTCTGTCTCCTCCCGTGCTCCGCCCCCTGGAGGCAGTTGCCTTCTGATCCCTACTAGGAGGCGCATCTGCACTGCCACAGGACAAGGGTCCACCCTCGAGTGCAACAGTTGGGTGCAGTCTTTGTTCATCACTGTTCTAATTCCAGAATCTCAGTTTATCATTTGTTTATTTATTTATTTCATTTACATTCCACCTTTTAGCCACTTCAAAGTGGATTACATTTAGGTTCTGCAGATGTTGTTCCAGTGCCAGGTTAAGAGCATTCTCTGTCCTTTCTGGACAATTCATAGGATTCTGTGAATGGAACACATATAAGGGTAGATTTTAAAAGAAGCGCAGGCGGCCTACATTTTATTTATTTATTTATTTATTTATTTATTTATTTAAGGTTTTTATATACCGGCATTCATGATAAAATCACATCATGCTGGTTTACATTAAAACAGTGGTGCATAGAAAGAAAAAACAAACTGGAACTGTAGTGCGGAAGAAAGCAGTTACAAAAAACAGGGATGCTTAAACTGGGAGAGGAAGGAAAAAGGCAGTAGTAGCAGTTACACAGAGTTGGGGGTGCATGAAGCAGTGGATAAGGTGGCAGATATTGGTAGATCTAGCAGGGGCCCAGCACACCAAAGTTAAAGCCATTTGTCTGTCCCAGTGCATATACAAAGCATGAGTACACTTGTAAGAAATAGAGATTTAGAAAGAAATTGAGAGTTTTTCCCTGTTAGTGTTGGGTCATTCAGATATCTCCTGCCCCCAGTCATTGTCTACATGGTGTGGACCAGATTAGAGCCTATGTGATGTCAGGGATTGCAGAGAGAATGTCACTTCTAATTAGGGTCAGATTTAGACATAGGCAACATAGGCATGTGCCTTGGACGCCAAATTCTGAAGACGTCTCCTATCCCTGGTCCTCTGTCTATGGGCTGGAGCCGCTGCCGGGGTCCTCAGACGGCAAGGAAGTCATCCTTGCTGCTGCCGGGGTCTTCAGACAGCAGGGAAGCTGTCCCTGCCGGTGCCTACTTCCATCCTCCATCTTCACAGCCGCTCCAGCTTGGGCCTTCCACGTGGCAGGGATGCCGCCAGCGTCTCTGTCTCTTCCTGCTCTCCCTTAGGCACGGGCGCACGCCTCACCTCGACATTTAAAGAGCCACTGGAGGAAAAAGCCCCGTGGCCCTCAGCAATGACATCATCAACCTGTTCTGCCTTCAGCCCTATAAATAGGACCCTTTGCCAGTCTCTTGTTGCCTTCGCAAGGAGCTAGTTCGCTCCTGGATGTCTAGACCTTCGCTCCAGGAGTCTTCTGAGGTCCATCGCTTCTTCAAAGTCCTGTGTTTCCTGTTGGAGCTCCTTTGTCTTTATCTGAGCCTTCATTCCTGATGTTCCATGTCCAGATGTCCCGCTGACCTGTAAGTTTGTTCCTGAAAGCCTTGATGTTCCAGTAATCCTGTTCCACATCCTGATGTTCCAGTCGCTCTGTGTTCCTGTTGCCTTGATCCTGATGCTCCTGTCTTCACTTCTGCTTCCAGTTTCCAGGTTCCTTGTATCCACCTTTCCTGGCATGCCACGTCGTGGTCTCTGAGCAGCCCATGGGATGGCTGTGTAGGGTGCTTCATGGTACGAGGCCTCCTTCTCTGCTGTAGCGCAAGCCTCCTGGAGACTTCTGTCTTAGCTTGTTCCTGCGTATCTTACAGGTCTATGGAGTCCCCTTGAGTCTGCATCCATCCATGCCCAAGACTCTGCCAGTACCTGCTCCGCATCAGCGTGGTCTGCGACCAGCCACAGGTGGCTGTGTAAGGTGCGCCCCGGTGCAGGCTTCTACGGAATCTTCACCATGTTCCAGCTTCAATCTCCATTATCTTGTCTGGAGTCTGCTTCGTGTCCAGCGTGGTCCATGACCAGCCCATGGGATGCCTGTGTAGGGTGCGCTGCAAGGCAGTGCTCACCCAGTACTTCGCCTGACTTCTGAATCCTATATTGAAACTCCTGAGTAATCCGAATCCTTGCTTGAAACTCCTGAGTAACCTGAATCCTCACCTGAGTCTTCGTCTGAGTATCCAAGTCCTCGCCTGAGTCTTCATCTGAGGATCCAAGTCCTCGCCTGAATCTTCGTCTGAGTATCCAAGTCCTTGTCTAGTATTCAAGTCTACTTCTGAACCCTCTGAGTATCTGAGTCTTCGTCTGTGTCTTCATGTTCCTGCCCTCAGCCTCCGACTGGCCTCACGCACTCATCGTTCCCAAGCGGCGGGTCCAAAAGGGCTTTTGAGTGGCCAGAGAGCTTTTCTCGTGACCAGCATTGCATTGCTGGGTCACACTGGTGCGACGGAGGAACGGAGACCATACCTCGCCTACCTGTGACATCATCAACGCGCTGCTGCCCTCTATTTAAACTGGAGGACAGCAGCGGAGAAGCGGGAGCTGTATTGGAGGAGAGCCGCACTGTAAGAACGAGAGCGTGGTAGGAGCCTCACGGCAGAGAGGGACGCCGCGATGGAGGAACGGAGACCAGATCCCGCCTACCTGTGACGTCATCAACGCACTGCTGCCCTCTATTTAAACCGGAGGACAGCGGCGGAGAAGCGGGAGCTGTATTGGAGGAGAGCCGCACTGTAAGAATGAGAGCGTGGTAGGAGCCGCACGGCAGAGAGGGACGCCGCGACGGAGGAATGGAGACCATACCCCGCCTACCTGTGACGTCACCAACACGCTGCTGCCCTCTATTTAAACTGGAGGACAGCAGCGGAGAAGCGGGAGCTGTATTGGAGGAGAGCCGCGCTGTAAGAACGAGAGCATGGTAGGAGCCTCACGGCAGAGAGGGACGCCACGATGGAGGAACAGAGACCAGACCCCGCCTACCTGTGACGTCATCAACGCACTGCTGCCCTCTATTTAAACCGGAGGACAGCGGCGGAGAAGCGGGAGCTGTATTGGAGGAGAGCTGCGCTGTAAGAACGAGAGCGTGGTAGGAGCCGCACAGCAGAGAGGGACGCCGCGACGGAGGAACGGAGACCAGACCCCGCCTACCTGTGACGTCATCAACGCGCTGCTGCCCTCTATTTAAACCGGAGGACAGCGGCGGAGAAGCGGGAGCTGTATTGGAGGAGAGCCGCGCTGTAAGAACGAGAGCATGGTAGGAGCCGCACGGCAGAGAGGGACGCCGCGACGGAGGAACGGAGACCAGACCCCACCTACCTGTGACGTCATCAATGCGCTGCTGCCCTCTATTTAAACCGGAGGACAGCGGCGCG
Source organism: Rhinatrema bivittatum (assembly GCF_901001135.1). NCBI lineage: Eukaryota > Metazoa > Chordata > Amphibia > Gymnophiona > Rhinatrematidae > Rhinatrema > Rhinatrema bivittatum. The sequence continues at coordinate 126,855,501 of NC_042622.1, read as the reverse complement.
CAGCCACCGGCGCGCCGAAGCCACGCGCCAAAGGGGCGCGCTCCTGGGAGAGATTTTCTTTCTTAGTTTGGATATTTCCTGTGTTTGAAATTTGGATGGGAAAGAAGAGAAAGGTTAGGATGGCGATCTCCACACCAACGAGAAGAGAGGTTACAGGTCCGATGGATCAACACCTCATCAGGAGGGTAAGTCAGAACACCAGAGAGGTCATTCCGGATATCTCCTTCTCCTCGGGGGCCTCCGATAGTCCCGCCATTGGCCAGTCCCCTAATGTATCCTCTGGAAATAGCGGGGCCAGTAGAGACTCTGACCCCAAGACAGTGGCCATAACATCGCCCAAATCCAGAGTTCGAATACTAGGGTCACAGGATGGGACTTCTATTAATAATGAGTTGGGAAATATGTTGCCTTGTGAATTAAGTGATGAAGCAGTCCCTCCAGATAACATCACCCTGGTAGATTGTGGAGGGTGGTCACCAAAATGGAAAGGATGCTATCCCTTTCCATGAGTCAGTCCACCAATTTGGCAGTGGAAACTAAGAAAAGCTTGGAGGATCACAATAAAAGAATTGTTCATTTGGAGACTGTGACTGAGTCAAATATCTTACAGGTTGCTACATTACAAGCCACCAGCGCAGCATCTATAAAGGACTCTTTAATTATCTATAAGAAGTTAGAGGGTTATGAAAATATTCTTAGGAGGAAAAACTTGAGGTTTTTGAATTTCCCATGCATTAGATTATTATCTGCTCAAGAACTTTTTAGTAAATATGTAAGGGAAATTCTGGGTATAACAAAGGAATTAATTATTTCAAAGATGTATTATTTACCTATTAAAAAAAGGGATATATCGACCCCCGAAGGGTGGATCGATATTTTATTGCCAGCTAGTCCTAATCTAACAGCTTTTCTTGAATCATCTACCGATGATATTCAAACAAGAGCCACTTTGTTAGTGGCGTTTGTTTTGGAAAATGAGAAAAACCTTGTCCTCCAGAAATATTTTAGAAACAAAGAAATCTCATTTTGTGGTCAGAAAATTCAAGTATTTCCGGACGTTTCCAAAGACACTCATTGAGGCGGAAACAGTTTTTGAATTTGAGACAAAGAGTGTTAGCCCTAGGGGCTACCTTTTACCTCAAATTCCCGTGTAAGTGTTTAATCACTTTTCAAAAAAACAAATGTGTGTTTCTGCAACCACCTCATTTGGAATCTTTTCTTGTAGATAAGGGTGGATAGATATGGTAGACCCCCCTCCTAATAATGGGGATTAATGGTATAATAATAGGCATACTCCTAGTAATTCATGTTGTTATGAAATATTTTCCTTTGTATTTTCTTGTTTATGCTCCCCTTTAAGTGGGCTGGTTATTGTACTCACATGATATAAAGTGTGTAAAGTATACTCATTTAAAGTTTTGGTGATGTGAATCAATATTTTCTTTTTTTTTTTGCATTGTAAAATGTTGAAGAAAATTTAATAAACTATAAATTAAAAAAAAAAAAATGTTGACTCTCTCTTGGTCCATATCTGAACATATTAGCTATTTGATTTTACCCTCTCTTTCATATTCATAATGCTATCCTAAACTGGATCCAATGGCAATATTGGGAAATTTGGTACCTTGGCCATCTCTTGTTTAATGGGGAGTTGAAAATGTTCCAGGTTTTGCACACAAAGAATTTGGCTTACCTCACTCCCAACTGTTTAATTGGATGCAACTTTGGCACTTCATTCAGTCAAATGGGTTGCAACTTCGGAGTTTAATGAAAGATTTGCATTTGGCCAAGATAGGTGAATTAATATGGGCTTCTTCGAAACAAGCAGCTGGCTTATACAAGTTAATGCATTCCTATTCCAGTAAGTGCTCTGTTGGCACTGAAAAATTATGGGAAAGGGAGTTGGGAGTGTCTCTATCGCAATCTCAATGTGATTATTTTTGTGATAAAGGTGCTGTACTAATGTGGCTTATGCCGAATGTTGGGTCTAAGAATTTGCTAACCTAGCATAAGTTAATTTTTGCAGCTTCCAATTTTTGTGTTCAGTGATTAACTTTCATCTTATGTTTTTCTTGAGCCTCCTTGAAAAAGCTGATTCATGAAACATAGTGCATGTTCTTATGTTGCTAGAAGAATCATTATGGTGATATTCGATTAAGTAGAGAACAATATTTTTTTGCTTTGCTTACTTTTTTATGTAAAGTGGCATTGTTCTCTAAAAAAGTAAAATAATATTTATGCGGGAAAAGGTATTTTGCAAACACTGTTGTTTAAATGGTTTGGTTAAATATTCACAAGTATTTTTTTTGTGCCCAGTAATTACAGATTATCGAATCCCCACACATTCCTGTTGTTGTAAAGAAAGAGTGGTGGGTGGTTATATGAAGGCACCTTTTCTTCTTGCTTTAATTTGTTTTCATTTGTGTTTGAAGTTTTTCTAATTCATTACTAGCATAAGTGGTTTATGATAACGATTTAAAAAAAGTTTTTTTGGGCCAGGGACTTTTTCTGATTATATTTATTTTGTGTCCTAACATGGATTTTTATGTCTTATATTTAATTTGTGTTAAAAACAGGCGTTATTGAGTACTTTAGTAAAGGGCCCCTAAATGTCAGAACTGCTCTCAAATGTCTGAAATTTTAAGTACCAGCTCATCTGATTTTTTTGATGTACCAAAACTATTGGGTTGTAAAAGAGTCATATTCAGGACTCCAAGGAGACACGTATGGTTGCAAGGGAACAAGCCGAACATAATTGATTTATGTCTTTAAGCCTAGTATAGTTCTTTCAAAGTTGTGTATAGTATGGAATATTAGGGATGTGCAATCAATTTTAACAAAAGCTTAAAATGCAATGAATGAGGCCATGAAAAGGGAGATACTATTACTAGGGGATTCTAATTAGCCAGATGTTAAGTGGGGCATCCCAGCTGCAGTTTCTTCTAGAAGCAGGGAGATCCTGGATTCTCTACAGGGAGAACTGCTCTGTTAACTGGTAAGAGAACCCAAAAATGGAGGAGGTAATACTGGACCTGGTGTTTACTAATGGGGACAGTGTTTACGATGTTGTAGTGGATGATCATCTGGGCTCCAATGATCACCTGATGGTGTGGTTCAGTATTAGAGAGCAGGAGATTAAGGTTAATTCAAAGGTGAACTTTTGACTTCAGGAAAACTAGCTTTGTTAAAATGGGAGAGTACCTCAAGGAGTCATTAGCTAGATGGGAATATCTAGGGGAAGCAGAAAAACAGTGGGTAAAACTAAAAGGAGATATAAGGACAACAAACCTTTTTGTTAGGTAAATAAAGTGGAAAAAGAGGTCACTATGGTTTTCTATAGGTAAGGGAAAAAAAGTTGCTGTTCATAAACTACAAAGGATCACAGAAAGAAGAAAGGCCACAATATCTGGAAAATGTAACAGATGCTGCAAAAGTAGTCAAGAATGCAAATTGAAGAAAAAATATTAAATATGGTAAAATGGAGCTCTAATACTTTTTCAAATATGTAAGTGATAGGAGAAAGTGCAAATGTGGCATTGTGAGAATGTACATAAGGAGGCCAATATTGAAACTGCTATTAGCCGGTTAAATCAGACTTTACCAGCAAAATGGCCACCACTTAACTGGCAAAATGGCCACTACTTGGAGATGGGCAATGGGCATAACAGGGTAGTACTACTTATTTGGATAAGTTATCTGGTTAAGTTTCAATATTGAGCATTAGCCAGTTAAGTTATCCAACTAACTTAGACGTGCTCAATAGCAGGTATACACTTAGCCAGGTAATATTTATCCAACTATTAGTGATTTATCCAGGGATATTCGACAGCAGAGTTGTGCTGCCAGAAATCCCATCTAAGGTAGCCGGATAACTCTATCCGGTCAATTTAGATTAACCGATATTTTTTTAATATCTACCCCCTATTGTCTCTGTCTACTGGTTATAATGTGGTACACTTTGATAAATATTGAGAAATCTTTGGATCTCAGAGGCTAAAATGGCTATTTTGTCATCTTAAATGTTATGAATGTTACTTTAGGTTTTTGCTATTTTTGGTTGCATTGAGAATAATAAGTGCCAGAAAGTCACCTTGTGTTGTGATGCTGGCCCGTGTTTCCTAGCAGGCATTTGGCAAAAGAATGGGCAGAAAGTTGCGAAGAAGGCTTGGTTTTTTTTAGGGGGGGGGGGGGGGGAGGTAGGTAGCTGAACCTGTCATCTCATTGAACTTATCCAAACAGCCTTAGATCTCAATCCTCAAGTTATGGTTATCCATTTGAAATGACAGACGGATCCAAAAACTTGAGAATTTTTGCCACTGTTCTTTTGCTTACAAAAATCCCCCTCCCTTCCCCTCCCTTCAAACTTCAAAGTCAAACAGGAAATTTCTTTATTATGTTTCATGTCTTCTTTATTTTCTCATAACATTTTTTATTAAAAAAGAGAGAGAAAACAGTTAATCTTTGTGAACAGCATTTATGAAGAAAGAAGAGGTTGGATCATGTCCTAAAATGACCTTAGGCCAACCGAAATGAGAGCTACTAGAAGCAAGGTAGCAGGAAAATTCCCAATGGAGACCATCAGTGTTCTCCTTCAGCAGCAGACTAGCTTAATTGCAGTGAGAGGAATACCCACCTAAGCTGAAAGGCACTACTTCTGATTACATATGGGAGTTGGCTGCAATAGCTGAGGTGAAAAAGAAGAAAGAAGTTCACAGAACTTGTACTTCTCCCTGCTACTCCTGCTAATCATTTTTAAAGCACTACTAGTCCTAGACATGCATACCACTAGACAGATACATCCGTATAAAAGATACTTTCTACTGCTATGGCATTTACAATCTAGTCAAGACAAGCATAAGGCATACAAGAATCTGCAGGAGGTGTATTTATTATAGAGAATTATTTAGGATTTTAAAAGCAATCTCAAAAAGGTGAGTTTTTAGATTGGATTTGAATATGGCCAGATGGGGAACATGACACACCGACTCAGGGAAGCCTATTCCATGCATATGGTACTTGTAGTATATGGTGTGTCAGTATTCTCTGCTCTGAGAGGCAGAAGCAATGCTGCTTGGATGTGCAGAAAAATGTGCAGGCATCTCTAAATAAAAATGATTTGTAAATAAGGGAAGCATGTTTTAAGACAAAATGCAACTTGGTATTCTCAAAGTAGTGGCATAGCTATGGGTGGAACTTAGGGACCTGTATCCCTTCACTTTTTGCTCAGGCTCCCACCCCTACCTACAGGATATTGGCCCATCTGAGTCAGCCCCTTAAAGGAGCAGAGGGCCTGGAGACACTGTAATCACTGCCAGCCCTCAATCTCCTGCACCTTTTAAGGGGGCAAATTTGAATGTAAAAAAACACTGCCCTTGAGTTAGACATGTAGGCCTTCAAAGTCTTTCTGATTACGTTTGGCAGGTATTTATCCTCTCTCCTCTCATCCCCTTAAAAGGCCAAGAATGCCTAGGCCTAGTGGAAGCCTATTTAAATAATTGCTCTTCACCATCTTGAGAAATTAATCCTTGTATAAAGTATCTGTCTTATCCACAGAGGAGAGTAAGAAACAGCAGAGACAGGGCAAGGATAGAATGAAGAATCAGGTAATACAGAGTGATGCCAGAAATTAGAAAGGTTTTGTGCTGAGAAGACATACATAGCAGAGGGTGAGAATTAGGGGCAGGTTGAAGGGTCTGATTACAGTGCCCACCAGTATTAACCCTAGGCCTCCCAAATATTCTCTTCTGGTCATGCCCTTTTTCAAAACCAGGGTCATGTTCTTCCATTTGAGAACAGTACCTAAGACATAGTACCAAGCAATGTTAATTTGAAAAGTACAAGACTCTTTTGTAGAGATGGAAATGCCAGTGAGTAAAAGAAAATATACATTCTTTCTAAAATACTGTATTTTTTCTTCTACTACGGGTTGCTTTATTTTTATTTCTTTTCGCAGGAGGTTTAATCCTTCTGCTTTTGCAATGGCTGTTACATCATTGTGACTCAGAGGGGGTTGGGTGCAGGGTCTTAATTGTCCTGAATTGTAAAGGTTCTCACTCTTAGCCAGAAAAGCCAATAAGGGACCATGTTCAGCTCAAAGCTCTTCCCTCCACTTGAATGTTAGCTGAAAAGAGGCCAACAGCAGTAATCCAGTTTATTTTATTTGAAGAGAAACCAGAGAATAAAACAAAACTGCCTACTCTTCAACATGTATCTCTTCCCTTTGTCCACAAAAAGGATTGAACAACACGCCCTAACATCAAAATCATGCTGAGATCTGATGTTATCATAACTCATAAAGAAGTCCAGTACATTTCTTTTAGCAAAAAATGTAATCTCACCTTTAACATTTAAATTGAAGGAAATGTGTTTATTTTTCATGAAAGAAAATAGATCTTCAGGCAGATTCAACATTTGCATTGAACATATATAACACAGTTGTATTTTTATTATTTATAATAAAAAGATAATAAGTTGCATAGTATTTGTTAGAAGCAGACATTTGCCCTGAGCCAGATCCTCAAAAAAAAAGTTTTAGTCTTGTTGATTTTGGTGTCTGGTTGCTAAATTGGGGACGTTTGTTGTTTTTAGAAGTTTGGTCTAGGAGCTCTTCCTTGCAATTGCTGGAAGCTTGACCTGGAAGCAGTTGCTTGCTCTGACTCTAATGTTGTTTTCAGAGAGTTAGATAACAGAAGAAAAAACTGATTTGCTTTTTTATACAAGGAAACTATTTGAGAAAGATAACATATGGAGAGAAGAAAGAAAGCTAATATACAGAGTGAGACTCACAGTGCTTTTGCTATCCCTCCTTTTCAGCTTACAGTCCATTCAACTCAACTTCCAAATTCTCTAATATACACTCTTCAAATTTCAGGGGATAGACTTTTCTGCAGCAGTTCTCATTTGCATAAAGCAGTACCTGTCCTTAATTATCTCTTGCTTTCTGGGAATTTTAAACTCTTATTTCAGATCAGGTTTTGAAGAGAAATCGCTCAGATTTAGGGTAATGTATTTGCAAACATACTGTCCTTCCTTAGAATTCTTACCTACTGCTAATCCCTGGGTCTTCTTCTTCAGCGCAAATGGGACAAGAGCCCTGGGCTTCAAGCTGCCCTTTTGAGTCCGTGTGTGAGTCTATAACCATGCAAGCCTGAAAAGGAAGAGGGGTGCAAAAAGCAACCCTTGCGTGGGTGTTATATTGTCCAGTGACTGCTCTTCTCTTGTGTAGTGACTGATTCGTGATGGAAGGCAGGAATTTCAAGTGTGCTGGCTCAGGTAAAATAGCCACTGGTATTTTTTTTATACTTGACATATACTGAGGGGAACTGTACAATGCAATGTCTCTGGGTCTGCAGTATTCAGAAAAACCTTGTGGAAACTTTAAGGTTGCCCCCATCTGTCTTCAGCTGTTTGGCATAACAGGGAAAATTATGAGACATAGAAAGAGAGAAATGTGACGGCAGAAAAAAAACATATGACCTAACTAGTCTGCCCATTCACACCTACTAATTCATCTTACAATTCCCATCACTCCCTCAGAAATCCCCTGGGGTCAATATTCAAAACTGGCTAAGCGCCTGATTCACTAAGGCTTTTCTCCCATTCTGTGTGTATGGGAAAATGCCTTGATGAATCAGACTCTAAGTTAAAACGGCTAGTTAGAACCTTTCTGCCTAAGTTACGATGTATATTCAGCGGCATGGCTATGCCGCTGAATATAGCGGTAACAATCAAAGTGACGCGCATGCGCACATGTGTGCGCGTTTGCCGGCACGTGCACATGGACGCACTGATTTTATAACAGGCACGTGCTTATGCTCGTATGTTATAATATCGGCTACCCGCACGTACATGCGCGCACGATTTTATATTGATGCACGCATGTGCACGTGATTTTAGTAGATGTTCGCGGAGATGCATTAAGCCTATTTCCCAATTCACTCCCAGTTCGCCCTAGTAAAAGAGAGAACTTCCTAAACCCCCTATGTAACTAGCCTCCCTTTTATCCTTTAATAGGCATGCAAATATTCTTCTCTCTCATACACACACACACTTTAACATATTCACATGTTCACTGTCACAGTCAAGCATACTCATTGTCCCACACACATACATGCACATTCATACACTTGCTTCTCTCATTCTCTCACACACACACACTCACGTGACCACTCACACACACTTATATGCCCATTCACATTGTACCTCATGCTCTTGTGCAATTTCTGTCTTTCCTCCCCTGATGCACTCTGCCTCCTGTTCAGCAACAGCTTCCTCCTTCCAAACCACGGCAGACAATACTCTTCTGTTTTTTTAATAGCCACAAGGCCAATGCTACTGAGATACTCCTCCTTCTTGCCCATGTGGCTGACACTACTTCTGCCTCTCTTCTGGTTGTGTGGGCCAATGGGATTTTTCTTGTTTCTTCCTGCTGACGTGGCCAAGTTCAAATTCTTTTCTACCTGTGCGGGAGCAGTGGATTTCCTCTTCTGAGCCATGCAGACACTTCCTTGCTGCACCTAGAGATATCCAAAGTTCTCCTGGAGACCTGGCAATTCCTTTAAAATATCAAACATAAAAAATGGCAGATACACCTCATGTAATCAAGCACAAAAGATGCACCCATGCGACCATGAGGACATTAACACTTAAAAAATGGGAATCAGTATCAGAGTAAGTGTGCTCTTGTTAGTATAATCTACAGGCTCTTACCCGCAATGGGTTACAACCAGCATCATATGTGAGCACTATATTCACGTCATTTACATTTCCCAACCCTACCAAAACTCACTTTTTATTATTCAAATGTATTCTTAACACCTATCAACACAATTTTTGTTTTATATGAAATTACTTATCTTTTGATTTTGGTTCCTCTAACATTCACTTAGTATCTATAGTACTCTACTCCTTCTTGAACCCGCTGCGGTACCTAAACTTCACAAACCCGACATTGTCAGCGTTTCAGCATTAGCTTATGTCTTCTACACGGGAACAAACATACTCCTCATTCACACCGAGTTACTAGTGGCCCCTCTTACAATGGCATAAATAGTAAACTTTTTGGTGAACCTCTACAGAGGCACTCTCTTTCTCTCTCTCTCTCTATCTGTCTCATCCTGTTGGGTTGGTATTCAGCTTGTGATGTGAAAATAAAATGGGTGTGATAAATTTAACCCGTGTTGCAAAAAAAAATACTGATGCGGTACCAGAAACATTATCCTAACCATACTCCTTTTTTATCGCGGGCACTATTTTTGCTATATTTATAGCAAAATGATGAATCTAGGCCTTAGTTGGATAAGGCTGAATATTGGCACTTATCTGACTAACGGTCGTTCATCGTATCACGTTAAGACCTCAACGTGCAATAAAAGGGGTCTAATATGTGATAAACGCGTGATCTTATCCCATTGTACGTTTGTATGCAAATTTGATAATGAGTATTCAAAAGCTAGCTTTTTATGCAAATGAGGGGCTCCTACTACCTGTTACGAAAATTTATCGCACGCTAACGTGATTTAACATTGGAAATAACACCTTTTTTTTGCTTTAGAGTGGAAAAATAGTTTTTATCATGGGATAGGCGCTGTTATCGCAGATCGCGACTATTATCACAGCTAAAATCAGGAGTGCTAAAATGAGGGCTTTTTTCAGACACACCTACATAACTCTGTTGGGCCAAAAAAATAACCTTTTCTTACCTGCCCTTTCTCCCTAAATCTTCTATGTTAGGGGGATGTATAATAGTAATGGGAAACTGGCTGCTTCACTGGCCTGATTATGTGATGGAATCGATATTTGCGTGCACATGTGCGCATACATATCATATAGGGTGCATATCCAGGCACTTTTAGCCTATTTGATACCATGCATGCGGCTATTCTTTTACATACATGCATATATAGGTGTATGATATCAAATAGGCTGAAAGTGCCTACATGTGTGCCCTATTTGATATATACGTGCACATGTGCACACAAAACCCGCTTCCATTATGTAAGTGGGGGGGGGATGTTAAGGATGGGATAGGGGGTCACATGGATTTGTTCAGGGCTGCAAGAGGTGGGGGTTGAGAAGAAAGATGAAGGTGAAAATGGCAAATGCTTATTGTTTTTCTGATTTGCCTTTGGACTGCACAACAGGCACTGCACTCTGAAGGTTTGTGTATTTGTTAACTTTGGTTAATAAAAGGTTTTACACTAAAAAGGACATATACTAATGTCATTGCCAGTTTCACCAGTTTGTTCCCAGTTTACCCAGGCTAGGTATAGGACTTTCAAATCTTAGTTTATTTGTCTTCCTTTCCCCATTAGTCCCAAACCATAATTGCCCACTGACTAGCCTAGATTTTTTCTTTTATCACTTACACGCCATCCATAGTAGTAGTAAAGTTAAGAGACAGGGGCCCCCGTTGCACACTTATGCATATAAGTATATATGCACACATCTCCCTCAAATGCTTATGCCCCACCCCTTTTTCAAAACTTTTTACATGTGTGCATAGTGGGAGATATGCGTATACTCGGGCGACTTTGAAAACCCATTCTGTGCTTACTGGCCCAGTTTGTGTGTGTGTTTCTCCCATAGTGCATCGCACACCACGTTACTGCATCTCATCACACAAAAAAATTATCACAGGTTAAGATTTTTTACCATGCGATGCGGAATGTCAAAAGCTGCATGGCCACACCCATTTTTATTGTGAATGTTAACGCACCATATTCCTGCAATAAATATATCAATTTGATGAATCTAGGCCTAAGTTAGCCAGATAAGTAGCTCTGCGATGGAACGCCCCATCCTGCCTTCATTTATCAAGACAACATTTTAGCTGAATAGAAAGTTTTCCAGATTATCTATCTATTTATTTATTTATTTGTTTGTTTGTTTGTTTGACATGTTTTGTATACCGTCATTCGGTTTTGCCATCACAACGGTTTACAGGAAAAATATATAAGGACAAATTAACATTAGGGGGCGGATTTTAAAAGGCGTGCGAATAGCCTACTTTTGTTTGCGCTCCAGGCGCAAACAAAAGTACGCTGGATTTTAGTAGATACGCGCGGAGCCGCGCGTATCTGCTAAAAACCTGGATCGGCGCGCGCAAGGCTATGGATTCTGTATAGCCGGTGCGCGCCGAGCCGCGCAGCCTACCCCCGTTCCCTCTGAGGCCGCTCCAAAATCGGAGCGGCCTCGGAGGGAACTTTCCTTTGCCCTCCCCTCACCTTCCCCTCCCTTCCCCTACCTAACCCACCCGCCCGGCCCTGTCTAAACCCCCCCCTTACCTTTGTCGGGGGATCCCCGCGCGCCAGCGGGCCTCCTGCGCGCCGGGCCGCGACCTGGGGGCGGGTACGGTGGGCGCGGCCACGCCCCCAGACCGCCCCGGGCCGTAGCCACGCCCCCATACCTGCCCCCAAAACGCTGCCGACACGCCCCCGAAACGCCGCGACGACCGGGCCCGCCCCCGACACGCCCCCCTCGGAGAACCCCGGGACTTACGCGAGTCCCGGGGCTCTGCGCGCGCCGGGAGGCCTAGGTAAAATAGGCTTCCCGGCGCGCAGGGCCCTGCTTGCGTAAATCCGCCCGGTTTTGGGCGGATTTACGCAAGCAGGGCTCTGAAAATCCGCCCCTAGGGTTTTAACAGAGAGTATCATAGTTGAAAAAGTTAGGTAACATTGCTGGAAATAATAGTAGGGTTAGTTATTATATATAGGAAAAAGATAAGTGGCAGCTGCTGACCACAGATGAATATTGAAATAATGCTACTTAGCTGGATAAATCCAAACTATTCAGGTAACTGGTATTGAATGTCTACCTTAATATCTTTAAATTCAAATTGTAACTTGAAATTTAAAATAAAAAAACAGAAATAGGTTTAGAAACTGAGTGAATTCATCACATCAGATCTAATACATAAATGACTGATTTTCTGCTAACAGAGCTAGAAGTACCAAAACACGTTGGCATGACTGTGGAAAGAAACAGGTGACATCCCAAATCTGTCTCTTGACTAACGTCTCTTGGACTCTGACAATGTTGTCTAAATAGCAGACCCTCTCCAAAAAAACACAGTTCTTGATTTTTCCCACAGTACATTCTGTACTTGTAAACAGCTCAACTAAATAGAGCAGATGAGTCACTATGTTTCAACATGAACCTTCTCCCAACATGCCAAGAAGAGAAACCAGGCAATGGCATTCAGGGTCTAAAACACCTTACTATTTCTTTTGTGCACCAATAATGATGAAAATAAGCAACAGCAATGACGAATTTACTGGCTAGCTCTCTTCTTTCAGTTATGAAGTACTGTGATTCATTCGTATGTAGGTGTGAGCTGTCAAACTTAAGCTGATGATGAGATTAATTTTCCAAGATGCACACAATTTTAGATAGGGCAGGTCTGTGGCTGAACTAAAGCAGAAACAGCACATGAAACCCTGTGTGCTAAACTCGAGGCAGTACTTTTACTGCTCGGTGGCAGTCATAGTCCTCTTAGAAACTGCCAAGTAATTTATATTGGGAAAGCATTAGCTTGATTTGAATACCCTGATTCCTCGCTGACTTGACATGAAGAGTAGAATGATCACACTTGGGGAAGTGTTTGCTATGCATTTAGATTTTACATGAAAGACAACATTAACAAAACCACCAAATTTCAGAACTAATAAAAACCTAATGAATGTTTCAGGCAAGCGCTGTCTAAGGATCAGCTCAGGTCTGTGATGCCGCCCCATCCCATCGTTAGACTGCAAATGTTGCCTGTTCTGATGGGAGCCAGCTGTTGTCTGATTTTTTCCACATGTGAGAAGGAGTCTGTAGTTGAAATTTTCTATCAGCTTTAAAGACAGCAGGTGACTGGGTTAAACAAATGTACCCTTAGAAGGACAAGAGTCTACTTGACTGTGTCTCCAACAACTTCTGTCCTCAGTATAGTTTATGTGGCACCTCATAGAGCCCCACATGTTTACCTTAGCACCCAATTCTGCACTGCATATTTATACTAGTCCATAATCACTTTCATTATCTTTACTCAAATGCTCAATCCTTTCCCTATATGGACTCAAATACCCAATGTTCTTTACATCTTTGTTTTAATATCCAGTTTTATTATAAATTTATATCAATAATTTTTTTGCTCCATATTTAGTCTGACAGTCAATCATCTTACCCACTTAGCTATCCAATTTTGTCTCAGTACACATTGTAATATACTCTTATGTAGTCAATCAGTGCCTTGACTTTAGCGCCCTATATATTCTTGTTTTTATTTACTTTAGTATCCATTCCTCTTTTCTGCATTTTCTCCAAGCCTATCCTCTACTCATTCAGTATTTTGGATGGAAACAGTTTATCCCCATATCAAATGATCACTTTAAAAAATCAAACTGTTCCCATTAATAATTCTCTATGTTGTATTTGCAATTATTATTATTATTATTGTTATGCTTTCCAACAGTATGAACTGCACATCTGTCTTCATCCTTTTGAAATATAGGAAATGAACATAGTGAATGTTTTCAAATGGAGTGAACTAATTTTCTAAGGGAAAATAGGATGGGCTAGGCAATCTAGGTTGGACCACTTTATTGAGTAAAATAGTAGCAACTAAGCATTGGACATACAGGATGTTTGAGTGAATTCCAGAGATTTTTTTTCTTCCCATCTGGCATCCTAAACCAATGTCTTAAACAAAGCATTCTCCTCATCATATCACTTGAAAGACCTGATGCTACTAACAGTAATTACCATAATAGCGGTTTGGAGTAGACCACAATTGGACATGAGTTTTTTATTTTCCAGCAGTCTAGAATGGAAGAAAATGCCAGTTGTATCAAGCCTTCTTTCTGTGTTTCACCTTTCTTGACTTCCTTATTTTGATTGTCTATTTGGTTTCTTCTGATATTACAGGGACCTGACTCATGGAGACGTGTACAAGTACCAGGTAGTTACTGTTTCTGGAAAGGAAGAGAGTGAGCCCTCACCAGTGCTCATCTATACACATGGAAATGGATACTGTGGAGATGGAATTATCCAAAAGTACGTAGAGAAGATAAGAAAGATTTAAATAAATCAAACTAACAAGAATCTGATGAGTGCTCCATTTTAAAAATTGTTTGTCATTTTTAAAACTTAACCCTTACTCCCATTCCCATCATTCTCAAAGAATGCATTGTTAAAAAATAGGTACAAGTCATCTATAGATGATATTCCCACTAGGGCTACACTCCTGGTACCTGTTGTAGTGAGCAGGATAAAAATCTGGTGTTCAAGAAATATTTTGGACATAAAGAAATTGCATTTTGTGGCCAAAAAATACAGGTATTTCCAGATGTTGCTAGAAGTACCCAAATGAGGAGGAAACAATTCATCTTGTTAAAACCTAGAGTTTTGTCCCTTGGGGCAGTTTTCTTCTTAAAATTTACCTGTAAATGTTTATCAATCAGAAAAATAGATTTATATTTCATGAACCCACTCACCTAGAAACATTTCTTGTGGATAAACAAATATCTTAAACTGATTGAAATGTGTGGATTGTAATGGTAAAATAATTAGTTGTCTCTCTCAATGCTGTAATTATTGCAGTTAATTTCTTGTTTTGTATTCCACTATAGCCTCCCTGATTGGGGACTTGTTTATTGGAATTTTGGTTATATATATGTATTATGTTGATGTGATGATTAATTCTAGTTCCAATATGTTTACCTGAATTTTACCAAACGGTATTGTTAAAATTCAATAAAGTATAAAAAAAAAAAAGGTACAAAAAAGATGTTGAGGAAAGTATGTGATACTTGACCTTAAAACTGTCATGTGGTATATTAGGTAAAATATATGAATAAACTATTTGTATCCTAAATGATTTCTGTCTTGACAGAGATTTTATTATAAAAATGCTTTGGATTCTCATTGGGCTTGATAAGACAGAACAAGCAAACAGTTTTGGTAATCTATTAAAACCCAGAGATTATTAGAAGCGTATCAGTGGATAGACTTAAGGGGAAAAATTGAAAGTAAAATATTGTGGGGGGTTGGATTTGGGGGGGAATAAACTGTGACAAGAAGTAGTAACAAATGGATAGGATCAGGAGCCATTTCTTAAAGGTTAGTATCTATCCTTAAGTTTCCAGAATCTCCTGACAAGGGAAGTTCCACTTCCTAAAATAGAAGATTATCCCTGGAGTCTAGTTGGAATCCTCACCCCTTCCCACACCCCCCTTACAACAAAAATAGACCCTGGTGGTCTAGGGGTGCTCTGAATCCCCACCCCATCCCATAGACCTCCCTATCTAAAACTGTGGAGAGCCTAAATATTGCAGGAACACCCCCTCCATATCCACTCCTACCACAGCTTCGTAAAACTTTCTATTCATTTTTCAAAACCAGTTTTGTTCTTCATAATGTCGTTTAGTACAGCTCAGCAGTCTGAAATTTGATAGTTACTACTGAGCAGTGCATGGGACATACAAGATAGACCATAGCTCCCTTCATAACAAAAAACCATATTACATCACCCCTTAGGGTATTTATGTTTGAATTGTTCCTTCCTCATGAAATACACTCTGTATGTTAGCTGAGAGGAGGGGTGGGGGGGTTCCTAGATCAAGCATACTTGTTTTCTGAAGAGTACGATTTTTCTTATTTTTTCTGCAGAGATTTAGGAGAAGACTGCGATGACATGAACAAAATCAATGGAGATGGTTGCTCCCTTTTTTGCCAGCTGGAGATATCTTTCAATTGCATTGGTAAGTCTGGACTCTTCCTTCGTATGAATAATTAGCCAGGTTTTGTGTTCTAGAGAAGAATAAACATCCCCCACCTTCCATCACCACTAAACAAAACTTTCTCTGCTGGCCAGATGGCCAGCAGCCAAAGTTACGACAAATATGGTAGACAAGGGGGGGGGGGGGGAGGGGGATGAAGCCTTGTAAGAAAGGTACATTTTTTCTTTCCATCTAAAAGGGGTTTGATGGAAAATTAGTTTTAGTGTCTCTGTGACATTGTCGGTCTTTGTAGAAATGGTCTTTGCTGCTAAATGGAAGAATGGAGCTGGAAACTGGAGCAGGACCAGCTGAGGTCACACATCCTTTGAGATGCAAATAGATAACTGAAGATCAAAGGTCCTTACTAATCCCTTTTCTGAGGTGCAAATTGCCAGATTCCATTTTCAAGGCTGGTTGCTTTGATTAGCAAGGACTTTCAACACAATGACAGGGAGGGAAAAAGTTTAGCAATGGAAGGGCTGAAGACCTAGTAAGGTGCTATCAAAGGGAGTGGGGGCTTACATGCTTCTAATGAGATTCAGTAGAATTTCTAGGTAAGATTGTTGGTTTTCCTTTATGGATATAGAGGTCCAAATTCAAAGAGCCAGGGAGCAGGTAATTTATCCAGTTAAATTTATCTTAATATTTTGCGGCAGAGTATCTGTATAAATCTACCACTGAATATGACCAGATAAAGTTATCTAGATAATTATGTACACATAAGTTTAGGATAGCTTTCCTCTCTAAACAGATTTACCCACATAACTTTAGTTAGACAGCACTGAATATCAGCGTTGATCAGCTAAAGTTTACCATGCTCCGGGAACTTTCCAGCTTCACCTCAGGGATGTACATTCATTTCTAATGAATGCCAATAAAGAAACAAATCAGACCAGTTTTGATTCATTTTGAATTTTGAATTATTTTGTGGCATGTTTCAAAATAAAATAATGGGTCTCTGGCAGCCCTAGCTGGATCTCCCCTGGCCAAAAATATAATCAAGGCTTGCTTTGGTGCTGGTCTGGCACCAGGATCTAGCCCCAAGCCGGGACCTACCCCCAAGTTGAGTTCAGCATTGGGGCTTATCCCCAAGTTGGGCCTGGCATTATGGCCTATCTCCAAGCCAGACCCGGCGCCAAGGCCACTTATCTCCAGGTCCTAGTGCTTTAAAAATAGTATTGTCCACCTGGAGGACAGCACCGACATCACTTTGGCACCTTCTACCGGTGTGGCTGGTGCCATTTAATGTACGGCTGTACATTTCTATGGCTATACATCAAAAGTCACCAGCCGCACCAGAGGAAGATGCTGAATTGATGTCACTTTGGAACCATCCTCCAGGTGGCAGCACCATGACCCAGGTAGGAGCCACTGAGCATCACTCCTGCCCTTTTGTAACCAGCATCCAGGAAAGGTAGGGTAAGTAGGGGCAGGCATGGGATTTCCCCTGCGCCAGCATTTTTAAATGGAGGGGGGAGGGAACTGGCCCTAGCATTTGCCCTGGTTTGGGGCTAGACCCCAGGACCAGCCCCAGTACATTTTGTGTGGTTTGCCTGGACAAAATGTACCCACTTATTGAGAAGTTATCTATACACAATCTCTATGTGGAATCCTCCACTTTTCAGACTATGTTGATGTAATCTATTGCATGATAACCCTGTTGTGAATCTTTATGAAAGTATATGCCAGCACTGACATACTGTAAATTTGCACATCGATTCACTGGCTATGGTGATCTCTGGTGCTATATGGTAAAGAATCAATATAAGTAAATCCATATTGAACATTTTCAGCTATCTGCATTTCCTCCTAATTTGTTTCAATGGAGAAAAAATCTTGTTAAATTGAATGAGACTATTCTTATAGGGAACAATCACTGGATAGAAAAAGAAGCTGAAGGACAAAGGGTTTAGGAAATGAAGGAAGGAAAAACTGTTTCTAAAAGTATGGAGGAAGCCTGGAATTAGCTGCACTTTTTGGTTACCTGCTAAATTAGAATTCAATCTTGCTTATGTCAGAGTAAGGGAAGGAGATCATGCAGGATTTCTAGTGACGACACAGGTGGGGCAGTTGGGCAGATAGGGTTGGCCAAGAGGTCCATTTCTATTCTGTGTTACTAGGAAATTACAGGCATTTTTAATAGTAGCAGCACCTCAAAGTAAATCTTTGTAACTGACTCTAGCCTCTAGTTTCAAGTGCAAAAATAATTGTCCACAAGTGTATTGTAAAAATAACATAAAGTGGTATAAACATATGTCTACAATATGTTGGACCTTTTTTGTGGAAAACAATAAAAGCCTGTAAAATGGTTTTATAGGAGTATGATTAAGAGTGACGCTACCATTTTAAAATGTCTAATTAACAACTAAAGCCAGCTGGTGAAGATATTAAGCGTGTCCAGCTTGTCGAAATAGCTTTGCAAATCCCTTTGTCACATGAATAAAAGGGACAGTGAAGGTGGCTGAAGTGGCAACTGCTATGCAATGCCACATAGAAGGTTCCAGTTTGATCCCTGAGTCAGGTGTACTGCTCCCTGGGTCAGCTGGAGCTGGGGAGGCAGTGTACTGTTCACAGTTCCCAAGGGAAAGTGATATGGAAGAAGAGACAGTTCTGGTTATTGCTTAAGGGTGATGCCTAGTAGCCAGATTCAGGGTCCATGGTTTCAGAAGGAGCCCTCATGCATGGCCCCTGGCCCAGGACTGTCAGTGTGATGTCCAGACTAGGTATGTTGGGGGCAGGGTATAACTATTACATAATCTGTCTATTGCAAACCAGTATGCTCTTAAAATAAAATTTCAAAGTCACAATTCTGCATCTTTTTTAAAATAAAATTCAAAAATTAAAAATGCTGCTTGCATAAGTATTCAACCCCTGTGCTGTGGAAGCTCCAAGTTTACATAGATGAAAGATATTGCCCTAACAATTGGCCTGTACTTGTGAATCATTATAAAAGGTCAGCTTTTCTGGATAAAATATTTCCTAATTTCAGTACCATTGGTCAGACTGTGAATCTGAAGGAAAGCTGTGAAAATGAAGACCAAAGGGCATTCTAAGGAAATTAAAGATAAAAGTTATAGAAATGCACAAGATTAGAAAAGGCTACAAGATACTATCCAAGTGCTTGGCTATCCCAGTGAGCACTGTTGGATCAATTGTGAAGAAATGGAAGCTGCATCATACCATCCAGACACTGCCTAGACAAGGCCATCCCTCAAAACTCAACATCAGAGCAAGGAGGAGACTTGTGAGGGAAGCCACAGAGAGGCCAGCAATCACTTTGAAGGAGCTACAGAGGTCAGTGACTGAGAATGGAGTGGAGGTGCACCAGTCAACCATATCAAGAGCTCTGCATGGGAGGGTGGCTAGAAAGAAGCCATTACTGAACAAAAATCACATCAAAGCACGTCTGGAGTTTGCCAGAAAGCATCAGAGTGACCCAGTTAAAACGTGGGATAGGTTTTGTGGTCAGATAAGACAAAAATAGAACTTTTTGGCCAAAATTCTAAATGGTATGTGTGGCGCAAACCTAACACTGCCCATTCCTCAGCAAACATCATCCCAAAAGTAAAGTATGGGGGTGGCAGGTTCATGTTGTGGGGATGCTGTTCCTCAGCAGGGGCTGAACATCTTGCTAAAATTGAAGGATGGATGAATGGTGCAAAATACAGGAAGATACTGCAAGACAACCTGTTTCAGTCTACTAAAAAACTTACAAGTTCACCTTTCAGCAGATCAGTGATCCCAAGCACAAGGCTAAAGCAACACAGGAGTGGTTGAACAATAAAAAGGTGAATATTCTACAATGGCCAAGTCAAAGTCCTGATCTCAATCCAATCAAGAATCTATGGCACTATTTGAAAATTGCAGTCCATAAGTGTCATCCAAACAACCTGAACAACCTGAAGCAAATCTGCCAGGAAGAATGGGCAAAAATCACTCCCAAACAGTGTACAAAGCTGGTACAAACTTACCCCAACAGACTTAAAGTTGTTAATTTGTTATTGAAGCAAAATGTGATTGTGAAGGGGTTGAATACTTATGCAAGCAGCTTTTTTTCAGTTTTTAATTTTATTTTACAAAAAAATGCAGAGAAATAATGAATTGTGCCTTTGAAAATTTACTTTAAGAGCATACTGGTTTGCAATAAACAACTGTCTGGAACAATCTGTGTAAGTGTCATCTGTAATCCACATGAATCTGCTGACTTTTTAGGGGGTCAAATACTTTTGTAAGCCACTGTATATAAAAGATCGCATAAAGACAAGCATAATAAAAATCCTAGGGATGTGCAGCAGGGACGGATTTGTCCTATTCGGTATTCATATTCGTCGGGACCCAAATCCGTTGCATCCGTTCTCGGGGGAACCCGATCCATTCATTAGTTACATATGTATTTGTTTCCCAAAAAACCCCCATCCCAACCCTTTAAATTTAATTTACTACAACCCCCCACCCTCCTGACCCCCCAAGACTTGCCAAAAGTCCCTGGTGGTCCAGCGGGGGTCCTGGAGCGATCTCCTGCAATCGGGCCATCAGCTGCCGGTATTCAAAATGGCACTGATAGCCTTTGCCCTTACTATGTCATAGGGGCTACTGGGGTCATTGGTTGGCCCCTGTCACATGGTAGGAGCAATGGACAGCCAGCGCCATCTTGTGCTCCTACCATGTGTGCATGGTGTGCATTCGTTTGCAACGTATTGGCAATCTGCAATGTATATGCCATATTAGGGATGTGAATCATTTTAGGACGATTAAAATTATCGTCCGATAATTTTAATATCGTCTTAAACCGTTATGGAACACAATACAATAGAGATTCTAACGATTTATCGTTATAAATCGTTAGAATCGTGAGCCGGCACACTAAAACCCCCTAAAACCCACCCCCGACCCTTTAAATTAAATCCCCCACCCTCCCGAACCCCCCCCAAATGAGTTAAATAACCTGCGGGTCCAGCGGCGGTCCGGAACGGCAGCGGTCCGGAACGGGCTCCTGCTCCTGAATCTTGTTGTCTTCAGCCGGCGCCATTTTCCAAAATGGCGCCGAAAAATGGCGGCGGCCATAGACGAACACGATTGGACGGCAGGAGGTCCTTCCGGACCCCCGCTGGACTTTTGGCAAGTCTCGTGGGGGTCAGGAGGCCCCCCACAAGCTGGCCAAAAGTTCCTGGAGGTCCAGCGGGGGTCAGGGAGCGATTTCCTGCCGCGAATCGTTTTCGTACGGAAAATGGCGCCGGCAGGAGATCGACTGCAGGAGGTCGTTCAGCGAGGCGCCGGAACCCTCGCTGAACGACCTCCTGCAGTCGATCTCCTGCCGGCGCCATTTTCCGTACGAAAACGATTCGCGGCGGGAAATCGCTCCCTGACCCCCGCTGGACCTCCAGGAACTTTTGGCCAGCTTGTGGGGGGCCTCCTGACCCCCACAAGACTTGCCAAAAGTCCAGCGGGGGTCCGGAAGGACCTCCTGCCGTCCAATCGTGTTCGTCTATGGCCGCCGCCATTTTTCGGCGCCATTTTGGAAAATGGCGCCGGCTGAAGACAACAAGATTCAGGAGCAGGAGCCCGTTCCGGACCGCTGCCGTTCCGGACCGCCGCTGGACCCGCAGGTTATTTAACTCATTTGGGGGGGGGTTCGGGAGGGTGGGGGATTTAATTTAAAGGGTCGGGGGTGGGTTTTAGGGGGTTTTAATGTGCCGGTTTTGCGATTTTTAGATTTTTCACGATTTTTCACGATTTTTCACGATATTTTACCCCCCCAAACGGCAACAATACGATTCCCTCCCCCTCCCAGCCGAAATCGATCGTTAAGACGATCGAGGACACGATTCACATCCCTATGCCATATTCGTTGTATTCGTGGGGGTCAGGAAACGTATGGGAAACCCCCATGAATACAACATATCACTAATGAATAAACCCCCACCCTCCTGACCTCCCCAAGACTTGCCAAAAGTCCCTGGTGGTCCGGTGGGGGTCCTGGAGTGGTCTCCTGCAATCGGGCCGTCGACTGCCGGTATTCAAAATGGCGCCGATAGCCTTTGCCCTTATTATGTCACAGGGGCTGACGGCGCCATTTCCAGAAACTACTGCACTAATATAAAACTAAAAAGAGAGGGTATGATAGAATAAGGAAATTTGTTAGAAAAAAGAATAAAAGGAGCAATTGCTAGTGTTAAAAGTTTGCATGAGGTGTGAACATTGAATAAAAATACCATTTTGGATACCCAGATGAATTGTATTCCATTAACTAAGACAGGTGAAAACAGCTACCCCCATGGTTTACTGGTGAGGTAAAAGAGGCAGTTAAAGCTAAAAATATAAATCAGACCCAAATGATGAAAGCAGGCAAGAGAATAAGCACAGGTAAGTTAGATGTAAAATAGTAGTGAGACAGGCCAAGAGAGACTTTGAGAAAAAGCTTGCCAATGAGGTAAAAACTAATAATAAAAGCTTTTTCAAATACATTTGAAGCAAAAATCTTGTGAGGGAGTCAGTTGGGCCACTAAATGACCAAGAGGCAAATGGGATGTGTCACGGATCTGGAGGTGGACCCTTGGTCCGAGGTAGAGTTAGCGCTACGTAGCATAGAATCAACCCTCTTAGGTCCCTACCATCGGAAGGCAAGGTCAGGTGTATCAGCAGTTGAATGAGTACTTCGCCACTGGAAGTTCGTGGTCCCCCTAGGAGGAGCCCATAGGGACCTGGGCCACTTGGACTTAGGAGAATCGCTGAAGACTGAAGATAGGTCTGGTGCAGGCGCCTCCTGCAGGTCATGGATTCCAGACAGCTGGCGCCTCCAGCAGCTCGTACGTCAGTCCAGGAATAGAGGCCGAAGAATGGTCACAAAGCCGGTGCAATGGTCCAAGTTAGGTGAAGGGTCGGAAGCCAGTCCAAGGTCCAAGCCAGGAGAAGGGTCGTAAGCCAGTCCAGAGTCAAGCCAGGAGAATGTTCGGAAGCCGGTCCAAGTGTCAATCCAGAAGAATCAGTCCAATGAGACAGGAGAGCCAAAGCAGGATGGAAGAACAAGACCAGGAAGTGGAAACCAGGAACTCGGAGCTCAGGAACCAACCAGACTAGAAGCCTCAATACCAAGGCAAGGTCTGAGGAGCAAACCTTGCTTTAAA
Organism: Rhinatrema bivittatum; assembly: GCF_901001135.1. Taxonomy (NCBI): domain Eukaryota; kingdom Metazoa; phylum Chordata; class Amphibia; order Gymnophiona; family Rhinatrematidae; genus Rhinatrema; species Rhinatrema bivittatum. The sequence continues at coordinate 126,832,616 of NC_042622.1, read as the reverse complement.
TACCTGAGCCGAGGGAGTAGTCTTCAGGAAGGAGCCACAACAACTTCCTGTCATGGCCCCTTTAAATATAATCTTCAGCCGTGCTTGCGGCTTTAATCACACCTGGAGGAGGAGGAGTCAGCCCGGCCATGCAGGAGCCATGCAGCCAGCCTCAGCAGCGGCAACGGCCATGAGGAGAGCGACGAAGGAGGATGCCTGCTCCAGCAGGAGCCTCGGAGACGGCCTGAAGCTGCGGGTAAGCACTCGGCCCCATTCGCGGACCGCCGCAGCCGGCAGCCATAACAGGATGCTCAGAGAGGACAAGGAAATAAAAGAAAAGGAATGTTTTACCTCATTCTTTATGGAAGAAGATGTTGGGAACATATCCAAGCCTGAAATATTCTTTAATAGTGGAGATTCTGAGCAACTTAAACATATCTGTATTAATGGAGGATGTAACAGATCAGATTGACAAACTGAAAAGTAACAAATCACCGGGACTGGATGGCATCTACGCCAGGGTTCTAAAAGATGAAATTGTTAACCAGTTTCTAGTAGTCTATAACCTATTGTTTAAAACAGCCGTGATTCTTGAAGACTGGAAAGTGGCCAATGTGATGCAGAGTTTTAAAAAGGGTTACCTAGGAAACTATAGACCAGTGAGCCTGATGTCATTGCCCAGCAAATTGGAGGAAGGTGTTCTTAAAAACAAAATCACTGCCCATATGGATAGACATGGTTTAATGGAAAAGAGACAACATGGTTTTTGCAAGAAATCTTACCAATCTTTTAGAATTTTTTTGAAGGAGTAAAACATGTAGATAAAGGTGAGCCAATTGATATAATTTATTTGGATTTTCAAAGGCATTTGACAAAGTCCCCCATGAGAGACTCCTCAGGATATTACGAAGTCATGGGATAGGAGGCAGTGTTGTGTTGTGGGCTGGTAACTGCTTAAAAGGTTGGAAACAGGGTAGGACTAAATGGTCAATTATCCAACTTGAGAACGTCTGTTAGTGGAGTACCACAGGCAGGGCCAGTGGAAGCACTAGGAGAACTAGGCCTGGGCCTAGGGTGCCGAGCATTAGGGGGCACCGAGCTGCTGATGGCCGACATGAAGGCTCATGCAGCCACCGGTGGACCTCATCCCACTGGCGGCTGGGCAGTGAACTACTGCTGTGCTGTGTGCAGGATACCCACAGCAAGAAGATCATCAGGGCCGTGGTGGAGCTCATGTCACCACGGCCCGAAGAAAAAGGTTGCATCTAAACCTGCAGGTGCTCCTCCTCCTTCCTGCCCGCTTGGCCATGGAAGGAAAATGTTGCCGGAGCCGCATGGGCAGGAAGGAGGAGGAGCATCAGCCATGTGCAGAAGAGGAGCAGCGCTTACGGGCCGCCGTGAATCCCAAGTTGCAGCGGCCTGAGAAGAGTAGGAGGCCCAGTAGCAGGGCCGCTGCCACAGATCCCACATTGCGGGCGGCCCCAGAAGATCAGGGCCGCTGCAGAGCCCATCCTGCGGAGACCCATGAAGAGGAGACCCAGAGGTGAGAGAGAGGCTGAGGGCCTGTAGAGTGTGTGTATGAGATGAGTTGAGAGACTGTGTGTGGGAGTGAGGACCTGAATGTTTGCAGAGACAGCATGTGAGAGCCTCTGTGTGTGTGAGAGAGACAACATGTGACAGTGAGAGCCTGTGCTTGAGCAAGACAGCATGTGGGAGTGAGAGAGAGCCTGTGTGTGTGAGTCAGACAGCATGTGCCAGTGAGAGACTGTGTGTATGAATGATTGTATGAGAGACAGCATGTGAGGGTGAGAGCCTGTGTGTGTGTGTGTGTGTGTGTGTGTGTGTGTGTGTGAGAGAGAGAGAGAGAGAAAGCATGTGAGAATGAGAATCTGACTGTGGGTTTTAGGGAAGAAGACAGATGGAGAGAAAAGAAATAGAAAAAAAGACAATATAAAAGGAACTGGCAAAAAAATAAGAAAGGGATGGTGGAAAAAAAAAAAGCCTGTGACCAACCGATTAGAAAACTAAGATCAGACAGCAAATGTAAAAAAAATAAAAAAATTACTTTTTACTGATTGACACATGTAATCTTTGGGAATGTGCAAGAGTAGCACTTTCTCTATGCGGATCTCACAATGTACGAGATCAGCATGGAGGAAGTGGAAGCCCACGGGGCCTGCACAGAGGAGGCAGCAGAATGGGCTTCAGTGCCAGTAGCAGCAATCAGCACCTCCCCAATAGCCGCGCGGCAGCAGTGACAGTGGCAGCAGAGGAATGAGAGAGGCTCTGAGGTTGCTGGCAAAAGAAAGAGAGGGGGGTCTGCCTTTAGTGTGTGCATGTGTATGAATGGGAGTCTGCCTGGGGGTGTATGTGTGTGAATGCATGGATGCCTGCCTGAGGGTGTTTCTGTGTATGAGAATGAATGGGTGTCTTCCTGGGGTTTGTATGTGTGAGAATAGGTGCCTGCCTGTGTGTGGTGTATGTGTGTGTGAGAATGAATTGGTCTCTGCCTGGGGACTGTGTGTGTGAGAATGACTGGGAGCTTGCCTGTGTGTGTGTGTTTATATGAGAATGATTGGGAGCTTACCTGTGTGTGTGTGTGTGTGTGTGTGTTTGTGTGTATGTGAGGGAGCCAGTGAGAGTGAGAGCATGAGTGTATGAGAAAGTCCAGGGGAGTAGGGGTGTGTGGAGGGGGAGAGAGTGTCTTACAGCCTGAGAGTGTGTCAGTGTCTGTGAGAGCGAGAGGTTATGATGGGTATAAGAGCATGAATGTGTATGTATGTGACAGTGTATGTGTGAGAGAGAGAATGGACATGTGAGTATGTGTGAGAGAGAGAGCATAACCTCCTAATCCTCGACAATATCAGGGTGACTGGAAATCAAGAGTTCCCATGTATGGGCAGCAGGGGCTTTTTAAAATCCTTATTAGTTTTAATTATTGGGTGTTATTTGATATATGTGCTGTTTTGAAATATTTTATTGGTGTTTGGGAAATTGTATTTTATTTATTTATTTATTTAGCATTTGTTTATATACCGAGGTACAGCTGACAATGCCTTCACTCCGGTTTACATTACAACGAACCAGTTACATTTGAATTCATAACATTAAAACAGAGATTGAAACAGAACATTAACTTAATAAAAGTTAATAAGTACATTGAACATTAGATAAGAATGTATGCAACGCTTGAGGTTGACGGTTGAAGCCGTTAATGAGAAGGAAGGTTTCTGCAAGTCGGGGCGAGTGTCAGAAGGATTGCTGGAATAAAAAGGAGCGAGAGGTGGATATGAAAAGGATTTATGCTCTGTTATCAATGGGTGCACAGTCATTGTAAGACTGTGAGAGTAGCCATTCTTTAAGTTCTTTTTTAAAAGATGTAAGATTTTCTTGTGAATTGAGGTGTAGAGGTAATGAGTTCCATAATTTTGGACCGACTATAGAGATGGCTCTATTTCTGGTGGAGGAAAGTTTGGCTTGTGGTAATGAAGGGACATCCAGTTGAATTTTATATGTAGATCTTGTTGTACGTGATGATTTATGCAGATGTATAATATTGTCCAGGGCAGTGAAGTCTGCTTTGTGAATTGTCTTGTGTAGAATTGTGATGACTTTGTACTCTATTCTTTTTTTAACAGGTAGCCAATGTAAGTTGTGGAGTACTGGGGATATATGGTCGGATTTTCTTTTACCAGTCAGGACTCTGGCAGCTGCATTTTGGAGTAACTGCAGTGGTCTTAAGGTTGCATTGGGAAGGCCAATTAGAAGGGAGTTGCAGTAGTCTAAAAAATAGTAGTAGTAAAAAATGTATATGATTTTAATTAATAGAAATTCTATTTATCGGTAGTTTTAAAATATTCTTTTTATTAGTATGTTTTTACTATTATAACTGATGCTTTATGTTTCTTGATTTTATTGTTTTATGAGGAATGGTGGTTCTGTTTTTCGATTGTTAATACACAGAATCTGGCTTCTTGGGGTTTCCATTTCAGTTTTTTCTAATTTGTGCTCCTTTATTTTGTAATCTTATTTGGTGAGGGTCTGTCTCTGCTCTGCTAGATTCTGCTAGCATGTAGTGTCTGTATAGGGATCTATAGCAATCGGGTTTGTTTTGTTTCCTCAGTAGGTGGAGTATTGGTATTCTAGGACCCAATGTAATATTTACCCTTGCTTTTTCACAGGTAGGGTTATTGTTGTTTGAGTCCTTGGTGTTATTACTATTATGTTATGATGGGATTGCAGTATAGATTTTGAGTGTCTTTTTTGCGGGGTTTTGTGTTAGTTCACAATGGGGTAGATTTTCAAAGGGTTGCGCTCTTAAGATACGCACGCAACCCCCGAAAACCTACCCCTGCCTCCCCCTGCGCACGCCGAGCCTATCTTGCATAGGCTCGGCGGTGTACACAAGCCCCGGGACGCGCGTATGTCCCAGGGCTTGCAAAAAGGGGCGGGGTGAGGGCGGTTCAGGGCAGTCCGGGGTGCAGGGCGGGGCGAGGCTTGACCCTCCAAGCACAGCGGCCATTTGCCTTCGGCCGGTGCATGTAACTTCTTCAACAAAGGTAAGGGGGGGGGTTCTAGGTAGGGCTGGGGGGCGGCGGCGAAAGGAAAGTTCCCTCCGAGGCCGCTCCGGAGGCAGGCTGCACGGCTCGACACGTGCAAGTTGCACAATTGTGCACCCCCTTGGGTGCGCCGACCCTGGATTTTATAACATGCGTGCGGCTGCACGCGCAGGTTTTAAAATCTGCTCCAATGTGTCTAGCAGTGGAAAGTGTTTGTGCTGCTGTTACTGTGAGGTGACACCAGAATTTGAAAATATATTTTAGTATGATGAGCTGTAAGGGAAACATCCAAGTTCCATTGGGGGAATTTCAGTGGATGCACAGAGTTACAGAACTGAAGGTGCAGGATTTATATCGACATTCTCTCCCTCCTGTATATTCCAGACTTCACTCTCATAGCCATATAGAATTAGTTGAATGAAGCTATCAAATAATTTTATAGTAGTTTTACTAGAAGTGTGAAACTGGCCAGCTTTTTAAAATTACGCAGAAGACCCTTTGGACTTTTTTATTAACACTTTTTTTTATAACCAATTTTAAAGCAGGATCCATGCTATAGAGGTGGGTGTGATGAAGAAATGTCATTTTGGCTCCCCCCCCCCAAATGAAATTCTTCTGTCTAGAGATGCCACTAGTTTTCTGTGACCTTAAGCATTAGTTCAAGAAGGATTACGGGGGGGATGCTGGAGAGGCACACAAATGCATTGGCTCCCGGGCGCCGGAGACCCTTGGTGTGCCTCTGGGTGCGAGCCATATGGGGCCTCAAGTGGTGGCAAAGAGGAGTGGAGATTTGGCGGGCCGCAAGCAGTGCCCAACCTGCTCGCGACCCAGAAAACCACACAGTCAGCGGGCGTGATCGAGAATGAGGTAGGAGTCGGAGTAGGAGTAATTTTCAGATAACACAAAATTATTTAAAGTTGTTAAAATGGCAGTGAATGGGTAAATAAAAGATGATTATTTACCTTTTCAAATAATACTGAAACAAGGGGACACTCCATGATACTAACAACAGATTCAAAACACTAACACAGATTCAAAACAGATTGTAGTAAGTATGGAATAGCTTGCCAGACGGCCTAAGACAACAGACTGATACTAAGATCTTTAAAAGAGAATTAAAGATATGGTTTTTTAAAAGAGCTTATGATAGCCATAGTTAACATTGCTTATTATAGCTGAGAGCATATATTTATAGTAACCTGAGGCTTAATTCTTTTATTGGAATTTTAAGTTACAACCAATTTTAATATCTAATTTTATCTTATTCAGAGCTACTTAGATATGTTTATTTTGCACTTATTTTATTAATTTTCTTTTGTTTTTTGTTTAATTTTTTATCTATATTGTATTTTATGATTTGTTTATATGATTTATCCTTTTAACTGATTGTAAACTGTTCATGATTTACTAATTGAATGTCGGTATATAAAAATGTATAAATAAATAAATAAAATGAATAAGTACTTTTTCACTCAGCACACCATCAAGTTGTGGGATCTGTTGCCAGAGGACATGATCACGGTTACTAGTACAGCGGGATTTAAATGAGGTTTGGATAAGTTCCTTTATTAGCCAGGTAGATTAAAGATAGCCATTGCTATCCCTGGGAGTGAGTAAGAGGACTTGGACTACTTTAAGGGATCTGCCAGGTTCTTGTGATCTGAGACAGGATGCTGGGCTCAATGGACCTTGGTCCATCCCAGTATGGCAATTCTTATGTACTTATGAGACTTCAGGGGATCCTGAGGAGATGGTTACTGGCCATGGCTTTGTCATTCTAGGATGCCACAGCAGTGCTGACTCGCTTCCAGGAAGTAAACAAAATGAAGTCATCTCTCTGCACAACGTGGGGCAGATTTTTAAAAAAGCGCGCGCGGGGTACATTTATGCACGCTACCCGGCGCACACAAATGTACACCCGATTTTATAATATGCGTGCGCTGCCGCACGCATGTTATAAAATCCGGGGTCAGTGCACGCAAGGGGGTGCACACTTGTGCACCTTGCATGCGCTGAGCCCTAGCGGAGCCCCAATTGCTTTCCCCGTTCCCTCCAAGGCCAAAATCGGAGCGGCCTCGGAGGGAACTTTCTTTTTGCTCCCCCCACCTTCCCCTCCCTTCCCCTATCTAAACCACCCCCCAGCCCTACCTAAATCCCCCCTACCTTTGTTATCTTCTTTACACCTGCCTGAGGCAGGAGTAAGTTGCGCGCGCCAGCCTGCTGCCGGTGTGCCATCCCCCGGCATGGCCGCTGTGCCAGAGGACTCAGGACCGCCCCCGGACTGCCCCCGGACCGCGGCCCCAGCTCTGCCCCCTTCCTCCCCCTTTTTCAAAGCTCCGGACATACACGCGTCCCGGGGCTTGCTCGCGCAGGGGCAGGTTTTCGGGGTTACGCATGTAAGTTACGCGAGTAACCCTTTGAAAATCTACCCCCATGTGTTTTGGCAAGAATGGAGATGATTGCCTTTATAGGGGCCTACAGTAGATATATACCTGCAGTATTTATGCAAGGGCAAACAGAGCTATTAAACACAACTGTTTTGGAGGGTAAACTGAATGTTTGCTATTTCCCATTCTGGAAAAGGCTACAAATTCTGTATTGTTTATCAGATCAATAAAAGTCAACAAATAAGCTGTACGTGATCCATTTTCATTTGACTAACCTAAAACATTTGTGACTAGCTTTTCCAAGCTACTTCCCTTGACTGGATGGGTGCAGAATGAGCTATGAATGATGTTACCTCAGTATACAGGTAAATCACACTGGTAATGTGGTAGCATTTGTTTCAAAGCTGTACTCAGTTTAAAGCATGGGTGGGCAGGAAGATACTGAGAAATGCCGATTTGTTTGCAGAGGGGTGAGAAAACTGAGAAAGATAAACAGCATAATTTATAGTTATTGGAGGATATGTCTAGTAATGGATGAGTATATGGATGTCTCTATTAAAGTCACTTTGTTCTTGTTTTAAAGTGTTTGATCGTCTTAATGTTGAATGTCCTATGTTGATGGGAAGTTTTATAGTTTCCTTTAAGTATCCTGATTTTAAGATAATTTACACAGTTGTCCAGCCTGACAAATTGTTCCCCTACAGGAGTGCTACTTTGTTTTTGGCTGTGACAGTTTGTTCTGGTCTTTAGCTTTTGACCCAGTTCACTAATGTAGTATCCCTATTCATGTTTTCTGCTTTGGCTAATATTTCATACCTTAATACAAGAGCATGAACCTTTTCTATTGACTGTGGGTAACTGTAGGATCCTCTGATACATGCTAGCACAGTTTGCCACGAGATATCATGCAGGGTTGCTCTGATGCCATGGGGACTTATTTGGGCCTTTTTCATCCTCCCATTTTAAAATAAGTGGGATCTAGAGAGATGGGTTTGAATTGTTTAATTGTTTGATTGTTTGAATGCAGTGGTAGGATGGAGGGATACTGGGGAGAGAAGCTGTAAAAAAAACCTGTTTTTTTTAATCATTTTAAAGCAATAGAAGCCTGGTGATGGTGGTGGTGTTAGGGGGGGCATGTGACATGGCAGCCCCTAGCTTGACTATTTTAATACAGCAGCAGGAGGGGGAGACCGGGAAGGAGTGGAGGGGTATGTAGCTCTCTTCCCCTGTCCCCCTTATTTAATACATTAAACCCATGAGAGGAAGGGGACTGAGAGGGGCTGTCAGCCTCACTTTCCTTTAAATTCTGAGGGGCCGATGCAATAAGATGCACGCTGAAAACGAGCACTTGTATCGAGCGCCTGTTTCCTAACATGCGCGCAGTTACATCCCCTGGGCATCTGATGCAATATTTAAATGAGGACACACTTAGCACAACACAGAGAACCTATTTTTAAAATATTTTTCATGAGCCTTTGACTGCAAGCTAATTTTACTCCACCTCCAAGGCTGGAGTTACATTTGCCGCATTAAAACATGTGCGTTGAGTGTCAGCACTTTACTGTATCGAGGGGGTAATAGCTAATGTCCTCATGTACATGTAATTAACATCTAACTGGCGTATCAGTTTCGCGTTTGTTAGGGTGCATGTTTTGGACACGCTAATCTCCTTACTGCATCCGGCGCTAGTCTAGTGCGTCCAAAACGTGCGTCCAACCATGTGTAAACCCATGCATTAGGCTCGGCGCACTTTATTGCATCAGCCCTTTAAGGTCGGACAATTTCGCTGGCTGGGCACTAGCTGGCTAACTTTACTTGCCCAAAAGCTGAGGGCTCAATTTTAAAAGAAGCAATGTGCCTCTGTGTGTGCACGGTTCCCGGTGCGTGCATTTGAACATGGCTATTTTATAACATGCATGCATTGGCTTGCACATGATATAAAATACAGTTCCCGCGTACACATATGTGCAGGCGGGTCAGGACTCGTGTATGCAGGGGGGGGGGAGTTTAAACTACGTGTGGCAACACAACCAGGCCTATACCAATTCCCTCCCAGTCCACTCCAATTAAGGACTGGACTCTAAGGAAACTTTCCTTCTCTGCCTCCCTTTGTACCTGGGTAACATCAAGCTAGGTTGAGAGAACATTGCACAAATCTCATCTTTGAGTGAGTTTCCTCACTCCGAAGGTCATCAAATCTTCAAAAGAGAACACTGTTCTGTTTGTACGTCTCACTTTGAATGTCAAAGTGGCCCCTAACCCCTACACTAATACCTAAACCTCACCTCGAGTTACTAGGTGGGCCTCCCATAGAGATATAAATACCTATTTAGTGTGAGTATTATGGCTAGGTTTTCTCTCTCTCTCTCTCTCTCTCTCTCTCTCTCTCTCTCTCTCTCCCCCTCTCTCCCTCTCCCTCTCCCTCTCCCTCTCTCCTAAAACCAGTATTTGAAAACACAACATCAACAATGCTAATGAAAAAGGTGTGGTTAAAGCCATGTAATAGGGCTTATAACACTATTTGATAAATGACCCTGTAAGTTAACTCTCAACCACTTTTGAAAGTTGTCCAATAAGGGACATATTTGGGAATAATGGTTTCTTGCACATTCCTTCTCTGCCATTTGTCTTGTTGACTTTTCTTAGTCCTCTGCAAACCCATCAATGTGGGCCCACTAGCACTCTCTCCTCTCCCCATCCTGTTTATAGTTTTGAGGACAAACTCCATCAACTGTCCTTGTAATGCATCCTGTGTATTTGGACAACATCATCCCTCGATCATCTTGCATTACCTGATGAAGGGAGTGTAGCTCTGCAAAGCTAGTCAGAAATGTATTAAGTTAGCCCAATGAACAGGTATCCCTTATAGCTTGTATCCAACTAGATAACATGGAAACCACCTGGCCGTGTCCTGCAACAGCAGTAAAAGCATTTGCAACCTTGCTTTGTCGCCCCTTACTTTTCTCTGTGCCTTTAGCTTTCTCTTTGACAGGTACATTTTGTCATGGGCTTTAGCGCATAGTTTTCTGGATGGTTTGCAGGCACTTACTCGCTCTAGCTCAGTTTTGGTTCTTCGTTTAAAAATGTTCCCTTTCCGTCCCCCCTGATAATCAGATAATGCTAGATCAGAATGTTTTCTGGGAGCCATGTGGTCATTTTGTCAGACTGCCCTGGCCTTCTCAGAACACAAAGCCCAGGAAGAAGAGTGGTGGAGTGGAAGAGGGGAGGAGAAAGCAAGATTGATCCTGCTTTATGTTGTGTTGTTATTTTTTTATGTGACATTTCTCTGACAAAACATAATCAAGGCAACTCTAGCAGTAAGGCTGGGAAAGGAGAAGGCATGAAGAGAGAGGTGCTAAGTTTTTGTGAGTGCAGGGGAAAAGAGGTGGGTACAAGGGTTTTGTGCATTGTGATAAAATGAGGAGAGTGGAAAGCGGGAGGAGGGGGGAGAGCTGGTTTTGCAAATGTGCTAAACGAAGTTATCTGTGCAAGAAATGTATTTTGCTCTGGAAACCGAACTCTGTATCAGTATGTACAGTTATATTTTTGCTAAACTTAAATGTGGCAGCTCTCGTTCTTGCTCCCTTTCTCTCTGTCTTTAAATCTTCTTTAATGCACTCTTTTTTTCTTCTGTTTCTTTGAATGTCATTTTGTGTAGCTTGTACCATTGTAGAATGAGAATGACTCATGTCATCGCAGGGGAAAGGTTTAACGAATGGAGCCAACTGCTTTGTATTATGTGATGCTTATGCTGCGTCACAAAGGCTGAGACAAGCACATCAGGTTTTGAAGGGGAAACGTATTCATGAGGAGGAGGAATAAAGATGAGGGGCTGTGAAGGAATTTCTGTTAGGAAGTTCATATTAGTTAGGTCTGGGTAGGACTAGCTCACATCACCGTAGAACTGTTGAAGGTAAATAGCTAGAATGAGAGATACCTGCTAGGAGAAAGTCTAGTTCAGTGGTACTAATTGGTATTAACAGCCCCATTTTTCTATGTGTCCATCTGAGCAGACAATATGTCCTAGAGATGTAATTTTTAATAGATTCTTCTACCAAATTCAGGTGTATGGATGTATTATTAATGTATCCTTCATATTACATGGATATCTATAGGTATTAGAGATGTATATTCGGGAGAAATGAAATAGGAAATAACAACGAAATTTCCTATTTCATTTCATGTCGTTCTCAAAACAAAACAATTTAAAATCTGACAAAACGTCATTGGTTTCCAGGTTTCATTTTCAAAAAAAAAAAAGTCAGGCCTAGACCACAGCCTGAGACTGGGAACTTGTCTAGACATAGACCGTAGTCCAACATAGGGGCCGTGGCCTATGCCCAAGTGTGACGCCGGTGTCTCAACCTAGGCCTGGATCCTATACCAGAGACTCAGCTAAGATGCCAAATATTTGGCCAGGGCTGGGAAGCCACTTTCTTAATCCATCAAGGATCCAACGTTGAGGTCTATATGTAGGCCTGATAAAGGTGCCCAGCCCAGAAGCCAAGTCCCAATGCCAGAGCCTGGTCCAGAGGCTGGGTACCAATCCTGATGCTTCGGTTTGGACACAGGCCTGATGCTGGGGCCCGAACCCAGAGACCAGGTCCTGACATGAGGGCCTCTGCCTAGTCCACGCCTGGCCCAAGGCCTAGCACTAGGACCTGGTTAGGAGGCTGGGTCCCAACACCGGGGCCTCTGCCTAGCCTGGAGGCCAGGTCCCGATGCCAGAGCCTCGATGCTGGGACCTGGCCCAGAGCCCGATGCCTGAGCCTTGGCCTAGGTCAAAGCCTGGTCCCCATCCAAAGGCCAAAGCCCATCCTCATAGCATCATCCTCTTCTTTATTTTTCTTTAAAATTATGGCATCTGTTTGGGATGCACCGGAGTTAATTAACTCCGGCGCCTCCCACTTCAACGAATGTCTCCATTTTATTGTACAGCAGTTCATTTAAATTGCCTTACATCAAAATGGTGCCCTCCACTGAAGAGGGAGGCACCAGAGTTAATTAAATCTGGTGCAGCTCCAAAGGATGCCATCATTTTAAAGAAGAAAAAAGAAGAATATGCTACGAGGCCTGCGCTAAGGCTCAGATCCCTGTATTGGGCCTGGGTTTTGGCCAAGGCCCCAGTGCCTGGACCCATTATCTGGGCCAGGCCCCAGCCTGGGTTCAGGCTGAGGCCCTGATGTCAGGACCTGGTCTCTAGATCAAATCTCGACATCTGGCCTTGGCCTAGGCAGAGGCCCAGTCTCCAGGCTGGGTTCTGGCATCGGGCCTGGGCCCAGACTGAGGCCCTAGTGTCTGGACCTGGCTTTCAGACCAGGCCTCGGTGTCGGACCTAGGCAAGGGTCTTGGCCTAGGCTGAGTACAAGACCCTGGCATCTGATCTAGTCCCTGGTGTTGAACCTAGGCTGAGGCATCGGAACCAGGCCTCAAAGCCTGGGCTTTGTGTAAGGCCTAGGATGAGTTCACAGTGACCTACCATTGCTTAGGCCTACAAAAAGCTGAGGCTAGGTCTCATCTGCAGATCCCCCCCCCCCCAGACTAGGTAAGTGGGGGCCGGGGAGGATCCTGACCTTGGCATTTTTTGGGGTTGGAGGGATGGCTGGCCTTGGGAGACCCTGTTTCTTAGATTGGGGGGGGGGGGGAGGGGTCTGTGGACATAGAGTATATGTTTATAGATCTGGAGGTACAGGATTTATATTGGGCTTATCCTGCACATGCAATGACAAGCATGAACCTCACTCTTAAACCAAGGTATGTTGGCTTAAGAGTGGGAGATTGATCTCAATCTCTTAAATTTATTGCTAATGTTCTTTTAACCAGAGGTTAAAATATAGAAATAAGGGGGTAAAGATTTTTTTTTACTGACCTGAAACCTGGACTCTAAGAAAGCATTGCTGGGATGTGGCATGTTTTTTTTTTCTGGTTCTCTCACTGGGTATGTTACTGCTCTTCTACTTTTCAAATTAGATTACTGTAATGCTCTGTTGTTAGGCCTCCCTCCATCATCGATTCGCCCTTTACAACTTTTACTAAATGCCGCCGCTCGGCTTTTAACCAGCAGAAAAAAACATGATCACATTACCCCGGTTTTGAAAGACCTCCATTGGCTCCTGAAGATTTAGGTTAATTATTGCCATAGAATTCATTTTAAATGTCTGTCATTGATACATAAAACCATATATGGTGAAAAAATCGAATGGATGAACGCTGCTCTACAAATTCATACTCCTCAGCGAAATTTACGATCCTCTGGCAAGGCACTATTATCCATTCCGTCACCAAAATCAGCCCATTTAAATACTATTCGAGACAGAGCCCTATCCTTAGCTGGTCCTAAAATATGGAACACATTGCCTTTAGACATAGCTCGAGTCACACCTACATTCATTTAAGAAGAAACTTCGAACAAGTTTTCTCCTAGTCAGGCCGATTCCCTTGTTTTGTTTTATTTTATGTTATTTTAATACTGTTTTCCTCACTTTCAATTTTACATTTACTGTATTTTTAATCATATTTTGGGTAGTTAGAGTTATATGATATTAGAATTTAAGCCTTATTTAATGATTTGCTGCACATTTTATTTTAAATTGTATTAAATGCTATTAAGATTGTATATTAATTGATTATGTTATGTATTACTGTTTGATTTGTGATATAAACCAATATGAAGCTTCCACGAATATCAGTATATAAGTGAATAAATAAAATAAATAAAAGATGTACAAGCAGCTGTAGGAGCTCCTGCCCCCTTCCCTTTCCGCTGCTGAGAATCAAATGACTGGGAGTGTTGTTATGGCTGACATGACTGAATTGTGAGTTCCTGCAAGGAAAGAGAACTGCTAGAAATCTGTCAAAGAGCTGTTATGGTCTATCTAAATGCTATGAATTCTACGTATTCAGTGAGGCTGTCATGGTTCCTGAAACACTTACTGAAAATACTGGAGAAAATGCTGACACTGAGATTGCTGTGGCCAGTGCAGTAAGAAAACAGTATTTGTTTTTGTTTTTGCATGGTGCTATAAAAAATGAGAGAGACTGCGAGATAGAAAATAAAAAGAAGTAGCTACAAGAGTTTCTTACCCTATAGCTGTAGCTCAGGGACAGCTATTGGCTGATTGATATTGTATTAGAAGCAGAGCAGCAGGTAGTGTGTATGTGTAATAAAGTTGTAGGAGAACTGACATGTGAGTCATCAACCCAAAAGTGACCTGGAGGAGGTACTTCCTGGTTTTACAGAGGTCAGAAGAACTTTTATAAGTTTATAAAAATTGTTCTGAGCAACAAATACATTTATAATAAGCAAATTCTAGGTGGGGAAAGCCTGCCTGAGTTCCCACCTTGGATTTATAGCCTTGATTGAATTTTGCCAAAATCGATTTTGTGGAGGGGGGGGGGGGGGGGGGGGGGGGGGTGGGGGCCCAGAGCTCTTTTTAAAGTTAAAATTGCGACAAAATAAGCATTGGGGCCAAGTTGGAGGGGCTTCTCCTGGCATCCAAATACCTCAGAGTGCCTAAGGTGGACCTGAAGATCCATATTGGCCAGGTCAGAGATGCTTAACTAAATACATCCTGTGTTTTTGGAGGGGTTTTGTGAGGTTTAAAGGCTATGCTCTGGAGATGAGCATACATGGAGAAAGGGGACCCAAAACAGTGTAAAAGAGTGAAACCTCTGGGACTAAAATGGCAGTAAACTCTAAAGTAGGAATTGGAGGACCCTCTACATATTTTATTTTAATGAAGGTCTGAGTGGGAATTTTTAAATATATTATGGTGTTATAGGAAGTAGGTTTTACAGTAAAGAAAGAATCTGAAACACTGGAAAATGCTGTGAATCACTTCAAAATCCTTTCCAAATTATTTGGAAGAGAAAATTGGGATTATCAAACAAATTTTCTCAGTGAAAAAGAAAAAAATCAAACTCCATTTTGTCACTGGAATCCTGAGGAAAGTGTCTGTGTCTATGAAAATGAGCTAATGCTACCATTTTGCGAGCCAGTGCTGAAGGGAAATTATGTGAAGGGGCTAGTGAACTGATACATATATGTTTCTCACTAATAAAGAAATTCAGATTCCATCTCAGCCTCAAACTATGTCTCAAAATTCCTAAATTTCCTTTTCTACAACTTTATACAAAGATGGAGGTTGTCCATAGGTGAAAAGTATATTAAAACTGGCCCTAAATGCCATTTAGAACTATTTTTTCTGAGGTCATCACAGGAGCACTGATCTTCCTGGGTGTGGCAGTTGGAGATTTCAGTTAGTCTGGCTTTGACTATGTGAGAGAGCAGAAAGCACCTGGCCAGTTTTCTTCAGAGACCTCTCTGAAATCCCAGAAATCCACAACAGTGAAGCACAGAAAGGAAGGCACATATCTCCAGTATGGTTCTTTGAAGTATGTGTGAGTGTGTTAGTGTGATATTTGTTTTAAAAAAAATAAGGTAAATTCCAGGTAAATTCAGGGTAGGCAGTTTAATCATTAATACTAAATTAATCTGGCTGTAATGCGGTGAATTTTCATCAGCCATTGATAGCTTTATAAGAGTTGACTGGAAATTTAGCAAATGTAATGTAGTTAAAGTGAGCGATTTTCCCATCACTATACATACATATGGCTGTATATGCTACTGTTATGGCTTGCTTTTAAGAAATATATAATAATAAGTGATCTTGGCTTTCTCTAACAAGGAGAGGACTACAACTCTCATAATATAGGAGAATACAAATATCATCTAAAGAAGTATGTTCTTTCCAATTGAACTGTTACGGTCCCGGGCCGAGCCCGGGTCCTCCCACTCATCTCACGGCCGGTCCAGGCCGCTGAGCCTCCTCCTCGGTCGGCAAGGCCCAATCCTGGCCCTGCCGCGGTGCTCCCTCCTTGAGGGAGTCGCCGCCGGCCCGACGCGTCCAGCCCCGCCCCCTAGGCACGCGCGCACACGGGGGCTTCCAGATTTAAAGGGGCCAGGGCAGGAGAAATCAAGACAGCCCTCCGATGACGTCAGACACTGCAGGGGTATTTAAACCCTGCAGCTAGGCCTGTCCAACGCCTTGCGATGAGGTTCACTCTAGTTGCTGCTTCGGATCCCTGATCTTGTCTTCGGCTCTGACTTCTGGCTTTTGACTCCGGCTTCCTTCCCTGGACTTCCAATTCGGCTTCTGTCCCTGGCTTTGTCTTCAGCTTCTGACACCTGGCTTCTGACCTTGGCTTGTCCACTGACTTCTGGCTTCAGCTTCCGTCCCTACCTGGACTCCGGCTTCTGGCTTCTCTTCATCCACAGGTATCCGGTTCTTTGCCCACCAAGGGACATCGTCTAGTCCCAGCGGCTCGGGTCCTCACAGGCTCCTCTCAGGGGGACCACGGGCTACCAAAGGTGAAGTCTTCATCGACCTCCTGGTGCTGGCTGCTTCCCTGGCCTATCTCCTCTGGTCCTCGGTCGCAGAGGATCTCGCCTAAGTCCCAGCGGCTCGGGTTCTCAGAGGCTCCTCCCAGGGGGACCGCGGGCTTCCAAGGGTTAAGCCTTCCAGAGCCATCTCTTCAGCGCAGCCTTCCAGCTGCGATGCCCACTGTGGGTTCCCACAGTGCATCACCATCCTTCTCAGCCGACTCAAGGGTCCACGTTCCTAACATGAAATGATCTAGAGGAACCAGAGTTTGACTCAGGAGAAGGTCTAATTTACTATAGTGGTTTGCTGCAGTAAGAGACATAATTGATATATGAAACTATAAGTTTTCTTATAGAAAAGCTGATAACAGAACCCACTGAGAAAGCTAAAAGAAAAGAAAGGGGTAACAAACAGCAGAGCTGCTGCTAAAGTGAGAAGAACCATTTTGTTATTTATCTTAGGTGGAAACAGTCTGACACTGTGAGTCTTTGCTCTGCACCAGGTTGAGAATATAGGCAGTGTACACAGAAGTAGAGATAATAGTGCTGGCGGCACCTTCTCAGACTGTGTATATAAATATACAGCCACTGGTTGTGACTACCTATTGATGAGCACCTGAAGCTTTACTCAGTGCACTGTGAGGTCGATTTTCAAAGGAGCGCGCGCGTGTCCATGTGTGTGGCTCCCGACACGCGCACATGGATGTGGCTATTTTATAACACGCACGCATTGGCACGAGTGTTATAAAATACGATATCTTGGTGCACACGCACGCACGGATTTTAAAATCTGTGTGCATGTGCGGGCGGTGCGCATTGAGGGACACGAATTTTCGATTAATAAGTGCAGCTAAGTAATGGAGCCTCCCCCAGTTCCTTTCCAGTCTGCTCCAATTAAGGAGCAGACTGAGAGGGAACTTCCCTAGCCCCCTTCCTAACCTTCCTCCCTCTTTCCCTCTCCTCTCCTCTCCTCTCCTCCCTGACCCCTAATCCCTTCCTATCTACTTACTTATTTTTGTTTCATTATCTACAGCTCCTCTGGAGCAGAAGCAATCTCTGCAGGCCGACCAGCTGCCGGCATGCGCTTCCCCAGATCAGCGTAGAATGGCACTGTCCTGGCCCGTTCCCCACCCCTCCCCGCTCAGACCCTGCCCTCTCGGCCCGCCCCTTTGGGGAAGCCTGGCAATTGTGAAAAAGAACTTTCTCCGATTAGTTTTAAATGTGCCACATGCTAACTTCATGGAGTGCCCCCTAGTCTTTCTATTATCCGAAAGAGTAAAAAACCGATTCACATCTACCCGTTCTAGACCTCTCATGATTTTAAACTCGTCTATTATATCCCCCTCAGCCGTCTCTTCTCCAAGCTGAAAAGTCCTAATCTCTTTAGCCTTTCCTCATAGGGGAGCTGTTCCATTCCGTTTATCATTTTGGTCGCCCTTCTCTGTACCTTCTGCATCGCAATTATATCTTTTTTGAGATTGCTTTATGGTAAAGTTAGGAGAACTGGTTCTCTTCATTTAAAATACTTGTTAAGTGGGAATTAAGAGAAAACCACGTTGTGTTAACTGTGGAAAACGTATGGTACCTTTATAATATTTTCATAACTTGTTTCTCACTGTTTAAACTTGTGATAATAAATCTGAGTCATAGTTCAGAATTTGTAAAATTTTTATCTGCTTGCATTCAAGTTGTTTTTTCTATTTGGGTTCTGCCTTCTCTCTGTTCCCCTGGGAGACTCACTAGGTGGGTTCCAGACCCCTATTCCTAATATTGTGAGACCTGGTAAGAAGGAAAATTCCTTTTCTATCCTTTCCCCCTCTGAGCAATTACAATTGGTGACTCCTCTGATACCACCTGAAACCCCATTGCTATTCCAACGCTGCCCCTGCCACCGCAGCGTGAGGGTCACTACGAATACACCCTGGAGAGGCAGGGGCTTAGATTCTTAATATGTGCATTGTGCCAAAGAACTTCTTTCTGAAGCTTGAACGGTGTAATTTATACAGGCAAAATAGTGAGGTGAGCTTGGAAGTGTTTTAATTAGGTTACTGGTACCCAAACAATTAGGCCTCTTTCGGTGTCTTTAGGCCACATTTTCTTGGTCTATGATTACATCTCTTTGTACTGATGCTCTTCTTTCTCTCCATACATAGCACAGAATAATAGCTTAGTATGGTTAATATTAGGG
Source organism: Rhinatrema bivittatum (assembly GCF_901001135.1). Taxonomy (NCBI): domain Eukaryota; kingdom Metazoa; phylum Chordata; class Amphibia; order Gymnophiona; family Rhinatrematidae; genus Rhinatrema; species Rhinatrema bivittatum. Next base: position 126,814,121 of record NC_042622.1, on the reverse strand, counting down.
ATGTGAATCGTTTTTTTGACGATTTAAAACAATCGGGACCTCCCAGGGACTTTTGGCCAGCTTGGGGGGGCCTCCTGACCCCCACAAGACTTGCCAAAAGTCCAGCGGGGGTCCGGGAGTGACCTCCTGCACTCGGGCCGTATTGCCAATATTCAAAATGGCGCCGGCGCTACTTTTGCCCTCACTATGTCATACAACCTGTATGACATAGTGAGGGCAAAGGTAGTGCCGGCGCCATTTTGAATATTGGCAATATGGCCCGAGTGCAGGAGGTTGCTCCCGGACCCCCGCTGGACTTTTGGCAAGTCTTGTGGGGGTCAGGAGGCCCCCCCAAGCTGGCCAAAAGTCCCTGGGGGGTCCCGATTGTTTTAAATCGTCCCGATTGTTTTAAATTGTCAAAAATACAGGTCGTATGACATAGTGAGGGCAAAAGTCACTATGTCATACGGGTCGTATGACATAGTGAGGGCAAAAGTAGCGCCGGCGCCATTTTGAATATTGGCAATACGGCCCGAGTGCAGGAGGTCGCTCCCGGACCCCCGCTGGACTTTTGGCAAGTCTTGTGGGGGTCAGGAGGCCCCCCCAAGCTGGCCAAACGTCCCTGGGGGTCCAGCGGGGGTCCGGGAGCGATCTCCTGCACTCGTGATGTCGGGTGACAGGAACCAAAATGGCGCCGGCGCTATCTTTGCCCTGTCATATGGTAAGGGGAAAGGGCCACCGGCACCATTTCTATTAACACAGCCGTGGCCCGAGAGCGGGAGATCGCGCTGGGACCCCCCCCCCCCCAAACTGGACCCCAGGTAATTTAAAACATTTTGGGGGGTTCAGGAGGGTGGGGGATTTGTTTTAAAGGGTCGGGGTGGGTTTTAGGGTTGTTTTGGTGTGCCGGATTTCCCGCCGATTTACGATTTGACGATTTTTTAACAAAAAAAACCATGACGATCAGATTTCCCTCCTCCCCCAGCCAAAATCGATCGTTAAGACGATCGAGCACACGATTCACATCCTTAGTTAGTATTAGTGTCAATTTCTAAGCTATTATTCATGCTATTTTTTGTCATTTTCGCCTTTACACTATGTCTGGTTTTATAGCATCAAGCATTTTATTGGTTGGTCTGGGAATGAATAAATTTACTCTGACCATGATTGATAGATAAAAGAATAAATGTAAAAAAGAATGACTAACTGTAAGCATAAAGTAAAATTATCAATCAGTGTGGGCAGAATTGGGGGTGGAGCTAGGGATAGAGCTATGGGCGGAGCATGGTCCCCCCCAAAACCAAAAAGATGATCTGTTGCTCCTGAAATAAATAATAATAATAATAGCAACTTTGGAAATACTATCCCTCAAATCTCTCCTAATTAGTAAATTAGGCTTTGCGCTAATCTCATTTTTAAACTATATTGTATTCTGGGAAGTTATTCATATTTATCAGCAGTAACCTTTCTGCTAGAGCAGGGGTCAGGAACCTTTTTGGCTGAGAGAGCCATAAACGCCACATATTTTAAAATGTAATTCCATGAGAGCCATACAATATGTTTAAAACTAAATACAAGTAAATGTGTGCATTTTATGTAAGATCACACTTTTAAAGTACAATAAGTCTCTGAAAATATTACACCAGGCCTTAAGACACCAATACATCTCCTATTAGGAAAACGGACCAAGTCAGGCTGCTATAGAGTCCTACACAGAAACTACACGCCAGCAGAAACCTCACCTGAATCACGTGCTGTCCCTCACCTAACATAGAATAAAGAGACCAAAACGCATAACAAGAAGCATGCAGACAAAAACTGAATTGGAAACTGCAACAAGCCAGAGTCTCTGTATGCAGTGTAACAAAGGAAAAAAGAAACATCACACATCCTTATAAAACAAATCAAGAAATATAAAATCATCAGCAGTAAAACTGTACTAACAAAAAGAACATATTTCGAAACAGCTGATGAGTGGAATATCCAATAATTAAAAACTCATATAAAACATTTCCAGATACCAACAAAATATTTCAAAATAGCAGACACAAAGATCCAGTAATGAAAAATAATAAGGATACAAAAATTTTTTTGCTCTGCATACCTGGGAACGTTTGATATCCAGGTGTCCTGAGATTGTTCTGAATTAGCAGGAGGTGGGGTGGTTTGTTTGGAACTTTCTCCTCTCTCAGTCACATACCAGCGCTCTCTCTCACACTGGCTCTCAATGACACACCTATACACACATGCTCTCAGTCACTCACATATACAAATGTTTTTTCTCTCTCACTTATATAGGCTCTTAATTACACATTTACACACATGCTGTCTATCTTTTCACGCTTACACACACACAGGCTTTCAATCACATAAATACATGCTGTCTTTTTCTCTCACACACAGACTCTCATTCACATGCTTACAAACATGTCCTCTCTTTCTCTCATTTACACACAGGCTCTCAATCACATACTCACATGCTCCCTCACCTAAATCAGCTCTCAATCACACACAGACACACATGGTCTCTCTCTCTCATTTAAACACAGGCTCTCAATCACATACTCACATGCTCCCTCACCTAAATCAGCTCTCAATCACACAGACACACATGGTCTCTCTCTCTCATTTAAACACAGGCTCTCAATCACATACTCACATGCTCCATCACCTAAACCAGCTGTCAATCAGACACAGACACACATGATCTCTCTCTTACTTATACACACAGGCTCTTAATCATACATACACATGATCTCTCTCACACACAAAGGATCTCAATCATACAAACATACTCTTTCAAACAAACAGGTTTTCAATTACAAACTTACACATACAGGGTCCCAATGGTAAACTTACATTCATGCTCTCTCTCTCACAGGCAGGATCTCAATCACAGACATACTCTCTTTCACATATACAGGCTCTCAATCATTCACATACATGCAATCTCTCACTCACACACACAGGATCTCAAACACACATGCTTGCTCGCTCATTCACTCTCTCTCTCCCCCTTCCCCCCCCCGGGAACTCGCGGCAGCAGCAGCCTCCTCCTAACGCTAACCTCCTTCATTTTCAGCCCTCGCGGAGGCGAAGGCGGAGTCCCATCGGCCGCGGTTGAAGATTTTCATTTTCCTCCGAGCCGCGCTGCAGTCTTCTTCCCGTCGGACACTAGCGTGCCTGCGCGGGTCTTCCCGCGCAGGCACCCGATGCTCTCCACTTCCTCTTCCGGGCCGCGGGAAGAAGAGAGCACCGGCGTGCTCTCTTCTTCCCGCGGCCCGGAAGAGGAAGTGGAGAGCATCGGGTGCCTGCGCGGGAAGACCCGCGCAGGCACCGATGACTCCAGCGCTGGCACCCGGCTGACACCCGATGACTCCCGCGCAGGCACCCGGATGACTCCAGTCGGCGTGCTCTCTTCTCCTCCCCCCCGCGGCCCGGAAGAGGAAGTGGTGAGCATCGGGTGCCTGCGCGGAAGAAGAGACCACGCTAGTGTGGTCTCTTCTTCCCGCGCAGGCACCCGATGCTCTCCACTTCCTCTTCCGGGCCGCGGGGGGGGGGGGAGGAGAAGAGAGCACGCCGGTGCCGCTGACTCCAGCTGTCCTGCTGCGTTCCGCCCGGGCTGACAGCATTTTAAGCCCGGGCGGCGGAGGACCGGGGAGCAGCTGGGTCAGCGGGGAACCGCGAAGTATGGCGACACGTGTCTGCGAGCCAGATGCAGCCCTCAAAAGAGCCATATCTGGCTCGCGAGCCATGGGTTCCCGACCCCTGTGCTAGAGCATTTCCTCCAGGGAAATTTGAATGTTTTGTGAGTGACACAAACCTAATTTCCTTCTTTTGTTGCTGTTTTTCTTGACAGGTAATGTGCTTAAAATAAATTGATGGATGACTGTCTATATTTATCTTAGGCAGCATGCTTTTAAAATCCATCATGGAGCTCCATTTTCCTCTTTCCCCATCTTTCTCTGTCCCCCGCTGCCCTCAGTATATACATGCATATGTTCCTACAGGCAAGAACAAACCCATGCTACTGGCCCACTCGACTCACCCAGTTTGACACACATCTTATGCACATGGGATACACATGTTTTCATTTGGAAAGTGCCAAGTAGCATTTGGTGTGGTGGACCTCATAATTTTCTCTGAGTTGAACCATTTCCTCCACGTGAGTCCTTTTTGAGCAGCCACCTTATTTTTGTTAATTTGTTGACTGGGAGAAGGCAAATCAAGGCAAATGCCTTGCTAACAACTGTCTTTCCAGACAGTATGATTTTTGGCCAATTTAGATACACCGAAGATAGAACAAAGTGCTCTAATAATTAAATAATAATGAATGGCTAGGGGGAGATATTTCCTGCCAGCTAATGATAAGATGATGTTGATTTTAGCTTGGCCCCCTAATTCAAGCTGTCATTAACAAACAGGAAGTAGCCAAGCAGCAGGTCAATATTATTGTTATAAGTAATAAAAAAAAAAAAAGCAATAGAAGAAAAATGTTTGTTTATTATTTTCAGCATAGAGCATTTCCTGTAAATTCTCACTAAATAACAAATTAGATGTTCCTGTCCCAGCATCCTGCTAATTTAACAATTCAATACAATGAATATTATGTCTTAATGGGATTCTTTCAGTTCCTGTCTTTCAGAGTTTATTGGAGATGCATGTTTCATCTCCATGAGTTACTGAAGACATGATAACCATAGATTTTTTGTTTTTCAAGAGTGCACATGAAACGTTTTTTGCTATTGGTTAGTGATTAGCTAAGCAACAAGAGAGGTAGAGAAGAATGAGGGCAGAATAAATAGTTTTGAGAGCTCTTGTAAGGTCGGAAGGCAAACCCCATCATTGATGACAAAGAATCCACCCTGATTCTGTAGTAAAGCATCTACTGTCTAGCTATAGATATGCCTTGACATTTTAAACATCCACTCAAATCCCTTAAAAAGAATTCTACATGCTCCCCCTTATAACACTTTGAGCAAAGTCCAGAACTCTTCCTGATCTAAGGTAGAGTGGTTGTTATGTTAGTCCACTTGAATCTGCAGAAATAAATGTCTACAACAAAAAAATAAGGTGACACCTTTTTATTGGACTACCTTAATACATTTCTTGATTAGGTATTAACTGCACGGAGTGGCAGTTACTACCCTTAAGAGAAACATGGGGTAACCTGCACGGAGCGGCAGTTACTACCCTTAAGAGAAACATGGGGGTGACCTGCACGGAGCGGCAGTTACTACCCTTAAGAGAAACATGGGGGTGACCTGCACGGAGCGGCAGTTACTTCTTTGGGAAGCTTGCTGGGCAGACTAGATGGACCATTTTGGTCTTTTTCTGCCATCATTACCTTGTTACTATGTTTCATGAGGTACACTCCCTTCATCAGGTCAAAATAAAATGACCAGGATGAGGAAAATGTTACCTGCATCTGCAAGTGAACCACAGCTCACATTACAATGGTGGTCTGAAAGGGAAAAGTGCTGGTGGTGGAGGGTGATACCGTAGCAGAGTAATAAGAAGGTGATAACAGAATTTTGCCTGGTAGAGAGTTGGAAAGCCTGTCTTCTGTTAAGTTCTTTTTTCTTAATGTTGAAGAGTCTGATCATTTTAATTGTGAATGTTTTGCATTCTTGGATAGTCTGGAATTTGTCTTTTAGCATCCTGATCATAAGATCGTTGATGCAGTAGTCTTGTGCGGAAAAGGGTTCCTCCCTCTTCATTCCCCTCCCCCTCCCTCTTCATCCTCTTGAGCTGTTTCCTTTCTGGTCTGTGTGATGGGTTAGAGTGTGTCTGTGCTTTCTAGGTGTAGTTTATTCTTATCTTTAATTTCTTGCCTGTCTCACTAATGTGGCAGTCTCTCTTCACATTTTCTGCAATGGATAATAAACCCTACATTAGAGAAGGAACATGAATAGATTCCCCATATGCTGGATGCCTTTCCCATGAAGGGGACCAGGGGATCATGTGAAATATGCTGGCATAGCTTGTAGCATGTTGTCTTGCAAAATTGTTGACACTAAAAGGGAAATTCAGAGCTCTCCAGGAATATAAAATATGTGAAATTAAAACCACTGGATTCTTCACAACAAACATAGTAACACTTACAGGTGGAACACTACCAGTCATAATTCTGTTGCCTTTGTAATCTTCTTATCACTTTGCTAATGCATCCCACACTTCTCATTTCCTCTTATCAGCACCATTGCTTGCAATGTGGTCTGTGCTTCACTTCTATATTCAGGTAACATCATCCTTCGCCTGCTCATTTGGTTTTGAAAAAAACACTTGGTCATTCAATATATGCATACATGTTATTTTACGTTTTTATATGTATTGAAAACACCACAGTTCATTTAGGGTCAGATTTTCTAACCTACGCGTGGGCGTAGATTTGTGCGCACAAATCTACGCCCGATTTTATAACATGCACGCGCAGCCGAAATCGGAGCGGCCTCAGAGGGAACTTTTCTTTCCCCCACCCCCGCACCTTCCCCTCCCTTCCCCTATCTAGCCCGCCCCCCAGCCCTACCTAAATCCCCCCTACCTTTATTATTTAAGTTGCTCCTGCCTCTGGGCAGGCATAGGTTGCGCACGCCGGCCAAGTGCCGGCGTGCGATTTCCCGGCCTAGCAGGCCTTCGGAGGCCTCTGGCCACGCCCTCGCCCTGGACCACCCATGTCTCGCCCCTTTTTTCAAGCCCCGGGACATATGCGCGTCCCGGGACTTGCACACGTCTCCAAGCCTATGCAAAATAAGCTCGGCATGCGTAGGAGCGAGTTTTCGGAGTTACACGTGTAATATACGCACGTAACCCTTTGAAAATCCGCCCCTTAGATTTCCATATGCATATATAACTATTTAGAAACTTTTTAAAATGCGTAATGCACTTAAAGTTTCACAGTTCATTTAAATTCATGTAGGAATCCTCTTATTTGAATATAGAAAGGTGACTGGGAATAAAGCCCCACGTAGGAGGAGGTCATTATGTGGGCATAAGATAAGTGGATTTCTACTTGAATTTAAATGAACAGCGAAACTTTAAGTGCACTATGCATATACATATATTTAAAAAAGTTTCTAAATAGTCATATATGCATATGGGAATCTAAATGAATTGTGGAGTTTTCAATACATATAAAAACTTAAAATAACATATATGCATATTAGGGATGTGCAGACCAAAAGTTTATGTTCATAAGTCCATAAGTCGAAAGGGGGGGTCAATTTCGGTCAATATGGACATATGGAGAATTCCATAAGTTGAGTCTATGTCCATACGTGCACCGATTCCCTAAATAAAAATTTAAACCCCTCACCCTCCTTAATCCCCCCCCAAGACTTACCAAAACTCCCTGGTGGTCGAGCGGGGAGTCAGGACGCCATTTCTGAACTCCTTTGCGAGGAGCACGTGACGTCGGCGTCACGTCGGAGTGACGCGGACGACACGTGATTCCCCGTGGGTTCGCTCCGGGACCCTCGTTGGACCCAAAAGGAACTTTTGGCCAGCTTGGGCCGACCCCCCCAAGCTGGCCAAAAGTTCCTTTTGGGTCCAACGAGGGTCCCGGAGCGAACCCACGGGGAATCACGTGTCATCCGCGTCACTCCGACGTGACGCCGACGTCACGTGCTCCTCGCAAAGGAGTTCAGAAATGGCGTCCTGACTCCCCGCTCGACCACCAGGGAGTTTTGGTAAGTCTTGGGGGGGGGATTAAGGAGGGTGAGGGGTTTAAATTTTTATTTAGGATCAACAATCGCGATTTCCAACGTATTCAACATAGCTATGTTGAATACGTTGGAAATCCGATCGTTTTCGCCTCATCACTTTTTTAAGTTAAAAAACAAAAATAAGTTGCGTTTTACCTATAAGTTCAAAACGAATGCACACCCCTAATGCATATATTGAATGACCAAATGATTATAAGAAGTCAGCACGGCGATAGGGTTTGATGCACATATCTTGTGAGTGCCCACCCAGTGTTTTGTTCTCTTTCTGGATAATTAGTGAGATATTTTCTGTAATTGTTGGGTTCTTATCTATTTGGTATTTTTTCAGTTTGTTTTGAAGTCATGAAAGGGAGTCTAACTCCCAAAAGCTGGTGAAGAAATGAATTCAGTCAGTCCAATAAAATAGTATCTCCTTATATTTTTTTGTTGACCTTTTATCTCCACGCATGATCTGAGGTGCAATGCAAGCAATGTCTCAGTCTAAACTGTTATATTTTGAGTCAGACCTCAGCCAGTTTATCCATTTCTTACTTTTTACTTTTCCATTTATTTTATTTGTTGGTTGAAACTTGAGACCCTCTACTTGCCCATTTCAGGTATCCTTAGTAAGAGGGGAGACCAGATCAGCTCTGATTACCGAAAACCCTACAGGACGGGCTCCTGGCAGAGATACAGTAGCTTATTGATAATTCAGCATGGACTACAGTATGTGACATTTCACACGGCATTTCTACTGTTTGTACAGCTGACTCTGCAAGAGCTGCTGGAAAGCTGGAGAGACCATGTGTCATGTTGCATTGTGTTTCTGCAGAGCAAGGAAAGGAACTGGCTCCGCACAGAGTTTTCCTACTAGCCTTGAATGTCTTCATAAACACAAAACTGACACAACTTGAGACCACTTTCCGGTGTGTAATTTAGACAGAGCATTGACAACTTTTAGAACAGTGCGGAGAAGTATCCTGACCAATGATATCACAAAAAAAAAAAATTCTGTATATTTTCAAATAGAGTTTGTAGATGGCTTTACCAAGTGAAAATATGCTTGCACCTCTGCAATAATGTGTGAACGGATTCAAATGAGCATATTTAAAATTGTATTGAAGGAGACCTCATGGGGCAAATTTTGGTGCATGCCTTGGTGCAAAGCATATTAATGCTTTTCTACCTGCAGACCTTTTAGGAAATTTTCAGATCTGTGTAGTTTTTATTTGAGAAATCACTGATGTGAGTATGCAGGCACAGAGGACCCCGTGAACTTTGCATCTCCTATTTTCTGTGTGTGTCGGGGTGGGGGGGGGGGGAGGGTCAGGAGGAATATGCATGAGGATTTGAAAATTCAATGTCATATACATACTTTACTTTCTCAATCTAAACACCCCTTCCCCAAGAAATGCCCTTTTTAACGCAGGTGAAATTATACCCTTTGTGAAACTTGCACATACTTTTTAGTGTTTCTGAAGAGGGTAGTTTTCAGACAGGCCTATTTACTAAGGAAAATGACTCTGAAAATTGTCCTCTACATGTACAGAACATAAGTGCCATAACAGGTCAGAGCAAGGTCCATCAAGCCTAGTATCCTATCTCCACAGTTGTTACACTCCCATGTGGCCATCCCGCACATGGGCCTGCTCACCTTCATGGTTCCACAGCGGGTCCCGGGATGACCTCCCTTGCGGTAGTTGCCAGTCCTGCCAGGCCCCGGTGTCCCGCGGTGGCGGTCGCCGGACCTTCCACTGTGCACCAGGCCTTACGCCGAGGCTCGACATCCTCTGCCATGTTAGCCATGCCCCTACGCGCGCGTGTGCAGACCGCCCGGACTCATGTAGGGCCAAGGGCAGGTCTTAGCTCCTCGGTGCGCCCTGATTGATCCCTCGATATAAAGAAGTTCCTGTCTATGCTTCCTTGCCTTGGCAGTCGGGTCGGTTTGTTCTAAGATTGCCTCTGCGTTTGTTCCTGCTCTTGCCTTACTAGTTTCGTTCCAGGATCCTGTTCCATTTCTGTTCCCGACTTGTTCCTGCATCCTAGTTCCTGCATCCTGTTTGTTCCTATGTTTGTCTGTCTACCCAGGTATTACCCTCGGACTGTCTTACTGGTACTGACCTCAGCTTGTTCCTGACCTGTCTGCCTGCCTGCTGCCTGCCTCAAAGACCTCAGCTTGCTCCTGACCTGCCTGCCTGTTGCCTGCCTCTAGCCCTCAGCCTGCCTTTGACCTCGTCTGACCTCCAGTACCTGACCCCTGATTTACTGACCATTCCTTGGACTGACCTCTGGATCTTGACCTTTGCCTGCCTGACCTTGTCTCCAGATTCTGGCTCTGTTCCTCGCCTTGTCATTACCAATTCTGTTCTGGTTCTCCTTGTTCCAACCAGCCTCCAACTTCGAACCCGATCACGCTCCCCCTGTGTCCATGGGCATGCCGGACTTCCATTCTCTCAGGAGACTCTGCAAGGCCCACCTAAGTCCAAGCGGCCTGGGTCCCTATGGGCTCCTCCCGGGGGGACCTTGGGCTTCCAGTGGTGAAGCTCTTCACAGACTCTGTCTCCTCCAGTGCTCCACCCCCTGGGGGCAGTTACCTCCTGTTCCCTTTCAGGAGGCGTTCCTTTACTGTCCCAATCCCCGAGCGCAACAGGTTGCCAAGGCCGTGGACTTGGCGGAGTCTCCCGCCTCCAGGGCCCTACCAGGACTGGCTGCCACAGTGAAACAACATCATCAAGCTTTAGAGATGCTGGCCTCTTCGGTAGAAGAACTGCGCTCTCAATTACAAGATACAGCAAAGGCCAACCCGTCGGGACTCTCAGCCACTATGCTTCCCAAAGCAACTTGGCACTTCCTGCACCCCCCAGGTATAATGGAGATCCACGCTCCTGTCGTGGCTTCCTTAATCAGTGCTTTATGCAGTTTGCACTACAACCCTCATTGTTTTTTGAAGGAGATCACTAAAGTCACCTTCATTCTGTCCCGTTTGGAAGGAAAGGCTCTGGCATGGGCATCTCCCTTATGGGAACATTCTGACCCCATCCTCTCTAAGTTATCTGACTTCATTGCTCTCTTCAAGCAGACCTTCGGAGACCCAGGTTGCACGGCTATATCTAGTCATGACTTACTCCACCTCCGACAAGGGTCAAGGACCCTCTCCGAATACACAGTGGAGTTTCGGACCTTGGCCACAGAATTTGGGTGGCAAGAAGATTGACTGATCTGAAAGATGAGCTCTCTGTCCGTGAGACTCCCACGTCTCTAGAACACTTGATCTCCCTGGCCGGGAGGATTGATCATCGCCTCCGGCAAAGACGCCTAGAAGTAAAGGCTCCACGCCCTCCTTCAGTACACCCCACAAGTGCACCCTGCACTCCAGTGAAGAGTCCTACACCACCACCTTCCTCCATGGTAGAACCTATGGAGGTGAATCGTAGGTGATTGTGTCCGACCGAAAATCTCCGTCAATGAAAGGAGAGGCTCTGTCTTTACTGTGGCACTTCTGGATATCATCTGCAGTTTTACCCCATCCGCTGGGAAACTGCAACGCCTGAGCCCGGCAGGGGTCCCAAGCTTGGGCGCAACTGTTTCTGGCCCTCAACTCTTGCTTCCTGTATCCCTGGGCATGAAGGCCCATACCTTTGCGACCATTGCTCTCATCGATGCCAGAGCGAGTGGTAGCTTCATTACGGACGACATCATCAAACTCTTGAAAATACCTTTCCAACCCCTAGAGGTGAGTCTTTGTATTACCTCCATCCAGGGGGAACATCTTCCAGGTCTCATTACTCACCAGACAGTGGCTATCCGACTCACTGTAGGTACCCTCCATGAGGGAGAGACATCTTTCTACGTCCTAAAACCCTGAACTCATCTGGTAATCCTGGGGCTACCCTGACTCCAGGTCCATGAACCCCAGTTCAATTGGCAGTCCCTGCAGTTGGTACAGTGGGGCCCAAAATGCCAAAAAACTTGTCTGCACCCGGTATCCCCGTGATACCCGTCTTGAAATCAGTTACCCTTCCAGGTTTACCTCCGCAGTATTCTGACTTCAGCGATGTGTTCTCTAAGCAGAAAGCGGATACCCTGCCTCCATTATACAAGTTCAACTGTCCTATTGAACTTTTTCTGGGCACTACACCTCCCAAAGGCAGAACCTATCCGTTGTCCCAGCCTGAGACTCAGGTTATGTCGGAGTATATTAAAGAGAATCTAGAGAAAGGCTTTATTCGTCCATCTGATTCCCCCGCAGGAGCGGGGTTCTTCTTCATGAAGAAAGAAGACAGTGGACTACATCCCTGTATTGATTACAGAGGTCTCAATGCGATAACTCATAAGGATTGATACTCACTACCCCTCATTAGCGAACTGTTCAATCGCCTCAAAGGGGCACAAATCTTTTCCAAGCTGGACCTGAGAGTTGCGTACAATTTGGTATGCATCCAACCTGATGACATTTGGAAGACGGTGTTTAATACCAGAGACGGCCACTACGAATAAGTGGTAATGCATTTTGGGTTATGTAATGCTCCAGCCTTCTTTCAACGTCTCATGAATGAAATATTTCGAGATCTCCTGTATAATTTCGAAGTCGTATACCTCGACGACATTCTGATCTTCTCTAAGGACATAGAATCCCACCGTAAATACATCTGCATCGTCCTCCAACGTCTGAGAGAGAATCATTTGTATACAAAACTGGAAAAATGTCTGTTTGAGCGGAATCACTTGCCCTTTCTGGGATACATCATCTCTGATCATGGATTTTCAGTGGACCCGGAAAAACTTCAGGGAATCCGCGACTGGCCTCAGCCAGTAGGCCTTCGAGCGTTACAATGCTTTCTAGGCTTCACCAATTATTACCGAAGCTTCATTGCGAATTACTCCTCCATTGTTGCCCCACCCATTGCTATGACTAGAAAAGGAGCCAACACCCAAGTTTGGATGCCTAAAGCAATTGCTGCCTTCCAGAGGATTAAAGAAGCCTTCAGCTCTGGTCCCTGTCTCTTTCATCCAGATCTCAAACATCCATTGGTTGTGGAGCAATCGGCGCTGGAGTCATTCTGAGTCAACACTCTCCCATGGGCAAGCTAATACCCTGCTCGTTTTACTCTCATGTTTCCCCCCACGGAACAACGTTACACCGTCTGATATCAACTCCAGCTACCTCGTTCATTGGGTATCCACAACAAGTTTCACATGTCCCTGTTGAAGCCGTTGGTCCTCTCCTGGCCCTCACGCAAAGACCCTCCTGTTCCGCATATCTCTGCAGAACCTGACAATTTTCTCTAGAAAAGAGAGGTCCTCGACGTCCGGCGACGCCGAGGCATGTGGGAATATCTCTTAGCCTGGGAGGGCTATGGGGCCGAGGAGAATTCGTGGGAACCCTCCCAAAATATCCTTGATAATGATCTCCTGATGACCTTCCATAGAATGTAGCCTGAGAAACCAAAGCTGCGTAGAGGGAGGCCTAGAAGGGGGGGGGGGGGTACTGTTAGGCACCCCACCCACGGCCATCCTGTGCATGGGCCTGCTCACTTTCATGGTTCCACAGCGGGTCCCGGGACGACCTCCCTTGTGGTAGTTTCCAGCCCTGCCAGGCCCCGGTGTCCCGCAGCGGTGGTCACCGAGCCCTCCACTGCGCGCCAGGCCTCATGCCGAGGTTCGGCATCCTCTGCCATGTTAGCCACGTCCCTACGCGTGTGCACACAGACCGCCTGGACTCATGTAGGGCCAAGGGTGGGTCTTAGCTCCGTGGCACACCCTGATTGATCCCTCAATATAAGAAAGTTCCTGTCTATGCTTCCTTACCTTGGCAATCGGGTCAGTTTGTTCTAAGATTGCCTCTGCGTTTGTTCCTGCTCTTGCCTTCCTAGTCTCGTTCCAGGATCCTTCTTTTCCAGTTCTGATCCTGACTTGTTCCTGCATCCTAGTTCCTGCGTTCTGCTTGTTCCTGTGTTCGTCTGTCTGTCTACCCAGGTAGTACCCTCGGACTGTCTTACTGGTACTGACCTCAGCTTGTTCCTGACCTGCCTGCCTGCTTGCCGCCTGCCTCAAAGACCTCAGCTTGCTCCTGACCTGCCTGCCTGCCTGCTGCCTGCCTTTAGACCTCAGCCTGCCTTTGACCTCGTCTGACCTCCGGTACCTGACCCCTGCTTTACTGACCATTCCTCGGACTGATCTCTGGATCTTGACCTTTGCCTGCCTGACGACCTTGTCTCCAGATTCTGGCTCTGTTCCTTGCCTTGTCATCACCAACTCTCTTCTGGTTCTCCTTGTTCCAACCAGCCTCCAGCTTCGAACCCAATCGCGCTCCCCCTGTGTCCATGGGCACACCGGACTTCCATTCTCTCAGGAGACCCTGTGAGGCCCACCTAAGTCCAAGTTGCCCGGGTCCCTGTGGGCTCCTCCCGGGGGGGACCTCTGGCTTCCAGTGGTGAAGCTCTTCACAGCCTCTGTCTCCTCCAGTGCTCTGCCCCCTGGGGGCACTTACCTCCTGTTCCCTTTCAGGAGGCGTTCCTTCACTGTCCCAGGACAAGGGTCCACCCCCGAGCGCAACAACAGTGGCCCAGCGCTAAAAGTAGGTTCTCTTTGCTCAATCCCAGGTAAAAAATCTAGGATTTAGTGATCTGCATTCATTTCCAACAAATGCCAAAGATGCAACAAATGAGGCCATTTTCAGTTTGTTTCACATGGAATGTACTGAAAATAGCCTGCTGCAAAAATAACTGAAAATTTGTGTGTATTTTTGTATTTATAGCATCTAAAAATAAAATAAAATCATATCTCTGGTAGCTTTGGCAGGGCCTCCTAGCCAAAAATATTTGCTGGTGCAGGAGCCTGCTTACAGCCAGTCTGGTGCCGAAGCCTACCCAGAACTGCCAACTATAAGCCAGCCCAGTGCCAAGACCTGCCTGGAGCTGGCCTGCCTTGGGTCTTTCTGGGGTTTACTCTCTTTATCTCCTCCCCTTTAAAATTACCAACCCAGCCCCAACTTACCCCCTTCCCAAGATCCTTCAGAAAGGGCAGGAGCGATTCCCAGCTGCTGCCGTCTGGATCTATGATGCTTTAAATATGGTGCCGTCTCCCTGGAGGACAAGCCAAAGTGACATCACTTTGGCAACTTCCACTGGTGCTCCTACCTAGCTGTCATGCAGCTAGGTAGGAGCAATTGAAGATTGTTCCTGCCCTTTATGGAGGACACAGGAAAGGGGTAAGTGGGGGCAGGAGTGGGAAGTCCCTGGCCCTGGACATTTTAAAGGGGAGGAGGGAGGAAGAAAGAATGAGCCACAGCTCCAGCAGGCCCAGCATCGGGTAGGCCTCTAAATTGTTGCCCCTGCTCTGGTTAGGCCCCAGTGGCGGGCTAGATTGTGTAGGCTCTGGTGTCAGGAGGGCACTTTTTTATCCAGACTTTCTAGTGTGAGTGATGTATTCCTATTTATTTTAATACAGGTATCTACTCTGATTTGTCCTCCCACTCTCCCCCACATTTCTTATTTTCTGGTTGCCTATGCTTGTAGAAGAAATAACCTGACCACTCTTCTGGATGCAGTGAGTTGAGATAATCACCAAGATATGATAACTATGATTGGAAAGAATATCTCTGAAATTAATCTTTTTAATGCTTCTGGGACACTTAAGCAGATTCACAGGGGTTAAGATGCATAATTTGTTCTGGTCCAAGAATCTCATTGTCTGAGACAATGGTTGCTTTGGTTGGACATTTTTTATCCTTCTTTCTCGAATAACTATGAGGAATAAACTTTGTTGTCCTTGGAACTGTCCCTAAATAAGCAGCTGAACTTAAAAATATTTTTCTTTTTTGGGGGGGATCTGATCATATTTTAGCAACTGAAAAAAAAAGTAGTCATTGTGCTGAAGAATAATAACCTGGTGCTGATCACTGTATTGCTAACTAAAAACAGGAAGCTGGACTGGGTGTCTGTCCTCTCTCCTTGGACATTAAAGGAGTGATCTGAGGATGTAGCTGCCATAGGCTGTGCAGTTAGGTTCGTGATATTGTTCATGTTATGGAAGACTGCCCATCCCAGATAAGTTTTATATCCTGAAAGTCTGCTTCCTGCTAGGTCGTGAACTTTATCATTTTTAGTTGTCATAGATCCTGAGCCTCACCCAGCAGGTACATGGTTCATTGCTCTATGAATGACCATTTTTTGGCAGGGGCTAGCCTAGAAATTATAAAACAGTTTAGAAAACAGAAAGCTTGGAGATACTTTCTGGCTTGCAGGTGTGCAACATTGCTGGGTTTTAAGTCAAAGGTAAATACATAGGTCTGACATGACCTGGCATTTATTCAAATTTGAAAGATTTTTTTTTAAGTGTAGCAGGGCATCATGAAAATACTTCTCAGGTAATTTAATTTTGAAGGCTTCCCTGCAGATACCTTAGAAAACTCTTTTAATGATGCAGCATAATATGGCTTATTGTATCTTTTATTATCATTACTTTGTTGTGTAATAAAAACAACAAAAAAAAGAAGATGAAACCTTTTTTTGGTCTACCTTAAAACATTTCTTGCCTAGCTTCTTGACTAACTTCCTTGGGTCAAAATGGAATGAACAAAATAGGACATTACCAGGAAACATAAGTAAATCATAAAAGGCATTCCAACTGGAAGCTGGACTGGGTGTCTGTCCTGAACATTTTGATCTCTCTCTTTGGACATTAAAGGAGTGATGTGAGGATGTAGCTGCCATGGGCTGTGCAGTTAGGTACGTGATATTGTTCGTGCTGTGGAAGACTGCCCAGTCTAGGAATCTGCTTCACTCTTGGGCAAGTGATCAGAGAGCTTTAGAATTTATGAAAACTTTTCTGCATTTTCACTCATCAGCTAATTAATTCCAAAGCATTGCAGCAATTAAACTGACAGTGTAGATTTATCTTGCTCAATGTCTTTGCTTTAATCACTGTTCAACTTTTTCATATTAAATCTACATAAAGGCAAAGATGCATGCATATGTTTTTTTTCCCTGATCTCTAGCTTCTTTATTTTGTTTGAATTCATTTTGTATAACATCATGTACTCATCAACAATTGAAAAACAGCTACGGTTATTTACTCTATCGAACAATAGTAGGTCTAGAGGACATTCCAGGAAATTAACTAGTAACAGATTTAAATCACATTTTTAAAAAGCATTTTTTAAGTCAATGAACAATTAAGCTATGGAATTTGTTGCCGGAAAATGTGGTCAAGGCTAGAAATATAACTGAGCTTAAAAAAGGTTTGGACAAGTTTCTGGAGGACAGATCCATCAATAATTATTTGCCCGAAAGACCTGGGTGTCTCCTCATTATTATTTTCAGAATAAGCAATAAGGAATGAACTTTCCTAACAGGATTTGCTGGATTCTTCCAAGTAATCCAGACTAACCATTGTCAGACACAGGATGCTGGGCTCAATGGGTCATCAGTGTGTCTCAGCATGACACCCTTTATATTCTTATGAGTCCTAATCATGTTAACAACATAAGAAATGTCATATTGGATCAGGTCAATGGTCTATCAAGCTGGGCATCCTGTCTCTGACTTTGGCTAATCTGGGTCACCTGGAAGAATTCAGCAGATTCTATTAGGAAAGTCCATTCCTTATTGCTCATGTCGAGCTCCCATCACTAAGAAGTGGAGTTCTGCTAGTGTACCGATTAATAGTTACTATTGTTAGGGAACTGGAACTTTAGGGAAAGATCTGCAATGACATTCATCATAATTGGTAGTTTAAGAAAAGTTCTAACAGTGATGTTATCATTATATTCATAAACTCTGGGTCCAATTTTCATAGGGGTTAGGGTCCTAACTTTTGGAGTTAGGATCCTAAATTAGCCCTTTTGAAAACTTATTAAGTCTGAATGCATACATTTAAGATTCTAGTTTCACTAGGCTCCTACATTCAGAGCCAAAAAGTTGGTGACTACAGGCATAGAGTTAGGTCAGGGGGTAGGTGCCTGGTTCCAAAAGTCAATGCTAAGCACCTCTAAAGTTTAGGGGGCCAATTTTCCTAAAGGTCCTTATTCAATCATTGACCAGAATGCAATGTTAGCCAGATAAACATACCAGGCTAATTTTGGCATGATATTCAATGGTGTAGCTATACTATTGAATATAAATGGCTGTCTTACAAATAGCCAGATAAGTTTATATGGCTTCCTTTAGGACAGTTTTATAGCATGGCCAGATTTAGGCAGATAACATATCTAGCTATCTCTGAATATTAGAGTTAGCCAGATAACTTATCTTACTAGCCTACTGTAATTCCTCCTAAAAACACCACCAAAACACCCCTACATTATCCACTGGATAATGAGATAGCCAGCTATGGTTCAGCTGGATAAGTTCCTAAAATATTAAAAAGTTGGCAGTTAGCTGGATAACTTCTGAGTTATCTGATTATATGCGTTTGAATATAGACCTCCTAACTGTAGGAGTTAAGAAGCTAAATTGGTCATTTTGAAAATGTACTAGGCCTGACCCAAGCCCCTAAATTTGGGTTCCCAGTTTCATTAGACTCTTAAATTTAGGATTGTAAAAAGTAAGTGTCTACAGGGGCAGAGTTGGGATGGGAAAACAAATATAGGAGCCTAGCACTGATTTTCAGATATAGGCACCTTATTTAGGTCCCTAAGTCTAGGAAAATGAATAGCAGTTCTAAATTTAGGGTTCTAACTTTTCAACACCTAAATTTATGTGAATTTTCAGCTGAAAACTTAGGCTTCTAAATTTGACTGAAAGTAGGCTACTAACTTAGGCCTAGATTCATCAAAATGTGATAACTTTCACATGAATAATGCCCATGATAAGGAAAAGGGGCATGGCTATGATAATTTATTAGTTACCACACTTTATTAGTGCTTCACATAGATACTTTATCACACCCCGTGATCTTTGTGAAGTACCCAGACATGCATTTCTCACTTTTGGGAGAGAGAGAAAGAGAATCTTTATAAGGCTGTCATAGTAATCAACTCTTTATACCACTATAGGAGGGCCTTGATGTGAGGTTTTGGTGGTAGTCAAGGGTTTTGGAGCCAGTTTTACATGCACAGTGAGATGTATGAGCAGCACAGTACATATCAGTGAAGATTTGACATGATTTGGAGTGAGGCAAGTCACACAAAGATGAGATTTCAACAATGTTCTCTCGCCCTAGCTTGATAGTACCCTGAAAGAGGATCCATCAGGTTGAAGACTGCATATTGGGTCTCAGTGTTAGACCCAGATGTAAGAATAGCCAACATAGACAATTGCCTAAGGCACCACATTTTGAAGGAGTCAAATACCTGGCCCAAAGAGGAACCCTTGTTCCTGTTTGCTCTAGGGCTATGCATTTATGACTGTGGCCTCCTCTTCTCCCCTTGCTTTTCAGTTTTTGGAGACTTCCCTCTGACTCTGGTGGGGAGTGTGAGCAGAGCTCACCAATGTCACAGGAGTGAGATCTCAAATAGGGGCAGGCCCAAACAGATGATGTCATCAAAGACCTTCTGGTATCGGGACACATGGAAAAGCTGAGTTGCAGAAGGTCTTCCACTCTCTTCATGATCCTCCTTGAATTAATATCTGCCTTAAATGATCTACAGGAAATAAATACTTGGAGGATCCATATGTGACCAATCTTTTAAGGACAAACTACTGCGGCTCTGCTGTTCCATGTGTTCTGATGCCTGAGGGTGTTTGCAGATGTTATCTGCCTGGGCCTGCCCCTATATAAGACCTCACTACTACAGTATTGGTGGGCAGCATGAGGGGATCGGAAGATTTACTACAGCTATCATTAAAATCATCCATTGTACCTGAAGACAGGAGAGTGGCTAATGTAACCTCAATATTTAAAAAGGGCTCCAGGGGTATTCTGGGAAACTACAGACCAGTTAGCCTGACTTCAGTGCCAGGAGAAATAGTGGAAAGTGTTCTAAAGATCAACATCACAGAACATTTAGAAAGAAATGGTTTAATGAAACAGTCAGCATGACTTTACCCAAGGCAAGTCTTGCCTCACAAATCTGCTTCACTTTTTTGAAGGGGTTAATAAACATGTAGATATAGGTGAACCAGTAGATATAGTGTATTTGGATTTTCAGAAGGCATTTGACAAAGTTCCCATGAGAGGTTTCTAAGAAAAGTAAAAAGTCATGGGATAGGTGGCGATGTTCTTTTGTGGATTACAAACTGGTTAAAAGACAGGAAACAGAGAGTAGGATTAAATGGACAATTTTCTCAGTGGAAAAGGGTATACAGAGAGGTGCCTCAAGGATCTGTACTAGGACCCATGCTTTTCAATATATTTATAAATGATCTGGAAAGGAATATGACGAGTGAGGTAATCAAATTTGCAGATGATACAAAATTATTCAGAGTACTAAAATCACAAGCGGATTGTGATAAATTGCAGGAGGGCCATGTGAGGCTGGAAAATTGGGCATCTAAATGGCAGATGAAATTTAATGTGGATAAGTGCAAGGTGATGCATATAGGGAAATATAAACCACGCTGTAGTTACATGATTTTAGGTTCCATATTAGGAGCTACCGCCCAAGAAAGAGATCTAGGCGTCATAGTGGATAATACTTTGAAATCATCGGCTCAGTGTGCTGTGACAGTGAAAAAAGCAAATAGAATGTTAGAAATTATTAGGAAAGGAATGGTGAATAAAATGGAGGATATCATGCCTCTGTAGTGCTCCATGGTAAGACCACACTTTGAATAGTGTGTACAATTCTGGTCGCCACATCTCAAAAAAGATATAATTGCGATGGAGAAGGTACAGAGAAGGGCTACCAAAATGATAAAGAGAATGGAACAGCTCCCCTATGAGGAAAGACTAAAGAGGTTAGGACTTTTCAGCTTGGAGAAGAGACGGCTGAGGGGGGATATGATAGAGGTGTTTAAAATCATGAGAGGTCTAGAACGGGTAGATGTGAATCTTTTTTTTACTCTTTCGGTTAATAGAAAGACTAGGGGGCACTCCATGGAGTTAGCATGTGGCACATTTAAAACTAATCGGAGAAAGTTCTTTTTCACTCAACGCACAATTAAACTCTGGAATTTGTTGCCAGAGGATGTGGTTAGTGCAGTTAGTATAGCTGTGTTTAAAAAAGGATTGGATAAGTTCTTGGATGAGAAGTCCATTACCTGCTATTAATTAAGTTGACTTAGATAATAACCACCGCTATTACTAGCAACGGTAACATGGAATAGACTTAGTTTTTGGGTACTTGCCAGGTTCTTATGGCCTGGATTGGCCACTGTTGGAAACAGGATGCTGGGCTTGATGGACCCTTGGTCTGACCCAGTATGGCATGTTCTTATATTCTTATGTTCTTTTTCACTCAACACACAATTAAACTCTGGAACTTGTTGCCAGGGGATGTGACTAGTGCAGTTAGTGTAGCTGGGTTTAAAAAAGGTTTGGATAAATTCTTGGAGAAGTCCATTACCTGCTATTAATCAAGTTGACATAGAAAATAGGCACTGCTATTACTACATCAGTAGCATGGGATATACTTAATTTATGGGTACTTGCCAGGTACTTGTAACCTGGATTGGCCACTGTTGGAAACAGGATCCTGGGCTTGATGGACCCTTGGTCTGACCCAGTATGGCAATTTCTTATGTTCTTAGCTGTTCTGTGTGGCTTAATGTCATACAATGTTGGTGATGTCATCTGCTTGGGCCTGCTCCTATTTAAGACCTTGTTCCTGTGGTATTGGTGGAGAATGTGAGGAGAGCGGAAGACCTACTGCAGCTCATTTGTTCCGTGTGTCCTAACACTGGAGGGACTTTGGTGATGTCATCTACTTGGGCCCCTATTTAACATCTTGATTCTGTGGGCCAGCACTCCGAGGCCGCACACCTCTCTGTGCAATTTTGTACAGACTCTCTTCATTTTTCTATGACCTCATCTACTACATAGGTAAGAAGAGGAAAGGCAATGTTCGAGCTCTCCCAACCGTGCCTTCTGTACCTACCTCTTCATCTGTCTCTTTCAACTCTGCAAGTCCATTCAAATTACACTGACCTTGGATGGTTTCAGAGTTGACAATGAGGTAGTACAAGTTTCTACTTCTAGTCTCCCTAGTGATGGAGATTTGCAAACCCCTGGAGCAAATCCATCCTCTTCTCCCAGTCACTAGTATATTGGAGCCAATCTTGCAATTTAAGCCAGCTGTGGTTACTTTTTAGATGGTGTGGGCTGCGATTGTGGATCTTCAAAAATCTGTTTCCACCCATATAGACAGTTTTGAGTACTCTGGATGGACTAAGTAAACAAGTGGGTAAATATGAACATTTAATTTAAGATTATGGGGGAAAATTGACTGATTTAGGGAATGTCTAGTCTTCAAGAATCTCATATTAGCTTAACTAAAAAGAATCATTTTCTACAATTAAAGATGGAAAATATTGAAGATTAATCAAAACTAGTAAATTTAAGATTTTTACATTTTCTCCAATGCCTTCTAATTCCTCCTTTAGAAATGCTAAGAAAATTCTATCTTGAATTATTAAAGGTGTCCAAGGAGATGATTCCAGCAATATCTTATGCTTATTATTTGCCCATAAAAAAGGTGATTTACCTGGGGGTTATAAGGGAAAGATTGAATTGGTTTCTGATAGTTTAAATCTTACAGATTTTCTGAAAAGCTTACAAACAGTAGTAAAGGATAAAGCTACTTTGGTGGCTTCTTATGTCCAAAAATCTAATACGTTATGGACTTTGAGGTCCTTTTTTCAGTTTCAAAATGTTTTTCTTGGGATAAAAAATGGCCTTATTTCAAGGGAAACTCAACTTAAACGTAAAATATTTATTTTAAAAAAGCCTAGAATTATGGCTTTTAGTGCTTCTTTTCTTTAAGACGACAAATTTAGTTGTTGATATTTTGCATTAATCTTTATGTCTATGTAACCCATAGCGATGGAACTCGACTGTGCAACGGTATACAAAAATTGTATAAATAAATAAAAATAAATAAATAGTTTATGCCTCCAGGCCTGCGGGAATTACCGCTCATTCCCACATACCCCCATTAATCCAGGGCAAGCTCAAAGTGACTGGGAATTAAATTTTCAGATATGTAGATCAGGGGATTTTTCCATCCTTATTAGTTTTAATTACTGGGTGTTTGTGTTTGTTATTTTGAAATATTTAATTGCTGTTTATAAAATTTTTAAAACTTTTTATGTGTGTTCTTAATTACTGAATGTTGTTCTGTTCATCAGCTCTTTGGCAATATTCCTTTTATTAGTATGGTTTGTTATGATTGGTTTACTGAATATTTCTTCGTTTATGGTGATGATTCTGTTTTTCCATTGCTGTACCTCATAAAGAGTCTAGCTTATTGCAGCTTCCAGTTTGGTTTCTGTCTACACATTTCTATTTATACTTTATTCTGCATTTGGTGAGGGTTTGTTTGTATTTGCATGTGTAACCGAGGTGGGGTATTCTGCTAGCATGTAGTTTATACAGCTTGGTTTGTTCTGCTTTCCTAATAGGTTTCTTAGAGTCTGATGTAATATTTTCAATGCTACATTTTAATAGATAAGGTTGTTCCTGTTTGAATGCTTGCAGTTAGTAATATTTTGATATAAGAAGTTTACTATATTGTCATTCAGTTTACTCAAGGCTGTCCAAAGGCCAAACCCTCACCTAATAAGTGTAATACCATATGGATTCCCATTGTCTTTTTTTTTTAGCAGGGTTTTCTGGGTGGCATCACAGCAGTATATATTTTTTTGTACAACAAAATGGTAATGGCTGCAGGCCCTAGCCAATACCATTTTTTACATACTGGCAGGTGGGGCAAGAGCACCTGGGGATCACTCCTGCACAATTTAGGAATTTTGAACCTGTGGATGTGTTCAGATTGTGTGCCAAATTTGAAAGTTTGCATCGCTGGAGGGCGCAGGCTTTTTTTAGATGGGGAAAGGGGGACTGGGACAGAATATGAGACAGAAGGAGGAGAGGCAACCCAGTAACTGTTCACACAGTATAGCTAAAAGCTAGGACTGGCTGTTGTGGACTGTACCCTTGGACCAAGGTGGTGTTGGCACAACCTGCAGGGTGGAGATCTGCAGGTCCCCACCATCGACTGGCGGAGTTGGATGAGTCAGAGGCCCAACTGGAGCTTTGCTTGAGTGGGGCCCTCTGCCAAGGGATAGAAGATCGGTGGAAGAGGTTGAGGCGAGCAGGAGCAGTCAAAGACAGGCAGGTGGCATTCACGGAGATCCAGTAATAGGCAGTGGTCAGTGGTGGGCAGCAAGCAAAAGTGTCCAATAACAGGAGGTGGTCAATAGCAGGCGGCAATCAAGGGGAGTCCAGAAGGCAGGCCAAGGTCAAAACTGGGAATCCGTCCATGGGAAAGTGGGATGGATAGGCAGGCCAGGAAGTCGAGGAGGGCAGATGAGATGAAGAGGAACACCGGGGAACTGAAGAGCTGACTGCAAGACCTGAGGATAAACTGAAGATGAAATAAGAACCACTGAGACTGGAGACAAGGCGAAGATCAGGAACTGAAGACCAAATGAAGACCAGAAACTGAAGACAGGAACACTGAAGGAAGACTGAGGCAACTCACACTACAAGACTGTAGGAGACTGTTGCTGAGATGAGGAGGAGATGCTGCAATGGCTTTTTATAGGTCTTCCCTTCTGATGTTTTCATAAGGCGCCACTGGCCTTTTCTTACTGTGGGCTCTTTAAATGAGAAGTCACTTTTTGTTTCCTTTTTTCGTTTCTGTTCTTTGGGATGTGTTAATGTTTTATCCATGATCGTTTCTTCTTTGTTTTTCTGATTTTTCACCAATTATTATCATGTCAGTACTTCCGCAATAGTTGATAAGCACAGTGTTCAAATCAAGACACCTAATTATTTTTGATTAGCCTTTTCTCCCCCTTTTTCTCACATGACATGATCCTCTATTTCAATAATTTTGTTCAATAATGTGTTCCCAATAAAAATCTTTTCCAGTATGAGGCACCATTGTTATGACCCTCGACAGCGGCAAGCCGCGACCGGGACCAGCTACTCACCGGCGCGGCAGACCGCTCCGCTCGAGGTGACTGCCTCGTCGGGTTTGCTCTGCAGCAGCTCCTGTTTCTCTCAACATGGCCGCAGCGTCGGCCGTCCTCCTTGCTTGCGACTGACTCCGCCCCCGCTGAACTTCCTAAGGCCGCGCGCGCGGCAAATGCCGATCCTTAAAGGGGCCACGACAGGAAGTGGCTGGACACCTTCCTGTGAACTGCTACTGGGGTTGTACTATTTAAAGGCTGGGTTGGCATCTCAAACCTCGCCTTGACTTCATCTGGGCTCCTGTTGGTGTAGTTCCTGAGTTTGTTTCTGTTCCTGTGCTTGACTCCCGAACTGGTTGCTGAGTTCTGGTATTGACTTCTGGACTGGCTGCGGGAATACTCTCTGGCTTTGATTACTGGACTGGCTGCGGAATACTCTCTGGCTTTTGACCCCTGGACCAGCTGTGGAATACTCTCTGGCTTTTGACCCCTGGACCGGCTGCGGAGTACCCTCTGGCTTTTGACCACTGGACCGGCTGTGGAATACCCCCTGAACCTTATGACCTGCTGGAGGTGCCAGCCATCTGAACCTTACGACCTGCTGGAGGCGCCAGCCATCTGTACCATACGACCTGCTGGAGGCGCCAGCCATCCGTACCATACGACCTGCTGGAGGCACCAGTTATCTGGATTACACGACCTGCAGGAGGCGCCTGCATCCAGATTTCCTTCACCAAATGACATAAGACTTACGGAGGGTGCCACGCCTTCCGACGGTGAAACCTTGGTTTACCTCGGATCAAGGGTCCACCTCCCGGTTCATAACAACCATCAAGTGCATGGAGTTATCAAGCGTTTATGAGCAACTTGTTCGTTGATAAGGTGTGTTTTTTATGGGGTTTTTTATATACTTTTTTATATATTTTTCATTTCCACATTCACTTTTTTAATTATAATTTTGTTTGCATTTACATTTTGCCTGTTACTTGTTTCATTTATCATATCATTTATCATATCATATCAAAACCAAACTCCAAGTAGCCCACTCCCACATCCACACCCCAAATGACAAAAAAAGGATAATCTTTACCAAACTTTGCTTCAGCGAAACCCTAGAAAAAACCCTACCAGATGCCCTAAAACACCTTGATACCTCAAACACCATCAATGCAGTCAACTCCTGGACCACAATCAACATGGAGACAGCGAAAAAGATCTGCCCAACCATCCAAAAGGAAATCGGAACCACCACAAAACACAAATCACCATGGTACAATCAGGAACTAAAAAACACTAAACGCAGACTTAGACAAGCAGAAAAAGCCTGGCGAAGCAACCCCACAAACCAACTACGAGACAGATATAGAACTCTACTACACACATATACAACTGACATCAACGCAGCCAAACGGAACTTCTACTCCCAAAGAATTCACAACTGTCAATACAACCCAAGAGTCCTGTTCGAATATGTAACTCAGCTGACACGACCCATCAACAACACAGCTCAAAAAGAAGTCTCAGCAACATTAACCAGCCACAGCTTCGCTCAACACCTCATAGAAAAAACAGCCAAACTTAACCCCACAGAACCTCCAGTCAATCCAAAACCCAACGCACAAACACCTTCCACTGCAACAACATGGTCACAGTTCGAGACCATAGCTTCTACCGAAGTGGAAAACATTATCCGAAAGATTAACCCAGCAGCACACCCCCTAGACTCCATCCCAACAAAAACCCTCAAGCTGATTCCAAACTGCCTAGCTAGACCCATCGCGGACATCACCAATCTTTCCCTCGAACAAGGAATACTCCCGGATTCCCTCAAATGTGCTATAGTTAAACCCATCCTAAAAAAATCACAACTCGACCCGACCATCCCATCCAACTATCGGCCCATCTTGAACCTTCCGTTCCTGGCGAAGATCATCGAAAAGACGGTTAACCACCAACTCTCAGAATTCCTGGAAAACCACAACATTCTAGCTCCCGCCCAACACGGCTTCAAAAAATTTCACAGCACAGAATCTCTACTACTCACCCTCACAAATACCATACTACGAGGATTCGACAGAGGCGCATCCTTCCTCCTAATCCTACTAGACATCTCCGCTGCATTTGACACCGTCAGCCATAAAATTCTAATTCACAGACTAAAAGAAATAGGCATCACCGGCACCATTCTCCAATGGTTTCAATCATTCCTCATCAACAGAACCTTCAAAGTAACCCTTGGAAATACAACATCAGAAAGAATACCCCTCTCACAAGGAGTCCCCCAAGGCTCATCACTATCCCCCACCCTCTTCAACGTCTATATGCTGCCACTATGCAACTACCTAGACAAAACAGGACTCACCTACTTTCTATACGCCGATGATGTACAAATCCTGCTCCCCATCAGAGACAACATCGACAAGGCACTAAACCAATGGGAAACACACAGGACAAACATAACCACCATCCTCTCAGAAATGGCACTAACGCTCAACCAGAACAAGACGGAAATACTTCACCTCACTAAAAAATCCTCAATTCCCATAACAGATCCCTCAATCCTACCCAAATACAACATACTCCCAATGGTTAGAGACCTCGGAGTCATCTTGGACCAGGAATTGAACTTCAAACAACATATCAAGACTCTGATAAAAGAAGGATTCTACAAACTTCAAATCCTAAAGAAACTCCAACCTCTACTCCATCCCCCAGACTACCGGACGGTTCTGCAATCCCTTCTTTTCGCCAAAATGGACTATTTCAACGCCCTCCTGACTGGCCTTCCCTCATCCACCCTCAAGCCCCTCCAGCTCCTACAAAATGTCGCAGCACGGTCACTAACGAATAAGAAAAAAACAGATCACATCACGCCAGCACTCAAACAATTCCACTGGCTGCCTGTTCCTTACAGATCTCAATAAAAAACACTCCTGCTCATTCATAAAGCATTACATAACGACAAAGCCAGCTGGTTACAAAGACCTCTGGCCACATACATCCCTACCAGGAATCTCCGCTCTATCAACACAGGCCTACTCCCCATCCCCCCCACAAAGGAAGCACATAAAGTCTCCACAAGAGAACGCGCCGCATTCGTAGTGGGTCCTCACCTATGGAACAACCTCCCAACCGCTCTCAGAACTGACCCTTCCACACCCTTCCACACCTACCCCCCCAAGCTGGCCAAAAGTGCCGTTTGGGTCCAACGAGGGGTCCGGGAGCGGAACCGCGATGGACCACGTGACGTCGGAGTGACGCGGACGTCACGTGATTCCCCACGCGTCCGCTCCCGGACCCTCACGGAACTTTTGGCCAGCTTGGGGAGTTTTGGTAAGTCTTGGGGGGGGATTAAGGAGGGTGAGGGGTTTAAATTTTTATTTAGATCAACAATCGCGATTTCCAACGTATTCAACATAGCTATGTTGAATACGTTGGAAATCCGATCGTTTACGCCTCATCATTTTTTTAAGTTAAAAAAAAAAAATAAGTTGCGTTTTCCATTTAAGTTCAAAACGAATGCACACCCCTAGTAGCAACTACAGCAGGGCAAGCCAGGGTAGAGGTGGGAGTGGCGATTACCCCCACTTTAAGATTCTGCAGATCTGGCTTATCACTGGGATAACTGAAGTTAAATAAGACAAAGTAAAGGAATGTACTAAGACAAAGGAAGAACATCAGACTCTCCAGGAATCCTTAACTGATTCCCCAAGTTGGGTGGGGAAGGGGGAACTAGGGAGAGTAGACAGCTCCAGCACAGGATGGGGAGGAAAATAGAGAAGTCTGTTTTCTCAGGAGTATACCCCTAGAAAAGACAAGTGCTCAGCCTGAGAGGTTTGAGCTGAGGGGGAGAGTTTGTGAAGAGGTATACAAGAGAAAACTCCAGAGCATCTTCAAAGGCCAGCTCCAGAGCTCTGGCCCGATCCAACTTAAACCTGACATGGCAGGGAATCCTAGTCCTGGGCAGGGTCCCTTGGAAAGGCATATAACTAGCCAGGCCCAGGAGGGAAGGAGAGGCCCCAGACGACTAGAAGATAGGGACTATGTTGAATGATTTACAAGTGTAAATAGCTGATTTTCTGTTTCTTGTACTGCTGAAGTAAGCAGGCTTGTGTTCTCTTTAAATGGCTTATAATAAATAAAGAATTGCAAAAGGATGGCCAAGAGTCCAGATTGAATCTGTCCTCTGGCATCCCAAAGACCGCTTATGTTGCCACATGCACTCACTTACTCAGCTAATAGTATAGCTATCTGATGAAATCTATCCTCTCAAAATTTGAGGAGGTACATTTAGGCCTATAATTGGTGTGGCTGAGGTTACCTACTTAAAGTTAGACATGTTAATGCTGAATATTGTGTTACCTGTCTAAATTCTAAGCCAGCCCCAGGAATACATCTGACTCAGCCCCTTTTATACCCAGCTAAATTTGTGCAGCTTGTGATTTTAACTGCATGACTTTAACCTGTTATAATGTACATGTTTTATTTATCAGGTAGATTTACCTAGCTAAAACCTAGGTTTAGCCAGGTAAATCTTTTGAATATCAACCCTTTCCCCCTCTCTCCTTATATTATAGTCTTAAGATTTTCAGAGACAAACTTTTAAATATAAATGCTTCAATTCAAATTCTATTAGGAGCACATATCTACCATATAGTAGGGGTTATGAGTTAGATAGTCCAATAAACTCAGTCAACATAAGATCATAAGAAATTGCCATACTGGGTCAGACCAAGGGTCCATCAAGCCCAATACCCTGTTTCCAATATTGGCCAATCCAAGTCACAAGTACTTGGCAAGTACCCAAACATTAGCTAAATCACAGCTACTAATGCTTATTAATTACCGCAAAAGCAGTTTATGGATTTCTCCCCCAGGAATTTATCCAAACCCCCTCTAAAACCAGTTACACTAACTGCTGTAACCACATCCTCTGGCAATGAATTCTGGAATCACACCAATTTGTAAGAGAAAAGCACACAATTTTATTATCTCAAATTTTTAAATAATTTAGGAAATGTGTCCTAAAATACAAACACTCACACACACTCATTCATACTTTAAAAACATCATACCAAATACAAGGAAATGGCAAGCCACTTGACCCAAAGACCTATACAGCAATATTTTTCATTATCCTAATACAATGTCATGCACATGAATTCCCTGTGGTTTTAACCACTTACAAATCTATACCTGGCTTTCGCCCATTTTCCTCATGTTAGGACAGGGGTCAGGAACCTATGGCTCGGGAGCCAGATATGGCTCTTTTGATGGCTGCATCTGGCTCGCAAACAAATCTTTAATAAAAAAGTAAAAATCTAACAAAATTCCCCACCCTCCTGACACCCCTCAAGACCTCCAAAATTAATTTACTACAACCCCCACCCTCCTGACCCCCCCCCCCAAGACCTGCCAAAAGTCCCTGGTGGTCCAGTGGGGGTCCAGGAGCAATCTCCTGGACTTGGGCTGTCGGCTGCCAGTAGTCAAAAAGGCGCCAATGGCCCTTTGCCCTCACTATGTCACTGGGGTCGACCAATGGCGGCGGTAGCCCCTGTGACATAGTAAGGGCAAAGGGCCGTCGGCTGCCAGTAATCAAAATGGCATCGACGGCCCTTTGCCCTTACTATATCACAGGGGCTACCGCCGCCATTGGTCGACCACAGTGACATAGTGAGGGCAAAGGGCCGTCGGCACCATTTTGACTACTGGCTGCCGACAGCCCAAGTCCAGGAGATCGCTCCCGGACCCCCGCTGGACCACCAGGGACTTTTGGCAGGTCTTGGGGGGGGGGGGGTTCAGGAGGGGGGGTTGTAGTAAATTAATTTTGGAGGTCTTGAGGGGCATCAGGAGGGTGGGGGGTTGTAGTAAATTAATTTTGGAGGTCTTGGGGGGCATCAGGAGGGTGGGGGGGTTTGTTAGATTTTTTATTTTTTTATTAAAGGTTTGTCTGCGAGCCCTGGACCCCCACTGGATCACCAGGGATTTTTGGCAGGTCTTGGCGGGGGGGTTAGGAGGATGGGGGGGGTTGTCGTAAATTAATTTGGCAGGTCTTGGGGGAGTCAGGAGGGTGGGGGGTTGTAGTTAGTATGGCTCTCACAGAATTACATTTTAAAATATGTGGGGTTCATGGCTCTCTCAGCCAAAAAGGTACCCGACCCCTGTGTTAGGACATAATTCTATAATGCTATGTACCACGTTTGCATATCCTCAATTTGTCTTCATCAGGCTGACTTCCTTGTATTAGTCTCTTCCCTTCTGGGCAACCCTCCTTCATAATGTTGACTGCATGTTATCACTGTGGTCTGACTCCAACAAGCGGCCCCTGTTTCACATCTGCTTTCTCAGAGAAATGGACTTGTTCAGAGGCTTATGAACATTTATAGTGAAGACAATTTTCTGTGTCCTGATGTATATCGGCTTTGGAAGAAGTGAGATAAATTTGGTGGCAGAATTGATATATATGGACAGCCTGGGAAAAAGTTGAATTACAGACGCTTTGTGTGATTGTCGTCCCCGTGAGGATAATGAAAAATATTGCTGTATAGGCCTTTGGGTCAAGTGGCTTGCCATTTCCTTGTATTCGGTATGATGTTTTTAAAGTATGAATGAGTGTGTGTGAGTGTTTGTATTTTAGGACACATTTCCTAAATTATTTAAAAATTTGAGATAATAAAATTGTGTGCTTTTCTCTTACAAATTGGTGTGATTACAATACATGTAGAGAAAGTGGTTCTATTACACCCAGTGTGTGCAATGAATTCTGGAGTCCATCTCTGTGCTCAGCCAAGTATGGCTGAGCTCTGGTAAGTTAAAAACAAAAAAAGAGATAGATACAGAGACTTATCAGGAGGTATTTTGTTGTACAGGGTTTTCTCCTCCCCTGGTCTCTGTGCTCGGTGCATCAGTCCAACTTTCGTTACGCTCCGTGGGAGGTCAGGGACGTGGGCAGCCTGGTGGGTTGAGCAGCTTCCCTAGGCTAGGCCCTGCTTCGAGCCTTTTCGCTGCGCGCTGTGTGGTAGGCCGCAATGACTTTTTGCACGCTTCCTAAGGCTGCCCTCTGCAGGATTGTCAGTCTGGCGTGTGCGTCTCGCTATTTGTCCAGGTTATGCGCCCAGTTTTTAGGAGCACAGTGGGACTTTTTAGTCTGTGTGCCCACATTAAGTGACACGCATATTGGCTGCGCGCTTACTTATGCGCATAAGTAGTACTATGCGCTTAAGTTTTTTGTGCGCTTAATTTTTGGCCGCCTAGGTAAGTGCCTCGGTGTGTGCGTTTAAGTGTTGGACGCATAATTTCTAGGTGCCTAGTTGAGCACGTATCTATAAAAAAACAAAACAGCTAGATGCATACTTCCGGCTGCTACTCAGCACGTTGTTGGCCATCATGTCATATGTGCCTCAGAGGCCTGAGCGTCTTTCTGTTTGTACTGTTTGATCTAACAGCAGCATTCAACACAGTTGATCATACTTTGCTATGTCACCAGCTGAGAGAAATCAGAATAGATGGAAAGGTTAACAAATGGTTCTCCTCCTTCCTAAAAGATACAACATTCCAAGTCAAATTGGACAATCAAATTTCTGACACCTTCCCAATTGATACAGGTGTCCCACAAGAATCAGCGCTCTCGGCCATTCTATTCAACATCTATTTGCTGCCTATATGCTCATTACTAGCAAATTTTGGAATCAAATTCTTCCTATATGTAGATAACATACAATTCTACATCCCTTTTGACAAAACATTGGAAAAAACAACATTTTATCCCAGGACAAGCATGATGATAGTCCTCACATATAGGTGACGTCACTGGACGGAGCCCTATCACGGAAAACATTCTGTCAAAGTTTCTAGAAATTTTAACTGGCACACTGAGCCTACTGAGCATGCCAGCATGCCATTATCCCTCGAGCCACAGGGGTCTCCCTTCAGTCTCTTTTTTTCCGCACTGCAGTTAGCCTCGCAGTTAGGAGCCCCGTGTGATTCTTCACACAATTTTCCTCACGGAAAAAGTTTAAAAATTTACCTCGAAAAACTATCCACTCATAGGGGTCTCCCTTTTCTTCCATCGGTGAATAAATCATATTACGGTCAATACCGTTCTTACGGTACCTCGGTGCCCGAAGGCCGTTGACGGCTGTCCGGCCTTACCTTTATTGTCATCATGGGAACAGGTTTCAAAAAATGCCCTAATTGCTCTTGAACGATCTCGATCACTGACCCACACGACAAGTGCATACTATGCCTGGGTGCGGGACATAATGTTTCTTCCTGTCCTCAATGCGCCGAAATGACAACTAAAGGCAGACAGACCTGTCTAGAAAAAATAGAAAGCCTGTTCAAAATTCTGTTACTTCTGGCAGGAGTATCTAAAAAGGTAGTGCTAAGGACCCGGCGGATACTTGAAGGTAGTGGTGACCATCCGTCTCCGACTCCATCAAAGCCATCGACCAAATCTACATTGGTATTAGAGAAAAAGAGAACTGAGCACCTAGAAAAACATAGGCACCAGCATTGAGGAGGTTCCACATCCGATGCTGGCTCAGTCTCTGGAGCGGCTTTGATGGCCATCGAGTCACCCCTGAAGAGGACTAGGGTGGAGGAGCTGTCTACGCCCTCGACACCACAAAGTCCAAGGCGATCCCCACCAATATCAGTGCTGGGTACTGTGCCACCACAGGGACTTGTGGAAGAGCCAGTTCCGCCTTCTCTGCCACCCCCTAAAGCTGCTCTGTCTTCATCAGCTATACAGGAGGAACTGGAAGGATTTATCCGCCAGGCAGTCATCGAGGCCCTTTGAGAGCTACATCCACCGGTGCCGGTGCCCACACCACCACTGATTCTGGAGCCATCAGTTCTCACACCATTGCTCACCAGATTCAGTACCTTGATTGGTGCCCTACCGATGCAACCCGCATCATCAATGCCGAAGGCACTAACCAAACATCTGAAACCGATACCGATTCCAGGATCTTCGGATGAAGATGGCACGGACTCTGACCCACAGTCACTGATGCCCGAGCCAATGCCGGGACCGTCAGGACTCTCAGGACCGAGCCGTCCAACTATTCCATTGATGCCATCGATTCCACATCCCGTACCATCGATGCCACCAAAGTATCAACCAAGACCATCGAAGACCATCGAAGACTTTACATCCTTCGATGCCATTCTTCATTCCTCCTTCCAGTCCTCAACCATGCACCTTGTTAGATACCTGGGAGGATGTAGATTCTGATTCCTCTACAAAAGACATCTTATCTGACCCATCTCCACCAGAGGAAAGGAGAAAGTCACCACCTGAGGACCTCTCCTTCTCAAACTTTGTAAAGGAAATGTCAGACACAATTCCTTTCCAATTATTAACAGAAGAAGACACCAGACATAAAAGTTTGGAGGTCCTCCAATTTGTAGATGCCCCCAAAGAGATAGTAGCTATACCAGTACACGAAGTCCTAGTTGACCTCCAACATCAACTTTGGGAACGTCCCTGCTCTTTTCCACCAGTGAATAGATGAACTGATGCTACATACTTGGTGCAGGCATATACCTGGGTTCCAAAAACCTCAGCTCCCACATCATTCTGTTGTGGTAGAGTCAGCACAAAAAAGATCAAAGAGAATCCGTCCACATTCCTCTATACCTCCTGGCAAAGAGCAAAAGTTTCTGGACAATTTAGGATGTAAAATGTTCCAAGGCTCCATGCTCTTATTAAGAATTGCCTTATACCAATTGTACATGACACAATACCAGAGAAATTTGTGGAAGCAGATTCAAGAACTATCAGAAACATTTCCACAACAGCATCAAGACACCTTCAGTTCCATCATACATAAAGGTCTAGAAGCTGGGAAGCACGAGGTACTTGCGGCCTACGACTCGTTCGAGACATCCTCCAGAATGGCAGCGACTGGCATTAGTGCCAGAAGATGGGCATGGTTGAAGGCATCCAACCTCAGGCCTGAGGTCCAAGAAAAATTAGCTGACCTTCCTTGCACTGGTGAAAACCTTTTTGGAGAAAAAGTGCAAGATGCAGTTGCGCAACTTAAAGATCATAACGAAACTCTGTGCCAACTATCCATAATCACTGCAGAAACTACATCTTCTGCAAGATGCCCATCTAGGAAAGCCTTTCTATCGACCACGTAGGTATTATTCACCAGCTCCTCATGGGAGAACAACAAGGCCATCCCAAAGAGGTCATCCCAGGCAGCCAAAAGCATTCAGACCTCAGCCTCCCCCACAGACAGGCCAAGCATCTGGGTTTTGAAAAACTCCCAGAGAACAGCAGTGATTTGGTCCACACTTCAGCTAGAGGGGTAGCTCCGATAATAGCGGCCAGTTGTCAGTTATAGCTGAGAAATTAGTTGGCTGATGCAATCTCCAAGGCTAAGCTCACTAAATTGCCCCTTAATGGCTTGCTTTAGTTTGGTTGCGAGTGGAGAAACAGGCCAGTAAGTGGGGCAAAACTCCAGTTTCTTGTTTCTCAGAAGATAAGAACATAAGAATATGCCATACTGGGTCAGACCAAGGGTCCATCAAGCCCAGCATCCTGTTTCCAACATTGGCCAATCCTGGCCATAAGAACCTGGCAAGTACCCAAAAACTAACTCTATTCCATGTTACTGTTGCTAGTAATAGCAGTGGCTATTTTCTAAGTCAACTTAATTAATAGCAGGTAATGGACATCTTCTCCAAGAACTTATCCAATCCTTTTTTAAACACAGCTGCACTAACTGCACTAACCACATCCTCTGGCAACAAATTCTAGAGTTTAATTGTGCGTTGAGTGAAAAAGAACTTTCTCTGATTAGTTTTAAATGTGCCACATGCTAACTTCATGGAGTGTCCCCTAGTCTTTCTATTATCTGAAAGAGTAAATAACCGATTCACATTTACCTGTTCTAGACATTGTACTGTTCTAGATAAGAAGCAGATGCAGTGTTCCCTTCATATGAGAGGTTGTGCTAGAGCATCCAAGTGTTTTTGACCCGGACTCGACCTTTTGGTGGGTCTCAGTCCTTTCGTCCCTGACAACGCAGAAGAGGTGCAGGCTTGGGTAATGGAATCTCCCGTGCCTCACAATGAAGGTTTGCCGACCCACCCCCAGGAACAGGAGATAGGGCGATGCCTCTCTCTCTTTTCTCAGAAGTGGGTCGAAATTACATCAGATTAGCGGGTCCTGGAGGTGATACGAGAGGAATATGCACTGGGGTTTTGCACTGTTCCTCGGGACATGTTCATGGTGTCTCCCTGCCACTCACCACAAAAATAAAACAAAAAATAGGCAGTGGAAACTGCATTGGCAAGGCTCCTCAGTATGAGGGCTGAGGTTCCAGTGCCCATACCTCAAGAAAATATGGGACAATTTTCCATTATTTTGTTGTGCCAAAGAAGAAGGGCTCTTTTTGTCCCATACTGGACGTCAAAGGTGCCAATTGTCTCTGCAAGTGAAGCATTTTCGCATGAAAACATTACGCTCGGTGATAATGACCATGCAGATGAGGGAATTTCTTACCTCTCTGGATCTGTCAGAGGTGTATCTCCACATTCCCATCCAACTAGAACATCAACGTTTCCTGTGATTAGCAGTTCTGGGATACCACTTTCAGTTTCGGGCACTGCCCTTGGGCTGGCCACTGCTCCCAGAACCTGTTCCTAGGTAATGGTGATAGTTGCGGCAGAGTTGAGAAAGGATGGACTTCTAGTACACCCGTATTTGAATGGCTGGCTGATTCATTCAAAGTCACTGGAAGAGATCTGCCTGGTGATTCACAAGGTGGTTTTCCTGTTGTGGCAATCAGCCGGGTGGTGAACCTAGCCAAGAGCAGTCTTCAGCCTATTCAGTTGCTGGAATACCTGGGAGTTCAGATAGACATGAAGCAGGCCAAAGTATTCCTGCCAGAAGCTCGAATTCAGAAGTTGCTAGCTCAATACCATCTGTTGTTGAACACTCTGTGCCCGATCGATTTGGCTCCACTTGCCGATGGAGGTATTCTTCCACCTGCAGTGGTGACTGCAGTGGTGACTGCAGGTGGATCATCTACAGAAGGGAGTTTCGCTATCCCCTCTGGACTGTACATCCTGACAACGGATGTGAGTATCCTTGGTTGGCTGGGGAGCTCACTGTCAGTAGCTGATGGCACAAAGGCGCTGGAGTGCAAAGAGTCTATCTGGAACATCAATCGCCTGGAGGCCAGGGCGGTCCAATTGGCATGTTTAGTTTGACGATAGGCTGCAGGGTTGCTCGGTCCGCATAAAGTCGGACAATGCAATGACAGTGGCTTAAATCAATTGACAGCGAGGTACCAAGAGCCAGCAAGTGTTGTAGGAAATAGATCGTCTTATGGAATGGGCAGAGGTACATCTCAAGATGATCTCAGCCTTGCATATTGCAGGCTAAGGCAATGTGAGAGCAGACTTTCTCAGCAGGGAGAATCTGGACCCAGGAGAGTGGGTGTTGTCAGATGAGGAGTTTCAGATGATTTGGGTCTCGTTCCTGAACCTGTTGGCGACTTTGCGCACTGCATAAGTTTCGCGATTCTTCAGTCACAGAAGAGATCTGAGGTCATTGGGGATCAATGCCCTAGTGCAGGAGTGGCCAGAAGACAGGTTGCTATATGTCTTTCCTCCATGGACCATGTTGGGCAGATTGATTCAAAGTATCTAACACCACAGAGAAATGATGCTCGTGGATGCTCCAGATTGGCCCAGGAGACTGTGGCATGCAGATCTGCATAGGCTCCTGGTGGATTTGCCTCTTTGACTTCCAGTGCACAGGAACCTGTTGTAGCAGAGGTCAGTCCTTCACGAAGATCCGACTCGATTTTGTCTTACAGTATGGCCCTTGACAGGGCTCATTTGCTGAAATGTGGATACTCTATGGCAGTGATTTCTGCCTTGCTAAAAGCTAGAAGGTTCTCCACTTCCTTGGCCTATGTGTGGATTTGTAGAGTGTTTGAGGCCTGGTGTGAGGATTGCCTTATTCTTCCTCGTTTGGTCAAGATACCGTTCATTTTGGAATTTTTGCAGGATGGCTTGACTAAAGATTTGACCCTCTATTCTTGCCTATTTCAGGGGTCCAGTCAATGTGGATTCTTGTCAGCTCATTCTGATGTGGTCCGTTTTCTGAAAAGATTGGAACATCTTTGTCCTTCTTTGCGTTTCCGGTGCCCCTATGGAGTATCAATTTGTTTTTGGAGTTTTAGGTAGGCCCTATGTTTCGACTGCTATGTACTCTGTCCTTGCAGTTTCTGACCTTGACAACAGTGTTCCTTGTGGCAAATTTTTCTGTGCATAGGGTTTCCAATCTGCAGGCATGTCTTGCCAGGAGCCGGTTCTCTTTTTACTGAAAATTGCCTCTGAAATTCAGTTGAACCAGTCCATCTTCTTGCAGTCTCTTTTCAGGGAGAGAGATGTAGAAGAGTCTCTTCTGTTGTGGCCCTTGGATTTCAGGCAGCATATTGTCAGGTATCTGGAGGTCACTGGGCCTTTGCTTAGGTTGGATCTCCTGTTTGTCCTCCATGATGGTACTAGACAGGGAGAGCCAGTCTCGCCGGTTACAATAGCTCACTGGATTTAGGAGGTAGTTACCTAGTCGGGTTTGGGCCCATTCCACTTGAGCTCAGGCAGTGTCATAGGCAGAAATTAGATCGTTGTCGCCCATTGACATTTGCTGAGCTGCTTCATGATCCTCCTTACATACCTTGCCACATATTATCGTTTGGATGTGCAAGCCCGAGAGGATGCAGCCTTTGCACATGCAGTTTTGACTGAGCTGCTTGGGCCCCCTACCCTATTTGGGAGTAGCTTGGGTATATCCCACTTGTTCTGGATTCATCTGACTGAATGCTAAGAAATGAGAAATTATTACTTACCTGATAATTTATTTTTCTTTAGGACAGTCAGATGAACCCAGCTTCCCTCCCTTAGCTGCCGTATGATTGCATAATAATCCTCCTGTGTGTCTGTTTTACAGGGCTTACTAGTAAGTGTTACTACAATCCCTAGCCTAGTGTTATTACATTCTTATCTGAGCTCAGTGTTGCCTGTTGGCTGAGTATTACAATGGCTATCTGATTTTCATCAAGTTTTTTGCTAGACTGTCCACAGATGCTTTTGAAGAGCATACTGGCAGGCTAATCTAACTTCAGGGGTGTATATTCTGTGATGTCAGTTTACTCTGTCTCCATCTGCTGGTAGGAATGCATAACTAACTTGTTCTGGATTCATCTGACTGTCCTAAAGAAAAGGAAATTATCAGGAAAGATTTATCATAAAAATTGGCAGCTCCAGTATTGAGAGGGGATGTGGTCAGGGCTTGAATTGAGATGAGCATCGCAACCCTTGCTACAAAAGTAAATAAAACATTCCCTATATATCCCACAGGAGACTAGTTATCTCTGGGTTTCCAAATCAAGGGCAGGAAGCACCATATAGATGTGGCCCAGGAGCTGGGGAGATACTAACTGCTGAGCTGGTAGGACTCAGGACATGCAAGTGTCTTATATGGAGTTTGCAGGCATGGAACTGGCTCTGGACTGGAATTTGTGAGTGCTGGAAGGAGGCAGGGATAGTTCCAGAAAAAAAAAATTGTCTGGGCTCAGGAAGTGTGGAACAGAGAAGTAATCCAAACTTGTAGAGGAGGGGAATCACAAATTGAAAGGTGAGGGAGCCTGCCGATAAAAGGAAGTCTAACATGCTAATGAGAGGTGGGAATCAGTGAAGAGAAGAGTGAATCGAGGAGGGCAGCTGGCTAAGGAGGATGAGGAGGAGCCTGCTGCAGAGTTCAGGGATGGGAAGAGGAACTGGGAAGGGAACAGAGAAGAACAAAGCAG
Organism: Rhinatrema bivittatum; assembly: GCF_901001135.1. Classification (NCBI taxonomy): domain Eukaryota; kingdom Metazoa; phylum Chordata; class Amphibia; order Gymnophiona; family Rhinatrematidae; genus Rhinatrema; species Rhinatrema bivittatum. The sequence goes on along the minus strand of NC_042622.1, from coordinate 126,774,587 downwards.
TGGGAAATGGGGAGCAGAGCATTCTAAGGGGATGTAGGAGGGTGAGAATTAAGAGAATAGCAGGAGTAAGGGGGTAGGGGACAGTGGAAGAAGAGGAGGTTAGGAGAATGAGAGAAAAGAAAGGTTGAGAAAGCATGATGGTGGCAGAAGAGGGTAGAGGAAGAGACTGTGATATGGATGGGGTTGTTGGTGGTGGAGGGGGGAGATGGTGAGGGTGAGCTGGGATTGGGGAGAAGAATAAATTGTGGGACTTTGAGTTCTTCCCTGGCCACTTGAGTCTTTCCCATGTTTACATTACCTGTTCCTCTCTGGACATTTAAATACAGTCATATTCACAACCCATTCTGTTCTGCTTTTCTTTTTTGCTGGGGGCCCTGTAATTAGTGTTGAGTTGAGCACCCCTAATCATTTTCAAAAGTTGGCTTCTATGAATAAGAGTCTTGCAGTACTATTCCCTGGAAATCAGATGGAAGGTCCTTCCATGTTTATAGAGTTTACAGGCTCTCCCCATACTGATCCTCCTTCAGGTTTTTGTAGGGCTTGGCAGACAGATTTATTGAGGTTGTGAGCACAATTAGGAACAAATTAACCTCCCTTAAGATCACACTTTGTCCTGGATCACGCCAATCCAAAGACCTTTTTTTTCAGTGGGGGAAAATAATGAAGCCATTAAACTGCAGGAGGTCTGAGTTTTCTTTTTTGATCTTATCTGTGCCCTATTGTATTTATCCTCACAAAAAGAAGGAACATGTTGGAAATAAATAACATGCTGATTTGTTTTTAATTTCATTTGTGTTCTTTTTTGGACTATCCAGTGCCTTGGGTTGTAATTTTAAATATGTATGTGTTACTTAAGAAATAAGAAACTCAAAACATAAATTTTACTACTTCTTTATCTATTTTTGGTTTTTGTGAAAACAACAATATGGCAAGCTGTCTTTAAACGATGTATATTTCTTGAATATTTACTTTGGCATCTTTCTTTAGCTTATTTATGACAGACTTTGTATACTAACCCTCTTGAGCTTGGGAATTGGGCTCCTTGCCAACATATGATCAGAAGAACAGCTCTGCCAAGTTCTACCTTGTATTTGTAGCCCCTGCCTCTTTAATACATAGGATATTACAAGGAGATTCCAGCTCTTGGACAAATGCAGTACTACACGTCTATACCCCACCCAGGTGCTGAGGTCAGCAAATAAAAACTTTCTTGCGGTTTCATCTATTAAACTGGCTCATCTGGAATTCACAAGGGAAAGAGCTTTTTCAGTTGCTGGCCTGCTCCTCTGGAACTCGCTTTCTGATCAGCTTCACATAATATCGTGCGCAAGGCTTTTTAAAAAGGCTTGAAAACATATTTGCTTGAAATGACATTTGATCAGAAATTACCATCTGATGATGGGTCTGATAGTTTAGGGGTATGAGCAGGTTTTGTATATCTGATTGAATTTGATGTCTAGAAAATGGGACTTGCCAAAAGTCCAGCGGGGGTCCAGGAGCGACCTCCTGTACTCGGATCTTCGGCTGCCAGTATTCAAAATGGCGCTGATAGCCTTTGCCCTTACTGTGTCACAGGGGCTACCAGTGCTATTGGTCAGCCCCTGTCACATGGTAGGAGCACAAGATGGCGCCGGCCATCCATTGCTCCTATCATGTGACAGGGGCTGACCAATGGCAGAGGGTGCAGAATTGTGCAACTTGCACGAGCCGAGCCACGCAGCCTTCCTCCATTCCCGCCCCCCCCCCCCACCACTTTCCCCTCCCTTCCCCTACCTAATCTGCCCTCCAGCCCTACCTAATCCCCCCTTAACTTTATCTTACAGGTTGCACCTGCCTCCGGACAGGCATAGGTTGCGCGCGCCGGACGATGGCCGGCCCATCTTCCCGGGCACAGCGGCAAATGGCCGCTGTGTCTGGAGGCTCTGGCCTCGCCCCACCCCGCCCCTGGACCACCCTGCCCCTTTTTTCAAGCCCCGGAACATACGCGCGTCCCGGGGCTTGCACGCGTCGCCAGGAATATGCAAAATAGGCTCGGCATGCGCAGGAACGCTTATGCATGTAAATCCATCTGGATTTACGCATGTAAGCTTTGAAAATATGCCCCTATGTATTCTTGAAAGAACAGAAAAAGCAAAAAAATGCAAATATCAAAGGGAGTATCAGCAGACATTCAGTCTATGTAACAATCCACAATGTGAATGATGGACAGCCATTAATAAGTAAAGACAGAGAAGGAGCTTGCCATTAAGCTACAATGTATTTTAGTTAGGATTTAAAATATGGTCTATCAAGCCTCACATTAGTAACCAATGTATGATCTGATTACTCTTGACTGCAGCAATTTTATCATATTTATAGTGTAAACAGACAATATTCCACCAAAAATGAAATTCAAGATTGTGCTATTTTTCCAGTTGATCAGAATCTGTTTCAAAGCTATAGTGAGGAGAAAACCTAAGAGTCCCCTATGCGGAGCTGGAAGAGAGAACTCCAAACTTACTGATTTTAAAATTACTATACTATATGAAATGTAAATTGAAAGAGACAGAAACTCTGAAATATTCTCATATACAACTTTCCAATATGCACTAGGGATATGCATTTGTTTTCAATGAAATAGACAATGGCAACGATATTGTCTATTTCGTCATGTTTCGGGAGCACCCTGAAATGAAAAAAAACAACAAAATTTTGTGCACACTAGCTATAGTTTTCCTATTTACATGCTTAGTGCGTGCACTAATGGGATTTTGGTGTGCACTAACTAGATGTTAGTTTGCATTTTATCCATTAGTGCACACACTACCTAATTTTCCTTCTAAGGAGACAGCCAATACGAATGCAAAACCATACCTCTAGCTAACGAATTGCTCCCCAATTAACACTTTTTAACTTACTGAAAACATTTTTTATTAGTGTGCACTAACTTTAGTTAGTGTGCGCTAATTCTAACAAATTCTGAGAAGCCAATCTAGAGAATGTACAGGTTGATAGATCAGAAAGACAGAATTAAAGCATTTTGGAGCAAGACTGTGAATTTCTTTACATATATACAACAGTAGCTAAAATGTATTCTCTAGGTAACAGGCAACCAATGCAGTTTCTGCAGTACAGGGAAAATGTCCTAACAAATCTGTGCCCTGGTAACAATCCATGCTGCTGTATTCTCTACAATTTGTAGTGCACTAAAAAAATTTGGAAGACCAACATATAACACATTACAGTAATCTAATGATCTAGTGAATGCAGCATCGGTCTTAAATTCAGGCAGAAAAAGCATCCATAGTTTATAAAAGGGGTTCTTCACTACATTTTGTACTTCTGGCAATAGTAAAAGAGAGGAATCCATGACAAAACCAAAATTATAGACTTGCCTGGATATAGCAATCTGCATATCATTGACTGAGAGAAAGCTAGCAATATTAGAAGAAGGGAATCTAGCCAAATACAGACTTTCATTCTTATTCATATTGAGAAGAAGCTTATTCTCAGATATCTAGTTCTTGACAATATGTAAACAATTAGATATCTTAATATCTCAGCTGAGGATTGTTGGATGGGTACAAAAAACTGATGTCGTGGGTGTAAAATTGGTAACCTACATCCAAGTTTGTAAACACATGGCAAATTGGGAAAATATAAATGTTAAATAGTGTTGTTGACAGAGCAGAGGCCTGAGTGATGCCTGTAATCAAGGTGGAATAAAGATTTTGAACCTGATATAATAACCCTTTTGAAAATATGTTTTTAATAGGATTCAAATGAAGTCAAAACAGTGTCCATACCCTACATGTATTACAACAGGTCTAATACCATATGGGTATCAAGTATTTTTTTACAGGACACTTACAAAATCAGTCAGGGCTCTGCAACCCTGTTTCATGTGTACTTTTACACAAACTGAACAGAGGCATTTCATGGGTTGAAGCTGGGGCAGTTTGGTACATTTTTATTATAAAGAGTAAGCATGTGAGTGTATGCACACAAATTATGCCCTTCAAAGAGAAGGTGTATCTTTATATGACTGAATCCCTGTGTGTACCTGGTCACTTACCTGCAATTTTTTAAACTAAACTTAAGCACATAAGGTCACTTTGAAAATCATTGGTAACGTCTGCAGGTGAAATGTACCCTCCCTAAAGCTTTTGAGTGCAAGCTTTTGACATTCTGAAGGTTCCTTCCTTCCTTCCTTAGACATTGCTGCTTACTTATTTCTGTAAACTCTGGAGATGTAGACTCAGTTTTTACCTTCATTAATCATTGTGTGACTTTGAATAAATGTTTTAACTTCCCTTGCTTAAACTCCATATGATAGGACTCCCACCAAGGACCCCTTTTTGTCATTTAAGATGCCCCCTGGTGGAATTGTAATGAGTATGATATTCATAAGGATCACTAAGTGGCAGATTTCTATAGTGCATCTGAATTGAAGTATTTATACAGTTCCAGAAGCAACCTCCTCTCAAATAATCACTCAAAATCAAAGCGAAACCAGAGAGGGAAATAGTATATAAACCTATTACCACAAATCTTAATACAAGACTAGAGACAATATCATCAGCACATGCTCAAAGTTATTTAATCTGCTGTCTCTCGCCCACAATGGGCTGCAGGCAGTTTTCAGCCTTCAAAGCAATATTCCTATAATCATTTATTGTCTCATGTCTCATACTTCCACTAATCCAAAACAATTTTTTCTTAATACCTTACTTATTTAAATACTAGAGTTTCCTTCATTATAGCATCTACAAATCCCAATATGCATCAGCCTAATAACACTATTTGCAAAACGAAAATTTAGCCAAACTGAAGATCACTCAAAACCCGACATGGGCCATGTTTCAACTATAATAGTCTTCTTCAGGGGAAAACCCTTTTTCATAGTAATGGCAAAATATTCTCAGATCCCGGACAATACTGAACGTTGAGATCTTGAGAGGGGGCAAAAGCCAGAATGCCGGAGTGTTGAAGAAGGAGATTCCGAAGGGGACAGAGTTTGGTGATCTTAGGGAGAAAGGTTACCTTGTGGAAAAGTTGTGAATACTGACACAGATTCTTGATGCAAATTGGAGGTGGAGACTGTATTGTGTGTAAGGGGATGCTGCTGGGGAAGGAGATGTGATAAATAATTGCTGGTAGATGGGTAAAGTGGGAAGGAAAGGAGAGTAAAAAAGAGTTTGCAAATTGGTTTCCCCACTAGGGGACAGTTATACATAGTAGTGGAATTAGTTATACTGGATCTTTCTTTGTATCTTTTGCAGCTACCTCAGCTTAGCTGAGTTAGTCAGTGAATCCATTCTATTTTATTTCATTCTCTGACTGCTGGTTTTTACCAGAAAATAAAAGTTTATTGATTTGGACTAAACTATGGAGTGAGTTGCATTTTCTGGTGGAAAAAATAAAGGGAAGGCATAGCAGTCGGGGGGAGGGAGGTCATACATAGAAACATAGAAATGACGGCAGAAAAAGATCAATCGGCCCATCCAGTCTGCCCAGCAAGCTCCCACACTTAATTTCCCATACTTATCTGTTTCATCAACCACCAGGTTCAGGGTCCTTGTTGGTAACTGTTTGATTCAAAGAGGAGTTCTAGTCAGGTGAAAGTCCTATCCAGTTTAGGACACTGGCTCATCTTCTTAGCTTCTGGGCCCAGGTCCACTATGCTATCTGATTGACCCAGATTCCCATTGAACCCTATTCTTTGAGACTGGCTCCCAGCCAGCAAGCCATGCCAGGGTCCTCTCATCATTTTATGTGCCTTGTCCTGGGAGGTTACATCAGTGTCAGTTTTTGGAGGCTAGTATTCCAATCAGGACTTAAAAAAAATAAGATAAAAGGCAGATTTTGAAGCAGGGCCAGCCTAACAATAATTGGGCAGACTGGATGAGTCAGTTGGTCTTTTTCTGTCATGATCTACTCTAGGGCTAATATGAGCTCCTGACTTAGCCACCCAGATTCTACGTGACTAAATTAAGCTAATTTTCAGTCAAACATAAGTGGTTAGGTTTGCAGCTGACAATGAGTTTAAATCTAGACACCAAAATCTGAGCTGATGGATTTAAGACTACCATTGCAGTACTTAGATTTGGGCGCATAAATTAGGTGCCTAGTCCTGAAAATCAGCATTATCGGGCCGATGGAATATTATGCGCTGTGCCTAGCGCACAAGTTAACGAGCGCTTGGATGCATGTTTTGGACATGTGTCCTTAACCCCCTGTGCAATCAGGGAATCAGCGTGTCCAAACTCATGCGTAGCTAATAGCACTCATCACATGTAAATTCCATGTAGATGAGACTATCAGTTATTATCCCGCTTTGCAAAAAATCCCTGTGCACTTTTTAACCTATCAAATTTTACACCTGTCAGAAGCAGGCGTAAAGTTTTCCTGTGCGTCAAGGGCTCAACTTAAAAAAACTGTTTTTCTGTGGTTTGCAGCACCATGCAAAAACATAGTTTTGATGTAAAAAAAAAAAAAATTCAGGGCACACAATATACACCCACAATATACACACTCAGGGCTATGTGTGGGGTAGATTTTAAAAAATTGCACACACGCGTCCATGTGCACGCGCTACCTGGCACACGCACATGGACGCATGATTTTATAACATGCACTCACTGGCGCACAAATATAAAATGCCAGGTCAGCGCGCACAAGAGAGGGAGGATTTTTGCTGTTACGCGTGGCGATGCATCGGGGCCTTCCCCAGTTCTCTCACTGTCCGCTCCAATTAAGGAGCGGACTAGGAGGGAACTTCCCAACCCCCTAGCATGACCTCCCTTCCCCTTCCCCTATTCTGCCCGCCCCCTATCCCTATCCTAACCCCCCCCCCCAAAAAAAAATCATTAACCTACTTTTGTGCCTGCTTTTGAGCAGGAGCAAGTTGTGCATGCTAGCACCCTGCTGACAAGCGATCCCCCGGCACCGGTAAATGGCCACTGTGCCGGGTGCCTGTAGCCACGCCCCACCCCTTTCACAAACCCCGGAACTTACACGCGTCCCTGGGGTTTACACACGTGGCCTAGCTTTTGAAAATTGGTCCGGTGCTCGTAAGGCCAACTACGTGCATAAAACCCCCGGTTTTCTGCGCTTAGGTGATTTAGAATCTGGCCCTGTGCATACATATTGTGCCAGTAAATTAGCTGCTGCGGGATAAAACTGAGGCTCATAAATTGAGCATTCGTTTTGGTAACCTGCACACAAAGGGCACCACTGCTTCACTTACTGCCGATTGGTCCATTCACTGTCACATGTCGGTGAAAGGACCAATTCCCTTTCAGAAGGCTGTCCTGAAAGGAGATTGGTCCTTTTCACTGACACTTGTCAGTGAAAAGGACTAATCAGGAACAGCCCTGCTGGGGGGGTGGGGAGGGAGCTCTGACCAGGCTTTTGTGGACGCACAGCCAATTTTCCTGTGCACCTGATTGCAGAGCGTTAGGGACACATAAATTATCCATTGTGCGTCCCTTTTAGCATGGCTACTCATTTGCGTATTGCATTGAGCACCCAGGAGAGGTGGATGTACACGCATTCAAAAAATGCGTATCCATTTTAGATGCATATTTTTTATACGCATGTTATTGCATCAGCCTGTATATGCCTAACTTTTCTCCCCTAATGAAATCCCCATGCTTAGAGCCACCTACATTTAAAATAACTGAATTTAGCTATTCAGCCCTGGGAAATTTTCAGTGGGTCTAATCTAGATACCGAACTCCAGAAATTAGGTGACCAACCCCTTTAAAAACTGACCCCCATGCTATGTTTATTGCTTATTATTGGAGTAAGTTTAAGTTCAATACCCATAAATCAATGCTGGGTTCAAACTGAGTTGAAGTAAATCCCTACATAGTATGAATCCAGTTGAGAAGGCACAGACTGGAACCAGTGGTTCCTCATAACTTATGAAATTGGTGTTTGTTATTGCAGATGAACCCAGCAGATGTTACTTCCATGATGGTGATGGTGTGTGCGAGGAGTTTGAGAAGATGACCAGCATAAAAGACTGTGGTGTCTATACACCCAAAGGTTTCCTGGACCAGTGGGCATCCGATATTTCAGTCTCACACCACAGTGACCAGCATTGTCCAGGCTGGGTAGTCATCGGGCAGCCAGCAGCAACACAGGTAAAGAGCTTCTCCTCCTCTCCCTCATTTGTATGTTTTAGCCGGTGTCCTAGTGACTGCATAGCAGCTTGTTGAATCATTCTTTTAATTGTTCTGTACAATAGTTTCTCTAGAGGCAAATCTCAACGGCTGGTACAGTTATTGCCCAGAGGGTTTCTTGACATAACCAGACAAACTCCAGCCCCACTGAGCTCTCTTAGGATGATGTCAATGCACAGCAAACCACGTAAAGCATGTGAGATCAGCTATGTTTTGTTTGATTTTTTTAATGGTGAAACATGGAGCTATGATTTAAGGCCTGGCATGATAATGTTTCCATTGCTAAAACTATTTTTAAACATTATTAGGTAGTTGGGTACCTATTTTTTAAATTAGGTAAGACTATAGCCCAACACGTGTTGAACTTATTGGAACTTTCCGCTGTATACAGAGTAAGTTTTTGTCACTTATCCAAAGTACTGCTGTCAAAAAGCCAGGAGATGCTTTCCTATCACCTTGTAGAGAGACTGTTATTTTTCAGTTTTCAAAATAATCCTGGAATGATTTCAGGGTGGATTTAGCATATGCTGTACCAATCTATATTATTGAGTGCTCGTTATGCTCTGACACTGGATTCCTTGAGCTTTTGTCATCCTTGGAGGAGTCAGAACAGGCCTGGATTTGCTAATAGACACACTAGGCCTGTGACTTGGGCAACAAAAATCTTGGGGCAGCAAGCTGGCGTAAGATTTATTGCCTTCCAGCTGCTTTGAATCTCACTCAGCAGAGAACAACCCTATGCTTCCTGTTCCAGCCCCTCACCTCCCAGGCAAAGTGCAGAGTTCAGTAGGATACAGGGTGAGGATGGTTCAGACAGCAGAGCAAAGCAAAGCTGTTCTGCTCCCTCACCTAGCCTCTCCCTTCCTGTCATGTGCAGGGAAGTAGGGGCGGCAAAAACCTAAATCTGTCACTGATTCAAAAATGTCAGCCTGTCTCTTTAGGTGGCAAAAAAAATGAAAACCCTGAATTTTCTGAGCATTAGGTGGAGTGAAAAAGGCCATTTGCATGTCCTCTATATCACATACCTTTTTTATTTCATTGTTTTTAAGAGTTCCACCACAAAATAGCATGTTTTGCTGAGCTGCTATTTTTACAGTAAGTCTTTGACACACACGGACTTTGCTTGTATCCTACAGGAAATTCTCACAAAGACTGGCACCAATTGTTTTCCTTGCAAGTCTTTAAAGGGAAATGCTGTGCTCTATTAGTGAGAGACAAATGGAGTACTCATGTGGAGTAGCCCCAAGAGTGCAAAAATGCCAGTAAATCTTACTTCTGACTGGCCCATTATTGGTTTAAAGGCGTTAGGTCTAAAGTGGAAAATTTTCATCCTAAAATGCAAAACCATGAAAAAATTTGATATGCATAGTTTTCTGGGGATACCACAAGCTTTCTTTGCTTTTATTCTCATAGGGATTACTAATCCGTGGTATTGTTCCCCATAGTATTTTCCTTCCAGTATCGCAATTTAGGAAACCACACAGTATTTTTCATGGCATGGGGAAAAGTACCATAGGTTAGTAGATGTTGCAAATGTTGACCCTTGAGCCAGTTAGAGCACTGGATGATCCGCTGAAGGGAGGCCTGCAGTGGAACTCGTAGCCAGAAGGCGGAACAAGACCAGGAGGCCTGACAGGACCTTCACCTATACCAACCCTCATTCCCCGCAGGTTGAGCCCTTGGGTGCTGGGTCTGGCAGGACTTAGTCGGAGGTCTCCTGGCGAAGAGAAATCCGGTAGGAGGTCCCAGTCGAGGCTGGCAGAAGAGCAGAGTGAACGGAGACAGTCCAGGGGTCGTGGCAGGCAGCAGCGGTGAGAAACAAGGAAGCAGGCCGGAAGTCAGGGCAGGCAGCAGTGTAGCGGAGTCAAGATCAAGCCAAAGGTCAGGATGGGCAGCGAACAGAGAATACCAGAGCCAAGCCGAAGTCAGGAACCAGGGAGTCAAGCCGAAGCAGGAGGGGAGTGGAACATGGGAGCAGGAGTGGAGCAGGAACTGGAACACGGAGGCAGGAGTGGAGCAGGAACTGGAACACGGAGGCAGTAGCGGAGCAGGAACTGGATCAGGAACACGGAGACAGGAACTCAGGAGCAGGAATGCAGAGACAGCAACTAGCTACTCCAAGAGTATGACCTGTTGCTAAGGCAAAGCAAGAAGGTCTGGCCTATTTATAGGCCTCTGTGGATGATGTCGAGTTGGAGGCCAGGCTGAGGTTTCCCGCGCGCGGCCCCTTTAAATCTTGGCCTGCCGCGCACGCGCACGCCTAGTGGCAGAGTTCCCCACAGAGTTCGGCGGTGTCTCCCTCATAGGGATAGAATGCCACCGGGAGCCTCACCGTGGGACAGACCAGTGTGGAGGAGCCAGCAGAGAGCTCCTGCTTCCACGTGTAAGTGAGGAGGGCTCAGTCGCGGCTACCTGTGGCCAGGTTTCCCAACAGTAGACCCCAAATGCCATGCAATGATAGGCCCTTTGCCTGGGGCCACCATCTTGTTGAAAGGCCATAGTGGCCAAAAGACCATCCCCAATGTGTAGAAAAAGATACCCCCCCCCCCCCCCCCGAGACTTTGTTCCAGCCATTCTGCCACCTGGAGAGGTAGCCCTAATGTAAAAAATATAATTAAAATAAAATTTCAGTCGTATGGCAAACGCCTTTCCTCACTTTCAAACCCACCCCTTTGCAATAAAAGAGCCCCTCTCCCCAGCCTCCAACACCCCTTTGGCCTTAGGACCCCACCCCCTTCCTGAGCCCCCAACCCACCCTAGTTCACCCCCCGCCCCTTGTGCATACTTTTAAAAACCTGGTGGCCTAGTGGGGCCTCCTATACTCCGGGCCCTGTGCTATCTGAATCAAAAACAGTGCTGGCCCGCCGCTATTCAAGTTATGCTCCTATCACTAGGCCATGAGGTTTTTAAAGGTATAGCCAGGGGATGGGCTGTGGTAAGTTGGGGATCCTAAGGCTGAGGGGGGGGGGGATTATTGCAAAGAGAAGAATTTGCCATGTGATTAAAACTTTATTTTATTTTTACAGTAGGTCTGCCTCTATAGAAGGTGAGGGAAGAACAGGTGTATTACAACGCCCCAGGGATGGTTTCTACATGTTGGTGGTGGGGGGGAGGTCCTTTAAGAAATTGCCCAGGAGCATCGGGATGTGCATTAGCATCCAGATGCTCCCAGGGAAAGACAGCTACAGCTCCTTAGTTGTAGCTTTCAGAAAAATATGGCAGCTTGCAATTTTTTCAGACGTGCCACATTATAATTGCGATGGAGAAGGTACAGAGAAGGGCTGCCAAAATGATAAGGGGAATGGAACAGCTCCCCTATGAGGAAAGACTAAAGAGGTTAGGACTTTTCAGCTTGGAGAAGAGACGACTGAGGGGGGATATGATAGAGGTGTTTAAAATCACGAGAGGTCTAGAACGGGTAGATGTGAATCGGTTATTTACTCTTTCGGATAGTAGAAAGACTAGGGGGCACTCCATGAAGTTAGCATGGGGCACATTTAAAACTAATCGGAGAAAGTTCTTTTTTACTCAGTGCACAATTAAACTCTGGAATTTGTTGCCAGAGGATGTGGTTAGTGCAGTTAGTACAGCTGTGTTTAAAAAAGAATTGGATAAGTTCTTGGAGGAGAAGTCCATTATCTGCTATTAAGTTCACTTAGAGAATAGCCACTGCCATTAGCAATGGTAACATGGAATAGACTTAGTTTTTGGGTACTTGCCAGGTTCTTATAGCCTGGATTGGCCACTGTTGGAAACAGGATGCTTGGCTTGATGGACCCTTGGTCTGATCCAGTATGGCATTTTCTTATGTTCTTATTTTATTTCCATGAACTTGCATAATGATGAGCTGATTTGCATGCATTTGCAAAACATTTACATTGTAACATAGTAAATGATGGCAGATAAAAATCAATTGGTCCATTCAATTTGCCCAGGAAGTTGCTCATGGCAGTAAGTGCTGCTCTGTGTAGGTTACCCACATGTTTTCTGTTAAGAGTAGTAACTGCCATTCTGTACAGTTACCCCTATGCCTTCTGTAAAGGGTAGTAACGTCCATTCCATGCGGTTACCCCATGCCTTCTGTTAAGAGTAGTAAATGTCACTCCATACAGGTTACCCCATGTACCCCTTTCTTCATTTCCAACATCTAGCATTTAGGGATCTGCAGTGTCTGTTCCTTGCCCTTTTGAATTCATTTGCTATTTTTGTCCTTACCACTTCCTCTGAGAAGGCATTCATCCGCCACCCTCTCCATGAAGAAATATTTCTTGATTTTGTTCTGAGTTGTCCCTCCTGGAGTTTCATTTCATGACCCCTAGTTCTACATTTCCTTTTCAGTAGAAAATACCTTTCATATACCTTAAGGTCTGTATTATATCTCCTTTGCATCTCCTTTCCTCCAGGGTTTACATATTTAGTAGGGATGTGCAGAGCAAAATTTTATGTTCATATTTTTTATGTCCGAAAGGGGGTCCCACTTGCGGCCAATATGGACATAAAAAAAATCCAATGAGTTGGGTATATGTACATATGTGCAAAAAAAAAAATTAAACCCCCTCACCCTCCTTAATCCCCCCCCCAGACTTACCACAACTCCCTGGTGATCGAGCGAGGAGTGAGGACGTCATTTCTGCAATCCTTGGCGAGAAGCATGTGATGTCGGTGGCACGTCGAGTGACGCGGCGTCACGTGATTCCCGGCTCGTTCGCGCCGGACGGCTCGTTCGGCCCAAAAGAACTTTTGGCCAGCTTGGGGGGGTCAGGAGGCCCCCCCAAGCTGGCCAAAAGTTCTTTTTGGGCCGAACGAGCTGTCCGGCGCGAACGAGCCGGGAATCACATGACGCCGGCGTCACTCGACGTGCCGCCGACGTCACATGCTTCTCGCCAAGGATTGCAGAAATGGCATCCTCACTCCTCGCTCCATCACCAGGGAGTTGTGGTAAGTCGGGGGGGGGGGGGATTAAGGAGGGTGAGGGGGTTTATATTTTTATTTTGGCTCAACAATCGCGATTTCCCACATATCGAACATATCTATGTTCGATATGTGGGAAATCCGATCGTTTATGTCGAATCAATTTTTTAAGTAAAAAAAAAATATGAGTTGCGTTTTACTAATGCGGTCAATCCGAATGCACACCCCTAATATTTAGATCCTTCAGCCTCTCCTCACAAGTCTGATACAAACTCCAAACCCTTTTGGTCACCATTCTCTGGACTGTTCCATCCAGTCTTTATGTCTTTTGAGATATAGTTAGGGGAGGGGCAGATTGACCTATCAGAAGATCGGGCTCCCCCTGATGGGCCAGTCACTCTCATCATGTGATTTTTTTAAGCTTCTTACCCAAAGAAAAGGAAAGGGGCTGCTATGGCCTGAAGAGAGGCCTGCGGGGCTCCGGCAGAGATGCCTGCAAGGCCGCTGAAGAACCGACCAAGCCACACACATGTGCCGGTAGAGCACATGCTGCAGCCACGTGGCCTGCAGATCGCGGCACAACCCATCCTGCCACAGCATTTACAGAAGCCTGCAGGACCGCGGCAGAGCCCATCCTGCTGCAGCCTGAAGAGATGCCTGCAAGGCTGTGGCAGAGTCCATCCTGCTATGGCCTGAAGAGAAGCCTGCAAAGCACATGGGCCTCTCCCACCCAACGTTGCATTAGCAGCGTGGCCTCCTTCCATCTCCCTTCGGAGAGTGAGGAGCAGCACTGTGAGTCAAAAACCAGCAAAGAGAAGGCCCAGAAAAATACGAGGAGCTCTGAAAGGTGGATGTGCGTATGATTGTGTGTATGTGAGATAGAGTACATAATAGGGATGTGCATTTGTTTTCAACGAATGTGTAATCTGCTATGAATAGGTCCCTGTTTGTTTGATTTGTGGGTCCGCGAAATGCATGGCAATCCCCCACGAATGAAACATATCATATTAGTTTCATTCTTTTGGTTTGCAGTGCTTTCTTAGCAGCATTTTGAAATAGAAGGCCATGTGGGAATATCCATAGCAACAACCAGCCCTTTCCTGTGAGTCATAAGTGACCTCACAGCCCTGTCATAGAGTGGGTCAGACAGGTTGGCAAGGAGACCAGAATGTCAACGTATTACAGCAAAGCATTCTTCTAAATCAGCCAATCACTGCTCTCAGTGCTCTGTGATGCTGTTCCTGCTGTATTTCTACCTTAAACAAGCATAGCACGCGGCGTGCCACGCAGTGCACTTTCTTCTTGGCTTTTGTCTGAGGAGGTTGCTGCTCTTTGAGCTACTCTCAGAGTGTCTCAAATCTGTATTCAATTGCTATTGTTTGCTACTATGATAGTTTGCTACAATTAATTTTCCATTGCTGAAAAAGATATTTGACCTTTTTTGCTGCTGTGCCTGCCAGGCAGCCAGGCTTTTTTTTACTGCACTTTTTTTTATTGAACTACTTGTTGACTATCGGTCTCATGCCGGTATTTAGCCTTAGATGTAGTTTACCACCCACTTTCGGCTGCATTCACAAACAACCCGACTCCGAGAGACCTGGTCCCGGCACGCCGGGGGCCACTACTACCGGCCTAACACCATCCGCGGGCTGAGCCTTATCTTGTCTTACCTTCTTGTCTTTCCCCTATCAACACCACAGCGACCTGACTACCTCAGCTCTGCCAGTCTGTTTTGCCCCTATCAAAACCACAGCGACCTGACTACCTCAGCTCTGCCAGTCTGTCTTGTAGGGGTGTGCATTTGTTTTCACCGTATTGGCGATCCGCAACGTATATTGCACTATTCGTAATATTCGTGGGGAAGCGAAACGTATCGTGATTCCCCATGAATACACGAATCTTCGCCGAATTATTCGGCCACCTAAATAAAAATTTAAACAAACCCCCCACCCTCCTGAACCCTCCCAAGACTTACCAAAACTCCCTGTGGTCCAGCGGGAGGTCCAGGAGCCATCCCCTGCACTCACACCCTTGGTGCCGGTTTCATCATGGCGCCGATATCCTTTGTCACAGGGGCTACCGGTGCCATTGGTCAGCCCCTGTCACATGGCCATCGGTGCCATCTTGTGCTCCTACCATGTGACAGGGGCTGACCAATGGCACCAGTAGCCCCTGTGACATAATATGGGCAAAGGCTATCGGCGCCATTTTGAGTACAGGCATCGGATGGCCAGAGTGCAGGAGGTCGCCTCGGGACCCCTGTTGGACCCCCAGGGACATTTGGCCAGCTTGGGGGGGCCTCCTGACCCCCCAAGACTTGCCAAAAGTCCAGCGGGGGTCCGGGAGCGACCTCCTGCATACCGGCCATCCGATGCCAGTACTCAAAATGGTGCCGATCGCATTTGCCCTCACTATGTCACAGGTACCTACGGTCGGCCCCTGTGACATAGGGAGGGCAAAGGCGATCGGTGCCATTTTGAATACTGGCAGCAGATCGCCTTTGCCCTCACTATATCACAGCTGTCAGTGACACAGTATCTCTCAGAGCCAACAGAGAACATGCAGACAGATCCGCTGGCATATTGGGCACACAAGTCCACTGTCTGGCCACACCTAGCCAAAGTGGCTCAGCGATATCTGTCATGTCCACCAACCAGTGTGCCCAGTGAACATGTCTTTTCAATGACAGGGGATATCATGAGCCATTACCACTCAAGGCTGGCACCAGAGTTGATGGAAATGCTAGTGTTTTTGAAAGTAAACCTGCCTTTGCTTGGGTTTCCAAATTTTCCCTGTGAATGGCAAGATGAATAAAAGCAATTGAAAGCCTTGCAGCAGCTCCAACTGCCTCCTATGCTCCAGATAATATAAGCACTGTAGCACATGTACCTGACCTGAAACGCTGTGCCTGTCCGTCCACTGTCCAGGCCATACATCCCTACAAGGGCCTGACCTCAAACGCTATGCCTATCCGTCCACTGTCCTGGCTGTATGTCCCTACAAGGGCCTGACCTCAAATGCTGTGCCTGTCCGTCCACTGTCTAGGCCATACGTCCTACAAGGTCCTGACCTCAAAGCTGTGCCTGTCTGTCCACTGTCCAGGCCGTACGTCCCTACAAGGGCCTGACCTGAAACGCTGTGCCTGTCCATCCACTGTCCAGGCCATACGTCCCTACAAGGGCCTGACCTCTAACGCTGTGTCTGTCCATCCACTATCCAGGCCATATGTCCCTACAAGGGCCTGATCTGAAACGCTGTGCCTGTCCGTCCACTGTCCAGGCCGTACGTCCCTACAAGGGCCTGACCTCAAATGCTGTGCCTGTCTGTCCACTGTCCAGGCCGTACGTCCCTACAAGGGCCTGACCTCAAATGCTGTGCCTGTCTGTCCACTGTCCAGGCAGTATGTTCCTACAAGGGTCTGACCTGAAACGCTGTGCCTGTCTATCCACTGTCCAGGCCATACGTCCCTACAAGGGCCTGACCTCAAACGCTGTGCCTGTCCAATCACTGTCCAGGCCATATGTCCCTAGAAGGGCCCTGACCTCTAACGCTGTGCCTGCCATCCACTATCCAGGCCGTACGTCCCTACAAGGGCCTGATTTCAAACGCTGTGCCTGTCTGTCCACTGTCCAGGCCGTACATCCCTACAAGGTCCTGACCTCTAACGCTGTGCCTGTCTGTCCCCATTTAGAATGTAAGAACATAAAAAGCTGATTTAAGATGTTTGGAGCTTGCATATTTCATATGCTCAATATTTTTCATGACCTTGCCAACAGTAATGTTTCTAGTACAATCGAAAACTGGTGGTAGTTGCACTCTTGTTCATACTCTGTGTTCCCATTGTTTACAGAGGCACTGTGTAAACCACAAAGTCAACACAGGTTGATATTGTAGATTTGGATTTGAGTAGCGGTTTTCTTATTTCTGAGAGCTCTTCATGTTCCTTTGTCATCAGCTGAAGTGCGTAAGTATAGTTAGTAGCTTCTGGGTATTCAAAAATAATCTCCAGCTCAGTTCTTGCTTCACAAATGGCAGTCTCTATTGCTCTAAAAGCATCCGAGGTTGAATTATCTTTCAGAAATGAAAAAGATGCCATTTTATTCTGGTAGTGAACCAGTTCAGGAAGACGTGACAGGTCAAATCACAACATACCTGCACAAAGAAATCCCCTAATGCTGTGCCTGTCCGTCCAGACCTTATGTCCCTACAAGGGTTTGACCTCTGTCCTCGAATGCTGTGCCTGTCCATCCAGGCCTTATGTCCCTACGTGGGCTTGACCTTTAGCCTCGATAGCTGTGCCTGTCCGTCCAGGCCTTTTGTCCCTACGTGGGCTTGACCTCTGGCCTCGATAGCTGTGCCTGTCCGTCCAGGCCTTATGTCCCTACATGGGTTTGGCCTCTGTCCTCGATTGCTGTGCCTGTCCGTCCAGGCCTTATGTCCCTAGGTGGGCTTGACCTCTATCCTCAATTGCATGCCTGTCCATCCAGGCCTTATGTCCAGTCCTAACGGCTGAACTCTCATTGCAAAGGGAAACCTCAGTCTCTGGCAATTCAAACTAGTAATCCTTCACATCATGGATCCTTAAATAAAACAAACAATTTTCTTTAGTTTCAGGGCAGAGAAGAGATCTTCCTCCATCTTGCTTATGAAGTCATGATCTGTTTGCAAATGTTTAAATCCTAACAATTTGTACCATTATACACTCTAGGGGCCAACCCATTCCAGGGAGCCCTTTCCTGCTCAAAGGAAAGGGAACTCTCCCTGGATGTAGCAGCCTATCTCTTAGCACCTGTTGACCCATGTTCAGAATGAAAAAAGAGCTCCAAGGTACTTAGACTGTGGTAAACACAGTGATACCATGCTCGCAGTGAGACCCTGCTCCACGTCGCCATGCTTTGAAGGCTCATGCTCCACTCTAGGGGCCAACCCATTCTGGGGAGTCCTTCCCTGCTCAAAGGAAAGGGAACTCTCCCCGGGTGTAGCAGCCTATCTCTTAGTACCTGTTGACTCATGTTGAATCGCTGTTCACATGGCACCCTGCTCCACGTCACCATGCTTTGAAGGCTCGTGCTCCACTCTAGGGGCCAACGCATTCTGGGAGCCCTTTCCTGTTCAAAGGAAAGGGAACTCTCCCCGGTGTAGCCACTGCCAGCCTATCTCTTAGCACCTATTGACCCATGTTGAACCGCGGTTCACATGGCACCCTGCTCCACGTCACCATGCTTTGAAGGCTCGTGCTCCACTCTAGGGGCCAGCCCATTCCGGGGAGCCCTTTCCTGCTCAAAGGAAAGGGAACTCTCCCCGGGTGTAGCCAGCCTATATCTACCCTCTGACCCATGTTGAACCGCTGTTTACATGGAAACCTCCTCTGCCTCAGCCTTGAAAATTCTCATTTGTACATCTGCTAACTCCACCAGATTTTAAAAGACCAGTGAGAGCTCACTAGATGCCAATGGAAACACCCCACTCTAGGAGTGAACCCATTCTAGGGAGCCCTTTCCTGTCAAAGGAAAGGGAACTCTCCCCGGGTGTAGCAGCCTATCTCTTAGTACCTGTTGACCCATGTTGAACTGCTGTTCACAGTGAGACCTCCTCCATGTCACCATGCTTTGAAGGTTCATGCTCCACTCTAGGGGCCAACCCATTCCAAGGAAGCCCTTTCCTGCTCAAAGGAAAGGGAACTCTCCCTGGGTGTAGCCAGCCTGTATCTAGCCTCTGACCCATGTTGAACCGCTGTTTACATGGAAACCTCCTCCACCTCGGCCTTGAAAATTCTCGTTTGTATATCTGCTAACTCCACCAGATTGTAGAAGACCAGCGAGAGCTCACTAGATGCCAATGGAAACACCCCACTCTAGGGTGAACCCATTCTTGGGAGCCCTTTCCTGCACAAAAGAAAGGGAACTCTCCCCGGGTATAGCCAGCCTGTATCTACCCTCTGACCCATGTTGAACTGCTGTTTACATGGAAACCTCCTCCGCCTCAGCCTTGAAAATTCTCATTTGTACATCTGCTAACTCCACCAGATTTTAAAAGACCAGCGAGAGCTCACTAGACGCCAATGGAAACACCCCACTCTAGGGGCAAACCCATTCTAGGAAGCCCTTTCCTGCACAAAGGAAAGGGAACTCTCCCCCAGTGTGGCCACCCTGTATCTACCCTCTGCCACTCTGCCTTGCTGCCATACACCAGATGACTCACTAAATTCCTTGTGGTGTTCTTGCCACTATCATGGTTGCTCAGTGTGTTGGTGCTAGTTTTTCTGCTTGCTATGTTTCCCCTTCATTGTGCTGTAGGATGTTGATGCCACTTGTCTTGCCGCTTTGCCTGTCATGCTGCCTTCGAGTGTATCTGTTATCGGTGCTCTCTTTTGAAAGTATGGTTTGTTTTTGACACACTCGCTGCTGCTTTGCACCTCTATTAAAGCACTCTTGCCACTCCTGGTACCCTTTTGCACCTTTAAAGTACCTTAGGCTATTCATGCCACTTTGGTGCCACTTTGCCACAGTCTAAGTACCTTGGAGTTCTTTTCTTGTTGTAATGATTGCTCCCCAGAAGTTTCATCAAAATTGATAAGAAAACCCCAATTCTGCAGCCAAAAATATGCTGCAAATACTTCCCCCATTGACTTTAATGGGAACCAGAAAACGAATGAAACGTATCAACGGATCGGGGATGCCATTGAACAAATGCAATGTATTTGGCCCCCGACGAATACGAATACCGAATCAGATGAATCCATACCTTCTGCACATCCCTAGTAGATTAACTAGAATGTAGTTCCAGTTTTGGCATGAAATGGTATGGAATAATATCCTCCAAGCAAAATATCCAAAAGAGGGGTCCAACAAGTCAAAATCTTTTGACTTATTGGAACTGTAAGTTAACTATCAAAAACACAAGTCTCTTGAGTTAGGAGTTCAAAAGTCTACATCCTTCTTGTCACCAGATTTTTTAACTGGTCAAATGGGTCAGGAAATCTCTTATTACAAAAGGATACCGGGGGTATGCTTTTCCCTCAGGCAATATTCAGACAAAATCCAAAAATCCTCGTAAAAACTCTTTTCCTCAATACCTCTTTGCCATATGCTTGAATTACCCTCTGTGAGATCCAGGGGGAATCTCCAGCTCTCCAACCACCTTGCTTTGAGATTTTGTGGAAATCTCTTGCTTTTCAATCCTCTCTTTCTCTTGAAACTCAGGAAAGATTTCAGCTCCTCATTCTTCCTCTATTGCGTATCCTGTTGCTTTGAAATCCTGGAGGACGCTCTAGCCTCCTTCATTCTCTTTAGCTCCTGACCCACTATCCCTGTGAAGCACTGGCATGCTCCAACGTTCTGGGCTGGATTTTCAAAAGGTTACGCATGCTGGGCCTATTTTCAAAATGGCCGGCGATGCCCGTAAAGCCCCAGGACGCGTGTAAGTCCCGGGGCTTGCAAAAAGGGACAGACCGGGGGATGGGGTGGGGCGGGGCCAGAGGCTCCAGGCACAGCGGCCATTTGCCCCGGGCTGAAGTAAGTTTTGGAATAGAAGCGAAAAAAAGAAAAAGGTAGGGGGGAAAGGGTGGGGGAGGTAGGGGAAGGGAAAGGAAGGTGGGGTGGGGGGGGTAGGGAAGTTCCCTCCGAGGCCGCTCCGGGGAAGGCAGCACGGCCTGGCGCGGGCTTGGTGTGCGCAAGGTGCACAATTGTGCACTCCCTTGCGCGCGCCGACCCCTGATTTTATAACATGTGCACGCCGGGTAGTGCACGCACATGGACGCGCTCGCGCAGGTTTAAAAATCTACCCCTCTATGTACTGCCAAAAAGTCTGTCCCCCAAAAAGGTTAGGTCATAGAAATGGGAGGAATCAAAAATATCAAACCCCTTCCTACTGCCCCTTCACAAAGTAAATACATTAGTGTAAATTTTCAAAGCTGGTTTTCAATCGGGATATATCAGTGAGGCTATTGTTCTAGTTCTAGTGTTTGTGGGGATGATGGTACTGGTTTCTAGCAGGGCTAGATCTATGCATGTGGGATACAGATTTTCAGCAGGATGTGAAGTATAATAACTTCATTGTTGGAGGATACAGAAATAGAAATGCTTATTTCCAGTAATATTATGGGCAGACGTAGCATTAAAAATGATTTTATATAACTACAAATAGAAAGAAGAAATGAATGAGGCAATTAATTATGGTATTATGGGAATAGCAAAGATAGAGTATGCAGAGATTATTTTGAATCTGTTCTTGATTTTTCCACATATTGTCCTACTAGCTGCAGTCTTTTCATATCTTTCCTTATTGTGTTATACAGAGGTAATTCAAAGGAGAAAAGAATAGCATGTATCAGCAAAAAACTGCCCTCTTGATCATTATACCTGGAATGACCTCCTTACCCCTATATCCATAGAAATTAATGCCTGATCAACACAGCACTATGTACAAGTTAAAATGTTGCAAATGCATCATCCCTGAAATTCAATATCTTGTAGAAGATAATGGATTATAGTACTATATAAATGAGAATTGTGGCTAGATGCAGAAGCTCCTCAGGTTGGTAATAAGGTCTTTCCTTGATTTGTTTAATGGAAGGGAGGGTTGGAGCACTGGGATCCCTGCGAAGGAGTATATCCTAGAGGCTAGGATCAGAGCAGTGTAAGGTAGAGGAATGTGCCACCTTTGCCACAGGCACCCCCAGTAGAGACTGCTGTACTGATTTATTCCTGCTTGCATACAAGCAAGTGACCCCCTAGTATCTGTGTGGGTTGTTAGTTTGGATTTAGAGAGAGAAGGAATATTTCCTTTCAGATGCCTTAAGTTTGTACAGCCAAGACCCAAAGTCTTGGCTGAGAAGGATTAGAAACTAAGTAAAGAGAGAATTTTACAAATCACAAACATTGGTCGGTAATACATCTCTGCTGATTTTTCAGTTATTCTGGGTGATGTTTGTTCAAGAGGAAGCTTTTTAAATCCACCCTTCCTATCCATAGAGAGAAGTTTTTTGGTCATTTTGGTGTCCTTTAGATCAAGTGATTACTTTGTCAGTCCAGCAATTGGAGAAGGAGTAGATACCCAGCTGGGCCCATCACCAAGGGGAGAGAGAGGAGATTCTGAGCTACCATGCTGGATGCTGCCAAACAGCAAACAGCCAAAAAAAGAGCCCTCAGGGTACAGGGGAAATGGAGAGGAGGAAACTGGAGAGTTTGAGATCAAACAGCAGATTACATGTATTGCGAAGAGGAACCCCAGCTGTGGGAGAGGACAACCCCATGTTTACAGTTTTACCCAGAGAGGCTTCACATTCTAACCAAGGATAAAGAAGAGACCCTGAGGAATAAATCACAGGATAACAGATTTACTGGGGTAAAGTTTCAAAAAATTTCTGTGCATGAAATTAACATATACATGCATAAGTAGTTTGTACTCACTTACATGCTATTTTAAAAACATCAAAAGTTTACGCATATTTTCAATTTCGTGTGTTTATTTACCTTGAAAAAAGGGCAGTCTAGGAGTGGTTTGGAGTGGGGCTGAGAACTGTGCACACAAGTTGCTATTTTATAAGAGACACATTTACATATGTCAACTTATTCGAGTAATATACTTGCCAATTTTCTTGTGCAATTGATATCAGACTTGTCTGTTGTTTACTGTTAGTTGGGTGGGAGGTATGGGTGAACTGTGGAGAGTTTAGAGTGAACAACTAGGAGGGTCTCAAGGACCCGGAAAAGGCCTGGGTGGCTTCTGTAAACTGGTGATTACAATTACGCGTCCAAGTTTTAAAATATACTGACTTCCACGCATAAACAGAATTTTACGTAAACAAGTTGTGATTTTTTTTTGTGCATAAAATATGCGTGCATACTTTTAAAAATAGGTAGGAAAAGTGTGTGCTATCAATGCATTGCAGATATTTGTATGTAATCATACATATGTGTATATGTTTGGGGGTAGAAAATGTGTAATTTTATAATTTACGCATACCTTATACACTCAGGTTCTAAAATATGTCGTAGATCTTTGAAGATATCAATCACACAACAAACCCACACACACCAACTGGTGTATTCCAGTATACACCACTGTAAACAACCAAAGAATAAACCATGTACTAGTTATAAATTTAGTATAGCACATATGACGCCAAACAGCTTATGTAAGACCCTCTATTCACGGGCAGACATTTTATATGTACAGCTCGTTTTTCATAGGGGTCACTATTACTTTAATCATGGTAATCCATAAACTCAATTTTTCGTTTTTTAAAGTTTTTTCAATCAAAATAAAACCGGGTACTTATCCGCACTGAAAAGGCCCCAGGTAACCCGACATGGCCATGTTTCGGACCGCTGTCCTGCTTCAGGGGAAAAGAAGGAAACCAATTCAGATAGTAGTCAAAAATATCTTCTTCTTACGGCATATCCGCTCCGTGCCAATCATTTTGTGAAGAGCAGGCTGCGTTTCACAAAGAGCAGGCTGCGTTTCACAAAGAGCAGGCTGCGTTTCAACCCGCTGCGTTGAAACGCAGCCTGCTCTTTGTGAAACGCAGCCTGCTCTTCACAAAAGGATTGGCACGGAGCGGATACGCCGTAAGAAGAAGATATTTTTGACTACTATCTGAATTGGTTTCCTTCTTTTCCCCTGAAGCAGGACAGCGGTCCGAAACATGGCCATGTCGGGTTACCTGGGACCTTTTCAGTGCGGATAAGTACCCGGTTTTATTTTGATTGAAAAAACTTTAAAAAACGAAAAATTGAGTTTATGGATTACCATGATTAAAGTAATAGTGACCCCTATGAAAAACGAGCTGTACATATAAAATGTCTGCCCGTGAATAGAGGGTCTTACATAAGCTGTTTGGCGTCATATGTGCTATACTAAATTTATAACTAGTACACGGTTTATTCTTTGGTAGATCTTTGAAGGCCATATACACACGTATATGGGGGCCGCGCGGAGTTCTTTGAAAGTTACCTGCCCTATTTTTAAGTTGCCATAAAGATTTTACCAAAGAAACTTGTATTATTTTTATTTTATTATTAACTTGTGATTGTTATTTGATTGTTTTAAATTTTATTGTAAATCGCTTTGGAAGATTTGATCTAGAAAGCAATTAATAAATGATTTAAAATAAATAAATAAATACATAAATAAAATGTTCATGTTGGACCTATTTCATCAGTAAAGTTTGGGGTACATTTTAAAATATAACGCACGCGCGTACTTTTGTTCGTACACCAGGCGCGAACAAAAGTACGCCGGATTTTATAAAATATGCGCATAGCCGCGCATATCTTATAAAATCCGGGGTCGGCGCGCGCAAGGGGGTGCACATTTGTGTGACTTGCGCGTGCCGAGCCCTGCGCTCGCTGCCCGTTACCTCCGAGGCCGTTCTGATTTTGCTCCTTCCGCCTCCCCCCACCTTCCCCTCCCTTCTCCTACCTAGCCCATCCCCCCCGGCCCTATCTAACCCCCCTAACTTTGCGCGCGTCAGGCCGGCTGCCGCGTGCCATGTTCCGGTCTGGGGGCTGGTCCGGAGGCCGCGGCCACGCCCCTGGAATGCCCCCTGGCTGAAACCACGACCACGGCACCGCCCCTGGATGACGCACCGACCATGTCACGCCCCCAACACGCCCCCGATGATGCGCCAAACACGTCACAAAAAAGGGATGCTAGCTGATATTCTGGGATATGGCTTCACTTTACCTTATGAGCAGGACTTTTCAGTGCTCTCTGTGTAAAGTTATGTGCACAAACAAGTCTGGTCAGAAAAATCACAGTCCTGAATTTATTTGGATTAGGTTACATGTGTAATTTTATCTGAGTGCATTCAGTGGAAGACTTGTGTGAGTAGGTCTTGCTGAGTATCTGGGATAAGTTGCATGAGTAACTTTGCCTGGATAAATCATCTGCTCACCACATCACTGAAGTATGATACACTCTATGAGGTGAATTTTAAAAGCCCAATGCGTGCATTAATTAGGGGATGCATGAAGATGTCAGGCTCATGCACCAAGCAAAATGTAAATGTTTTCAAAAAGGAGCTCAACTTTCAAAACAATTTGTGCACATAACTGGACACGCAGAGATTTATGCAACTTTTTAATAAACTGTGTGGCAGGTATTGCACAGATTATAAAATTCCATATATTTCTGCCCTGAAAGTGTATGTGTATGTTGTAGTAACACATATATTTCCAATGCCAGAAAACACTTACTTTCTCTACTTATTTTTAGGGTTATTTATTTTAATTTTAAACCAATTTTCACCCTTAAATTCCCAGATTTTTCCAAAGGTGACATTCAGTTTAAACCAATATTCACCCTAATTTTAGGATGGTTAAAAAGTTGCTACAGGAGGAAGTTTCCAAGGTGGCTGCTGGCATTGTCTTCTCCCGCTGAAGCTGCTTCGATTTAAAAAGAATTTCCCCATTGAAGAATTTTCCTCTTACCATATTGATGGGGAAATGTAAGGGGAAAGCTCACATCTTCCCTGAGGTTTCTTCGCCGGTTGTTACTGGCCCAATCGACAAGTTTGTCATATATGGGGGAGATTCAGCTCAGCGACTAGGAGCCAGAGAAATGTCCTTGGGCAACGCGGCACGCGAAGGTTGGGCACTGCTCTCCCTGGACTCCATCTAGCTATTTCCAGATAGCTGTCCTCCTCCCAATCAGCACTTGCCTGGTGCTGGTGCAGGGGCTGTTGCCTGTGCCATAATGGATTTGTGGCTAGAAAGCATTTCAAGATCTTTATCAGGCATTTCGGCTGTTTCACTGCTACCCATGGTGGAGAAATTCAGGGCTCTATAAAGAGAAGGAATGGGGCAACGTGGTGTTGCCTCTGTTTCTTATGTTGTGGATACAGGTGAACCCTTGCTTGCACCTCAGGTATTTCTCAAGGGCTTAGAAGATTTTATTCCTTCTAAACTCGCAATTAATACATTAGATTCTATCTGGGAAGCTATTGCTGGTCTCTCTTCTCAGTTGGGACAATATGTAATCTCTCAACAATCTCTTTTTATCTCCCTACAAACTTCTCGAAAGGATCTGGAAAAGCTTTCTATAGAGGTTCAAGAATTTGAAGTCCAGATTTCCTCTCTTAAAGAAAATGGTGGGACTATACCAAAGGGACATTCGGCTTTGCAATATAAAATGGAATCATTGGAAAATGTGGTTAGATCTAAAAATATTAGACTAGACTGAAAACAATGTCACCATCCCAGATGTTGAAAAGGTATTTTATGGAGGTTTTGAAAATTCCTGAGAGCTTTTTACCACCTATTGCTAAAGCTTATTCTTTGCCTTTAGCAAAGAAGACTTCTCATCCGGATCTTGAACAATATCCTTCCTTCGATATTCTGATTGTTACTGATTTTCTGTAGAGTTCTATTACTGCAGAGACATTTGCTTCAACTCTAATGGCTACATCTGAGGTGGATTTGGATCTGGACTTGGTGATGAGATATTTTTGTAATAGATTTAATTCTTTTTTAAATTATTGTGTGAACATATTCTTGATGTGGCAAAAGAAACCCAGCATAGAAGAAAGAGATTTTTACTGTTGATACCCGGGGTGTTTCAACTTGGGGCACTGTTCAGGTTAAATTTCCCCTGTAAATGTGTGATTAAGTTGCTAGGGGTTAAATATATATTTTTTGATCTTCAACAAACTTTATAACTCAGAGGCAAACCCTTATTCTTTCGTTGGTTTCATCTCCTGTGTTATCAGCCCTCCATAATGATAACTAAATATATACTGTAATTTCACTTAGCCTGAAGCCAAGACTGGTTGTCTTCTTTTTACTGTTTAAATTGAATTCCTCTGTTCTTGAGTACTCTCCCCTCATTGTGGGCTAAAGTTTGATTGTGCTCCAGAGCTGCAGATGCATTGTTTCAAGGCCTTCAGCCACTGCTGGAAGCCAGTGTGGGTCAGAGCGCATGCTGTGTTTCAAGTCCCACCCTCCACTAGTGAAAGCGCTCTTCCTCCAGTGCTGCCTATGCCATGTTTCGAGTCCTGCCTCCTCACCTCCCATATAGCCAAAGTAGCTGCTGTCTGGTGCCATGATTCCATTTCAAGGAGGCCCTGTCTTCCAGAAGCACTTTCCGGCAGGCTCCCTGGCCCTGCATAAAAGCAGCAGAGCAAGGGAGCCTCAGTAACCATGCTGCAAAGGGGGAGAGAAGAAACTGGGAGCCACCACCAATAAGGATGACTGCTGTTCAATGTGCATAGAGACGAAATGGATAGGGAGGGAGCCAGATTCTCGGTGGGGTGGGAGAAGAGAGAGAGGGGCATGTTAGGCAGTGGATGTGCATAGAGATGAAGATGCTAATGTGTGGGTGGGTGGGAAAATCTGATAATGTTGTTTACTGTCCTGTCCACCAAAATAAACTCTAATATTTACCCAGAAAAATAATGAGTCATTTTTGCAACTGATTTCTCCTGATAAATTCCCAGGAAAAATAAAGAACAATAAAAACCAAAAATGAAGATCCCTACCTACTTTATAAGTGTACACACATTCTGAAAATACTT
The DNA here is from genome assembly GCF_901001135.1 of Rhinatrema bivittatum. Classification (NCBI taxonomy): domain Eukaryota; kingdom Metazoa; phylum Chordata; class Amphibia; order Gymnophiona; family Rhinatrematidae; genus Rhinatrema; species Rhinatrema bivittatum. The sequence continues at coordinate 126,746,993 of NC_042622.1, read as the reverse complement.
GCATGCATACTTGGGCTCACCAATTTTCTGCTACCTCCACTAGTTAACCCAGACCCTTTTGTTCTTCACCTTGAACCCCCACCAGTTCACCCAGACCTCACACCCCAAAAACTGCAGACAAAAGCCCAAATTTATTTCAATTGTGTAATTCCAATGGCAGGTGTAAAAATATTTCAACATGTTGGTACTGTATGTGCATACACCTTTTACAAAATAGAAACATGCGAGCTTAATTCTGAACCCCACCCTGGAACGCTCCTAGACCGCCCCTTTTCTCCCAGTAAAATGTACATGCCATTCTGCAAGTTCGCATGTACACCCAAGGTTTATAAAATAGCACCTAGAGACGTACATGCTACTTATGTGCATGTATGTTATAGGGTGGCCCATGGAAACGTAGCCCGCCTCTAATACCACTGCCGGCAGGCAGGCTACTTTTCCAAGGGCCACCCTGTATTTTTACATGTGAAACCCCTTGGAAAATTCATCTCATAATGCATCTAAATTTGCATTAAAAAGAGGCATTTCAGAAGCATGTTGAGAATCTACAAGCGTAACTAAAAATGTTCAAAAAGTACAGGTGGTGATATCAGTAGAACATTCGTGTAACTTATGCAATCGGTTTTGAAATGGTTAAAGCGATGCGCATACTTTGAGCCACATAACCTGATATTCAACATAAATTTATGGAGTAACTTGTGGTTGAAAATCACATTGTTTTGTGTGCAATTTACATGTAAAGATTCTAGCTGCCAAAAAAATCTACATTGGAGTATCTGTGGAGATTTACACAACTTTTATGCCCATGCTACCGAGGTGTAATTTTTTTTTTCTTTTTGGGCTTGATTTTAGAAAGCATTTATAAACTTAAATTGGGTTTTATAGGTGTAATTACACTTTACCCATGTAAGTGGGCTTTTGAAAATTGCTACAATATATGCTATTGAATTGTCCATAGGATATTCATGTGAAATTGCACTTTACGCGTGTAAATGGCTGTTTGAAATTGCTATGATAGTATGTTACATTTACACATGTAACTCCTTTGAAAATTACCTCCTTTCTAGTCTGCCTTTCACAACTGTTCAAAGCGGACTGCAGTCAGGTACCATAGATGAAATCATTTCATTCACTCTTCTTTTCATTGTTTTCATTTCTCTTTGACAGTAAAGCAGCATGTTAGCAGCATGCATTTACTGCACATGCCTTTAAAAGCTCAAAAGATGTCCTCGCTGCAGACGTAGTGGCCCTCATAATCTTTCTCCCTCTCTCCCTTCACTTCAGTGCAGAGGAAAATGATTGTGTTGAGGTCATGCAGGAAAACTGCAGTTGAAATAGTAATCGTTTGTTTAAGAAACCATTTGAAGAGGAAACCAAATTTGCACATTTCAGTTAATTGCAGAAACGTTTCTGTTGTAGTCTGTGACAGGCATGGGTTGTTCTTAGTGGAGGGTCATGATTGAAGTGTTAATAGTTTCAAGACACATTGTTTGGTTGCCTTCTCTGCCTTTACAAATGATGCCTACATTTTTTTTTTTTTTGGCTTCCTTCAATATGCATTTGGTCCTCATAACAGTGATACAGTCAACACAACCCACATGGCTAATGAGACAGCCTCAGGTGGATTTGTAAAAGAAAAGCAAAACATGATATCACAGAGGATGTGCCAAGCAATTTTTTCCAAACACTCAAGAGATTTCCCCACCTCCCTTTTTGGTTGAAAATAATTTCTTTTAGAGCAAACATGTGCAAGTCATCTTGGAAAAGCGAGAATGACAAGCAAAAGGACCTCTTTACACAGTGATCTTTCTATGGGCTAGAAAACAAAAGAAATAGCCTAATGGACAGACGGTCTTTTGTCCTACTGTCTTTTGTTTTACAAGTATTAGCTTGGATGGTTATACTTAAATCCTCATGCAATGGAAAGAGTGCGTTTTCTTTTGAATGAGCAACTCTGTTTTGTAGACCAGAATTCTGTACCTCTTATGGGTGAAGTTGAAATGAAACAGAGAAAATGACAGTGGATGAAGACCACAAGACCAATGTAGTCTGGCCATTCCTGTCATAGAGCTGCAGAGCCTGCTTAATCTCAGGTTTTAGCCTCCCATCCTCACATCTAAGGACCCTCTGTGCTTATCTCAGGTTTCCTTAAATTCTGGGATAAGCACAAAGAATTCCTAGATGCAACAAATGGACATAATAAATCTTGCAAATCAGGAGAGAGAAAGAAAAAGTGAAAAAGAAAGAAAAGTTGTATTATGAATGCCTTGCCAATATTTAAGCAGTAACCTACAATTGTGGTATAAATGTCTTCTTCTAGTTGAAGCCCCTTTTATGATTCAAGGACCCTTATGTTGCTTCAAGTGTTTAATTTATTGGGATATAATTGCACTGAAAACACCTGCAATTGTGAGCTATTTATTAGAGATGCTGTCTCTATTAGATAGATATTCAAAGCAATCTAGCCACCTAAATACGAGCAGGCCAATACAATACAGCACGCTCAGCTGAGCGCACTGTTTAACCCGAGGTTGAATGCGGGTTTTGGATGCGCGTCCACAGCCCCTTATACCATAAGGGGGTTAGTGCTTCCAAAACGCCCATCTGCCCCCCCCCCTTTGAAACTAATAGCGCTCATCACATGCAAATGTGTGTTGATGAGGCTATTAGCTATTCTTCCCCCCCAAAAAAAATGTGCGCCCAACCCGCACATTTTTATGCTCAGAAATTAGTGCTTGCTCAGAGCAAGTGTACAAAAGTGTACAAAAGCAGAAATGACTGCTTTTCTGTACATCCTCCAACTTAATACCATGGTGATATTAAGTGGGAGGGAAAAAAAGGTTTAAAAAATATTTTTTAAAAAGTGTGCCGGCGGTCAGGTTAGGAAAAGGGATGCTCAATTAACGAGTATCCATTTTCCCTAACGCGTGGCTGTGCACAGTTAGGGAAACAGACGCTTGTAAAATTGAGCGCCCTTTTTCCTAACCCGCTGACAGCCTCCTGACGGCTACCTCTCCTGGGCTTCCGCTGCCAAGGAGGTACTAGGAGGACACATTTGTCCCTAGTGCCTCCTTGGCTGCGTGACCCCTCATTTAAATATTTTATCGTGCACCCAGGAGAGGTGGCTGGGCGTACATTAGGAAAGCAGGCGCTCAACACTGAGCACCCGTTTTCCGCGTGGCTTTCTTTATTTTGAACTGTTGGTTAAGTGGCTAGTTTGATCCTTCTGAAAATGTATCCCCATAGAGTGGAAAAATCTAGCAGCCTTATTTTTTTTTTTTTTTTTTGTAATACAATTTTTATTGAGTGATCCTCAGACACAATATGAAACTTTGCCGATAACAGACAAGCAAACATAATACAGCAATCGATATTGATGACACAAATCACAGAACCATGAGGAAACACTCCTCAATTTCCCCCCTTCCAGATATCTATCACTGTGTCTAAGACATCTCTAGAGCCACCCTAGAGAATACTCATGTCACCAACAAACTAGGAGAGGCTGCACTCTGATACCTCCCCCAGTCTGACATATTGAGCAACTATAGTGGGCTAGCTCTGCTTAAACAAGAAGGAACAGGAGTCCAGTATGCTTATCCCCAAACCCTCACCCTCTCCAAACCTCCCCGTCCCGCTTCTCCCCCTTTACCGCCCTTCCCCCCCCCCCCCCCCCCCCCCCCCCCGTCCCCTACCCAAGGCCTGGCTGACAAACCAGTTGAGACATCCATGTATACTAGAGTCCAATCATAACATTGAAGGCATGGGTCTATCACTAACCCAAAAAACAAAAAAAGAAGAACAAGCAAACATCAGGCATTGAGGATCAAGCTGCGAGCCCGATGTGGCAAAGTCTGCACATATACCTCCCAGGTCTCCAAGAAAAGTCTTCGGTGCGTTGGCGACAACTTAGAAGTAAAACTGTCCATATACATCATTCGATGAAAATGATTACGCCAAGTCCAATACGATGGTGCAGATATCTCCAACCAATTAAGTAGAATAACTTTTTTCCCCACCAGCCAGGCCTTTTTAATCAGAGTTCTCAATCCCGCTTTTCTTATAACCGACTGGGGAATGCAATCAAAAAGAATCAGCTGCGGGGTAACTTGAAAACGTATTTTCAGGAGGCGTTGTAAGTAATTTACAATTTTCTGCCAGAACTGTTGAACAAGGGGACAAGCCCAGAATGCGTGAGACAAAGTGCCAATTGCAAGGTGACAACGAGGGCATGTCGAATCTGTTATGAGCCGCGCTCTCCACGCAACCTGTGGAGAGACAAAGGCCCTCCACAGAAACTTGTATTGCATTTCCCGGTAATACATATTTTCACTGGACCTTTTTAAATTCCCCATACTAAGCGGCAGCACTTAACTGCTCATGGGGACATGTTTGGATCAAGGGAAGCAATGTAGCCAACTTGAGCTAATTTTTGGATACAACTTAACCAAATATATTTCAATTGCGTGCCCTATTGAAAATCATCCCATGTATGCCCTGCAAAAATGCTGACATCAGGACTGCGGTGATAGTTATTTCCAAGCTGTTAATGCTATCTTCAGAAACTAATGATGACAAGGAATTATTAGGCTGTACAGTAGAAACAAAGAAGATTTGGCAGAATTATTGAAATCGACTTTCCATTGAAAGTGATCCTTTAATTATAAAAGTTATTGTATTGGCATTATTTGCTAAGGACTATGAGGCCAGCCCTGTGGCTTTGATTTAGAGCCATGTGTTGAGCTGCAGGAAACTCTGATTCAAGTGTTCTGTCCATCCCGCCTTTTATGCATCTCAGAGGAGGCTGGCTCAGGCCCTCATGAGAGAGCAAGTGACTACTAAAGTGATCCCTTCTGGCAGAGGTGTTGCACTGAGGGGTTCAGCAATAGAGGAGATGACCCCTCTCCAGACCTTGGCAAATGAGGGGACCTGGAGTTGTTTGGGACAATTGCCTGAGGTACAAAAGAGAGGGGAAAACCTTTTGAGGATCATTATTTTAGTAGCTGCCACTAGTTGATAAAATGGACATTTTTTAACTGTGCTATTTGTGAAAGAAAGATTCTGAGCTTTGCAATTCATTTTACTGTGAAAGAACTGAACAATACTCAAAAATGAGACTTTGAATTTATGAACTGCACATAAGATCTCAAACAGGCCGATGCAATACCAAGCACGAAAAAATGTGCGTCCAAACTGGGCGCACATTTTTGCAACGCACGCTCATTCCCCTTCCCTGGGCGCCTGATGCAGTATGCAAATGAGCTGCTGGGCTAAAAAGAATGCACTAGGGATAAATTGTGTGTGCCCAGCGTGTCCATGGCATTCGGCGCCCAGGAGAAGTGGCTGTGCGCCGGTTAGGAAAATGGACACTCAAATAACAAGCATTCATTTTCCTAACCGGCGCACAGCCACAGACACTTGGGATAATAGTGAGTCAGAGAAACCACAGAAAAGCAGTATTTTTGGCTTTTTTGTGGCTTGGAGCGGATGAAGACTTAACACCAGCTCTGGGTTGGCATTAAGTTTTGCATGTTAAAACGTGCACGTCAAGCACACAGTGATTTTTTGCATCGGTATTAGCTAATAGCCTCATCTACATGGCATTTACATGTGATGAAAGGTATTAGCTACACGCTGGTTTAGACACTCGTTTTAGATGCATTAATCCCATTGTTGCTTAGGAAGTTATTGTAGCTCATCCAAAATGTGCATCCAAATCCGCGGCAAGCTGTGCACTAGGCTGAATGCACTGTATTGGATCGACCTAAAAGTGTAACATCAACTACTTGCATGCATCATTTTGACAATATATTTTTCTCACTAACACTGTGGTGGTGATGACAGCACTGGTGGGGTGTGCAGCCTGCATGGCTTTCTCTGCTGGCCCCCATGGAAGGACACCAGCGGCAGCGAGGAGGGGGACAAGGTGAGGAGCTCCCCTCCCAAAATGAGGAGGGATGTGCTGGCGCCATCTGGATTGCCCGCACACTGCCCCCCCACTGCCCACCCAGCAGCAAGAACACCATGGCGGCGACAACAGGACCGGAGTGGTGTGTGGCCTGTACAGCTTTCTTTGCCGGTACCCACTGAAGGACTCTGTTGGCAGGAAACAAGGAGGAAAATGCTGGCGCCTCCTGGACTGCCCGCCCACCAGCAAGAATACTGTGGCGGCGATACCATAGGCACCTGTGCTATGGGGCTGCGCCCTTGGTGCTTGCATGAAAGAGTGAAACAGAGGAGCATCATGCGCACTTGAGTTGCAAGCCCATAAGCGCACAGACTGCAATAAGCCAGAGCAACCTACCCGGCTGCAGCAGGAACAACCGGCACGCGCACCGACACCAGGGGAAGCAGGGAACCATGCTGCACGTGCTCCACTCCCCCACGGAAAGAGGAGGAAGCCAGGAAGCTTCCGGCAACAGGTGGACAAACACCTACCGCCCACTCACTATCCCTGACAATTTAAACCCAATAGCAATGAGCTTGCCCCTTTCTGCGCCCCTTTGTGTGCATGAAGTTCAAGTCTAAAGTGATAATAATATTATTAATTACTGCCCCCTGGTTAACCCTACAACCATAATGGATCAAATATACAATATTGAACTCGCACTAGAACAAGGTATATATGGAGAGCTAAGAAGGAATGCCAAAAAAAGAAACACAGAAGGAAAACAAAGACGATCCTCTCCGTGATAAGTAACAACTCTTCTTCACTCTCTTCCTGCCTCATGTTTACTATGCGCCTACTGAATGCTCAATTTATTTCTAAAATAATCCCACTAATTAATGAGGTTGCAATTCTAAAATCTCCACAATTAAACATAGGAGTGGTCTAATGTCCCCCAGGAACACTCCAAAAAGATTGCTCGCCATTTATCGAATTATTCACCAAGATGTTTCTATCACCAGAATCTACATTAATCGTAGGAGACTTTAACCTCCATGTAGATAAAACTCTGAGAACCTTAGAAAGTAAAATGTTTTTAGATGCAATGGAAGCCCTGGGATGGTCAAAATTTGTCTCAAAAGCCACCCATAAAACGGGCACACTCTAGACATAATATTTGCTAACACCAACAATTAACATAAGAACATAAGAACATGCCATACTGGGTCAATCAAGCCCAGCATCCTGTTTCCAACAGTGGCCAATCCAGGCCATAAGTATCTGGCAAGTACCCAAAAATTAAGTCTACCATGTTACTGTTGCTAGTAATAGCAGTGGCTATTTTCTAAGTCAATTTAATTAATAGCAGGTAATGGACTTCTCCTCCAAGAACTTATCCAATCCTTTTTTAAACCCAACTATACTAACTGCACTAACCACATCCTCTGGCAACAAATTCCAGAGTTTAATTATGCGTTGAGTGAAAAAGAACTTTCTCCGATTAGTTTTAAATGTGCCCAATGCTAACTTCATGGAGTGCCCCCTAGTCTTTCTATTATCTGAAAGAGTAAATAACTGATTCCTATCTACCTATTCTAGACCTCTCATGATTTTAAACACCTCTATCATATCCTCCCTCAGCCGTCTCTTCTCCAAGCTGAAAAGTCTTTCCTCATAGGGGAGTTGTTCCATTCCCCTTATCATTTTGGTAGCCCTTCTCTATACCTTCTCCATCGCCAAATTGCCAAATCAACACTTCACACACAATATTGCCCTGGTCTGATCACCAGTTAATAAAAGCAGAAATAACCTTTTCCAACCAAAACCATTAGGGGTAGATTTTCAAACCGTGCAATTTGGCGTACTTTTGCTGGCGCATCAGGCGCCAGCAAAAGTACGCGGGATTTTAGTAGATACGCGCGTAGCCGCGCGTATCCGCTAAAATCCTGGATCGGCGCGCGCAAGGCTATCAATTCCGTATAGCCGGCGCGCGCCGAGCCGCGCAGCCTACCCCCGTACCCTCCGAGGCCGCTCCGAAATCGGAGCGGCCTCGGAGGGAACTTTCTTTTGCCCTCCCCTCACCTTCCCCTCCCTTCCCCTACCTAACCCACCTGCCCGGCCCTGTCTAAAACCCCCCCCCCCTGACCTTTGTCGGGGGATTTACGCCTCCCGGAGGGAGACGTAAATCCCCGCGCGCCAGCGGGCCGCTAGCGCGCCGGGACCTGACCTGGGGGCGGGTCCGGAGGGCGCAGCCATGCCCCCGGACCGCCCTGGGCTGTAGCCACGCCCCCGGGCCCGCCCCCGGAACGCTCCCGACACGCCCCGAAACCGCCACGCGGTTCAGGCCCGCCCCCCGACACGCCCCCCTCAGAAAACCCCGGGACTTACGCGAGTCCCGGGGCTCTGTGCGCGCCGGTAGGCCTATGTAAAATAGGCTCACCGGCGCACAGGGCCCTGCTCGCCTAAATCCGCCCGGATTTGGGCGGATTTAGGCGAGCAGGACTCTTAAAATCCGCCCCTTAGAGAATAAACCTACTTTTACCTTCAGGAAAAAGACAGAGATGGAAATCACTAAAGCAATAGAAAACAAGCTCCATGAACTATATCAAACCAGCCCCACATCAGCATTTGATTCCTGGGGTAAGATAATCAATGATGTAGCAGAAAAACTTAGACCTATCCAGATGAAAACTAATAACAAAGATAGGAATAACACTAAACTTAAAAAGCCTTAGTACAATGAAGATTTAAGAAGCACTAAAAAGAACCTTAAAAAATTAGAGAAACAATTGTGGAAATGTCCATCTTCTGAATCCGTAGGAAAATATAAATCCTTCTTTACAAAATACCATACATTAACCAATTAAGTTAAAAAAGATTACTATGCCAAACAAATCCACAGGGTCATATTCAATTCTAACTGCTCTTTGATGTTGTTAAACACTTAATTAAAGACCCAATATCCTCCATCTCTGGAAATGTTAACTACAAAAAAAGCCTCCTGCAATGAATATGCAACCGCACTCTTAGACAAAATCAATAAGCTGAAAACTCAATTCCCCAACTGTACCACAATAAAACACCTGAAGAATCGAGTGGCATAGTTAAGTGGTCTGAATTTGACAGAGTATCGAAGCTGGAAATTAGACAAATCATTACTAAAATTAAATCTGCCACTCACGACCCGTATGACATAGTGAGGGCAAAAGTAGCGCTGGCGCCATTTTGAATATTGGCAATACGGCGCGAGTGCAGGAGGTCGCTCCTGGACCCCCGCTGGACTTTTGGCATTTGGCATTGTACATATGTATATATTTGCAAACGTTGCTATAATATAATTTAATGCAAACTTTCCCATGTTATCTCCCACCCCCTTTTAATACCTTGTTCGCATGTTTTAATCGTTCAATGTAAAGCGCCATGCCTAGCGCCAGTTTATGTTACAATGTGAACCGATATGATATCCTGGATGAATGTCGGTATATAAAAATTTTAAATAAATAAATAAATAAATAAATAAGTCTTGTGGGGGTCAGAAAGCCCCCAAGCTGGCCAAAAGTCACTGGGGGTCCAGCGGGGGTCCGGGAGCGATCTCCTGCACTCGTGACGTCGGGTGACAGGAACCAAAATGGCGCCAGCGCTACCTTTGCCCTGTCATATGGTAAGGGCAAAGGGCCACCGGCGCCATTTCTATTAACGCAGCCATGGCCCGAGAGCGGGAGATCGCGCCGGGACCCCCCCACTGGACCCCAGGTAATTTAAAACATTTTGGGGGGGGTTCGGGAGGGTGGGGGATTTGTTTTAAAGGGTCGGGGTGGGTTTTAGGGTTGTTTGGTGTGCCGGTTTTCCCGCCCTCCCCCCTCCCCCGATTTACGATTTTTTGACGATAAATCGGGGGAATTGCTATTGTATCACGGCTCTAACGATTTTTGACGATTTAAAATATATCTGACGATTGTTTTAAATCGTCAAAAAACGATTCACATCCCTACTAACAATAATTGTCAACATCATTCATTACAATAACTCTAGCTTGTTAGGAGTGACATTACAACCTTATACACCTCAGTGAACATTAAGATCACAAAATAAAGGTCTATTGACTATTCAGGCAATAAAGATCATACATCTGATGCAAATAAGAGATCTGATGTTTTCTGTAGCGGGCCCAAAGCTATAGCATTCTCTGCCTGAGACATTACGAATTTTACCTGATAGAAAGAGATTTAAATGTGAACTAAAAACATGGCTACTCAAAAATGCTTATGAATTAACCTAATACACCTGAAAATTGAGAACCACAAAACAAGAAAGCCAAAAGATAATAATTGAAACATGGAAATAAATCCAATGAGAGATATTATTATTAATATGTAATAGAAAATTCACAAGATTAATATTAATACGTGTATAGGAATATTACCTCTGCAACCAATCATTGTTTGTTGAGTCATAACTATGAATGTAATTTTGTAAATTGTTGTGATCTATATATGGAACAACAGTAAATAAAATGTCTAAAATAAATAAATAAATAAATGTCAGGTAAAGTTTGTATTATCTATTTATTTTAAGAAGTTATATTCCTCACATATCCAAGTTCAAGCAGATTACATAACAATGTTCATAATAAAAACAATCAAAGACAAAAACTCACAAAGCATTATATAATAAATGCTACTGTGATGACTTTGTTCTCCAAGAACCCACCCCTAAAGCAGAAACATAAAAAAATGACCCAAACATATCTTTCTGGAAAAGGCAGAGGCTACTGTGATAATCTGAGCATGGTGGGAAAAAAACAGGTAAATAATAAACAAGTCAGTTCCTGACAAACAGAACTAGGATTTCTACCAGAGAAACTATGTAGACATATCATCACCAAAGGCTTGTTTAAATAAGAAAGCCTTCACAGCTTTTCTGAATGTAGAGGTACTTGTCATAGTCCTGGCAAATTCAGGAAGTGTATTCCATAGCGAGGGCCTCACAGCGGAAAAAGCTCATCCCATGCCTCTTCTAGATGAATTAAATGGAAAGAAGGGAGTTTAGGCAGCAAAGTATTGGCAAAACAAAGAGCATGAGATAGTACACAAACCCTTAGGACTGCATTACTCCAAGGCGTGGTGTTATTATTTAACAGCAGGTTTGGCTTATCATCTGCACAGTTTGTGTATGGTCCTTTCTGAATGCAATTCATTTGGAAATGTGCCGAAATCTAGATCTGTTCGCAGCATTAAATATCTTTTTTTCAATACTTGTCAACCCTAATCTCACTGCCTCTCCCACATGTACCAGAATTCCCTTTCACACCAGGGCATGAAACGAGAAAGCTTGCCAGTCAACTGAGGCATGCTCAAAATATGTTAACAGATTGTATTTTATTGAACAAAAAAGGATGAAAGCCAGAATAGCCCTAGTGTGTAATTTTGTTCATGTTGTGTACGCAAAGACATGTAAAAAATGTAAACACAGCAATCCAAGATTTTAATGTCGTTACTAAACCACAGATATGCAGAAAGGCAGAGTGAAATTTTTCAGTGGTGTGGAACGCCATTGCAAACCACACACTCATTCTTGAGGGCTTAGACTAAACTTTCTCATGTCAGGTTAGCGGAAAAAAAAAGCTAACTAATTAAATAAATAAATAATCGGCACAAAAAGATGAGTTTAGAACACCATGATACCCGGTTACCTCGGGTTTTAATCTAAAGTGCCTGAACGGGTAATTCATGTATTTGAGAAGTTGGATCAAGTTTCCTGCAATTTGCAGTTTGGTGCCAAATTGTTTCTCTCTTTTTTTTATGTATAGTAAGCTCTTTGATTTACTATAAAATGAAGTGCAGTTATTTAAGGCCACCATTTTTGGTATTGCTTCATGTATTTTACATAGGGAGGGTTATTTTCAAAGTCATTTCTACTGGTAAAGTGATTTACTTGCAAAAATAGCCTAATATAAAATTATTCATCTGATATGTGGTAAACTTACATGCATATAGCCTGTATGCATGTAAGTTTACCCGCTATGACAAGAGGTGTTACCAGGAGCGGGGTTGGAAAGGGTTTTGCATCTCTCTAAATTATGCACATAAATTCTCCCCCAAAAATGATTACACAAATTAGCACATATTTGATATCAAATGTATGCAGTCTGTTACAAAACTACTCCCATACAGGTGAATTTTCAAAAGTTTACATGCGTAAACAAGCACATATACACATGTACTGCCATGTAAACTCTTGTTATACCTGTCAACCAGAGTGAAGGCCTGCGCCAAACTTCGGTATATAAAAGCATACAAATAATTAAAATAAATACTGTACATGGCGCATCCACACATAATCTGTATTTTATAAACATCTATCACATGCGCCTATATGAGCCTTCACATGTAACAGTACGTGTGAAAAAAGAGAGTGTATTAGGGGGAGTGTTGGAGCGTTGTTAGTACATATGCAGGTAATAAACTGTTTTAAAAGTGATTTATGTGCTAATATCATCAAAACTATGAGAGTACATTTAATACTGCTTATTTACACACACATCAAATTTTCATACTGTCTTGCCACTTGGTATTTTGCGGGCTGGCTTCTCCAGTTAAGTGAAAACAGCAACATGCTAGGGGACAGCAGTGAATATACCTGGAACAGACAGGGATATACTGGGGGTTAACTGGGACAGACTGGGTTATAGTTGGGAGTGGCTGTGAGTATACCTGCCACAGACAGGGCTATACTGGGGGTTAACTGGAACAGACTGGGTTACACTAGTGAAGTGGTAGTGAGTGCTGGAGAATCCATATTCCAATGACTCTAATGGGTTTATGGATATTAATATTACAAATACTGAGCAGGGAGAGAGAACAGAGGAGGAGGAGGAGGAGGTATTCCTTACAGAAAGTACACAGGACTAGGCCATGATTTTTGGAACTGTCAGAGGAGCAAGTCTTGCACAGGTTCAGATTTTGTCATAATTTGCTATGTTGATGGGAGGAGCAATCAGATAGGAGTAGCAATCTGATGTATTTCATAGGTGGAGATAGTAGTGGGTGGATCCTTGGGCCGGTGGCAGATGACCACGCCCCCGGGGAAAGATCCCGAGAGGGACCATTGACTAGGCTTAGAGTATGGAGACAGACACACACTAGTTCTTTTATTAAACAGGTCTTGAAACCACCAGAGGTGGTAGTAGTGAGCTGAAGTGCCCGGCAGGGCTGAAGTCCCTCAGATACTGGAACAGTGATCCTTGGATGGCTGAGCTGTTGAGAAACTGTAGAGGGTGAGTAGGCAGTATATGCAGCGTTCATGAACAGAACTTAGATGACAACACTCACATATTGGTCTCAAGGAGCTCAGGAACTGGAAAGGATAGGCCCTCGAGGAGCGAGTACCTAGTTCCAGGGAAAGCTCTGAGAGTGCGATGGTAACTCACAATGATGTAGACAGTGATGACTTCCAGGCAGAAGAGAATCAGCAGATAGTCAGGAACGAGGGCCATCGAGGAGCGAATACCAGTTCCTGTCTGTAACCTGAAAAGTAAAGAGAGAGCGAGGCCCCCGAGGAGCGGGTACCTCTGGTAAGTCCAAGGAGTCAGAGTAGCATAGGCAGGATAAGCTGAGTAAACCTTGTCCGAACCTGTACGAACCTAACCTTTGCTAACTCGGTTTGTTAGCGATATCAGAGACCTTTAAATATCGGAAGCGGATGATATCATCTCAGGGGGACGCCCCTGAGGTTCGCGCCCTTGCTGGTACTCACTCACAGTGTGTGCGTGCACTCTAGGCTTCAGGCAACATGGCGGATCTGCAGCATCGAGCCTGTCCGGGGACACCAGAGAGAGATGGCAGGGAGACGCCATGGCGGTCAGCCGTCCTTCAGACCTGGAGGGAGTCGCCACAGAGGTAAAGAGGGCGGAGTGGAGACGTCGGGCAGCATATAGAAGGATGCACGAGGTGGAACTGACGAAGCATCTCTTTGCCCAAGATATTGGTCTGAGACTCCCAAGAGATTATGTCGGGGCCGAAACCCTCCCAAATCAGAAGGTATTCAAAAGTCTTGCCTCATATACAAACATCCAGAATCTCTTTGATCTTGATCTCTAAGTCATCTTCTGCATCGATGACAGGTGGATCTTGAGTCTTGGAAGAATTTTGTTTGTAGATTTCTCACAGGACAAGCAGGATGGTAGTCCTCACATATGGGCGACACCATCAGGATGGAGCACAATCACGGAAAACTTCTGTCAAAGTTTCCAGACCTTTGACTGGCCCCTACTGGGCATGCCCAGCCTGGCACTAACCCTGCAGCCAGCAGGGGTACCGCTTCAGTCTTCTTTTTTCTGCGCAGCAGTAGCCTCGCAGTTTAGGAGCTCTGAATAGATTCCTGACAGGAATTTTCCTAACGGACTTATTTAAAATTGTTTTGCCCCACAGGGGTCCCTCCTCTAACTTTTCTCAGGCCACGGTACTCTGATAAGTTTTTCACCGTTTTTCGTCGATTACCGTCGAGTTTGGCCCTTGCGGCCTACTGGCCATTGACCGTACCGCGGGTCGATTTTTTCTATGGCCATGGCGTCGGGTTTTCGTTGGTGCCCGGACTGTACTCACACCATGTCTATCACAGACCCTCATAGAGTCTGTGTAATGTGTTTAGGCCATGAGCATGATGTCCTGACTTGCACCAAATGTGCCCTTATGACACCAAAAGGTCGAAAAGCCAGAATGGAGAAGATGGGACTCCTTTTCCGTGCTCACACCCCGACGCCATCCATCGCATCGACATCATCAGAACAGGCACCGTCAAAGTCGCTCCACCATCGACAACCGTCTGGTGACCGCCCGCCATCGACGTCTTCACGACCATCGACTCCCATTTCTCCCCCTCAAGATCGAGGGGATCGAAGGGAGAAACATCGCCATCGGCATCGTAAGTCTTGGACCGTCGAGGGAGCGAAATCATCGACCTCGTGACCGTCCGAGCCACCCTCAAAGAAGCCCCGTCCAGGAATGGCACCGACCACTCCTGCGACCGGGACATCGAAGCCACCCTCACCCAATCGGGGTTTGGGAGTCGCGATTCCGCCTGTAAAGGTGGTCCCTCCGACTGTACCTCAGCCTCCCTCTTCCATCACGGAGCCGGAGCTGATTGCCCCAGGTCTCCGGGAAGAACTGGACTGGCTGGTCCAGGAGGCCATCGACAAGGCGATGCAACGACTCCAGGTCCCTCCGGCACCGACACCGGCACCGAGAGTGGAACCGGTCACCGACCCGATTCCAGCAGCGCTGGCACCGCTGCTATCCCGGATGGAGGCGCTCAAGACTGCCTTTCCACCGGTAATTCCCGGGTCTCTGATGGCCCCGGTGCGCTCCCCGATGACAGCTTCATCGGGAGGAGAAACACCGTTTCGCATTCCTCCTTCGGGGGTATTGCCTCAGCCATTGATGCCATGTCGTCCCTCGCCACTGATTCATTCATCGGGAGCGATACGCACATCGGCGCCATCGATGCCTTCGATGCCGGCACCAATGCCCCCCAGGGCGTCCACGGTGCCCCCGGTGATTCCTTCGATTTTCTCGGAGCCTCAGCCGGGCCCTTCGGGTATCCAACCCCCCTTCTCGTCCTACAGGTCAGCCTGCTGATCCTTATGACACCTGGGGTGATGATACTTCCACAGACACCGATGATTTACCTTCACCTCCTTCTCCTACTGAAAGTAGAAAGCGTTCTCCTCCAGAGGACCTCTCTTTCATTAATTTTGTGAAGGAAATGTCAGAATTGGTCCCATTCCAGCTTCAGACAGAGCAAGATGATAGGCACCAGATGATGGAGCTTCTCCAATTCCTGGATGCCCCTAAAGGGATCACTTCTATTCCCATTCATCAAGTTCTTCTTGACCTCCTCAAAAAGAACTGGGAAAACCCTGGATCCATTGCCCCAGTACATAGAAAGGCTGACACTACTTATCTGGTACAGTCAGCTCCTGGCTTTCAAAAATCTCAGCTTGACCACCACTCAGTTGTAGTGGAATCGGCTCAAAAGAAAGCAAAAAGGATGAAACCACACTCCTCTACCCCTCCTGTCAAGGAACACAAGTTCCTCGACAATATTGGTCGTCGAGTGTTCCAAGGGGCCATGCTTATCTTCAGGATTGCTTCTTACCAGCTGTACATGACCCAATACAACAGGGTCATTTTCAAGCAAATACAGGACTTCTCTGAAACCCTGCCTGACCAATTTCAAGAACATCTTCAAACCCTTATAAACAAGGGGTTTGAGGCAGGAAAGCATGAGATAAGAACAGCTTACGATATCTTCGACACCTCCACTAGAGTGTCTGCAACTCTGGGCCTGGCTCAAGTCTTCTGACCTTCGCCCAGAAGTACAAGACAGGCTCTCTGACCTGCCCTGTATAGGAGGTAATCTGTTCGGTGAACAGATTCAACAAATAGTGGCTGAATTAAAGGACCATCATGAGACCCTCAAACAGCTCTCATCGATACCTTTTGACTTCCCTTCTAGACAGCCCTTCAAGAAGGACTCTAAGAGGTCATTCTTCCACCCAAGGAAGTACTATCCTCCACCAACAAGGTCCCGAGTTACGAGGCCTTATCAGAAATTTCAGCCTCGCCAGCCCCGGAAGCAAAAGCCACAAGCAGCTCCCCAGCCTGCTTTAGGTTTTTGACGTTCCCTTGGAGAGCAGCAGCCTGATCCCTCTGCCAGGCATACCAGTGGGAGGTCGATTGTGCCACTTTCACGGCATGTGACAATCAATCACAACCGACCAATGGGTGCTAGCAATCATTGCTCATGGTTACCACCTGAACTTTCTTGCTCTTCCACCAGAATCACCACCTCTACAAGCGTGGAGAGTAACCGACCACTCTCTCCCTCTGGAGCAGGAGGTTTCACTTCTTCTCCAGTTAAGAGCAATAGAACCCATCCCTCTTTCACAACAAGGCCTAGGGTTCTATTCCCGGTACTTTTTGATCCCCAAAAAATCCGGGGGGCTTCGTCCAATTCTGGACCTACGTGCCCTCAACAAGTACCTCCAGCGGGAAAAGTTCAAGATGGTAACCCTGGGCTCGCTTCCACCTCTTCTACAAAGAGGAGACTGGCTCTGCTCTCTGGACCTCCAGGACGCGTACACCCAAATTGCAATAGCTCCAGCTCATCGCAAGTACCTCAGGTTTTTAGTAGGCCCAAAGCACTATCAATACCGGGTGCTTCCATTCGGCCTAGCATCGGCACCACGAGTCTTTACCAAATGTCTCGTGGTTGTCGCAGCCTTTCTCAGGAAAGAAGGTGTTCACGTCTACCCCTATCTAGACGACTGATTAATTAGGGCCCCAACCCAGCAAGCCGCTCGATCGTCCCTGGATTTGACCCTACACACTCTAATTTCTCTAGGATTTCTCGTCAATTATGAGAAATCCTATTTAGTCCATCTCAAACCTTATCATTCATTGGGGAAGACTTGGACACCTTACAGGCAAAAGCCTTTCTACCTCAAAAACGAGTGCAAACCCTCGTGTCCCTTGCTCATCAGTTGCAGTCTCAGTATACAGCAACAGCTCGACAATTTCTTGTCCTTCTCGGACACATGGCATCCTCAGTCCATCTCACACCAATGGCCCACCTGGCCATGAGAGTCATGCATTGCACTCTGAGGTCACAATGGATTCAAGCGACAGCCTCTGTCAACCATTGTCCACATCACCGACGCACTCCGTCTGTCTCTCACCTGGTGGAAAGATCAGAACAATCTCCTCCAGGGACTGCCTTTTCACCTACCAGATCCTCAACTCATTCTCACCACCGACGCTTCCAACCTCGGCTGGGGAGCTCATGTGAACGATCTGCAGTCACAAGGATTTTGATCTCCAGAGGAAGCCAAACACCAGATAAATTTCCTGGAGCTTCGAGCGATGCGATATGCTCTCAGAGCTTTTCAGGATTGCCTATCAAATCATGTCATCCTGATTCAGACGGACAACCAGGTGGCCATGTGGTACATCAACAAGCAGGGAGGCACAGGCTCCTTCCTTCTTTGTCAGGAAGCTGCACAGATTTGGGTGGAAGCGCTCTCCCACTCGATTTACCTCAGGGCCACCTATTTGCCGGGAGTGCACAATGTCTTAGCAGCAAACTGAGTCGTGTCTTCCAATCGCACAGTGGTCTCTCAATCCCTCTGTAGTGACCTCTCTCTTCCAGCAATGGGGTCATCCCCAAATAGACCTCTTTGCGTCCCCTCAGAACCGGAAGGTGGACAATTACTGCTTCCTCATTCACAGCGAGCGCTCTCAGCCCAGAGATGCATTCTCCCTCTCGTGGGCAGCTGGTCTGCTTTATGCATTCCCTCCACTTCCTCTTCTCTCAAAGACTCTCGTGAAGCTCCGTCAGGACAAGGGAACCATGATCCTGATAGCACCTCACTGGCCACCCCAAGTGTGGTTTCCCATACTCCAGGATCTCTCCATCCGCAGGCACATTCCCTTGGGAACGCACCCGCTTCTGATCACTCAGAATGACGGATGTCTACGCTATCCCAATCTTCAGGCCTTGTCCTTGACAGCATGGATGTTGAAAGGTTAATTCTTCAACCACTTAACCTTTCAGATTCGGTTTCTCGTGACCTGATTGCTTCACGAAAGCCTTCCACAAGAAAATCTTATTCCTATAAATGGAAAAGGTACACATCATGGTGTTCTTCGCAATCCCTTGATCCCTTTTCCTGTCCAATCCCAAGGTTTTTGGACTATCTCTGGCATTTATCAGATTCAGGTCTAAAGACCTCTTCCATCAGAATGTATGTCAGTGCGGTAGCCGCCATCCATAAAGGTGTCGGGGATGTCCCTATATCAGTACAACCCCTCGTAACACATTTTCTTAAAGGCTTGCTCCATATCAAGCCACCTTTACGTCCTCTGGCCCCTTCTTGTGACCTTAATCTGGTTCTCGGGTGGCTCATGAAACCACCCTTTGAACCTCTTCACTCCTGTGACCTAAAATATCTCACATGGAAAGTGATTTTCCTTTTGGCTATCACTTCAGCTCGCAGGGTTAGTGAATTACAGGCCCTAGTTACCTATTCGCCTTACACTAAACTCCTGCAGGACCGGGCGATACTCAGCACTGACCATAAGTTTTTGCCTAAGGTAGTTTCGGAGTTTCACATTAATCAATCCATCATACTACCTATCTTCTTTCCCAGGTCCCACTCCAACCCAGGGGAACAGGCTCTGCATACCCTTGACTGTAAACGGGCTCTAGCATTCTACCTAGACCGTTTAGTTGCCCACAGGAAGAGCACTCAGTTATTTGTCTCTTTCCATCCCAACAAACTAGGGCAACCTGTGGGTAAGCAGACTCTCTCCTCCTTGTTGGCGGACTGCATATCCTTTTGCTATCAGCAAGCAGGCATTCCTTTCCAAGACCGTGTTAAAGCACACTCTGTGAGGGCCGTGGCGACTTCAGTAGCACACCTACAATCCGTGCCACTTCCTGACATTTGCAGGGCTGCCACCTGGAGTTCTCTCCACACTTTCGCAGCCCACTATTGCCTAGACAAAGCCGGAAGACTAGATTCCATCTTCGGCCAATCTGTCCTGCGTAACTTATTTCCAACGTGACGTACCTACACCCTTCCGCCTGCCCGGTGGGGTTCAGGATGCCCTCTACCAAATTCCACCCCAGTTGTTGTGCCTGTTGCACGCCGTGGGTACATTTGGTACATGTTCGGACATCCTCAGCTCGGTACTCACCCATATGTGAGGACTACCATCCTGCTTGTCCTGTGAGAAAGCAAATGTTGCTTACCTGTAACAGGTGTTCTCACAGGACAGCAGGATGTTAGTCCTCACGAAACCCGCCCGCCGCCCCGTGGTGTTGGGTTCGTAACATTTTGTTGTTTTATTTTTTCAGCACTGCCTGTAGCTATCAAATAAGACTGTAGGGGGACCCCTGCTGGCTGCAGGGTTAGTGCCATGCTGGGCATGCCCAGTAGGGGCCAGTCAAAGTTCTGGAAACTTTGACAGAAGTTTTCCGTGATTGGGCTCCATCCTGATGGTGTCGCCCATATGTGAGGACTAACATCCTGCTGTCCTGTGAGAACACCTGTTACAGATAAGCAACATTTTCTATCAGCAGCAATGGAATGAGCAGCTGTGGACGTCACTGAGGGATTCAGTGGAAGTGGCGGTGATAGGGAACATCCAGAAATCAGTTCAATTGATGATTCTCCAGTAGATATTGCTGGATGAGAGTTGATGGTATCGCCAGCGGATACAGACTGGCTGGATGCCAAGGGTATCCTCTTCGGGTCTATTATGTGCTATGGTTCATCAGGCACATCTTCTGAGTGAAATGAGTGTAACAGAGCATCTGCTCTGGTGTTTCGATCTCCAGGTCAGAACTTAAGCACAAAATCGAAACGGTTGAAAAATAAAAACCATATGGCCTGTCTGTAATTCAAACATTGTGCATGGCGGAGATACTCAAGGTTCTTATGATCCGTGAAGTCGGTTATTTGATGTTGAGCGCCTTCGAGCCAAGGTGAATGTTGACAGCGTTAAGAATATCAGCAGCAATGAGTATAGCTGCTGTGGACATCATGGAGATCTTCAGTGGAAGTGGCGATGTTGAGAAACGTCCAAAACCCACTTCAAGTTATAATGCAATAATGGATCTTCACATTTGACAAAGTGACTCCTCAGGTCTTCCACTAGACGTCTGAGAATGAAGTTGCCTCCTGTCCTTGAGTCCACCAGGGCAGGAGTCTGATCCGTAGCTGGTTCATAGATCACGGAGACTGGGAGAAAGGGTGGAGGAGAGAATGCGGTATGGTCCTCCAGCAGGACTTAGGCCCATCCATTTCCCGGACGAATTGGGCATGTAGAGACATCATGGCCAGGCTGACCGTAGTACATGCATAGACCGCTCTTCTTCCAAAATCTTCTCTCCTTGGAGGTCAAGCGTCCATGACCAAGTTGCATCGGTTCATCTGTAGCAGCAGCAGAAGTTACTGGAACCATCCGAGGTGCATTGGTAGCACTGGCCTGTTTCAACCCTGGTAACACCTTAGGCCGTAGTTCCTTCACCTTGTCCCGGAGTTGATGATCAATCCGAGTGGCCAAGGCTACTAATTCGTCCAGCGAGTCAGATGTCTGGCGAGTGGCCAGCTCTTCCTTCAAATGGGTATCCAGGCCTCTGCAGAAGAGGGTCTTGAGACATTTGGGGTCCCAGCGGAGTTCTTCCGCAAGAGTCTTGAATTCTATGGTGAATTCAGCCAATGATCTGATGCCCTGCTTCAAGTCCACTAAAGCAGAACCGGCAATAGAGGTACGCACAGGGTCATCAAAAACGGATTTAAACAAGTCCATAAATCCTTCTATGTCCTTGCATTCCCACAAGGTGGATGCCCACGACAGAGCTCTACCATCCAAGTACGAAAGGATGTAGTTGGACGTAGAGAGTGTCATAGGAAATAAAGATGGTTGTAAAGTAAAGTGCATGCAGCACTGGTTCAAAAAGCCCCGGGCCTTCTGGATTTCTCCGGAAAAATGGATTGGAGCTGCCAGTGGTACAGCAATCTTCAAAGTTACCTCCTATAACTGACCTTCATGGTTGGAAGCTGTGCCTTGAACCTTCTGTGTGTGTAGCTGATGAAAGGCTGCAGTAAGTTTCTCCAAGGCATCTTGCTGCTCCGAGATGCGCAGGGCCAGGCCCGGTATGCAAAGCCAAGAGTTGTGCCAGATCCATGGAGATAGGCTGGGTCAGTGCAGTCAAGCCAAATCCATAGAGTATGCCGGATCCTGGAGTCAAGCCGGATCCATGGAGTTAGCAATCTGTCGTAATCCGCTATGTTGATGGGAGGAGCAATCAGATAGGAGTAGCAATCTGAGATATCACATTGGTTTACATTCAGGTACTGTAGGTATTTCTCTATCCCCAGAGGGCTTACAATCTAAGTTTTGTACCTGAGGCAATGGAGGGTAAAGTGACTTGCCCAAGGTCACAAGGAGCAACAGCAGGACTTGAACTCTTGTCTCCTGGTTCGTAGCCCACTGCTCTAACCACTAGGCTATTTCTCTTCCCTGATGTATTTTGTAGGTGGAGATAGTAGTGCCGGTGGCAGATGACCACACCCATGGGGAAAGATGAGTATGGAGACAGACACACACTAGTTCTTTTATTAAACAGGTTTTGAAACCACCAGAGGTGGCAGTAGTGAGATGAAGTACCCGGCAGGGCTGAAGTCCCTCAGATACTGGAACAGCGATCCCTGGATGGCTGAGCTGTTGAGAAACTGTAGACAGTAGGTAGGCAGGGTATGCAGCGTTCATGAACAGAACTTAGATGACAACATTCACATATTGGTCTCAAAGAGCTTAGGAACTGGAAAGGATAGGCCCTCAAGGAGCGAGTACCTAGTTCCAGGGAAAGCTCTGAGAGAGCGATGGTAACTCACAATGATGTAGACAGTGATGACTTCCAGGCAGAAGAGAATCAGCAGATAGTCAGGAACGAGGGCCATCGAGGAGCGAATACCGGTTTTTGTCTGTAACCTGAAAAGTAAAGAGAGAGCGAGGCCCCCGAGGAGCGGGTACCTCTGGTAAGTCCGAGGAGGCAGAGTAGCATAGGCAGGGTAAGCTGCATAAACCTTGTCCGAACCCGTACAAACCTAACCTTTGCTAACTCGGTTTCTTAGCGATATCAGAGACCTTTAAATATCAGAAGCAGATGACGTCATCTCAGGGGGATGCCCCGGAGGTTCGCGCCTTTGCTGGTACTTCACTCGGAGCGCGCGCCCTAGGCTTCAGGCAACATGGCGGATCTGCAGCGTCGAGCCGGTCCGGGGACGCCGGAGAGAGACAGCAGGGAGACACGCAGTGGCCAGCCGTCCTTCAAACCTGGAGGGAGTCGCCACAGAGGTAAAGAGGGTGGAGTGGAGACGTCAGGCAGCGACGGTTGCAACAGATTTAACATGGAAATCATTCTATATTTATGCCAGCAATTACAGCAGGACCTGTACTTTCCACTCGCAGAGGCCACGCCTTGCCAGTAAACATCAAAATCACTACCACTCTGGAATTTTTGGCTACCGGCTACTTCCAGATATTTTTAGGGTTCATGACTGGTATAATCCAGACTGCCACCTCCATATGTATAGAGCAGTTCATGGCTGCATTTCTCAGGAAAGCTCACCTATATATATATATATATATATATATATAGAATTACGACAGGAACCATGTCTTCCAACCTTCAGAAAGAGACTTAAGACATGGCTGTTCAAGAAAGCCTTTCCGGACCCTGACTGATGCTCTCCCACCAAACACAGCAAGACTGATTATCACTCACTAAACTGATACAGACTTACCAACCACTGCACGTTCTACTTCTTGTTAAACTTCTATCATCCTCTTCTTCAACTCCCAGTTAGAACCATCCTTGTTTTATTGTAACTGCTTTTTTCTGCGCACTTGTTATAATTTGTTATATTTTGCAAATGTATACTCTCATGTTATAGTTATGTACGTTTATAATTTATTGATCACCCCTTGTTTTATGTAAACCGACATGATACGAACTCCGTGAATGCCGGTATAGAAAAAAACTCAAATAATAATAATAAAAAAATAATATATATATCTTTTCCTTGGAGAAGACAACAACAACAAATAATGACTGATTTCTCAACATAGTACGCTTCCTCTGTCTTGAGGGCTATCAATTGCACACACATCCCTATAAGGACACCAGGAGGAGATGAAGCTACCTACTACAACTGCAAGGGCTTCCATTCCTTCAATATGCAGGTGGTCTGCAATGCCAAGGGCATCATCTTGGATATCATACGCAGGTTTCAGGGATTCAGTCACAATGCCTACTACATCCACTGGCAGTCAGGAATTTAGGACTGCTTCTAAGAAGGTCACATCACCAGGGGCTGGCATCTAGGTAGGAATGCACTTAGGGGTAGATTTTAAAAGGTGTGCATGCTGAGGCAATACCGTGCACTAGCCGCTGCACACGTCAATAACTCCCGATCCGATACGGGGATTAGGTCATCCAAAATGTGCGTCCAAATGTCCTCGCTAATAGCGCTCATCACATGGAAATTCATATAGATGAGGCTATTAGTTAACCCCCGCGATCCAATAAATTTTCTGCGCCACCAATGTGCACTTGCAATGCGGTGAATTTTATGCCAGAGGCAGGCGTAACTTATGCTAGCCAGCCAAGTGCCGGCACATGATCCCTAGGCCCAGCAGCCGAAGAGAGGCCTCTGGCCACACCCCTGTCCTGCCACTGGACCACCCCGCCCACACTCTACCCCCGGACAGCCCATTATTTCAAGCCCTTGGACGTACGCACGTCCCGGGGCTTTACGTACGCCGCCGGGCTTTTTGAAAATAGGCCCAGCGCGTGTAACCCCCCCCCCCACGCGCGTAAATCCACCTGGATTTACGTGCGTAGGCGTTTAAAATCTGCCCCATAATACACTGTGGAGACATAACAAGTAACAGAGCGAAGGGGATAGAGGAAGTAGCACTGGCAAGCTCCTGCCACTATAGCAAGGCTCAGGCCTCAATCAATCCAGTCCGTTCCAATCCTGTACCTGCTGCCCCTAAAAGCTGGTCAACATCCGACTCACAGACTACCTTGACTCCCACAACATTCTCTACCCTTCTCAATTCGGTTTCAGGAAACGCCTTAACACAGAATCCCTTCTTCTCTCTTTAACGGACAACATCCTGATGGGCCTTGACAAAGGACAATCATACCTGCTAGCCCTACTCGACATCTCCGCGGCATTCGACACGGTTAACCATTCTTTCCTCATCAACCGTCTAAAGGAAATAGGCATCTCTGGCTCTGCACTGCTCTGGTTCAAATCTTTTCTAAACAATAGGCACTACAAAGTTAAAATTAATGACAAAGAATCCCACCCCATACCTTCAAAACAAGGAGTACCACAGGGTTCTTCACTCTCCCCTACCCTGTTCAATATATATCTACTCCCTCTATGCCAGCTTCTAAACAGCCTCAACCTTACCCACTTTATTTACGCGGACAATGTTCAAATCATAATCCCCATCTCGGACCCCATCTCATCTCCTCTAAATTTCTGGAACAGCTGCCTACACGCCATCAACCTTCTTCTCTCGAGTCTCAACCTGGTCCTTAATACCTCCAAAACGGAACTCCTGATTATCTCCCCTAACGATGACAACCCCTCTGCCAATAATACAACTATTCCGCTAGCTAGCCAGGTTAGAGACCTTGGGGCCACCCTTGATTCTAGAATGAATTTCAAAAAGTTCATTAACGCTACAACTAAAGAATGCTTCTTTAAGCTACAGGTCCTGAAGAAGTTAAGACCGCTCTTACACTTCCAGGATTTCCGTTCAGTGCTACAAGCCATACTGTTTTCAAAGATTGACTATTGCAACGCTCTACTACTCGGTCTCCCCGCCTCCTCTACTAAACCTCTACAGATGCTGCAAAACGCAGCTGCCAGGATCCTTACAAACACACGTCGTAAGGACCACATCACACCTATTCTAAAAATCCTTCATTGGCTACCCATCCATTATAGAATACTATTCAAGACTCTCACTATCATCCACAAATCTGTATACCAGCAATCCACACTCCAACTCTCCATCCCTCTCGAACTACATTCTTCCGCAAGACCGATCAGATCCGCCTACAAAGGTTCTCTCAAGGCCCCCCCAACAAATCCTCGATCCACAACTCCATTCATAAGCGAGCACTTTTGACAGCGGGTCCGCTTCATTGGAATTTGCTTCCCCCGGATATACGCCAGGAACAATGCCATCTCTCCTTCAGAAAGAAACTGAAAACCTGGCTGTTCACTCAAGCTTACGGTTGAAGGAACATTCTATCAAACACATTGTCTCTCACCCTTGAATGCCTCCCTACTCCCCCCCCTTCCCTGCCCTCCCACCTCCCCCCCTGCCTACACCCCCATGCGTCCCCCGTCCACAAGATTTATGAATAATTGTGTATAATTACCTAAGATTAACCCACAGCCGAGCTTAATCTAGCGGATTTTGCATCGCTGTCTTGTGTTTTCATTGTTTTCAATGACTATTCTAGTACTCTTCAGTTATTATCGTTTTTAAAATATCTTTCCTGTCCTCCAGCTCCCATGTTTTTCGCTCCCTGTTCGATGTAACTTTTTTACCTTCTATATAGTTGTTAATTGGTTTCCCCTGTTCTATTGTAAACCGGTACGATAAGACCGCGTCTTGAGTATCGGTATAGTAAAAGAATTTAAATAAATAAATAAAATAAAACAGTGGTGCTCTAGGCGGCTGCCTACTACTTCTACCTGTCCTGAATTAGGTTTTAGCACGTAGGCCCCATAATGGAAAATGTTATCACCTAATTATTGAGAAAAATGGTTTATTCTTAAGAATATATATTTTTTACATAAGAAGCCATTTCTTCTACCAGGGTGGAATTTGGTACTCTGTAGAGAATGGAATTGTTTATCCAATTTATACCCACAGTTACTACAATAGAAAATAATATGGAAGTGTTTGAGAGTTACCATGTGCATTTTTGATCGAGCCCGGCCAAGCGCGTAACCCCATACGTGCAGAAGTGCTGGGCTCTAAAAAAAGGGTGGAGCAGGGAGGGGCGGGGCAGGGGCAGGCCAGGACAGCACCATAAGCCTCTGTCCTAGGGAAGCGTGCACCGGCAGCCGGCTGGCGTGCGGAGGTTACTTCTGCTCCAGACGAGCAGTAAGTAATGGAATCAAAAAAATGTGAGTAGCTAAGAAGGGGTTAGAGGTCGGGAGGAGAGGAGAGGAGAGGAGAGGAAAAAGGGTAGGAAGGTTAGGTAAGGGTATAGGAAATTGGGGAAGCCCTACTTGCATGACCGCACGTTGCCTTTTAAATCCCCCCCTCCCCCACGCATGGAGGAGGCCACCCGCCTGTACATGCATGCGCGGACATTAAAATTCGTCATGCATCACGCGCGGGAAACGTATTTTATAACATGCGCAAGCGTTTTTTTAGAACATGGCCATATTTTATGACATGGATGCGTGCGGCTATGAAAATCCGGCCTTTAGAGTGTAAGCCCTGTGGGGATAAGGAAATACCTATAGTACCTGATTATAATCCACTTTGATGTACACTTTGAAGTGCTGAAAAGCGGAATATAAAAATCTAAATAAATATATGCTCAAAGTAATTCAAGCAGCCAAACAAAACAGATAATAAACGATAGTTATAAATCAACAAAACTAATAGGGAGAGGAATGTTCTAGTGATGAAAGCAATGGCCTGGCAACCAGGGAAACCAGCATTCAGATCCCACTGACATTCCCTACAGCTATAGGCAAGTTACCTTATCTCCCATTGCCTTAGGCACCAACCTAGATTTTCAGCTTTTTGGGGCCATGGATTTATCATCATTGTACAGCACTGCATACATCCAGTAGCACTATAAAAATGATGAGTAATGTAATAATTAGGATCCTTCCATTTAACTGTGGTTTTTGTTTGTCCTCAGGTGACATTATTATTTAAAGCATTTGTAACTTCTTCTGTAATACTTAGCCTGTCCCACCATTAAGTAAACAT
Organism: Rhinatrema bivittatum; assembly: GCF_901001135.1. Lineage (NCBI taxonomy): Eukaryota > Metazoa > Chordata > Amphibia > Gymnophiona > Rhinatrematidae > Rhinatrema > Rhinatrema bivittatum. The sequence goes on along the minus strand of NC_042622.1, from coordinate 126,719,489 downwards.
TTTGCTGCTTTGCTTAGCCTTCAGAACTAAAAACTTATGTGAATATTTTCATGAAACATGGAATATGACGGTAGATAAGAACTGAAAGGCCCATCTATCCTACCTGGTTTGCTTCCTTTTTAAATGTTGTTTATCACAGTTGACCTCTCACTTCTTCTTCACTTCTCTGGAGTTTAGATATTCGAGTCTCTCAGTTTTTTTTAAATTTTAATCTATTTTTTAATAATGTACGGTCGGGACCATATAGAAAGCTGTATCATTATACTTCTCGTAGATCCAGGACAAATAGCACTTCATTAAACTATTTTATGGAAGCATAATATCTTACTGAAATTGGTAGCACATCAATGCATGCAGTCAACGAATTCAACACTTGCATTCCTGCATTTTATAATGTCATACAAACATCTGTCCACAAAATCCTAGTGGATACTTGTTTAATCAACTTATAGTTAACTGCTCTCGATTAACTTGCTCTGAGTACAATTGCTGTACATGTAAAATTTTCCAGTGTGTTTTTCCAGTGAACTTAGCAAATTTATTCAAAGAATACATGTCTATAGGGCATTCACTTGAATTTCGCTCACTTATTCACACAGATGAATTTCCAAGAACCAAACACAAATCAGCCCAAAATTCAAATTCAGCTTTGACAAACTAACTTTTTTTTTTTTTTACATTTGCTCATCATTAATCAAAACCTCATGTAAGCTTCCCACTGATATGTGTAGTGCATAACCAGAGAGGAAGCAGTAAAGCCAAGAAACAAACAAGCTGATATTTTGAAGATCCTAACCAATATTTTTGCTTTGAAATTAAAGTTGCATGATAGTGTATCTTTGCATTCTATTGCAGTATTGGTGTGATAAATTTCCCCACAACTCATATCTATCAGTTGGAAAAAAAAAGTATATTTGTTATACTAGAAGGACCACTAAGAAGCTGCAACTGCATTAATTTGCTTGCTTGGTTAAGTTTTCATGATATCTTTAACTGCTGATGTTCTTATTAGCTCAGCATGCAGACTATAACTGAGATCTTTAGCATATATACATTTGTTTTTGTTTAATCACACCATGAGGCACTTAATGGTATGGGAGGTCACTAAATACCGCTAAGTACATAAATCTGAAATCTTATACATTGGACCTGTAGAGAAGATATAGATGTGGAATAAGATGGTGGTGGTCTGTAAAATGTAGTGATTAGAGTAGGAGGCTGAGAACTAGGGAAACCAGGGTCCAAATCCCAAAGCTGCTCCTTGTGACCTTGGGCAAATGAATTCACTCTCTGTTGCCTCAGGTACAAACTTAGGAGCCTTTTTATTAACCATTTTTCCCATAGACAGAAAATGAGAGAAAACGTTTAGTAATTGACCCCCCCTTAGATTGTAAGCCTTCTGGTGACAGGTAAAATACTTACTCACTCTACCTGAAAGTAATTCACCTTGAGCTACCAATCAAAAGACATGAGCTAAATACACAATAAAATAAATAAATAAATAAAAACTTGAACATCAAAATTAAGATCCTTATTGTAGTTAGCTGCAACCAATAAGTAGGGAAAAAATGAGAGCATATCTAAAAATAGAGGCAGGTTCCACTAGAGTTGCTATTGCCAGTGTTTCTGGAGAATCCAAATATACTGGATACATTTGATCCAAGTGAAATATTATGGCTCTAATTTGATTGTGATCCTCTTTATTAACAGGATTCTGCTACCCTTCCACTGAGTTATATAGCTTGGACATCTGGTTTGATGCCTAATTTATTAGGTTACATAGAAATTCTTAGAATTAGGGCTGTCTTGGTGGAAATGTCAAAACTGGAAGTCTGGTCTTTCAAAAAGCACTATTTAAACTGTTCAGAAGAAGGCTATCAGTAGAACAGTCCTTTTAGAGTCTCAAATTGATAACTGTTCAGACATATTCATCCACAGTTATGCTCCGTATATTGGGCACCATCTTCAGAAGAGTATCTTCTAGTTTCTATGTATGGCAAAACCCTATGGGCCGGATTTTAATACCTACGAGCGGGCGTATATTTGTGTGCGCAACCCGGCGTGCACAAATGTAAGCCCGATTTTATAACATGTGCGCGCAGCCTCGTGCATTTTATAAAATCCTAGGTTGGCGCACGCAAGGGGGTACACAATAGTGCACCTTGCTCGCGTCGAGCCCTTGGACTGGCTTTCCCCGTTCCCTCGGAGTGGCCTTGGAGGGAACTTTCCTTCTGCCCCCCACCTTCCCCTACTAACCCGCCCCCCAGCCCTACCTAAAATCCCCCCTAACCTTTATTTTATAAGTTGCACCTCCCTCCGGGCAGGCATAAGTTGCGCACGCCGGCCAATGGCCGGCCCGCAATCCCGGGCACAGCAGCAAATGGCAGCTGTGTCTGTTGGCTCCGGCCCCAACCCCACCTCGCCCCTAAACTGCCCCGACCATGCCCCACCCCTTTTTTCAAGCCCTGGGACTTACACACGTCCCGGGGCTTTATGCGCGCCGCCGGGCCTTTTGAAAATAGGCCCGGTGCGCGTAACCCCCCTACACTCGTAAATCTTCCTTGGAGACCTGGAGTTTGTATTTTTGAGGATATTCCATTATAAATTATTGCACAGTTTTGGAACACTGGTCCTAAAATGTCTGTTCTTTGAATTATGATAATTGTCTTGCTTAGCAGAGGGACCTAGCCAGTCTTTGATTTTGTCTTGAACACAGGCTGCATTGGGACTGTTGCTCAAGAAGCAGCAAGTTGATGGGGCTTGACTTTACATATCCAGAAAATCTTCCTATATGTCGTTAATTCAACCACAGACCATCTGTTTGGGAATTCCAATTGTTCATTATCTATGTTATGTTATGTTATGATATGTTATGTTAAGTAATAGGCAGGGATCACCATATGGTAACATTTTTCGTTAAGAGAAAATGAAATTATAACCAGGTGAGCCAACATGTCCTTTCATCTGAGTGCCTTCTTGAATCAAGAACTCTATATAATAAACTCCAAAAAGACTGCAAGAGTAAAGTCCATAAGAACATAAGATTTGCCTTACTAGATCAGACCAATGGTCTATCAAGCTCAGTATCCTGTTTCCAACAATCACCAATCCAGGTTACAGGTACCTGGCAGGGTCCCAAAACATAGATAGATTCCATGCTGCTTATCTCAGGGATAAGCAGGGGATTTCCCCAAGTCCAACTAAATAATATTTTGTCAACTTTTCTTCCAGGAACTTGTTCAAACCTTTTTTGAAACTAGCTATACTAACAACTTTTATAACATTCTCTAACAATAGGGATGTGAATCGTTTTAGGACGATTAAAATTATCGTCCGATAATTTTAATATCGTCTTAAACCGTTATGGAACACAATACAATAGAGATTCTAACGATTTATCGTTATAAATCGTTAGAATCGTGAGCCGGCACACTAAAACCCCCTAAAACCCACCCCCGACCCTTTAAATTAAATCCCCCACCCTCCCGAACCCCCCCCCAAATGACTTAAATAACCTGCGGGTCCAGCGGCGGTCCGGAACGGGCTCCTGCTACTGAATCTTGTTGTCTTCAGCCGGCGCCATTTTCCAAAATGGCGCCGAAAAATGGCGGCGGCCATAGACGAACACGATTGGACAGCAGGAGGTCCTTCCGGACCCCCGCTGGACTTTTGGCAAGTCTTGTGGGGGTCAGGAGGCCCCCCCCAAGCTGGCCAAAAGTTCCTGGAGGTCCAGCGGGGGGCAGGGAGCGATTTCCCGCCGCGAATCGTTTTCGTACGGAAAATAGCGCCAGCAGGAGATCGACTGCAGGAGATCGTTCAGCGAGGCGCCGGAACCCTCGCTGAACGACCTCCTGCAGTCGATCTCCTGCCGGCGCCATTTTCCGTACGAAAACGATTCGCGGCGGGAAATCGCTCCCTGACCCCCGCTGGACCTCCAGGAACTTTTGGCCAGCTTGGGGGGGGCCTCCTGACCCCCACAAGACTTGCCAAAAGTCCAGCGGGGGTCCGGAAGGACCTCCTGCCGTCCAATCGTGTTCGTCTATGGCCGCCGCCATTTTTCGGCGCCATTTTGGAAAATGGCGCCGGCTGAAGACAACAAGATTCAGTAGCAGGAGCCCGTTCCGGACCGCTGCCGTTCCGGACCGCCGCTGGACCCGCAGGTTATTTAAGTCATTTGGGGGGGGGTTCGGGAGGGTGGGGGATTTAATTTAAAGGGTCGGGGGTGGGTTTTAGGGGGTTTTAATGTGCCGGTTTTGCGATTTTACGTTTTTTCGATTTTTTACGATTTTTCATGATTTTTCACGATATTTTACCCCCCCAAACGGCAACAATACGATTCCCTCCCCCTCCCAGCCGAAATCGATCGTTAAGACGATCGAGGACACGATTCACATCTCTATCTAACAATGAATTCTAGAGTTTAATTATGTATTGAGAAAAAAAAATTCTCCTGTTTGTCTTAAATTTATTACTTCATAATTTTATTGCATGCCCTATAGTCATTTTGAATTTTTTGAAAGAGTAAATAACTGATTAATGTTTACCCATTTATTCATCATTTTATAGACCTCTATCATATCTCCCCTCAGTCAACTCTTTTTCAGGCTAAAGAGTCCTAACCTCTTTAGCCTTTCCTTGTAGGGGAATCATTCCATCCCCTTTATCATTTTGGTTGCCCTTCTCTATACCTTTTCTAAGTTTGCTATATCTTTTATGTGGAGACCAGAAATGCACACAGTACTCAAGATGAGGTTGCACCATTGAGCAATACAGAGACATTATGATATTCTTTGTTTTATTCTCTATTCCTTTCCTAATAATTCCTAGCATTTATTTGATTTCTTGTCTACTGCTGCATACTGAGAGGAGGATTTCAACATATTATCCACAATGATGCCTAGATCTTTTTCCTGGATGGTGACTTCCAATGTGGAACTTGCATTGTGTAGCTTTAATTTGGGTTGCTCTTCCCTATGTGCATCACTTTATATTTTGCACATTAAATGTCATCTATCATTTGGATGCCCAGTCTCCCAGTCTTGCAAGATCCTCTTGCACTTTCTCACAATCCTCTTGTGATTTAATGATTTTGAATAATTTTGTATCATCAGCAAATTTGATCAATTCACTCATTATTCCCATCTTTAGGTCATTTATAAATATGTTAAAAAGCAGTGGTCTCAGTGTACATCTTTGAAGCATGCCACTATTCACTTTCTCCATTTATGAAATTGATCATTTAGTTCTACTCTGTTTTCTATCATTTAATTGGTTCTTAGTCCACAATAGAACATTGCCTCCTAGCCCATTTCTTTTTAATTTCCTCAAGAGTCTCTTATGAAGTCGTTTGTCAAACGCTTTTTGAAAATCCAGATATACTATATCAACTGTCTCACCTTTATCCACATGTTTATTCAAAAAAATATAGCAGATTGATGAGACAAGACATTCTGTGGCTAAATCCATGTTGGATTTGTCCCATTAAGCTATGCTTATACATATATTCAATAATTTTGTTCTTTGTAATAGTTTCAACCATTTTTTCTGACATTGACATCAGGCTCACTTGTCTGTAGTTTTCTGGATCACTCTCCTAGAACCCTTATTAAAAGCCAGGTCTTATATTGGTCACCCTCCAATCTTCAAGTGCCATAATTGATTTTCATCATAGTTTAGGAGTACTAATAGTAGGTTGGAAATTTCATTTTTTAGTTTCCTCAGCATGCTGAGATGTATACCATCTGGCCCAGGTAATTTGCTACTGTTAAGTTTGTCAATTTGCACTATTACATCATCCAGGTTCACTGAGATTTGTTTCAGTTCCTTTGAATCATCACCTTTAAATATCACTTCTAGCATGGGTATCTGCCTTACAATTTCCTCAGCAAAGATCAAAGTAAAGAATTCATTTAATCTCTCTGCTATACTCTTGCCCTCCCTTAGTACCCCTTTTACTCCTTGCTATCAGGCATTTTGCTTCAAATGTATTTGGAAAAGTATTTTAATTATGAGGTTTTGCTTCCATAGAAAGCTTCTTTTCAAATTCTGTCTTTGCCATCCTTATTAATGCTTTGCATCTAACTTGTCAGTGCTAATACTCTTTCCTATTTTCTTCATTTGGATCCCTTTTCCATTTTTTTGAAAGATTTTGTTTTGCTAGAATAGCCTCTCTCATTTTATCTGTTAACCATGCTGGCAGTCATTTGGCCTTCCTAAAACATTTTTAATACATAGAATGCATCTTTCCTGGGCTTTCAAGTGTTATACTCAGGCTTGTGAACCCTTGGACCGATGGGAGGATGGTATACCTGAGGAGGTGGATCCGTAGGTTCTCCCGTCGGGTGGTGAGACAGAACAGAAGATGCGACCGGCTGACCCTCGGCACTGGAGACTGAGGCGACCGTGGAGGCAGACGAAGAGTCGTGATGTCGAGGAGAGGAACTGTGTCTTCACCACTGGAAGCCCGCGGTCCCCCTGGGAGGAGCCCGTAGGGACCCGGGCCGCTGGGACTTAGGTGGACCTTTGAGAGGTCAAGGAGTCATGAGATTGGTGCAAGGGCTAACTGGAGCTTCACCCCTGGAAGCCCGCGGTCCCCCCGGGAGGAGCCCGTAGGGACCCGGGCTGCTGGGACTTAGGAGGGCCCTTGGAGACGATGGTCCAGAAGAAGTCCAAGGTCAAGTGCCAGAGGTTCGTTGCTTACCAGTCCGAAGTCACACACCAGGAATCACCGCTTGCCAGTCCGAAGTCACACAGCAGGAATCACTGGTTGCCAATCCGAAGTCAGGAACCAGGAATCACTGAAACAAGACATGAACCAAGAAGCAAGGGACCGAAACACAAGAAGACTCACCAAAGCAAGCAGACTTGACTAACTGAAGTGTTGCCAAGTCAAGGAATGAGCAGAGGAAGTCTCCTTATATACTTCCTTTGCTCTGGCTCTATGAACACAGGTGCAGGCACTTAAAGGGACGAGGTCCCTTTAAATTTAGTGAGGAGGTGCGGCCTCATGCCTAAGATGGCGGCGGCCATCTTGGATTCCCGACCGCGGAGGAAGGCTGCCCGACGCCACCAGGGAGGAGCGGAGATGTCTCCCAACCCGGTGGTCACCCCGGAGGCCTGCGCCGATGTGCGAGAACGAAGGGCACTCGATTCAGCCGCCTCCCCTGTCGCTGCTGCAGCGGCCCGCCATCAGGATTCAGGTAGGGGGCCGTGCCGCTGCCATCCATGGCCGCGGAACACAACAGTACCCCCCTCTTTGGGGCGCCTCCCCGGAGGCATGGGCTTAGACAGATGGTCTTTATGAAACTGCTCGAATAAGCCCCGGTCTAGTATGTTGGCCAATGGCTCCTAGGTGTTTTCTTTGGGACTGAAACCCTCCCAGGCTAGCAGATACTCCCATTTCTTTCTATGCTTCCGCAGGTCCAACACCTCGCGGACCTGATAGATGAGGTCATCTTCGGAGGCAATGGGTTGGGGAGTCAAGGCGTACTGGAAGGCCAAGATAACACCAGGGGCTTCAAAAGGGAGGCGTGGAACGTGTTGTGGATCTTGAGTGAAGGTGGCAATTGCAGCTGATACGATACTCCACCAATCCGTCGATTGATGGGAAATGGTCCAATAAATCGAGGGGCCAGTCGCGCTGATGGCAGCTTCAGGTGGATAAATTGGGTGCTCAGCCATACCTTTTGACCAGGTCTCAGTTGCAGGTACGGTCTCCGTCGCTGATCGGCATACCTTTTTGCCACCTGACTGGCTTTAATCAGTGCGCGCCGTGTGGAAACCCACAGACGGTGCAGCTCGTCTGCAGAGAATTGGGCTACTGGAAACGTGACGGAAATGGGAACCGGCAGCAGCGGGCGTGGCTGCTTCCCATAGACTATCTGGAATGGTGAGGATACGGTAGCCGTAGAAAGGTGTGAAATGAGTGCAAATTCTGCCCATGGCAGCAGACTTGCTCAGTTGTCCTGTTTCTCATTTACGTAGATGCGGAGGAACTGCTTTAGGGTTTGATTCGTTCTGTCCGCTAGACCATTGGTCTGAGGGTGGTAAGCAGAAATATAGTCCAGAGTGATGTCGAACTTCTGGCAGAGGGCCCTCCAGAATCTGGCAGTGAATTGAGGGCCTCGGTCTGAGAGAATGCTCCTTGGTAGACCATGCAGTCTAAAAATGTGCTGGTTGAACAGCTGGGCCAACTGGTGCGGACGGCAACCCTGAGAGGGGCACAAAGTGTGCCATTTTGCTAAATCGATCAATGACCACCCATATGACAGTGTTCCCACTGAATGACGGCAGATCGACCACGAAGTCCGTCGCAAGATAAGTCCATGGTTCCGAGGGAGCTGGTAAAGGCTGAAGCAAGCCTGGGGTCGAACCTGGAATCCTCTTATGATGAGCACATGACTGGCAGGACTCTACATAGGACCGGACATCTTTGTTGACCTTAGGCCACCAATAGTATCGGCGGAGGGTCTGTAAGGTCCAGTATTGTCCCGGATGACCGGAGCAATGGGAATCATGAGCCCACGCCAGGACTTATTTCCGCAAGTGCGGCGGAACGAGAGTTTTCCCAGGAAGGATGGTCGTGGTGATGGACAGTAGGACACGTGATGGCTCGATGATGAACTGAGGGTCATCAGAAGTCTCTGTAGTCTTGAAGGCACGTGACAAGGTGTCGGCCTTGAGATTCTTCCCAGCCGGTCTGTAGCGTAGAACGAAGTTGAAGCGGGTGAAGAATAACGCCCAACCTGCCTGTCGAGGATTGAGTCGCTGTGCCCGATGCAGGTACTCAAGATTTTTTTTTTTAATTTTTTATTTATGCATTTCAGTATTACATAGAAATTTTAACTTAGATACAGTAATAAACATATCACATATAAACCAATTACATATGAAAATTTTTTAAATGTATCAACTTAAGACAATAAGTAGTCCACTAGGGGTTAATAAGAAAACTTAGCGGATCAAGAAATGAGTAATTTAAACCCAATGTACAATTGAAAAAATAAGGTAGCGCTTTCTATCTATCTTGCCTCTAATCCAAGACTAAAGCTTCTTAGGCCTGAGAATCCAAATAAACTCTCAGTTGGGAAGTATCATAAAAAATATATTTCTGATTTTGGTGAGTTATTTCGCATTTACATGGAAATTTAATTAGCATTTTCCCTCCTTTAATTTCAGCTTCATTTTTCATTGCTAGGAATTGTTTTCTCCTAACCTGTGTTTGACGAGACAGGTCAGGATAAATCCAAACAGGGTCACCATAACATTTTTCTAACCTCTTTCTCATATAAAGGCGAAAAACTACATCTCTATCAGCAGAGAAAACAAATGATACATGTAAAATAGCTCTAGTTTCAATTTTTGTATTTACGGAAGCTTCAATTAATTCTGATATATTTAGTTGTTCCTTCTGAGATTTATTAAATAAATTCATTTTTCCCCCCTTTGGTGCCACATAGTAGATTTTAGCAATCGGGGGAATAGATTTTTGTGGCATCTGAAGTATAGTACCCAAATATTCTTTAAACATTTCTAATGGTTCTATCATATCATGCCTTGGAAAATGTATAATTCTTAGGTTTAAATACTTCAGAGAATTTTCTATGGCTTCCAACCGTTTATCGTATAGAATCTCCATTTTAGTAAACTTTTAGGAACAGTTTTGTAACCCATTTATTCTCAGATTTACTTCTTCTTGTTGGATTTCCAACTTTGATACCGCAGTCTCTATTTTGTTAAAACATAGATTAGATGACTCTGTAGATTTTGTTAGGTTCAATATGGCAACTTCCAACGATTTTATCGCTGACCATAAAGAGCTCATAGTTATTTCCTCAGGTTTTTTATACTGGAGCTATTCATTGGGACCACTATGGCCTCCTTTAGTCTGGTCTTCTTCTCCAACCAATTCAGTAATAGAGTTATTTGTTAAATGGCCAGGGGAAACTTGTTGTGGCGGAGGAGGAGTATTAGGGGCCCTGGGAGTCAAAGATGCCTCGGCCAGAGGGTCTGCCATCCGCTCTATGGCATTCACCTCAGCGGCCATCTCTACCGGGTCGTTTGAAGTTGCTGGTGAGAAAAATGCTTGGATCTGTGTTTGATTAAGGGCAGGATTAGGAGATGAGGTTATAACCTCCCTAATCCTTGCCTTTCTTTTTGTATGAGGCATTTATTTAGGAAATTATCTTCCCCAGGTCCAAATCTCAAATTCCTCACTTCCTTATTTAATAATAGTTTCTCCACTAGTGGCTGAAGGAGGTTAATACGAAGGAGAAAGAAAAATTATTACTCACTGTTCTTAGAGGTAATTGAGAATAATTTTGGCAAATTCTCCAGCAAAGCCGTGCGCCCCTTTGGCGCGCGCTGCTTCGGCGATGCGCCGGTGGCATCGATGAGCCGCAGGGGGCTGGCCTTTATGCTCCAACCAGCCACCCCTGATGACGTCAGTGTGCAGGGAAACGATGTAAGTTTTTCAAGAAGGCACGTAAGCCAGGCAGTCCTCACCCTCCTTTTTCCAGCGGAAAGAATAGGAAATCCAAATGGGGCCGGGCATCACCTCACCCACTGCTCATACAGATAATATGGCTCCTCCGATCCTCCTCGTCGATGCGCCGCAGGGGGCTGGCCTTTATGCTCCGACCAGCCACCCCTGATGACGTCAGGGCGCAGGGAAACGATGTAAGTTTTTCAAGAAGGCAGGTAAGACAGGCAGTCCTCACCCTCCTTTTTCCAGCGGAAAGAATAGGAAATCCAAGTGGGGCCGGGTATCACCTCACCCACTGCTCATACAGGTAATATGGCTCCTCCGATCCTCCTCCTCTCAAGATTTTTATGGTCCGTGTAGACCGTAAACTGATGTTGTGCCCCCTCTAACCAAGGATGCCATTCTTCTAGGGCCACTTTTTTGGCTAAAAGCTCCTTGTCGCCAATGGTGTAGTTCCGCTCTGCTGGAGAGAACTGATGAGAGAGGAAGGCACACGGGTGTAGCTTGTGATTTTTGAAGTCTGGCTCAGAACGGCCCCTACGCCTTCTGAGGATGCGTCCACTTTGATGACAAACGGCCGTTGTGGATCCAGATGGCGAAGGCAATGCTGTTGCAGGAACGCCTCTTTGAGTCAGAGGAAAGCAGTCTCTGCTCCCAGAGGCCATTTCTTGGGGTCTGTGCCTTTCCGGGTCAAGGCTGTCATTGGGGCAACAATGGACGTATAATGGGGAATAAAGGATCGGTAATAATTAGCGAAACCCAAAAACCTTTGGCGTGCCTTCAGTCTGGACAGTTGCAGCCATTCCTGAATGGCTTTTAGCTTCTGGGGGTCCATACGGAATCCATCACTGGAGACAATATACCCCGGGAAGGGAAGGGACTCTCGCTCAAAAAGGCACTTTTCTAATTTCGCATACAGTCTATTTTCTCTTAGACGTTGCAATACTTGGATGACGTGCTGGCGGTGAGTGGTAAGAGAGTCTGATAATATCAAAATGTCATCCAGGTACATGACCACACACCGATACAAGAGATCGCGGAGTATCTCATTCATGGTGTTCTGAAAAACCGCTGAAGCATTACAGAGCCCGAACGGCATCACCAGATACTCATAGTGACCGTCTCGTGTGTTGAAGGCCATCTTCCATTCGTCACCCTCCTTGATGTGGATCAGATTATAGGCCCCTCGGAGATCCAACTTGGTGAAGACCCTCGCACCTTGCAGACGATCGAAGAGCTCAGAGATGAGGGGCAAGGGGTACCGGTCCTTGACTGTGATTGCATTCAGGCCCCGGTAGTCGATGCAAGGGCAAACGGTTCCATCCTTCTTCCCAACGAAGAAGAACCCAGCCCCCGCTGGGGATGTTGACTTATGAATGAAGCCCCTTTCCAGGTTCTCTTTGATGTACTGAGTCATGGCTTGCGTCTCTGCAGGCAAAAGGGCATAGGTGTGCCCCCTAGGAGGCTCAGTGCCAGGGAGGAGTTTGATGGTGCAGTCGAATGGCCGATGAGGTGGAAGTATCTCGGCCTTTTGCTTTGAGAAGACATCCGCGTATGAGGCATAGGAGGCTGGCAGGCCCTGAAGACTGGTGAGGGCAGTGGAGCAAGAGACTGTAACCACTGATTGGAGGCAATTGTGGTGCAATTTGGCCCCCAGTGGGATAGTTGCAAGGTTTTCCAGTCGAACTGGGGACCGTGTTCCTGGAGCCAGGGGAGGCCCAGGACGATAGGATGTATAGAATGCTCCAAGATATGGAAGGGCATCCGCTCACAATGTAGGAGTCCAACCTTCAAATGGACGGGTTCCGTGATGTGTGTCACACGTCCCAGGAGGGGTTTACCTTGGATCGATGAGATGACCAATGGAGCTGGAACATGGACCTGTGGAATCTTCAAGTGCTCAACCAGGCTCTTCATAATGAAATTGCCACCGGCGCCAGAGTCTACCACAGCTAATGTGTGTAACTCACCATCCGTAGACGTTAGTGCCACTGGTAGGGTCAGTGGAAGTGCAGGTGAGGTTAGGTCCAGGGAAAGACCTTCAGGTCCTAGGCCCAGGAGTTTCCCGGTCATGCAGGGCATGCGGCAATTTGATGGCCCAACGTGCCGCAGTAGAAGCAAATCCCCTCCTTCATTCATCGCCGGCACTCTTGTGTGGAGAGTCTCCCATGGCCCAATTCCATGGGCTCTTCAACCAGTGCTCAGGAAGCTCCCAATTCACCCTTGGGAGAAGACGAGTGTCGAGGACGTCTCGAAGGAGTTGCAGTCTTTGCGGTTGTTTGGGCCTCTTGGCGGCGTTCTTGGTGGCGCCTATCGATACGCCCTGCCAGGTTGATAATGGCGATCAAGGACCTAGGTAGTTCCTGGCCCGAGAGCTTGTCCTTGATCCTGGGGCTGAACCTTGAAGGAAGATGGTACGTAGGCAGTCTGGGCCCCAACCGAGCTCCGAAGAGAGTGTCTGGAAATCAATGGCGAATTCGGCCAGTGTCCTTGAACCTTGGCGTAGTTGAAGCAGCTTAGATCCAGCGGAAACCTCCTGAGTTGGATCACCGAAGCTCATCCGGAAGAGCTCCCAGAAGTCTCTTAAATTACTTAGAACAGAATCGTCCCATTCCCACAGGGGGGAAGCCCACTCTAGGGCCTTCCCTTCGAGGAGAGCAAGAATGAAGGTGGTCTTGGTAGTATCGTCGGGAAAAAGGGCCGACTGAAGGCAGAAGTGCATGTTGCACTGGTTAATGAAACCCCAGCAGGCCCGGGGTTCCCCAGAGAAACATGGCGGTGTAGGCAGGTGGATTACCGAACGGCCCCCGGAAGCCACAGGCGGGGACGGCAGAGTGGAGTTCATGGGCCCTAACACCTCAAAGCGTTGGTTCAGGCACTCCACTGCAGAGACAAGGGCATCCAGGGTCTTTTGCTGGTCCATCAGACACTGGGCCATTCCCGGAATGGCCTGGTGGGTGGATGCCTCCGCCGGGTTCATGGACATGGCAATCTGTTATGCTCAGGCTTGTGAACCCTTGGACCGACGGGAGGATGGTATACCTGAGGAGGTGGATCCGTAGGTTCTCCCGTTGGGTGGCGAGGCGGAACAGAAGATGCAACCGGCTGACCCTCGGCACTGGAGACTGAGGTGACCGTGGAGGCAGACGAAGAGTCGTGACGTCGAGGAGAGGAACTGTGTCTTCGCCACTGGACGCCCATGGTCCCCCTGGGAGAAGCCCGTAGGGACCCGGACCACTGGGACTTAGGTGGACCTTTGAGAAGTCAAGGAGTCATGAGATCGGTGCAAGGGCTAACTGGAACTTCACCCCTGGAAGCCCGCAGTCTCCCCAGGAGGAGCCCGTAGGGACCCGGGCTGCTGGGACTTAGGTGGGCCCTTGGAGACGATGGTCCAGAAGAAGTCCAAGGTCAAGTGCTAGAGGGTCGTTGCTTACCAGTCTGAGGTCACACACCAAAGGATCGGCGCTTGCCAGTCTGAAGTCACACACCAGGAATCACCACTTGCCAGTCTGAAGTCACACACCAGGAATCACTGCTTGCCAATCCAAAGTCAGGAACCAGGAATCACTGAGACGAGATAGGAACCAAGAAGCAAGGGTCCGAAACACAAGAAGACTTAGCAAGCAGACTTGACTAACCAAAGTGTTGCCAAGTCAAGGAATGAGCAGAGGAAGTCTCCTTATATACTACCTCTGCTCTGGCTCATTGAACACAGGTACAGGCACTTACAGGGATGAGGTCCCTTTAAATCTAGTGAGGAGGCGCAGCCTCGCGTCTAAGATGGCGGCAGCCATCTTGGATTCCCGACTGCGGAGGAAGGCTGCCCGACGCCGCCAGGGAGGAGCAGGGATGGCTCCCAACCCGGTGGTCACCCTGGAGGCCCTTGCCGATGTGCGGGAACGAAGGGCACTCAATTTAGCCACCTCCCCCATCGCTGCCGCGGTGGCCCGCCATCAGCATTCAAGTAGGGGGCCTTGCTGCGGCCATCCACGGCCGCGGAACATAACATCAAGATAGTATTTTTAAACAATGTCTATGCCTGATGTGAAATCTTAAGAGGGTTAGCCGTGTTTGTCTGGTGTAGAAAAAAATGACAAAAGTCAAGTGGCACCTTATAGACTAACCAATTTATTAAAGCATGAGCTTTCAAGGACAGAGTCCACTTCATCAGATTCATATTCCTGATGGAAACTCTTAACCTTTGCAGTTGCTCCTTTCTGGTTTTTCCTAACCATTTTCTTCATTTTATTATAGTCTCCCTTTTGAAAATTAAATGCTATCACACTAGGTTTCCTCAGTGTCCTCCCTCAAGTTATCAAGTCAAATTTGATCATGTTATGATCACTATTGCCAAATGGACTCAACACCTTTCAAACCAAATCATGTGTTTGACTAAGGATTAGGTTTAAAATACTTCCCGTTCTTGTCAGTTCTTTTACCAGTTGCTCCACGAAGCAGCCATTTATTTCATATAGAAACTTTACCTCCTCAGCATGTTCTGATGTGATATTTGCATAGTCAATACTAGGGTAATTGAAATCAACCCTTATTAGTATGAAAAAGTTACATCAATAAGACTTAATTGTATTGCTTCCTGGATCTTGATATGGGGACCATTAGAATCATACATGGGATCTTCTTCATGACCCCTATTCTATCTATCTCTGTGATGCTTCTTATGGGGTAGATTTTACAAATTTGCGCACATGCGTACTTTTGTTCGCGTACCAGGCGCAAACAAGAGTATGCGGGATTTTAATAGATACACGCGTAGCCACGCGTATCTGTTAAAATCCGGGATCGGCGCGAGCAAGGCTGTGCAAAATTGGCAGCCTGCGTGCGCCGAAATCGGAGCGGCCTCGGAGGGAACTTTCCTTCAACCCCCCCTGCACCTTCCCCTCCCTTCCCCTACCTAACCCACCCCCCCCCCCAGCCCTACCTAAACCCTCCCTACCTTTGTTGCACAAGTTACGCCTGCCCGAGGCAAGCATAACTTGCGTGCACCGTGCCGGCCACCAGCGCGTGATTCCCAGGCCCGGGAGCCATTTCGGAGGCCTCGGCCACGCCCCCAAAATGCCCCCGGGCTGGAACCGCACCCGCGGCCCGCCCCCAAATGACGCACCACCGCGACACGCCCCCTGACATGCCCCCCCCCCCCCCCCCCCCCCCCCCAGGAAAGCCCTGGGACTTATGCGCGTCTCGGGGCTTGCGCGCGCCGCCAAGCCTACTCAACATAGGCTCGGCACGCGCAGGGGGAACTTTAGGTAGGTTTTCGGGGGGTACGCGCATATCTTACGCACGTACCTGTTTGAAAATCTGGCCCTATTTGTATATTCTGCTGATTGATATGCAATTGTATATGTTGGTACCTTGAATTTGCCTGTATTACGTTGTTTGTATTTCATTAATGTTTTTGTTCCCATACAATTTCTGCAATAAAAAAATTGAACTGAAAAAAAAAATCACCCCTTATTACTATGTTGCTAATTTCGTTAGCTTCCCTAATTTCTGTTAGCATTTCATAATGTGCCTGTTCATTCTGGCCAGGTGGATGACAGTACACTCCCACTGCTATTCTATTCCCCTCCTCACATGGAATTTATCCATAAAGATTCTACAGTGCATTTTGTATCCTGCAGAACTTTTATCCTCTTTGACTCTATGGCCTCTTTAACATGTTGCGCCATCCCTCCACCAATTTGACCTATCCTATCATTGTGATTATAATTTGAATCCTGGTATGACAGTGTCCCATTGGTTATCCTCCTTCCTCCAGGTCTCTGAAATGCCAATTATATCTACCTCTTCATTCAGTGCTCTATGTTCACATCTTATTTTTTTAGACATCTAACATTTGTATACAGACATTTCAAAATATATCTTTTGTTTGTATTAACAGTTGACAGGAGTAATTTGGAATTTTTCTGCTCTGTTTCCTCTTTGCTTAAAGGCACCTGGGCTACTTTAGCATTTATTGCAACTTCTCTATTGGGATACCCTAACTTCCCTGCTTTGTTAGTTTCCTTCAATGATACCGTACATCATTCCAAACCATGTGCTTCTGAGCAACTGTCTGCTTTCCCCCATCATCTATTTTAAAGGTTAGAGCTAGCAGCCTGGTATATATGTGTATATAGGCACGTGGCCAGACAAGTGGCAGTTTTATATCTTTGCATGCACATATGCACATGTTATAAAATAGTGCTGAAGTGTGAATGAGTGCTCCAAATTTTAAGCTTGTGTATGCACAGCAGCGTAAGTCAGTTTTGGTCATGCAAGTGAGGGAATTTTATAACACACATGCCCTAGATGCGCACCCATCTCCCAATTTTGGCTTGTGCTCGGCTTTTAAAATTCACCTTTAAGTGCCTAAATTTATCCTCCTGAACCTCCCCACTGAATCTTATGTCTTTGGTACCCACATATAGCATGACAGCTAGCTCTTCCCCAGTTCTCTAAAATCCTAAGTGTCCTGCAGAGCTTTAACAAACAATGTGATTTGGAACTATCACATCCTAGACCAGTGTTTCCCAGGGCACTGGGGTGCCATCAGACATAATCAGGACAAAGTCACCACTGCCTGATGCTCAGATCCAGGACAGCACCTATGCTCTGTTCTCAGCGCCTCACAGAAATAGTAGCAATGGAGCCGATGCAATACAGTGTGCTCAGCCAAGTGCACTGTTTAACCCGCTGTCGGATGTGAGTTAAATAGGCGCTAATCCACCCCCTAATGCAATAGGGGGATTAATGCCTATTTAACGCACGTCCGATGCGGAGTGAATGAGTTAGAGCTCATCACATGCAAATGCATGTGAATGAGGCTATTACTCATTCACTCCAAATGCAAAAAAATAAATATGTGTCTCAGACGCACATTTATCACTCAGATATTAACGCCTGCCTGGAGCAGGCGTTAATAGCTGAGCACACTGAAAAAAAGTACAGAAAAGCAGAAAAAACTGCCACTAGCGTCTCCTTGCTAGCGCGACCCCCTAATTTGTTTATTGCATGGCGCCCCCCCTTGCAGGCGCTATGCATGCACTAAGAAAGCGGGCGCTGAAAAGTCAGCGCCCACTTTCCACAAATTTTATTGCATCAGCCCCAATGGCTCTTAAAAAATCTCAAAATTTAGGAGTAATTTTGGACTCCATATCAATGCAACTTCACATATCTGCTGCAGTAAAATCCTCATTTTATAAACTACACTTGCTCAAACTTTTAAAGCCATTATTAAATACCTATGACTTTCAAATGGTTCTTCAGGCTCTAATTTTAACCAAACTTGATTACTGAAATTCCCTATACCTGGGATTGTATATGCAATCCATCCACTTCAGCTGCTTACATCTTAATAAATGTTAGTCACCGTGAACATATAATTTCCACCCTAGCTTCACTTTATTGGCTCCCAATATCATTTCATATTCAGTACGAAACATTGACAACAATATTTAAATTAATTCCTCACATTATCGCTGGCATCGGTGCTGTGGCTGACTCTTCCCCCTCCCCACACTGACTCCTCCCCTCCCGGTCATTTACTTCCTATCGCACGCGATAAGGCCCGACCGCATGCGATAAGTAAATGACCGGGAGGGGAGGGGTCGGGGCGGGGAGGGGGAGGAGTCGGCCGCGGCACCGCTGCCGGCAATAATGTGAGGAACATTATCGCCAGCAGTAGCATGGCGAATAGCACCACCTTTTACGGTGGCGCTATTTGTGCGAAAGGCTGCAGTGCGGCCGGCAAAATTGCACCACCGCGGTGCGAACGGCTGCGGCCTTTCACAGGCCTGCCCCCTTTTTCATGGGATTCATCATTCTGCGAAGAATGATGAATCCAGCCCTAACTGAGATGACTGCCAGCTTCACACAGATTTCTCCCTTTTCCTACATATGTATATAACAGGAACTGGTCAATCGTGATTGGTTCATGTGTCTTCATTCTCTCTCCCCTTTTGTTTTAATATTTGGAAGAGAGATTGATGGGATTTTTGGTACTTTCCTAATGCTTCTTTTGGCCATATGAAAAGGGTAGTCAACTCCATTCCTGAAGAGCCACTAACAGGCCTAGTTTTCAGGATATCCATAATGAATATGCATGAGATAGATTTGCATATAATGGAGGCAGCACACGCAAATCTATCACATGCATATTGAGATAGATATCCTCTTGGATATCTTTAAATCCTGGCCTGTTTGTGGTTCTTCAGGACCGGAGTTGGCCACCCTTGCATATGAGTCCTTTCCCCATCCGCATTGCATACTCCATGGAGGTTGGAGGGCCACACAATATTTTTGTGAATATAGGTGTGCCTTTCGGCATGAAAAGGTTGGGGAAACACTGACATAGACTTCTAAAGGTTTAGCAGATAGAAGACCTCAAAAACAAAAAAATGTACCTGATTCTCTAAATTCTTTTTGCAGGCATTTTACTGTTTCCCAAATTATTTTGGAATGATCTGCAGTGCAACTGTCATTGTTAGGAACAGAATGTTCCTAACTTGTTTTTTTTTGGTTTTTTTTTAGATATTTTTTGTTGTTGTTATTTTTAGGCATGAGGGTATTTTTATGACTGCGGTGGAGGGTGTGGGAGTATCTGTTGTGTTAAGTTATCTAGAGTATTTTATAATTATATTTTTTGTTTCATTGCTATTATTTATTTGATATTGGGAGGTATGTTGGTTTGCTTTTGTAAATGTGGATTGGAGGAATTTGGTTTGTATTTTGTTTTTGTGATTGGTTTGTAATTTGCAGATCATTTTTTGTTAAATTAAGTGTGCAATAAATATTTTAAATAAATAACTAAAAACATGAGTTTCATGAATCACTTTTACTACTCAGGAATTAGAGGCATAGAAAATTGATTTTTAACTGGGAAAGAACATGTAATCAGGAAGTCAGCACATGTTAAACATGAGTTTTGTTTTAACCAAGTAATTTTATCACCAATGGAACACTTAAACGTTTGGATGGTATGCCAAAGGCCAGCCATGTCGAGTTCCTTCATTACTGTATACTGTATTGTGGTTACCAGATTCTGCTGCTGGAGAGAAGTTTAAGGAATCAGTTACCAAGTTTATGAAATCAGTTTAAAACCACATCTGGGAAAGTCTAGAATAGTTAACCATAAATAACCTGATACCAGTAAGGAGTCTGAGGGCTTTAGTGTGTCTGATTGCCATCTTTTTTTTCTGCTCTGGTGGGATCCAGCATTTGTGTGATGTTCATTCTTAGCTCTGGTTCATGCATTCCTAAAGATACAATAATCAACATTTTTAGGCTGTTTCACTGTGACAGCCATCTTCATCTCTGAGGGGGTCATGCTTCAATATCATTGACATGCTTTAAATTGGGAACTTATTTTCTCTAGGTTTTTTTGTCACTTGAGAGTTGTCTTTAAAACCCAAAGCCTGCTGTAATATGCTAGGGTAAGGATTCGAGCATATAATTAATCAAATAAGTGTCCATGTAAGGGTATCACGTCTGTAATGAAAGTAATTGTCTTCATCAAGGTCTCATTGTGAATTGCACATAGTATGGTTTATTCCTATTATTGCATATTATTGTATTCATATGATTCATGCACACGTTGACCTTTTCTGTTCAGTAGCACTGCCAAAGCTTTTGGACTGCAAAGTAAATCCTGTGGAAAGAACTGTGCACTGAAGGTCAGCTTTGTAGTATCTTCATTGTGCATACTTTATAATACAATACAGAATACAGTGACTAGGCTTCTTGAATTTTTCAGTTTTAATTGGAAATAATTTTAAATAGATATGCATTGTGCGGTCCTCTGCTTCCTATTGTATCAGTTGGTTGACCTCTGTTTATGTTTCTTGTACAATGGAATACTATTACTACCACACTGATTGTTTCTCTAGTGCTACTCTCATTCATGAGATAAACTAGGAGCCCCTGATGTTTTTTATGCCAAGGCCTATTCCTAGATCCACCAAGTAGAAGAAGAAAATTGAAGAGGATAGGCAGAGCATTTAAACAAAAATCACCACCCCTTTCATCTCTCCCCCATCTCCCTCTGCCTCATAAGGGAGGAAGGATTGTATGTATACATCTGTCAAAGGGGGACTCAATAGAAACCTAAAGGCATCCATTCACTCTGGTGGGAAAATACAAAGGCTACAACTCTTCTTGTTCTCTCTGTCTCTTTTCTTTTGTCTTTATGTGTGAGTGGGTGGAGAAAAATCTGGATTAGAAATCTTTGAAAGAAAGACATCAGTAGGTCCTTTAATATTAAGAAGTTTTTTTTTTGTTAAAGCAGAGATGGCAAATGGAATCCTATCTTTTGATGACCCAGCAGCTGGTATTGTTTCTTAGTGAATGAGTGCTTTCAAGGTGGATGAGGAGGGGGCATTTGCAAGGAAACAAATGCTGGGTCAAACTAAGCAGTCTTGCAAAAAAAAAAAAAAAAAAACCCAAGAAACTTGTAAAAGAAAGTATGTGTGGTTTCTCTGATCTTTTTTGTTTTTACCCCTATAGAATTAAATGCAAATCAAGCATTATTCTGTAGTTTTAGTATAATTAAAACAATCATATCTCACAATTCTATCATCATCTTGCATGATCCCCTGAACTTATAGATATGAACTTAGTTACTTTCCCCACTCACTGTGGACCATATTTCAAAATCTGCTGGCAAAAAGTTAAATTTATGTAAACCATTTTGACTAAACTCTGTTTGTGAAAGTGGTATAGAAACACTTTCAAATAAATAAATAAATAAATAGGTAAATAAGTAAATAAATAGATAAATAAATACATTTGTTTATGATGAGATAAAGAGAAATAAATAGTAAATTCTAAAATGTGGGGTCAGCTTTTAAAGAAAGCTGAGCCCCTGGCATAGACGCTTACATTTTAGGGATTTAAAGTTAGGAGAATTTTCAGCCTATGTTTTTGGCTGAAAATTCTCCTAAATTCTAAATTTAAGCCTGCAATCCATTTGCATATATTTAGACACCTAAAGGTTAGGTGCCTAATACTGAACATTAGTAATAAGCATCTAATATTTTTCATCACTCATATTCCGCCATTCATGCAACCCAATGTTTAGTCACATTAATTTAGGTGCCTAGTGAAAATAAGCTCCTAAAATTTAGGAACTCAGCCCTAGTCCTTTTTCAAAGACCAATTTAAGGGCCTAACTCCCAAATTTAGGTACCTTAATCCTTTGAAAATTGATCCCCTAGATGTCAGCAGATATTGATAATTTGATCCACCCAGTAATCCCTGTCCACACTACTCTAGCCTTAGTCTTTGTCTTCCTTGCCCTTACTCCTACTGTCTGTGCAGAGGTTTTTGCCCATCAGCTGTACAAGTTTGACCAACTGCAAGAAATCCCCAGCACAGAAATGTTTGTGCACTGACACAGCAACAATTCAGCAGGACATCTTAAGAAAATAGTACTATAACTAGACTGCAAAAAGGAGAGGTTTCTCAAACACTGATGTGCCTAAGCCAATGACTAATTATAAGGGAAAGAAGGCATGAATTGCCGGTAGTGCCTATTATGATTGGCATATAACACACATTGATGTGTTTGATTTTGTAAAAGAGGGATTTTTGGGAATGTAATACTAGACTGCATGTACCATGAGGCATATTAGAAGGGAACCTAGTTACTGAAGACAACCCTTGTTTCTTTTCTTTTTTTTTTTTTTTGCCAGTTTGATAAATCCATATCATAACTGCCAACATCATGGTCAGCATGAAAAGAAAAAGGATTTTTTGTTGCTATTGTTAAAACGTCAGGGAGGCCAATATTCAGCCACTGAGTGTCTCGGCTAGTTAGCAGGATAAACATATCCGGCTAACTAGCAGGGTATATTCAGCACGCAGTTGCACGCTGAATATAATTGGCTATCTTAATGTTAGCCACATATGTTTATGCAGCTAACTATGGCCTGGATATTCTAAAATCACAGGCCTTTGAGAATCGCGCAGTACCAGGGGGAGGAGGGGGCGAAGCGTGTGATATCAATAGAAAATGACCCCCTATAGGACAGCTAACTCTGCTCTTCCCCGAAACACCTCCCTTCCACCCCTGGAACGCCCCCAATTTATGCGGCTACATTCTTGTGATACAGCTAGAATTTAGCCACATTAATATCGCCAGTTAGTCATATTGACCTCTTTAATATTAAGCTGTCATCACAATTTTATTTAAATTTAATTAATCATCTAACAAAGGAACTCAAGGCGATTCACATCATGCAAAACAACATAAAACATTTTACAGTTAATAAAATGTACAATATAAGAAGCTGCAACATTAATTATACAAATTATCGTAATTGCAATTACTTTATCATAACATAAAAAACATACCAGCAACTGATAACTGAATGGCATCAAACCAAATTATAACGAAAGCCTTGAGAAAACACATAACCAAACAGCCCAATCCACATAAAGCCGAGTGAACAAATGGAAAGAGTTCTCCTGCAAATGCAGCTATGTAAAGGCTTGAGTAAAAAGATAGGTCTTTAAAACTTTATAAAACCTCAAATAGGTTTTCTCCATTAATAGAGGCACAGATCATGTAGAAGCTTGTGATTGCTAACTGCTTTTGAGAAAACTCTTGTTTCTTGCCCAGGAACAGACTCCAGAACTGCAACAGCAAAACTACTGAAAAATAATATTGTTTTATTTTTATTTTGTTGGGTCAATATATGGCAAATAATGAAGACTAAAAGAAACAATAAAAGTAACGAGCCCTCTCTTTATGCCTAACAGCTCTACAAAATATAACATTTATGAATACAGTTTGATACTGCAAACCCTCTGAGTGAATAAATATTAGAAATACATTTCCAGCTAGAGGCTAACCATTGAAAATGTAATAACGGCATAGGAAGATATTAAGCTGCTGGAACTTGGACAATATTTTAAGTTCCAGAGTTAAAGTTTTGAGTTGTTGAATGCTGTAATACTATCCATGGCAATCTTTTAAGGACATTGTGTCCAAGTTGTTAAAAAAAATAAATACAAAGCTTATTTCAGTCCATTAAAGCTGAATTATGTTAGCCAGAGATTACTGTACCCTGAGTTTCGGTGATCCAACTTACAAACTATTACTTCATTTTCAGTTAGTAGATCAGAATATTCCAATTTCCAAGGACCTGAAGTACCTTAATTTTCTATGCAAGTATTCCATTTCACAGGCATTTAGTTGATGTTTGACTTAATGTATATGATGGACGTCATTATTTTTAAAATGAAGGTTCAGTTCATTCCACATATAGATCAAAGTGATTTAATTGACACCCTATTTTTGGGACAGCAAATGAGTTGGTTCTTTTATTTAGAGGAGCATCACCAAATCCAATGCAAGAGGAAAATAAGAATAATTTTTTGCTCATGAATTCATGGGTAGTAGCTAGCAGAGCTTCTACTGGTACAATAATTAT
This sequence comes from Rhinatrema bivittatum, assembly GCF_901001135.1. NCBI lineage: Eukaryota > Metazoa > Chordata > Amphibia > Gymnophiona > Rhinatrematidae > Rhinatrema > Rhinatrema bivittatum. Next base: position 126,695,576 of record NC_042622.1, on the reverse strand, counting down.
CATGTTTCCTTGCAGTTACATTTTAGGCTCAGACTGGAAGGTTCTCTCTAATAAGAGTCAGCAATGTGTCCACTCTTGTGAGCAGTGCTGGCTTCATCATGACTTCCATGCGTTTTTACAATACCATACGAATGTAAGAAGTGCCATACTGGGTCAGACCAAGGTCCATCAAGTTTAGCATCCTGCCTCTGACCGTGGCCAACCCAGGTCACAAGCATCTGGCAGATCCCATAAAGGAGAAAAAAAATCCACAATAGGTATTTTATACTCTTCTGCATCCTCTTCCTCCATCAAGTTCTACTCTCTAATTGATCTCCTTTCTAAACCCCAACCTTCCTCTGCTCCTTGTACTTTTAGGCTCATCCAAACCAGTGCTTTTGGTCACAAGTCACTGTGGGGCGGATTTTCAGAGCCCTGCTCGCCTAAATCCGCCCAAAACCGGGCGGATTTAGGCGAGCAGGGCCCTGCGCGCCGGTGAGCCTATTTTACATAGGCCTACCGGCGCGCATAGAGCCCCGGGACTCGCGTAAGTCCCGGGGTTCTCCGAGGGGGGCGTGTCGGGGGCGGGCTGGTCGTCGCGGAGTTTCGGGGGCGTGTCGGCAGCGTTTTGGGGGCGGGTACGGGGCGTGGCTACGGCCCGGGGCGGTCCGGGGGCGTGGCCACGCCCTCCGTACCCGCCCCCAGGTCGCGGCCCGGCGCGCAGGAGGCCCGCTGGCGCGCGGGGATTTACGTCTCCCTCCGGGAGGCGTAAATCCCCGGAGAAAGGTAAGGGGGGGGGGTGTAGACAGGGCCGGGCGGGTGGGTTAGGTAGGGGAAGGGAGGGGAAGGTGAGGGGAGGGCGTTAGAGGATTCCCTCCAAGGCCGCTCCGATTTCGGAGCGGCCTTGGAGGGAACGGGGGTAGGCAGCGCGGCTCGGCGCGCGCCGGCTATACAGAATTCATAGCCTTGCGCGCGCCGATCCAGGATTTTAGTGAATACGCGCGGCTCCGCGCGTATCTACTAAAATCCCACGTACTTTTGTTTGCGCCTGGAGCACCAACAAAAGTACGCCAACGCGCCTTGTTTGAAAATCTACCCCCTTAATGTATGGATATTGATTTTAGCCACGCCAAAAAGATGCATACAAAAATATTTGTGTACATTCTTGCTAAAATGCAAATTAAGAAATATTTTGCAATAAGCTGTGGTTGCAAACCAGGACCCCCATTACATCTTATAAAGGGTTGAAAAGAGGAAGTACAAAAAGTCAGTGACCAATGTGAATGCCCTGCCAATTTTTTGAGTTGAAATAAAAACTTCAGTGATCAATTTTTAGAATTCACATTATTTGTCGGTCTGAGATTGTAGACATTATTAATAATTAATTGTTGGCTCTGGGTTTTTCAGGGGTTGTCTCTCCAAGGGAGAGGACCACTTTTCCATGTTTTTGTCCTCAGAGGGTGGCTGTGACCTGTGAATAGGATTCCCAGAGCCTTAGAATCAGGGAGATTTTGCCTTGGGGTCCAAAAGTAGGTGCCTGAAATATCCTGAAGAACCAGAGAAGTGGTCTCAAGGAAGAGAGGAGTGAGTTCCATTCTCCTCATCTGTGTGAGGGAGATTTCTTCAGAGTTTTAGAAAAAGAGGGTTTTCTTTGTGGAGGGTCAGAGGAAAGAGTGTCTTGCACAAGGAAGGTCCTACAGAGATAGCTGCTGCCTAAAAGGAAGCATCAGCATAGGAGCTTCTGAAGTGTATTAGCTGGAGTTCTAGTTTCCTATTGGGTAGACGTCTATATCAAGTTTGCAGGTACCCCTTGGGAAGTGACCAGGGAGGATCCCTTGTGGAGAGTATCTACTGCCAGGGTTTGCAGATTTGCTATTGACTGTGTCTATGATTTTATTCTGGAGCTTTATTTTTCTGTATTGATGAACACTATTCCAAAGTATACATTCTTGGTATTTTACACCTGCAATCAGGTTTTCAGTAAAAGGATTTAATTTTAAACAGCAGACACTGTGTGCCTATGTAATTTTATGCTGGACTGTTGCAGAAGACCTCGATGAAACTCTTAAAGGTGAAATTTAAAAGCCCAATGTGTGCCAAAGTTAGGAGATGTGCGAATATGCCGATCTGGTGCGGGCAGAGCTAATTTTAAAAGCCACCCAGATATGTGTATACTTGCCGCTGTGCACACAAATGAAAAGTTCAAAAAAGGGGCAAGGTGTGGGCGTGATCTGGGCAGGGCATGGGCATGCCTGAATTTAAATTTGAAATTAGCGCATAAATAATTATGTGCACTGGCACGTACCAGGGTCCTCTGCTGTTTAACTTTACTTCTACTATGGATGATGTCTAAGTAGTAAAACAAAAAAATATAGGCAGTTCCCTGTACGTACCCAAATCAGTCCATACTCCTGGGGTTTGCCTCCCTCCAGCAGATGGAGACTAACTTAACCCGATGTGCCACCTGCAGTCCCTCAGTATTTCCCTGTCTCCAGCAGATGGTGGAGCTGCAAAGCCTGCAGTCTGAGTTGTAAAATAAAACCAAAAAAACCCTAACAATACAGAGATCTGCAATTTTCAGTGATGCTGGCCTTCCAGAGGGTTGCTAGGTCCCGGTGGGGCCATCCCTCTGGTTCTTGAGGTGGACAAGCAGGGGGTCGGGGACCCTTATGTGGCTTGCTCCTTTTTCTTGCTGGACAGGGCTGAAGCCAGGGAACCCGGATTACTCGTCCTAAGGGACCAACAGAGCCTGCAGCGATTCCAAGGGCAGTGCTTGGTTAAAGTTTTTCTGTTTTAAAAAAAAAAAAGAGAGAGAGGAGGAGATTTGTCTGTTGGGGCTTGCTCAGAGTCAGCACATGTCCCGGCCCGGCACTGCTATCTCCTCATTTGGGCGGCTCCAGTTATTTATTTCTATCTCTCCAGCATCTCCTTTCTCTCCCTGCCTGGCACTGTTTTTTGCCTTCGCACACAACACTGATTTCAATGCTGCGTGGGTCAGTTTGTTCGGTCTGTGGGGACGCACACGTGTATCTCTCCCATGACAGTCTTTGTACCCGATGTCTCCCTGGTGGGGAGAGGCCTTCAGGGAGCTCAGGCAGGCGCCATGAGCCTGGCAGGTCCCCAATGATCCCTTTCCACTGAGCGCGGGTACGGCGACCATTTTGGCCAAGTTCAGCACTCCCGAGCAGATCATGGAAGGGGGCAGGGATCTTCCTCCCCCTTTGTCTATGGAGGTGGGGACATCCAGGGGAGGTCCAGAGGCCGAAGGGGCCCCTTTAGGTAGTGAGGATAACCCCGGGGGAGGGTCTGACGCTTCTTCTTCCTTCTCCAATTTTGTGCTTTTACTGCACAAGGCCTATAAGGCTAAGAAGTCTGCGTGATGTAAAACTGCGAAGGAGACTTCAGTGGGGCCAGCAAAGAGGTCCAGGCCTTCTGGGAATGTGAGGGGCCACTAGGATCAGACTGCTCCTGAGGGCCTTGGCACTGCCGTCTGCTGCAGATAGTTCTTCTGACACTTCTGAGAAGGATGATCACCAGGAACTGGGCCCTCAGGATTCAGTTCTGGGAGCGGTTCAGCAGGACCCAGATTGGGCACTATCAAAAAGCACTGCAGTCAAGGGAGATGATCCTAAGGTGATGCGTTTGTTCCACAAGCAGGAGCTGAGTCCTCTCATTCCCACGGTTCTGGAGGAACTAGGCATAGAGGTCCCTTGAGAGGATTACGAATTGGGAGCAGTGGACCCAGTCATGGTTGGCCTCCGGGGTCCTGCCAGATCCTTTCCTTTCCATAAGTCAGTTAACGCTTTACTGTTCAGAAAGTGGGATACTCCAGATACTGGGTTGAAAGTCAGTAGGGCCATGGATAGGTTGTAACTGTTGCTGGAGGAGGCACTTGACCTTCTCAAGGTCCCAAAGGTGGATGCTTCAGTCTCAACAGTTACCAAGAAGGTGACCATTCCTTTCTGAAGGACCTTCAGGACAGGAAGTTGGAAGTGCACCTCAAAAATATTTTTGAGTTGTCTGCCCTTGGTGCTTGGACAGCTATGTGTAGCAGTTTCATGTTGAAAGCGAGTCTGCGCTGAGTGCAGCAGTTACAAATAGACAAGTCTTTGTCTGAGGCTGAGTCTCTTTGAGCGGAAAAGTTGGAAGCTGTTGTGGTGTACAATGTGGATGCATTGTATGATCTTTTCAGAACCTCTTCCAGGACTATGATGTCGGCAGTTTCGACCCGGTGGTTCCTATCGCTGAGAAATTGGTCGGTGAGGCTGGTTCACACCTCGGTTCCAGTGATAGGAGACTGGCTGGCTTTATTTTACGAGGAGTGGACCAAAATCACATCAGACCAGTGGGGTCTACGTGTAATAAAACAAGGTTGGGAATTATTAGAAAGGGAATGGTGAATAAAACGGAAAATGTCATAATGCCTCTGTATCGCTCCATGGTGAGACCGCACCTTGAATACTGTGTACAATTCTGGTCGCCGCATCTCAAAAAGATATAATTGCAATGGAGAAGGTACAGAGAAGGGCTACCAAAATGATAAGGGGAATGGAACAGCTCCCCTATGAGGAAAGACTAAAGAGGTAAGGACTTTTCAGCTTGGAGAAGAGACGGCTGAGGGGGGATATGATAGAGATGTTTAAAATTATGAGAGGTCTATAACAGGTAGATGTGAATCGGTTATTTACTTTTTCGGATAGTAGAAAGACTAGGGGGCACTCCATGAAGGTAGCATGGGGCACATTTAAAACTAATCGGAGAAAGTTCTTTTTTACTCAGTGCACAATTAAACTCTGGAATTTGTTGCCAGAGGATGTGATTAGTGCAGTTAGTATAGCTGTGTTTAAAAAAGGATTGGATAAGTTCTTGGAGGAGAAGTCCATTACCTGCTATTAAGTTCACTAAGGGGTAGATTTTCAAACAAGGCGCGTTGGCGTACTTTTGTTGGCGCTCCAGGCGCAAACAAAAGTACGCGGGATTTTAGTAGATACGCGCGGAGCCGCGCGTATCCACTAAAATCCTGGATCGGCGCGCGCAAGCCTATGAATTCTGTATAGCCGGCGCGCGCCAAGCCGCGCTGCCTACCCCCGTTCCCTCCAAGGCCGCTCCGAAATCGGAGCGGCCTTGGAGGGAATCCTCTAACGCCCTCCCCTCATCTTCCCCTCCCTTCCTCTATCTAACCCACCCGCCCGGCCCTGTCTACACCCCCCCCTTACCTTTCTCCGGGGATTTACGCCTCCCGGAGGGAGAAGTAAATCCCCGCGTGCCAGCGGGACTCCTACGCGCCGGGCCGCGACCTGGGGGCAGGTACGGAGGGCGCGGCCACGCCCCCGGACCGCCCCGGGCCGTAGCCACGCCCCCGTACCCGCCCCAAAAACACTGCCGACACACCCCTGAAACGCCGTGACGACCGGGCCAGGCCCCCAACACGCCCCCGACACGCCCCCCTCGGAGAACCCCGGGACTTACGCGAGTCCTGGGGCTCTGCGCGCGCCGGTAGGCCTATGTAAAATAGGCTCACCGGCGCGCAGGGCCCTGCTCGCCTAAATCCGCCCGGTTTTGGGCGGATTTAGGCGAGCAGGGCTCTGAAAATCCGCCCCTTAGAGAATAGCCACTGCTATTAACAGTGTTAACATGGAATAGACTTAGTTTTTGGGTACTTGCCAGGTTCTTATGGCCTGGATTGGCCACTGTTGGAAACAGGATGCTGGGCTTGATGGACCCTTGGTCTGACGCAGTATGGCATTTTCTTATGTTCTTATGTTTAGAATTTGCTCAGCCGCTACGAGACTGGTTTTTTATATCCCCATGCTCTTATTGGGAAAAGAAGCTGGCGGTAAGAGACACCTTCTGTCACCAGCGCGAGTTGGGAGCCATTGTCCCTGTCCCCACAGGCCTGCAAAGGACAGGTCGCTATTCCATCTATTTAATAGATCCTAAGAAGGAGGGAACGTTTCATCTGATTCTCAATTTAAAGAAGGTGAACGTGGTTCTGAAGGTTCCTTGATTCCAGATGGAGACCCTTCGTTCAGTGATCGTGGCAGTGCACAGAGATGAATACCTTGTGTCCTTGGATTTAACTGAAGCTTATTTGCACATAGGAATCCAACCCAATCATCAGAGATATCTGTGCTTCATGATTCTGGGGGAACACTTCCAATTTTGTGCTCTACCCTTTGGCTTTGTAACTGCACCCAGGACCTTTACCAAGGTAATGGTCATGGTGGCTGCAGCTCTTTGGAGAGAGGGAGTCCTGGTCAATTCCTATCTGGATGACTGGCTGATCTGTGCAAAGTCAGAATCCCTTTGTCAGAGAGCAGTGGATTTGGTTCTTTGGTGCCTGAGACCATTGGGGTGGATAGTCAATGTGGCCAAGAGTCCTTGTGTTCCTTCCCAGAGTTTGGAATTCCTGGGGGTGCATTTCAACACAAAGGCAGGAAAGGTGTTTCTCACCGAGGAACGGATTTCCAAATTAAAGGCCCAAGTTTGCGGATTGTTGGACAACCGAGTAACCACGGTCTGAGATTACTTACAAGTGCTTGGATCTATGGCTTCTAGCTTGGAATTGGTGTCTTGGGCATTTGCTTACATGAGGCCTCTTCAATCGGCCTTACTGTCTCACTGGGATCCATTATCAGAGCATTTTCATCTACCTCTCCCTCTCCTGGAATTTGCACATTCCAATCTTTCATGGTGGCTTCTCCCAGACAATTTGAGTTGCAACATGGATCTTGATATCTCAATATAGATGATCGTAACCACCGATGCCAGTCTCTCCAGCCGGGGAGCAGTATGTCAGAGCCACTCGGTGCAAGGCCAGTGGTCGCCAGAGGAAGCTTCCTGGTCCATCAGTTGTCTAGAGACAAGGGTGGTGCTTTTGGCCCTGCTGGTGTTTCTACCCTTGGTAAGGGGAAAGCCGGTGAAAATCTTTTCAGACAATGCGACAATGGTAGCTTACATCAATTGACAAGGGGGTACCAAGAGTCATGCAGTGGCTCAGGAAGAGCGAATGTAGTTGACTGGGCAGAACAGCATCTGAAGCACTTGGCAACCTTGCATATAGCAGGCTCGGACAATGTGCAAGCAGATTTTCTAAGCCAGCAGCAGCTGGACCCGGGGAGTGGGAGCTGTCAGAAGAGGCGATGCATCTCATCAGTCGCAGGTGAGGCCCACCATGTGTGGGCTTGATGGCAACCCCCAGAAATGCCAAGACCCCACATTTCTTCAGATGATGAAGAGAATGAGGAGCAGAAGGAGTGGATGCATGGGTTCAGCCCTGGCTGACAGATGTCCTACTGTATGTGTTTCCTCCTTGGCCATTGGTAGGTAAGATCTTACGGCGCATAGAGATTCATCTGGGCAAAGTGATTCTCGTGGCACCAGAGTGGCCAAGGCGTCCGTGGTTTGTGTTCTTGGTCAACCTAGCATTGGACTGACCATTGAGGCTTGCTCACCTGCCAAATCTTCTGCATCAAGGGCCTGTTTGTTTCGATCAGGCAGATCGGTTTTGTCCAGCAGCTTGGCTTTTGAGAGGCAGCTTTTGAGAGACAAAAATTATTTGTTCGTGGTCATTACTACCCTCTTGCAGTCTAGAAAGACCTCCACTTCTCTTGCCTATGCGAGGGCATGGAGAGTTTTTGAGTCCTGGTGTTCCGGTCAGCGAGTGGATCCTAGGTGGGCCTCAGTGGGGAATATTTTGGCCTTTCTCCAGGACAGGTTAGTCAAAGGATTATCCTTTAATTCTCTCAGGGTTCAGATGGTAGTGCTAGGATGTTTGTGAGGTAAGGTTTCAGGTTTTTCCCTATTGGATCATCCGGATGTTGTGCGTTTTCTTCGGGGAATGAGACATTTACGCCCTCCAGTTCAGCAGCCATGTCCTTCCCGGAGCCTGAATGTGGTCTTAAAGAGCATATGTGCACCCCCTTTCAAACCTCTGAAATGTGTGACTATGAAAGATCTCACTTTGAAAGTGTTTTTTTTTGGTGGCTATCTCTTCGGCTATTTTTTACCTTCAGGCTTTATCCTGCAGGGAGCCTTTTTTGAGAATATCAGACAAGGGAGTTTTCTTGAGGATGGTTTCTTCCTTTCTACCCAATGTGGTGTCATCCTTTCATTTAAATCAATCAGTGGAAATTCCATCCTTTTCAAGTTTGGATCCTTTGGAGCCACATGCTAGACATTTACAACAGTTAGACATAAAGTGTGCATTGGGTATGTACAGGGAAAGGAAAATTGGTTCTTACCTGCTAATTTTTGTTCCTGTAGTACCACAGATCAGTCCAGAGTCCACCCTCTGGAGGAAATAGGTAGTTTGGAGATCCTGTTCGATTTGTCTTTCTCTTTTTGTACTTACCCTGAAGAATGGCAGAGGTTTTGTTAGTCCTACACAGGGGTTTATGTGTGCACAATTTTGTTTTTAAGGTTTCCTTTCCCCCCTGCTCATTTGGGGGATTCTAGTTGGTTTGGTTATTTACATTTCTGGCTTGGGTACAGATTAATACTGAGGGACTGCAGGTGGCACCTCGGGTTAAGAGGCAGTGTCAGTAAAACTTTCTCTGACTCCATCTGCTGGAGGGGAGGCAAAATCCAGGAGTTTGGACTGATCTGAGGTACTACAGGAACGAAAATTAGCAGGTAAGAACCAATTTTCCTATCAAGGACTATTAAACTAGAGGAGTTTCAAAGTCCTATCCCTTAACTTGTTGAACTGGGAATGAAATGGGAGAACAGCCAAAGGCATTGTCGCGCTTGTCTATTAAAATCTCCCCACTCACTTGGTAGAAGTGGCATTTGCGTGCATAGGCCTGTATCCCTTAAAATTGTGCACATGTGCGGACGGTCAGGTTATTTTATAACATGCACACATATATGTGTGCATGGTATAAAATGGCTGCATTCCTGAGTGCAGGCTGACAAACATGCGCACATGTGCCCCTAAGCGTCGGTTTAAAAGTTACCATCTAAGGACTTTGAAAGATTTTCCTTTCCTCTCTGTAAGGAGCAAAATCCAGGAGCATGAGACATTATGGCCCCAGCACTCTCAAATGAGTCTCTGAGCCCAGGAGCTACACAAGTTAGTATTCACTAAGTAGAAAGCAATGAAATAGGAAATACATAAGAGAAAGATAAGGTATGGTAAAATGCCTCCGCCATTATTGCACAACTGAAGTGATGATAATTAGGAACTATTGCCAGAAACCTTAGTAATGACTCAGTTTAAAAAAGGTTCTATCCCCATTTTACAGCTTTCCATTTCCACTTTTAACTGGTGACCTTTGCTTGGCAAGAGCTGTAGTGATATCAAATTGTAAATTATTACTGTTTGCTTGAATGCTTGAGTAATATTGACCACATTTTAATGGAAATAGGCCATTGGTAATATTCTAAAGACTATATAACTTGATATCAAACAATCAGGTCTCTCATGAAATAAAGGCAAGTTGTTTGTTTTTTAATCAAATAATGCAGTGCATGGTATGCTGAGGTTCGCTTATTTCTAGCATCAATGGATATTTGTTCTAGGTGTACTCTTGAACACGCTGAAAGGGTATAAAATTTTCATGCAGATGTGTTGTCTGATGTATAATTTTTGAGCCCTTCATGACTTTTATATAGTAGACTATGTTTCTATTATCAAGAGAAGACTTAGAAAACAATCTTTTGATTTCCAGCTGCTGTTTTTTTCAAACGTTATACTTTGTAATCCTAATAAAGTAAAATAAAGCAATAAAATTTGGAAGCAAGATGGAAATTAGACACAAACATGTTGCTGATAATTCGAACTCTGCTACTTTGGGATGTGTGCATCATGCAGCTGTCAAGTGGTTCTTAGAACTTCCTATAAACCTAAAAGAAATATAGGTCAACAAACAACTTAATAGGTAATGCTTTTTTTATTGGATTAACAGCATATTTTATGATGATCTTCCTAGAGCTATATTCTCTTCAGCAGGTCAGTGCATTTGACGAAGGAAACATAGCTCTAGAAAGATCGCCATAAATGTGTTAAAGTGCATTTAAAAAAAAAAAATCATCACCTATTACTTGATTGGTGATCCTTTTTTATATATATCCAAGTTGATTGACACAGAAGCCACAATAAATACTTTATTACAAAAACAGCAAGATGGTTCCTCTTTGAAGGTGTATCATGTAATTTCTGCAGTATTCAGCAAGTTATATTTTCCCTAGGTGTGCAGAACCAAGGTGATTGACTTGAGCGACGGGGTGTCCCAATATGCGTGGTATCCATGTACTGAGATACTACGCATCCAGTATATCCATTTAACTGAGATCACTTACTGGATCAAGGTAAGAAGCAAGAGTTCACAGAGTTGCCATTGTCATTTCATATTAAACCTTCAATATATAGGGTAATTATGATTCCCCTAATCCATGTCACATCTACTACTAAAGTTTTACACAGTTCAAGAACCAGCATAGAGTCTGAATGACAACACTGTGTGCTGCCATGCAGAGAACATGGGTTTGATTCCTGTCTCAGATCTTTTGTTTTCTGGGCTGTGAGTTAGATATGCTGTGTAAGCTGTAGGGATGTGCAGAGGGACGCCATATGTTGCATTCGGTATTTGTATTTCGCCGGGGGGCAGATACATTGCATTCGGCAAGGGGGGCCCCCAATACGTTCATGCGTTAATTCTTATTTGTTTCCCGGCTAAAATTGAATTAACTACAACCCCCACCCTCCTAACCCCCACAAGACTTACCAAAACTCCCTGGTGGTCCAGCGGGGGGTCCGGGAGCCATCTCCTGCACTCACGCCCTCGGCTGCTGGTATTCAAAATGGCGCTGATAGCCTTTGACCTTACTATGTCACAGGGGCTACCAGTGCCATTGGTTGGCCCCTGTCACATGGTAGGAGAAATGGATGGCCGGCGCCATCTTGTGCTCCTACCATGTGACAGGGGCTGACCAATGGCACCGGTAGCCCCTGTGACATAGTGAGGGCAAAGGCTATCGGCGCCATTTTGATTACTGGCAGCCGATGGCATGACTGCAGGAGATGGCTCCTGGACCCCCTCTGGACCACCAGAGACTTTTGGCAAGTCTTGGGGGACTCTCCTGACCCCCACAAGACTTTTGGCAAAAGTCTTGTGGGGGCCATCCATTGCTCCTACCATGTGACAGGGGCCGACCAAGGGCACCGGTAGCCCCTGTGACATAAAAAGGTCAAAGGCTATCGGCGCCATTTTGAATACTGGCAGCCGAGGGTGTGAGTGCAGGAGATGGCTCCCGGACCCCCCGCTGGACCACCAGGGAGTTTTGGTAAGTCTTGGGGGGTTCAGGAGGGTGGGGGGTTGTTTAAATTTGCTCTTTTAGATGGCCGAATAATTTGGCAAAGATTTGTTGTATTCGTGGGGAATCGCGATACGTTTCGCGTCCCCACGAATACAACGACTATGGTCCTATACATTGCAGATTACCAATCCGTTGGAAACGAATGCACATCCCTAGTAAGCTGCATATTGGGTCAAGCAGGGATTGGGATACTGTGAAGACAGAGTTCACAGCCCCTGGGATGGAGGAAGTTTCAGCCATTGTTCAATAGCAACTTCTGTTGACTGGACTCAGGATTCATGCATACACTCCAGGAGAAAGGGGATGCCAGCATGGCCATTTGGCTAGGGCCTACAATGTTCAAGGGGCCTACTTTTGTTGGGCAAAATTAAAAAAAAAAAAAAAGCTAACTATATCTATTTCTTACATCTATAAATAAAAATTTCAATTGTAATTGAAGAATTTGCTAACAAAAAAAAGCTTGTAAAGCCTTCTTAAATAAATAAAAAGTATTTGGGAAATTTAGAAAACGATTTCTCTTAATAAGTATCACATCAGAATCTTACATAGGGGCCTACTTTTCTTAGCTGGCCCGGGCCTAATTCTTGCTCTCTCCGGTCCTGCATGCATACTAGGTTCTGGAGGGAACTGTGACCTTTTGCCTCTGGCCTAGACTGTCACTGCAATGCCTGGGATACTGTGGGGGTTATAAAATAGGAATAACTTTAACCCATAGAAACATGATGGAAGAAAAAGAACATACAGCCCATCTTGTTTGTTCATCCACACCAATTGATCAGGTAGACAATCCCTACCACTCCCTCAGATATTTTCTATGCTTGTCCCATGCTCTTTTGAAATCAGATACTGTCTTTGTTTTCACCTCCTCCACTGGGAAGCTGTTCCATGCATCCACCATCCTTTCTGTAATGAAATAAGTCTCTAGATTACTACTGAGTCTTCCCCCTTTTAGTCTCATCCTATAACCCCTCGTTTCAGAGCCTCTTTCCTATTGAAAGAGACCCTCTCTTGTACATTGATACCTTGGAAGTATTTAAATATCTCTAATCCAATAGAAATTAGTTCTGACTGAAAGCCCAAAGGAGAATGAGGAAACTGCAAAAAACAAGTGACTTAAGGAAATATGACCCAGAAGTTATCCTGCAGACATAAACCCCAACTGAATAGTCTCATTTATATAAAATAGAGAACAATTACTTTTACAGTGGGAGATACAGTGGCTATATTGTATAGTGCAGTGCTAAACAAAGCTAGGTGCATAACAGCAGAAGCTTCTGAGGATCACTGTATTTCTCCTCTTTTTCTCTTTACAGGCATTTTTTAATCAGCCCATGGTTACTGCAGCAGTCATAATTCACCTGGTCACAGATGGAACAAATTACATTGACCAGAGACAGGAGACAATCAGTGTTCAACTGTTTGACACCAAGAACCAAAGTCATGATCTAGGTAAAAGTCTGAAAACACCATTTTCTTTTATATTTGGGAAGTTTTGATTTCATTAATAATGCATAGATACATTTATTTTTTGTGAGGGAGGGAGAATGGGCACTAGAGCATTACACGCAGGGCCGGTGGAAACACTAGGCAGACTAGGCACACCAGTCAGGGGGTGGCACCAGCATGGTCTCTCCTTCTTCCCACCTGTGTGACCTGGAAGAGAAAAAGTCACAGCACAGTCTCGCGTGGGCGGGAAGAAGGAGAGACCATAACAATGCCAGCAGAGGCGGGAAGAGTGCGTCCTTGCCAAAAGAAAAGGTGCTACTGGCCTTGGCCCATGCAGCAGTGAAGAGCACGAGGAGCAGCAGCGTGGCCCGGGGCTGGAACGGCCCCTTCCACTCAGGAAGCAGTAATGTTGGCCCTGGTCCCTGCTCAACTATACGAAGCGGAGAAGGAGGCAGAGAAGTGTCAGCCACCACAAGCCTGAAGAAAGAGGAAGAGCACTGAGGGCCACGGGAGCTGAAGGACAAGGTTGTTGCTGATAGCCTTTGTTGCCAGTGGAGGGGCAGTGAGTGAGAGAGCATGTCCGTATGTGTGAGTGTGTGTGTATGTTTGTGTATATGAGAGAGGACATGTCTCTGTGTGTATATGTATGAAGGAGAGGGCATGTATGAGAGGTCATTTTTGTGTCTGTGTGTTCGAGAGAGAGGTCATGTCTCTATGTGAGTGTGTGTGTATATATGGGAGATAGGGATCATGTCTGTATGTGTGCGCATGTATGAGAGGGCAACTCTCTGTGTGTGTGCATTTGTGAGAGACAGGACATGTTTGTATGTGTTTGTATGAGACAGGGCGTATTTGTGTGTGTGTGTGTGTGTATGTGTGTGCATGTATGAGAGAGAAAGCACGTCTCTCTGTGTTTACATGTTTCAGAGAGAGAGAGAGGATGTCTATGTGTGTGTGTGTATAAGTATGAGAGAGAGAGCATGTCTGTGTGTGTGTGTGTGTGTGTGTATGTATGAGAGAGAGGGCATGACTGCATGAATGTGTGAGTGAGCGAGGCTGTGTGTACATATGAGAGAGAGAGAGAGGATAAAGTTTGTGAGCAGCAAGAACCCTTCTCCTCTTTCCCATCCGAAATTCAAAAGATCCCAGGTATGGATAGCAAGGGATTTTTTTTATCTTTATTAATTTATATTTATATTTCTTGATTTTATTGTTTGTTTAATGACCCATGGTGAAGTTTCTGTTTTTCCATTGTTGCACTGCATACAGACTCTGGATTTTTGTGGTTTCCAGTTCATTTTTTGTCTACGTGTTTCTGTTTATAGTTTATGGTGTCTTTATTCTGTATTTGGTGAAGGTCTGTGTTCTGCATGTATGACTGAAGTAAGGTATTCTGCTAGCTTGTAGTTTCTATGTAGGGATCTATAGAAGCCTGGCTTGTTCCATGTTCCTATTAGGAGGCATATTAGTGTTTTAGGGCCTGGTGTAATATTTGCAGTATTGCTTTTTCATAGGTAGAGTTATTACTGCTTGAGTGCTGGAAATTACTGTTTTGGTATGGGAAGTTTACAATAATCATAATACAGTTTACTCGTGGCTTTTTGAGGGCAAACCCACACTCAACAAATATTACAATAGGTCTAATACCAATTCCAAGTGTCCTCTTTACTATTTTCTGCAGGGTTTTCTGGATGGCACTACAGCAGTGCATGTAAATATAATATACATGTCGTGATATTTTTACCTCAGAAGACTATATTTTGAATGCCCTTTTCCATGTAAAATGATTATAAATGCATAATTTTTTATTGTATGTGGGGAGGTTGTGACATGGGGGGGGAGGGGTTGCAGGCTGAAAGTTTCACCTAGGGCACCTAATAAGCTTACACCAGCCCTGAATACATGCAGAAGGATAATGTGCATTGGTTATGTTTCTTTCAAATAGAAATACTCAGAGAGTTTTGGAGTTTGGTTCCTTCTTCCTGGCTTACTGATATAAAACATTTCCTTGAAAGAAGATCTCATAGTGATGAGCTTAAACTTCTTAGAATTATTTATAAACAAGGCAGAAAGCACTGATGGCAATCCTTCCAGCAAGGTGATCAGAGCAAATCCCTCAACAGGCATCAATTACGACCTCAAGAAATCTGAGAGCCTAGTAATAATACCATCGACTTCTAGGAACTCTTACATCTTCATTTTAAAAATATTTGCTGAAGTGGCTAAAACTGTTGTAGTCAGCACCATATTTCATAACTTCATCTGTATCGGTATTCATTTTTTCTTTCTGCTCATGTGAATAGGCATGTGCAGCTGGAAAAAATTTGTTTCATTTTAAAATTCATTTTGTGGGACCTTAATTTGTTTCTTTAGTTTCAAAATGAAAAAAAAAATTGTTTTTTTTAGTTTGATTTATTTTCGTTTGCCATTAAAGTCAATGGGGGGAGAATTAAGAGTAATTTTCAGCCTATATTAGGCTCCAGAATAGCTTTTTTTAATCAGTTGTCTTAAAACTTGTTGAAAGAAATCAACAGAAGGAGAACATAATTCCAAGATACCTAGAAAGACTGAGAAGACTGGAAAGTGGCACCAAAAGTGGCATGAATAGCCTACGACTCCATAAAGAGGCAAAGGGGTACCAGCTGTGGCAGGATTTCACTAAGTCACTGTAAGGGGAGCACAGAAGTAGAAAAAGTGGGAAGAACACACCAAAGCTCCAAAATAGGGCACCAGACACAGTGCCATGAACCCTTGGTGGCATCTCAAGTGACAATTTGACACTGAAAGTGGCAGTAGCATCCTAAGGTAGCACGAAGGTGGAACAAAGCAGAAAAGAACCTCCAAGGCAGGTACTGATAAAGGGTAAAAGCAGCTCAAAGAGTGGCTTCAAGGTTCCAGAGCATCATGAGAGATGCAAAGCAGCTCCCACAGACTGCCAAGGTGTTAGCTCCTGGGTATGACAGCAAGGCACAGCGGCAAAGGAAAATCTAAAGGAGTAAAGTCTGAGCATGGAAGCAAGGCTGAGTGGCACAAAGACACCCAAGGTACAGGAGGGAATTTAGATTTTCTTGTAGAGTTGGTTTGCCAAATGAAAAAGTTTGTATCACAATTAGTATAACACAATTCTTTCTCTAATAATTGTGCATTGCTTTTCTAGGAAAGCACTGAGGCTTTTCCTACATTTCCCACATTACTGTACACATGCACCTGTTGCTCTCCCTTGATTTCTATAAGTACATTGACTATAATCGCTTATAGAAATCATTCAATTTCAAATGAATGAAACAAATAGGATTTGTTTAATTCATGGGGGTCCCTTCAATTCATTTTGAGGCACCATGAAAGAAACAAATTGGCTCTAATTTGTTTCATTTTCTATTTAGTTGTAAACTAATGTACATCCCTAAATATGAATTAACTTCCAATCTAGATGGAACATCTATTCAGGTGCAGTAACTGAAGCAGCCATGAACTACAGAATCCAAAGATCTTGAAATCTGATGATCTTAGAAAAACTATGAAAGACTGCCAATTTGTGTGATATTTTCTAGATGTTTTGACATTTGTTGCTTTCTGGTTTTGCTACACCTTTATTGAAAATATGACTGAATGTAAAAGTTTAGGTCTCATGGGCCCTTTCCTATCTCCGTCCATATCACAGATACTCTTTAATCCTCCAGCATTCCCATCACATTACTACCACTGAGGAACTCATGACTTGCTCCAGATAATCTGAAATTTTGTCATTGAATTACCTCCATCAGCTCCATCCCATCATTTCTGTGATGAAATATTTCCTTTACCTTACTTTTTAGTCTACCTAGGCTCATATTGGAACACACTTTTATAGATCCTCCTTTCTGTTGCATGTTATGCATTAGTTATGATTTGAGGCATTTTACTGTCATTTCTATATCATTCCCCCCCCCCATCCCCCCATTGCCCTGGTTTTCCACCAGATAAGTGAGGGTAGATGCTGTGAAAGGACAGTCTCACCAATCCTACTATAAAGTGGAGAGAATTATGCTCCCAACCAATAACGAAAATATCTGCCTGACTTACAAGTACTTACAGCATTGAAGGTCTGTCGACATCCAGTGGATTTGTAGATCTAGCCATTGAGGGAGGCATGTTTCCTACCACCAATATAGCTCCTATATTCTTGGTCCTGTAACCTTTTTACTGGTCTCTGCTGAAATCTTGCAAAAGAGATCCAAGAATTAAATTCCATTGGCTGAATTAGCCTGGATACAAATATGGAAAAGTGTGTGCAAAGTAGATGTTGCCTTTTTCAGTTTCTCTTCTGAAACTGCCCTTTTTTTATTTGGGGCTTCTTTGTCATATCTTTATGTAACCCCTACGCCAAAGAGTCAGCCTCTCAAACTTGGCAAGTATTGGGAGGAACTCCTCCAAGGTGAGGTACAGTCTCTCATGGGCCATAGGTTGAGGGCAGGATAGTATGGATACCCTTTGGGGACAAACTGGACTAGACACACTCTCAATCTCAATGAAAAAAAAAACCAAGAGGTCCATATTCAAACATCATTTAGATGGATAATGTAATAGTTATCCATCTAAATGACGTATTCAGCTATATTCAGCGCTTATCAGGATAAGTTGGTGGCATTTCGGGGGCAGGCAGGAGGCATTCTGGGGAGGAGCTAACGCTGGTCAGACCATAGGTTGTCCGGTTATTTTAAGATAACCAGGTATATTCAGCAGCGTGACTGCACTACTGAATATATACTACTAGTTATCCAGTTATGTATAACCAGGTAACCAGCACAGCCGCACAACAGGTAGACTCACTCTTACAGGGATTGGCTCTAGGGCTTCACTGATACTAGCCCCTTTCCCCATAGTTTGAGCCTTTAGGTTCCAGGGGCCTGTAAGGCTTAGACAAGAGTCCTGTAAGAAGTGGTCAATTGAATACGAGTAGTGGGCAGAGGTCAGGGCTAGCAGCGAGAAAATGGTGTCCAGGTCCAGGCCAAGGTTGGGGCAGGCAGTCAACAAATGGTGTCTAGGTCCAGGTCAAAGTCAGAGCAGGCAGCAGGCAGAAGAGTAGTCAAGTCCATAGAAATGGTTTGAACCAGGAGTCAGACAGAGATGGACAGACAAGATGAAGACAAGGCACTGAGGACCAAGATACAAGCAGGGTAAGGCAGGGCAAGATAGCAAGCAACACACACTGCAAAGCAGGAGGATCTGTTGTTCAGGCAAGGCTTGGAGCACAGCTGGGGTTTCAATATTCAGCTGTGTGACATCATCCCTGAGTGCTGGCAGTTCAATTTCCCATCACATGGGCTTCAAGAGTTAGTGCACCATGCCTAGGGAGACCTAGGGGCATGGTGGCATCTCGGCCACATTGGTGGCATTCGAGGGTAGGTGCGGCTGGTCGTGGGTCTTCCTGCAGTCATCCAAAATGTTAAACAAATATGAAAAGAGCCATTCTGCTACCTAAACCAGCTCCTCCCCACCTGTCTTGCAGGCAACATGAGGGGAGGGGGAGATTTGAAGTAGACAGAGCAGATCAGACCAAAGAAGAGCTACTATTCTCCATAATCAAGACCCTTCCTGTTCCTTCTCCCTCTTTGGGCTGCAGGAGCAGCAGCTCAAGGCACCATTCTGGCAGTGCTGTCTATGGCCCAGGTCATATTGGCCATAGGGCATCTATGCTTCTGCCTATGAGTGGGATTCATTTTCTGATGCTGTCTCCTTAAAAGTGCTGTTGCTTTCCTTATTACATCCCCAAACTCTACCTCACCCCTTCCCTCCTGTTGCCTGCCTTGTACGGAAGGAGCTGGATCAGGAAGCAGAGAGATGTTCTTTGCAGTGTGAGATTCCTTCTACAAGACCTATGTGCCTATATCTAGGGATGGAGAGAGTGCTGGGGTAGGGCTTGAAGATCGAGGGGAGAGTGCTGGGTCATCCCTGGAAGTGATGGATTTTTTTTCTCCTTGTCTGGTACCAGTTCTGGCCTAGTCTGCTTATTCAGGGTCAGAACTAAGTATATATGCAGCAGGGACCTTCACACTTCCATCAGCAAAATTTGCTTGGAAGTAGAAATGAGTCAAAAGTTCTTGTGTGGTAGCATGCAAGGATTTTCTGCTTGAGAAACTGGAATAGAAAATCAATACTGGGGCTGATATTCAGCCGCGGAGCAGCTAGTTAAGTTAGCCGGATATAGCCCGACTCTAGACTGCCCCCGACTTATGTAACTAAATTCTAGCCAAATAAGTTATTATGCGGCTAGAATACAGCTTTAAATATAGCTGGCTAGCCATTTAGACTGATAACTTTTCAGATATCCATCTGAATGGCTTTTGAATATAGACATTATATATATACTGTTACATGGTTCTGTAAAGATGATTGTGATGGAATATAACCAGGCAGGGAGAAAGATGGAAATTCAACTCACTCTGAAAGGTTACATCCTGATTAGGTAGCCTTGCAGACCCCCACCCCTTTCCACACAGTGTCTGATGACATGGTAGGAAGGATGGTTAACCCTATGCTCTCTGTTTGGAGAATGACCTTCAGCTATAGGTCCTTCAGCATTCTTGAGGGGGTAAGCCCCAGGTATTCTCCCTCTCGCCACTGTACTTCACACATACCTGCAAGTCAAACAAAACAGGGACATTTATTTTAGTCCAACCAATTTTTTTATTTTCGTACAAACATACAACAACAGTATCTCACCAGCAAGGGGTAGTTGTTTCACTTCAAGACATCCAAATCCTGAACAGTCAATGTACCACAGGGTATTAAAATTAATTCCAGTGCTATTAACCATCAGATTCAGGCATTCACTTCTCAATAACTAAGGTTCCCATCACTGAGCAAGGACAAAATAGGGATGTGCATTTGTTTGAAACAGCATAGACAATGTCAATGACATGTCAACAATATTCTCTATGTCGTTTCTTGTTGTTTTCAAAACAAAACAATAGAAAAAAAACATGAAATTTTGTATTTTTCTTCTATTGTTTTTAGTACACACTATTTCTGAATAATGCACATTATTTGGAAATAGTGCATACTATTTACAAACATAAACGTAAAAAAACATTAAAATTTTAAAAATTGGAAAACATTAACGAGGTATTATTATTAATACATTAACGAGTTATTATACATTAACGAGTTATTATTATTATAATAACTCGTTATAATACATTAACGAGTTATTATTATTATTGTATATGTAATATCTAATTTATATTATTTATATTTATGTTATATGTTATATGCTACTCATATGTTAAGAAACGCTGTTTAATGTAACGCCCTATTGCGACAGTTTTGTTCTATGTAAACCGACCTGATTCGATACCTGTATTGAGAACGTCGGTATATAAAAATCCGAAATAAATAAATAAATAAATTAACGGCTATTAATATTGACCCTCAGACAACACGACAAGAAGCACATTTTAGCCTGCATACCCCTAGTACAAACCCTTGGTATTCACTGAAGAATGGTTCATTGTAAGCAGAAAAATTAGAAAAGATCAGGAAAATGTTATTGACATAATCATCTCTGGAGTTTACAAATGCTCCACAGGGAGATGGATCCAATAGGGCTGCATACTGAACAGCCTTCCAGACCACAAGTTATCTCCAGGGAGTCTCACCAAAAATTGGAGCATGCTCAGAGCAAAACAAAAGATCAGACCATCAACAAGTTCTACATGGAGGTGCTGGAATGAACCATGTCAATTAGCAGTCATGGGTTACACATGCCCTCCCTTCCAATCCACACTAAATCTCAGAAAGACCATAACTCAAACATTTCCAGGTATAACATGTTCAGAGGAGTGGCTGTGTGGGGGAAAGATAGGATTTAATGCAAACTGAGTGAAGTTAAGTATAACAGAAATTCTCATAGCAATGGCGAAAGTGATGATTTCCTTGCCATGAGAAATAGGCCAGTGGTGGGAAGCACCATCTTGAGCCTGATATTCAGCAGTTTGGGGAGCAAATAAGTTATTTGGTACCTGAAGGATGGAAGGTTGCCATTGTAACACCAATTTTTAAATCAACCACATAGATCAGAGAGTTTTTAACCCATAATATCCCAGTGTCCTATTTAGAAGATAGTTTCTTTAAAAATGTGGGACATAATGAGTTAAAAAGGGAATCAAGGGATGATCCAGGAAACTACATAACTAGTGAGTCTGACATCTATGCCAGGGAAAATGGTAGAAACTATCCAAAGAACAAAATTGCTGAACATATAGATAAGCATAGTTTAATGGGACAAAGGCAACATGGATTTAGCCAAGGGAAGTCTTGCCTCACAGATTTGCTACATTTTTTTAAGGGCATAAATAAACATGTGGATAAAGATGATCCAGGTGATATAGTATATCTGGATTTCCAGAAAACATTTGACAATGTCCCTCACAAGAAACTTCTTAGGAAATTAAAAAGTCATGGGATAGGGGGTAGTGTTCTATTATGGATTGCCAACTGGTTAAAAGATAGAAAACAGAATAGGACTAAATTATAAATTATCCCAATGGAGAAAGGTGAATAGTGGAGTGCTTCAGGGATCTGTTCTGGGACCTCTGCTTTTTAATATATTTATAAACAACCTGGAAATGGGAACAAGTGAGGTGAACAGATCTGGCATTGACTCAAAATTATTCAAAGTTGTTAATTCACAAGAGGATTGTGAAAACTGTGAGACTGGGCATGCAAATGGCAAATGAAATTTAATATGGACAAGTGCAAAGTGATGCACTTAGGGAAGAGTAACCCAAATTATGAATATACAATGCAAGGTTCCACATTAGGAGTCACCACTCAGAAAAAGGATCTAGGTATCATCATTGAAAATACATTGAAATCCTCTGCTCAGTGTGCAGAAGCAACCAAGAAAGCAAATAGAATGCTAGGGATTATTAGGAAAGGAATGAAGAATAAAACAGAGAATATAATAGAGATGTGTTTAGTTTTTGCATGTTGGCTCGGGCTTCGGCTCGGGCGACCCGTGGAAAACTTCATTTTCCAACGGGTTGGTTTTTTTTTTGTTCAGCGATTTTCTTCAAAAACAAAAAACCCACCCCAACCCTTACAATTTAGTTTACTACAACCCCCCCCCCCCCCACCCTCTGGAACCCCCAAAACTTGCCTAAAATCCATGGTGGTCCAGCGGGGGTTCCGGGAGCGATCTCCCATGCTTGGGCCGTCGGCTACCAGGAAACAAAATGGCGCTGGTGGCCCTTTGCCCATACCATGTGACAGGGGCTACCGATGCCATTGGTCGGCCCCTGTCACATGGAAGGAGCAATGGACGGCCAGCGTCATCTTGTGCTCCTACCATGTGACAGGGGCCAACCAATGGCACCGGTAGCCCCTGTGACATAGTTAGGGCAAAGTCTGTTGGCGCCATTTTAAATACTGGCAGCTGACGGCGCGAGTGCAGGATATAGCTTCGGGGGGTGGGGGTCGGGCAAGTCTTGGGGGGGTCAGGAGGGTGGGGGTTGCAATTAATTACATTTGAAGGGTTGGGGTGGGTTTTTGTTTTTTTTTAATGTGCCTTTTCTCCCCTCCCCAAAAACAATAAGAAAACCACACGGAATTTCGTGGGCTTTCTTATCATTTCATCACCCCCCCCCCAACTGCGACAAAATAGGAAATATCGTCTCTATTTCCTATTTCATCACAAACAAATGCTCATCCCTAGTGGACAAAGGTAAACTGTGGAATGCTTCAGAGATCTGTACTTGGACCGGTGCTTTTCAATATATTTATAAATGATCTGGAAAGGAATACGACGAGTGAGGTAATCAGATTTGCTGATGATACAAAATTATTCAGAGTAATTAAATCACATGTGGACTGTGAGAAATTGCAGGAGGAACTTGCGAGAATGGAAGACTTGCTTCCAAATTGCAGAAGAAATTTAATGTGGACAAATACAAGGTGATCCATATAGGGGAAAAGTAATCCATGCTGTAGTTACTTAATGTTAAGTTCTATATAGGAGTTACCACTCAGGAAAAGGATCTAGGCGACATAGTGGAAAATACATTGAAATTGTCGGCTCAGTGTGCTGTGGCATTCAAAACAGCAAGCAGCATGTTAGGAATTATTAGGAAGGGAATGGTGAATAAAACAGAGAATGTCAAAATGCCTCTTAATTGCTCCATAGTGAAACTGCACATGAGTACTGTGTACAATTCTGACTGCTGCATCTCAAAAAAGATATAGTTGAACTGGAGAAGTTACAGAGAAGGGTAACCAAAATGATAAAGGGGATGGAACAGCTCCCCTATAAGGAAAGGCTATAGAGGTTAGCACTGTTTAGCTTGGAGAAGAGATGGCTGAGGGAGGATATGGTAGAGGTCTACAAAATCATAAGAGGACTAGAAAGTAAATGTGAATCAGTTGTTTATTCTTTCAGATAATAGAAGAACTAGGAGGCACTCCATGAAGATAGCAATTAGCACATTTAAAACAAATTGGAGAAAACTCTTTTTCACTCAATGCACAATTAAGTTCTGGAATTCATTGCCAGAGGATATGGATAGGGCAGTTAGTGAAGCTAGGTTTAAAAAAGATTTGGATAAGTTCTTGGAGGAGTCTACAAACTGCTATTATTCAAACTGACTTAGGGAATAGCCACTGCTATTACTGGCATTTGTAGCATGGGATCTGTCTAATAAGAACATAAGAACATAAGAAATTGCCATGCTGGGTCAGACCAAGTGTCTATCAAGCCCAGCATCCTGCTTCCAACAGAGGCCAAAACCAGGCCACAAGAACCTGGCAATTACCCAAACACTAAGAAGAACTCATGCTACTGATGCAATAGCAGTGGCTATTCCCTAAGTATAATTGATTAATAGCCATTAATGGACTTCTCCTCCAAGAACTTATCCAAACCTTTTTTTAACCCAGCTACACTAACTGCACTAACCACATCCTCTGGCAACAAATTCCAGAGCTTTATTGTGCATTGAGTGAAAAATAATTTTCTCCGATTAGTCTTAAATGTGCTACTTGCTAACTTCATGGAATGCCCCCTAGTCCTTCTATTATTCGAAAGTGTAAATAACCTAGTCACATCTACTCGTTCAAGACCTCTCATGATCTTAAAGACCTCTATCATAATGTTTGGATACTTGCAAGGTACTTGTAACCTGGATTGACCACTGTTTGAAACAGTAACCTGGATTGACCACTGTTTGAAACAGGATGATGGACTCTTGGAGAGATCCAGTATGGCAACTTTTTAGGTTCTTTATGTACTAATTTAGTCAGATAAATGCCCAAATATTCATTTAGCCAGATAACTTCTAATTTATCTGGCTAATTGCTTCTAAATATGGACCTCCAAGTGTCTTATTTGCAGGAGTTTTCAGACTGACACCAAAGCAGTGCATGTAAATATATATATGTTGTAAATGATATTTTTACTTCAGAAGATTGTACTTTGAATGTCCTTTTGCATGTAAATATATGATTTTTTAAAAATGCATGAGAGGGGGTGTGGAGCTGCTAAGCAATATGTTTGGTCTAGGGTGCTTGATATCCTTGTTTCGGCCTTGAGCACCTTAAACTTCACTCTTTGTATAACAGGCAACCAATGTAATTCCTGCAGCACAGGAGTAATATGGTATCTAATAGCACAACCTGTAAAAAGATGGGTGACAGCATTCAACAAAAGCTTCAGAGCCCTAACGACATAACTGGGGAGGCCTACAAACAGCGAATTGCAAATATCTATAGTTGTAAGTAGAAAAGCCTGGACCACAGTATAAAGATTAGATAAAATCAATTGAATCCCATGGACCATCCTGCGCTTTAAATAACCTGATTTAATAGTCACTTTAACTTGGGGTCTTCAAGATATACGTGAAGCAATCCATACCCCTAAATTTCTGACCACTTCTGAGAAAGATATTAAGACACCTTCTACTGTCAGCTGTAAACTAGGATCAAGAGGGAGAGCATGGGCTACCTGCTTCATATAGTCAAATAAAGTCCTAATTGGCTGGATAAACTTATCTAGCTAATTTTAGGACTGCTCTCTGGCACAAACAGACTTATATAGATAAATTATCTGGTTAACTCTGCCCGGAGCATCCCCAGAACACCTCCAAGTTATTCAGATAAGTTTTATGTGGCTAACTACTAGCTGGAGAAACCATTTGAATACATGTTCATATCACCTAATAATTGAACTGGAAGGGACATCAAGAAATCATCTAGTCCATTCCTTTGTTTTCGGGCAGGTTCCCTTTTTATACATATCTTCTGAAATGTTTCTCTTATCTGTTCCTAAAAACCTCCAGTGATGGAGATTTCATTAGTTTCCTGCCTAACATGTTCCAGTGCTTGGCAACCTTTGTAGGTAAAATATAAAATGCCACAGGTTGGCAACAGTGGATATATGTAGTGTGTCCAACTGCCCGGTTTTGAACTGGACAGTCCGGTTTTCCAGTGACTTGTCCAGTGTTTGGTTGCAAGGATAACCGGACACTGTAAAACCCGGTCAAGGTAGAAAGGAAAGTGTATCTACCTTGGCTGTTTTAGGGGCCAATCGGATTAGGCATAGCTATGAAGCCTGGTGCACCAATCAGCTGCATGCTCTTTCTTTGGGCTGCTGGCACAGACTCCTGCAGCTACAGAAGTGTCAAGAACATGATGAACTTGTGAAAGGTGCATTCCTGGTGCTAGCTTGAAGTTTGAACTGCTCATCTCTCCTCTCTCTCTCTTAATTTACTTGCGGGCTGATACAGTACCCCCCGCGTTTGGATGCGTGTTTTCGACGCGCTAGCTCTACCCCTTATTCAGTAGGTAGGTGTTAATTTCTGCCGGCGCCGGGGAAATGTATACCCTCCGACTTAATATCATGGCAATATTAAGTTGGAGGTCCCAAAAGTTTAAAATAATTAAAAAAAAAATTTTTTGAAAATCGGTTCACGGGTTGAAAACCGGACGCTCAATTTTGCCGGCTTCCGGTTTCCGAACCCGTGGCTGTCAGCGGGTTTGAGAACCGACGCCGGCAAAATTGAGCGTCGGCTGTCAAACACGCTGACAGCCGCCCCTTCTGTCAAAAAAGAGGCGCTAGGGACACGCTAGTGTCCCTAGTGCCTCTTTTTACTGCGGGCCCTAATTTGCATGTTTGTCCCTCCTGAATCGCGCGCACAGGAGAGCGGGCGCTCGCCCACTCTCCCGCGACCTTTACTGTATTGGCCTGTTGGCCAGTCCAGCTGCAGCCTGCTGCCCTACCTTTACTCCCATTGAGCCCCTCTAGTGTCTGAGGCACCTGCTGCCGTTCCTCCAGCCCTCACTTTTTCTCTGGGGTGGGGTGGTGGTAGGCTGTGCCGGCACCAGCCGCATTCCATCATCTGTTTCCCCCTCAGCTCATGTTTCAGTCCCGCACCCTGTTGTAACTGTGTTTGCCCGCTGATTACTGCTGGCTATTCTTAATGGCATCTGTTCATTAGCTCTCATTGTCAAGTCTGAACCTGGCCAGTCACGTCAGCCTCACGCTGTGTTGCTTCACCAGGCTGCTGACCCCTCCACTTTTTTCTGTTCTTTTATTTGTTGATGCTACTGGTGCCCGCTCCTGCTGACAGCAGCCTTTTTTTTTTTTTTAATTCTACTGGCTGGTTTTTCTGTAGCTGAGCTATCCAGGTCAGTAGTAGTTGTGAAAAAAAAGGGAAACCACCTTAACATTCTCCCTTAATAAATTGGAATTACCTGTTATTAAAGAAAAACGTGGTGTACTGTAGTGAGACCCCATGTTTTGCCCCTGCCTTTTTTCTTTTTTCTGGCCCTCTCCTTGCCCCGCATACCCTCCATTGCCATTCCCATCTCCATGCTGAATAATCCCCTGCTCCCCCCTGCCCAGCTTCCTATTCTAACCCCAGTCTCCCCCTTCCCTACCTAGTATTCCCTGGTCCCCTTAGACTGTTGCATGGTTGGCATGGGAATGGGCAGTGTCTCCTTGAATGATGTGATACAAAGAGCATAATAAGTATGTGTGTGTGAATGAGAGAGGTAGCATGTATGTGTGTGGGGTGGGGGGGGGGGGAGAGTAAGCATGAGAGAGAGAGAGTGTGCAGGTGAGTGCATGTGTGAGAGAATAAAAATGTGTGTGTATAATAAAGAGAGGAGAACGTTTGTGCATCATACCTTCTATTCCACAACAATGCAGGGTAATTGGAAATCAAAATCTCCAAGTATGGAGATTTGTGTATTATTTAATGTGCTTGCTGTTTAAAACATTTTATTGGTGTTTGGGAAAATTTTCAAAATGTTTATGAATTAAATTATTAGATTTACTCTATTCGTCAGCTGATTGAAATATTTATTCTTTTTATTTCTTTTATATTTTATATTTTATATTTCTTGGTTTTATAAGAAACAGTGGTTTCAATTTTTCCATTGTTGCACTGCGTACAGAATCTGGCTTGTTGCAATTTCCAGTTTAGTTTTCATGTACATGTTTCTATTTATGCTTTATGTCTGTTTATTGTATATTTGGTGAGGGTCTGTTTGTTTTCTGCATGTGTAACCAAACTGATATTCTACTAACATGTAATTTCTGTGTAAGGATATATTGCAACCTGGCTTATTCTGTTTTGCTAATAGGAATATATTAGTGTTTTAGGGCCTGGTGAAATATTTGCTGTGTTGCCTTTTCATAGATATTGTTTCTGCTTGAGTGCTGGAAGTGCTGTTTATGTATAGGAGGTTTAGTGTTTCATAATTCATGTCTTTCTGAGGGCTAAGCACACACTCAGCACATTAAAATAGGCCTAATGCCATATGGATTCCAAGTATCTTTTGCACAGCGTTTTATGGCTGGCACTACAGCAATGGATGAAATACTTATATACATACTAGCGGTACCCGGCCACGCGTTGCAGTGGCAGAGTCAGGTTCTTTACCCTCCCTCTCCCTTCCCCTTGCTCATTTACCTCAGTCACTCATCCTCCTCCCCCTTGGTCACTCACCCCCCTTCCCTCCTCTGTTCCCACTTCAACTCTCTCCCCTCACACTCACCTCTCCCCTCATTCTCCCTCCCCTGACACTCACCTCCCCCTCATTCTCCCTCCCCTCACTGTCACCTCTCCCCGCCTACTGCCTACCCTTCAGATCAGAAAACCTTTGTCTTTCTATTTCTGTGCGAACCCCCCCCCCCCACCCCCAAAAAAAACCCCAATCCCAACCCTTTAAATCAAATAATAACCCCCCACCCTCCTGCCCCCTCCCAAGACCTGGGAAATTAAAATTGTTGGTGCTACATGTGGTCTGTCCCTGGGCATCTGTGCACGTTATGTAGCCAAATAGGGGAGTGCCTAACCAAATTTGCACTTCCAAATTTGTTTTGTGGTCTGGGGAGGGCAAGTTTAGTGTATGTATTTTGTGTGTGAACCTCCCCCTTCCCCCAAAAAACAACCCTATGAAAAAAGTTGTCTTAAACTAACCACCCCACACTCTCCTGCCTCCCCCTCCCCCAGCCCCACAAAAAACAGTAGCCCCTCCCCTGCCCCCCCCCCCAGAGTTGCTGAATGAATGAAACCCCCCCCTCGTGACCCCTCCCCAAGATGTTCGCAATGAATTCATTTACACCCCCCCCCCCCCCCGGCCCCCCCCCCCCCCCCCCCCCCGAGACCTGATAAAAATGTCAGTCGGTGGAGCAGGCGTTCAGGAGCGGTCCGGGAGCGATGTATTGGCGTTGGTCCGTCGGCTGCGAGCACTGAAACGGGTTCCGACGGCCCTTTGCCCTTACTATGTCAGTGGGGTGGAGCAATGGCAGCGGTAGGTCCTCTGACATAGTAAGGGCAAAGGTCCACCGGCTGCCAGTCCTGAAAATGGCGCCGAGGGGCCCTCGCCCTTACTATGTCACATGGGCTACTGCCGCCATTGGTGTCCCCCGAGTGACATAGTAAGGGAAAGTGCTGTCAGTGCCATGTTGATTGCTGGCAGCCAACGGCCGTAGTGCAGGAGATGTGTCCCGGACCGGTCCTGGCCCCCCCGCTGGAGCCTCCCGGACTTCTGTCAGGTTTTGTGTGTGTTGTGAGGGCCTGGGAAGTAAATCAATTTGGCATGTGTGTGGGGGGTGTAAGGAGGGAGGTGGGTGTATTTTATCTGTAAAGGAAATAGTTATCTTCCGGCGAAAAAAGTGCGCGAATGTGTTAAAATGGAAGTGAAACGTGGACCTGGACTGGCGAAATGATTAGTGTAGCGTGTGTTAGTGTAAGGTGTAACAGATGGCGCTTACGTCCAGCAGATGTCGCTGTTTTCTGGAAAAAGAATTTTAAACCCATTTTACCTGTCACAGGTGTGATATATCTGTAATATAAGTACAGAAGAACCTTCCTGTATGCGAAATGAAGGTTGTGTCCAAATTTGAAAGCAATCGGTTCAGTGGTTTCTGAGATTAGCTATTTTGTCCAAACCATTTAACATTTTTATTTATATAGATTGTTGTGATATTTTTACCTCAGAAGACTGTACTTTGCACGTTCTTTTTCATGTAAAATGTTATAAATGCATAATTTTTAATTGTTTATGTAGCGTGCTGTGTGGTGGGCTCAAGGCTGTAAGGTTTGCCTAGTATACCTAAAATCCTTGCACATGGTGTAATGGGAGCCCATTCACTGCTAGCTATGCTGCTGGCCACACCGCTGTTCTTCTTAACTTGAGCTTTTGCTGCCTGCACCAATAGCTGGCTCTTCTTCTACTCCCATGGCTTGTGTGGCATGGCCAGGCCTACCAGTACTGCAGCCTTTTCTTCCAGTGTTCATGTCACTTGGGGCCTGGGACAAATTCAAGTAGTAGCTTCTAGGTACAATGCAGCACTCTAGGAACTGGAGGGTCCTCAGTATGGATGCTGGATTAGGTTCAGGGGAAGTGGGAACAAATTTATGCAAAGGGGGGACCCTTTTTTCAACTCTCCTGCCTCCCCCCTCCCTTCCAGAGTAGTAAATCACCTGGACCGGATGGTATACACCCCAGAATTCTGAAGGAACTAAAAAATGAAATTTCAGACCTATTAGTAAAAATTTGTAACCTATCATTAAAATCATCCATTGTACCTGAAGACTAGAGAATAGCAAATGTAACCCCAATATTTAAAAAGGGCTCCAGGGCGATCCGGGAAACTACAGACCGGTTAGCCTGACTTCAGTGCCAGGAAAAATAGTGGAAAGTGTCCTAAACATCAAAATCACAGAACATATAGAAAGACATGGTTTAATGGAACAAAGTCAGCATGGCTTTACCCAGGGCAAGTCTTGCCTCACAAATCTGCTTCACTTTTTTGAAGGAATTAATAAACACGTGGATAAAGGTGAACCGGTAGATGTAGTATACTTGGATTTTCAGAAGGTGTTTGACAAAGTTCCTCATGAGAGGCTTCTAGGAAATGTAAAAAGTCATGGGATAGGTGGCGATGTCCTTTCGTGGATTGCAAACTGGCTAAAAGACAGGAAACAGAGAGTAGGATTAAATGGACAATTTTCTCAGTGGAAGGGAGTGGACAGTGGAGTGCCTCAGGGATCTGTATTGGGACCCTTACTTTTCAATATATTTATAAATGATCTGGAAAGAAATACGACGAGTGAGATAATCAAATTTGCAGATGACACAAAATTGTTCAGAGTAGTTAAATCACAAGCAGATTGTGATAAATTGCAGGAAGACCTTGTGAGACTGGAAAATTGGGCATCCAAATGGCAGATGAAATTTAATGTGGATAAGTGCAAGGTGATGCATATAGGGAAAAATAACCCATGCTATAATTACACAATGTTGGGTTCCATATTAGGTGCTACAACCCAAGAAAGAGATCTAGGCGTCATAGTGGATAACACATTGAAATTGTCGGTTCAGTGTGCTGCGGCAGTCAAAAAAGCAAACAGAATGTTGGGAATTATTAGAAAGGGAATGGTGAATAAAATGGAAAATGTCATAATGCCTCTGTATCACTCCATGGTGAGACCACACCTTGAATACTGTGTACAATTCTGGTCACTGCATTTTAAAAAAGATATAATTGCGATGGAGAAGGTACAGAGAAGGGCTACCAAAATGATAAGGGAAATGGAACAGCTCCCCTATGAGGAAAGACTAAAGAGGTTAGGACTTTTCAGCTTAGAGAAGAGACGGCTGAGGGGGGATATGATAGAGATGTTTAAAATTATGAGAGATCTAGAACGGGTAGATGTGAATCGGTTATTTACTCTTTCGGATAGTAGAAAGACTAGGGGGCACTCCATGAAGTTAGCATGGGGCACATTTAAAAGTTATCGGAGAAAGTTATTTTTTACTCAACGCATAATTAAACTCTAGAATTTGTTGCCAGAGGATGTGGTTAGTGCAGTTAGTATAGCGGTGTTTAAAAAAGGATTGGATAAGTTCTTGGAGGAGAAGTCCACTACCTGCTATTAAGTTCACTAAGGGATAGATTTTAAAACCCCTGCGCGTGTAAATCCTCCTGGATTTACGCGCGCAGGGCACTCACGTGCCGGCGCGCCTATTTTGCATAGGCCGCCGGCGCGTGCAAAGCCCCGGGATGGGCGTAAGTCCCGGGGCTTCATAAAAGGGGCGGGAGGGGCGTGCCCGAGGGGCATGTCCGGGGGCAGGGGGCGGTCTGGGGTGGGTCCGGGAACGTGGCGACGGTTCGGGGGCGGGCCGGGAGGGCGGTCCCGAGTCCCCCGGCACTGCGGCCTGTGCTGGGGGATACCGGGGCGGCGCGCGCAAGTTACACCTGCACTGCGTGCAGGAAGATCACAACACTCCCAGTATCAGGGATACGGCACTGCATGCAGGAAGATCACAACACTCCTGGTATCAGGGATAGGGCACAAGTTCTTGTCACATTGACTGATCACATTACTTTTTTTGTCAAGCTACCAACTGTTTCCATTTCCCATCCCCCATATATTGTCAGTGGGAACCTTGGTAACATGAATAAATAAGAGGGCAGCCAATAGGAATACATATTCATTCCTAAACTGACCTTAACTGACCTGAAAAGTGTCAAATTGTATCATTTTCTGTTAGTGCGCACTAACTCCCGTTAGTGCGTACTAATCGGAAAAAACAATTTTTTTAACTAAAAAATCATGCCAAACACGATTTTCTTCTCCTGCCAGACGATTTCAATCATTAAGACGATCGGGCACACGATTTACATCCCTAGTAATTATAGCATGGGTTATTTTTCCCTATATGCATCACCTTGCACTTATCCACATTAAATTTCATCTGCCATTTGGATGCCCAATTTTCCAGTCTCACAAGGTCTTCCTGCAATTTATCACAATCTGCTTGTGATTTAACTACTCTGAACAATTTTGTGTCATCTGCAAATTTGATTATCTCACTCGTCGTATTTCTTTCCAGATCATTTATAAATATATTGAAAAGTAAGGGTCCCAATACAGATCCCTGAGGCACTCCACTGTCCACTCCCTTCCACTGAGAAAATTGCCCATTTAATCCTACTCTCTGTTTCCTGTCTTTTAGCCAGTTTGCAATCCACGAAAGGACATCGCCACCTATCCCATGACTTTTTACTTTTCCTAGAAGCTTCTCATGAGGAACTTTGTCAAACGCCTTCTGAAAATCCAAGTATACTATATCTACCGGTTCACCTTTATCCACATGTTTATTAACTCCTTCAAAAAAGTGAAGCAGATTTGTGAGGCAAGACTTGCCCTGGGTAAAGCCATGCTATGGCATCGGTACATGTCCCTATTAAAATGTCCATGACTTACATGGGATTTGTGCGCAAATGTGTGCTTCCATTAAAAATTGAGTTCAAATGCACGTGCATTCAACCTATTTTATACCATGCACACGTATGTTTTATAATGGACGCATCTCTGGATGTGAACCGGAAAATCCGTGCACATAGGCACCCGTGCAGCTGTTTCAAAGTTACAGTCTTTTTTTTTTCTCTAAGCCAGTGATATTCACTCCCAGCCTTCAAAGGCTGCCAACAGGTCATGTTTTCAGAATATCCCTAATGAATATGCATGAGAAAATTTGCATGCCCCTGCCTCCATTGTATGAAGATCTATCTCATGCATATTCAGTAGGGATATCCTGAAAAACCCAACCTGTTGGCAGCCCTCAAGGCCTGGTAGTAAATATCACTGTTCTAAAACCTTTTTGTGAATGAGATTATTTAACTCTGAAAGGTTTTTCTGTTATAATTTTAAACTAAGATGATGAATTATTTTACCATCTGTAGTGGTGGTATAGTACTGCAGCCATAGGAATATCAAGAACTATACTAGCAGAGTTTGTAGCAAAACTAGAGTGAATATCGTACATTTGGAAAAATAATTTCCAAGCACAGTAGAGTCATCATATAACTTTCAAACAAAACTAGTTGTAAATATGTTGTAGGATGGTTAAATGCAATTAATCTTGACTTTTAAGACCAGTTTTGAAACTGCTTTCCAAGTTCAGAACTTAAATGACAATTCTCACTGTACTAGAAGGAATACGTGATGGCTATCCTTTTGCATTGTCCTGCTGGAGGCCTGGATTTTATTACCAATTCAAGTTCCTGGGTGGAGTGAGAGGAGAGCATAGCAGGAGGACTGAAAGAGTTATCTTTTGAAATAGAACTGAGAGCAAACATGGAAAGGGAGCTCAATATTGCTGTTAGGTTGCTAATCGTAATAATATGCTGAGAAAAGCTTATCATTGTAATTATCTCCTTAGGGAGTCCAGTGCTGCTCTCTCTTCCCAGGAAACCACTGAAATTCTTAGTTAAAGCATAGGGCAGAACATAGAGCAAAATGGGAAACACAGGACTTTATAGATTTCTGATGAGAGCCATCCTTGAGGAAATGCAGCTCTCATTCCTGGGAATAAATGATCATGAAGTGCCAGAGATTTACTTTATTTTTCTTTTCTCCTATGAATTTAATATAATTGATAACGTTCCTTGCTGATAACATTCCTTGCAGAGCATGAGATTTCTCAGCTTTTTCCTTTTTTGTCTTCTTTTTTCTTTTCTGACATTTTTTTATATTGCTTGTATATTCATTATTTATACATTTTACATGCTAAAAAGCTTATATTAGGTGATAGCCCACTGACTGAGTGGCAGTGCTGCTGCCATGACCCTAGGGATGCTGCGGAGGCAGTGTTCCCAGCCCTGAAGATGGGAAGCATGGTCATTGTAAAGGGTGACACCTAGTGGCCATCTCATGATACAGAATTCCAAGAGGAGCCTTGGTGCTTGGCACCTAGCCTCAGGACTGTTGCTGCAATGATCAGGCTAAGAACAGTGGGAGAGTGAGTGCATGAAAAAAACTAGGGGAAAAAAAATCAATAGATAGTTGTGAATGAAGGCTCATGGTATCAGAATCCCAGAACTGGTTTTACCTGCAACTGGACTCAGGAGAAAGGAGGAACTACTGGATCAAAAAAAAAAGGGAATATTTGATAAATCCTGGTTGGGCAAAATGCAGCATGTGCTAATGCTTCACCTTATCGTGTAAAACAATAACAAAAACCCTATGTTTGAAAAGAATGTGGATATAGCTTCTTGCAGATAAAGGACTATTTAGCCTTTAAAGACTCTGTGGCATTTCCACTGATCTCAGTTAAAACAAGACACTTCTGCTCTGGCCACTGGAGTCATCTTTATCTTTGAAGGATCCTGAAAGAAGAGGAAGAAAGTAGGGAAGTCATGGCTCCCAAGATGAAAGGCTTGGAATGATGTCATGCCAGAAAGGAACAAAGCATCTGAAGTATTTGTAATTCCAAGATTAAGAAGCGTATCTGTAGGTTTAGC
Organism: Rhinatrema bivittatum; assembly: GCF_901001135.1. NCBI lineage: Eukaryota > Metazoa > Chordata > Amphibia > Gymnophiona > Rhinatrematidae > Rhinatrema > Rhinatrema bivittatum. Next base: position 126,661,039 of record NC_042622.1, on the reverse strand, counting down.
AGTCCCCATTATAGCAGCACCTGTTTTTAACTGCAGCGCTGTGCATAGAGCTCCTATCAAAAGGGGCTGTGGGAGGCAAGCTGGTGCAGGGGTGATTTCAGGGTCAACTCCAAACCAAAGGAGAAAGGAGGCTTTTTATTTCTTATCACTGAAAGGAAAAATCTGAAAATAAAAAAAGTGATGTTTTCAGAAAACCGGCAGGTGCTTGTCTTGATTTAGAAAAAAAATCTTTTTGTTCTGAAAACCCTTTTTTATTTTGGATTGGGAAGTTTTAAGTTAAAAATCGGAGTGTTTTCATATGCAAACACAGTTTTTAATTGGTAGTCATATATCTTTGAAGCAGAATTTTAATTTAGTGGATGATCTGTGAGTCACTGGTGTGCTCTCCTCGCCAGCTCGCAGGGCAGTATTCATTTTGCAAGTTGTCCTCTCTCCTCATGCACATACTATGCATTGTCACTGACTGTCTATCAGGTAAATCCACAGAACCCTTAGGGAGCCCTGTCAGCCTCATGACATATGCTTTTATGTGGATGTGAAAATCAAAGCTTTTGATTGTTGTTATTCTTCTCTCTGCCATGACAGGTGTCCATGTTCTAAGCTGTAGGAACAATCCCCTGGTGATCCCTGTCATCCATGACCTCAGTCACCCCTTCTACCACAGTCGGGCTGTCCTCATTAGCTTCAGCTCCCAATTGGTGGCCATCTCTGGGGTGGCCCTTCGCTCCTTCCAGAACTTCGACCCCATCACCATCAGCAGCTGTCAGAGGGGAGAGATATATAGCCCAGCAGAGCAGAGGTGAGTCTTTGCACCAACCTTCCCTCCACAACCACCCACTGTTTCCTAGCTTTGTCAAGGCCTGATCAAGGCATTAGAAGGAGGGGGGGTGATGAACTACGCTGACCTCTTGTACTTCTGGTAGAGCTGTAGTATCCCAACTGCACAGATTGCACATTTCATTTCATCAATGACATTGCCAATACATTTGAACTCTTTCCTCCCGCTCTTTTATCAACAGCCACTGGAATCCTAATTATTTTGCTGTAAATTAATACTCTGATAAGGAGTTCTATCATGTAATTATCACCCTGCACAAATAAAACAAAACAAAAAAAGTCAAGCATAGCGTGAATTCCCTTAGTGACCTTAAAAAGAGAAGGATAAGATGAGAGCGTGAGGGGAAGAGGGGTGATCTTGCAGACAGTATCCACAGGGCATGGCTATATGGGAGGAGCATACGAATGAGATTCTGTTGGCATGTTTATCAAAACTAACATAAAAAGCAACATAAAGGGGCCTGTGTACTAAATATGTTCCCTATGCATACAAGATGGGACAGAAATTTGTCACACACACATGCGCCCCTAAATTAGAGGAACAGTTCAACTTCGCCAACTCAGTAAGTAAACCAGGTTGAATGACTTCCCAATAGTTAGTGTGAAAATATAGTGCAATACCTGTAGCCTGTTGTTCAGAGGGGAACTGCATAGCTTGTGGTATCTCACTGTTAGGTTGGTAGATCTTGACCTGAACCTGAAATATTCTCTTTAGTAGTCCCTGGTAGGTAATACCCAAATAAATAGACTTTCTAATCCAAAATGGTTCCAAACTGGTCTGACTAACCTATACTTACTGAGTCAATACAGAATGCACGTCACACAAACAATAAGTGCCACAGTCCTTAGCTTTTTCTCACATTTTCACCTTCTGTTGTGAAAGTGGTGTTAGTTTAACTTACACACAATAATTCTACTACTTGAGCAGAGTATTTCAGCTTAGCCTGTTCAGGTTTTCTAGAATAGCTAGTGCAATTTGCTTCCAAGATGGGAAAATTGCCATTGTGCTCAGTCTCGCATATGCAGTATATTCCAGTCGCAGAACTCAGTAAAGAAAATGTTGTCACAAAAGGGATGTAACAGAAAATCCCCCAACTTATAATTTTAACAATATCTAATTAAGCATCACAGTATGCTCTCCTGGCACAATGCTTTCATTTGCTTTCTAATAATAATCACCAATTTGACAGAACCAGATAAGGTTCACCCAACAAATAAATTGTTAAAATTCTTCTGCAAATAAAATATAGTCCCTTATCTGGCTTCCGTTGTCCCTTTCTTATTTATAATCCATAATGTATCTTCTTAATGCTTTTTTATATATGCACTAACTAGATTTCAGAATTCCCCCACCCTCCCCCAAGCGCTATTGGCAGCCAGGTGAGGGAGCTAACAGGCTTCTGTCTGGCATATAATACTGTTGTGTTTGCTACTCCTGACTCATAGATGATCTCTCTCGCTAATCTATATATATATATAAGGTCTGATTTTAAAAACCATTTACACACGTAAAAATGAGTTTTATACATGTAAATGCACTTTACTCAAGTAAGTGGGTTTGGAAAATTACTACAATATATGCCATTGAATTGTTCATAGAATTTACTAATGTAAGTTCACTTTACTCTAATAAATGGCATTTGAAAATTGCTTCAATGGTATGTTACATTTATGCGCATAACTCCTTTGAAAATTACCTCCATACTCTATACACATATGCTCTCAAATCTATATATATACTTGCAAGTTACAATTTGACAGAACCACTAGCATTCTGCCATTAAACAGGGGCTCCATTAATTTTTTAGTAGAAGAAAATAACATTTTAACCAAAAAGTATTTTCTCCACAATTTGGAGCTTTGTACATGCTGAGAAAACTCATGTTCCCTCTCTAATGGTGTGTAATCCCTCACTGTTGAGTCTGTGTCCCCGAGTCCTTGCTAAAGCTCCCTGGTGGGCCACTCAGGGGTTGGAGTGTAAGTGGGGTAATATCTTTTCTTGAAAAATTTTATTCTAAATGTGAACAGTGTTATATTAGGGCAAGGCATTTGTGGGCAGCATTTGAACCTGTAATTGCAAACTTTCTGTACTTAAACTAGGTCATGTGCACTATAAAACATTTAATAAAAAAAAAAAAAGGAAGGAAAATAATTCTTTTCCGCATCTGGGTAAATGCTCAGCTTGTTGTACAAACAATTTAATATACAGAAAAGAGGTCATCTTTAGTCCAGAGCATAGTGCAAACTCATAGAGGCAGTGAGCCGTAGCTTCCAGTGCACTCAGGCACTATAGAGTAATGATTGACTTTTTTCAAATTCCATTACTATACTCCAGTTCTTTGCAACCCAGATGTAGAGAAACTTATTTTATGAGGCACAAGCTTACTTCAGGCTTCAGTAAGTATCTGTGATATATAGTATTTTTACTCCTAAAACCTTCACAGTAAAAATGTGTGGAATTAATTGATATGTAAAAAAAAAAAAAAAAGTAATGCTGTTGATTATTATTTTGACTTTCAAACATGTGATAGGACTTCTAAATTTTTCTATAGAATTTCCAAATATTCATCACCTAACCCCCTGACTTCCTGATTCCTAAAAATAAACAAAGAAATAGAACTAGTTCTGGTTAACTGAATTCAGTCACTGCGTTCTGACCTGGATTCTGGGAGACTGATTAAGTTTGTGAACTAAGCCCCTACCCATGTGAAGACCTAAAGAGAGTGGAGATCAGGCTTCACGTGAGGTTCAGTTGTGCAAATCTGGCCAAAATTCCAGTGCTGAAGCTGGACAGAGAGAAATAGGGACTCGCTAGTGGGAGGCAAAATCAAGCATCATAGAATACAGATAAAACTTGGGAATGTTTCTGTTGATTAGATTTAAAATAAAATAATATCCAGTCTTTTTTTTTTTTCAAGGGTGAACTCACGTAAATACAGGACGCTGAGGTGACTACCTTTGGCTTTCCAGCTTAACACTTTTTAAGTGTGGCTATAACAATTTGTAACAGAATTGCTGTGAGTTTAGTATTTTCTTAATGCAAGCTCATTCCATTCCTTAGGTAAGTCTCCAAAAGTTTAGCTATAGCAGAGAAAAGAATCCTGGAGAAACATGACTAGACAATTAAATCATTGGCAAAATATTTATCCACACTGAATTTCTTTTGCTTTTTTTTTTCCACACTCCTTCCCCCTTTCTTAAGCCTCAGTTTGCTTGCAGTCTCTGAAGCTCTGAGCACTTAAACGTGCTGTCTCAAGTTAAAATGGCACTAGAGTTGCACGGCGATGGCTCAGCAGCAGTGTCTGAGGGAGTTCTGGTTTAATTATTGAAAGCCAACCTGTTCCTTGAGCAGCCAAGGGCTACGAATGCTGAAGAGGCGGTATTTACGACTTTCTTGGGAGTCCCAACCATCACACAACAGCAAGATTTAGGGTGCTTACCTACCAGGTTGCAGAGAGAGTGTCACTGTCTGTGGCTCTTAGCCCAAGAATTGTCACTGTAAGGAATGGGCCACGTGGGAAGATCAGAAATTGATTAAAAAGCTCTGGCTACTTGCAAATGAAGGCTTATGGCACCATAGCCCTAGTAGGGACCAGTTCCGATTGAGCTGAAAGCAGGAGGAAACTATCAGGCCAAAAAAAATCTGAGCCAATTGGCTAACTGCTTTGCATGCTTGCCAATGCCTTGGTGCTTCGATCCAGCTCAAAACAAGCTCAGTAACTACTATGACAAAAATGGTACATTCCTAGTTAAAATATTACAGATTTATTTCAAAAATTAAAATATACATTGTTTTATATACAATAATACAGATTTGTGAAGGATTCATTGAAGATGGTGTGCAAGTTTGTTTTGGTGATGCATTTTAAGTTAGGTTTTCTAAATAAATCTGGAAGAATTTACCTAGAAATGCTCCATTTTTCTCAATAGTGATAAGACTATGAACAGCAGAAGGAAAATGATGCATACTGATATAGTAGATGGATGTGCTGCTTGCATACTTAGCAAATCCAGTCTTTGAGCAATAGCAAGAATAGAACAGCACTCCATACATCAGCAAAAGGAAAATATGCTACTGACGTATAATATTCAAAACTGTTAAAGGATACTAGATAATATTTTAAAAATACACATGGCCAGTAGAAATATTACAGTAGTAATGTGCACGGAACAGGAGAGAGACCTTGGGGAAATAATGTCTAGTGATCTAAAGATGGCGAAGCAATGTGACAAGATGATAGCTAAAGCTAGAAGAATGCTCGGTGCATAGAGGGAGGAATATCTAGTAAGAAAAAGGAAGTGATAATCCCCTTGTACAGGTCCTTGGTGAGGCCTCACCTGGAGTACTATGTTCAGTTCTGGAGACCGTATCTCAAAAGGGACAGAGACAGGTTGGAGGTGGTCCAGAGAAGAGCGATCAAAATAGTGGGAGGTCTCCATCAAATGACTTATGAGGAGAGGTTGAAGGACATAAATATGTATACTCTGGAGGAGAGGAGGAATAGAGGCGATATGATACAGACCTTCAGATACTTGAAAGGTTTTAATGATGCACGGTCAACAACAAACCTTTTCTGCTGGAAAGAATCCAATAGAACTAGCAGTCATGACAACTCAGAACCAATGTCAGGAAATATTTCGTCATGGAGAGGGTAGAGGACGCCTGGTATGCCTAGGCAGAGGAGGTGGTGAAGGCAAACGGGCAGATTTTCAAAGGGTTACGCACGTAAGTTACGCGCATAACCCCCAAAAAGCTGCCCCAAACTGCCCCTGCACGCGCCGAGCCGATCTTGCATAGGCTCGGTGGCACGCGCAAGCCCCGGGATGCGCATATGTCCTGGGGCTTGCAAAAAGGGGCGGGGCAGGGGCGGGGCAGGGGCGGGACGGGGGCTTGGCCTGAGCCTCCAGGCACAGTGGCCATTTGCTGCTGTGCCTGGGATCGCGGGCCGGCCATCGGACGGTGCACGTAACTTCTTCAATAAAGGTATGGGTTTTTTTTTTAGATAGGGCTGGGGGGGCGGGTTAGATAGGGGAAGGGAGGGGAAGGTGCGGGGGGATGGTGGAAGGAAAGTTCCCTCTGATTTCGGAGCGGCCTTGGAGGGAACGGAGGCAGGCTGCGTGGCTCGGCATGCGCAAGTTGCACAATTGTGTACCCCCTTGCACACGCCGACCCTGGATTTTATAACATGCTCGAGGATGCGCGCACATGTTAAAATCGGGCATAGATTTGTTTGCGCTGGGTTGCGCAAACAAATCTGCGCTCGCGCACAGGTTTTAAAATCTGCCCCACACTGTGCAAGATTTCAAAAAGGCATGGGATAAACACTGTGGATCCCTAAAGGCAAGGGGGAAAGGAATGAAGTAAGAGGCTTTGGGGTAACTTACTAGTGTGGCAGATACTACCCTTAACAAATAAGCTGTCGCATGGGGGTAACTTGCTGGTGTGACGGATTCTACCCTTAAAAATAAGCCTTCATACTGTGATGCAACGCCATCAGTGCTCGCTGCTTCAACGGCAGGGGGAAAAGAAGAATGGAATTCAGTTAACCAACAAGGACATTGAACTGTACTGTCTGGTATAACAAATAAGCATGGGGTAACTTGTTTGATGCAGCAGTTACTATCCTTAATGAAAAAGCCTGATACTACACTTCTGATGCAACGCCAATACTAATTTCTGCTTCAACGGTGGAGGGGGGGGGGGGGGGAGGAAATTGGGCTCAAATAGTTATCAACAAGAGCCCTGACCTTGGTGGACTGAGTAACTGATAAGTATGGGAAACTGGTAACTATGACAGCTTGCTGGGCAGACTGAATGGGCCATAAAGTCTTTTTCTGTCATCACTTCTATGTTTCTATGTTTCTGTTTAAGCTTATCCCTGACATTTCCCATGAATACCTGGAACCTTGTCACAAAATGCCTTATATGGAATAGGATCCAGTTGGATAATGCAGTGTGAGTTACATCATCATGTGACATCACATCTAACATGGTCCAGTGAGATCCATTGAGCACCTCTAGACTTATGATATACACTTGCTAGCTTTGCTCTTCCTAGAGGTCCAGGAGAGTTGCAAAGGATATACATATTCAGTAGGGATGTGAATCGTTTTTGAACGATTAAAATTATCGTCAGATAATTTTAAAATCGTTCTAAATCATTAGAGTGCACGATACAATACAAATGCCCCCGATTTATCGTCAGGGGCATTTGTATTGTATCGTTAAATAGGACATGGGAATTATTTGGGGGAGGGCGGGAAAACTGGCACACCAAAACAACCCCTAAACCCACCCTGACCCTTTAAAACCAATTCCTTACCCTCCCCCACCCTCCCGAACCCCCGCAAAATGTTAAGTTACCTGGTGGTCCAGTGGGGGGGGGGGGCCCCGGCGTGATCTCCCGCTCTCGGGCCATTGGCGCCATTTTGGCTGCCACTAATTAAAATGGCGCCGATGGCCCGATAAAAAAAAAAAACCCACCCGACCCTTTAAATCGACCTCCCGACCCTTTTTTTTTAGGGAGGCCCGTGCCGCTAAAAAAAAAAACCCACCCGACCCTTTAAATCAACCCCCTCCCGACCCCCCCAAAACCTTTTAAAATTACCTGGTGGTCCAGGGGGGCCTCGGGGGGCCTCGGGGAGAGATCCAGGGGGGCCTTGGGGAGAGGAGAGATCCAGGGGGGCCTTGGGGAGAGATTTCCCGTTCCCAGGCATCAGCTGTTCTAAAAAAAAAATAGCGCCGATGCCCCTTTGCCCTTACCATGTGACAGGGTATCCGTGCCATTGGCTGGCCCCTGTCACATGGTAGAAGCACTGGATGGCCGGCGCCATCATCGGGAAGAGAAACACAGTTCCGCATCCCTCCATCGGGAATTCTGCCTCAGCCATCGAGATCAGTGCCGATTCCTCCATCGGCACCATCGAGCCATCCACCGATGCCCTCGATGCCTGCGCCAGAGCCTTCATTGCTTTCATCGGTGCCTCTGGTTATTCCTCCGATGCCTTCAGAGCCTAGACCGAGACCTTCAGGTATCCAACTACCCAGGTCCCTCTCCAGTTCCTAGAGGGCAGGTGCTGATCCTTGTGATACCTGGACTGATGATTCTTCACCAGACACCGATGATTTGCCATCACCTCCTTCACCCACTGAGAGTAGAAAGCATTCTCCTCCAGAGGACCTTTCTTTCATAAATTTTGTGAAGGAAATGTCTGAATTGGTCCCCTTCTAATTACTGATGGAACAGGATGACAGATATCAAATGATGGAGTTGCTTCAATTCCTGGATGCGCCCAAGGAAATCACCTCCATCCCTATCCACCAAGTTCTTCTAGATCTCCTCAAAAAGAACTGGGAACATCCTGGCTCCATTGCACCAGTCCACAGAAAAACTGACTCTGCCTATTTGGTGCAGTCAGCTCCAGGCTTTCAGAAGCCTCAGTTGGATCACCAATCTGTGGTGGTTGAATCTGCACAAAAGAGAGCAAAAAGGTCGAAACCTCATACTTTTTTCCCCCCTGGCAAGGAACAGACGTTTTTAGATACCATTGGTCACCGAGTCTTTCAAGGATCAATGTTGATCCTCCGAATTGCCGCTTACCAATTCTATATGACCCAATATAATAGGGTCATTATATTGGGTCATAATTAACAATGGTTTGGAGGCAGGCAAACATGAAATCAGATCATGTTATGACATCTTTGACACTGCAACCAGAGTATCTGCAGCTGCTATTTCAGTGAGACAATGGGCTTGGCTCAAGTCTTCAGACCTTCGACCGGAAGTCCAAGATAGGTTGTCTGACCTTCCCTGCATAGGAGACAATCTCTTTGGCGAGTGGATTCAAAAGACAGTGGCTGAATTAAAGGACCATCATGAGACTCTCAAACAGCTCTCTCTGATACCTTCGGATTATCCTTCCAAACAGCCTTTCCGGAAGGACTCTAAAAAGTCTTTCTACAGATCAAAGAAGTCCTACCCACCAGCAGCCAGATGTCGTTCTGCGAGACCATTCCTCAAATCACAGTCTCGTCAGACCTGAAAACAAAAGCCACAGACAGCCCCCCAGCCGGGCCCTGCTTCTGGCTTTTGACTCTCGCGTAGAGAGCAGCAGCCAGATTCCATTACCACACATACCAGTGGGAGGGCGGTTATGCCATTTCAACAACATATGGCAATCAATCACCTCGGACCACTGGGTCCTAGCAATAATTGCTCAAGGCTATCATCTCAATTTTCTCTCCATCCCACCAGATTCCCTACCTCTAAAGGTGTGGAAAACATCCGACCATTCATTGCTCCTGGAGCAGGAGGTCTCTCTCCTACTCCAGTCCAGAGCAATAGAACCAGTACCATTCCCTCAGCAAGGTCTCGGATTCTACTCCTGGTACTTTCTAATACCCAAAGTGGCGTTCGTCCAATTCTGGATCTATGAGCCCTCAACAACTACCTCCAGAGAGAAAAGTTCAAGATGGTAATCTTGGGCTCGCTTCTTCCTCTTCTACAAAGAGGAGACTGGCTCTGCTCTCTTGACCTCCAGGATGCGTACACTCATATTGCAATAACTCCATCTCATCGCAAATACCTGAGGTTCTCATAGGCCCCAAGCACTATCAGTATCGCGTGCTTCCATTCGGCCTAGCGTCTGCACCACGAGTCTTTACAAAATGCCTCGTCATGGTTGCTGTCTTCCTCAGGACTCAAGGTGTTCACATCTACCCCTATCTGGACGATTGGTTAATCAGGGCTCCGACTCAGCAAGCCGCTTTGTCATCCCTACATCTCACTATAAACACTCTAATTTCACTCAGATTTCTCGTCAACTACGACAAATCCTGTTTAGTCCCATCTCAAACCTTATTGTTCATTGGGGCAGACTTGGACACCTTACATGCAATGGATTTCCTGCCTCGACAATGAGCCCTCACTCTCGTGTCTCTGGCACATCAGCTGCAGTCTCAACGCTCGACGACTGCTTATCATTTTCTCATCCTCCTAGGACACATGGCGTCCTCAGTTCATGTCACCCCAATGGCTCGCCTGGCCATGAGAGTCATGCAGTGGACCCTAAGGTCACAATGGACTCAATCCCTTCAGCCCCTGTTGACCATTGTCCACGTCACTGACTCACTCCGTCTGTCTCTTGCCTGGTGGATGAATCAAATCAATCTTCTACAGGGCTCACCCTTTCAGGCGCCAAACCCTCAAATAACTCTAACCACTAATGCTTCCAACTTCGGGTGGGGAGCCCATGTGGCCGATCTCCAGACACAAGGTTCTTGGTCTCCAGAGGAAGCCAAACACCAGATAAATTTCCTGGAACTACGAGCAATTCGATACACTCTCAGAGTATTTCAGAATCGCCTGTCCAATCAAGTCATCCTGATCAAGACAGACAACCAGGTGGCATGTGGTACATCAACAAACAGGGAGGCACAGGATCCTACCTTCTGTGTCAGGAAGCTGCACAGATTTGGTCGGAGGCCCTCTCCCACTCGATGTACCTCAGGGCCACCTGCTTGCCGGGAGTGGACATCGTGTTGGCAGACAAGTTGAGTCGCTCCTTCCAACCACACGAGTGGTCTCTAAACCCCTCAGTAGCGAACTCCATCTTCCAGAAATGGGGTTATCCTCAAATAGACCTCTTTGCGTCACCCTAGAATCGCAAAGTAGGCAATTTCTGCTCTCTCACTCGTAGCCAACATTATCCACCAAGAGATGCCTTCTCCCTATCATGGGTAACCAGTCTCCTATATGCATTCCCTCCACTTCCACTTCTCTCGAAGACTCTCATGAAGTTACGTCAGGACAAGGGAACCATGATCCTGATAGCACCCCACTGGCCCCACCAGGTATGGTTTCCAATACTTCAGGATCTCTCTATTCGCAGGCACTTTCCTCTTGGAACAGACCCGCTTCTAATCACTCAAAACAACGGGTGCCTTCGCCACCCTAATTTTCAAGCCCTGTCCCTGACTGCATGGATTTTGAAAGGTTAATCCTTCAGCCACTTAACCTTTCTGATCCAGTCTCCCGTGTCTTGATTACTTCACGGAAGCCTTCCACGAGAAAATTATATTCTTACAAATGGAACAGGTTCACGTCATGGTGCTCTTCTCAGGCCCTTGATCCCTTTACCTGTCCAATCCCGCAGTTTCTAGACTACCTCTGGCACTTATCAGAGTCAGGTCTTAAATCTTCCTCCATCAGAATGCATGCCAGTGGGGGGGGGGGGGGGGGGGGTGGAGTTAAGATGGCCGCTTGCTGGTAGCACGTTTCGGAGCTCCCGATTCTATTTCTTACTCTGTTTGCTAACAGATAATTTTTTTTCTCCCGCGTCGATGCCGCCAAAAGGAAAAGAGAGAATGAGGGTTTTTCCCTCAGAACCCTCTCTCCCTTCGAGACAAAAGACTCTTACCAAATGTGCCCAATTCAATCTGATTCAGGAGAAGCCAGCCCCCGCTGGCGAAAATGACAAGGAAGCAGCCATTTTGCCTGGGGAGATAACGCTGAGCCCTCCGATGCTAAAATCATCGCAGGCAATTTCCTCGACGCTTCCGCTAGAAACTGCGTTGGATCCCGCGAGACTACAGAGCTCAACGGGACCTTTGGAGAGAGCAGAGGCGAGTGAAGCGTTGGGAGGAGAAACATCAGTTCCGGGAGGCATTGCAACTCCAAGGTTGGATTTTTCTTCTAATACAAATGCTATAAAGCTTTTCTCAAGCGATGGAACACATCAGGAGATTGCTATGCCGGCTAAACCACCTGTAGTCACTTTGGATACACTCTGGGAGCTTATGGCTCAGCAAAATTTAGTGACTCATGGAACTCAAGTTCCATGAGTCAAGTTACTCAAGTTACTCAAGTTACTCAAATTGCTACACGTCTTGAGATGGTGACCCAAGACCATAACTTAAGACTGTCTGAACAAGGGGAGAAAATACAGCAAATAGAAACCCAGTTGAAAGCTATCCAGAAAGTTCAAACAGTTACAATTCAAGATTGTACTGTTTTGAGCAAAAGAACTGAACTTTTGGAAAATCGTTTAAGACGACTAAACTTGAAGATATTGAATTTCCCCAAGGTAATGGGAGAGTTACCAAGGGTAACATTACATAAGTACTTGACTGAAATTCTTCACATTTCATCAGAAGATATTCCAGCATTTAATAAGGTGTATTTTTTGCCTTTTACACGATCAAGGAGTACTGGAAATCAAAACCCCATAGACCTGGAGAATCTGACAGACTATTTAGAATCATCAGGATTGGAAATTGTGGAAAGGGCCACCCTGCTTATTTCTGTAATATATGAAAAAGACATGGGTCTTATTATGAGGAGTTACTTTCAAAACATGGGCACTCAATTTTTGGGCCAATTTGTGCAGATTTTTCCAGATCTTGCAAAAGTCACGCAAGAGAGAAGGAGGGGTTTCCTAGCACTCAGGCAAGAGACAAGGGTGCTGGGTACTACATACCAACTCAGGTATCCATGCAGATGCATGGTTAAATTTAACAACAATGACTATATATTTTTAACCCCTGAACATCTAAAGGCGTGGATTGACTCCCAGAATCGGTTGTTGAAAGTATTATCACCAATAGTTAGTCCAATATCTTAGCAATAAAGTTAAGGGATTGAAATAGAGCAAGTTAATGGCAATTTTCTTTGATGGCTTTTTTCTTTGAGTAAAATTGGCTTCCATTTGTTGTCCGCCCCCTTTAATTAAAAGATTAGCGGACTAAATAAAGGAGATATTTCTTATTATATGAATTTGATTTATTATTATGTAAAAATGTATTTCTGTATTTCTGTGCAAAGATGAAATGCTTTGTAATTATTTGAAAATTCAATAAAGAAAAAAAAAAGAAAGAAAAAAAAAAGAATGCATGTCAGTGCGGTAGCTGCCTTCCATAAAGGTATCGGGGGTGTCCCTATCTCAGTACAACCCCTTGTAACATGCTTCTTGAAGTGCTTGCTTCACCTCAAGCCTCCACTGCGTCCTTCTTGGGACCTCAATCTGGTTTTGGGTCGGCTCATGAAACCACCATTTGAGCCTCTCCAATCCTGTGAGCTTCGCTATCTCACATGGAAGTGATTTTCCTTTTGGCAATCACTTCAGCTCGCAGAGTTAGTGAACTATAGGCCCTAGTTACCTATCCGCCTTACACTAAACTTCTGCAGGATTGGGCGGTACTTCACACTCACCCTAAGTTCTTGCCTAAGGTAGTATCAGAGTTTCATCTCAATCAATCCATTATACTACCTACCTTTTTTCCCAGGCCCCATTCCAATCCAGGAGAACAGGCTCTGCATACCCTTGACTGCAAACGGGCTCTAGCGTTCTACCTAGACCGTACAGCTGCCCACAGAAAGAACATTTGATTATTTATCTCTTTCCATCCTAACAAATTGGGGCAGCCAGTAGGTAAGCAGACTTTCTCCTCCTGGCTAGCGGACTGCATATCCTTTTGCTATCAGCAAGCAGGCATTCCACTTCAAGACCATGTTAAAGCACACTCTGTGAGGGCCATGGCGACTTCAGTAGCTTCCTGACTTCAGTAGCTTCCTGACATTTGCAGGGCTGCCACGTAGAGTTCTCTCCATACTTTTACAGCCCACTATTTCCTAGACAAAGCCGGAAGACAAGATTCCATCTTTGGCCAATCTGTCTTGCATAACTTATTTACGACGTGGTGTACCAACACCCTTCCGCCTGCCCGGTGGGGTTCAGGATGCCCTCCTCCAAATTCTACCCCAATTGTTGTGCCTGTTGCATGTCTTGGGTACATTTGGTTCATGTCCGGACATCCGCAGCTCGGTACTCACCCATATGTGAGTACTACCATCCTGCTTGTCCTGTGAGAATGCAAATGTTGCTTAACAGGTGTTCTCACAGGACAGCAGGATGTTAGTCCTCACGAAACCCACCCGCCACCCCGCGGAGTTGGGTATGTATACGTTTTTACTTTTATTTTAGTTTCACTTGCGCTTTTAGCTATAAGACCAGATTGAGGGAGACACCTGTGGTTCACAAGGATAATTGCAGGCTGAGCATGCTCAGTGCACTCAGTGTGCCAGTGTCAGTCAAAGCTTTGTAGAAACTTTGACAGAAATGTTTTCTGTACAGGGCTCCATCCTGTGATGTCACCCATATGTGAGGACTAACATCCTGCTGTCCTGTGAGAACGCCTGTTACAGGTAAGCAACATTTGCTTTCTTTCTTGCTCTTATTTGTTCTTAACACTTTCACCTTCCCTTTCTTTGTTTTTTTTTATTATCTTTGTTGATAAAATATGAAAATTGGCTGAAAAATTTCAGATTTCACCCAGTCCAGTGCCAATCTTTTGTAATCTCATTGCTTTGTCCTTTATGGTAGTTCCAAGTTGTGCAGCATTCCAGACAGTCTCCCTTCTGCTTTCTTTCTTCCATTCTTAAACATTCAAGGTCAAATTGCTTCTTGTAAAATGAATTAAATTCTCAGAAAAATCTCAGTGCCTGCATATCTTTAAAAGTCTTATGGGTATGAATTTCCCTTCTGTTTGAGTAATTAGTATACAAAATCATGTTGCTTTTATTAAAATTGTATGCATTTATTATTATTATTTTTATCTATCTCATCTTGCCTTGGCAGGGAAAAAAAAACCCTGTACATTGCATCAGTTTTAACCTTAGGATTGGTGGGAGATTTAAAAAAAAAAAAAAAAAAGTTTTTTATGATGGCATTCTTTCCTCTCATTATGAGTTCACATCACATGAATTCTTATGGGTATTATGATCCAATAACCAATGAGATGAAGCAGATACACAGGTGGGGAAAATAACAAGTTAAGATGAAAAATGGCACACTGTGACCTGGTAGGACTCAACCAATAGCCTTCCAATTGTTAGTCGAATCATGAAGCTCTTCAAACTAATAAAGGAATGCCTTTGCGCATGAAACCCTCATTATTTCTGCAATTATTCCACATTTTCCGATGCTTACTCTCACTAGAGAGCTACCATAAACATTCCCTGTTGGTAATATCAATAAATTATACTGCCATAAATCTGTAATCAGCTTTATAATTTGCTTTAACATATAGGAGACTCATTCAAATTTATATCCTACATACCAATTAGGAGTAGATGAGTCCGTTGACAAACAGCCTCTTCTAGATACTCCTACAGAGTTTTTTCTTATTTTCCTTTAACTGGGTTTTAATTGGGAGAAGATAACCTGATGACTTATGTTCAAGACAAGTGAGTCAGGGCAATGCGTGTGTTTATACTCATGCCAGTACACTCTGGATATTGCAACCATATTTTTCGTTAACAAAGTTTATGCAAATCCAAGAAGATGAGATGATAATTCAGGGAGTCAGAATTGGATCATCTTGCCCCTATTAATCTGTATTACACCATTATCAGATAGTTGTTTGCAGAGAATAGATGACTTTGAAATTGGCAAAGAGTAAATTATTAAGTACAAAAAAATCCTATAAACATACTCATATATGGCAACAGCATGCATTTTCCTGGCAGGAGGTGGGAATAGCAAAACGGTTCATAGAGAAAACCCAAGACTCATGAGGGAAACACCCAAATCTAGCCCTTTTCTTTCTCTATCACAAATCAGATGGAAGAAAAATTTACAAGGGTATAGTGCCAAAGGATTACAGCTCCTTTAGCATGCCTCTACTGATATATGAACATCTTGGATCCCCAATAATAGATAATTTTATTTGTAAATCAAAACAAAAAACCCCCTTATATAACAGAGTCTGTTCTTTTCAGTTAATAACTGTTTTAAATAAATAAAAAAAATACTGTTAACTGCTGGCAGATCACACTTGGGCACAAAATCCTGAGTTATATAAATGACTGAATTTTTGGAGGTATTAGGATCATGGCCTTTTTTGCTTCATTCTTTCAAAAAGATCTTTGAGCAAGAATGACAGATGTTTGGCTGTGGTCCATGGAGATTTTCTCCTGTGCATAATTTTTTGTTAAATACCTTCAGATTTTACAGAATAGAAGTCACAAAGTAGCTTGCATGAGTTATGCTTTATGTTTAATGTAATGAATGAGAGTGGAATTTCTGCCGACTTGCTGAATGGAATCCCTTAGCCTATTCATTTGAATACCAGGCATGACTCACCCTGCCTAATTTTAATTTTAATGGAAGCAATGATGTCATCATAAGTGAGGTACACATGATCTCATTATTATTTTCATTGGCATGCCACTGCCTGTAAACAATGTGTTTAGAAAGATTTAATTTCCAACTGTGATACAGTGCAACCCTCAGAATGGTGTATTTTGCCACAAGAATACAATGAATCAATAAATTCTTTATTGTAAGAGAAACAAATTATTCCTGTAGTTTGCCTCCAGTACAAAAGAAAAAGTCGTGCCTGTGCCATAATTAATAAACTATATACACATGGAGTCATGTCTCTTTCTAGCACTTCTATAGGAGGAGAATGAGGAGTCTGCTCTTTTTGGATCTGAATAACAGATCTAGTTTTCAGGATATCCACAATGAATATGCATGAGATATACTGTATTTGATATCATGCGCGCATATATGTGCGTATGTAATACAATAGCTGCAGCCATTATGACCTAGGCACGTATATGTGCACATGGTATCAAATAGGCTGAAAGCACCTGTTTGATATATATGTTCACATGTGTGTGCAAATCCCGATTCCATCACATAAATGGGCCAGTGAGGCAGCCAATTACCCATTGCTAATACACTTCTCCCTAACAGAGAAGATTTAGAAAGAAAGGGCAGGTAAGAAAAGGTATTTATATTGGTTTAGCAAGGCTGTGTAGGTGTTTCTGAGAAAAGTCCTTGTTTTAGCGCTCCTGATATTAGCTGTGATCCACAATAATGGCGTCCATCCCACGATGAAAACTATTTTTCACTCTAATGCACAAAAAAGGTGTTGAAATTTCCGACGTTAAATCCCGCATTAGTGTGCGATAAATTTTTGCAATAGGTGCTAGGAGTCCGTCATTTGTATAAAAAGCTAGCTTTCGCATACTCATTAAATTTGCATACAACCACACAGTGGGATAAAGATTGCACATTTATCATGTATTAGCACCCTAACGTGATTTGATAAATGACCCTGGTTATTAGATGGTAGTTGGCTGTAAATGATTGTCAATATGTTCATTGTGCTTATTATTAAAGAAATATTTTATTTAAAATAATTGTTGCTATTTGATACTATGCGCACATATATGTGCACAGGTTATAATGGGGGAGGCTATTGTATTACATACGCGCATTTATGCACGCATGATATCAAATACAGTATATCTCATTTATTTATTTATTTATTATTTATAGTTTTTTTATACCGATTTTCCTGCATAAAATGCATATCAAACCGGTTTACAATGAAACAGAATAAGCATTCATTGTGGATATCCTGAAAACTAGACCTGTTGGCAGCACTCAAGAACCAGAGTAGCCTACCCTTGGTTTATTATAACAAAAATATGAATTAAAGGAAATTTCCCCCTGTTATTCAGATGCAAAAAGAGCAGACTCCTCATTCTCCTCCTATAGAAGTGCTAGAAAGAGACATGACTCCATGTGTATACAGTTTATTAATTATGGCACAGGCATGACTTTTCTTTTGTTCTCGAGGCAAACTACAAGAATAATTTGTTTCTCTTGCAATAAAGAATTTATTGATTCATTTCACTAGTATTACATTTCCCCAATCCATCCTAGACAAAAACTCTTCAAAAACACATATAATTAATGTCTACATCTCTGGAATAAGAGTTGACTTATAATAGATACATATAATAGTTGGTTAAAGTTACTGGAAATCCATGTTTGGATGGAGCATACCCACTGTACATTCCACTGTATGTCTATGAAGGTTTGTATGTATTCTTTAGTTGTTCTTCAGTATGTTCAACAAAACATCTAAATGGTAGACTAAGTTTCTGTCCTGCTCTTTCACCTCTGGAGACCTGATTTTTAATTTCATTTTACATTCCAAAATTTGCCCACAAGTATTAACAGTTGGTGCTCAAGGGCATGTTCCAGAGAATAAAGAGTCTTGAGATAAGGATAAAATATAAATATGTAAAAGAAAAAAAAACATATATATATTCAGAATATTAAGGCTTGTTTCAGTTAGTCAGTCAGTCACACTTTACTATCTGATGTAGCTACCAAATGGCACCCTGAACAGTAGAAGATACACTGTGCAAAGACAATATGCTCTGTCTGCAAAGCCCTGTCTCACACACACACAGGCAGGCATATACACACAAGCACATACACTCACACATATACACACAAGCATACACATATACACAAACAGGCACACACACAAACTCCCAACAGGCATGCGCACTACACACCCCGACACACACAGGCACGCATACACACTCAGGCTCCCACATACACACACACACACACCTATACAGGTTCAGACACACACGTACATACACAGCAGGCACACACATACACACACATAGGCCCCTCCAAACACACACACTCATATAGGCACAGGTTCCTCCCCCCCACATACAGGCAGAGACACACAAGCACAGGCCCCCCCATCCCTCATTGAACTATTTCTCTTACTTGATATTGTAGAAAATTTTGTGAGAAGATGTCTTTGAAATTGTTTTTGTGATATATAATAAAAGTGTTCTATACTGCTAGACATATTGATTCCCTTTGATTTTTATTTAGTTTCGCAGGACCCCCCATACCCACAGGTACAAGTGTACACATGCAAGCATGCACAAATAGGCACACAAACAGGTTATTATAAACCAGAAACCCCGTGCAATGATGGCACGTTTTGCTAGTAAAGAGAGAGAGATACATATATTTATATACATAAATTGAGTGGTAATCATCCCAATGACATAAATAACATCATGTGAAAGATATGAGGCTAAGGTCATTTATTAGCTAAATGGTGCAAAAAGCATGATAAAAGTCAGCCAGTGGCACAGTGGAAGTGGTACGCCATGCCATTTGGAAAGTCCTTGGTTTGATCCCCGAGTCAGATCTTCTCTACCCTGGGTTGGCTGGGGATGTTGCAGAGGCAGAGCTACAGCCCCCTGGAGGGGAGAGAATTATGGTCATCCTTAGGAACCATATCAGGTACCAGATTTGCAGCCTGTGATGTATAATAATTACAGAAAGAACCCTGGTCTCAGGACAATTGCTGCAATGACCAATGGAAGGGTAGGTCCAATAAAATTTGGGAAAAAAACCCTGCTATCTGTGAATAAAGGCTCGTGGTGCAAAGATGCCAGCACTGCTTCAGACTGAGCTGAAAAAAAAAGGAGAAAGGAGAAACTACTGAACCACAAAAGAAATCCTAAGAAGACTGGTGCTTGTTCAAATGTTGACTCTTAATCATCTAAAGTTAATTAATATACAGTGAGTAAGACTGCACAATGGGCACTACACACCAGGTTTCCTAGTAAGAATGGGGTGTAGAAGTGGTGAGGGTTTGATTGAATGTCTGCACAGTGCCACATACCTGCATCAACATTTTTATTGTCTGAGTGGGAGTTAAGGTTGTAATATCATAAAGATGGTATTGGCAGCATTGTGCACTGATTGTTTCACCTCAGCTATATGCCAGATAGTCCGCTTGCTCGCCTAAGGAGTTTGGTGATTCAGTAGTATGTGAGGCATTCAGATCTGTACTGTCATAATGTGTAGTGTATTGAATAAAGAAATTATACTGCTTTGTTCCTTACATGAAGAACTTATCTAAATTATTAATTACTGTAACCTAATTACATTAAAGGTAAAACGAAGCATTTCCAGAAGACCCTACAGAAACTTAGTAACACAAGTAGGGGCTAAGACCCAGAATGAGGACTTTTCTGGTGGCCAGTGCACCGCTCCGACTCCTAAACAACATCCGTTCCCTCTCCTTCCACTTTTTCCGGCCGATCCAATACAGTGCACTCAGCTGAACGCACTGTTTAACCCGGAGTTGGACGCTCATCCACAACCCCTTATACCATAAGGGGATTGATTAGCGCATCCAAAACACATGTCCAACCCCCCACGAAACTAATAGTGCTTATCACATGCAAAGGCATGTTGAGGAGGCTATTAGCAATTCTCCCCGATCCCCCCCCCAAAAAAGTGTGCCCAACCCACACATTTTTAACCCCAGAAATTAATGTCTGCCCAAAGCAGGCGTTAATTTCTGAGCAGCCCAAGAAAGTGTGCAGAAAAGCAGAAAAATACTGCTTTTCTGTATTTCCTCCTACTTACTATCATGGCGATATTAAGCTGGAGGAACAAAAAGGACCAGATTGTGAAAAAAAAGAAAAAAAAAGTGTGCCGGCGGTCAGGTTAGGAAAGGGATACTCAATTAACCAGCGTCCCTTTTCCTACCCCCGTGCCTGTGCACATGTTAGGAAAAGGGACGCTCATAAAACTGAGCGTCCGTTTTCCTAACCTGCTGACAGCCGACCTCTCCTGAGCGCGCACACTGCCAAGGAGCTGCTAGGGGCACACATTTGTCCCTAGCAACTCCTTGGCAGCGCGACCCCTCATTTACATATTCAGTCGCGCTCCCAGGAGAGGTAGCTGGGTGTGCATTAGGACGGCGGGTGCTCAACACTGAGTGCCTGTTTTCCGCCCTGATTTATTGGATTGGCTTGTTTATCTTTCCTTTTTTTTTTTTTAAATATAATAGCGCTTTGCAGTTATTTGATATGCATAACATACTTGATTTGACTGATGTAACGGTTGCTTTTCATTTTTTCCTTTCCTTCCTAGCTGTGTGCACTATTCCTGTGAGGCCACTGACTGCCAGGAGCTAGAAGTTGAAAATGCTGTACTGAACTGTACGGGTAAAGGGCATTACAATGGAGATCAGTGCATCGTTAGCTGCAACATGGGTTATATGCTCCAAATACAGCGTGATGACCAACTCGTCAAAAGCCAGGTTTGTTCCCGGCCTTCAATGCTTTATCAAGCAATTATTTATATAGTAAAGGTGATTATAAATAACAGAATTTTTTTGTTGATTAGCATTTGTCTTTATAATTTTATGTCTAAAGGAAAATTGTACCAAACATACTACATTCATATTTTGTGTGAAAGATACTGCTTTGTCCCTCTTCTCTCTTTCAACTCTTGTCAATCCTCTGTGTTTATGAGTTCACTGAAATTCAGTTTTTCAACAAAACTAGTATATGTACCACTAAACTGCTTTTCAGAATATATTCAGATTTCAGAATTTATTTAAACTAATTAATTCTGGGGGGGGGGGGGGGGTTTGTTCTACTTAACTTTCACTTCCTTAGAAAATTATAATACCTTAAATACCCAGTGCTGCCTACACCCTGCTCTTGCTACAGTCTCCAAAAGGCCCCATCCACACCAAACACCAAATCCTGATGCTCCTTGCACTCTTCACATTATCAGCCTAAGCAACTTCTCCTGCCCCTCCAGTGATCTGCACCACCTGAGCACTTGACCCTCTCAGAAGCCATGAATACCCTGCCATCCACCCGTTTTCCAGTCTCCTCAACACTTTCATTGTGCTATGCCATTTCCCCTGAGCACCAGCTGCAGAATTTTGCTGTGGGACAGCTAGAATAGGCTCTTAAGGATCTGTGTGGAAAGCCAAAGAAATGGCAGTCATGAAAAGAGTCCTTCTCCATGATACTATCTTTTCCTAGTCTCTTTAGTTTTGAGGACCAGATATTTTTAAGCCAAAATTGTCTCGAAACATGCATGGAAAAATTGCTTGGCGTCCCCTTTTCTGGTTATATTTGTATGAGTTTTGTGCCTTGCTGAGATTTGTGGATCAGCGAGTTGTAAATTTTATAAAAGAAAAATGTTAGTATTGTATTCTTGCCCCTGTTGTATTTGCTTATAGGCATCTCTTCATTATTTTCCTAAAGTGATACATATTACATACATACATATTAATTTTCCATTTGTTTAAAAGTCAAAACTTGCAAGATTAGCTCAGTGGCAGTGCATAGCACACCTGTAGGGGATTCTGAGGAAACAGCAATCACAGCCCATTGGAGGGAAGGAGTCGTCATCAATGGCCACACCTCATGGCTGGATTTAGGCTCATGTTTGCAGGATGCAGGGTTCCTAAAGCAGCCAATATGCATGGCCCCCAGCCGAGAACTGTCATGATGATTGCTGGGACTGGGTTAAGTGAGTTAGATGGGGATATAAAATAAGGGAATAAATCCCCAGGTATTTGCAAATGGAAGACTTATGGTGCCATTGTCCAGTAGAGTTCAGTTCTGATTCAGCTGGAAGTACAAAAGAGCAGGAGAAGTTGTCATAACCCCAACAAAAAAAAAAGCATATATTATTATTATTCAAACAAGAATATCCAGCATATAAAAATTAAATAAAAAACTAGAGTTAGGTTAATCTAATTTTTTTATTAATGTTTTAGTACCCCTTCCAAAACTTTCAGCTGAAAAATGACATGATGCGATAAATGCATTTATTATTTTATTTAATATTTTGATAGCTTGATTTTACTATTTGTATATTCATTAATCTTATTTTGGGTATTGCTGACACATAATCATTTTTTAAATCATTTCTTTGTTGTATAAGCACACACAGCTTGTGCTTGTTGGGATGGTAACTTTCAAATGGATGCATATGTACACATGTGCGTCAGCGCATGCCCAGAGACGTAGCAACTTTCCCACATACCCGTGTATGTTATAAAATAGCCTAGGCAAGTTTATGTGTGTAACCAGTTTTGCAAGTGGACGCACACAGCCATGCAAAGTCAGGTTTGAGCTGCGCAAGTGGGGGAATTTTATAACAGGCGCGCATCCATGCCATGACCAGTTTCACCAGTTCATCCACTATTTCACCCAGCCTAGAGTTAGGTCCTTGAGATCCCTCTGGATCTTTAGCCTGCATTCCCCTCAGTTACCCCAGACCCCCTCAAACCACTCTCAGATGCCTTTTTTTTTTTAAACGTATACCTCCGCCATAGCAGAAATAAACTTACATGGCACTGGGCACAGGCACTTAGACACTTGGCACACATCTCTTGGCCCCACCCCGTGCCCCGGCCACACCACAACCCTTTCTCGTTCCAAGTGAGATATTCGTGTATCGGGAGATGTGCGCACATGTGGGCGGCTTTTAAAATCAGGTGGACATGTGCATGTCCTTCATGCGTGCACATCTCCCAATTTTGGTGCATGCCCAGCTCTTATTGTTCACCTCAAAGGTTTTTTTTTTAAATTTCACTCACACCCTATTCTTAAATTCTCATACTCTGAGGTCACTTTTCTAGCTGTTTATGCTGTATCAAGCTTTTTGATATATCCGAGGGGGTGCGAACACAGTTTTAATGATGATCAGCAGATTAGCACCCTGACCTAGCAGTCACAAAGTAAGAATGCTTAGTTTGCCTAAAAAAAATAAAATAAAATAAGAGAGAGCGTGAATCTTAACTATTTTTTTTTGTTCTGACAACAGATTGAATTATTTAAAAAAAAATGTTTTTGGTAGCATTGCTGTGTTAGCTCCAAGTTCCCTTGGTCATAGTTTGGAAATCTGATGGGTGACAAGATTTTTAATCAACATCAAATGGCCCTCCTGCCCTTGCCCTGTATCTATGTTTGAATAATGGTTTGTGTGGCAATGCCATCCTCAGAACATAGAAATCCCCAGGGGAGAGGAGAGAAATGGTTGCCTTGAACAAGTTTGCAGTTCACAGCAAGACAGAAGAATAGATGCAAGGCTTGTGAAGCCAATCAGAATAAAAAGTTGTCTCTCCTGAGTGAGGAAAAAAAAATGTAAGGAGCTCCTAGATGCCACTTTCTTCTCTGCTTTCAGAAATAGAAAAGATGTGGAACATCCAGGTTCTGTTCCTGGGCCTAGTTTTCTCTGCCATGCTGGCTGGGGTTAGGGGTGCTGCATTGCCAGCATTCACAGCCCTGTTAGGGGAGGGAGCACCAGCCATGGCTCTACAAGGTTTTGGAGGGAGTTGTTCTCTGTGGCTCCCACCCAAGGACCGTCACTGCAGTGGCTAGGCTGGGGAAGGTATTACAACTAAGGGAAATGCTCCGGTCGTTTGTGAATGTAGTTTCATGGTGCCATTGCCCTGTAGAGGTCAGTTCTGATTAAGCTGGAAGCCCAGGCTCAAGCAGAGGGTTTAGGAAGGATTATTTCACATGGTGAAGAACGAGGCCATGCAGGAAGCTTCCACCTTAGAACCCCCCCCCCCCCCCCCCCCCAACGAGGCTATAGATATTTTGGAATTAGGCCATTCTCTGAGAGAGATACAGAGCTAGTAAGAATGTGCCAATTTTTGAGATAAATAGTTAAATACCCAGATGATGTTGATGGTTCCAGTGTGGTAGATGACATTGGGAGAGACAGGAATTCAGGAAAAAGTCTCTTGTGTGATCCATGTTTTTCTACAGCAGTTTGACAATGGTTTATCAACTTCACAATCTCATGGTAAGTTCTGAGATTGTGTATGTTTTCCTAATTACCAGGTATAGAAATGCATCAAAAATCATGTAATCCTGGAGCACACATGCCATGTGATTATTTGATTATGTACTAGGCTGTAGATTACTCCATTTTAAATAATATGCCATGCTACTACTACAACTACTACTGCTGCTTATCACTTCTGTAGTACTACTAGACAGTTCTGTACAGATTTTATAGATGGCAAACCACAGGTATCCCAGGGGGCTGCACGCTCCATCTTTTATGGTATTCCACTCATATTGCATGATATATTGGGTCCCATTGTAATGATTTTCTCAAGTTACATATCTTTTTATCAAGTTGATATCCATGCAATAAAGCCTAGACTGTGTTGTGCCCTGGATCTGGGCTGAACACTGTGTGGGCCTTTATTTTTGAGGCAGGTCTCCAGCACAACTAAATATGCAGTTCCATGCACATGCAGCAACATATGCAGTAATTAGTCACTGAAGTGACAGCGCAAAGCTTTGCCAACAATATATCCCTCTTTCACTTTCTTTTTTTCCCATCTCTTCATCTCATTTTCCATCTCGTGCTTTTTTTTTCATTTTCACTTCTTTGACCTTAGTAGATGACTTAAAGGTTTTATTTTGTTTCTGTCCCTGTACTTTATTATCCTTGACTTGGTCTCTTCTCCATTTGTCTTCTTTCTCCCTCGTGCTGAACCTTTCCGTGGTTATTGTTGACACCAATGGTGGTGATGGTGATGGTGATGCTGCAGGTGGGCGGTGATGTTTAAGCTCCTTCACATTGTGCAAAAGCACCATAAATCATGCCAGGAAAAGAAAGCAGAACTCATGTGGGTTCAATTACAGACACAGTAGTGGGCAGTAGTTAGAGAACATTTGAAGGGGAGCACCCAGATGTTCATTATTAAGGGGAGGAAACTCCACACATCAGGTTACTCCTGAAGAAGAATCAAGCTGTTTCTGGGAATGGGAGCCGAAAGTGTAGAGAGAAAAAAGAAGGAAGCAAAGGTGGTGGTGTGTGTGCTTGTGGGGCAGGGGGTAGAATGGAAAAATGTAGAGAGCTTAGGTGAGAGGGAAAAATATGAGTGCATGAAAAAGAATGGATGCTTATTTTAAAGCAATTTCTTATGACAGCACATATGGCTCGGTATTCTTGCTATTCATAACTTCCTGCCTTGTCGCTCTGCATGGTCCCCAGCCTTATGCCCGTGCATAGTTAAGGTGACCCTGTATTCCATGTCGAAAGGAACAGGCTGAGCCAGTTCTGGTTTTATTCACAGTGCAACTAGGGCAGGGGGCCCCGCAACTGCAGTCCTGGTGTAACCAGAATATGCAGATTTACTTGAGTCTTCAAACAAATGCATACCTAAACAAAAAGATCTGCTTGCAGGCTCTCAAGGATCGATACTGTGTTCTTCTGATCTATGGTCTTTAAACTAAAGTTAAGAAACTGTAGCTACAGTCCATAGATGCAGTGGGAGTAAAACCAGGGCTGGCTCCACCTGTCCCTTCTGACATGTTGCTATGCGGTCATGCTGAGGTCCATAATCAAAAACCTGCTGAGCGGTCAAGAGAATGAGTTTTGTTCGAGTAGCGCTTAAAATTAGAAGTATACTTGCACGCGGTTGATGTATTTTAAATAGTATGCACGAACGGTGCACACGAAAAAAATTCCAGTGCATATGTGCTCACGTGAACATACACGCATATATGGGTGCACGTGCATGCCTCTTAAAGTTAACCTTTTACATTCTAGAGCAGTGGTTCTCAATAGGTGTGTTGGGACACACTAGTGTGTCGCGAAGTCCCAGGAGGTGTGTCGCAGAGCCAGCAGAAGACTGATCTTTCCTCATCAGTCTGGGCAGGAATTGGCTGATTTCTCTTTTATTGGGTATGACAGGAAGCTGCTCTTGCTTCCTTCTCCTCTTCCTGGCCAGTGGTAGATTGTTTCCTCCTCCTTCACCCAGATCAGAGCACAATATCACCATATGGACCCAGCAGGACACCAACTTTATCTTTCTCTGCCTGGCCTGGCAGTGAGACTGATGCTCTCTTCACCCCATGGGAATGGATGTGAAAGCAGAAGCATAAGGGAGAAAGATGCATCCTCTGTAGATCCGCAGCTGCTGCCTCCTCATCTTCCTCTCCTCGATGCTTCTTGCCCTCATCTGCTGCTGATAAAGAGGGAGGGAGACTCTGGATTGGACTCAAGTCTTTTCTGCTGGCTGGGAGTGAAGAGGAGGGGGAAATGTACTGGGCAAGAAGGCATGGGAAGATAGGGAGTCAGGGGTGGAGGAAAGGAGGTTAGGTTTGCTGGGTAAGGAGAGGTGGAGGAGGGAGGGATTGGGGGCTGCTGGGCAGGGAAGGGAGATGGAAGTTGAGAGAGAGATGGAGGTGTGGAGCTGCTGGGAAAAGGGGAATGGGGAGTGGGGGATATTGACCAGGAAGAGGTAGGAAAGAGATGGTCAGAGGTATTCTGGGTAGGGAAGGGCAGAAAGAAATGAACAGTGGAGAGAAGGAGCACGGGGAAGAGGATGTGGAGTGGGGATGTCAAGAATGTTGGACAGTAGGGATGTGAATCAGTACCGGACTCGTTTCCGGTATTGAGTTTGGGTAAAAACCACGGGAAATCTTCGTTCCCGCGATTCTTACCCATTTTAATTGGCTGTGTTGTGCCGAAAAAAAAAAACCACCCCGACCCTATAAATGTAATTCTTTTGCATTACCCACCCTCCCGACCCCCCCAAAAATTTTTTTTGAAGTACCTGGTGGTCCAGCGGGGGTCCCGGGAGCGATCTCCAGCTCTCGGGCCGTCAGCTACCACTAATCAAAATGGCGCCGATGGCCCTTTGCCCTTAGCATGTGACAGGGTATCTGTGCCATTGGCCAGCCCCTGTCACATGGTAGGAGCAATGGATGGCTCAGTTTTGAGAATAAGTGTTTCTGCTCTCATTGAACTTTGCTTAGTGTAGGAGGAAATATAATTTTGTTTCTAGTTCTCCAGTTTTGCATTGCATGCAGAAGGTGGTCTTGGGGTTTCCATTCCAGGTTTTGTTTCCACATTTTAATCTGTGGTCTTTTATTCCTTATTTGGTGAAGGCAGGTCTGCTGTATTCTGTGTGTATGTGACTGAGATGAGGTACTTTATTAGCATGTAAGAATTAGTATCAGCCTTATTTGTTGTATTTTCTCAATATGCGCTGGTGGAGAACTGCTGCCTTTTCATGGATAGGGCTATTGCTGTTTCATTTCTTAGAGTTAGTGCTGCTGAGGTATGGCAGGTTTGATAGACATGCATAGAGTGGGGTTTGTTTACAATGCACCTGGTAGTAGAGGGAGTTTGTGATGCTATCAAGATGACACCATAATCAGAATATCTTTTTTGTATGGTGAGTTGTACAGGGAAATGTCTTAGTTCTGCTCTGCACCCTTTGTTAGGAAGCGGGGTATTCCTGTGGATGTAGAACATATGCTTATATTTAGTCCCATGATGGTCATGTGTTCACTGTGTCACGCATGTGAGCATCATCTCTCAGGTGTGTCCTGATAGAAAAAAGGTTAAGAACCACTGATCTAGAGAACCTGTGGTCAGAAGCAACTTTGAAACCAATGAGTGGAAATCTGTTTCTCTGCAACAATATATGAAAGATTCTTGAGGCTATTTAGGAGCAGAACTAGTGGAATATAGCCTTATACCTCAGGAGAGATGTGGCTTTCTATAAATGTCTGGAAGAAAGACATTGGCATGGTAGGTAATCAGCCAACAAGTTTGGTTTCAAAAGCTGGAATTTTTGCACAGTCATATTTATTAAAACCTATAGGGGGCTGTAGTGCTGCCATTGTAGAGGGAACCACTTTGATGGTAGTAATTGGAATATCAGTATAATAATAATTGAAAGGCAGCCAAGCACAGTCTTAGCTCCAGTAATTGACATAGAGCCGGCCCATGCCCCCTTTCTTCACAACCTAAGGAAGGGCAGATTGTGATAGGAAAGTTGGAAGAGAAGGGCTACAGAGAAGGGCTACCAAAATGATAAGGGGAATGGAACAACTCCCCTATGAGGAAAGACTAAAGAGGTTAGGACTTTTCAACTTGGAGAAGAGACAGCTGAGGGGGGATATGATAGAGATGTTTAAAATCATGAGAGGTCTAGAACGGGTAGATGTGAATCGGTTATTTACTCTTTCGGATAGTAGAAAGACTAGGGGGCAATCCATGAAGTTAGCATGGGGCACATTTAAAACTAATCGGAGAAAGTTCTTTTTTACTCAACGCACAATTAAACTCTGGAATTTGTTGCCAGAGGATGGGGTTAGTGCAGTTAGTATAGCTGTGTTTAAAAAACGATTGGATAAGTTCTTGGAGGAGAAGTCCATTACCTGCTATTAAGTTCACTTAGAGAATAGCCACTGCCATTAGCAATGGTAACATGGAATAGACTTAGTTTTTGGGTACTTGCCAGGTTCTTATGGCCTGGATTGGCCACTGTTGGAAACAGGATGCTGGGCTTGATGGACCCTTGGTCTGACCCAGTATGGCATCTTCTTATGTTCTTATGTTCTTATTCTTCATTGAAAAGAGGTTGTGGTCAAGAGTATGGTACAATGTTGATTGGCAATAAGTTGCAGAGAGGTGGGATTTGAGGTTCAAATTTTCCTGCTATAAGATAGTAGTTGGGGACATCTTGTGCCAGGTCAGCAGGCACAAGGCAATCCTCCCTCCTTCCTTTTTTAGTTTGCTGATGCTTTCTGTGCTGTTTCTTCCCTCAGTTATGTTGTTGCTGTTGGGGGGCAAGAGACCCATGCCAGTTTATTATTGGTTGGTACGGTGGGTATTACCAAAATGGAAGTTAATCTGCTGATATTGAATTGGGGTAGCCACTATTGTGCAGTGGGCTGCACGTTGGTTATATGGCCAGGGGATGGCCTTGAGTGGCTAGTTCCCAAGGGGCCCCTCCCTTGCTGGGTCATGGTGGATTACAGGTTCTTCCCTTGCTGGGATGTGGCACGGGAGACACCCAGGCTTCTAGGTCAGGGGGAACTGGTGTTCCTTGTTATGGCTTGAGTCATGTGTTACACAATAAAGCTGCAGCCTTATTTACCCAAAATGCTGTTTTGGCTTGCTATTAAGATTGTAAAAAATGTGAAGAGAGCACGAATACCCATGTTGGTAAGGATACCCATGTAAATAAATAGCCAGAGCAGATACAGAGTTAGTGCATTTCTCTTTGTCAGATGCTAATGGGTGCATGGTATTTATGTGCCTATCAATTAAGTAGATGCATATGTCTGCATGGGTAGATATTTTTGTATCTACAAGTGAGTACATGTGCAATCATGTGAATGTGCTCTTGAGACTTTGCATGTTCTGTTCATTTATGTATCTGCACTTGTGTGTAAAGCTATGTGTGTAGGGGTGCTTTTAGTTATTTCTTAGACTTTTTTTTCCTAAAAAGATGTCAAAGGACAGGCTTGAGTCCATTTACATTCACATTTACATTTTATTGAATTTGTGAATCGCCTAACTCAAAAAAGGTCTAGGCAATGAACATAATAAAACATACATAGTTATTACACAAAGAACAAATTAAAACAAAAAAAAACACAGAATAAAACATTACGTAATGTAACTAAAATATTATACAATCATAAAACAAAGTTGGAATAAATTATATTAAAAGTAACAAAACTTAAACAAAAAGGTCTTAAGGAGCCCCTTGAAGGTCTTAACTGAGTCACAGGGCTAAGGAGGCTGCGGAGGCAGCATTCATGATCTGTAGTTGGAGAGGGCATCCCAGTCATCATGCAGTGGTGACACACAGGGGCAGAATGTAGAGATCATAGTTACAGGATTCCAGAGGGAGCCCTGATGGGCAGCCCCCAGCTGAGGGAGTCACTACAATGACTGGGCTGAGTTGGCAGGGAATTCTAAAATAGGGAAAACCTCCACAGGGAGTTGCAAATTTAGACTCATGGCACTGTAGCCTAAAGCAGCAGGTGGAAACTGCCTAGCCTAAAGTAAAAAAAGTTTTCACATCAGCTTTTATACTTTTTCTGCACAGTTGATGAAGAAACTTTTACAGATAGCAAAAAATATGAACATAGAAAAAATGTTCTCTAGAAATAAAACTGCTGCAACTCTGTCTTAATTTTGCGAAATGTATCCCATTCTTAGCTTAAGATTGCCTGCTCCTATATGCAACTGTTTGCCATAGATGAACAATATTTAAAGGAACCCGGTGATATGTGAAAATTCAGTGTGTAAGTAGGGTGAGACTGCTTTTTCCATTCTAAGCATAAACATATATCAAAGGAAGACAGGCCTGAACTTCTGTAGAAATCATTAGGGTTGTTTGGCAAACTGGAATTCCAGGTCCCTTTGATGTGTGCTAGAAAAACTGTCTTTGCTGATTTTGTTCAGTGCTTGGCATGGGGCATCTCCTGCATCTTTGCCAGCACTGAACAAAATCATCCCCCAGAGGCAAAGAACTGCTGCAGCACCATCCTGATCATTGCAGGTGTTCTGTGCCTCCCACAACTCCTATTTTGCTGAGATTTTTTTTTTTTAATTTGTGTCTCATTGCTTTTCAGTCTATTTTTCTGTGGGGCTTGTGCTCAGTTTAGTTTTTCCTATTACTAATCTTGTTTAGGGTAAGCCAAGTGGCTCCACTTTTGCTAGTTAGTCTGGTCCAATCCTGGTTCTGATCCACAACATGCATGGAAATCTAGATCTGATTTCCAGAAGAAAAGTAGCACCACAAATCAGTGCATGTGGTGGGGTCAAAGCAGGACCGCATCAGCAATGACCAGCAAAAATGGAGCCAGTTAGCAACACCAATTCTGTTCCTTATTTTCCAATTAGAGCATGCATGAATGTTTCCCTGATGCTCCCTACTCCAGTAGGCCACACATAGTCATATTCATACTGATAAAGGCTGTAACTGAAGGAATGGTGAACTGAACTTTCCCATTCCCACAGCTCCTACACAGTTCCTTAACACATCTCATGCTAGGCCTGAAGGACATCTGCTCTGTTTCATAAGAAATAGTCTTCCCTTTATTTTTCTACATGGTAAGTTCTAGAGCCAAATAGTCTATAGTTTCTCTTAAGCCATTCCCTTCAAATAGCCCTACTGGGAGAACTCCCCTTGGAACTGGTGTTCTTGCACCTTTCTCCAAAGAGACTCCTGCTGAGAACAGAGCAGATGTGTTTCTTTGCAAAAGTATTTACCAGTTTGCCCATTTCATTATCATTCCTTATAGGGGTCTCTTGGTATTGTTGTAGATGTGACTTTTCATGTTAACATCATTCAGGAAATAGTATAGTATCTTTGAAAACACTTTGCAAACACTTTGTAGTATCTTTGTGACTGTGGATGGAAACGTGTTCATATATAACAATACAAGAAAGTTATATATTTTGTTTTGTACATCACTTTGAGCATGTAGGTTAGGCTATAAATTATGCTAAAATAAATTTAAAAAATACATGATTTATTTAACTTTTCCCGTATTGTATGCATTTTAGCAACTTTCATCTGAGGGTGTTTCCCCTCTATAGATGGCTTGCAGAGTGTTGTCAAACTTTGAATTACATATGAATTATAGATCTTACTCTATTTTCTTTACTACTTTCTATGGTGGCATTTTGCTTCATTTAATTGACAGTAGTAAACATGTGGAAAAGGTGATACATAGCCAATGAATTCACTAATCTGATAATCCTGATGTCATAGCCCAATTGTCTTTCAAGATCCGCCAGAAACCATCTGTATGTACTTCCATTGCTCCAGGGGAATGGGCATGGAAGAGCAATACCATGTCTTGCTTAACTACTATGTGTGGTTTATGTCCGCCACTTAGTGCTTTTACTTATAAGCGGGTTATAAATAAATACATGGAATGAAATTAAATGCAAGAACAATGCCATGTGTGCCAAATCTGGGCATTTCATGAGCAGGCATTGCTGAATCTCAGCAGAATCAGGCATGACTATCTTGTCCCTCACCTGTCTGTATTTTAGATTCTGATGAAGATACTCATATCCATAGAAAGCCAACCACCATTAGCAGTTCACTCAGAATGGAACCGATACACATGTTTTTTTTAAGCTCTTTTGAGCCAACTCTGTGCCTTTGTTTCTTCCAGTTGGAGACCACCATAACCATGACCTGTACAGATGGGAAGTGGAATAAGCAAGTGTGCTGTGAGCCTGTGGACTGTGGGATCCCAGATCAATATCATGTGTACCCCGCTACGTTCTCCTGTCCTCGTGGGACCACTTTTGGAAAACAGTGCTCCTTTCAGTGTCGGCCTCCTGCCCAACTCAGAGGTATGGTTGTTTCCAACATATTGGTTGAGGTTACTGTAAGTTTGCTGGCCTTTCTATGTTGTTCAAAATTTAAAAAAAAAAGTGACCAGAGAGGTACCAATGAGTATTTATTTATCTTAGATCTTAATTTTCTTTTTTTTTTTTTTCTTTAAAGCTGAGGTCTATTTAGTGCTCTGTCTTTTGGTGTTGAGGGAAGACAGGCATTGAAGATAATGACAGCCTCCTCTGGGGCCTCTCTTTCCTTGTTTAAAAGAGAATAAATAGAGCCGAAATTGTAATTACCCTTGTCTGGTTCACCTCAACCTGATCTTTCGTTAAGCAAGCCCCAAAGAGAAGGAAGAAGTCAAAGCACAATTAAACTTCCAAGTCTTCATGCGTTCAGATCCAGTATCAGAATCATTTGCTACGTGTCATATTTTATGGGGAGTTTTTTCAAAGTCCATTATAAAATGTCAAACAACTGTAGGGGGGGGGGAGGGGCACTGCATAATGTGGCACAAGGTTGCACTGATTGATTCTCATATTTGAAACACGTATTTGTGGATTCTTGCAGTAATGTGGTGTGGTCAGTGGGGGGAAGTCCACTATCAAACCAATGAGGGCTTTTTGGACTTGGGGATCCAGGGAGGGGAAGGGGGGGCCTATTATCTATTATATCACCAACAAGCTTTTTATAATCTTGAAGGTTGGGGGGAAAGAGGTATGGGAGCCCATCTTTGCACTTCTTTTATTCAAGGAGGGGTGGGGGCAACCCTTGGCTCACTCTATTCTATATGGACGGAGTTGGGGGGGATGGGGGAGCATCATCATGTGACCTGCCACATCTTTTTTTTTTTTTTTTTTTACTTTTGGTGATGGGGCTGCCTAGATTTGTGGCCTCAGAGTGAGGTGGGGGTGGGGGGGTCGATGGAGACTCCGGGGCATTGTTTTTTACTTATCGCTGACTTTTTTTTAAGCTGGGCCCTTTAAGGCGATGGTGGCCCCGTGCATGAGGGACTGTCATCACACGTTAAAGGCCCGTGATGCATTGTTATGCCTTGCGGCTTTTACTGTGAGACAAAACAATGCAGCGATATAGCTGCAATATTTCTTTGGTGGAAGGGCACAATATCGTGAGTACGCCCCCTTGAAATATTGGGACCGCTCCCATGAAAAAAAATTGCATCTTAGGGAATCCAGGCCTTAGCTGGATAAGGAGAGATTCATATTTATCCCGTTAAATTAACTGGATAAGTTAGACCTACTCAATAGCAAGTCTAAAGTTAGTCGGATAAGACGTGCCTGGCTAAATAGTGACTGCTGAATAGGGATGTGAATCGTTTTTTGACGATTTAAAATATTGTCCGATATATTTTAAATCGTCAAAAATCGTTAGGGCCACGATACAATACCAATTCCCCCGATTTATCGTTAAAAAATCGTAATTCGGGGGAAGGGGGAGGGCAGGAACTTACTTACTTGCCCTAAACCAATGGCAGGAAAACCGGCACACTAAAACCCCCTAAAACCCACCCCCGACCCTTTAAATTAAATCCCCCACCCTCCCGAACCCCCCCCAAATGCCTTAAATTACTTGGGGGTCCAGCGGCGGTCCGGAATGGGCTCCTGCAATTGAATTGTGTTGTCTTCAGCCGGCGCCATTTTGCAAAATGGCGGCCGCAAAATGGCGGCGGCCATAGACCAACACGATTCGACTGCAGGAGGTTGTTCCGGACCCCCGCTGGACTTTTGGCAAGTCTTGTGGGGGTCAGGAGGCCCCCCCAAGCTGGCCAAAAGTCCCTGGGGGTCCAGCGGGGGTCCGGGAGCGATCTCCTGCCGCAAATCGTTTTCCGTATGGAAAATGGCGCCGGCAGGAGATCGACTGCAGGAGGTCGTTCAGCGGGGGTTCCGGACCGCCGCTGAACGACCTCCTGCAGTCGATCTCCTGCCGGCGCCATTTTCCGTACGGAAAATGGCGCCGGCCATACGCGTATGGCCGTATGGAAAATGGCGCCGGCAGGAGATCGACTGCAGGAGGTCGTTCAGCAGGAGTTCCGGACCGCCGCTGAACAACCTCCTGCAGTCGATCTCCTGCCGGCGCCATTTTCCGTACGGAAAACGATTCGCGGCAGGAGATCGCTCCCGGACCCCCGCTGGACCCCCAGGGACTTTTGGCCAGCTTGGGGGGGGCCTCCTGACCCCCACAAGACTTGCCAAAAGTCCAGCGGGGGTCCGGAACGACCTCCTGCAGTCGAATCATGTTGGTCTATGGCCGCCGCCATTTTGCGGCCGCCATTTTGCAAAATGGCGCCGGCTGAAGACAACACAATTCAATTGCAGGAGCCCGTTCCGGACCGCCGCTGGACCCCCAGGTAATTTAAGGCCTTTTGGGCGGGGGTTCAGGAGCGTGGGGGATTTAATTTAAAGGGTCGGGGGTGGGTTTTAGGGGGTTTTAGTGTGCTGGTTTTCCTGCCTTTGGTTTAGGGCAAGTAAGTACTTCCCTCCCAAAGTTGATGAAGTATTAAGGCATTTGGGGTGGGGGATTTAATTTAAAGGGTCGGGGTGGGTTTTAGGGGGTTTTAGTGTGCCGGCTCACGATTTCAACGATTTTCACGATATTTTAAACACCCAAACGGCAACAATACGATTCCCTCCCCCTCCCAGCCGAAATCGATCTTTAAGATGATCGAGGACACGATTCACATCTCTACTGCTGAATACCCCTTGTAAATTAGTCAGCTAAGTCTTATCCGGCTAACTTACTTAACTGGATATTTTTGAATATTTATTCCAATAATGAGGTAGGTTTTTAACTTGCTGAAAAAAAAGATACAACTATAGAATTGTTCATGGGTACCTTAATCATGAAATAATTATTCAAAATGACATAACCACAGCATATACTAATATTTCTTTTGCACTAGATAAAAATTTAGAAGTTGATGTCTTCTTCTTCTTGTCCACTTTCATTTCTTATTTCATCTGTGTGGCAGAGCACTGACAGAAATCCTCTAGAAATTTACATCACAATGGGTATGGTTTTCTCAAGGCAGAAACCTACAACTGTAATATCTGTAGGAACATTGACTATGTCTCCTTTTTTTTTCCTTAAAAAATGCATGCATCATTGCATCACTAGTGCAGCCAGCTCCTCAGTGTTTATTATTTTCCTAGTATGACCATAGGATGTTCTCTGGACTAGAGAGACATTGATCACTTCTCCCTCTAATAGTAAATCACAAATCTTGTGAAATACCTTATTTTTATTTATTAAAACATTTATATTCCACATGATCCAATTAGTATTATTCAAAATGGTTCTGTGGGATTGCCGAGCAAACTTCACGCTGGAGACACACTCCACACTAACTGCAGCCTAGTTCACACAAGATTCCAGCTTTATTATAACAACATTCACAACACAGCACGTAGATTGCTTACCTTCAGCATTGTACTCACAGCTTCAACTTAAGTCAGAGATATTACAGGAGCTGCCTTCTCCTGGGGATGCAGGGCCTGTCTGCTCCCAGCTAGGCTCACATTCTTATCCCTGCCCAGGAGGATCCCACCCACTGGGTTCTCTTTCGCTATTGGTTTTAAGATAGACCAGACATTTAGCCTGGTCCCACACAGGCTTAAAGAAGGATAGTTGGGTCACCTCTTTATATACCCTCCCACTCAGCTCAAACCCATTGTGGCAAGCATCTCCTCTCACTCTGGATCCTGTCCGGGGAAGTAACTCCAATCCCCATTATATTCCCTCTGGCCTCCCACCAGCTAAACTCTGGGTAGGGGCTATATGGTCATCTACAAATGCATTGAATGCAACCTTATCTGCCTCATCACATTCCTATAAAATTAAACAAAGTTTCAATAAGTACTTCCTCCCAGACTGGAAGTTAACAACCTATTTTGGGGAAAAAACAATGATGGATTAAACCAAAAGAAACATACATTTTACCTTGGAACATTTTTCTTTTTTTTATAATCAAAATTATTGTATATCAATACATTTGGTCTTAAAGTTCTTTAGTATTTTCTGTAGTCAAGTATTCTCTTCCTGGACCACTCAGGTGACTTTCTGCTGTCTTCAAAAGCCATCATCATTAATAGGTCTGTGACTAGGGTAGCAAAACTCTGGGGGTCAGCAGGCTCTCTGCTTCCTGATCCATGCTCTCCTGGGCAGCTTACAGGGAACAGGAGAGGAAAGGTTGAGCCTGGAGCAGACAGAGCAAAGGGATTTTGGGGACAATAGGAGGGACTGAGAGGGGATCAGCTGGAAGGTGTGTGTCTGTGTGTGTGAGAGAGAAGGGAATTGGGGGGAGGCAGTGATTTTATGTGTGAGGGATTGGTATTGAGAGTGGTGGTATGGGTATGGGTATCTGTGCCAGACAGGGTGGGAGGTTAGAGGAAGAGCAGGAATTCAGCACAGCCTCCTCCTCTCCCTGCTCCTCCCCCCCCCACCTCAATTCACATCCTCTCTCCTTTGATCATGAATTCTATCTCCCAAATCCAGGAACCTCACATCCTTCCTACCTCTCCTTTCTCCCCCAGGAGACTTCCTCCTCGACTTCTCCTACTCCTGCTTCCCCTTTCTCAATCCCAGAA
The DNA here is from genome assembly GCF_901001135.1 of Rhinatrema bivittatum. Classification (NCBI taxonomy): domain Eukaryota; kingdom Metazoa; phylum Chordata; class Amphibia; order Gymnophiona; family Rhinatrematidae; genus Rhinatrema; species Rhinatrema bivittatum. The sequence goes on along the minus strand of NC_042622.1, from coordinate 126,623,800 downwards.
CTTCCCTCCCTCTCCCTCCTTTTCTCCCATTGCAGATTCCTGATTCCACACCCTCCCCCCCCAGTCCTCCCTGTCTGTGGTGCTTTCTCCTCCTCTTCCCATTCTTGGTCCTTCTCTCTTCCTCTCCCCATTCCTGGTCCTTTCACACACACCCTCCTCTTCCCATCTCTGAGATATCCTCCATGTACCTATACTTGAGATCCCTTTCCCTTACCCAATAAAAGAAAAAAGAAATTATATAGACGCAAGCTAGGTTTATAATGTAATATAAAAGGTGGAAATATTTATCAACGTGCTTCAGAATTTTCATATTTTGGCCACAGTATGCAGCCCTGAGCCACAGCAGTAAACTCTGGAGCTGTGCCTTACATCTATTCCCTGTCATCCGACCTTACTGGGACAGGGGATGGGGGGAGGGGCGGGGACTGCAGCAGCATCCATGCCTAGGGCCAGCAAATCCTAAATCCGTCACTGATCATCATCATCAGAATTTGGAACAAGAGTTTCTTTAAGGCAAACACACAGACAATACAGAAACAGAGGAAAACAAAACTCTCTGCTTGGCTTGCTTTCTTCTGATTCCATGTGATGAGGTAGATCAAGAAACAAGATTAAGTAGTCTCTTCTCCAACGATGCCCCAGGACAAATGTTCATTAACTGTAGTGAGTAGGTCTGGTTTAGTCCCTCTAATACCAAATCAAAGGAAGTGTAACAACCCACACATAACAAAATGACATCCAAACAGTGGGAATTATGAAAAACATTGTATACAGCAATTTATTTTACTTTTTAAAAATGTATAGGCCTCTGTATCTGTTGGGGAGTGCTAGGAGAGCAGTCCCACTTTCCAAGAGATGTGTGTTCTTGGGCCGCGGCTCGACCCCAGAGGAACTCCAAGGAGGTGCCGCGGTAGGCGAGGCAGGCCCGAGCATGAGCTGGACAGGGGCGAGGCTGGACTGAAGGCTGAAGACACTGACCCTCCTCCAGACCTGCACGCTTCGGAAAACCAACAACGCAATGATGGTTTTATGAATAGTCCTCCGACCGTTCCAAGCCCTTTTGGACCTGCCGCAGGGTACGGCAAGAAGCGGCAGGCCGGATGGAGGCCAGGGCAGCGAGGACCGGAACATGGATGCAGACGAGACTCAGGAACAAGGTATTGGATGCACAGACGAGACTCAGGAACAAGGTACTAGGCTTTCAGAAGATTCAGGCAAAGCTCGAGTTAATCCGAAGATTCAGGTAAAGCACTGGGGTGAGGCTACAACGCAGCGCGCCCTACACAGTCCACCCGCGGGACTGGTCGCGGACCACGCTGGACTCAAGGAGCCTCAAGACGAGATATGGAGCAATGAAAGAAGCAAGTCTCAGGAACTGTAGAGGCCTGCACCGGGGCGTGCCCTACTCAGCCGCCAGTGGCTGGTCGCGGACCACGCTGGGACGGCACAGGTTCTGGCAGTGTCTATGGCACATGGACGGAGCTAGCACTAGGGACTCTGGAGACCAGGGACAAGTACTGAAGCGGAAGTCTCCCGGAGGCTAGTGCTGCAGAAGTGAGGCAGGCATCGTACCATGAAGTGCCCTACACAGCCCGCCCGTGGGGCTGGTCACGGACCACAACATGGCACACCAGGAAACATGTTAAGTATAAGACCCTAAGTAATATAACACAACATGTAACTCAATCTGAACAATATATGACCTGTTATATAGATGTCTGATTGAAATGAGACATTTCAGTCAGACATCTATATAACAGGTCATATATTGTTCACACCAGGAAACATGGCATGAGGAACCCCGGGGTTCAGGACAGCTGGACAGGATCACGGATATCAGGATCAGGAGAGACGACATCTAGGCTGAATCACAGACATCAGGAACAGAGGACAACACCTGGACTGGAACATAGGTACTGGATCAGAAGACAGACCTTAGGGCTGGAACACAAACATCAGGCGGACATCAGGACTGGAACAGCAGGCAGACATCAGGACGAGACGAGGAGCTCCAACAAAGAACAAGAAACACAGGACCTTGCAGAAGTGCTGGAACGAGGACAACTCCTGGAGAAGGACAGGATCCCAGGAGTGACCAACTCCTTGCAAAGGCCAAGCTGGAATGGACGCTGAGCCCTTTTGTAGGGCTGAAGAGGACAGCGCCCAGGGAGGGGTCAGCAGGGGGCCACACCCGGCTGGCCCTTGAAGAACAGGTGAGAGGCGCGCGCCCGCGCCTTAGGAAGCTGGAGAGAAGAGAGAGCTGGAAGCTGGTGGCGTCCTCAGCCACGTGGAAGGCCCAGGAAGCAAGGCAAGCAGCAAAGCAGCCCTGCCATGAAGCTGGACGAAGGGCAGGCTGCTGGGGTGGCTTCCAGCCACGAAGACAGAAGTCGAATGCAGAAGGGCTGGCTGCAGGACGAGCAGGAGCTGTGGAAGGCTGCAGGTACTGGCAGGGATTGCCTCCCTACCGGGCTGAAGCAGGCACCGGCAGGGACGGCCTCCCTGCTGGCTGAAGACCCCGGGATTGTAGAGCAGCTGCGGGGACGGCCCCAGCTGGTGCAGAGAAGCCGGAGTGGCAGCGGCAGTCCCCAGCCGCATGAGAGGACTCCCGGTAGTCGGCCCTGCCATGCAGGGCAAGAAAACGCGGCTCCTGTGCCGCATCGGGGGGAGCAGCGTCAGCGGCCCGACTGGCCGCGTGGAGGTAAGAGCCTGCCCGCGCTCCTCGCGGGCAGGATCGCAACAGTATCCCTGGTTCTAAGCAGCTTACAAAATAAAACTATCATAAAAGCAAGACAATAAAAATGAACAAAATAAGGCAAAGATAATTCACATGACAAATAACAAATCAGCAAATGTATTCGCTTAACACCAACCTGTGATAATATTTCACAGAATGCTTACAATCAATTTGTCTGCTTATCAAAAATATCACTGCTCTGCTACTTGGTAAAAGACCTACCTGAATAACTGAGTCTTAAGTTGTTTCTTAAAAGTAGAGCTGCAGGGTTGCCTTCTTAATGCAATTGGTAACTGATTCTGTAAAAGTGGACGTGCGACTTCAAAACTCCTGTCACGCATTTCAGAAAGTCTATTGAGTTTGTGACTAGGGATATCAGGTAAACATTGATTTTCCAAACAAGGACTCAGATGGTTGGTAGATTTTTAAAAGAGTTCTAATGCAAAGGGGTGCATTATCATTCATAGCGCTCTGAAACATAGAAAGAATTTGAAAATGAATACGTTGTTCTGCTGGAAGCCAATGTAATGCACCCAGTCCTGGGACTAATATGGTCAAATCTAGTGGTTCCAGGCAGAATCCCTAGAGCTGAGTTTTGGATTATTGGTAGGGCTTTCAATTTATAGTGCAGGAGGCTAAGATAGACAAAGTTACAATAAAACATTGCCAGGTGTTGCAATGACCTCTACAACTGTGAGAAAATCTGAATTGTCAAGATATGGTTCTAATCCGCGTAGCATACATCATTTCCAGTAGGATTTTTTTTTTAATTACAGACTTAACAGGTTTGTACCAATATTATGATTCTTAAGTTTGTTGCATGATTTAAAATAGGGTTATCCTGACTCTCGAAAGTAAATGAAAGTGGAAAGACAATACGGGAGAGCCTACATAAGTTTAATTTTTCAGTCTTGGAAATATTTAGTGAAAGCTGGTTATAGGATAACCAGCTGTAAAACATTGATAAAGAAATGGAAAGTGTTCCTAAAGTAGTAGCAGAATCTGACAATCTAGGGAAAAAAATTAATATAATCAGTATAATTATGATATTGCAGATCCAGTCCAGATAATGGTTTGCACAGTGGGATTAAGTATATGTTGAAGACTATGATAGAGAGGATGAACCTTGAGGAATGCCCGTATCTAAAGGATATCAAAATGATAGTTGAGAGCTATGTTTCACCTGTTGGGATTAATTATGAAGCTATGACTTGAACCACTCTAGCATAGCTCCCACAATTCCTGTTTGTGCTAGGCATATCAAAGGTGGCCAAAAGATCTAAAACTACCAGGATAAAGCTTTTACTATTATCAAACCTACGGTAGTTGGTGTCTAGGCTTGACTTTATTAGAAGTTCAGTGCTATATTTTGCCTAAAACCAAATTGGTTTAGAACATTGTACTAACCCAGAAAATCTTGTAATTGCCCCAAAACTGTGTTTTCAATAACCCTAGCAACAAAAGGAATGGAGGAAATTGGTCTATAGTTATTGAAGTCATTTACATCTGCCTGTGCTTTCTATTATTCACAGCACTCTAGCAGTTGTTATAATCATTTACCAAATCACAACAATTAAATGCTTGTAAAAAGGTTTTGAAACTAATTAAATACATGGATCTGAATGTTTCAGAATTCAGAACCAGCCCGGCCGATACCACAATACTGCTGCACTGAACCAGCAGACCACACAATCCAACCCTGCTCTTTTTGGCAAAATCTGCCTGCATTATGGGAAATTCTGCTGTAGTGATATTCATAAATAGTTACTGGTATCATTTGAATTGGACAGAACGTTCACCATAAGCAAATCTTTTATTTGAGAATACAGAGCAGGGTTCTTAAACATCAGATTCGAGTATGGAGAGTTTCCACGACAACAAACGTGATTGATCCATTCGAAAACATCGTATATTCAATTAAACTTTTTCTTCATAGACCACCTTCAGAAAAAGGTAAAACCAAACCTGGGACCCCATAAGTATATTTGAAAAAGCTAACACCCAATCAAAATATGAAACCAAAATCCAATATGTAATAAAACATCACAGGCCCGATATTCAAAGTGCATTTGGCGCTATTTTGCCGGATAAGAGAGGCTTATACAGCTAAGAAGCAGCCACTATGTACACACCTACATTCAGCGGTTGTCACTTAGCAGTATAAGCCCCAATATAGCTAAAAGTTAAATGCAGAAAAAAAAGGCATGTACTGGGCGAATCGGAGGTGGAGAGAGTTAGCTGTATAACTTATACAGCTAACTACCAATCTTCAGAGTTAGCCGGATAAGAATATGTGTACATTTATACGCCCCATAGAGCAGGTCTAAATTTAGCCTGGTAGACTCTTCCAGCTAAGTGAGTATATATAATATATGCATATATTCAATGGTTTCACCGTGCTGCAGAACACACACCGTAACTTAGCTGGAAAAGTTCTAACCGGCTAAGTCACTTACATGGCCAGCTTTGAAAATCTACCCCCTCATAACTAGAGCACAATAAAGATGCCTAGATGCTCCCACTTTAAAAAAAAAAAAAAGTTTCAAAAAAAGCACAAAAACATGGATCACTTCAAAGAAAGATCACAAAAATATAGAGCAGTACATTTCACTGTTCATGCCATTTGGAGAAAAACCTTTCATCGAATATGCAATGTTTTTGAATGGACCAATCACATTTGTTGCTCTGGAAGACTTCATATTTGAATATGATGCCTCAGCACTGTCTTATTTGTTTCTAGATACATAATTCATGTATAGAGACTGTTTTGTCTAATTCAAGTGATACCAGCAGATTTTTGTGACATTCTTTGTGAAGATTACCAGATGCCAGCTGGTGCTGAATGCTGGAACTGCTGGGTCATTGTATTTCATTATTTTCTAAACATTTTTCTCAAGTGTTTAATATATATTTTTTAAATTTTGAAATAAAGAATGGAGATGATTTGGTAACTAATCATATTAAGTGCTAGATCATTAAGTGATAGCATCAAAAAGAATGTTCATATGATACCATTAAAAAAATTGTGTACAAATGTATTCGTTGTCTTCTAGACTGCAGGAAACCTCTTTCCTCCTCCACTAAGGACAGTATACATATGATGCTTCGTTATTGATCTTCCATCTACCTTAATCTGAGAATGCTAATCTAGCACACACTGAAACATGAGATCTTCAGTACCTGAATTCTTATAAAAGGGATCTTCCTTCAATCTGGCAGTTATAGCATCACAAACGGAAGTGTCTCTCATTATCTTTACTTGATTCATCATCCACAATGGTACATATGGGAAAGTACCATTACTGATTTCAAACACCTTTCTGTTTACCAGACAATCTGCTCTAGACAATCTTTGTGGTTTGAATCTTCCTGGATGAGCTGCTTTTCACCCATGACCAGTTTTGCCATACTTTTAGATCTGCTCCTCTTTATCTCATTTTCTGAAGTGGTAGATGGGCCACTTACCAGATTTGCCAGTATATCCTGTCCTCAGGTAAGCCTGGATTCCAGCTCATCATCCAGCTGGGGTGGCAGATAATCCAGCACTGTCAAATTCTTTTCCGGGAATTCACCTGAAAAGAGAGGCAGACGGCCCTGCCGTGTGCCCTTCTGATGCTGTTCTTTGGTGGAGGTGACCACTTCATCCCTGGTGGAGGGCTGACTGGGCTAGACAAGCCCATCTGTCTTTCAATTTCTTCCACGGTGGTAGCTCAGTCTTTAACTGATACCTTCAGAGGTGTAGGAGCCAGCAATGACTAATGGCAAACTCACTTAGATGTTTGCTTTCCCCAGAGGTGTTAATTTTCCCAGCTTTTAAGGCATTCTAGCTGTGGTCTTAATGGATGCTGAGGCCAATTCAGCCAAAACCTGACGGGCAGTAAGAGTTGAAATGGGGGCATCACCTGCAGTAGCAGGGGAAATGAGAATCTTGGCAGCTACAGTATCATGATCAACCAGCAGCTTGGTACTGATGGCACCCTCAGTTTTCCCTGATCCTACCCGACATGCCTGCGGCCCACTTCATTTAAATGATGCATTACGTATCAGGCAGAACATTTTCTCAAGTGCCCCTATGGCAGCACTCGCAAGTTGTAAATCTTGAAGTTTCACAAAGGACCTGTGGGGAGGGGGAGGGGGAGGGGGAGGGAGTCTGCAGCTTGGATCGTGACACTAGCCTAAACAAGGTGTGCTTGCACGTTTTACACTGCAAACTCACCCTCACTGCCGGCTGAGTTGAATGAGAAGCCCATACACTAATCTAGTGATTGAGGGACTATAATAGTCAGTCAGAAAGATCTTATCTGTAACATTGGAAGATTCTGGTAAAGCACAGCACTCACACAATTTGCTGCTGCTGCTGCTGCCTTATGAATTGCAAACACCCATCTCCTCCAGGCACACATCCTTTTGTGGTCTTGCCTCATGATTGGTTTCGCTGGGATAACATATACTAGGTCATCATAGTCATGCTCCCAGAAACCTTCTTTCTAGAGTTTTAATAAGTTGCCTCATCCTGCACTGAGAAATGGTCGTAGCTATGACCATGGTACATTTCGCGAAACATGCAGTCCTGGCATCGGAAAAAAAACAAGTACCAAATCCTGCCGCCAGCTGAGCCCCACATTGGGTGCTATTTTGCTCAAGGCTATTATTTGAGTACCAGGGTTTGTCTCTATAGGGACTACTGGTACAAGCATGAGTTCAAGGGAGTCCAGCTTTGAAACTGTCAGGCAGTACGTAGATAACCATTGTGCCAAGAAACTCTTTTTACTAAAACATAAAGACAAATTCACTAGCGATAATCTAACAAGTGCAGTACACTTCATGCATGTGGCATCCATGCTTCACTCAATTTACATTATTCTTCAAAAATAGTTTCTGTTAGTGCACAGTGCAATTCCACATTTAAATGGAGTCAGTGCCACTTCACTTCTCTGTCCCTATTATCAATCCAGACAGGGCCAGATTTAGGCACAGGCAATATAGGCACATGCCTAAGGTGTCAAATTATGAAGGTATCCAAAATCTGAAAAAAATGAGACACCCCCTTGCTTTCCAATCTCTGGAGAGGACCTTCCCAGTCCTCTGACCAATCTTAAATTCAGCCCTGGATCTGGAGCATCTGGATATATTTACTTTGTTCCTATAGAAACATTCCAATTACTCTGTAACACTTAAAAGTCTCTATCTAGAGTTTCACCTTCCCTTGCTATACTCCATTGATTTATTTCCTATGCAATTACCTTCTCATTACTAGTTGTTTTTCAGGAGGTTATTCTTAAGATTGCAATCAATGGAGATCCTCACTTCCACTCCTATTAACTTCTTGCATACTTTCAAGTAGGACTCCTCATTTCACTATACTGTACTAGAACTTAACTGTTTGACTTGGCTAGTAAGAATAGTTCCTTCTTCCTCTGCCGTTCAGCAAACTGCTCTCGTTTTCTGCAGATCATTTCAGGACAAATCTCAGGAGCCTAATCTTCTGAGAGAGTTCCTCTTTTTCTCCCATGGGAAAGGATTCGTATGCCTTCTCGGCCCAGGTTGCATCTTGCTCTCTCTCAGCCTTCAGGTGTTTGTCTTCTATTTGTGGCACATTACATTAATACACCTCTGGTAGGGGTGTATATTACATGGACTAAACCACCATTATCTTTGAGCTAGGGACTGTAATAAATGCCAAGAGCATTTATTACATTAAGATACTTTTTGAATAGCTCCTTCAATGCAAATAGTCATAAACTGGTAAAGTAACAGCAATTGTATGTTATACTCATCTAATGAATAAAATCACATCTTGTGATATCAGTTATGTGATGCACAGACACATTCTGCCAGATATGCTTGGTAGGAAGATCCTCCATGAATAACAGTTACTAGCAGTGACAGAAGTGCCAAGCACTCTTTTCTCATGTAGAGGGGATTTGATATTGGAAGAAATTAATTTTACAGTCTGATTGATTCTACTATGCACTACCAGGCAGGGTTAGAGTTCTGGTCTGAATTCCTGCTCATCAAGCCAGCAAAGTTGGGGATGGTTTTGGAAGCAGCAATTACAGCTGCCAGTTAAGGGTGGAAAAGACGGAGTCCCAGACATTGTACCAGACATCTGTAGGTAGAGCATAGGGTTCTTACCTACTTGGGTTGCATATGGAGCTGTGTTCTGTAGCCTGCTCCTGAGTAGTGTCATTGCAATGCTTAGGTAACAGAGGGAAGAAAGTGGGGAACCAATCAGAAAAAAAAATCCTGGAAGCTGTGCTGAAGATCCATTATGGCCCATCAGCTTCAGATCCTCCCAGCACAAATCACAGTAGCAGGGCTGGGGTAAGTTCCAAATGAACTGGAAGCTCTAGCGTATAAGAAGGCAAGCCAAGCTAAGGCTCCTCTTCCCTCCCTCACCCCCCCCCCCAAAAGAAAACCTATAAAGAAAACAAAAGTACAAGATAACCCTAGAACTTAACAATAAAGTTGGATATCTTTGCTTATCTGGGTCAGCTTTCAAGGACCCTTTCTAACTGAATCTCCCACAAGTGTAGTGGGCTACATTTTTGTATCATTTCTATGTTGTTGGATTTTTATTTATGACACAATGATTTTTCATATTACTTTATTTTTCTTTTCCATCTCAAGTATGTACTTAATGTATTGTTTTGAAAAGTAATAAAAAATGGAATTTGAAAAAGTTTAATTCATTTTGATTGTTGAAAAATGTTTATGATACTCAGACGGTAAACCTGTTCTGTTATTAACCTATATTCCCTCTCATCAACAGGAAGCAACAACTTGCTGACTTGTATGGAGGATAGCCTCTGGTCTTTCCCTGAAGCCCTCTGTGAGCTGATGTGCCTAGCACCACCACCCGTACCAAATGCTGTTCTTCAAACTGCCCGTTGTCTTGGGGATGGGCATAAAGTGGGCTCCTTTTGCAAATATAAATGCAAACCAGGGTATCATGTTGCAGGCTCATCCAAGGAAGCAAGGAAGTAAGTGAAAAAAATTAAATCCAAATAACAAGGCAACATATCCTAGGAGGCCAAGGTGGAATGGTTAGATGTTCCAGGGAAGTATAGGAGAAGGGTGACATATACCAGGAATCTTTGAAAAGGAGTGGAATACCCTAAGGAGAACATGGGAAAAAATGGCATGTCCACTTGGAAACATTGGAAAAGATGACATGACCTTGGGAAATGTTGTGTGAATAGTAACATGACCCAGCGAAGTACAGGAGAAAGATTTGATGTGTCAGAAAAGCATCAGAACAGAGTAATCTGTTCTAGAGAATAACAGGAAGAGGATAATATGCCTTAAAGTAGCACAGGCATTTTCTTGTTACAGGTTTCCTGGAGTACCAAGCATAACACAGATGTACAGAGTCCTTCATTTTGGTGTTGGAGCTGTAGAAATGATCACCTGGATGTAAAATGACTCCCATAGGAGTATATTTATGTTGAAATTGTTGTGTGACATCATTTCCTTGAGTGCTAGGTTAGGGAGAAACAGTTGTGAATGCAGGGTTACATAAAGCTCCTGTGGATGTTGGGTAAGAAAGAAGCAAAATCTAATAATGGTATAGCAGTTGAGTAGTTAATTTCATGCTCTGAAGAAAACTGATTCCACTGCTGCTTGATGTGTGATGATTTGGCTTTGTTGTGAAGGAGGACTTTCAAGACCCAATGCACAGAAGATGGCAGCTGGCAAGAAGGGGCATGCGTGCCAGTCACATGTGACCCACCGCCTCCCAAGTTTCATGGGCTGTATGAGTGCACCAATGGGTTCCAGTTCAACAGCGAGTGCAGGATCAAGTGTGAGGAGAACAACAATCGGTCTGTGAGTTCCTTCTTCTATGCCTGGGCCTGAGTATGAACTTAGAAGTGTGTACCAAGGTACAAGTTCTGTCTGCTGCACTTGATGGTACTCACAAACTATCATCAGAGGACTGAGTGATTCAGCAGAAAACACACAGGCCTTTCATCACTAAGCCTGGGGTTTATATCTTCAGCACAGTTCATTATACAGTTCATTTATTATATGTTAATAAAATGAAAGAGAATAACATTAGTATAAAAGATATCATTTTAACCCAAGCTCAGGGAGTTCTCTCTTCTAACGAGGTGAAGAAGGTCCATCCAGCACAGCAGCATGCTGGTATATCATGAGATATAAATTTGAAAATAAATTTGCCTTGGAGGGTTTTTAATTATTCTTTTATGCCAGTAACTTTAGCTGGCTATTTTCTGGGCTTCCAGCTGTATCTGAACCTGCCACAACTTGAATTATGACACCAAGAGCCTTCATTCATGCCTTCTGGGGATTTTTTGCAATTTTGTTCCCCTCACATCTATACTAGCCCAGCAGGCACAGATCCTGGTTCTCACCAGAATCTGGAATAAGTGCACTGTCAAGCCAAACATTAGGGGGAAGATTTTCAAAGGGTTATGTGCATAACTTACGCGCATAACCCCAAAAACCTGCTCCTGCGCGGGCCGAACCTATTTTGCATAGGCTCGGCGGCGAGCACAAGCCCCGGGACGCACGTATGTCCCAGGGCTTTGAGAAAGGGGTGGGAACAGGGGGGTGTGTGGGCGTGGTGCCGGACTGGGAGCGGGACCGAGGCCTCCGGCACAGCGACTGTGCCGGGGGATGGTGCGCCGGCAGCTGGCCGGCGCGCGCAATTTACGCCTGCCAGAGGCAGGTGTAACTATTGACAACTAGGTGGGGGGGGATTTAGATAGGGCTGGGGGGTGGGTTAGATAGGGGAAGGAAGGGGAAGGTGGGGGGGGGGGGAGCGGAGGGAGCGGAGGGAACGGGGAAAGCCATCCGGGCTCCCCTAGGGCTCGGCGCCGCAAGGTGCACAAGTGTGCACCCCCTTGCGTGCGCCGGCCCTGGATTTTATAACATGCGCACAGCAGCGCGCATGTTATAAAATCAGGTATAGATTTGTGCGCGCCGGGTAGCGCGCACAAATGTACCCCGTGCGCGCGCGTTTAAAAACCTGCCCTAGGTGTTGCTCCTGAGTGATGGATGGGATTCCTCCCTTCTTGGGCTAAATGTTGGCTCTGTAGTGTTCCTGGACCTTGCTGGCCAAAAGAGCAGTAGCCAGGGCTGGGGATCAAAGCTAGGTCTCTTACGTTCCTTGCAGCAGAATTTGTATTCTCTTAGCCCAGCAGTTTTCTCCTCCTCTTTTTGGGCTTGCTCAGTTGGAACTGGTCTCTGTTGTGCTATGGTGCTATGAACCTTCACTCTTAACTACCTGGGAGTTTGCCCCTAATTTTAACCCTGTCCCTTCACCTAGCCCAACCATTGCAGTGACTGTATTTTGCCAGAAGCCCCAACCATGGCTTTTGCTGAGGTGTGGTACATGTGCACCCTGAGTCCAGCCAGTAGGTGTCACTGAGACTCCCGCCCACTTCAGGGACTGTGGACGCTGTCACTGTAGTATTCCTAGTCTTGGCTGACATGGGGAATGGAAGACCTGATCTGGGAGTTGAAGCCAGTTCCTCTGCATGGCAGCAAGCAGCACTGCCACTGAGCCACCAGACTAGTCTCTATATGGGAGAGTTTTAAGAGCATATTAGACACACGCTCTCGCTTTGATAGTTTAGATGTAGTGGATCCTGCCTAGAAACAAGCTAATAAGACTACATGGCCTCTTGAGGTCCCTTGCACCTTATATTTGTATAATGCTATTGTTCTATTGGGTTGCTGATTGAAATTATTAGAGTTAGGGTATGGATTTGCCTTGGGTTGCAGCAGACAGTTTCTGAGAGAGTGATGTACACTGCCGACTGGTGGGAATCTGTGAGCATGCCTGAAGAAAAACAGCAGATCCTATTGTGTACAGTAGGGCTGCCCACAGTGGCAGACAGCTGATGGGCTAGTTTTAGCAGCCGGCGTCATACTTTCTTTTTCGTGTTGAACAAACCTAGGCCTCCACGAAAATTTCCCTCCTCGCAAGTGACTGTTTCTCAGACAAAACATGTGTACAACAAATGCCCTACCCCAACAATCTCAAAACCCTGAAACTGAATTTAATTAAAGCAGCACTGTGACCTGACAATGAGAAGCACAATTTTTATGGCATCATCCCTTATGTGCCCTCACCAATGAAAAAGCCTAAGCAGACTGCAGTTTTAAGTTGCATCCTCCAGTAACATGTTAGCTTTATTTCACAAATAGACTCCTTCACTAGTTATATCAGTAGCTACTTGCTACTGATATTACTATTTTCTATGTGCTGTCAGTCAGCACAATTTCCCTTTAATTACATGGTGAATAACTTTCCAGTGAAAATGCACAGGCACCTATCATTCCATACACAGACACAGTATATGTACACTCAAGCATTTAAGCCATCGTACCAGTTCAGGATTTGACTCTGCTCTTGGGTGCCTGTGAAGAGTTATTACCCACTGCTGCACTCCACAGAACTAGAGACTCTGTTGTCTTTAGGATGTGAGTTTGCAACCTTCTGGCTGCAAAGCAGGATCTTAACCACTGAGCTACAGGAGCTTTGCTGGTAGGGGAACCCTGCCTATCACAGCCTGATTGCTCATGTCCTTTTCCTCTCATCACTCTCATTGTGATACCATACAGTTCATTTATGGTGATGGTATATATATCTTCCTGATGTATCTCTCTGTTGGTGTCATTGATTACCTGTTGTCTATCATTCCACAATTTGCTTTGTTTTTCCCTTTATCTCCGTCAATAGTACTCTTGTCTGCCATATTGCTAAGACTGTGACATCAGTTTTCTTTTAAATGCCGAGATTCACCTGACAAGCAAAGATAAATATTACACAGTAGCTTGCCCAACATTAACAAAAATAGAGTCCTTAACCTGGCAATAGCAAGACCCCTATCTTTCTTTATGCCTTCTTTACTTTCATTTTCTCTCCCTCCTGAACACACATTTTCTCCCCTTCCTTTAAATATTTTAAATGAATGTAGAAGGAGGACCCCATTTTGAACTTGTTTTGTTTTTTATTAAAATACAGTTGTCTGATTTATTATTTTGCCATCTTTTAGTTTGCTCTTAAATAGTAAAACTTGTGGCCCTGTGTAAATTATGAGCCATACTCATAGTTGAGGGCTATTTTTTGGTAGATTGCTCTTTAACAGCTGTCAAGATTGCTACAGTGCATACGTGATCCTGAGAAAATAAATCTGTATTGCCTGGCTTACAAAATATTCAGAAGTGACTTTTGCCAGCTTTTCAAGATAATTAAAACTGATATTCTAGAGGATCATTTGAACACTAAGCTAACAGAATAAAGGACATAGTAGACAAGTCAAAGCTATGTTGTTCAAAATAACTTTGAGAAAACATTCTTCACAGAAAAGGTAGTTGGGGATTTGCAATAAGCTAGTCAAAGATATGGTTGCTTAAAGGTTAGTATGATTACAAGAGGCTTGGAGAGATTATCACCAGGAAATGAGACTATAGGATATCACTACAGAGTTGTTAATGATAGGGACTGACAGACTTAAGTCTTGATTCTAAATTGTCTATTTCTGGGAATGTAGGCTAATGCCTTTGGATTTTCCTTTTCTCTTTTTTCAGGGTCTTGGCAATAATGGGATTCACTGCAGGAAGGATGGCTCCTGGAGTGGCAACTTCCACCTGTGTCGGGAGATGCAGGGTCAGTGCTCACCCCCTCATCAACTCAATGGCAACCTGAAGGTGCTCTGCAAGGAGGGTTATGGAATAGGTATGAACTAAGAGATCTGAAAACAGTTACATTAGGTAGATGAAGAGTTTGTTTAGGTTTCACATTGTCAGTACTTTGCTTGGGGGGAGGGAGGGAGGGTGCAGAGGGCCATTGGATGTGTGCTCTTAAGAGCAGCCAATAAGGGAGTTTTCTTAGATGGTGGCATTTCCAATTTCTGGCATGTATTATTATTTCCTGTTCACTTTTCTCACTGATTTGGTTTTTTTTGCAGATTTGCAGCAAAGCCTAAACAGTTTCTGTTTCTTATATTCTTTTTAGTAATACACTCTACGTTTCATAATAAATTGGTGACACTGATGAAGGTTAACAAGTCCCTGCCAAAAAAAAAACGTTGTGGTCTGATTTCCTACGTGAATATAAAGGTCAGCAACAAGTTGTAGGTGATAACCTTTTATTGGACTAGCTTAATCAATTTTTAAACTGCCCGTGGGGCTTGCAAGACTGCAAGCAGATTTTCAAAGGGAAACTCCCTTTGAAAATTCAGACCAGTGGGGGAATGCGGGTACTTTGTGTACACATTCTTTGCACCTTCTTTCCAGCAAGTGCGCATGGGGGATTTCAAACTGAGATTCCCCAGCATACTTTCCCTTCCCCAGCCTAAGCCCATCCCTTTTTTCCTGTGCTAAAAATACACACGCTGTCAGCAGTATGTGTACGTTTACCTGCACTGAGGATGATCAGGCAATTTTCATAAATGCTTGTTAAGCAGGCAAACACCTGTTTACCCAAGTGAAAAGGTTTGAAAATGACCCTCTATGTCATTAGCTCACTCATCGCACCTCATATCTGCTAATCTGATAAAGGGAGAGTAACGGTTCGAAAGCTAGCCACAGATGCATTAATCTAGTCCAGAAAATGCTCTCACCTGTAACTTGTTTGTTGCTCTTTATGACTACATAGAAATGATTATGAAAATGTACAAAGGAGTAAAAGTTAAAGAATTGGGAGGGCAGATGAATTTGTCTCGGTCACGGAAGAGTGGCAGAGCTGGGATTTAAACCTCTGTGGTCTCAGTTAGGTTTGAATTAATTATGTGGAAAAGAGAAATGTGTGTAAATTATACATTTAAACTTTTTCCTGAGTTGTGAACAGCTTATTTTTTTCAAATGGCAGCCATACAAATCAAGAAGAGATGTCCAAGTTTCAATGTTGTGAATCCTGTTTCTAGGGAAGCCCTGCTCATAAAGCCACTGTAACTTTTAACAGAAGATCCCACATGAGCTCATTTGTTTTGATAAACATCTATTTTTTGAAATGTCCTCTTAAAGCCCCATTTTACATGCACACATTGTCTAGTGTGTACTATATAGCCAAAAGTATACAAGAGTCGCATTGTGCATTAATTGTTACATTTCTGTAATATGCTAATGCTTGAAGTCCTTGCCCGGCTCCATGCCCACCTCAGAGACTGTCACACTTTTATTGATTGTGCTTTGTAAAGTGCTTTGGGGTGCTCATTGGATGGAAAGCTCCATGCTAGTGCATAAGTATTATTATTGTTTTGTAACTGTAAGTCATCTGAAATCCAATTCCATCCTGTCTCTCTGGGAGCAGAAGCAGAAACCTGCATGAGCTCATTCCTTTGTAATGATGCCAGCTACCAGTCACATATCAGAACAGGAGACCTACTCATTCCTTTAAGTGGAAATTGGAAATCAGATCTTAATAAACATGCCAGGGCACTTTATCTGAGCATGACTTTTATTCGTCTGGGACTTTGCAGTAAGGAGCCTTGAGGATAAATCTGGTTAGTCACTCAGCATTTGCAGTCTTCCTTTCCAAAGCTAACAGTTTAACATGAAATGCGCATGAACCTCTTGCCCCACCAAGTGCTTGGTAGGTGGGCCATAACATTTGTAAGCCTTTCTCTGAGGGGTGTCTGTTTCTTTAGTTTCTTAGTTTTGAAGATTTTGTTATTAATTTTATTTATTATGATCTTCATTAGTGAGATGACATAAGGAAATCCTTTGCCCATTATTTTTGTATCTGCAGAATACAAAGCTGGTTAGTCTAGTGTGAGCAGTGCTAGGTGAAAGTGATATAGGAACTGAAACTAAAAAGCGACAGATAATTAAAAAAAAAACATAAGGGGATGGGGTCTTTACAGAAATAATATAGAGCAGAGTCAGAGTTAAAGAAAAAACACATGCTATGCCTAGATTCTTTATTATAACTGTTTTTTTTAAAGATAAATATTCGCACTAAGAATTCAATAATAAAGTTAATTTTATGTGTCTTAAAACTGGAGTTCTTAATCCGATCCTTGGGATATACCAAGCCAGTCAGGTTTCAGGATATCTGCAATGAATATTCATGAGATAAATTTCCATGCTTTGCCTCCATTATATGCAAATCTATCTCATCCATATTACGAACATAAGAACTTGCCATATTAGGTCAGACCAAGGGACCATTAAACCCAATATCATGTTTTCAATTGTAGCCAATCCAGCTGACAAGTACCTGGCAAGATTGAAAACAATAAATAGGTCCCATGCTGCTCTCACACAGTGATAAGTAGTGGCTATTATCTTAAGCTTACTTTGTTAATAACAGTTTGACATCTCCTCCAGGAATTTGTCCAAACCTTTTTTAAACCCTGCTACGCTAACTGCCTTAACCGCATCCACTGGTAATTAATTCCAGAGTTTAACTGTGCATTGAGTGAAAAAGAATTTTCTCTGATTTTGTTTTCAATGTGCCATTTACTAACTTCATGGAGTTCCCCCATAAATAATGATGTACATTTACCCGTTCTATCCCAGTTATGATTTTATAGACTTCTTATATCCCCCCTCAGCCATTTCTTCTCCAATTGAATAGAACCAGCCTCTTTAGCCTTTCCTCATAGGGGAACCATTGCATCCCCTTTATCATTTTGGTTGCCCTTCTCTATACCTTTTCTAAAGCAATTATATCTTTTTTGAGTTGCAGCAACCAGAACTGCACACTAGGGAAGTGAATCGTGCTTCTGATGATTGAAAATATCGTACGATATTTTCAAAGTCGTCAGAAATCGGGGGCTCCCCGAAACCGATAGGAAAACCCCACGAAATTGTTCGTGGGGTTCTCTTATTGTTTTGGGGGAGGGCGGGAAAAATGGCATACCAAAACAATCCTAAACCCACCCTGACCCTTTAAAACTGATCCCTTAGCTTCCCCCACCATCCCAAACCCCCCCCCCCAAACCTTTTTACAAGTACCTGGTGGTCCAGTGGGAGTCCTGGGAGCGATCTTCTGCTCTCGGGCCATTGGCTGCCACTAATCAAAATGGCGTCGATGGCCCTTTGCCCTTACCATGTGTTAGAGTACCTGTGCCATTGGCCGGCCCCTGTCACATGGTAGGAGTAATGGATGGCCGGCGCCATTTTTAAAAATGGCACGGGCTATCCAGTTTCCTCATTTTATCAGTCTCCCATTTGAAAATATAAGGCTAGAGTTGTAGATTTATTTAATGTCCTTCCAGTCATTAAGTCAAATTTGATTGCACTATGATTGCTTTTGCTGAGCAGTTCCACCACCGTTATCTCTTGCACAAAATACTGCATTCCACTAAAAATTAGATCTAAAGTGGATCCCCCTTTCATCAGTTCCTGCACTAGCTGCTCCATTTATTTCATCTTCCAACTTTACCTCCCTAGCATGTCCTGATGTTACATATACTAGTTAATATTAGGGTAATTGAAATCTCCAATTATTTATTAGCTTCCCTAATCTCTATTAGGATTTTATTGTCCGTCTCTTCATTTTGGCCAGGTGGATGGTAGTATACCCCTACTGCTATAGTCTTCCACATCACACATGGAATTTCTACTCATAAGGATTCAACTGTGCATTTAGTCTCCTGCAAGATCTTTATCTTGTTGAACTCTATGCCATCCCTAACATAAAGTGCCACCCCCCCCCCCCCAACCAGGTTGATCTACCCTATCATTGCGAAACAATTTGAATCCTTATATAACAATATGCCATTGGTTATCCTCCTTCCACCAGGGCTCTGAGATGCCAATTATGTCTACCTCTTCATTCAGTGCTATACATTCTAACTCTCCCATTTTACTTTTTAGTCTTCTGGAATTAGCATACAGACATTTCAAATTATGTTTTTATTGGTATTAACAATCTCCTTATCACTTGACAGGGGTATTTTGGAATCTTTTAACACAAGTGATTCTTTACTTAGGCACATGGGGCCAGATATTCGTACCTACGCGTGGGCGTAGATTTGTGCGCGCAACCCGGCCCGCACAAATCTACGCCCAATTTTATAACATGCGTGCGCAGCCTTGCGCATGTTATAAAATCCATGGTTGGCGCACGCAAGGGGCTGCACACTTGTGCACCTTGCGCGTGCCGAGCCCTAGGGGAGCCCCGATGGCTTTCCCCATTCCATTCTGAGGCCACTCTGAAATCGAAGCGGCCTCAGAGGGAACTTTCCTTCCGCCCTCCCCACCTTCCCCTCCCTTCCCCTATCTAACCTGCCCCCCAGCCCTACCTAAATCCTCCCCCCTACCTTTTTTTTTTAAATTTACACCTGCCTCTGGGCAGGCGTAGGTTGTGTGCGCTGGCCAAATGCCGGCGCGTGATCCCCGGGCCCAGCAACAGTAGCCTCTGGCCATGCCCACACCCCGGACCGCCCAACCGCCTACTTTTTCAAGCCCTGGGACTTACATGCATCCCGAGGCTTGCGCGCGTCGCAGGGCCTATGCAAAATAGGCTTGGTGCGCACAGGAGAGGGTTTTCAGGGTTATGTGCGTAACCCTTTTAAAATCCACCCCATGGGTTTCACTTGCTTTTATTGGAACCTATCAGGATGCCCTAACTCCCCCTACTGTTTTGGTATCCTTTGAAGATACTTCCCTCCAAACCATGCTCTGCTGAGCTCATGCATCAGCTTATCCCATGTTCTAGTTTAAAAGCTGCTCTATTTCCTTTTTGATGGTTAGCACTAGCAGCCTGGTTCCACCCTGGTTAAGGTGGAGCCCATCCCTTCAGAATATGCTCCCTCTTCCTCAAAATGTTCCCAGTTCCTAATAAAAGTAAAGTCCTCTTCCATGCAGTATTGTCTTATCCACGCATTGAAACTCCGGAGCGCTGCCTGCCTCCTGAGTCCTGTGTGTGGAATGGGGAGCATTTCAGAGAAAGCTACCCTGGAGGTTGTGGATTTCAACTTTCTTCCTAAGAGCCTAAATTTGCTTCTAGAACCTTCCTCCTACACTCCTATGTTGTTGGTTTCCACTTGGACCATGATAGCTGACTCCTACCCTGCACTGTCTAAAATCTTATCTAGGTGATATGTGAGGTCCTCCACCTTTGTACTAGGCAGGCAAATTACCAGGTGATCCTCATGTCCAACAACGACCCAACTTCTATATTCCTAATAATCAAATCACCAACTATGATGGCTGACCTAATCCTTCCTTCCTAGGCTTTAGCCTTTGGAGACTCATCCTTGTTGCAAGAGGATAATACACTACCTGCAGAGCAAGGGCTTGCTTCAGGATCACTTCCTGCTATACCAGGGTAATATTGTCTGACCAGGTGACCTTGTTCCTCCAAATCAGAGCAGAGGCTGCCAGACTGGAATTGGTTGGCTACTTTATCCCTAAAAGTCTCTATATACCTCTCTACCTCAGCTCCTTCAGATCTGCCACTCTAACCAGAGATCAGACCCATTCTCTGAGAGCCAGGAGCTCTTTGCACTGGGTGCTCACATACAACGTCTCACCAACTGTTAGATAACATGTGGCACTTGGTGCAAAAGACTCCCCCTCATCTCACTGCTGGACTATCTGCATCTTCATATTATTGAATTCCTAGTTAATTTATGTTGCTGTGGGAGTGGTGATGTGTAAATCAGAGTCCTTTAAATTTATGTGATTGTATTTAATGTTAATTTAGCAATGACCTGTGTCAGAGTTGTGGATCCTTATGTTAGAGTGAGGTTGACACCACCTACTTGGGAGGCCCAGTAGGTCCTCACTGCCAACAGGCAGAAGACAACACAGAGACTTGAGATGGAAATTTGCCTATACCAGCTCCTTTCCTCGTGGTGGATTGAGCCTTTGGGTTTTGGGGGCCGGCAGGTCTTAGGTGAATGTCTATGGTGAGGATGAAGAGAGATTATGTAGTCAGGCTTTAGTCAAGACAGGCAGCAGACAAGGAAAGTCAGGTCAAGCCAGGTGGCAGACAAGGATGGTCAACTCACAGGCTATGGTCAATACTGTGGGTCAGTTGAAGGGACATGGCAAGGTTGGAGCTGGAGAAGGCAGGGTAAGACTGGAGATGAGGAGTCAAGGCAAGGCTGGGCAAGTCTGAGGACGAAGAAGCGAGGCAAGGCTGGATGAGACTGAAGACGTAAAGGCGAGGCAAGGCTGGATGAGGCTGAAGATGAAGAAGCAAGGCAAGGCTGGATGAGGCTGAAGACAAAGAGGCAAAACACTGAAGTAGCAACTCACAATTCCTAAATGGTAGTTGACCCATTGCTGAGGCAGTGAGGAAGAGGCAGAGAGAAACCTTTATAGGGCTAGGTATGTGATGTCATCTGAGGGCGATGGAGGTTCTTTTCCCTCTGAGGGCCCTTTAAATGTGCCCAAGTTCAGCATGCACGTGCTTAGGGATGCATCAGAAGGCTGCAGGTTGTCTGGCTGCTCATTGGTGGCATCCTGCTGCACTTCAGGGAGACCAGCATTGGGGTGAGTGAGCTGGCTCATGGGCTATCCCACAAACGGGCAAACATAACAGACCTGCAAGGGAACAATTAATCTAATTGATAAGGGCTAGTTCACGCTCTTGTGCTAGATCAATCCCCGGTTGATTTTTATGTGGAAATGACTCTTGTCCTCTTATACGGAAAAGAGTTTATAAATCAAAGAATGAGCTTAGAGGTGCGTGGATGTTGGGGAGGGAAAGAAAGACATTAGAAAAGAAATTACCTCCCTCCCTACTCTTTATCTTTAAATCAGGCACATACACACACATATATACTAAAAGATATTACATACATTTCCTGGCTTTTAATCAAGGAACATGCACACTTGAATTTAGTTTACTCCACAATTTCATCTCTCCCCAAACTTTTTAAGTCCCAATATTCCCAATCTTCTTCAGCCCCCAGCCACATCTTCTCCTCTCAATACTTCCACAGGATTGAAGGTACTAAGCTCTCTGCCTGCAATAGATCTTGAACTTCACAGGCAAATTAGTACTGCCTTTGATGATATACACATTTCAATTAGTTTGCCAAACTCTCTACTGTTGTTCCTGTGTAAAAACTTGACACCTACTCAAATCAATCACCTTTCACTAACACCTTTTCAAAGCAAGTTACCTACTTTTTTGTGGTTTTTATTTTTGAAAGGAAACCAGAGATCTGTGCAAGGTGGGAGGGAGAGGCCTTCAGTTTTCAAAGGGATCCAGCTACTAAGTAAGCTGGATCAAAACCTTTGAAAACTGGACAGCCTAACTGGCAAAGATTATCCCCCTAAATTTCCATAGACAGCTAAATTTAGCCAGACAATTTTTGGGCAAGTCTGGGAGTAGTGTTAGTGTTAGGGCGGGGCCAGAAAGTTAGGCAACAAGCACTAATTTAATTTCCAGCTCTAGCCACTAACTTGGCCAGACAAATCTAGGTGCTGCAGGTGCAGTTCTAAATCTGATCAGTCAAGTTTCTTTCTTCGTAAAAAAAAAAAAAAGAAAAGCACTTGGCAGCCCCATCCCCTATCCCCCACCCTCCCAATATTCTTGAAAAAAATAAGCTGCCCTGTGGGTCCCCATCACCTTCCCCCTCACCCCCTTTTTAAAAATATAAGTGAGCCCCTTGGCAAGCCAAAAAAGGCCAGGAGGGTGGGAAAAGGGATTTCCAGGCCAGCCTTCTATCCTTATTTGGACTGGAGCAGGCAGGGGATCCCAGGGATTTCCCTGTGGCTTTTTTTTTTCATTCTAAGGGAAGAGACCAAGGAGGTGATGGTGTCAGTGATGCACATTTACTTTATTAAAATAATCACTAGGAGAGTGGGGCTAGAGGCAAGAGGGTAAGTGGTTCTGTGAGCAATTTTTTAAAACTGAAATAGTCCCCTGGCTTTTTAACATTTTTTAAGTAGAGGATTTAGCTAGTTAGTGCAGGATTTTCAGCACTAGCTAGGCTAGGTTTAGCTAGGGAATTCGTGTTGTACTAGAATTAGCTTGGCTGGTTAAGTTCAGCTGTATATTTCTTGAGCTTCTGTAATGAGCCAGTTATCTTACCTGCTTATCAGGTTTTTGAATACCTGCCTGGGAAGGTCTAACTTTGGTCCTCGATGGCCACAAACCAGATCGAGTTTCCAGGATATTCCTAATAAATATGCATGAAATAGATTTGTATACAATTCAGGCAGCATGCATCTCTTTCATGTATGTTTTATCCTGAAAGACTAGACTGTTTATGGCCCTCAAGGACTGGTGTTGGACACTCCTAGTCTACAACCAAAAGAGAAACATAAAGAATGTTGCAAGGAAGAAGGAAATGATTCCCACCTCTAGAACTCAGTTTATCTGCTAATACTACCATCTGACTAAGATTCCAGATGTTTAGAATTTGTATTTCTTTACTGCACTGGTAGGTTCCCATTGCATTAGCTACTAGTGCCCTTTAAGAAATACTTGGCAGTGAAACTGGTCAGCTGGTGTCAGTGTGAACTAGATGTTTTACATGATTATTCAATTACTGAATATTATTTTAAACTAGTTTCGTTCTTCTTTTCTTTCCCTTTGCATGTGTATCCATCATGAAGGAGCCGAGTGTGTGCCTTCATGCCTAGATCACAACAGGGAGTCAGTGGTACTGCCCTTGAACATGACGGAGCAACAGCTTCAGCACAGTATGGATCCCCCCCGAGTCAAGGTTAGTCTGATGGTTGTGTTAAAAAATGCTGAACCACTGGGCTGGGTGATGGGGGCCATCCACAAGTTTTGTCCTGCCTAGGTTTCTTATAGAAAAATGTTACAGTGCTCTGGATAGCCCTGCACCAAGAATAGCACAGTCAGGATAAATCTAGAATCCCACATCACTCTGAGGAACTTTATTATTCAAACCACTTTCTTCACCCTGCTGCTTGAACTTGACTTGTAGCCTTCATACTTCCATAGAGTTCTTCTGCCAAGGAAGGGCCACCTTGGGAGAAAGGGGAATCAGTTTTCATTATCTGGGGCTATTTGCACAAATGTGTTTTAATTATAATTAATTACTTCCTGCTCCAAAAACAATATCTTTATCACTATAGCTAAAGGAAAATCTCCCCACTTTTCAGGCCTTAGTTACTGGACCAGGGGGATTCATTACACTTTCACCCCTTTGAACCTGGGAGACCAGGATTCAAATCCTCCTGCTGCCCTTGTGATCTTGGGCAAGTCACTTTATCCTCCATTGCCTCAGGTACAAACTTAGGCCTAGATTCATCATTCCGCTATAAATATAGTGGAATGATGAGCTGAGAAGAAAAAAGGGGCAGGCATCGCAGAGGTGTGTTTTCACCCAATGCGGTGTGGCGCAGCGTGCACTATCGCCCCCATAGCACAACTGTAAATGATAATGTCTAAAACATTATCGCCTGCAGCAGTACCGGAAAAATGTTTTTCCTGACTCTGCCCTAATTCCTCCCCTTTCCCTCATTTAAATTTTAACATTGTGATGTGGTCGCTATCGTGAGCGTTAGGGCATTATCTCATGCAATAAGGCCCTAACACACGCGATATGGCCACATCGCGTTTTAAAGAATGACCCCTTTGATTGTGAGCTACAGTACCTGAATATAATCCGCTTTGAAGTGCCAAAAAGCGGAATATAAAAAAAATAAAAAATAAAATACATAATCAGTGAACTTCTAAGGCTATCTAAAAAGTGATTTCCTTGATTCACAATTTCTTTAATGTGAAATTAAAAATCCATGCTTTTACTCAGAAACTTTTGCCATAAGTTTTAAAACAAAAACATTCATACAATCAGTAAAAAGATTTGAAAACTGACCAGAATCAGTACTTTATTCCCTTCTTCACTGTTGCAATACTTGTAGCTAGGTTAGAGAAGAGATTTAGCTCCCTTTATTCACAATGATGTCCTCATGCATAATAGGATTGATGTATAATAATATGGGGGGTGTGGTGAATTAATGAATTTGCATTATGCATTCATGCCATAATGAATAGTAACTTTGTAAAGGATCTATTCTTGGACTTATGTATACAGACTCTGACTCTTCCATATCGTCTAAAAACTTTTTAGAAGTTTCATGTCTGCGTTATATGTACGGTTAAATGGGGGTAAAAGAGGTGCTTCAAAAGCATGTATACTTCTTCTTGCATTGCTCTCTTCTGAGGTGAACATTTTTCCTCATCTCTGCTTTTTACCATGTTTTCGGAATTGACACCCTCTCCTGCTGTGAGAAGGGAATCCCTAAATTGCTAGGTTGCATTTCCAGTAATCTCCAAGTTTTGTAACAGTTGTGTCCATGCATTTAACCAGTAGGGTTGCTACCTCTGGAACTAACAAACAATATATTTCTCAAACTGGTGAGTCCCTAATAATTCAATGTTCTCTAACATTTATTTACCACAATAAAGTAATTCTGATACTTGAAAAAAGTTATATTATTAGAATCTATGAATTAATTAGGAGGGTATCTTGGGTTCAGTCATATAAGGTGTACTTTAAAACTGGAAGAGTTTTGCGTCCCTAGTGCTCAAATGCATCTAGTACCCAGAAGATGTGGCTGCTGCCCACAATTGCAACGGGCACGCAATATGTGCATCCGTTTTATTTTGCTTCAGGTCGATTTCACCCAACATACATGTACAATATACACGCACAAAAGGAAGAAGTGAAATTGGCCTGGAGCATGTATATTGTCGTGTATATTGTGCGTCCACATTTTTTTTACATCAAACTTTTATTCTTAAATAGCGCAAGCAGTAGTTAAGTATCGCAACGATACTAAGTAGGAGCAACCACAGGGGACAGTATTTCTAATTTGTAATGAGCCCTTTGACTCGCAGATTGACTTAATGCCATCTCCGGGGCTGGATTTGTACTTTGGGCACCCAGCGATTTTCTGCATTGTGTGGTAATAGCTAATAGCCTCATCTACATGGAATTTACACATGATGAGCACTATTGGCTACACGTTTATTTGGGCATGCGTTTTCGATGCGCTAATCTCCTTATTGCATTGGGTGCTAGTCTAGCACTTCTAAATCGAGTATCCAACCGTGCACTTTAATGTATCTGGCAGCCTTGTCTTGCTATGGGAGTGCCACTTTTCTAATAAGGGTGAATTGAAAGGCATGTTACTAGATACAGATCAGGTGTAAGGATGCCCTGTTGTTCAACCAACCTTATATGAAAGGAGCCATCATCTCCAATAGTGATAAAGAAATTATCTTCTACCCTGGTCCCGGTTTTATACTACTTGAAGATGGCTGCAATACATGTTTTGATTTAATTCGTAGAGGCAGTTTGATGTTGATTGATGAACCTGCCAGCTGTACCTGGATGTAGACCTTTTTCTTGTGCTTCTGTGTGGATGCACTGCTTCTCAACCAAATCCATATGAAATGACCATCATCTCATAGTATGATAAGGGAATTAATTTTCCAGATCTCAGAGCTTACCATTCTACTCCTTCCAGAGCTAAAATAACCACTGAGCTAGGAAAATGAGGAGTTAACTAAGTGCATTTTATGCTATTCATAGGTCTCTTGAATTAGAAGAAACAAATGAAGAAAAAGTGTGATGGATGCAGCAAGAAGGGAAAGAAAATAAATATTTGAGTTTCATATTTTGCTGCTCTTCAGTTTTCAGTGTGTTTGTGTCTGTTTTCCTTTAATCAGCATGCTGATATCGGAAGAACCTGATACAGAAAACACTTGCTTTTCAAAAGAGCTGAGATCAGTTATTCTGCTGTGTCCCTTGTGTTACAAATGGCTTACTCAGCGCAGTGTCCATTCCAACAGCTACCCCTCCCCCATCCCCTCTGCACCTCATTCTAGTGCCAGCTTTATTAAACAATTAAATGCATCCAGTGCATTGGAAAATGCCCCTGGGGAAGATGCCAATAGAAGGTTAAAATGATCTACCATTCTACAGAGCTTCTCTGTTCTTTCTCAGTCCCTGATTATATTACCAGCCAGACCGGTAGGTCAAGTTGTCAACATCATCTCTTTATGTCGGTATTACAGGAAAAACGTCCCATTGGCTCCCTTTTGGGGCTTTAGTTTTTTGTAAATTGAGTCAAAATCAAACTGGCACTGGAAAGTGCATGGGGTCTTTTCTGGATGTCTGATACCGTACTAAGTATTATACTATCCCTGGAGGGCTCATTAGGCACAGGAATATTCCTTGTAAGGAGAGATAGGAATGATTGTTTCCAGAAATATTACAAAAAGGTGGGATTGGTTTGCCCCCATGATGTTTGGTATTGCACAGCTCCATATTTCTTGGGTACTTAAGAGTCTCACTTCACTAAGCTATAAGTAGGGACCTTCATTTTCGGTTTTTATTGCTCTTTATTTTTCTCGGGAATTTATCAAGATTTATTGTAATAAGAAAAACAGGAGAAAATCAGTTGACAAAATGACTCATTTTTCTGGGTAAATATCAGAGTTTATTCTGGTGGACAGAAGCCAGGATAATAAAACAACATTATCAGATTCTCCCACCCACCCACTCAGTAGCATCCCAATCTCTCTCCACATCTCCTCTCAACCCACTGAGAATCTCCCTCCCTCTCCGCCCATTTCCCCTCTACACACACTGTAACAGCATTCATTCTCATGGGTGGTGGCACCCAGCTTCTTCTCTCCCCCTCGGCAGCATGCTTACTAAGTGTCCCTCGCTCTGCAGCACTGCACGTCTGCTTTCATGCAGGGCCAGAGAGCCTCCGGAAAGTGCTTCTGGAGGACAGGGCCTGCTTGAAATGCATTCATGGCACCAGACAGCAGGCGCTTTGATGTAGGCAGAAGACTTTAGAAAAGGAGTTAGAGAAGACAAAGGAAAGCAGAACATAGAGACTGGAACCAATCTGATTAAGAAAAAAAAATGTCCTGACAACAAAGGTAGAACACTGCATTTTATTTAAAGTTTAGTGAAGGGAATATGTCAGCTTTGGGTATGTGCATCTCTTCTACCTTTTGGATTTTGCAGTACAAGAGGAAAAGTATTTCCTTTTCAGTTGTTCCAATGTTGCATTGCATGAAAAGTCTAGTTTTATGGGGTTTCCAGCTAAGTTTTTGTCTGCATATTTCTAGTTCTAATTTATGGTACATTATTCTGTATTTGGTGAGGGCATTTCTATGTTTACAAGCCGTTAAGCCCGTCACAACGGGCTACATTACATTTTTGTTTTCGGTCCATTTTCGAAAACAGCACCCTCCTACACTTTTTCTCCCTCATTCCCCCTTCCCCTCAGTCACTCACCCCCTTCCCACCCCTCAGTCTTA
Source organism: Rhinatrema bivittatum (assembly GCF_901001135.1). Taxonomy (NCBI): domain Eukaryota; kingdom Metazoa; phylum Chordata; class Amphibia; order Gymnophiona; family Rhinatrematidae; genus Rhinatrema; species Rhinatrema bivittatum. The sequence goes on along the minus strand of NC_042622.1, from coordinate 126,595,865 downwards.
CTCACTCTCTGTCTCCCACTGCCTCCTTCCCCTCACTCTCACCTCCCTCCCCTTCCCTCAGTCACTCCCACCTCTCTCCCCTTCCCTCAGTCACTCCCCACCCTGTCTCAATCCCATCCCATCCCCTCTCCCTCAGCCCTCCTCCACTCCCTTTTTCTCTGCTCCACAACTTCTTACCCTTCCACTTACTCACATCCCTGTCTCTCACCTCTCCCTCATTCTCCCTCTCCCCTCACTCTTCCCCCCCTCTCAGTCCCTCCCCCTCCCTCACTCAGTCCCTCCCTCCCTCAGTCCCTCCCCCTCCCTCCCTCTCCCTCCCTCTCACTCAGTCCCTCCCTCCCACTCAGTCCCTCCCCCTCCCTCCCTCCCTCTCACTCAGTCCCTCCCCCTCCCTCAGTCCCTCCCTCCCACTCAGTCCCTCCCCCTCACTCAATCCCTCCCTCCCCCTCACTCAGTCCCTCTCTCCCCCCCCCACTCAGTCCCTCCCCCTCCCTCCCTCCCTCCCTCTCACTCAGTCCCTCCCCCTCCCTCAGTCCCTCCCTCCCACTCAATCCCTCCCTCCCTCTCACTCAGTCCCTCCCTCCCTCAGTCCCTCCCTCCCACTCAATCCCTCCCTCCCCCTCACTCAATCCCTCCCTCCCTCTCACTCAATCCCTCCCTCCCTCCCTCTCACTCAGTCCGTCCCTCCCTCTCACTCAGTCCCTCCCTCCCTCCCTCTCTCTCTCTCTCCTCCCTCCCTCTCTCTCTCTCCTCCCCCCCTCGCTACTGGCCGCCGCTGCTCCTCGTCGTCGTTCGCTGCCGTCGCTGCTGCCGCCGCCCGACGCCGCCGCTGCCGCCGCCACCCGACACCGCCGCTGCCACCCGACGCCGCCGCTGCCACCCGACGCCGCCATCGCCGCTGCCGCTGCCACCCGACACCGCCATGTTTTTTTTTTTTTTTTACGCTGGCTAAGACCGACGTCCTTGCCCGCACATGCGCAGTAGAGCTGTGCTCTACTACGCATTTGCGGGCCGTCGGTCATGGCCCATTTATAAGGTAGATGACTGAGGTGAGATATTCTGCTAGTGTGTAGTTTCTGTGAGGAATTTATAGCAGGTTGATTGTTCTGTTTTCCTAATTGGAGGTGTATTGCTGTTCTAGGACCTGTTATAGTATTTGTAGGTCTGAATCTCCATACAGACAGCATTGTTACAATGTGTCCTATCAGTTAGTGCTTTTATGGCAGATTTGTTATATAGATTGAGAGTGTGTGATTGCAGGGTTTTGTGTTATTTGCATGTCAATAGGAGGAGTTTAAGGTGCTGTTACTGAGGTAATTTGAATATTTATTAAAAATTTAATATTAAAAGAATGATAACCAATTTTGTGTTTTAATAGCATGTTCTGGGGGGAGCAGTATATGGCCATGAGCCATGAATCTTTTAAGTATCTAGCAATCCCTTTGACTATTGGGGAACACTGGTTGCTTTTTTTGGGCTCTACCCAAGTTTATAAGTTAAGAACATAAGAACATGCCATACTGGGTCAGACCAAGGGTCTATCAAGCCCAGCATTCTGTTTCCAACAGTGGCCAATCCAGGCCATAAGAACCTGGCAAGTATCCGAAAACTAAGTCTATTCCATGTTACTGTTACTAGTAATAGCAGTGGCTATTTTCTAAGTCAACTTAATTAATAACAGGTAATGGACTTCTCTGCCAAGAATGTATCCAATCCTTTTTTAAACACAGCTATACTAACTGCACTAACCACGTCCTCTGGTAACAAATTCCAGAGTTTAATTGTGCATTGAGTGAAAAAGAACTTTCTCCAATTAGTTTTAAATGTGCTACATGCTAACTTCATGGAGTGCCCCCTAGTCTTTCTATTATCTGAAAGAGTAAATAACCGATTCACATCTACCCATTCTAGACCTCTCATGATTTTAAACACCTCTATTATATCCCCCCTCAGCCATCTCTTCTCCAAGCTGAAAAGTCCTAACCTCTTTAGTCTTTCCTCATAGGGGAGCTGTTCCATAAAGATCAGATTTTTGGAACTATATAGGAAAATTGGTTCTTACCTGCTAATTTTCATTTCTGTAATACCACAGATCAGTCTAGACCAGTGGGTTATGCATCCCCACCAGCAGATGGAGTCAGAGAACAAAACTTTGAGGCACTGCTACTTAACCTAGAAAGCCACCTGTAGCCTCTCAGTATTGACCTTTACCCAAGCCAAGATAAATTTAATTACCCCTCAAACAGGTGACAGGGCCAAAAGATTTGAAACCCTCAACAACAGTAAACCTTTCACATCCACAATGAAAAAGATAATCCAAAGAAAGCAGGGATACCGCAGATCCTGCTTAAAAGGAATCTTGTAAAACTCTTCTTCTCACTGACTTCAGAAAAAGTTGGCAGGTCACTTTAGGCTTTCGTAGTCCACAGGGTGGGTCTCTGGACTGATCTGTGGTATTACAGGAACGAAAATTAGCAGGTAAGAACCAATTTTCCTTTCCTGAACATACCCAGATCAATCCAGACCAGTGGGATGTACCCAAGCACCCCTACACTGGGCGGGAACCCGAAAGACCAGCGCGCAGGACACTCTCACCAAAAGACGACTCGTCCTGCGCCTTTACATCCAAATGATAATGCTTGGTGAAAGTATGAATCGAGGACCACACCACAGCCCTACAAATCTCCTGCAGTGACAAGAGCTGGCATTCCACCCAGGATGCAGCTTGAGCCCTTGTAGAGTGGCTCTCAAACCCACAGGAATCTGCTGACCTTTACAAATGTATGCCGAACAAATTGCTTCCCTGAGCCACTGAGAAATGGTAGCCTTAGAGGCCTTGTCCCCTTTCTTTATACCGCTGTATAATAAGAAGAGGTGGTCAGACCGATGAAAGGCATTGGTGACTTCTAAATAGCGTAAAAGAGTCCTGCATACATCCAAAAGTTGCAATTCCCTATCCCTAGGGGAATCTCTCGACCACTCCGGAAAACCCAGCAGATCCACTGTCTGATTGACAAAGGAAGGCACTGTTCGCAACGAAACCCGGTCGCTGCAAATCCGCAAAAATTGATCCCTACAAGACAGGGCCTGAAGCTCCGAAATCCGCCTGGCTTATCAAATGGCCACTAGAAAAACTGCCTTGAGTGTCAAATCCTTTATAGTCGTTTTCTTCAAAGACTCAACGAGGCCCCACGAAGGACGAAATTCAAACTCTAATTCAGACAAATCTTCCTCACTGGAGGACGCAAATGCTTCACCCCTTTCAGAAACCTGGTTACATCCGGATGAACGGCAAGCGCACAACCATGGAACGTGCCCCTGAGCACCCCCGAAAGCAGCGACCTGCACATGAAGTGAGTTGTACGCCAAACCTGAAGACAGCCCCTGCTGCAGGAACTCCAAAATATGCAAAACTTCTACATTCAGGGGATCCAGGCTTCACTGAAGGCACCACTCCTCAAACACCTTCCAGACTCTGACATATGCCATAGACATAGCTGGCCTCCTAGCCTGAAGGAGTGTGGAAATGACTTGCTCAGAGTAACCCTTTAAACACAGCCTCCGCCTCTCAAAAGCCAGGCCGCGAGACAGAAGTGATCCTCCTGATCTGATAATATGGATCCCTGATACAGCAATCCTGGAAGATGAGCTAAATTGACAGGACCTTCTACCGTGAGCTGTACCAGATCCTCAAACCAAGGCCACCGTGGCCACTCTGGCACTACCAGCACCACTGTGCCTGGATGTGTTTCTATGTACCTGAGGACCCGACCTAATAGGCGCCATGAAGGCAATACGTACAGAAGGATCCCCGTTGGCCATGGACACATCAAAGCATCTAGGCCCACCGAGCTGTCCTCCTTTTTTCAGCTGAATAATCTCTCTGTCTTTGCATTGGTGCATGTAGCCATCAGATCCAGCTGGGGAACGCCCCACCTGGTACAGATGTGATTCCACGCCTCGGGGGACAACTCCCATTCTCCTGGATCCAATTGTTGCCTGCTGAAGAAATCCACACATTGTCTATTCCTGCTACATGTGATGCTGCGAGACCATCGAGTTAGCGCTCCGGCCAGGCAAACAACCTTCTCTTACAGCCCTGCCAATTGATGTATGCCACTGTTGTTGCGTTACCCGAAAACACATGAATCATCCGTCCCTTGATCAGAGGCAGGAAAACCTGAAGAGCTCGACGTACTGCCCATGTCTCGAGCCGATTGATAGACCAGGTTCTTTCTCCTACTAACCAAAGCCCTTGGGCTGACCGCCCAAACACACTGCCCCCAACCCTAAGAGACTGGCATCCGTGGAAACCACTACCCAGTCCGGGGGTTCCAAATCCATCCCCTTTTCCAAATTAAGATGAGGCAGCCACCACGAGAGACTGGATCTGGACTCTTGAAGCAGGGGCAGGGAAGATGGTACTGCTCCAACAAGGGACTCCACCTGGACAACAGTGCACGTTGCAGAGGCCTCATGTGCACAAAGGCCCAGGAACCAAATCCAACGTGGAAGCTATGGACACCAGAACTTGCAGATAGTCCCACACTGTTGGCACCGCCAACTGAAGGATACGCTTCACATGGGACTGCACGTCACTATCCTGACTGCTGCCAGAAAGACTTTGCCCCTCTGTTTGTCAAAACAGAGTCCCAGGTGTACCAAGGACTCGGTCGGCTTTAAGTGACTCTTCTGTAGGTTTGTGCCCCAACCTAGTGTGTGCAAGGTGAACATCACCCTCTGCAGAGACCGCTCGCTTTCCACTTTCAACTTTGCTCGAATCAGCAAATTATCCAGGCACAGATGTACCAGAATCCCTTCCTTGCGAAGAGCCGCCGCCGCCACCACCACCACCACCACCATCACCATCACCTTGGTGAATGTATGTGGCACCGTCACTAGACCAAAGGGAAGGGCCTGGAACTGGAAATGCTAACCCATCACCATGAAACACAGGAACTTCTGATGGTCCTGTCAGATAGGGATGTGCAGATACAACTCCATGAGATCGAGGGAGGTCAAAAACTTTCCCTTGCGAATAATTGCTACTACCATGCGCAGCGTTTCCATATGAAAATGCGGAACCCAAAGGAACTGATTTACTTTCTGCAAATTGAGAATGGGCTGAAAAGTGCCTTCTTTCTTGGCCACCACGAAGTAAATGGAGTATCTGCCGTGCCCCCGCTCCACCAAAGGAATGGGAACTATGGCCTTTAAATCGAGCAACCTCTGTAGAATCCCTGACACTGCCTCCCACTTGCTGAGAGAGGACATGTGGGACTCCACAAAGGCTTCCCTTATTGGGAAGGAAAATTCTAGTGTGAAGCCCTCTCTTATCACCTCTAGGACCCAACGGTCCAAGGTAATCCTTTTCCACTCCTCATAAAAGCTGAACAATCTGCCTCCTACAGCTTCTACATAGGAGTGGGAGAAACTGGCTTCATTAGGCAGACTTTCTGCCTCTGGAGCCCTAACCTGTTTCATCTATGACAACCTGCCAGCACCACAAAATGACTGCTAGTGACCAGAACCCTGTTTCGTTGAGGAAGGAGTAGTGGACTTGCCAGCCCGAAACCTGCGAGAATCCCAAAAACAGACTCAAGGTGGAAACACCTTCTTACTGGATTTCCTATCCTCTAGTAGCCTGTTGCCCTTCTACTCCCCCAGCAGCTTCACCAGCGGGTCCAAGTCTTCCCCGTTTAGGAGCTTCCTCTTGAGCTTGTGCCTTAGAAGACAAATCCACTGACCAATTGCAGAGTCACCGGAGTCTACGGAACACCACAGATGAAACCATGCTATGCACTGATGTGCGCACCAAATCATTCAGCATGTCTACCACATGAGCAATACCTGCTTCCAGATGGGCTGCTTGTAAGAGATTGCTGTTTCCTGAAAGTGCCACATTTGGGACCTTCTGAACCCAACACAAACAGGCCCTCTGCATCAAGCTGGCACAAATTGCTGCATGTAGACTTAACGCGGAGACCTCATACATCTGCATCAGCTGAATCTCCAGCTTCTGGTCCTGAACATCCTTCAAAGCAGCAGCCCCAGCCACAGGAATCTTAGTCTTCTTGGTGATTGCTGAAACAGCTGCATCCATCTTCGGGACCTTCAGGAGATCCAAGGTCTCCTCAATCAAGGGGTAAAGCTTAGTCATTGCTCTCCCCACTTTCAGACCCACATCTGCGGAGTCCCACTCCTGGGTCATCAATTTCCGGATCTTCTTTGTGAAAGGAAAGGCAGTCGTTGGCCCTCGTAGACCATCAAGAACCGGATTTACTCCTTCACTATCCGACTCTTCCTGAGAGACCTTCATGCCCAGCTCCTCCAGAACCTGGGGAATTAGAGGATGTAACTCTTCTGCTTAAATAAGTGCACTACACACAGGTCATCTCCCTCTGGATCTGGAAACTCACCCAGATCGGGGTTTGTCCTTGGCTCCATCTGCCGAATCGGGGATCAGTGCTACATCTGGGTCCACTACATCTAGGTCCATCCCATGGTGATCAAAGGGGTCCCCCTGCAGCTCATCTGAATCTTCCCCCTCCCTGAATGAGGGAGATGCATTTGGTCATCTGAAACCCAGGCATTGTAGGATATCGCTAGATCCCTGCAAAATCCTTTTGGGCTTTTTACCAGCGGAATTCAGCGGTCTCAGTGCAGGCCATTTAGACCCAGCAGCTTTCAGCTTTCATGGCTAAATAGGCCTTGTGAAGGAGGAGAACAAATTCTGGGGAAAATTCCCCCGGATAACATCCCCCAAGGAAGGGGGGGCTGTCTTTTGGATCTCCCTCTCCAGTAAAGATTCCCAGCCCCATTGGAGAAAGAGGGGGGGTCGTGAACTCTCCCTATGCTCTCCTGCCAGCCTTCCTCAGTGGAATCAGCCACCGGCCCACCCTCCGGTCGCCTGGCTCCATGTGAGGGATGGCCCATAAAGGTGCCTAACACCTCAGGGAGCTCCTCTGTCACCTACAAACTACAGCTAAGATAATTAGCCCTCTTTTTCTTTCTTTCTTTTTTTTTATTTAAGCTACCATCTAGACTGCAGGTATGCATCTCTACCATCTGCTGAAATCAGAGAAAGACTGAGAGGCTGCAGGTGGCACTCAAAGCTTTGCTCTCTGACCCCATCTGCTAAGGGGGATGTATAACCCACTAGTCTGGACTGATCTGGGTATGTTCAGGAACTCATCTTTCTCAGCTCTGATGAAGCTGCCTACACTAGTCTGTGCCACCTTGAACCTTACACCTTATAACCACTCTGCAGAAAGCACCTGGCAATGCAACCCTGCACTTTACATGAAAGAAGTGCCACCATGCACATTATACTAAGCAGTAATAATGAAAAAATTAAGAAGGACCCAAATGTTGGCCTAGATTCATCAAACTGCTATAAATATAGTAGAAATAGCACCTGTGATTAAAAAAAAAAAAAAAGGGTGTGGTTAGGGGTTTTCCCCAGGTACGGCATCTCATAGGTATTTTACCACAATGTGTGTTAAATTTAGGATTTTTTTGCATTTTGGGCTGCTGCTGGTGAGAGAAAAAGAGCGAGAGCACCTCTGTAGAGGTTTACAAAAAAGTTAATTATTTATACCACTGTTATTTATACCACTGTAAGAGGGGGCACTATTAACGTGGGGTGAGGTTTGTGGAATGGTATGGATTCTAGGGACAATTTCACATACACAGTCATACGTACGAACAGCAGAGTTACCATCAGTGAAGATTGCAGCTAGGTAGATAGTGCATCGACTAGGGATGTGCATTCGTTTTGAATGCACAATCCACAACTAATAGGTCCCTATTCGTTGCATTCGTGGGTCCGCGAAACGCATGGCGAACCCCCACGAATGCAACATATCATTAGTTTTATTCTTTTGGTTCGTGCCATTTGAAATAGAAGGCCATGTGAGAGTAGGGGCGGATTGGCCTATCGGGGGATCGGGCTTGCCCCGGTGGGCTGGACTAGTGGATCACATGGCCTCCTCTGCTCTGGGCCATTGAGGGCGCCGGGCCGAAGAAATGAAGAGACCAGGCCAGCGGGGCTGAAGAAAAGAAGATGGCCGCTGCCAGCTGCCACCGCTGGAGAAATGAAGACTGGTGCAGTTAGCCGCTGATGGAGACCAGGCCGGTGGGGCCGAAGAAAACAGCCAGCTTCTGCCCAAGAACAGGCCGAAGAAAAGAAGATGGTCGCTGCCAGCTGCCGCCGGAGAAATGAAGACCGGCACAGCCAGCCGCCGACAGAGACGAGCTGTTCAGCTGGGGACCTTTGTTTGTATATGTATTTGAGATCAGAAGGGTGCTTCTGTGTCTGTGTGTATGTGAAAAAGGAATGATGCTTCTGTGTATGTGTGTATGTGGTGTGTATGTGAGAAAGGAATGGTGCTTCTGTGTGTGTGTGTATGTGAGAAAGGAGTGGTGCTTCTGTATGTGTGTATGTGAGAAAGGAATGGTGCTTCTGTGTGTATGTGCATGTGAGAAAGGAATGGTGCTTCTGTGTATGTGTGTATGTAAGAAAGGAATGGTGCTTCTGTATATGTGTGTATGTGGTGTATATGTGAGAAAGGAATGGTGCTTCTGTGTGTGAGACAGGGAAGGTGCTTCATGTATGTCAGATAGGGAGGGTACTTCTGTATGTGTGTGGTGTATATGTGAGTCAGGGAGGGTGCTTGTGTGTGTCAATGTGTGTGTGCAAGAGAGAGATGGAGAATGTTTTTGGCTGGCTTGTGGCTGTGAGAGAGGGCATGTGTGTGATTGAGCCTGTTTGTAAGTGAGATAGAACATGTGTGTGATTGAGAGCTTGTGTGTAAGGAAGAGAGAGTGAGAGCATTGTGTGATTGAGAGAGACTGACCAGAGAGGTGACGTGTGTATGTGTGAGAAAGACTGATCAGGGAGATGACTGGTGTGTGTGTGTGTGTGTGTGTGTGTGTGTGTGTGCTTACTGTAACAGGTGTTCTCCGAGAACAGCAAGATGGTAGTCCTCACGAAACCCGCCTGCCAACCCATGGAGTTAGGTTTCTATTTTTTATTTCAATTGAAATTCTATGTTACGCGACTGAAGAGGGATCCTATGTGGATGCATGGTATGGGGCATGCTGGGCATGCTCAGTGTGCCTAGTCAAAGTTCTAGAAACTTTGACATATGTTTTCCTTATCAGGGCTCCATCTGATGATGTCACTCATTTGTGAGGATTAACATCCTGCTGACCTCCGAGAAAACCTGTTACAGGTAAGCAACTCTGCTTTATTCAGCTAAATGGCAGGCATTCATTGAGGTTGTATATTCAGCCACTGCCATTCAGCGGATAAGACCTAACTTACCTGTCTAAGTGGCGCTGAATATTGTGCTTCAAAGTTTTAGCCTGCAAATAATTTAGCCAGATAAATAACGAATGGTAAAACCAGCAGGAAATGTTTTGTCCAGCTACTGTTATGATTTGTGTCATTTATTTTATTTTATTTTATTTATTTATTTATTTAAACGTTTTTATATACCGCACCATGGAATAGTAGTCTATCCGTCTAGGTGGTTTACAAAATAAAAACATACACAATATCTAACTTACTTCATTTAAAATACATTAAATTTACAATACAATATTGAAATGTGCTAGTGGTATAAAGTTCGGAGTAGAAAGTTCCTTATTGTAGGTTATAAGCCCATGTGAAAAGGTAGGTTTTCAGTGCTTTTTTAAATTCATTGCAATTTGCTGTTAAGCGAATGTATTCTGGAAGTGAGTTCCATAATATAGGACCTGCAACTGAAAAGGCTCGTTTTCTAGTTAATGCTAAACTGGCAGATCTTATTGGTAGGATTTCCAGAGTACATTTATCCAAGGATCGGAGCTGTCTGGTAGGTTTGCATATTCTCAGTAAAGATCACAGCCAGATTGAATTAGAATTATATAATAAATTGTGGATAATGGACAGAATTTTATATGAGATACGGTACAGTATAGGAAGCCAGTGTAGGTGATGCAATATATTGTGATATGGTCTCTGCGTGATGCGTTGTATAGCATTCGAGCTGTAGCGTTTTGCACAAGTGCGATGGTTATACAGAAGAGAGGGGTAGGCCAAGATATAATGAATTACAGTAATCCAGAGTGGTAAAAATCAGAGCTTGAGTTACTAGACAAAAATCATTTGGTAGTAGTAACGGCTTGAGTTTCTTCAGCATGTGTATTTTGAAGAAAGATTTTTTTTACTATTTCTGAAATGTTGTCGGTCATTGATAATCGGGAGTCTATGATCAGTCCTAGGTTTTTTGCATGAGATTTGATATGGATTTGTTGGTTCTCGAATATGAAAGATTGAGGCGGTTGATAGTTTGAATCTGGTACTGTTGATAAGTAGATTAGTTCTGTTTTGGTAGTGTTTAATTTTAATCTATTATGGGATAAACATATTTTTTATTGTTGATAGGTAGAGCTGTAACCGGGAGAATGTTTTAGACCAGGATTCAGTGAATGGAACTGTGAACTGTATATCATCTGCGTAGATTTTAAAGTTTAAACTTAAACCAGCTAGGAGATGGCATAGGGGTAAAAGGTATATGTTAAATAGTAGGGCAGAAAGTGCCAAGCCCTGTGGGACACCTGTTCTTGTTGTATACCAATCAGATTTACACTTGCCCATTGTGATTCTTTGAGGGCAGTTTCTAATGAAGGAAGAGAACCATTGTAGAACTGATCCATTGATGCCAATTTGAAATAGATTGGAGAGTAAAATATCATGATTGAGGGTGTCAAATGCCGCAGAGATATCGAGTAACAGCAGTATATAATTCAAGTTTGAGTCAAAACCTCTAATGATAGTATCGAAAGATGAAATGAGTAAGGATTCCGTGCTGTGTCCTTTCCTAAAACCATGCTGATTATTGTGTAGAATATTGTTGTCTTCAATATATTCAGAAACTTGATGTAATACGACTGATTCTATGATTTTAGCTATAGAAGTTAGTGTAGCGATAGGCTGGTAATTGGATAGGTCTAAGGGGTCATGGTTTTTCTTCTTGGGAATGGGTAGAACTGATGTTTTTTTGAGAGAGTCTGGGAATAGACCTTGAGATAGGGATGCATTAACTATGTTTGAGATGGATGGAGTAATATGGTCTTTTATTTCTTTGAGAATGAAGAAAGGATAGGCGTTGAAAGGGCTATTTGAAGGTTTTGATTTTGATAGTATATTGATAATAGTGTTATCTTTGATTGGGTAAAATTCTGAAAGGGAGCAAGCTAACTGTGGCAATGGTGATTTTGGAATAGGTAATGAATCAAATTCGGATGAAATATCTTCTGTCTTCTTTCTAAAGAATTTGGCAATATTATTGCATAGATCATCAGAAACGATTGATGGTGATGTATTTTGGATAGTGGTTAGATCTTTCACGATTGAGAATAATATTCTTGGATTTCCATGTGCACTCATTATTTTTGTTGCATAGAAAGCTTTTTTGGTTTTTATTATTTCTTTCTTGTATTTTTGTAGGTAGGTGTAATATTCCTGTTTACGTTCCAGGAGGGGTTTTTGTCTCCATCTACGCTCTAAATTGCGCAGTTTGGGGTAGATTTTATAATTCTACACACGTACTTTTGTTCGTGCACCAGGCGCGAACAAAAGTACGCCGGATTTTATAAGATACGCGCGTAGCCGCACGTATCTTATAAAATCCGGGGTCGGCGCGCTCAAAGGGGTGCACATTTGTGCAACTTGCGCGCGCTGAGCCCTGCGCGTAGCCGTGCGTATCTTATAAAATCTGGGGTCGGCACGCGCAAGGGGGTGCACATTTGTGCAACTTGCGCGCGCCGAGCACTGCGCGTGCTGCCCGTTCCCTCTGAGGCCACTCCAAAATCGGAGCAGCCTCGGAAGGAACTTTCCTTCCACCTCCCCCCACCTTCCCCTCCCTTTCCCTACCTAACCCACCCCCCCAGCCCTATCTAACCCCCCCTACCTCTGTTGCAGAAGTTATGCCTGCTCGAAGCAGGCGTAATTTTGCGCGCACCGGGCCGGCTGCCGCATGCCATGTTCCAGTCCTGGGGTTGGTCCAGAGGCCACGGCCACGCCCCCGTAACGCCCCCGGGCCGAAACCACGCCCGCGGCACCACTCCCGGATGACCCGCCAACCGTGTCCCGCCCCCGACACGCCCCCTGATGATGCAACGTCCGTGTCACGCCTCCCAACACGCCCACCCCAAGAAAGCTCCGGGACTTACGCGTGCCCTGGAAACCTATGCAATATAGGCTCGGCGCACGCAGGGGGGTTTTAAAAAGGTTACGCCCATACCTTATGCGTGTAACCCTTTTAAAAGCCGGCCCTTTACGTTTCAATACTTTTAATGAGTTGGTGTACCAAGTTGCTGTTTTTTTTTATTGGAGAATTTTTGAATTTTTAGAGGCGCTACAGTATCTAAGTTGTCTATTATATTTTCATTCCAGAATTATAGCATTTCAGTAACTTTGGTGTAAGGGTTTTGATTAATTGTCGGTATTAGAGCATCAGTAAATGTTTCTATGTTGATTTTTTTGCAGCGTAGTGTTGTGTTATTGTGATGAGTATTGGTTACATTGTTGGTACTTATTATTTTACTTTTCCCTATGGCTTTTATTAGGTAATGATCTGACCACTGGACAGGATTGATTTCTGTTTTAAAAGTGAAGGATGATTGATTAAAGTAAATTTGATCTAAGTTGTTTCCTAATCTATGAGTAGGTTCATTTATAAGAGTTACCAAGTTTAGACCAGTTAAAGCATCTGTTAGGTTTGCTAGTATAGAGTTTTGTTGTGGTTTATTAAAATGTAGGTTAAAGTCACCAGCAAGTATGGTGTTTGTCAGGTCGCAGGGTAATGTGACTAAAGTTTCTAGAAATGAGGATAATTGGGTGTTAAGTATTCCTGGAGGACTATAGATTAAACAGATGTTTATGCAGTTGGTAGTGACTAGAAGCAGTTCAATCTTTGAGTCATTTTTTGTAATGATTTTTTTTGCATGGTGATAGGGAAGATTTAATTATTGCTAATAGACCTCCGCCTTTACGGTCCACACGGGGTTCGGATATGAGAATGTATCCAACTGGACATAGACTATTTAGAATTACTGTGTCGTGTTCGTATAACCATTAGGGATGTGAATCGTTTTTTGACGATTTAAAATATCGTCCGATATATTTTAAATCGTCAAAAATCATTAGAGCCACGATACAATAACAATTCCCCCGATTTATCGTCAAAAAATCGTAAATCGGGGGAAGGGGGAGGGGAAGGGGGAGGGCGGGAAAACCAGCACACTAAAACAACCCTAAAACCCACCCCGACCCTTTAAAATAAATCCCCCACCCTCCCGAACCCCCCCCCCCCAAATGCCTTAAATTGCCTGGGGTCCAGAGGAAGGGTCCCGGTGTGATCTTTTACTCTCGGACCTCCATGCGTTGTAGAAATGGCGCCGGCACTACCTTTGACCTGTCATATGACAGGTCAAAGGTAGCGCCGGCGCCATTTTGTTTTTTTGTCCCCCGATGTCAGGAGCGTAGGAGATCGCTCCCGGACCCTCGCTGGACCCCCAGGGACTTTTGGCCAGCTTGGGGGGGCCTCCTGACCCCCACAAGACTTGCCAAAAGTCCAGCGGGGGTCCGGGACGACCTCCTGTAGTCGAATCGTGTTGCCGTACGGCCGGCGCCATTTTGAGCAAAATGGCGCCGGCCATACGGCATACGGCATATGGCCGGCGCCATTTTCCATACGGAAAAACGATTCGCGTGCAGGAAGTCATTCCCAGACACCCGCTGGACTTTTGGCAAGTCTTGTGGGGGTCAGGAGGCCCCCCAAGCTGGCCAAAAGTCCCTGGGGGTCCAGCAGGGGTCCGGGAGCGATCTCCTACGCTCCTGCCGTCTACAACGCACGGAGGTCCAAGAGTAAAAGATCACACCGGGACCCTTCCTCTGGACCCCAGGTAATTTAAGGCATTTTGGGGGGTTCGGGAGGGTGGGGGATTTATTTTAAAGGGTCGGGGTGGGTTTTAGGGATGTTTTAGTGTGCCGGTTTTCGATTTACACGATTTACACGATTTACACGATATTTAAAAAACCCAAACTGCGACGATCCAATTCCCTCCCCTTCCCAGCCGAAATCGATCGTTAAGACGATCGATCACACGATTCACATCTCTAATAACCATGTTTCCATTAAGAGTATTATATCTGTAGAAGTGGAAGTTATTAAGTCGTGAATTACTGGGGGTTTTTTCCTTATAGATTGAATATTGATTAGCAAAATGGTTAGAGTAGTGAATAGTATTGGATAGGAACTTGAATGTGAGTTGTGTATTGTGATTGGAGTTACTTGGCAGCATCTTGGTGTAGGAACTTTGGCTTGTAGTGCTCCATATCTTCCTTTTCCTACGATGGTGGTGATATTCATATTTGGTTCTTTGGAAGTCCGGATATTATCTAGAATTAGAAAAAAGAACAATGTGAAAAAAATTAGTGAATATGTTCGAAGTTTTGTAAACTGCATCCATTCCTTTAGAATAGGCAGTACATACAATTTGTAATTAAACAATAATAATTAAATAAATAAGCTAGTCAGGAACTTAACCAGGCAAATTGCTTAAATATGGACCTCTTGAGCCCCACGTAAAGTATTCTATCTTTGGTTAAAGGAAAAAGTGATAATTGATCCAAACAGACAATCATGATGGCAGAAAAAGGTCATATAGCCTATCCATTCTGCCCATCTACTCAATTCATTTAACCTTATAATTCTTATCACTTTCTTAGAGATCCCTTGTATTTATCCCATGCTTTCTTGAACTGGGATACTATTTTTGTCTCCACTACCTCTACTGGGAGGCTGTTCCATGCATCCACTACCCTTTCTGTAAAGAAATATTTCTTATGATTATACCTGAGTCTACCCGCTTTCACACTCATCCCATGACCCCTTATTCTAGAGCCTCCTTTCCATTGAAAAAGGATCACCTCCTGTGCATGCAAACTGTTCAATTACCGGAGCGCTGCGATACTCCGGGAGTTAAATCGTTACCTGCTTGTACAGGGAGTTTAATTCCCAGAGCCTATGCTCCTGGGCAGAAAGCCGGCCCTTCTGCAATAATCCACAACCTCTTGTCTTAATGAATAATCTTTATTAGTAAAATACAAGAAACAAATATATAATTAGTCTTTCTTGGAAGCAGCGTAGTGCATCTAACAGTGACGTACTACCTAGCCTGCTCTCTTTGTAAGCTACACAGTTCTTTCTTTTATACAGATATCACTGACGATGTTTTTCTTTTTTTTTCTCTGGGATGGCTCCCTTATTTGGAGTGGATAATTACTGAAACCTTTTCTAAAACTAATGATGTCAAAGTGCTTTTATCTGGTACACTCCCTTCTTTCCCTGCTCAGTAGCTAGGCCTTGAAGCGTCAGCAAGTTTCTACACAAACTGCTTCTGTTTCTCACCCAAGGTTTCCCTGACTGCTCATATAGACAAAATACATTCTTTTCTCTTGTGTAAAACTGTCCCATTAATTTCATTATTTAATCCAGGTTATTATCAAAACCTTGGAGTTATTTAAATGTCTCTATTATATCTTTCCTGTCTCGCCTTTCCTCTAGGGCATACATATTTAGATCTAGCCTCATATTCTTTAGAATGAAGATCATTGACCATTTTAGTAGGCACCCTCTGGACTGACTCCATCCTGTTCGTATCTTTTGGAAAATGCGGTCTCTAGAACACTACACAGTATTCCAAATGACATTTCACCAGGGACCTATACAGGGTAATATCACCTCCCTTTTACTGCTGACTATTCCTTTCCTTGTGCAGCCAAGCATCTTTTACCATCACTTTATCCACCTGTTAGGATAAAGATTATCAAATACAATCACCCACAGATATTGCTATTCTTTCATGCTTAGAAGAATTTCACCCACAATACTGTACCTCGTCCTTGGTTTTTGGCAACCTAAATTGATAACTCTATATTTTTTAGCATTCAATCTTAGCTGCCAGGCCCTAGACAATTTCTCGACCATCTCTAGATCATGCCTCATATTTTCCACACCTTTCTGATGCTCTAATTTGTTGTAGATTTTGATATCATAGGCAAAAAGAAAAAGCTTTCCCAACAAACATTCTGCAATGCTGGTCATGAAAATGTTGAAAAGAATTGGTCTAAGGACTCATCCTTGAAGCGTACTGCTAACATCCTCTTCCTTGGAGTGAAGTTCACAGTGACCAAACAATCAGGGATGGTAACTTTTAAACAGCCTTCCAGGTGCACATTTACTCGCGTATGGCAGCTTGCGCAAATGGACACATCCATTTTATAACATATGCGTGTATGATATAAAATCAGCTGGACATGTATTCATGTGCATGCAATTTTGTATGGATGTGTGCTTGTGCACGCAAATGTTGGCTTTATCACATAAGTGGGGGGATTAGTTTAGATATACACACTGTCACAATTACCATTTTCCCCAGTCCATTCCTAGTTTGTCCAGGTAAAGGCTCCTGACTTCCTAACCCCCCTAATTAACCTTCCTCCATTTTACCTTATTAGTGCAGAACTTTCAAACCCCCTGATTTTTTATTTTAAAATGTACACACCATTCATAGCAGAAATAAAGTTATGCGGTAGAGGACCCCAGTGCGAACTTGTGCGCGTAAATATTTATGTGCACATTTCAGTGACCTTCCCAAAACACCCATGTCCTGCTCATGCTCTGCCCGCAGAACTCCCCCACCCGCCCCTTTTATGCTCTTTTTGATTTGTGCACATACTGACAAATACGCGTGTAGTTGAGCACTTCTTAAAATCTGGGCAGCATGGGTCAGCTCGAAATACGGGTATATCTTCCAACTTTGGTGTGCGTAGGGCTTTTAAAATTCACCTTTTAGTTTGGAAGGATTTTCTTATATGATGGGAGAAAAATTAAAGTACAGCTTTACTAGAACCCATAGATACAATTTTATCACTGAGAAAAAGAGTTAATTGACTCATCTCAAAGAAAATATATGGTACATTATTGAGCTTAAATTTCCATGCAAGTGTCTAGTTAAGAAAAAATGGAGCTCCACGTTGCATAACTCTAGGTCTCATGACCTACACTGTTTTCTCCTTCTTTGAGTCAACTTAGCTACATCTGGAAATATCCTAATCCAGCAATAAGGAACAAGTTCCTCACAATGTTTAAAGAACAGTCTCAGAAGCCAATCTCTATCTGGGTCTAAGGCAAGCATAACTATCAGAGTAGATGGCTTAGCTAAGTCCTTGTTAGATGTCTACAGAATAGCTACTAAATTCAAGTTGTCATCTGAGATAGAGGACAGATTGTTCTGTAAATCCATGCCATGTTAATTTTTATTATTGTTTCTTGCGCTTCAGCCATCTGCTTAACAGAATTATCAGTATTGGACAACAGATTCTCAATACTTTCCTTAAATGTTTCCAAGTCCCCAATTCATTTCTCCATAGCCGTGTTATTCTCAGCAATAGAAGCTTTTTGAACTGTTAAAGCTATACCTAGATCCAGTATAGCTTTCCCTATATCTTCCAAAGACAAAAATATAGGAACATGGCAGCAGAAAAAGACCATATGGCCCATCCAGGCAGCTCAGTTGGAGCCCAGGTAGAATATACCTGGGTCCAGCCTCAGAAGCAGACTCTGTAGAAGTACCACGTCTCCAGCAGTTCTGGGCTCCCTCCAGGCTCTGTCAGAGAGATGGCATCCCTTTGCAGCTGTCCAGCCACACTAGCTGCTTTTCTTGCACGCGCGGCGGAATCCTCTATTATCGCAGATTGATAACATCATCCCGGGTAGCTGGGCTATGCGTGCCATGGCTGGATCCTCTAGAGTGACCCTGCCTTCTCCTGGAAAAGTCAGGGGTATTTTCCCCCTTCAATTTCCCAGTGGAGTAGCACTATCCCAGTGGAGTAGCACTATGTAGCTCCCTGCATTTGTGGACACAAAACGAAGTAATCCATGGGACCGGTGGAAGAAGGGTCTGAAGAAACAGCAGGGTAAGCTGCAACCCTTCTCTTCCTCTTCTGAATCTATTCCAGAAGAAAGAACAGGAAAGAGAATATGAGATATTTGAAATAATCAGGACCAGCAAAGAACACGGCCACCTATGCTGACTCACTCTTGGGTCTTATTATTCCTTCCTAAAACTAAGCAGTAATAATACCCAGAAAACAAAATGCAATGCAAAATATCCTTTTTTCAAAATTAAACAAGGCAATGAAAAATAAATTTCTCACAGGAAAAGCAGTATGGTAGTCCTCAAATATGGGTGACATCATCAGGATGGAGCCCAATCACGGAAAACTTCTGTCAAAGTTTCCAGAACTTTGACTGGCCCCTACTGGGCATGCCCAGCATGGCACTAACCCTGCAGCCAGCAGGGGTCCCCCTTCAGTCTTTTTTTCCGCGCAGCAGTAGCCTCGTGGTTTAGGAGCTCTGAAGAGATTCCTGACAGGAATTTTCCTCACGGAATTAATTAAACTTAAATTGCCCCACAGGGGTCCCTCCTCTAACTTTTCTCAGGCCGCAGTACTCTGGTAAGTTTTTATCTGTTTTCTGTCGATTACCGTCGAGTTTGGCCCTCGCGGCCTACTGGCCATCGACCGTACCGCAGCTCCAGGTTCCTCCGGCACCGACACCGGCACCGAGAGTGGAACCGGCCACCGACCCGATGACAGCAGCGCTGGCACCGCTGCTATCCTGGATGGAGGCGCTCATGACCGCCTTTCCACCGGTGATTCCCGGGTCTCCGATGGCTCCGGTGCACTCCCCGTTAACAGCTTCATCGGGAGGAGAAACACCGTTCCGCATTCCTCCTTCGGGAGTATTGCCTCAGCCATCGATGCCATTTTGTCCCTCACCACCGATTCATTCATCGGGAGTGATACGCACATCGGCGCCATCAATGCCTTCGATACTGGCACCGATGCCTTCCAGGCCATCCACGGTGCCCCCGGCGATTCCTTCGATTTTCTCGGAGCCTCAGCCGGGGCCTTCGGGTATCCAACCCCCTTCTCGTCCTACAGGTCAGTCTGCTGATCCTTATGACACCTGGGGTGATGATTAGAGATGTGAATCGGAACCGGAATCGGTTCGGATTCCGGTTCAGATTCACATGTGGGTTTTTTCCCATCGGGCCCGTTCGCGTTTTGTTTATTGGCTGCCCAGCCGATAAACAAAAAACCCACCCTGACTCTTTAAAAGTAACCCCTTAGCTTCCCCCACCCTCCCAACCCCCCCAAAACCTTTTTACAGGTACCTGGTGGTCCAGTGGGGGTCCCGGGAGCGATCTCCTGCTCCGGGCCATCCTCCGGCTACCGGGCCGTCCTTTGCCCTTACCTTGTGACAGGATATCCGTGCCATTGGCCGGATCCTGTCACATGGTAGGAGCACTGGATAGCCGGCACCATCTTGTACTCCTACCATGTGACAGCGGCTGACCAATGGCACCGGTAGCCCCTTTGCCATAGTAAGGGCAAGGCTATCGGCGCCATTTTGGTTCCTGGCACCCGACAGCACGAGTGCAGGAGATCGCTCCTGCACTCATGCAGGAGCGATCCCCCAAGCTGGTCAGGAGGCCCCCCCCAAGCTGGCCAAAAGTCCCTGGGGGTCCAGCGGGGGTCCGGGAGCGATCTCATGCACTCGTGCCGTCGGGTGCCAGGAACCAAAATGGCGCCGATAGCCTTGCCCTTACTATGTCACATGGGCTACCGGTGCCATTGATCAGCCCCTGTCACATGGTGGGAGCACAAGATGGCGCCGGCCATCCAGTGCTCCTACCATGTGACAGGATCCAGCCAATGGCACGGATACCCTGTCACAAGGTAAGGGCAAAGGACGGCCCGGTAGCCGGAGGACAGCCCAGAGCGGGAGATCGCGGGAGATCGCTCCCAGGACCCCCACTGGACCACCAGGTACCTGTAAAAAGGTTTTGTGGGGGTCGGGAGGGTGGGGGAAGCTAAGGGGTTACTTTTAAAGGGTCGGGGTGGGTTTAGGGGTTATTTTTGTGTGCCGTTTTTCCCGCCCTCCCCCAAAACGATAAGGGAAGCCCCACGATCAATATCGTGGGGTTTTCCTATTGCTTTGGGAGAGCCCCCGATTTCTGATGATTTTGAAAATATCGACGATATTTTCAGTCGTCCGAAGCCAGATTCACATCCCTAGTGATGATACTTCCACAGACACCGAGGACTTACCTTCAGCTCCCTCTCCTATGGAAGGTAGAAAGCGTTCTCCTCCAGCGGACCTTTCTTTCATTAACTTTGTGAAGGAAATGTCTGAGTTGGTCCCTTTTCAGCTTCAGACAGAGCAGGATAATAGGCATCAGATGATGGAGCTCCTCCAATTCTTGGATGCCCCTAAAGTGATCACTTCTATTCCCATTCACCAAGTTCTTCTTGACCTCCTCAAAAAGAATTGGGAAAACCCAGGATCCATTGCCCCAGTTCACAGAAAAGCTGACACTACTTATTTAGTACAGTCAGCCCTTGGCTTTCAAAAATCTCAGCTCGACCACCACTCAGTTGTGGTGGAATCGGCTCAAAAGAAAGCAAAAAGGACGAAGCCTCACTCATCTACCCCTCCTGTTAAGGAACACAAGTTCCTAAACAATATTGGTCGACGAGTGTTCCAAGGGGCCATACTCATTTCCAGAATTGCTGCTTACCAGCTCTATATGACCCAATACAATAGGGTCATTTTCAAGCAGATACAAGACTTCTCTGAAACCCTGCCTGAACAATTCCAACAACAGCTTCAAATCCTTGTCAACAAGGGGTTGGAGGCAGGAAAGCATGAGATAAAAACAGCTTATGGTATCTTCGACACCTCTACTAGAATGTCTGCAGCTGCCATTTCTACAAGACGATGGGCCTGGCTCAAATCTTCTGACTTTCAGCCAGAAGTACAAGACAGGCTATCTGATCTACCATGTGTAGGAGACAATCTGTTCGGTGAACAGATCCAGCAAATAGTGGCTGAATTAAAGGACCATCATGAGACCCTTAAACAGCTCTCATCGATACCTTCCGACTTCCCCTCAAGACAGCCCTTTAGGAAGGACTCTAAGAAGTCATTCTTCCATCCAAGGAAGTACTATCCTCCATCAGCAAGATCCCAAACTACGAGACCTTCTCAAAAACCTCAGCCTTGCCAGGCCCGAAAGCAAAAGCCGCAAGCAGCTCCCCAACCGGGGCCTGCTACAGGTATTTGACTTTCACTTGGAGAGCAGCAGCCTGATTCCTCTGCCAAGCATACCAGTGGGAGGTTGATTGTGCCACTTTCACGGCATGTGGCAATCAATCACAACCGACCAATGGGTGCTAGCAATCATTGCTCAGGGTTACCACCTAAACTTTCTTGCTCTTCCACCGGACTCACCACCTCTGCAAGCATGGAGAATATCCGACCATTCTGTCCTTCCGGAGCAGGAGGTTTCCCTTCTTCTCCAGTTAAGAGCAATAGAACCCATCCCACTCTCACAGCAGGGCCTAGGGTTCTATTCCCGGTAATTTTTAATCCCCAAAAAATCTGGGGGACTTCATCCAATTCTGGACCTACGTGCTCTCAACAAGTACCTACAGCGAGAAAAGTTCAAGATGGTAACCTTGGGCTCGCTTCTACCTCTTCTGCAAAGAGGAGACTGGCTCTGCTCTCTGGAACTTCAGGACGCATACACACATATTGCGATAACTCCAGCTCATTGCAAGTACCTCAGGTTCTTAGTAGGCCCAAAGCACTATCAATACCGCGTGCTTCCGTTCGGCCTAGCATCAGCACCATGAGTCTTTACCAAATGTCTCGTGGTTGTCGCAGCTTTTCTCAGGAGAGAAGGTGTTCACGTCTACCCCTATCTGGACGACTGGTTAATCAGGGCTCCAACCCAGCAAGCCGCTCGGTCGTCCCTCAATTTGACCCTACACACTCTAATTTCTCTAGGATTTCTCATCAATTACGAAAAATCCTATTTAGTCCCATCTCAAACCTTGTCGTTCATTGGGGCAGACTTGGACTCCTTGCAGGCAAAAGCCTTTCTCCCTCAACAACGAGCGCTCTCATGTCTCTAGCTCACCAGTTGCAGTCTCAGCATACAGCAACAGCTCGCCAATTCCTCGTCCTTTTAGGACACATGGCATCCTCAGTCCATGTCACACCAATGGCCCGCCTGGCCATGAGACTCATGCATTGGACTCTGAGGTCACAATGAATTCAAGCTGTTCAGCCTCTGTCGACCATTGTCCACATCACCAACTCACTCCGTCTGTCTCTCACCTGGTGGAAAAATCTCAATAATCTCCTCCAGGGTCTACCTTTTCAAGTGCCAGATCCTCAACTAATTCTCACCACCGACGCTTCCAACCTCAGGTGGGGAGCTCACGTGGACAATCTACAGACACAAGGGTCTTGGTCTCCAGAGGAAGCCAAACATCAAATAAACTTCCTAGAACTTCGAGCAATGCGATATACTCTCAGGGCTTTTCAGGAACGCCTGTCAAATCACGTCATCCTGATTCAGACGAACAACCGAGTGGCCATGTGGTACATCAACAAGCAGGGAGGCACAGGCTCCTTCCTTCTGTGTCAGGAAGCTGTGCAGATTTGGTCAGAAGCGCTCTCCCACTCGATGTACCTCAGGGCCACCTACTTGCCGGGAGTGGACAATGTCTTGGCAGACAAACTGAGTCGTGTCTTCCAGCCACACGAGTGGTCTCTCAACCCCTTGGTAGCAACTTCAATCTTTCGCCAATGGGGATACCCCCAGACAGACCTCTTTGCGACCCCTCAGAACCACAAAGTGGACAACTACTGCTCCCTCATTCGGAGCGAGCGCTCTCAGCCCAGAGATGCATTCTCCCTCTCGTGGGCAACCGGTCTGCTCTATGCATTCCCTCCACTTCCTCTTCTTTCGAAGACTCTTGTGAAGCTACTTCAGAACAAGGGAACCATGATCCTGATAGCACCTCACTGGCCTCGCCAAGTGTGGTTTCTTATACTCCAGGATCTCTCCCTCTGCAGGCACATTCCCTTGGGAATGGACCCGCATCTGATCACTCAAAACGACGGATGCCTATACCATCCCAATCTTCGGGCCTTATCCCTGATGGCATGGATGTTGAAAGGTTAATCCTTCAACAACTTAACCTATTCAGTTTCTCGTGTCCTGATTGCTTCGCGAAAGCCTTCCACAAGAAAATCTTATTCCTATAAATGGAAAAGGTACACATCATGGTGCACTTCGCAGTCCCTTGATCCCTTTTTCTGTCCAATCCCAAGGTTTTTGGACTGTCTCTGGCATTTGTCAGAGTCAGGTTTAAAGACATCTTCAATCAGAATGCATGTCAGTGCGGTAGCCGCTTTCCATAAGGGTGTCGGGGATGTTCCTATATCAGTACAACCCCTCGTAACACGCTTTTTAAAGGGCTTGCTCCATGTCAAGCCACCTTTACGTCCTCCGGCCCCTTCTTGGGACTTTAATCTAGTTCTTGTTCGGCTCATCAAACCACCATTCGAGCTTCTTCACTCCTGTGACCTAAAATATCTCACATGGAAAGTGATTTTTCTTTTGGCTATCACTTCAGCTGGCAGGGTTATTGAGTTACAGGCCCTAGTTACCTATCCACCTTATACTAAACTCCTGCAGGACTGGGCGGTACTCCGCACTCACCCTAAATTTTTACCTAAGGTAGTTTTGGAGTTTCACATTAATCAATCCATCATACTACCTACCTTCTTTCCCAGGCCCCATTCCAATCCAGGGGAACAGGCTCTGCATACCCTTGACTGTAAATGGGCTCTAGCATTCTACCTAGACCATACAGTTGCCCACAGGAAGAGTACTCAGTTATTCGTCTCTTTCCATCCCAATAAATTAGGGCAACCTGGGTGTAAGCAGACTCTCTCCTCCTGGTTGGCGGAGTGCATATCTCTTTGCTATCACCAAGCAGGCATTCCTTTTCAAGACCATGTCAAAGCACACTCTGTGAGGGCCATGGCGTCTTCAGTAGCACATCTCCGATCGGTGCCGCTTCCTGACATTTGCAGGGCTGCTACCTGGAGTTCTCTCCACACTTTCGCAGCCCACTATTGCTTGGACAAAGCCGGAAGACAAGATTCCATCTTCGGCCAGTCTGTCCTGCGTAACCTATTTCCAACATGACATACCTACACCCTTCCGCCTGCCCGGTGGGGTTCAGGATGCCCTCTACCAAATTCCACCCCAGTTGTTGTGCCTGTTGCACGCCGTTGGGTACATTTGGTGATTTTTGGACATCCTCAGCTCGGTACTCACCCATATTTGAGGACTACCATCCTGCTTGTCCTGTGAGAAAGCAAATGTTGCTTACCTGTAACAGGTATTCTCACAAGACAGCAGGATGTTAGTCCTCACGAAACCTGCTCACTGCCCCGCGGTGTTGGGTTCGTAACGTTTTGTTATTTTATTTTTCGGCACTGCCTGTAGTTTTCAAATAAGAGTGAAGGGGGACCCCTGCTGGCTGCAGGGTTAGTGCCATGCTGGACATGCCCAGTAGGGGACAGTCAAAGTTCTGGAAACTTTGACAGAAGTTTTCCGTGATTGGGCTCCATCCTGATGATGTCACCCATATGTGAGGACTAACATCCTGCTGTCCTGTGAGAACACCTGTTGCAGGTAAGCAACATTTGCTATCCCTCTTCAAAATAAGGTCTCAGCAGTTGAATTCCAGCCAGAAAAATTAACTCTGTTTATAGTTCAGCTCCTCTACTTAGATGCCTAAATTTTGTCTCCTAAAGCTCTCTCCTATACCTTCCTGTGTCATTGATACACAATTCTCCTCCTTAGCATTCTCTAAAATCCTATCTAGGTAATATGGGAGATCAACTAACTACATACCTAGCAGACAAGTTCTATACCATCTCTTCGGCTACCAGCAACCCGGTTATCTACATTCCTAAGGACGGAATCTCTAATAACCATGGCTAGCCTATCCCTATATTCTTGGGCACATGCTTCTGGAGGTGTGAGAAGACAGCGCATTGCCTGGAAGGCAGGTCCTAGCAACTGAAAAGCTTTCAACTATTCCAAGTTGATGTTATTCTTCCTGTAGACCTGCTCCTCCACAGAGGCTAAAGGCCACCTTTGATAATCCGCTATCTACCTCAGCCTCTCCAGATCGACCACTCTAGTATCCAGACCCTGCACTTGTTCTCTGAAAGTACAAATTACACACACATGACCTCTTCCTCAACAGGAAAATAATCTTGGTACTCAATGTAAAAGAGTGAAAAGTCCCAATCCCATTTCTGGACTGATGTTACTATCTCTTTTTTTTGTTTGTTTGTTTTTTTTCCTTAAAGAGGGGTGAATGCTTAAACTAAATTTAAGATTCCTAAAACTAAACTATGGTTCCTTAGAAGCAAGAAATGTATTGATAGTGATTTAATGCAATTAGCCTAGGGCCTAAATCTCATGGTAGTCCAACTAACAACAAATTCTATCAGGATCTCATTCTGCCAGAAGCTTTCTCCACTCAAATGATCCTCATACCTGGGAACTCTCAGGGTTTCACCCTGAGACTCAGGGAATTTGCATCAATTGCAGGGTCTCAGGGGAAACACTAGAAATATCAGGGTCTCTCTGTATACAGCTCAGCCACTCCCCTTCCTCAGTAAGCCTGCAGAAAACAGGAGAAGTGGGGTGATAATGGAACAGTTAGTGCAAGCAGCATATGGGGAAAAACTGGAGAGGAACTGCAACACACACAAAACGCAGTCTGCAGCTATGATTCCAAGACTTGGGACTCACTCAGCCAAGGGTAGAGTGAGGATACATAAGTCATGGAGCTGTGTCTTATAGGGGGTGGGAGCAAAGAAGAAGGGGAACTATGCTGTGGTCATCTCTGGAGGGGGAACAGGTGATGGTGATGGATGAGATAAGGAGAACATGCGGATGAGTTTGGGGAGGGGGTAGAGAGAAAACTGATACATATTATTCCATTCCTTGCCCCCTCCTCTCACCCTGTGCTAATGAATAGCAATCTCAGGGTGACCATAACTCAAAAAGTTCCCAGGTGTGGTGATATTCATGCTATCACATAGAGAAATAAGGTAGCCAGTACTATTTCACACCTTGGAGCAGGATGGGCCAAAAATGCTTCATTATGTGCTCATTTTTGCCAGCCACTGCTCCAGCTTTGAATAGCAAACATTTTTATTAGTTTGTCTGCCTGAACAGTTATTCACCTCATCTTTTTTACCAGACTCAAAATGGTTGAATTTATCCCATTGTGTTTATAGGAATAAAGATCAACAAACAAGCAGAGGGTGATGCCGTTTTATTGGACCAACTTAGTACATTGCTTACTAACTTTCAAGAGTCATACTCTCTTGCATCTAAATGGACTATCACAACAACCACATTCTTTATTTAAGATGTTTAGATGAAGAAACGAGCTCACCTAAGTACACTACCACCACAATCTGACCTTACTTTAATACTTGAAAATTCTTATGGACCCAAATTACAACCAAAACAAACTAGTGAGGGGCAGAATCATCCACCTTCCAAAATCCCCAAGCTCCAGCTGATTCCCTCTCTCAACCTCCTCTTTGCAAATGATCTCCTTCAACCGTCCCCTCCAGAATTAGAATTTATTAAAATTTGTATTACACACTTGTCCCAATTTTAGATCAAAGCAGATTCCAAAATAAAAACATACAAAAGGTCATCCTCCCCCAGGCTCAACCCTTTCTCTTATCCTCCTCCCCACACTTATCCCACCTCTCTCATACTTATCAGGCTCAATCCCTCCTGCTTCCCCTTTCAGTGCCCTCCTCCGTTGGTCTCCCTATTAGAATTGACCTATTTTGTTGATGATTGGAAGAGCAGGAGGAAGAAGAGGGTCAATGTGCCTCAGGTCATTTCCTCCTTCTCCTTAGCAATCTGACAGAGAGGCTTTTTGGGCTAGCAGCAGTAGATGATTGCGGTTCTTGGGGAGGAAGTATGCCCAAAATGTTTCTGGCTTGAGCTGGCGGCTATGTTTATCACTGGGAGGAAGAGGGAGGAAGAAGTGGGCCAAGCAGACCAATATTTCTGGCCAGGGCTAGTTGTGGAAAAGGGAAGGGATTGGGGGGGCGCAGAGTAGCAATGGTGATTCTACCTAGCGTCATGCAGGGCACGATCCTTCTCAGTCGTGTTATTCTTTGAAAGCGCTGGTTTATTCTGCACATCAGCTGGCCACATGACTGTGTTTGTGTTCTTGTTTTCAGGGGTTTAGTTAGTAGTATAATTGTTGCTTTAGAAGTCAGACAGAGGGAACATAAACACTTCAAGTAAAAGTTTATGCAAGCTGTAGTCTGTGCTGCTAGAAGTATTTGTGTGGAGTACACTTAGATTTCTCATGTTTTCCCAGCTCAGTGCGTGCTACATGTTGAATGACTTCTTCACTTCTTTCAGTTTTTCTGTTGTTCTCACTTCATTTGAATCATTTTTCTCTATCTTAAGATGCTGAAATTTAGGGGTTGCCTTTTCAGTCCTGAATCACCCTACTCTGGGATTTCTATCCATCAATTCTCTTTTTAAGGGGATAATTTTGTAACATAAGTTAACCAGCAAAAACGTGTGTAAATGACATCAATATTTTAAGTGGATTTGCATGCTTAAGTCCACTTTGAAAATGATCCCACTGAAAATCCTTGCACACATGATTCAGCTACTAAAACAGGGATCAGAACTCTGGCCCTGGAGATTCACTCTGCAAAGTAAATATGCAGGCAATTCATCTGCATATGTAAATAATACCTCATGCACATTAATTCTGGATATCCTAAAACCAGAATTATCCGTGAGACTCCAGAACTACCCTTTCTCAGGAAATTATACATGCCTACCTTTCAAAATC
Source organism: Rhinatrema bivittatum (assembly GCF_901001135.1). Taxonomy (NCBI): domain Eukaryota; kingdom Metazoa; phylum Chordata; class Amphibia; order Gymnophiona; family Rhinatrematidae; genus Rhinatrema; species Rhinatrema bivittatum. Next base: position 126,567,952 of record NC_042622.1, on the reverse strand, counting down.
AAAAACTATGTGTGTACCTGAAAACCCCACTCCATCTTGCCCACGTGAATGCTTCCACTCAGTCTGGATAAACTTGTATGAGAATAGGACTTATGCACGTAGGTTTACCTGCATATTGGGTGTGCAGTTTTTTAAAAAGGCCATTTCTGTGCGTAAAACACTGTTTTACCCGCAAAAATGCTTCTGAAAAATACTCTCCCTATGTAAAGGGATTTATTCTGAAGCACCATACAGTAAACAGAAAGTATTACCGCTTGTGGCGGGAAGCAGTTATGAAATTTCCAGATGTCTGTCAGAATCAGTAGCATGTTTGACACTTGGGCCCCTGTGATCTCCCTCACTTATGGGATAAACAACACTGCCCTCCCCTTTCCCTCTTCACACAGACAGGCCCTGTTGTGAGACAGATGGGGCAGACCAGGCCTGAGTAATAGTGGAAAATATGAGAGCGTCAGAAAGATAAACAGTCTTTTGTAGATAGTATAAAAGTCCTTTTACCATGTCAGGTAAGCCTCAAATGGCAGCGTACTTAACAAGAACTGTAAAAACAAGCCGACATTCCTCTGCAAGCAGATTAAATTGGTCCTGGGATAAACATTGGAAGGATAGCTTATGCATCATGTCAATGGGTATACAACCCTGAGCTTCCTAAAGCGCTGCCCTGGAATTCCCTGGGTAACCCTGATTTTAATTATTACTGTTCGCAATCAGTTGAAACAAGTGAAGCTTATTATTTCAGAGCACGAAGCAGCCCACAGAGATGTCCCAGTGCCATCTAATGCTGTTCAAGCTTCCAGCCCTTTACCATACTCGTCATGTTCGTGGCGTGTTTCAGAAAGCACCCCTTGCATCAGCCATTTTCCCCACTCCAGCAATGGGAGCTCTACATCCAGCTGTATTACCAGAGATTGACAACCACTTCCATCCTTTTATTTGAATAATAACAAAGTAAACTCTTCAAAGTAATCCTAATCTGCCCTATCGTGCTCTCCTCTCTCCCCACCTCCCTGATGGAAGCCAGCGAGACTTCTCATGTTTCACTGCATTGATGGAAATATTAAACATGATGCTTCAAGAGAACATCAAATATTATCTTAATATCAAGCCTTCTGTTATTGTGCAGTTTCAACTAAGACATTTTGGGAATAAAACATGCTGAACAAGGTCACAAGAGAAAGCTGATGCTCAAAACTCACGGCTCCTTTATGTTCAGTCTGTGCCCTGCCAGTTAGGACAATAAGTTTTGTACCCAGCTTGCCTACCTTTCTACCTTTTCGGCTGCTGCAGCTGGGAGCATCCATTCTGTTCTGCAGCAGAGCACTGTCAGCATTTCCTATGTCAGTGTTTGCTGAAAGGCATTTAAGCTTCCATTAGTGACTACTCTGCTGCAGCTAGCATGACATTGATTCCCCAGCAACAGCAGATAAGCTATGTTTTGAGTCTAAAACATCTTGTTCAGCCTCGAGGGTACTTTCATCTGGCTGAGAAATTAGTGGCATGAATGCCCTATGTCAAAAAGCATAGGGCAGAACTGTTACCTGCTTGCAGCTTTGTACCAGTATTGCATTGCTTTTCTTTTGAATGACTGCAGAATTCTCCTTTTGTTAAACATCTCTTTACCTTTCCTAGAAACTCGTCTGTACAGCGGGTCTCAAATGGTATCCACATCCTGAAATGATTCACTGTATCAAAGACTGTGAAGTAAGTATTCATTCACTTTTTTCATATGAACTTTACTTATTACATCCCTGGCATGACTGGATGACATTCAGGGACTTCTCAGGTCTTACTATGTAAAGCAGCATTTTTTCCCCCCAGAGCTTCTTTGACTCATCTATATATTTTTTTTTTTTTAAATGCCTCATTATCTTATTTTTCTAAGCAGTTTACAATAAATATCCATAAAAACAAAATAAATAACAGAATCACAATAATTTTATCCATAAAAGCAAAAAAGGTGATATAAAAAAACAACATAAAATAAGCTCATAGTACAATACCATAAAAATAAAATGCAAAAAATATATACATAAAAGCCCTCTTTAAAACAAAACATTATACAAGATAAAAACTTACCTGATGTGCATAATGTCCTGCAGATCCTACGCATAGTAAAATTACATATTGCCAACCGATTTAAGCAAATTCTTTCTCAAATACTGTAAAAATGTCTTTAATTTCTTCTTAAAAGATTTAAAGCACACTTTTTTTCAGAGGGGCTCAGGAAGGTTATTCCACCAAGTAGGGCTAGTAATCGTAGAGAAAAAAGCACCTATATGCGGACCTCAAAATTGAATTGTATCCTTATTTTATCAAATGGGATTCATATTGCAAGTTTTTCCACAAACCATTTTCTGATCCATACTCACAGGTTTGTGAATCCCTGGTCAGAAGGAATGCCAGGTCAGGACACATTCTTCCAAAAACACCAGGCTATAAATAGCATTTTTTTTCAAAAGCCAAGCTGCTGGCTGTCCTTCACAGGCCTTCATTTTGAAGTTAATGCTAACCTTTATTTTTAGCTTTGCCCTTGAAAAAGATCACAAATATCTGATTGTGGATCGTGATCAAGAAAACCTCATCTCTGGAAAATATTGAGAAGTCCTTGTTACATGATTAGTGACATGTTTAGTAGACAAAAAAAAAAAACGTGTACATAGTGATCTGAGTGACTAATGCTTATGAACGGTCTAATTTTAAAAGGCCTATGTGCCAATACTGGGAGATACACGCGTGTCTGTGCCATGCACATTTTCAAAGGATGTGCATCTCCCGGTACACACGAAAGAACCAGATGAGAAAAAGGGGAGGGCCAAGGGCAGGGTATGGATGGGACGTGGGTGGGCCGGGACAGTGCCAATGAGACACTGTCTCTTTGCAGCGCATGCCAGGAACGCTGGACCCACACAACTTGCTCCTGCCCTGGACCGCTGGTAAGTTGTAAAACAAAAAAAAGAATGATAGATAGCCGGGGTTTAGGGGTTGGGGCGGATAGGGGTAAAGAGAGGCAGGTTAGTTAGGGGTTTTGGAAAGGTATCTCCCAGTCCACTCCTTTATTGGAGTGGACTGGGAAGGAACTGGGAAAAGGCCCTATCACATCGCCGTGTGCTTCTTAGAAAATTTACCCCTGCGCCTTACACACACAAGTCAGCACTTGCACGCACATGCACGCACCGATATAAAATCAATCACACATGTGCACACGGGTAGCAGATTTTATAACATGCATGCGTCGGTGCACGCATTTTATAAAATTGGTGTGCACGGGTTTAAAAATTTACCTTATAATGATTATACTGCCTTCTTCTAGAGATGTGTATCAGATGCCCGATCGTTTCCGCTTTCGGTTTCATGTAGCCGCGGAAAAAGTTTGTATTCCTGCGGATCGGCATTTTTTTTTTCATATAATATCGTTTCTGGTTTAGCGCACGCTAACAGGAGCTAGCGCGCGCTAGCTCCCGTTAGTGCGCGCTAGCTCCTGTTAGTGTGCGCTAACACAAACCCGTTAGCGCGCACCCCGATCCTTCACTTTTATTTACAAAATAAAATCCCAAACCCACCCCAACCCTTCAGATCTAATTATATACAATTCTCCCGACTTCCGAAAAACTTGCCTAAAGTCCCCTGGTGGGACTCCCGCTCTCAGGCCGTCGGCTGCCAGACAACAAAATGGTGCCGGTGGCCCTTTGCCCTTACTATGTGCAAGGGGCTATGGATGCCATTGGCCGTCCCCTGTCACATGGTAGGAGCAAAGGATGGCCCGCGCCATTTGTACATAGATTGGGAGTGACATCTTGTAGCAAGATTGCAAAAGTTATATCCTAATTTTAGATCACAGAGTAGTAACACGAGCCTTCTCAGGTTCTCAAGATTCAATTCATGTAGCAATGAGCAAGTTACCTTTCCACCTAGGAATTTCTGTTTTTTATTCTTTTAATGTCTCTAACAGAGACAGAATCATGGCATGGGCACTTTACAAATATAATAAAATAAAATAAAAAATCTCAGTTTTTCAAACTGTTGCAAGAACCAGTTGGAAAGTAGGTAATTTTCAAATATTTAGAGATAATAAAATCCTCCCGGACTGGAACTGGGTTGATATTGGCAGTGTACAGCATGATAGCAATGAGGGACAGCTGGGCTGGCAATTTTTTTCTACAGTTTAATAATTCAAATTATAGAAGGTGTGGAGATGTTTAGAAATTGCTATATATGCTTTATATATGCTTAATGCTAAAGTTGAAAAACAATTACTCCTTACATCATTCAGCATAATTAGGTAAAATAGTATTTTGGGGTAGATTTTAAAAGGAGCGTGCGTGGCGTACATGTGCATGCGCTATCCAGCATGCACACATGTACGCCCGATTTTATACCATGCTCGAAGGCGCACGCATGTTATAAAACCGGGGGTCAGCACGCGCAGGGGGGTGCACAATTGTTCACCTTGCACACACCGAGCCGCACTGCCTTTCCCCGTTCCCTACCCCCACCCCACCTTCCCTTCCCTTCCCCTACCTCCCCCGCCCTTTCCCCCCTACCATTTCCTTTCTTTTGTCACAAAACTTACTTCAGCCGACTGCCGATGCGCAATCCCCGGCCCAGCAGCCGTGCGGAGGCCTCTGGTCACAACCCCACCCCACCCCCGGTCCATCCCGCCCCCTTCCGCCCCTTTTTGCAAGCCCCAGGACTTACACGCGTCCTGGGGCTTTACGCACGTCGCTGGGCCTTTTGAAAATAGGCCCGGCGCACGTAGGGCTTTTAAAATCCGGTCCTTTGCTTCTCATCTTTTCTTGACATTATGCAATAGAACAAGCCTTAAGATATTTTTTGTTAAATTTTTTTTAGTGCTTCATTAAGAAATCTCTAGCTCACAAATATAGCATCCTCAATACAAGTTAAACCCAGAGCCACTAAATAGCTCTGATACCTCTAGGAAGCAGGAGCAGGAATACTCAATTTTAAAACATATGCTGTCTCAGAAAATATTGACTTGCATCGCTGCTCTAGCATTGAAGTGGAAGCTGTCTTCAACCTATTCCTGCAGTATTTGGCAGAGGAGAACCTGATAGGGATGTGAATCGTTTTAGGACGATTAAAATTATCGTCCGATAATTTTAATATCGTCTTAAACCGTTATGGAACACAATACAATACAGATTCTAACGATTTATCGTTATAAATCGTTAGAATCGTGAGCCGGCACACTAAAACCCCCTAAAACCCACCCCCGACCCTTTAAATTAAATCCCCCACCCTCCCGAACCCCCCCCCAAATAACTTAAATAACCTGCGGGTCCAGCGGCGGTCCGGAACGGCAGCGGTCCGGAACGGGCTCCTGCTCTGAATCTTGTCATCTTCAGCCGGCGCCATTTTCCAAAATGGCGCCGAAAATGGCGGCGGCCATAGACGAAAAAGATTGGACGGCAGGAGGTCCTTCCGGACCCCCGCTGGACTTTTGGCAAGTCTCGTGGGGGTCAGGAGGCCCCCCACAAGCTGGCCAAAAGTTCCTGGAGGTCCAGCGGGGGTCAGGGAGCGATTTCCCGCCGCGAATCGTTTTCGTACGGAAAATTGCGCCGGCAGGAGATCGACTGCAGGAGGTCGTTCAGCGAGGGTTCCGGCGCCTCGCTGAACGACCTCCTGCAGTCGATCTCCTGCCGGCGCCATTTTCCGTACGAAAACGATTCGCGGCGGGAAATCGCTCCCTGACCCCCGCTGGACCTCCAGGAACTTTTGGCCAGCTTGTGGGGGGCCTCCTGACCCCCACGAGACTTGCCAAAAGTCCAGCGGGGGTCCGGAAGGACCTCCTGCCGTCCAATCTTTTTCGTCTATGGCCGCCGCCATTTTTCGGCGCCATTTTGGAAAATGGCGCCGGCTGAAGACGACAAGATTCAGAGCAGGAGCCCGTTCCGGACCGCTGCCGTTCCGGACCGCCGCTGGACCCGCAGGTTATTTAAGTTATTTGGTGGGGGATTTAATTTAAAGGGTCGGGGGTGGGTTTTAGGGGGTTTTAATGTGCCGGTTTTTTGATTTTTCGATTTTTAACGATTTTAACGATTTTTCACGATATTTTACCCCCCCAAACGGCAACAATACGATTCCCTCCCCCTCCCAGCCGAAATCGATCGTTAAGACGATCGAGGACACGATTCACATCCCTAGAACCTGATCAGTACAGATAGGAAATCAATTGCCCATATACTTCCCAGTTGACACTCTAGAGGAACACGGTTTTGAGGAAATGCCAATAAACAGTTTTGTCAGGAGTATAGAGGAAAGGTGAGCTGGAAATGAGACAGGAAACATTCTTCCAACTCAAGCAGGCACAGTACATTGATAAGGATTATGGGTTCAAATAAATTTACTGCACTGGAACATCAACAATATATATTGCCCACTAGTGGTTATAAATAAATTAGAAGTTAAAAAGAAGGTTAATATGATTCTTAATGATCTTATTGGTTATAACTAATGTGTAAACCATTGAGGAAAGGAGATAAAAGAGAAATATAATAGATACATTCATGCATCTCAAAATTATAAATAATGTATGAGATGCAAACATTTTTCAATGAAAAGGAAGTTCTAGAACAAGAGGTTACGATATGAAGCTCAAAAAGGTTAGATTCAGAAGTAACATTAGAGGGTATTTCTTCACAGAAAGGGTGGTAGATGCATGGAGCAGCTTCTTGGTAGAAGTGATGGAGGTGCAAACAAAAAAAACATTTAAAAAGGCATGGGATAAGCACAAATGACCCGTAGAAGCCAAGAGATGAAGAGAAAGCCAGAGATCAAATGGGGTCTATGACATTGCAACAGGAAATAAATTAGATGGTCCATATGTCTTAAGCTGCCATTATATTTTATGTTTCCATGTTTCTGTGATGGCTAGTCCTTCATATATACTAAAAATGGGCAAAACATTAATGCCGTATGTAATCAGCCATAGTCTTTGCTCTCAGCAGGATTTCTGTTTTTTCACCCGTTTATTGCTTGTTAGGGCAGCATTTTGAAATACTATGTGTTTTTGTTTTCTAGCCATTTATGGGGGACAACTACTGTGATGGCATGAATAATCGAGCATTCTGCAATTATGATGGGGGAGACTGTTGCGCCTCAACTGTCAAGACCAAAAAGGTAGGTCTCTCACTGTACTATTGAAGCTATCATTCGGTCTATAGCTTTTACCATTGTATTCAATCTGTATAGCTGTCTTCAGGAAATAGATACTGACTTTTGCAAGATTAGTTGCCTCAATTGGCAATAAATCTTCAAATTCTCTGAAATGCCTGTCAATGTATGTATTGATAGAGATGAATCTTCCAGTTAGATTGGTTCCCTTGGAAAGAAAAAAGGTTTCATGAAGAAGTTATTCTGAATATGTAGTCTACTGTTTCATTCTATTTCAGTTATACATAGACTAATGATCTCACTATGTTGACTTCTCATGAGATAAAAGTGTTAAATTAGGAGATGCTGTGATCCTCAAGGTTTTCCATATTTATCCTCCAGAATAATGATAATAGTGCAGTTTGAATACTTCCAACCTAACAGTTTAAATGGATCTGGACTTTGGTATTATTGCCTTCTGAGAAGATGAGTAATGGAAACTGACTTATCACAAGGCTATTGTATTTACTCAGGTGCTAGGAACACTGTCTATCTTTTGTGTCCAGAATAATAGGTTTTCTCATTTTGTTTCTCTGGGAAAAATGCATGGTCTGCACCACAGGTTATATAAAATGAGAGTTAAGGACCTACGTAGATATATCCTGGTGGAGATAAGAGATGTAGGTATATGATAGAGACAGTCAAATACCTCAAATTATTTTATGCAGGTCTGAAAATTGCCCTCCCTCAAAATAGAGAAAAGTATGTATTGTATTCTCATTTAGGGAGGGTGTTCTGGGGCTGTGTTTTGGGCATATAGGGAAAATAACACACACAGATTATATTTTCAAGTCTACATGTCTTATTTTCCTTAGAAAATGTACCCACGCCAGAAGCAGGTACAAATATATATGCATACTTTTTACCCGCAGTAAGTTTCAAAGAGAAAGTAGGTGTGTACATTCTCTTTGAAATTTGATATATTGTCCGTGGGTTAAATTTACCCACTGACTTTGTTCCAAAGCAAACAGTTTGGACCATTCTTTTAGCTTTGCCCTTCAGAATGAATATAAAAATCTGATTAGTAAATTGTGATCCAGAAAATCCCACCCCTGGAAAATACTAGAGCTTCTTAAGCAGTAAGGCCCTCTACTGCAATCCTTAGTAGTGCAAAAGAATCAGACAAGATAGTAAAAACCCCTACAGCCCAATAAGGGAAATGATATTTAAAATATTATAGCCTGGTTAGTGATGGGTGTATCTCGTACAATGGCAATTATGCCACTTTTGTTTAAATTGAATTAGCTACCTAAAAATAAATGTTCCTAATTTCTTGGTATAAACTTTCTGGATATTGAGAGGAAAAGAACCAGATAATTTACAAAAGAAATTGCAATGGTATATACCTACCCAACCATAGCAATCTAGTCAAACAGCTTTATTGGCGGTGCATCTTTATTGGTGGTGCCCAGTTTTAGGAATTTAGGAATACCAGGTTATGAACAAGAGCTTTCTCAACTGTCTCCCTAATGTTGTGGAATTATTTCCCAGTAGAAGCTAGAATGGAGCTAAATTACTTGAGTTTCTGTTAGAAAATCAAAGCATGGTTATTTTCACAGGTGTGAGATTCTTTGGGGTTGTTAAGCAGAGTAAGATGGACTGAAATGTTGTTATAATTTTGCAGTCATGTTTTAAATGTTTTATGTTTTTAGTCTTTGATTATGTATTATGATTTGTATATCACCTTGGGCGATTTAATTAAATTGAGGAGGCAGGTAATAAATTTGTTAACTAGAAACATTTATTTATTTATTTATTCATTATAAACCAGATTTCAGTTGAAAAGAAAAAAAATGACTAACCAAATTGTAAAAAATGTACTTTGTGACAAGTGTTTTTATGTTTTTTCATGGTCTGTTGAGAACAAAAAGTTCTTCTTTATCAGCTTTAGCTAAAGATAACAAGAAGGTAGATATTCAGAGACCTGCTGAACGGACAATATAACTGGCTACTTTTATGTGGCTATCTTTAGGTTATATTCAGATGAACATAACCAGCTAGGTTTTTGGTTGAATATTTTAGGAAACACCTTGAAGGCTGGCTCTTCTGCCAAGCTTTTAATGATAAATGCAAGACTGCACATAAAGATTCACATCTTGCTTCAACTGAGGCCACCAGTAGTGATGGTTGATAAGCTCCAGGGTGCATGTGATCCTAGATTGTCCTGCCAGATGGGAGTCATGAGCCCATTTTAATAATCTTTCCCTGAGTCGTTCAGCAACAACATTTTTCCCAGGTGGTATGTGTATGGCAATGACAGCCACAATTCTTGCTGAGTCTATAATGTAGCAAAGAGCCTCCAGGGCAACTTCAGTCTCAAATGATCGAAGAAAGTGTCCACTCATTGATTTTTTTTGCAGGATGGTAGCGTAATTCAAAATCAAAATGATTGAAAAACAATGACCACTGAGCTTGTGATCTGTATATATTGTGATGAGATACCAGGCTCCTTCTAATAGATGACACCATTCTTCTAACACCAGCTTAATTGCCAGGAGCTCACAAAACCCAATGGTGTAGCTTTTCTCTGCTGGGGAAAATTTTTTAGAAAAGTAAGAGCATGGAAAAAGAGTCCCATGTTCATCACATTAAGCAAGGACAGCTCCTATCCCAATGGCAGAAGCATCTACCCCAAGAACAAAGGGTTTTGATAGGTCCAGATGATGAAGGCATGGTTCCTTGAGAAATTGTTTTAAGATGCTTGAAGGCCTGGATAGTCTCTTCTGGCCAATGCCTGTTGACTGTGCCCTTCTTCATGAAAGCAGTGAGAGGAACCGCTAGCAAGGAATATCCAGGTATAAACTGTCTATAATTATCGAAACCCAGAAAGCATTATAAAGCCTTAAGCCCCATAGGTTGGGGTCAGTCCAGGATGGTATCTGCTTTTCAGGATCCATGCAGAACCCGTGCCAGGAAATGATGTAGCCCAAAAATTGTAATTCTTCTAGTTCGAAAATACATTTTTCTAGCTAGCATAAAGATGGTGCTCTCAAAGCTTCTGTAGAACCTGCTTTATGTGCTGTTGATATTAGACCAAGGATTGAGAGAAGATGAGTATATCATCAAGGTACACTACCACATGAGAGTAGAGAAGATCCCAAAAGATCTCATTGACCATGTATTGGAAGACAGCAGGAGCATTACATAAGCTGAATGGCATAAAAAATATTCATAATGGCCATCTCTAGTGTTTAAAGCCATCTTCCATTTGTCATCCTCACAGATCCATATAAGATTATAGGCCCCACACAGGTCAAGTTTGGTGAAAAGTTGTACCCATCAGATGGTCAAATAATTTGAGATAAGGGGCAGCAGATAGAGATTCTTCATCATGATAGCATTGAGGCCCCTGTAATTTATGCAGAGACTAAGGAACCATCCTTTTTCTTCACAAAGAAGAAGCCTGCACCTGCTAGGGAAGATGAAGGTCGAATGAAACCCCTGTCTAAACTTTCCTAGATATACTTTGACATGGCCTGTGTCTCAGGTTCTGACAAAGGGTAAACCCGTCCTCTCGAGGGCATTGTTCCAAGTAGAAGATCAACTGGACAATTATAGGACCGATGAGGGGGCACCTTCAAGGCCTACTACTTACTGAAGACATCTGAGAAGACTGCATGTTGAGGCAGCAAATCTGGAAGGCCTGGAGAGGCAACCCAAGCTATGGTTAAGTGCTGATGAAACAGGAAATAGGCAATTTTGTGAACATAATGGACCCCAGCAATTTGCAGTGTGTCCTAATCTATAACTGGCTGGTGAAGGCAGGGCAACCCAAAGATAATGGGGTTAACTGATTTGGGCAACACATAAAATGTGATACATTCATTGTGAAGAAGGTCCATTGGCATCTTAAGTGGGGCAGTAACCAATGTGAGGAGACTGGGCAGGAGGTCTCCATAAACAGAGGAGATTGTGAGGGCTTTAGCCAGAGTGGTTGTGGGCAAATTATGTTGTTGCACTTCAATAAAGTTTCATCCTGCCCCAGAATCTAAGAGAGTGAGACAGACGGGAAGCATCAGTTATGGAGAGGAAGGAATCCAGCCTAGGGTTGCCTCTCTGACCAACGCTAAGGGTATGAGTTTCCTGATTTCTCAGGACAACGATTGGCAAGATGCACCTGTCCAGCACAGTATAGACAGAGGTTCATTTTTCTTCCTCAGGAATCTTAGAGTGACCCAGCTGCATGGGTTCCTCCGCTGGGGCAGTCTGTGCTGGGCTGGGTGAGAATGACATGGAATTTATTTATTTGTTTATTTGAAAACTTTTTTATACCGATATTAGTGGGGACATCATATCGGTTTACATCATAACTAAAGAGAGGAAAATACAATGAACAGGTGGGGGGGAGTGGGCTCACATAGGAACAAGTAAATAGCAACGATTTGAGAGGAACAACAAAGGGCTGCTCAAGAGAGCTGTTAAACAATAACATGATAGGGTGGCAACTGTGCCCAAAAACTTTGTACAAGGTTCAGTAAGTACTAGTAAGGAGGAATTCTGGAATCGAGGCGCCAGATGGAATCGAGGTGCCAGATGGATGGGATGATGGATGGGTTGATGGGACACTTGGTTTTCTTATGCCTGCTCTTGGAGCCTAAGGTCTACCCTGAAAGCTAGGACCATCGGGCCTTCTAGTGTGCAGGGGATATCTCAGCCTATTAGTTCATCCTTGATTTTCCCCAACAATCCTTGCCAAAAAATAGCCACCTGGCTATCTTCTCCCTAGTGTAGCTCTGAGGCTAAGGTTCAGAACTTAACAGCATATTCGCTTGCAATACAAGTCCCTTGATAGATTTTCAATAGTTTTGTAGCAGCTGAGGTAGCACAGCCTGGTTCATCAAACACAAACTGGAATTGTTACAGGAAGAGATTCAAGCTCTGAAGGATCGTATCTTTCTTACTCTTTCCTACAGCAGGGAGGCCCAGGCAAGGGCGGATCTACCCGAGAGAGACAATATGTTTGTCACCTATGAGTGCTCAATGTGAAAAAGAGCCAGTTGAAGCTCGAAGTGCATTCTACACTGGTTTATAAAGTCCCTGCCCTCCTTGGCATCTCCCAGATATCTGGGTGGTGGCAGAAGTTGTGGCAGGGGGGTGAGCAGGCTTGAATGAAGGCAAGTTGCAGGAATGAGGACTGGAGCCAGAAATGGAAGCTGTGCCTGCATCGTGTCCATCCATTTCACCACTCTCTCGAGAAGATCAGTCACTTGGTTTAGCTCATCCTGTTGTTGCTGGATATGGTGGGCTAGATCAATTATGCCCTGAAGCATGGATGAATCAACCAGATCCATGGCCTCAGCAACCTGTAAGGATAATGGACTCTTATGCTGCAGTGTGGTTGACACATCCTAGTAGGCCAACCCACTAGACCCACACTGGCAGCTTGCAAGCGCGACCTAGACTGAGACTAGACTGAAGCTTCACCTATATCAGCCCTGCGGGTTGAGCTTTTGGGTTCCAGGGACTGGCAGTTTTTAGGTGAGGGTCCCACAGGATGTACAGCGAGAGTGAGTCCGTGGCAAGGCCAAGGTCTGGACAGGCTGTGGTGAGACAATTACAAGGAACTAGCCAGAGTTGAGGCAGGCGGTAAGTGGGGAATAGGCAGAGTTCATAACTGAGGACAGAGGCAGGTGGTAGGCAAGATGGAGATCTGGGTCCAAAGTAGCGGTCAGTGGCAGGCAGCAGGCAACAGGGGGTTCTGGGTCCAAGGCAATGTACAGTGCTGAATAGACTGAAGAAGGACCAGGATGAAGGGAAGCAAAGGACTGAGTAGACTGGACTGGGCAAGACAAGCTGAGCAAGGCAAACAGGAACCAAAGCAGGATCAGGAACCAAAAGAGGAACAACACACAGTGTAGGAAGACCTGTTGCTGAGGCAATCCTGTGAAGCGCAGCTGGGCCTTTTATACCCAGCCATGTGACATCAAAGCTGAGCAGCGGCAGCCAGGTTTCGTGCCGTAGGAACATCATAAAGCATGTCTACAGCAGTCCGAGATTCAGTGTTGCAGACAGTGGAATTTCTGGCTCTTTGAAGGCTGCTGGCATCCTGGGGTGAATGTTGCTGGCTGCGGGATGATCCCGTGACAGAAAACTTTATTTATTATTTATTTATTTATTTATTTAAAAATTGCTTATATTCCGCCTCTCCCGAAAAATGTGTTCCGCGCATATTACAATAAAACAATCACAAAATAACATAATATAATGAAGTTAAAGTACAAAAATAATAATTAAAAGTTTAAGTAGGCATAAAATTTTACATTCTTACATAAACAGTCAAACTAACATACTTATGGACAAATAGAAAACTGAGTCAATCTGCTTCACCAAACGCTCCTTTAAAAAACACTGTCTTCAGGGCCTTTCTAAACATCTTTTAATCATGTTGCTGCCGAAGCTCAGCTGGAAGTTTGTTCCATTCAGTGACAGCAACTGAGGAGAAAGCTCTAGGTCTAGTCTGTACCCATCTTTCTCCTCGGTTGGTGCCACTGAATGGAACAAATTTCTGGCTGAACTTCGGCAGCAACAGTATTTAAAGATGTCCGAAAGGCCTGAAGACAGTGTTTTTTAAAGGAGCATTTGGTGAGGCAGATTGATACAGTTTTGTATTTGTCTATAAGTTTGTTAGTTTGATTGTTTATCTTACAATTTTGATAGTCTAAACATGCTGCTAAAACCTTTTTGTCTACTAAGAAAATGAATCTTTATTGCAAACTAGGTATTACTATTGATTGTAGGTTTATATGAAGCCTAGTGAGTATAATTTAAGTGTAGACAATAATTTAATTTCAAATTTGTATGTTTTTTAATTAGTTCTTATTGATTTACCTCTAGTTCTGCCCTTTACTATGCTATTTTGGTCCTTATGGTTCACCTTCTTAATTGTAAACTGCTATTACTGATCTCTGATTGCATACTGCCATCCATATATGGTGTACCCTTGTTTGAGTGAATTTCTTATTCAAAATGTCAGGTAATAAATCCAAATATGTCAGGTAATAAATCCAAAAAATAGTCATCTTTTGATTAGCTAGATATAGTATGACTGAGATCCCCTGGCAAAACTTAATTGGTTAATGCTGAAAATCAGGCACTAACCCACTAATTTCTCTTTATAAAGGAGAAAATAACGAAGCTAAGAAACTCCCCTTGCTGCCAATAATTTTTTTAAAATCCATCCTATCTGATCTCCCTGCCTTACTCCTTCCCAGCATTTCATTTTGATTAAAATTTCCACCCAATCCCTTGACTACTAATTGGGAAAGTTCAGTTTGATTTTTTTTAAAAAGCTGTGGGAGTCACAATCCCCCTCCTGGCTCCCACCCACAACCCTCTTGTCTCTCCAAACACATCACTAGCTGCAGCTGGCAGGAGAAATTGCTCAGTTCCAAACGGGGATTGGTGCATTCACTGTTTTGTCTCCCCAGTGTATGTTTCTTTATTGTGCTGTCACCTTGTGTCATCATATGATATTGCACAGCTTAGATTCTCTGTAGGGTTTTTAAGTTCCCTCCTATGATTGGTTATTGCTAGTTGCTGTTTGAATGTTTCTGAACTTCCTACTGGATATTTTCCTGTTTACTCTCGCTAAACCTTTCTCCTCTTCCTATTGGTCCTTTGACCCTAGGAATTTCTGGGACAATTTACTTCCTTGCAGAGAGTTTCAGTTTGAAGAAGGCTCTTGGCAGGCTAACCGCTTGATCTCATCCTCTTTAGAGCTCTCAGCATCATCATTTTTTCATTTCTTATTTACCGATAACCCACAACTACTGTCAGCTCTCAGAGAAAACTTATTACAGCTGTATCAGTCTCTTCAATCTGTGCAGCTGCTCTTGGGACCATCTCATCTACTGTGAGTGTTGAATTGTTTTTCATTCAAATAAATGTTTTTGGTTACTGAGTTTATCTGATATCTGCAACTGGCGAAAAGGTTTAGTTGACTGCCTAGGTGCTCAGGCAAGATATTGAAAGCCAAGTGCAGTCAGTGAAAAGATGTTGAAAATCTAAAGGCATTATCAATCAGAGGATACAGCAGATGTCCAACTTTGAGGACCCTTCAGAAAAGGAAATTTAGAAGATTCCCTCTGTCAGTTTGAACACAGACTGTGTTGCTGTGTACTGTACATCTCTTCTGATTCATTCAGCTGTTCAGCATCAGGTTGGAAGCAAAGTTTCAAATCTGAAACTAGTTTCCTTCCCCAACAGTAATTACATTGTTACCCTGAAAGCAGTGCTGGGCTATTCAGAGTTGGAATCTGATTCTATCAGTATTTACTATTGTTTCAGCATAGCAGAGTGCAAGACCTACACTTCTAGGTATCACTGCCTGTAAGCAAAAGCATGTTTTAATAGCCAAAGCATAGGAGAATTATGAATCTGAAAAAGCTGGTTACCTAAAGAAGATTAATAGAATGTGGGAAGAAAGAATCTCATAGACATAAGCTTAGTAGTGCTACCAATAGAGTGGAAATTTGACAAGCCATAAGTAAACTTTAACACAGCTTAAATGTTATCGACACCAGTCAGACCAAATGTTATCGACGGCAGGAGTCAGAAGAGGGGCTGAGAGTGCCCTGAAGAACACCGGAGCGGCCCTGCCTCCTCAGCTGGGAGGCCCACCACCCCCCTGGTGACATCATCCAGAGGCGCTGGACCCACCTCAAAGAGAGGCGTGCTCCCCAGGCGCCCCTCCAACCACGGCATCCCTCGAGATTGGCACCAGCAGGCGCCCAGAGCCCATGGGGATGGCACGAGCCAGAAGAGGGGCTGAGAGTGCCCCGAAGAACACCAGAGCGGCCTTGCCACCTCAGCCGGGAGGCCTGCCCCCCCCAGTGACATCATCCAGAGGCACCGGACCCACCTCAAAGAGAGGCGTGCTCCCCAGGCATCGCTCGCCGAAGGAGCACGACAAAGGGGCACTCCCCTTCGTGCAAACCGTAGTGCAGACCCCAAACCCAGAAAATCTACTGCTATACTCCACAAGAAATGGCAAATACTCAACCCCCTGACTACATCCCCCTCAAGTCCCACAGAAAAGATCAAAGCACAGATAACCCACAAAAGGAAACAAGAAAGGATCAAAGCACGGAAAACCACAGAAGGAAACAAGAAAAAAAACAATGAAATATTGTAAGTACCAACAATCAAACATCACTCACATCAACACTAAGACCTACATAGCACTATCATTCCTTCTATTCAACGCACAATCCATAGTAAAGAAAATACCCATCGGGGGGTCGCTCTAGCGCTGCGACAAGATGGCCACCTGAACCTTTTGCTCCGTAACCCTCTCTTCCTTCTTTTCGCAAAAAAATCTTTAAGTGGATGAACACTGTGGTGAACTTTATCTGATTGTCATCCCATATAGCTATTCCCAAGGCTGGTAAAATTGAAGCCACTTTCGCGGCTGCGGCAGGCACAAAAAGAGCGAAGCAAGATCCGCCCTCACCAGACAAGGCCCCGAATCCCAAATCGATGGCATCGGCGGAATTAGTCCTTATCAAAATAAAACAGCTGAAGGACATGATTCAGCTTAATATTGATGCCACTGCTGCTATTCGGGGTGATCTTCACAATATGTCAAACCAAATGGGCACTTTTCAAACGCGTCTTGATGATTTGGAGATGCAAACCTGCTCTTTATTAGTGACTACCGCGCCCTTACCGTGCATAACTAAGGACATCGAGAAGCTGTAGCAAGATTTATCCAACAGGAATCACCGCAACAACATCCAAATTTTAGGTGTACCGGAAGGAACGGATATTATTGCCTTCGTCTTTCAATTTGTTCCCTCCACACTACAGGTAACATTTGATATGCCCTTTTAAATTAAAAGGGCTCATTGAGTCCCTTCAAAACTGCCCCAAAACCCACAGTTTCCCCAGCCTATAATCTTCAAAGCATTACGATATCCTCACGCATTAATGATTCTGACGTCGTCCCAGAGTAGAGCCCTGATTACTTACCAAGGCAAGTCGATTCTATTTGTTCCAGATTTGGCGAAATCCACTGTGGATCGCCGGAAGGCTTTTCTAGCACTGCGACCTAAGCTGCAGGCTATGGGGGCGAAGTACAGCATTCTCTATCCAGCCCAACTAAAAATCACGTTTAAGAATCAGACAAAACTCTTCCATACATTAAAAGAAGTGGAAGAATTTATATCCCTGCATGAGGATGGCTCTGAGATGGTTACGTGAAACAGTTTATGATCCAGATCTTCATTTCTCAGTATGTTTCTTACCCACAGCACAATCTTCTTGAGGAGGATTCCCTTCTGTTTTCAACAGAATGTTGGTTTTTTAATTTTTTCTGCGTATGCAACTGACTCCAATGGATCATAATGATCTCCAATATTTACCATCAGGATGTTCTTCAATTCTATAGTGTTTCATTCTTTTTTTTTTTTATTTTACCTCTCGAGTCCAAGTGTTGATATTTATACAATTTACAGATCACATTTACTTTATTGGGGCTCGATTGGCACACATAATGGATTTTTTTGCCACAGTTCAATGGATATCTGTTGTAGGCATTATTGGAAGTGGAGTGTTTGGAATCATCTGGCCTCCTAGAGGCTCTTTTTTTTTTTTTTTTTGACCTGCAGTGCTTGCACTGATTGGTGTGAGTGTCTCAGGATCTTAGTTTCTTGTATTTCTCTTTTCTATTCTTGGTCTCTTGCCTCTTTCTTCTATGCTTGTCTGTATTTATTTATTTATTTATTTTTAACTTTTCTATACCGACGTTCCTGTAACAGATACAAATCACATCGGTTTACAATGTAACGCAAAATTCGCTCTTGGGCAATACAATGAACAGGGGAGATAATTAACAATGGATCGGGTCATAACAAAGCATAACAGAAACTTAACATGTCATCTCAAAACCGGTATTATCTCTGGTGTTTTAGTTCTCTCTCTTCTTCTCTCTCTCTCTCCTTGTCTACTTCCCGGTTCATCTATGATTGTAGGTATCTTTAGTATTGTGGGGGGATGCTCACCAACATCTTTTTTTAATATATCTTCCTCATGGCTACCACCATTTCTCAGTTTACCCTAGTATCGCTAAACGTAAATAGTTTTTCATATCCTATTAAAAGAAAGAAAGTGTTGACCTATTTACAATCATTACATGCAGACATTGCTCTAGTGCAAGAGACATACCTAAAGTCTCTTGAATCCAACAAATTGAAGCAACAATGGGTTGGACATGTTTTTTTAGTCCGGCAATAAAAATTAAAAGAGGGGGAACGGCTATTCTCATCCACAAACAATTGGGAGCACAGATATTACATCAAGCAGCAGATGTGGACAGTCGCTGGAATCTTCTTCAAATTCTCTTTCAAAATGAGAAGTTCACTATTCTCAACATTTATGCGCCTAATCAGAATGACCCTTTTTTTTTTTCAGTCTGCATTTACACATCTGCTTTCTTTGGACTCAGCTCAATGCATCTTAGGTGGTGATTTTAACCAACCGCTGGACCCCATCTTGGACAAGAAATCCTCAGTGAAACCTCTCCTCTCTAAATCCATATCTATCCTGTGACTTCTCATCTCCACCTATGGATTATCAGATCCTTGGTGACTGCTTCATCCTACCAGCCTAGACTACACTTTCTTTTCGTTTCCTCATTCTTCCTACTTGAGGATAGACTACTTTCTCATATCCAATAGTATGATTCCTAGGATTCAATCAACTAAGATTCAACCAATTTTGATCTCTGATCATGCTGTGGTATCCTTAGTCTGTGATCTCCTACAGCCGTTACAAGCAGATCATCAATGGTGCTTCAACTCCGCCCTATTATTGGATCCGGCCTTCATGGATCAGCTCAAACCTAAGATATCGGAATATTTTCAACTAAATGACACGCCAGAAGTCTCCACCCCTACTATATGGGCAGCTTTTAAAGCCACTATTCGGGGAGAAATAATTAGTTACTCCATACGTCAGAAAAAAGCTCAGAGAGCTACTTTACAAGCTCTCCATCAGGAGGTGGCTTTAGTAGAGCAAGCTCACATAGCTGCTCCTTCATCCTTGACTTTTAATTCTCTGCTGAAGGCCAGATACCAGTATAATCACCTACTTAGTTCACAAGTGCAGCTTAATCTCTTTCGGAACAAGGCCCAGTACTATGCTGAAAACAATAAATGTGGCCATTTATTATCTTCCCTCTTTAAAAAACGACTGGATAAAAAGCGAATTGTGAAAATTCAATCCTCTTCCAAGACCATGCTGACGACAGATGCAGACATTTTATAAGCATTCCGTGATTATTATGCATTTCTTTATCAATCTGAAGCTTCCCCCACATCTCTGGAAATTGGTAGCTTCCTGTCATGTTTAACTCAAGCTACTCTTACCGATGCCCAGGCAGTTAAGCTGGATGAACCTATCCAACTTCCGGAATTAACTTCAGCAATTGCTTCTCTTTCTTCGGGTAAAGCGCCTGGTCTGGATGGATTCAATACAGACTTCTTTCAAGCTTTCTCCAAGGAACTTGCTCCACATATGCAGACTTTTTACTCTTCTCTTCTTCAACATTCAGATGCGACATCTGCATTTACTGAAGCTTGCGTGGTGGTGCTTCCAAAGCTAGGTTGGGATGACACTGTTATAGCAAATTACCATCCCATTTCTCTCCTTAATACTGATTATAAAATATTCGCAAAAATTCTGGCTACCAGATTATCTCATCTTATGTCTCTCTTGGTCCACCCAGATCAATCTGGTTTTATTAAGGGACACCTTATCACTAACAATTCCAGGCTTTTCCTGTCCTTTCACCATCTAATGTTCCCCTCTGATTCCCCAGCAGTGGCGATATCGCTGGACGCCAAGAAGGCATTCGATCGTGTAGAATGGTCTTTTTTGTTTCAGGTCCTACAATGGTTTGGAATTGGCCCTATCTTTTTGTCCTGGATATAACATATTTATCACTTCCCTTCAGCTTTTCTGTATATTAACAACCAAATATCCACACGTTTCCCCCTTTTTCGAGGTACAAGACAAGGGTGCCCTCTTTCCCCGTCATTGTTTAACCTGGCTTTGGAACCACTGTTAACGGCTATTTGGCAAGCTATTACTATTCAGGGGATAATGGTTGGTGATGAAATGTTTAAGTTGTCTGCTTACGCTGATGATGTTCTCCTTTTTCTTTCGAACCCTATCTCTTCCCTTACTAGTCTTTTCTCGTTAATTTCTAATTACTCCTCTATCTGGATATAAAATCAATTGGCACAAAACAGATCTCCTCCCTTTAAACTACAGTGGCTCCCTGTTGGATACCTCCCAGTTTCATATCCAAAAGGTGCATAACGGTCTTAAGTATCTCAGAGTCTATTTCTATACAGATCCGGCAGATACGATTACCCACAGTGAGTCCTCCATCCTGAAAAAAGTCCGGGATGCGGCACTTAACTGGTCCCCATTGCATTTACCTTGGTGGGGAAGACTGGAAATGATTAAAATGGTTTTAGCTCCAAGGATCACTTATATCCTCTCAATGCTTTTTATCTTTTTCTCTGTTGATTTCTATGTTCATGTGGATCATCTACTCACTGGTTTCTTATGGTGCAATAAAGCCCCTAGGATTGCTCTGAAAAAATTAAAGACTAACAATTTGGGGGAGTTAACTTTCCTGACTTTCATGTATACCATCAAGCTTTTATTTTGCAGCAAAGATATCATTACTTTGTTTCTTCAACCCCAATAGTGGACCATCCACGTTGGCTTTCCATAGAGTGACATCTCTTTACTTCTTTCCCTCTGGAATCCTTTCCTGGTATGACCCTACCTTCCCGAATATCTTCGAACCCGATACTACGTTCTCTACATAAGGCCTGAGGGGAATTGGAGACATTGCGTCCACCATCAACCTGCTCCTGGCGATCTTCCAGGCATGCTCCTATATGGAGTAATGCCCTCATTCATATTGATAGTCGGCCCCTGCACTGGCCCATTTGGCAAACTGCTCACATCTGGTCCATAGCTGATATATTTCAAAATAATGTGTTATGTTCCTTTACATTACTACAAGATCGGTTTCATATCCATCAATCTCAGTTCTATGCTTGGCTACAACTCTGAGCTGCCCTCCAGTCTATCAAGGGTTGTAATTTTGCCCCTGATAAAGCTCCAGATTTGCTGGAGGTTTATATAGAACATGGTCTCAAGGGACATCTTGCCTCACGGTTATATAAATTGATCAAGCAACTATTACAGGGAGTTTCTTTACCAGCTCTTTGTAATGTCTGGGCAGATGACTTGGAGTACACACCCTCAATGGTTGATTGGTAATATGTTTGGAATGTCTCTGTTCGCATATCACTTTCCTCCAGTTTAACTCAAACGGCCTATTTTATAATGCATATGGCGGTATGGACACTTTGGAAACTACATAGAGCGGGACTTACCTGATCTCGTGCGTATTGGTCCTCTCTAGAGAATAAAGCCACATTACAGCACATGTTATACTCATGCCCTTTCACACATAGATTTTGGACACAGGTCTGGGCAACTATCTCCAGTTTCTTGCAACTCGATATCCCTCTCTCATATTCTAACATAAGAATATAAGAACATAAGAAAATGCCATACTGGGTCAGACCAAGGGTCCATCAAGCCCAGCATCCTGTTTCCAACAGTGGCCAATCCAGGCCATAAGAACCTGGCAAGTACCCAAAAAAAGTCTACTCCATGTTACCATTGCTAATGGCAGTGGCTATTCTCTAAGTGAACTTAATAGCAGGTAATGAACTTCTCCTCCAAGAACTTATCCAATCCTTTTTTAAACACAGCTATACTAACTGCACTAACCACATCCTCTGGCAACAAATTCCAGAGTTTAATTGTGCGTTGAGTAAAAAAGAACTGTCTCCGATTAGTTTTAAATGTGCCCCATGCTAACTTCATGGAGTGTCCCCTAGTCTTTCTACTATCCGAAAGAGTAAATAACCGATTCACATCTACCCATTCTAGACCTCTCATGATTTTAAACACCTCTATCATATCCCCCCTCAGTCGTCTCTTCTCCAAGCTGAAAAGTCCTAACCTCTTTAGTCTTTCCTCATAGGGGAGTTGTTCCATTCCCCTTATCATTTTGGTAGCCCTTCTCTGTACCTTCTCCATCGCAATTATATCTTTTTTGAGATGCGGCGACCAGAATTGTACACAGTATTCAAGGTGCGGTCTCACCATGGAGCGATACAGAGGCATTATGACATTTTCCGTTTTATTCACCATTCCCTTTCTATGCTTATTGCCTTGACCTAGGATGGGTTGTAGGTGATGTCTGCATTGAAAACATGCATAAACTGGACATTGTTAATACCTTAAGAACATAAGAACATGCCATACTAGGTCAGACCAAGGGTTCATCAAGCCCAGCATCCTGTTTCCTACAGTGGCCAATCCAGGCCATAAGAACCTGGCAAGTACCCAAAAACTAAGTCTATTCCATGTTACCATTGCTAGTAATAGCGGTGGTTATTATCTAAGTCAGCTTAATTAATAGCAGGTAATGGACTTCTCCTCCAAGAACTTATCCAATCCTAAGCACATAACAACATAAGAAATTGCCATGCTGGGTCAGACCAAGGGTCCATCAAGCCCAGCATCCTGTTTCCAACAGAGGCCAAAACCAGGCCACAAGAACCTGGCAATTACCCAAACACTAAGAAGAACCCATGCTACTGGTGCAATTAATAGCAGTGGCTATTCCCTAAGTATAATTGATTAATAGCCATTAAAGGACTTCTCCTCCAAGAACTTATCCAAACCTTTTTTGAACCCAGCTACACTAACTGCACTAACCACCTCCTCTGGCAACAAATTCCAGAGCTTTATTGTGCGTTGAGTGAAAAAGAATTTTCTCCGATTAGTCTTATATGTGCTACTTGCTAACTTCATGGAATGCCCCCTAGTCCTTCTATTATTCGAAAGTGTAAATAACCGAGTCACATCTACTCGTTCAAGACCTCTCATGATCTTAAAGACCTCTATCATATCCCCCCTCAGCCGTCTCTTCTCCAAGCTGAACAGCCCCTAACCTCTTCAGCCTTTACTCATAGGGGAGCTATTCCATCCCCTTTATCATTTTGGTTGCCCTTCTCTGTACCTTCTCCATCGCAACTATATCTTTTTTGAGATGCAGCGACCAGAATTGTACACAGTATTCAAGGTGCGGTCTCACCATGGAGCGATACAGAGGCATTATGACATTTTCCGTTCTATTAACCATTCCCTTCCTAATAATTCCTAACATTCTATTTGCTTTTTTGACTGCTGCAGCACACTGAGCCGACGATTTTAAAGTATTATCCACTATGATGCCTAGATCTTTTTCTTGGGTGGTAGCTTCTAATATGGAACCTAACATCGTGTAACTACAGCAAGGGTTATTTTTCCCTGTATGCAACACCTTGCACTTGTCCACATTAAATTTCATCTGCCATTTGGATGCCCAATCTTCCAGTCTTTTTTAAACACAGCTATACTAACTGCACTAACCACATCTTCTGGCAACAAATTGCAGAGTTTAATTGTGTGTTGAGTGAAAAAGAACTTTCTCTGATTAGTTTTAAATGTGCCCCATGCTAACTTCATGGAGTGCCCCCTAGTCTTTCTATTATCCGAAAGAGTAAAAAACCGATTCACATCTACCCATTCTAGACCTCTCATGATTTTAAACACCTCTATCATATCCCCCCTCAGTCGTCTCTTCTCCAAGCTGAAAAGTCCTAACCTCTTTAGTCTTTCCTCATAGGGGAGCTGTTCCATTCCCCTTATCATTTTGGTAGCCCTTCTCTGTACCTTCTCCATCACAATTATATCTTTTTTTAGATGCAGCGACCAGAATTGTACACAGTATTCAAGGTGCGATCTCACCATGGAGCGATACAGAGGCATTATGATATTTTCTGTTTTATTCACCATGCCCTTTCTAATAATTCCCAACATTCTGGGGTAGATTTTAAAAAAGAGCGTGATCGCGTACTTTTGTTTGCGCAGCAGGCGCAAACAAAAGTACGCTGGATTTTATAAGATACGCGCATAGCCGCGCGTATCTTATAAAATCCTGGATCGGCGCGCGCAAGGCTGCTGATTTTGGGCAGCCTGCGCGCGCCGAGCCGCGCAGCCTGCCTCCGTTCCCTCCGAGGCCGCTCCGAAATCGGAGCGGCCTCAGTGGGAACTTTCTTTTGCCCTCCCCTCACCTTCCCCTCCCTTCCCCTACCTAACCCACCCCCCCGGCCCTATCTAAACCCCCCCTTACCTTTGTCCCTCGATTTACGCCTGCTAGAAGCAGACGTAAATCTACACGCGCCAGCGGACTGCTGGTGCGCCGTCAAACGACCCAGGGGCTGGTCCAGAGGCCTCGACCATGCCCCCGGGCCGGTGCCACGCCCCTGGTCCCACCCCCGAAACGCCACATCATTCGGCCCCCGCCCCCTGACTCGCCCCCTTTAAAAACCCCAGGACTTACGTGTGTCCCGGGGCTCTGCGCGCGCCGGCGGCCTATGCAAAATAGGCGCGCCGGCGCGCGAGGGCCCTGCTCGCGTACATCCGGGCAGATTTACGCGAGCAGGGCATTTAAAATCCGCCCGTCCGTTTGCTTTTTTGACTGCCGCAGCACACTGAATCGACGATTTCAATGTGTTATCCACTATGTTGCCTAGATCTTTCTCGGGTTGTAGCACCTAATATGGAACCCAACATTGTGTAATTATAGCATGGGTTATTTTTCCCTATATGCATCACCTTGCACTTATCCATATTAAATTTCATCTGCCATTTGGATGCCCAATTTTCGAGTCTCACAAGGTCTTCCTGCAATTTATCACAATCTGCTTGTGATTTAACTAATCTGAACAATTTTGTGTCATCTGCAAATTTGATTATCTCACTCGTCGTATTTCTTTCCAGATCATTTATAAATATATTGAAAAGTAAAGGTCCCAATACAGATCCCTGAGGCACTCCACTAGCCACTCCCTTCCACTGAGAAAATTGTCCATTTAATCCTTCTCTCTGTTTCCTGTCTTTTAGCCAGTTTGCAATCCACGAAAGGACATCGCCACCTATTCCATGACTTTTTACTTTTCGTAGAAGCCTCTCATGAGGAACTTTGTCTAACGCCTTCTGAAAATCCAAGTATACTACATCTACTGGTTCACCTTTATCCACATGTTTATTAACTCCTTCAAAAAAGTGAAGCAGATTTGTCAGGCAAGACTTGCCTTGGGTAAAGCCATGCTGACTTTGTTCCATTAAACCATGTCTTTCTATATGTTCTGTGATTTTGATGTTTAGAACACTTTCCACTATTTTTCCTGGCACTGAAGTCAGGCTAACTGGTCTGTAGTTTCCCCGATTGCCCCTGGAGCCCTTTTTAAATAATGGGCTCCAGGGGAAAATGTATGGGCAAATGTATGGGCACGCGCACCTGCATGTTATAAAATCGGGCATACATGTGCGCGTGCCGGGTAGCGCACGCACATGTAGGCCGCGCGTGCTTCTTTTAAAATCTACCCCTTTGAAAATTATCTCACCAAAACTACTCAAACATAATTATACTGCTAATATGTGTGCAGGAAATTTTCAAGGAAATGTATATGCACACTTTTTAAAATTCTAATTCAAACATATGCATGCAGGTCCAAAGTCATCTTCAACTCTGTCCCCAAGAATTCCTCCGTTCAGTCTGCGTAAACTTACACACATACATGATATACACATATAAGTTTACCTGCAAATTAAGTGGGCAAGTTTATAACAAGCCATTTCCACGAATAAAGAAAAATTTTTACCCAAGAAAATGCCTTTAAAAATTACCCCTGTGAGTATAGCATTAGATTGATAGATGGAAAATGTGATGAGATTTCTGTCCAGTGATGTGTAGCAATTTATTATTTAGTTCAGGGCTGGTGCAAGGGAATTAGATACCCTGGGGAAAAATTTGGCCATGCGCCCTGCAAGCCCCCAGCTTCAGAAGGATTCTTCTTCCTATCTCCCTACCCCCCAGGACCCAGAGTGCATCGAGAAAGTGATGGAGAGTATTTTAACCAGTGCCCACAAACACAAGTAAAGTCCTGGGAGCATGGCTGGCAATTTTAGCACTGACGCAAACCCAGACGTGAAGCCAAGTCACAGTGTCGCTGAAAGCTGCCATTGTTGGAGAGAGGCAACAGGGCGAGGAAGGTAGAAGAAGCAGTAGAAAACAAGCTCCCGCACCTGCAGCAAGGCTCGAGTTCCAGTTCTGCCGCTGCCGCCCCCCAAAATGGTGGCGCTGTAGGCAGCCATCCAGTGCTTCTATTGGCCCTGATCACTTTGTTCTCAATAGCTGTATTCCACTCATTGTTATAATAATTTAAGAAGGTGCTCCTAAGAGCCCCCCTCCAGCACATCTCTATTACTCACTGCCTTTTGATCCTTACCAACAGGAGAATGAATTGATTTCAAACATCAGGTGGGCAGAAATAATCAGTCATAATGTAAGAGCCTCGTTCCTCCACCATGGTGAGACCCCCTTAGCTTTGTAATAGTACTTGTTTGAGATAAAGGCCTGGCATGACCTTTAGTTGGTCAGTATCCTGTAAGGATAAGATTAATGCTTAGATAAGATGGAGAGAATAAAGGTCACATAATCCTACAGTATATCGAAGTGTTACGCAAGAAACATGGTATTCCCTAGATGACATCTGAATATATAATGTACAGATTTGTGGAAATCCGAAGGTATTCTGTGAGCATTTCCAGGCAGACAGATACATGGTAAAGGAGCTACCTGTGGCTCTTCAAAAGTGCCAGTGCCCATGGGAATCTTTTGTCTGCGGCTCTTCGTAAGTGCCAGTACTCATGGGAGTCATTTTAATAGTTTGCTCTGCATTTGAAAACAACCCTGGCTTGCAGCCCTGACTGTTTTTCATAGGCAAAAAGGTGAACCTGAACGTAGAACTGTATTTTATGTCATGAAGGCTGTAGTGTAATAGAAATGTTCTCCAGATGCAGGAAAATAAATTAACGTTAATAAACTATTGAGTAACATGTGAAACACCAAATTTTGGAAAATGTTTCATGAAACAATGAAGCCGGCCCCCTTCCCTCTCAAATAGGAATCAGTCCACACTCTATCAAGACAGCCCATATATTTTTGCTCTCACTGCTGTCACATCCATGCAGGCATACATATTAGGCAGCATAACTTTCCACATCCTTAAATAATGCAATATTGAAACACAGCTTAAGTCTGAAGGCCAGAACCCAAAGAATATATCTGGCACGAAAGATCCCATTCTTTTAAATACAATACCAGATGTTTGTGAGATATAAATCTCTTGTGGGAGAAAGTAAATGAGGCAGAGAGCACCATAGCTAGACACAGAAGAGAAGGAATAAATATGATAGGAGGAGAAATGCAAATCCTGGATCAGAAACTGGATAGCAGGCACTGAAACAGTCCAAAGGGATGAGAAGTGCAATAGTCCCCTCTCTCCACCTCCAAGCATTCAGTAAACAGCAATGCCTGTTAGAGACCCAGCAGCACTGGGATGATACGTTTGACTTTGTTGGTGACTGTACAATTATGCCTTGTTTGGGGAAATAATTTATGGGTTCTGGATGTGGATTGGG
Organism: Rhinatrema bivittatum; assembly: GCF_901001135.1. NCBI lineage: Eukaryota > Metazoa > Chordata > Amphibia > Gymnophiona > Rhinatrematidae > Rhinatrema > Rhinatrema bivittatum. Next base: position 126,540,151 of record NC_042622.1, on the reverse strand, counting down.
GAGGATTTGCCAGATTTCATTTATTTCTGATTTCAGTGTTGACTGAATACTTTGGCATCTTGGTTTCTTAACATGCAGACGCTGGTTTTTTTTTTGGGGGGGGGGGTTTAATGTTCCCATGTCCTCTTTTGCTTTTTGAAGGAGACTCTGATCACTTCTCCTACCCTAGAAGAGATAAAGGGTTGTTCTGTTAGAGATAAGGAAGCCCTCATCTCATATGTGATGTAGGTATGCTATACATCTTTAAAGACAGTGAACAATCATGCATTCTTTTTCTTAAAGAGTTTTATTTTTACACTCTGATTAACATATAGTTCTAGCATATGCATGGTGGTGTTGCACAAGATTATTACAAAAATAAAATGCAGAGGGATTAGCGAAACATTATTTATGATTTTTTAAATCATTTTTTAATAGTGTTTACTTTTAGAGTTGCTTTGTAAATTACAGGCTGAGCATCCTCTACTATTCTCCTGAAATGACCTGGCGTGACAGCAGCACTGCCGTGTAGGAGAGAGGGTTCACAAATCACTTGAATGGAAAGAGCCTCTTTTCATTTCAGTGCCTGAATAAAGGGATATAAATTCATTTGGCTGCAACCATCAGGGATAGGTGATTTAAGGGACACAATGTTGGTGGGTGGGGGTATTTTATCCTACCTAAAAGAAGAATTCTGGCTTCTCCCTATTATGTGTCTAAGGGGAAAAAGATTAGTACATCAGGTTCATAGTGTGAGATCTTAATAGCACAAAGAACATATGTAGAATTCTATATAAAAGATCATTACAAAATGAGCAAAGTGCTGTAAAAATGAATCATGAACAATAATTGACTGCAACCATTTGACATACGTTGTTTGCTATGAGGAAGATTCATACTACTAGTTATCCTAGTTAGAAAAGCTCCAAAAGAGCTCATACTTCTGAGGTTTAGTCTGTTGGCTATGTCATGACATTGGCAATGCTACTAAGCCACTTGTATCACTAGACACACGATGAAACTGAGGCTTGTCTCTCTTTGAAGTTATTGCTTGCACTGGCAACATATTATCCTGAGGAAGACCTCACTTCTGGGACCTTTTCCAGTAGCAGAGTGTCAGAATCAGCTGCTACCTATCTGTGAATGTTCCACTTTAAAATTAGTAACGAGTTTGAATTTTCTATCCCTGATAGCAACAATGGGTAGATATTGGGTTCTCATTAGCCCCTTATATAGCTATCTCAGTGAAGCATAGGATAACTCCAATTGCAGTAATAGCATTCTGTACCCTCTCTGTGCTCTCAGCCTCACTGTTGATTACTGAATCTAGTTCTCCCCACTAGAAATAAGATCTGGAAAAGATCAACAAGAAAGGGAAAGTGTTGAGCATTGCTCAATGTATTTGGAAGCAGTTCAGTATTTAGCAATGTCTGTGCTCGCTCTTTCTGGCCCCTGGTTGAAGTTTCACTGTTGCTGTTTGCGAAGGTGTATTTTTTTTTATATTCATTTTTTTTTTGGTGTGCAAACTGTTGTTTTGGGGGCTCAGAGCCAGTTTTGCTTTTTGCAGCATTTAGCTAAGGGATTCCTTCTCAGACAATGATAAATCAAGAGCAGCACACTGCCTTGTCTCCAGAGGCATCCACGGCTTCAAATGACATTGGCTTCCACGACTACATATTCTTCCCTGAGAGGTGGAAACTGAGGGTATTTACTCTGTCAATAACAGAACTTAACATTGCCTCACTACAATACCAGTGATTACAGTACTTTTGACAATACTAGTTGTAAAGAACTAGGCTGGGTGGCCTGGTACTAATTCTGTGGCCATTTATGCTAATCACATTCATGTTTCTACAGTTAACGGCAAAAGGATGATAATCATAGCTGTCTGGAAACAAAAAGTGTAGGGTAAAAAAGTCACACATTAAGAAGAAGTGCATAAAGGTCTGATGTATAAAGGATCCAGTAGATCTGTTCACTACTAAGTCACTCACTGAGTGGACAGTATGCAAGTTCCAAGAGCTTTATTCAATAATTTTTATATATAATGTTCATATGCCATGCAGTCCCCCATGCCATATGACTGCTTGGCATATGAACATTATATATGAAGACTATTGAATAAATCTCATGGAACTTTACATACTGTCCACCAAGTGACTTAATATTGAACAGATCTACTGGATTTTTCACACTTTAGAATTTTATGAATCATAGCTGTCTACCATATGCTGGAGGTTTTAGTAGCATTTGTACCTCAGTCAAAGGCTGGTGCAATAATCTGAGCAGTACACATTCTTAATGCACAGATTACATTTTTTTCTAACTCTTGATGCAGTAAGCTAATGCTGTGCGTGTGCACTGGGAGTTAAAAACACACATTAATTGTAAAATGTGCATTTGGAACAAGCTGAATGTATGTTTTAACTCGGGAAGGTGGGGGAGGCATCCCCTACAGATTCTGACAAATATCTGGATAAGTGGCAGCAGCTGCCACCCTTTACAGAGATAATTACAGATTTATCCAGCTATCTGGCAATGGCAAGCCACTGCCACTTAACTGGATAAGTCAGTCCTTCTCCGGCTATCTGGCACGGTTTGCTGCTAGTTAGCCAGATAAATACTTATTTGGACTAACATCAAGCTAGGCTGAGAGAACATTGCACAAATCTCATCTTTGGGTGAGTTTCCTTACTCCGAGGGTCATCAAATCTTCACAAGAGAGCACTGTTCTGTTCGTACATCTCACTTCATACACTAATACCTAAACCTGACCTCGAGTTACTAGGTGGGCCTCCCATAGAGATATAAATATGTAGCTAGGGTGATGGCATTATGGCTAGTCTCTGTCTCTCTCCCTTCTCCCCCTCCCTCCCCTGAGGTCTTTGATAGCCAGGTGGACACTCTGGGAACTTCAAACTACCAAAACCAGCATCCACAAAAAACAACACAACAGGCAATGCAAGCTATCACACAGCTTAACACTCCTGAAAAAGTTGTAGCTAAAATCAGCATTAAAGCCATGCAATAGGGCTTCACAAAACAGTAAGCCCAGCCCACCCCTAACGCCTCCTCTTTTTCAGATTTGCATCACACCATATGATATGGTGCTATCACATGCGATAAGCCCTTAACGCATGTGAAAATGCTTTGGCGCATTTTGATAAATGAGGGGGTAAGTGTTCTGGACTTTTCTCACTTTTTTCCCCTTTTAAAAGGTTTTAATTATCAGCCCAGTAGCGCTGGAAACTTAACTCCAGCTCTGATCCACAGTTTAAGTTTTCAGCATAAGAAAAGTGATCTGGTCAAGTGCAGTCTCTCTGCATCGAAGAGTACTGATTAATGCCTCATCTGCATGGGAATACTATGAGAGGGCCATAAGCAGTATTGCCATTTAGAAAACACATTTTCTGCATGCAAAATTCCTTGGCTGCATTGGCAATAAGTTTTTGCGTACAGAAAATACATGTTCAAATACAAGCAGAAAGGTGCGTTCAACTAAACTCACCTTGCTACATCAACCTGTTTGTGTGCAAACTGAGCTAAAGTGAGCAGGATGGTCTCCTGCAGCAGAAATGGAGGTGGGCAGACTACATGGACCTTGAGATCTCTAGCTGTCTTCATTATTTGTTTCTGTCTTGGATGATGATGCATTGCTATGTGATACCAAGATAGTTTCCAAGACTGACCTTTGGTCCTTCATGGCTGACCACGGGACACCTGCTTAGCCGTTATTGAACCTAAGTTTACTTATGAAATATCACTTTTGCATACTCACTTACAGCATAGAATACGCAAAGCATATTCTTTCTACAGGTTTTGTCTTTAGACAGTTGGAGAGTGAATATTATCTAGTGACATTAGCTGATTGACTGTATCAGCCTTAGAAATAACACATTTTCACTCTTGGCATGCTGTAAAAAACAGCTGTTTAAAAAGAGATTCCAACCTATAAACTAAGTAGACATGAGCAAAAAAGTCAAAGATAAGCTACACACAAAGTATGCCTTGGAATCAGCAGCATTCTGAGGTACATAACTGTCATAGAATCTTTTCCAAAAATATAATAGTTGAGGTAATATTAATGTAATATTGTAGAGCCATGCTTACCCCTGTTTCTAATTCTCATCCCCCTGACCAAGGGGCCACAAACAGAAGGACTTTCAAGGAATTCATAACTATAGTTAGGGGTGAATTTTTCAAAATTTCACGCACATAAAAATGAACATATACGCACAGAAATAGCCTCTACTCACATATTCCATATTTTATTCAAATAAAAAAATAAGGGCATATTTTCACTTTTGCATGCACATATATGTGCATGAAAAAGGGCAGACTAAGGGCTTTCTGGGGTGGGGCCAACACGTGCATTAGTTGCTATTTTAAAAAGACCCGCACGTAGATTTGCCAACCTACTTGCTTAGTTTTACACCTGCTAATTATCTGGCCTGCATAATATTAAATGTGTTTATTGTGTAGTACTGATGGGGTGGGAAGTCTGGGTGAACTGGGGGGAGTTCAGATGAAGAACTAGGAAGGTCTTGATGACCTGGAGAAGGACTGCCTGAGCTGGTGGACTAATCAGTAAACTAGTTAATTCTAGTTACATGTATATGTATGAAAACTGGCTAACTTATGCAAGTAAATCCTACTTTACTCTCACATGTCAAATATACTGATGTATATTTTTAAAGTAGGTAAGAAAAGCGTGCACATTTAATGCAGTGATACACCTGTAGGCCTACATATGTACATGTGTTGTGGGGTAGAGATGCATATATTTTATAAAACACACATACATTATGAGGTGAATTTTAAAGCCTGGTGCGAGCATTCATTTGGGGATGCATGAAGAAGTCGGGCTCATGCACGCTGAGCAGATTTTAAAAGCCGTTAAGATATCCGTGTATCTCCCATAGTGTGCACATCTCCAAGATTTTCTAAAAGGGGCAGGGTATGGGCGTTTCGGGACATGAACCTGAGATGTGCGCATAAATACTTACACGATAAGGTCCCCTGTCGTGTAACTTTACTTCTGCTATAAATGATGTGTAAGTTAAAAATTATAGAAAACTAGACAGTCTGCGGCGCTTTAAGGGTTGGAGCTAACTGGGGGAAGTGAAGGCTATTAAACTAGGGGGGTTTGGAGGACCTCTCTTTTAACTTGGAGAACTGGGGATGAATTGGTAAAACTGGGAATGATGTTGGTGCACACCCCTTTTAAAATCCCCCAATTTACGTGGTAGAAGCAGGATTTGTATGCACATACATGCGCCCAATTAAAATGGGGCACACATGTGTGCGTGGCCAGACTATGGGCCTTATTTTCTAAGGCTATCGCAGGCTTGCGCTAACAGTGCAAGCCTGCGATAGCTAGCAAGGGTAGCGCATGCCTGCGCTACCTACATCAGGGCGGATTCGGCCCCGGAAGAGGAGGAGTCGGGGTGTCACCGGGGCCGACTCTGCGAGGATGGCGCGGACAGTGAAAAGGTAAGGAGCCTTTTCGCTGCCTATTTCGCGCCCAATATGGTGTAGTTATTCGGCACGACGCCGGCAGCACAGGATCCCCCCCCCCCCCCCGTTTCACCCCCCGCCCCCTGTGACCACCGGATTTTCTAAGTTCTGCGAACTTAGAAAATCCAGCCCTATGTTAGTACATGAGCATATATGTTATAAAATGGCCGCGTGCAAATGTATGCGTGCAAATGTTCGCATGCACACTGGTTTGAAAGTTACCATCTGCCTGTGTGGATTATAAAATGATCTTTCTTTATTTATTTATAAAGTTCTTTTAATCCACTTGTTCCCAAAGTAGCTGATAGTGGCTTACAGTAGTAATGAATTAAAACATATTAAAGTACAGCACAATATAAAGTAAAACCAAAAATAAAACACAATAAGAAAGCAAAAGAGAAGAAGATGGCCTGAGTTACTGGAAAGCCTGTTCAAATAAGTAAATCTTCAATGCTTTCTTAGAAAGGCTCATAGACAAAGCTGTAAAGATTGACTCAGGTAGCTAATTCCATAGTCTTGGACTGGCCAGGGAGAACACTTGGTTTTTCATAATCTTGATTCTTGCGATTTTTACTGTCGGTAATTTCAGCAACTTGTTGTCCATAGGACGTAGTTGGCATGTTGGTTTGTATACTCTGAGTGTGGATGCAAGCCAAGGATTTTGAATCGTTATCTGTTCATGGCCATAGACACGCATATATAGGCAGCAGATCCAGAGAGCTCTTTTGGAACCTTTTGAATGAAGCCATAGGGAATTTGACCTCTAGGAGTTGCTAGAAAGCAATATCTGTCTTACTTCCGGAACACTTTGGATGCTGTGTCCACAACATTGTTTTGCTTAGCATAAAGTACACGTGTTAAAAACTCCCATGTATTTTGTTTTTGTTATTTTGTATGGGCAGGTTAAAACAGGTTACAGAGAGTAAAGTAGCACACATGCTTTTGAAAATGTCATATATGTGCGCTATTTTCCTTCTTCAATCTAAACACATGAAGGCTGTGATCAGAAAAGAAAACTTATCTCAATTCAGATATCTTGATCTACACTCAAACTAGTGAGCAGGATAGCCATCTGTTACAGCAGGAATCGACAGCTGTCCCACTTACTAGGTTGTGTGTGGATCAAGACACCTGGATTGAGCTAAGTATTCTGTTATGGTTGGAGCCCCCGTATATTTTATTTGCATAAAAAACAAAACAAAAATACTTGAGAAGAATAGATATTTTGGTACATGATTACGATTATGATTAAGTCTATACAGTAACTTGCTCTGTTGCTGTAAGCAAGTGTTGCCCTAGCTTGACTAAAGATTACTACTTATGATACTAATTTCCCTATTTATAACAGTTTCAATTTATCACCAGATGACCTGATTGAATGTCTATTTACGTTGACCCTCACATGGTATATGCTCACTTTACTTACCAAAAGTGTTCCTATTGCTGGGAGTCTCAGATACTGGAGGACAGAGTTCTGGTTTTCTTTTCACTGAAGATAAAAACAAGTCCTGGTACAGTGGTATCCTAAACAGAGCTAGCATGCAGACAGTGCTGAGCAGATTAGCCATGAGCAAGAGTACCTGAGCCCATGATTATACCAATCCTGCAGGCACTACCATTCATTTTAGTGAGACTGCTCATAGAATCCATGAACACGAGCTGCCCCAAGCACTTTAACACTCAACAATGGGAGGGATTTGATATAGCAGGTACACATTAGGAGGTCAATAATCAAAAGTGTTTCGCTAAATTCAGACTTACTTATTTATAAACATTGGATATTCCACCTAGGCAGATTATATAAATTGAAGTACATGGAGCATATAAGAAAGCAAATACAGATATAACATGCAGATATGGGATAGATTGCAAGTAAGGTACATTTGGTGTAAGTGATGCATAAAAATAGGTAGGAGTGAGGGGCACTGGGTAGCAATAAAGATGTGGGTTAAATGGGTGTAAAAATGCTTATATAGTTAAGTTTAAAATAATTGCGAATCTGACAGCAACGGAACTGTGACTCACTGTGCTTTAGAGGTGATGATCAAACAGGTTATAGCACTATCCTGGCAGATAGGGAATTAAGTCATGACTTTGGCCTGCAGCTGGAAGGCTCATGGGAATGCACTGCAGGCAACCTGGAGGATTCATGTTCCTTTCTTTCTGCAGATGCATGATGCAATATGTGGAAATACATTTCCAGAAGTCTTCCTTCAGTTAGATGCATAGGCATACTCTGAAATGCTTCATTTCTCTTTCAGAGTTAGTTTAACCTCTGATAAAATCATGAAGCCATGAAACAATTCTTCCTTTAGGAGAACAGAAAATATTCTTTGCTTTGTTTCCAGATGCCACTGTTTATTATTTCTAAGAGGCTGTTTGTTAGTATCTCTATGACTCTGTAAACAATACTGTTTATAGTAAGAAAGTTATTAATTTAATATGCTTCTATGAACTGAACTCATGTTTTCTGAAAATATGAATATTTATATTGGCAAAATGGCACCACACATTGCAGAGTTAAAATAAACAACAATAGCTTGCAAGGCATTAGACAATTGCAAATTGTTGGCTGACAGTCTCATGCAAGATGTCCTTAGATTTTACAAGCCTTAGATCTGGCAAAGAATTCAAAAAACCTTAAGTGAGACCCATTTAAACAGAGAATCTTCAGCCAGGATGTTCTAGTGCTGTTCAGAGGGAATACATGCAAGCTATTTTTATAAACTGTGGTCGCTTAATTCTGCCTTTGACCCTGATGAACCCATATAAAATTATTTATGGGGGAATCCACCACTTTTTGTGCTGCCTGCTTGAATGTTCTGACTTCAACACTACTTCTCTGGTGAGAATTATGGCCCTCCAAGGTCATGCTCATCAGCAATGCTGCCAAAAGGTGCTCAAGTATGAGATGAGATTCAGTTGGCTGATGTTCCCTTCACTCCTCCTTTCCTTGCATGGGTTTGAGCACTGGGTAAAATGTATGTTTATCTTACATTGTCAGTAGGCTGCTGTGGTCAGGTAGGGGCTCAAACGAAAGCCCTGAGCATTTGTGATTCTCTCTCTTTCCCAAGTGAGCTCCTTCCCAGATAAAGCTGATTACCTTTCAGCTAGCTCTCCCTGTGCCTGTGCTCCATACATCTGTTGTCATGTTCTTTCTTGCTCCCTGATTGGTCCTAGGTGTTTGTGTTCTCTGTGTTCATGATCTGCATTTTCTCCTGTGCTTAGTTGTTCCAGCAGGAGCTTAACCCTACATTACAGAGTATTTTGGCTCTTTCCCCTAGCTGTACTCCTGGATGGTTCATTCCAGTTCAACACTTTTGTTCCTGATCCCTGCACAAGTCTCTGTTTCTATGTAATCTAGCCTAGAATCTGAGTTTCCCTTGCCTTGTATTTATTGTTGTGTTATGTGCCCTAAATTGTGCCCTGTGTGTCCCTGCACCCCTTTATGTTTGATCTTCCTGGCATTGAACCCTTTGCCTGCCCTAGACTTTGTTTTTGCATTATTAAATAAGGGTATGCATTTGTTTGCAAAGTATTGGTAATCCGCAACATAAATGCCATATTCGTTGTATTCGTGTATGGCGAACCCCAACGAATACAACGTATCACTAACAAATAAACCCCCACCCTCCTGACCCCCCCAAGACTTGCCAAAAGTCCTTGGTGGTCCAGCGGGGGTCCTGGAACGATCTCCTGCACTCGGGCTGTTGGCTACCGGTATTCAAAATGGCACCGATAGCCTTTGCCCTTACTATGTCACAGGGGCTACCTGTGCCATTGGTCAGCCCCTGTCACATGGTAGGAGCAATGGACGGCCAGCGCCATCTTGTGCTTCCAGAACTTTGACTGGCCCCTACTGGGCATACCCAGCATGGCACTAACCCTGCAGCCAGCAGGGGTCCCCCTTCAGTCTTCTTTTTTCCGCACAGCAGTAGCCTCGCAGTAAAGGAGCTCTGCAGAGATTCCTGACAGGAATTTTCCTCACGGAATTACTAAAAGTTAAATTGCCCCACAGGGGTCCCTCCTCTAACATTTTTCAGACCGCAGTACTCCGGTAAGTTTTTACCCATTTTCCGTCGATTACCATCGAGTTTGGCCTTCACGGCCTACTGGCCGTCGACCGTACCGCGGCTCGATTTTTTCCATGGCCATGGCGTCGGGGTTCCGTCGGTGCCTGGACTGTACCCACACCATGTCTGTCACAGACCCCCATAAAGTCTGTGTAATGTGTCTAGGACGCGAGCATGATGTCTTGACCTGCACCAAATGTGCCCTAATGACACCAAAAGGTCGCAAGGCCAGAATGGAGAAGATGGGACTCCTTTTCCATGCTCAACACCCCGACGCCATCCATTGCATCAACGTCATCAGAGCCAGCACCGTCAACTTCACGTCAGCATCGACCACCGGCCGGTGACCGCCAGGCATCGACAACGTCATGGCCATCGACACCCTCTACTCCCCCTCAGGACCGAGGGGATCGCAGGGACAAACATTGCCATCGACACCGTAAGTCTCGGACCATCGAGGGAGCGAAATCATCGACCTCGCCATCGTCCGAGCTGCTGTCGAAGAAACCCCGTCCAGAAAAGGCACCGACTGGATCACCGAGGCAACCCTCACCCGACAGGGGATCGGGAGCCGCGATTCCGCCTTTAATGATAGTCCCTCCGGCTATGCCTCTGCCTCCCTCTTCTGTTCCGGAGCCGGGGTTGCTTGCTCCAGGTCTCCGAGAAGAACTGGCCCGGATGGTTCAGGAGGCCATCGACAAGGCAATGCAACGACTTCAGGTTCCTTCAGGTTCCTCCGGCACCGACACCGGTACCGATTGCAGAACCGATCATTGACCTGATTCCGGCAGCGCTGGCAGCACTGCTTTCCAGGATGGAAGTGCTCATAGCTGCTTTCCACCGATGGATCCCGGTCTCCGATGGCTCCGGTGCCCTCCCCACTTACAGTGTCATCGGGAGGAGAAACACCATTCCGCATCCCTTCATCGGGAGTTCTGCCTCAGCCATCAATGCCGATACATCCCTCGCCATCGATCCAACCATCGGTGCCGATATGTCCATCAGCGCCACCGAGCCATCCCTTGATGCCGGTGCCGGTGCCTTCCATGCCTTCATTGGTGCCTCCGATAATTCCTTCGATTCCTTCGGAGCCTAGACCACGACCTTCAGGTATCCCACCATCCTGTCCCCCTGTAGTTCCTAGAGGGTCAGGTGCTGATCCTTATGATACCTGGACTGATAGTTCCTCTCCAGACACCGATGATTTACCTTCACCACCTTCACCCCCTTCACCCACTGAAAGTAGGAAGCGTTCTCCTCCAGAGGACCTCTCCTTTATAAATTTTGTGAAGGAAATGTCTGAATTGGTTCCTTTCCAATTACAGACTGAACAGGATGATAGGCACCAGATGATGGAGTTGCTCCAATTCCTGGATGCCCCTAAAGTAATCACCTCTATCCCTATCTGCCAGGTTCTTCTGGATCTCCTGAAGAAGAACTGGGAACATCCTGTCTCCATTCCTCCAGTCCACAGGAAAGCTGACACTACCTATTTGGTGCAGTCAGCTCCAGGCTTTCATAAATCACAGTTAGATCACCACTCTGTAGTGGTGGAGTCTGCACAGAAGAGAGCAAAAAGATCGAAGCCTCACTCTACTGTTCTACCTGGCGAGGAACAGAAGTTCCTAGAAGCTATTGGTCGCTGAGTCTTCCAAGGGTCCATGCTCATCTCCTGGATTGCCGCCTATCAGCTTTATATGACCCAATATAATAGGGTAATTTTTAAGCAGATACAGGACTTCTCGGACTCCCTGCCTCAGCAATTTCAAGAACAATTACAAACCCTAGTAAACAAGGGTTTTGAGGCAGGCAAACATGAGATCAGAACATCTTATGACATCTTTGATACTTCTACTAGAGTATCTACAGCTGCTATTTCGGCGAGAAGGTGGGCCTGGCTCAAGTCTTTTGACCTTCACCCGGAAGTACAAGACAGGTTATCCGACATGTCGGAGATAATCTGTTTGGCGAACAGATTCAACGGACGGTAGCGGAACTAAAAGACCATCATGAGACCCTAAGACAGCTCTCTCTGATGCCTTCTGACTTCTCTTCAAAACAGCCCTTCAGGAAGGACTCTATGAAGTCCTTCTTCCGCCCGAAGATGTCCTACCCGCCACCAACCACGAGACCTTATCAAAAACCACAGTCTCGTCAAACACATAAACAAAAGCCACAAGCAGCTCCTCAACCAGGGCCTGCTTCAGGTTTTTGGCTTCCTCTTAGAGAGCAGCAGCCAGATTCCACTGCCTCACATACCAGTGGGAGGTCGATTGTGCCACTTCCACAACATATGGCACTCAATCACCTCAGACCAATGGGTATTGGCAATAATTGCTCAGGGTTACCATCTGAACTTTCTCTCCGTGCCTCCGGACTCCCCACCTCTACAGATGTGGAGAACATCCGATCACTCCATTCTTCTGGATCAAGAGGTATCCCTCCTTCTCCAGTCCAAAGCAATAGAACCCGTACCATACTCTCAGCACGGCCTAGGGTTCTATTCCCGGTACTTTCTAATCCCAAAAAAATCAGGAGGCATTTGTCCTTTTCTGGACCTTCGGGCCCTCAACAAGTGCTTCCAGCGAGAAAAGTTCAAGATGGTCACTTTGGGCTCGCTTCTACCTCTTCTACAAAGAGGAGACTGGCTCTGCTCTCTGGACCTCCAGGACGCATACACTCATATTGCGATAACTCCATCTCATCACAAATACCTGAGGTTTCTAGTAGACCCCAAGCACTATCAATATTGAGTGCTTCCATTTGGTCTAACGTCTGCTCATCGAGTCTTTACAAAATGCCTCGTAGTCGTCGCAGCCTTCCTCAGAACCCAAGGTGTTCACGTCTACCCCTCCTGGACGATTGGTTAATCAGGGCTCCCACTCAGCAAGCTGCTCTGTCATCCCTCAATCTAACCTTACACACTCTAATTTCATTAGGATTTCTCGTCAACTACGACAAATCCTACTTAGTCCCATCTCAAACCTTGTCGTTCATTGGTGCAGACTTGGACATCTTGCAGGCAAAGGCTTTCCTTCCTCGACAACGAGCACTAAGTCTTGAGTCTCTTGCTAACCAGCTGCAGTCTCAGCACTCCACGACTGCACGCCAATTTCTCGTCCTCCTGGGACACATGGCATCCTCAGTCCATGTCACACCAATGGCCCGCTTGGCCATGAGACTCATGCACTGGACTCTAAGGTCTCAATGGACTCAATCCATTCAGCCCCTGTTGACCGTTGTCCATGTCACCAACTCACTCCGTCTGTCTCTCGCCTGGTGGAAAAATCAGATCAATCTCCTCCAGGGCTTGCCCTTCCAGGCTCCAGACCCTCAAATCACTCTCACCACCGACGCTTCCAACCTCGGATTGGGAGCTCACCTGGCCAATCTGCAGACACAAGGATCTTGGTCTCCAGAGGAAGCCAAACACCAAATAAATTTCCTGGAACTTCGAACAATCAGATATGCTTTCAGGGCTTTTCAGCATCACCTCTCAAATCAAGTCATCCTGATTCAGATGGACAACCAGGTGGCCATGTGGTACATCAACAAGCAGGGAGGCACGGGCTCCTTCCTTCTGTGTCAGGAAGCTGCGCAGATTTGGGCGGAAGCTCTCTCCCATTTGATGTACCTCAGGGCCACCTACTTGCCGGAAGTAGACAATGTGTTGGCAGACAAGCTGAGTCGTGTCTTTAAACTGCACGATAATTGCAGCTGAGCATGCTCAGTGCACTCAGTATGCCAGCATCAGTCAAAGCTTTATAAAAACTTTGACAGAAAAGTTTTACGTAGCAGGGCTCCATCCACTGACATCACCCATATGTGAGGACTACCATCCTGCTTGTCCTGTGAGAATATATGTAACTCAGTGGGTTTTTTAAATGTTTTAGGGTCTCTTCACTAAAAGAGTAATAATATTTTTAAGCCTCAGTGGAATGTACAGCATGGTGCAAGAGGTTACTGTGGTGGGGCCGCTAAGCAATAGCGATCATAATGCAATAAAAAATGACATAATCACCTGAGGGAGGGCATTAGGTAAAACTACTATAGTAGCAAGTAATTTTAAAAAGGAAGACTATGATAGAATGAGGATTTTAGTTAGAAAAAACTAAAAGGAACAGTTGCAAGGGTTAAAAGTTTTCAAGAGACATGGAAATTGTTTAAAAATACCATTTTGGAAGCCCAGATAAAATGTATTCCTTTCTTTAAAAAAGGTCAAAGGAAGACCAAATGGCTGCCAGCATGATTTAATGGTAAGGTAAAGGAGGCTGTTAAAGCTAAAAGGGCATCATTCAATAAATGGAAAGCAGACACAAATGATGGATGTTGAAGTTTTGTGGTTAAATAAACTAAGGTTGAACATTACAAGCCAGTAGTTTGAGCCAGCGGTGGACAATTTTTTATATCTTGTACCAGCATTTCATATATTTGGGATCAGCTCTGGGAATATGATAATCTAAAGATGTTGTGTATAGAAGAATTCACCAGTTGTTGGAGACATCACTGTACAACAGATGTTTGTCTTTTGTTGGTATTATTGTGCTTATTGTTTAATGCATATTTTGAAAAAGTTAAAAAATTGCTCTAGTTGGTGGATGAACACGAGCATTCATATGTTAATTTGCTTGATTAGCAACAATTTTAAGCACCATTAATTACTATGACACCACATTTATCAGATATATTTTTCTTGAAAAGTATTGTATCCCCATTTTTTTATATGATTGGATGGTTTATTAATGAGGGATTTTTGTTTTTATGTGAACATACGTACACCTGAAACATTCTTTAATAACAAATATCTGTAAAAATAGAGGGTTTAATAGATCAGATTATCAAACTAAAGAGTAAACAAATCACTGGAACAGGATGGAATCCACCACAGAGTTCTAAAACAATTAAAACATGAAGTGGATAACCCATTACAACACTGAGAGGAGAGGATCACCTTGCTGGTGGCTGAAAGGAATCAGTAAGTTTTTGCTTGGGACATTGACATTGACTTTTTTAAAAGTATTGGGGCAAAGTTAACTATTTGGGAATATTATTTAGTGTGTTTGTGTGTTTGTGCCTTTAATAGTCAGTCAGTGAATAAAACAAGTTAGACTGTTTGCATTTTTAAATAGTCAGTCAATAAGGTAGCAGTAGGTAGGCAGTGAATACACAACTTAGACTGTTTGTATTTTTAGTCAGTCAATAAGGTAGCAGTAGGTTGGCAGTGAATAAATAAACAAGTTAGACTGTTTGTATTTAGTCAGTCAATAAGGTAGCAGTAGGTAGTGTGTTTATTTTTTAAAAGTCTGCCTGACTATTAAAGTGTCCTCCAGACTTTTAAAGAGCTAAGTGTTTTATTTAATAAATAACTGAGTGCATTGTATTGAAAAACAAAAAAAACCACAAAAAAACCCCCCACAAAAAAGTAGCCAGAAGCTAGAAATAAGCTAGGAGCAGTATATACCAAAGTAAAAAAGTTGAATAGTTCAGCTCAGTTACTCACCTTGGAAAGGTGTTGAGGTAGTGTGATTAGGTTTGAATAGGGAACAACATTTGTTAATCAAGGGAGCTGTGAGTCACTCAGGCTGACTAACTAAAGTTAGACTGTTTGTAATTCCCAACCCTCCCACCCCTCGCCCACCCACCCCAAGCTCATCCCTTAATTTATAGGCAGGTGCCACTTGCACAAAAAAAAAACCCCATCAACAAAAACTTTATTGAGAATTCGATCAGACCCCAGTAGGCCACTACCAGACATATAGTGAATTCACTAATACATTTAAAGGAACTTAGACACATTCCTACTCCCATAGCAACCTAAAACTTAACTAGGAACTGATCAAAATTGAGATGAAGGCAGCAGTCCAGCAGCAAGAGGGGGGCTTCCCAGTCTTTTGCATCGAGTGTCACATGTATGATTTTTTACCCACCGGTGAAAAGTTGTACATGTGCATGCGATGCAAAGAGCTCCTGGCTCTCAGAGAACGAGTCCGATCTCTGGAGGCTAGAGTGGCAGACCTGGAGGAGCTGAGGGAGACAGAGAGGTATATAGATGAGACCTTCAGGGACATAGTAGTCCAGTCCCAACTTCAGACTGGCAGCCCTGGTGCTGCCTTGGAGGAAGAAGGTCTCATAATGGGAGAGCACCAACCAGATGTAGCAGGAAAGGATCCTGTAGCAAGGACCTGCTCTCTAGGTGATGCATTGTCCTTTCGCACTGAGGATATCTCCCCAAGGCCTACTGCCCAGGAGGGAAGGGTTAGGTCGGCCGTCATAGTTGGTGATTCGATTATTAGGAATGTAGATAGCTGGGTGGCGGGTGGGCGTGAGGATCGCCTGGTAACATGCCTACCTGGTGCGAAGGTGGCGGACCTCACGCGTCACCTAGATAGGATTTTAGACAGTGCTGGGGAGGAGCCGGCTGTCGTGGTACACGTGGGCACCAACGACATAGGAAAATGTGGGAGGGAGGTTCTGGAAGCCAAATTTAGGCTCTTAGGTAGAAAGCTTAATTCCAGAACCTCCAGGGTAGCATTCTCTGAAATGCTCCCTGTTCCACGCGCAGGTCACCAGAGGCAGGCAGAGCTCCGGAGTCTCAATGCGTGGATGAAACGATGGTGCAAGGAAGAGGGATTCAGTTTTGTTAGGAACTGGGGAACCTTTTGGGGAAGGGGGAGTCTCTTCCGAAGGGATGGGCTCCACCTTAACCAGGGTGGAACCAGACTGCTGGCGCTAACCTTTAAAAAGGAGATAGAGCAGCTTTTAAACTAGAACAAAGGGGAAAGCCGACAGTCGCTCAGCAGCGCATGGTTCGGAGAGATGTATCTTTAAAGGATACTAATGATGCATTAGAATTAGGGCATCCCGACAGTGAGGTTCCAATAATTAGAAAAGTAGTCCAAGTGCCTGTAACTAAAAACTCACCTGAGCTAAAAAATTCTAACTTATCCCTATCAATTAAAAAGCAGAATAAAAATACAATCAAAAAACAAACTTTGAAATGTTTGTATGCTAATGCCAGAAGTCTAAGAAGTAAGATGGGAGAATTAGAATGTATAGCAGTAAATGATGACATAGACTTAATTGGCATCTCAGAGACATGGTGGAAAGAGGATAACCAATGGGACAGTGCTATACCGGGGTACAAATTATATCGCAATGACAGAGAGGAGCAGTCGGGAGGAGGTGTGGCGCTTTATGTCCGGGATGGCATAGAGTCCAACAGGATAAACATCCTGCATGAGACTAAATACAAAATTGAATCTTTATGGGTAGAAATCCCTTGTGTATCAGGGAAGACTACAGTGATAGGGGTATACTACCGTCCACCTGGTCAAGATGGTGAGATGGATAGTGAAATGCTAAGAGAAATTAGGGAAGCTAACCAAATTGGTAGTGCAGTAATAATGGGAGACTTCAATTACCCCAATATAGACTGGGTAAATGTATCATCGGGTCACGCTAGAGAGATAATGTTCCTGGATGGAATAAATGATAGCTTTATGGAGCAATTGGTTCAGGAACCGACGAGAGAGGGAGCAATTTTAGATCTAATTCTCAGTGGAGCACAGGACTTGGTGAGAGAGGTAACGGTGGTGGGGCCGCTTGGCAATAGTGATCATAATATGATCAAATTTGATTTAATGACTGGAAAAGGAACAGTGTGCAAATCCAAGGCTCTCGTGCTAAACTTTCAAAAGGGAAACTTTGATAAAATGAGAAAAATTGTTAGAAAAAAACTGAAAGGAGCAGCTACAAAAGTAAAAAATGTCCAAGAGGCGTGGTCATTGTTAAAAAATACCATTCTAGAAGCACAGTCCAGATGTATTCCACACATTAAGAAAGGTGGAAAGAAGGCAAAACGATTACCGGCATGGTTAAAAGGGGAGGTGAAAGAAGCTATTTTAGCCAAAAGATCTTCATTCAAAAATTGGAAGAAGGATCCAACAGAAGAAAATAGGATAAAGCATAAACATTGGCAAGTTAAATGTAAGACATTGATAAGACAGGCTAAGAGAGAATTTGAAAAGAAGTTGGCTGTAGAGGCAAAAACTCACAGTAAAAACTTTTTTAAATATATCCGAAGCAGAAAGCCTGTGAGGGAGTCAGTTGGACCGTTAGATGATCGAGGGGTTAAAGGGGCACTTAGAGAAGATAAGGCCATCGCGGAAAGATTAAGTGATTTCTTTGCTTCGGTGTTTACTGAAGAGGATGTTGGGGAGGTACCCGTAATGGAGAAGGTTTTCATGGGTAATGATTCAGATGGACTGAATCAAATCACGGTGAACCTAGAAGATGTGGTAGGCCTGATTGACAAACTGAAGAGTAGTAAATCACCTGGACCGGATGGTATACACCCCAGAGTTCTGAAGGAACTAAAAAAATGAAATTTCAGACCTATTAGTAAAAATTTGTAACTTATCATTAAAATCATCCATTGTACCTGAAGACTGGAGGATAGCAAATGTAACCCCAATATTTAAAAAGGGCTCCAGGGGCGATCCGGGAAACTACAGACCGGTTAGCCTGACTTCAGTGCCAGGAAAAATAGTGGAAAGTGTTCTAAACATCAAAATCACAGAACATATAGAAAGACATGGTTTAATGGAACAAAGTCAGCATGGCTTTACCCAGGGCAAGTCTTGCCTCACAAATCTGCTTCACTTTTTGAAGGAGTTAATAAACATGTGGATAAAGGTGAACCGGTAGATATAGTATACTTAGATTTTCAGAAGGCGTTTGACAAAGTTCCTCATGAGAGGCTTCTAGGAAAAGTAAAAAGTCATGGGATAGGTGGCGATGTCCTTTCGTGGATTGCAAACTGGCTAAAAGACAGGAAACAGAGAGTAGGATTAAATGGGCAATTTTCTCAGTGGAAGGGAGTGGACAGTGGAGTGCCTCAGGGATCTGTATTGGGACCCTTACTGTTCAATATATTTATAAATGATCTGGAAAGAAATACGACGAGTGAGATAATCAAATTTGCAGATGACACAAAATTGTGCAGAGTAGTTAAATCACAAGCAGATTGTGATAAATTGCAGGAAGACCTTGTGAGACTGGAAAATTGGGCATCCAAATGGCAGATGAAATTTAATGTGGATAAGTGCAAGGTGATGCATATAGGGAAAAATAACCCATGCTATAATTACACGATGTTGGGTTCCATATTAGGTGCTACAACCCAAGAAAGAGATCTAGGTGTCATAGTGGATAACACATTGAAATCGTCGGTTCAGTGTGCTGCGGCAGTCAAAAAAGCAAACAGAATGTTGGGAATTATTAGAAAAGGAATGATGAATAAAACGGAAAATGTCATAATGCCTCTGTATCGCTCCATGGTGAGACCGCACCTTGAATACTGTGTACAATTCTGGTCACCACATCTCAAAAAAGATATAATTGCGATGGAGAAGGTACAGAGAAGGGCTACCAAAATGATAAGGGGAATGGAAAAACTCCCCTATGAGGAAAGACTAAAGAGGTTAGGACTTTTCAGCTTGGAGAAGAGACGACTGAGGGGGGATATGATAGAGGTGTTTAAAATCATGAGAGGTCTAGAACGGGTAGATGTGAATCGGTTATTTACTCTTTCGGATAGTAGAAGGACTAGGGGACACTCCATGAAGTTAGCATGGGGCACATTTAAAACTAATCGGAGAAAGTTCTTTTTTACTCAACGCACAATTAAACTCTGGAATTTGTTGCCAGAGAATGTGGTTCGTGCAGTTAGTATAGCTGTGTTTAAAAAAGGATTGGATAAGTTCTTGGAGGAGAAGTCCATTACCTGCTATTAAGTTCACTTAGAGAATAGCCACTGCCATTAGCAATGGTTACATGGAATAGACTTAGTTTTTGGGTACTTGCCAGGTTCTTATGGCCTGGATTGGCCACTGTTGGAAACAGGATGCTGGGCTTGATGGACCCTTGGTCTGACCCAGTATGGCATTTTCTTATGTTCTTATGTTCTTATGTTCTGTAACATTTAATTTAAAACAGCCACAATTCCTGAAGACTGGAAGATGGCAATATGATGTTGATTTTTATAAAATGCTCTAGGGGTGATCTGGGAAACTATGGACCACTGAGCCTGACATCAGTGCTAGGCCAAATGGTAGAAGTTGTTCCTAAAACCAAAATTATTGACCATATAGATAGACAATAGGGGTGTGCATTCGGATTGACCGCATTAGTAAAACGCAACTCATATTTTTTTTTTACTTAAAAAATTGATTCGACATAAACGATCGGATTTCCCACATATCGAACATAGATATGTTGATATGTGGGAAATCGCGATTGTTGAGCCAAAATAAAAATATAAACCCCCTCACCCTCCTTAATCCCCCCCCCCGACTTACCACAACTCCCTGG
Organism: Rhinatrema bivittatum; assembly: GCF_901001135.1. Lineage (NCBI taxonomy): Eukaryota > Metazoa > Chordata > Amphibia > Gymnophiona > Rhinatrematidae > Rhinatrema > Rhinatrema bivittatum. Next base: position 126,520,211 of record NC_042622.1, on the reverse strand, counting down.
TGATGGAGCGAGGAGTGAGGACGCCATTTCTGCAATCCTTGGCGAGAAGCATGTGATGTCGGCGGCACGTCGAGTGACGCCGGCGTCACGTGATTCCCGGCTCGTTCGCGCCGGACGGCTCATTCGGCCCAAAAAGAACTTTTGGCCAGCTTGGGGGGGCCCCCCCAAGCTGGCCAAAAGTTCTTTTTGGGCCGAACGAGCCGTCCGGCGCGAACGAGCCGGGAATCACGTGACGCCGCGTCACTCGACGTGCCACCGACGTCACATGCTTCTCGCCAAGGATTGCAGAAATGACGTCCTCACTCCTCGCTCGATCACCAGGGAGTTGTGGTAAGTCTGGGGGGGGGGGATTAAGGAGGGTGAGGGGGTTTAATTTTTTTTTTTGCACATATGTACATATACCCAACTCATTGGATTTTTTTTATGTCCATATTGGCCGCAAGTGGGACCCCCTTTCGGACATAAAAAATATGAACATAAAATTTTGCTCTGCACATCCCTAATAGACAAGGCTTAATAGGGAAGGGTTATCATGATTTTAGCAAGGGCAAGTCTTGTCTTACCAATCTTTTAGAATTTTTTGAAGGTGTAAATAAACATGTAGATAAAGTGGAACATATTGATACTGGAGGTAATTTTCAAAGATGTTATAACCATAAATGTAACATACTATTGTAGCAATTTTCAAAAGTCCATGTATATGCTTAAAGTGCATTTACACGTGTAATATCACATGGGCTGGGGTCAGGAAATACCCTCTCAGGAGCAGGACAAGAACAAGATTTGTCTTCTGCCTAGCCAGCCATGCCCCCACAGGTTGAGCCCTTGGATTCTGGGGGCCCGTAAGATTTGGGTATGCTGACTGAACATCATAGTTGACAGCTGGGCTGGTCTTCTATCAACTAGCTAACCCCCTACCCCATAAGTTGAGCTCTTGGGTTTTGGGGGTGAGTAGAACTTAGCTGGACAGGCTGGATAAGCTCATCAAGGCAGAGCAAACATAGACTGGAGGTTGTGGGCAAAGACAGACTGGAACAGGCAATGAGTTGAGGACTGGATACTGAAACAGGCAAGGAGCTGTGAACTGGATGCTGGAACAGGCAAGGAGCTGTGGACTGGCTACTGGAACAGGCAAGAAGCTGTAGACAGGACACTGGAACAGACAGGGAGCTGTGAACTGGATACTGCAACAAATAAGGAACTGTGGACAGGACACTGGGGACTGGACTGGACAGGGCATGACAAGACCAGACAAGGACAGGACTATTTATTTATTTATTTTACAGTTTTTCTATTCCATTGTTTGGAGACACCATCACAACGGTTTACAAATCGCACAGTAAAAGTATAAAATAAGATTAAACTTTTATTAACATTTTGAATTATAAGTTAAATAAAATAAATAAAAATGTCAAAGGATAAAACTTAAAACATAATTACATAAATAAAGCTGTTAAACAAGGCAGACTAGGGCAGGACGTAAACAAGGCAGACGGGTAGGAACAGACAAGGACAACATAGAACAAAGAACACCGAAGCTTGAAGGCAGCAAGGCTGGAGGCCTGAGGACCACTAAGCAAGGTCACAGAACATAGTCTAGGGTAATAGCAGGCCTGGAAGCCACAAGGCAAGGTAAGGCATAGATAGGCCACAATAAGTTAACAGAAGGCCTGGAGGCCACAAGGCATAGGGCAAGGTAAGAAAGGCCAGGTCAGAGATCCAAATGTGACGCCATGAAATGGCGTCTAGGTTAAATAGGGCTGGAGCTTGGGTATGGTGCAGGCAGCAAGGTTGAGTTGGCAAGGCTGGAGATGAAGCTCACTGAGGACCTCTGGTGGACAGGAGGCTGCAAAACAGGCTGAGTCAGGTAGCCAGTGAATAGATGGCTGAGTAGCTCAGAACAGAGCTCACTGGAGGCCTCTGCTGGTAGGGAAGTGTCACAGCAGGCTGGATCAGGGCTTGGTGAGGTTGCACCCAGTTTTAAGCATGTAAATCCTTTTGAAAATTACCCCATAATGGTTTGGGATTTTCAGAAGGCATTTGAAATAGTCCCCCATGAGATTTCCTCAGAAAAATTACAAATTCATGGGGTTGGAGACAGTATTCTGTTGTAGATTAATAATTGGTTAAAAGGTTGGAAATTGAGGGTAAGACTAAATAGTCAGTTTTCTAAATGGAGAAAGGTCATTAGTGGAGTATCACAGGAATTGGTACTGGGTCCTGGGTTGTTTAACATATTCATAAATGATCTGGAAAAGGGAATGATGAGTGAAGGGATCAAATTTGCAGATGACAAAAAATATTCAAATTTGTTAACATGGACTTTCAGATACTACCAACTGCTAAACTTTCTTATTACACTTCATATGTTTGGCACTGTGCCATCAGTAGTCATTTAAGTACAAAAATCTTCATAAGTAATGCCTGAAAATGAAGAGATGGGCAGGAGTTAATGGGCAGGCACTATGCATACTAGTAAGCTACAATAAAGCTGGCCGTTCTATACTTTCCATTATCAGGCTCCTCTCTACCTCTGCTACCATCCCTAAAGGGCTATTCACTCACATAGATATGAAGCTTTTACTCATCTCCTAGAAGCTTTTACCACAAACATATTTACTCCTGTCTGAGCAGTCTTCCTTTTACTACTGTGTGCCTGTAGGCCTCCTCTATGAACGTCTGTCTGCTTTGGCTCTACCAGGTCTGCCACCCTAGCCTCCAGAAATTGTACTCATTCTCTGGAGACAGGAGCTCTTTGCTCTGGATGAACGCATACATCCTTTCACCAACAGGTAGATTAATCATTTCTGTGCAAAAGTCTGGATATCCCCCATATTACAATAGGACTAATGTTTGCATATTATAGCTTTTGATCTGCTAGGCAAGTTAGGTTTCTTAGATTAGTTTTGTTTTAATTTGACAACTCTGTTTGCCAGTCACCTATAATGGACCAACTATTTTTTGATACTTTGGACATTGTCATCAGTATTACACTTGTGTGAGGCCACTGATTGACTGCCAGTCTGAAAATTTTCCCAATCTCCTAATTATGTAGTAATCTAATCTATATATTAGGATTTGAGTTAGGAGTGGGTGGGAGTTGGGGTAGGAAGGAAGGAAAAGTTCAATCAGCTTCCATAAACAACCAGAATTATATTTCAAACATAACACAGGTCCCACAAGCAACTAGATTTAAAGAAATTCAGATGGTGAGCAGCAACAAAGCAGATATTCTACTATTCTTCAGTTTAATCGAGCTTCTCTCAAAAAGAAGGCAAAAATGTTCTGTAGTTCACAATTCAACTCCTGAACTCACCAGCTCAGCTCCCACCGGTAGCGGGGAGTGAAGGATTGAGAATGCAGATTGTGTAGATGGGGAAAGAGTTTGTTTGTGGAGGGAGAACAGGTTAGATCTGGACACATCCTGGCACTGCATGCTAATGCATTGGCAGTTTGTTTTTCTGACTATAATTAACATTGCAATATGTGAGGCAGTACAGGACCACTGCCTGCATCATATCTCTTGATTCTAACTGGCATCAACTGGGTGTAATTGGCTAACCATCCTTAAATTTAGAATATCTTTTATCAATATTACCTTATCTTCCATATAAAATGTGGAGTCACTGATGACCCAAGGTTCTGGACCGTCTGCACTGGGGATAGATTCACATCCCCTAACTTTGAGCAGACATTGGAGATGGGCATAACAGATTTCCCAACCTATAACAGCTCTGTTTTGTCTGGATTTAACTTCAGTCTGTTTGCCCTTATCTAGTGTCATCTCACTTGAACTATTATAATTTACTGAGGAGGGGAGGCTTCAACTACTACAAAGTATATCAACTAGAATAATTTTGGAGAACACACAATTTGAGTACATTATCCCGCTACTTCAGGACTTCTTTTGGTTACCATTCAGAATAGTAATATTTTTAAGTTCCTTTGCCTTACTTATAGGGCTTTTTACAGAGGAATGCCTAGCTATTAAACCAATATGTTAATACTTTATAAACATGTTAGAACTGTTGGATAATCCCACTTGGAATTAATGAAATTACATTCATCATGTGAAATTAGATTGGAAAATACTAGACTCTCTACTTTTCAATACCAGGCTTCACTTTTATGGAATTCTTTTTTATTGGATTTAAGATTTGAAAAAAACTACCTCAGATTTTAGGAAATTGACTAAAGCCTGGTTGTTTACTCAGGTTTTTAATGATTTGCCTTGAATTTTTTATTGATGCTATTTAATTTATTTCTTCAAGGCTAGCTTATTTTATAATTCTGTTACGCATTGTAGAGGTTTTAAGTTGCTTTATTGCTTTTCTAAGATTGTTATTTTATGATTATGTTTTTGTACACTGTTTTGATTATGAATAAAATCAGTATATTAATAAATGTACATTTATATCCAGTCATTGACAACAAAGAAGCATTCCTTCAGGATGCGATAAGTCTTTTGTAGGGATCCCCCCATAGACAAAAGGATTTGAATGTTGTCCATGTAGCTATAGTGAATAAGCCCTAGGTCTCTAATAAAAGTTAAGGGAATTCCATGCTCAAAATGCAGGGTGGGTTGTTGTTCACTCCCCTAGGTAAAATGAGTTTTAGACCCAGGCATATTTTGGGATAGTATATGTTGAACATGGACCTATTACAGCTGCTGGATGAAGACAGTTTGTGCTAGCAGTGGCCAGGGCCAGTCAGGCAGGGGGCCAGAAGGGTCTTTTGACCCGAGTCTCAAACTCAAAGGGGCCTCAAATCTGGATACTTGCTAATTTTTTATGACCAATTTGTATTGTTATTATGACTAAGATACCTCAAAAGCTGGAGGTGGCCCAGGCCTCCCTTTACCTCTGAGAGGGCCTAGTAGTAGCGGAATAACCAGTAATGCTGCAAAGTTGCTTCTCTCTCACAATGGCAAGAACTTTCTAATATTACTGGGATTCTGCTTTCTGATTGTACACATGATGTGGCATAAAGATTTAGGAAAGACTGACCCATTAACCAAGCAGTTTATCTCCATGGTATGCCATGTTTAAGTACCATCCTAAATAAAAACAAATAACTAAATCTGTAATTTGTTTTCATTATTCTGCTGATACTTTATTATGACACTGTTCACTTCTGCAACAAGAGTCTCTAGGAATTAGTGACAAAAGTGACAATGCACTAAGTTTTCCTTGGGTGTTTTGATTCTTTTCTCTGTTTCCATCTGACTGGTGGTTGATTCAGTTTGTCAATGCCCAGAGGAATATTGTGTACACTAACAACATCATTAGTAGAAAAGCAACTGACAATATTGCTTTAATTATCAAAGATTGGAGACTAAAATAGTGCCCTGTTTCATGGTTTCTGCTTCTTTTCACAGGTTACCCCTTTCCCCATGAACTGTGACCTCCAGGGAGAATGTGCTTGTCTTGACCCAAATGCACAGGAGAATAGCCGCAAAGATGCACGCCGTCTCAGTCTTGGATAACACCATGCCAAGCACAAGAGAATATCACAGAGCCAAAGGCAGGCTGTGAGAGACATTACATTCCTTCTGGTATTATTTTCACATTTAGCTGCTCAACTGGATGCCATATCTGCACCAGTGACTCCAGAATTCAACCAGTCTGCCTTTTACTTATCCAAGGAGAACTCAGAAAGGGGTTATGTATTCAGTATATCTAAATAACAAAATAATTGAGTCAGAATGACATCAGGTTATGAACAAAGTCCAAACTGCATGTGTCATGCCGTTGTGTGCCCACCTAATCTGAACAGTTTGTAACAAGAAGGCAAGAAACAAGCCATACATATGTATATATATTACATACTAGAGATAGAGATCAGAACAAAACAATTTTCTCTCACCAGTGTTCACAGCTAAAAAATATGGAAGATTCAGCCTGTAGAGAAGGTGAGACTATGCCTGGACTGAGTGCCAAGGTGGCTCACAACCAAGGCATTGGGGAAGATGATTCATGTACAGGCAACAAAGGAATTGATGCCCAGTAGACCTCTGATATCTGAAAACTGCTGCATATACAGATCAGTGAAGCATTGGCTGTTATCTGTTGGGGAAATATGGATTCTTGGATTTTCAAGCCCTGAAGAATTACAAAGTGCATCTTTTAGCCTGTACTGTCAGCCTTCTTACTGTACACTACACAGCTTAGTTACAGTCCATGGGCACAGTTCTGTGATTATAACTGGTTGAGAAAAGTGGAACGTGCTGAGAACTGGCATAAGTGTTGGTACAGTTCTTATGGGCAGAATATGAGATAATATGTATCTGAAGAAACAGAAAAGGTGAGCTGAACCTCAAAACCCAGTTGTTTGAGCATGTCTACTGCTGCTACTCCTGCTGCTATGTCCCATACCACCAACTTCCTTACTATGTAAGAACAGGGTGAAAACAACCCCAAACAAGCAAACAATCTGCCTTAAAACTTATCTACAGTCTGCCTTCCATACCTTTGGACTTCTTCTTCAGCACTGGTGAACTGAGTGATAAAACCAGCCAAAGGAGCCTATCTTTCTTGACAGATCATTCATGGTTTGGGATGTATTAATATTGGCTTTATTTTGAAATATAGGACAGGGTGCTTGGGGAAACAGCACATAGATCCCTCTATGTAGTACCAAAGGTGCCACCTGAAATACTATAAGTCCAGTGACAGTATTAGCATTTTGAACAGGGTTTGTCAGTATTATATTTCTGGGGTAACTATCGCTGTCCTCATCTAGTGACTTAAGGTGATAAGATAAATTGTAAAGACTTGATTTCCCTTATGGAGGCCACTTAAGACTACCTCTCTCCTGACACTATATCCTTTGGGGCCGATATTCAGCCACGCAGTGGCTAGTTAAGTTAGCCAGATATACCTATCTGGCTAACTTAACAGGAATATTCAGTGCCGCTGACTATACCTGGCTATTTTAAAGCTAGATGAATAAGTATATTTGACTAATTTTAAGACAGCCCTATGGCACGACCAGAGTAAGCCACATAAGGTAAGTGGCTAACTCCAATTAAGCGGCTAATTCTGCTCCTCCCGGAAATGCCTCCTGCCTGTCCCCAATTTATGCGGCTACATTCTAGCCTCCTGATTCATTATACAGCTAGAATGTAGCCGCATACGGTGATGAATATTGCCGTTTTGTCATTTAGATGGATAACTTTTCACTTATCCATCTAAATAGCTTTTGAATATCGACCTCTTTATGTTTTTCCTGATTGTTCAGTGTAACTAATTCTTGTTTCTTACCTCTCCCCTCATTTACTCAATATAATTCACTCTTCCTTTTTCCTTTCCCTGTCTGATTTTTATTATTCCTTCTTTCCATCACATGTAGTACTATAATAGATGACTCTTCCCCAGGGATGTCAAACTCTGGTCCTTGAGCACTTGTAAACAAGTCTGTTTTTCAGGATGCCTACAGTGAATATTTATGAAGTTTATCTGCATAGGGTAGCTCTAGTTTTTGGTTAATTTACATTTGTTTGTTGTCCTAAAAACCTGTTTATGACCATCAAGAATCAGATTTTGACATTGCCGATCTACCTTCAAGCCATTAAAATAAAAACTGAATATCTGGAAACATAATTCCCATTCTATGACTTGTGCTCCTAGTTCCCTACTCTTATGTAAATTATTTAACCCCAAAAGCACTCTGACTGCTTCTCAAACAATTTCCTGCCTTCTTACATTGATTAGATCAAGGGATGGTTTTTCCATTTATTGATGAGGCAGGAGTTCTGATTGCAATCTTCTTCCTCTATAATTTTTCTAACATATTAGTGTGAAACTATTCTAACTGTAAAACAAAATAACGAGTTTCATACAGGGAGTTTTTCATGTGATGGCTCTCTGACTTGTTGGGACCTGCCATCTTCTAATAGAACTCTTGTGGTATTATTATGTCTTCTTTTCTTATCATAGTAACTGGAGTGGCCTGTTCATTTTTCAGTTTTTTAGTACCTTTTCAGGACACTAGGCTCCTCTGACTGGACATGGGATTTTTCAGTGGGACTTCACAAGAAAAGTTGACAGTGACTACTGAAATGATGATATGATTTTGAATCACTGTGTATGATAGGGCACTGTTTCCCAACCTTTTCATGCCCAAGTCATACCTATATTAACAGAAATGTTGTATAACATACCAACCTCCATGGAGCAGGCAGTATAGACATATAGAGGACTCGTGACCAAAATAAGAGCTAGGAAAGCACTGAAAACTCTACCAGTCTCTCATTCAAGTTTTAAAACAAAGGGAGAGAACAGATGAAGACAAATATGAACCCACCACGATGGACCAACTCCCTCTATATACAAGTTCGGGAGAAGGGAGAAGTCAGTGTGGTGTGGGCAGCTGACTCAGTTAGTTACCATGGCTGCTGCATTAGCTCCAGAGTTACTTCATTGCTGCTGTCCTCAACACTCAGACATATCAGGTGCTCGGCACACACTCTCCCTGTCCCTTTCAGCCTGGGGGTAAGACAGAGAATGGAAGGACAAAGACAGGGAAGATGAGGAGGTGCTGTGTACAAAGGGTGTACTGCACAAAGCAGGTTCCTCCTATCCATGCCCTCATGCTACCCATTAATTACCACAATCCGGATCTCATTTCTTAGTTAGGAAGAATAGAAATCCATGATTACACATGTTCTCAGAAAGAGGTTCTTACAAGTTTAAGAGCCACCACTGGTGTCTTTTGATGCTGTAATATTAGAGCCTAGGTGTTGGCCTGGATCTGATCATCTGATAGTGGTGACTTTTCTATAGAACACCCGAGGCACACTAATGGGGAAATACTGTGGTAGGGGAATCCATCTCAAGAAGAAGTTGTACAACAAAAGCAGTGTGATCTGATGACTGTTTCTGGCCCAAAATATGTGGTACACTCCCCAAAGTTGTGACACCTTTCCCTTGTACACTGATATGGCACTAAATGCATGTTCAGCCATACAAATAATGACATTTTAAACATCTTCAGTATTCTAATGAAAATAGAATTTTCCTACATATTTTTAGTGTCTCCTCAAAGCACAGAATAGACATATTTGCTTTGGGGTTAGTTTGCAGGTCCCTGTAAAGTGTGCATTTAACAGTTGATTAGACAATTTTCCTATTGAAGTAAGCTATGACTCAAGCTGTAATTCTGGCATAGCAAAACTTAGGGATAATAAAGGATAGTCCTGGTATAAAGTCAGATCCCCTGAAAAATCATGGATATAGTTTAATGTCAAAACTATCTTTCGCAATATTTTTAGTCAGGATATTTATGAGAATCACTTAAGTACAGACAAAAACTAAAAGGGTCATTCTTTATTGTGCAATGAGCCGTTATCGCATGCGATAACGCCCTACTGCATGTGATACCAGCCACATAGTCATGGTAAAATGCTAATTAGGTGAAAGGGAGGAGTGTGGGTGGGGTTTGGGTGGTGTTAGGACCTGGCAGCGCTGCAGGCGATAATGTTTACATATTATCACCGGCAGCACCGCGGGAAATAACACCACCTTTTATTGTGGCGCTATGGGGGTGATACTGTGCGGTGCGGCAGGCTGCACACTATCACCCCCCACCCCTTTTCTGGCAGTGGCTCATCATTATGCTGTATTTATAGCAGAATAATTAATCTAGGCCTATGGGAGGTCAATATTCAAAGCCACAAGTTATCCATCTAAATGGCAAGTTTTGGAATATTGAATCACTTTTCTTGCTAGATTTTAGCCAGATAAGTAATTATCCAGGTAAAATCCATCCAGATAAAAAAAAAGAGGCATTCCAGGGGTGTTTCAGGGAGGAGTTCAGTTATCCAACTAATTTAGCTGATTTTTATTTTTAACTGATTAAGGGCCTGATTTACTAAGGCTTTTCTCCCATTCTGTGTCTATGGGAAAAATGCTTAGTAAATGTAGTCGTATGTGAGCTGGATAACTATAAACCTGCTTCAGAGCAGATCTAATGTTATCCAGCCTTATGTGGCTGGATAACCAGCCACTTAATGGGATGTCTTCAAAAGATATAAAGAATAAAAAAAATCTTTACCATGAGCTTCTCCGTCTGATTCTCCCCTGCCTCACCTCAAATTTAGCAAGCCCCTGCTAGCTGAGATCCACCCAAACCCCTTCAAAACGAAAATCTTGACACTGGCCCTCAAGCCCTTCTCTTCCATCCTCGCTAAATACTAAAAAGAATATTGCCTTCTTGCCACCCTCCAACACCACCACCCCATGCTGCTCCCTTCCCCTGAAGCCTTTTCACCCACCCAGCACCTGAATCATGGCCCCATATTGAAAGCTAGGATCACACCACACACTGCGATCCTGGGCGCTTCTAGCATTACTCTGGTAATAGCGCTGGAAGCGTACGCTATTAGCATAAATGTTCAGCACTGGGCTGAGCAGTTACACTGACAGGTAAATTTTCAAAGGAGCATGCATGCACCCATAAACTCACATAAAGATACGCTTAATTTTATATCGTGCATGCAAGTACATGTGTGTCATTTAAAATATCCCTGCCACCCATATGTGTGCAGCCTTTATGCACATATTTTAATAACATGCTTGCACAAGTGACCACAGGGAGGCAGAGAGAGAGAGAGACAGTATGATACTCTATTTATCTCCCACTGTAAAAAGGGCACTTGGAACTCAAGGCAAGTTTGGCGGGGGGGTGTTACAAGGGTCTACAGACCCTTGTGCTCTAGGCAGACCAATGTAACACTGCCCCCCCCAAAACTCACCCTGAGTTGAAAGTGCCTCTTTTACAGTGGGAGATAAATACAGTGTCAGATTGTATCTCTCTCTCTACCCCCCCCCCCCCCCCGGCTCAAAATCTCCAGACTTGCACTCATCAGTACCAGTAGTAAAATTACGCAGTCTTTGCAAAATTCGGAGTTACTTGCGTTAGTCTTGGCCCCACCCTGGAATGCCCCTGCCCTGACCCTTTTCTGCCTCCTTATTCTTGATGCATGCCAAGGTATGTACATGCGTACTTCCTGGCTTCTGAAAATTTGTGTTGCGCACGCGCAGCCAAAATGCACATGTATGGGGCTGTGTTTTTTTGCACGAGCAATGCTTTTCAAATGTACCTGTTATAGCATACTCTTCCAGTACTATTACTAGAGTAACACTGGAAACACCTGGGCTCGCAGTGTACTGTGATCCTGGTTTTGAAGAAGGGGCCATGATTCAGGTAATGGGTGACTGGGTTTGGGGGAAGGGTGGTAGTGTGTGTGTGGGGGGGGGGGGGGCAAGGAGGCAAATTTTTTTTTTTTAGTATTTAGCAGGGAGGGGGGGGAAGAACTGGAGGGCCAGCACTGAGAATTTGGTTTAGAAATGACTTGGAGGGATCTCGGCCAACATGGATTTCTTAAATTTGAGGTGAGGGGTGGGAAACAGGCTGGGAGACCCTAGGTGAAGTTATTATTTTTTCCTACAGGAGTGCCACTCAACTGAATATCCTTTCCAGATATCCAGTTAAGGGGCTGGTTATCTAGCCATACAAGACTGGATATTTTTAGACTTAACCGGCCATATTCAAAGCTAACCAGTTAGAGTTAAAGTTATCTGGCTAAAGATAGCAGGATAACTTTAGGTGAGTATATAACATCTCACTGAATATCCAGGACAAGTTATCTGGCTAGCTTTAACTGGATAATTTGTCCAACCAAAAGCTTACTGAATATTACCCACTAACAGGTCGATTTTAAAACTGTTACTTGTACAAAAATGCCTACATACCTGTGTATGTGGGCCGCATGTGAGCAACGTGGATTTTAAAAAGCACAAAATATGCTCATATTTACCCATGTGCAAGTGAGGAATAAGGGGGTGGGAAAGGGGCAGGGCCATGACTCATGCGTGTAACTCTGAATTTTAAAATCAAAACCCGCAGCGTGCATACACTAGATGTAACTTTATAGCTGCTCCTGCTGAGGAGGGCTTATAAGAAAGGATGAGAAGTCCGGGTCAATTGAGCAGTGTGCAGGATAAAGAACCAGAGGGGTCTGAAAGCCCTCGCTATTAACTGGACAAACTGGTGGACTAATTGGAAAACTGGGAATGTGCCTGCAGGTGTGCGTTTTAAAATTTGCTGACATTTGCGCATAAAAGCCGACAAGGTCCCATTGAAGACACAGGCTAACTGTGCTCAAGTAACCTCTTAAAATTAGGAGCATACTTACGCATGGTTGGTGCATTTTATAACATACGCATGTAAGTGCATGCACAATTAAAAATTCTAGCGTATACTTGCTCGTGCGCTGATATGCGCGTGTATGGGTGGCACGCATGCTCATTGTAAAATTGACCTGTAAGGATTTTAGATTATTATAAAATCCACCAAAAAGTAAGAAATGTTCTTCAGATAAACACTAGGCTGACTTCTCCCAGCTGACTAAAGTCGAGAGGAATGGTTCCCCAACCTATCTCTGGGGACCCCCCCAGCTAGGCAGGTTTTCAGAATATCCACAATGAATATACATGAGATAGGTTTGTATGCACTGTCTCCATTGCTTGCAGATTTATCTCATGCATATTCTTTGAGGATATCCTGAAAACCCAACTGGCTGGAGGTCCTCTAGGAAAGGTTTGGCAACCACTGATCCAGGAGACCACTGAAAAAAAATCAGAAATGTCATCAAAATCAAGAGACCTTGTAAAAAATCAGATAAAATCCCTAACATAAAAAATAAATAAATAAAGGTAAAAATCATGGGTAGCCGAAAAAATTCTAGTAAGTTATGGAAAATCCTATATATCAAAGGATTAGGAAGAATCACCAGGGTTTTCCAGAACAGTGATAACATACGTGAGTTCATACTCTGGATCTTTTATGTCTCCTACCTCCTCAAAAACAAACAAGTAAACAATGACACCCAACAATTGTGGGAGTGCCTATTTTTGACCTTTTATATTGCTAGCTTTCAATTGCCCAGCATATCAGTCTTTTATAATTTATTAAATTAATTTTTAAAAATCTTTTAAATTTACTCTACTGGGCACTTATCTGGTTTCTAGGGTAAGACTGTGTCCCAAAGAGGGAAGGACATCTTGTCCACTGCTTCTACTTTCCATCCTCTCTTTCCTTCACATCTCCAATGAACATAGTCAGGATCTCTGAGGTTTCTAACAGGATCTACCGCTCTTCAGTCTGAGCAAGACTGTTCCTGGTTGGGTGCAGAAAAAACAAAAGCAAACAACAAAAAAGGCAGGTTTTCACTACCTCCCCTCAGTTTAACTTGGTTGTAACTGTTGGTTTGTTATAGGTCTTACCTGTGTCTTAAAATAAGTTTAATTTCTGTGACCAATTTGAGTGAGAAACAAAGAAGAGGTTATACAGACAGACAGAACAAAAAAAAAGCAAAATAAAAAATCCAAAAAACCCTAATTTTCTTTACATGTTTTTTGTGTATTTTAAGGGAGCGTGTGTATTCTGCCAACTAAGAGAGAGACAGGTAGTTAAGCATAGATCATCTCCCTCAGCTGTACAGGGAGAGAAGTTGGGGATTAGATCACTGTCTGTCTGTCCTTGTGTATTATGATAGGTCCAGGAATTAAAGTTAGGCTTTCTCCCAACATTCATTGGGTTTCTGGGGAGGGGGATTCATGGTTTTTTTTTTGTTGTTTTTTTTCTTTTCTCTTGTAAGATTAAAAAAATGTGTTTCTTATATTATAAGATTGTACTTCGTGTATTTAACCAGTATTTTCAGTGTGCTCCAATTACTGTACTCAGCGTCTCCCTTAACTGCACCGTCATATTCCGAAAATGTGGGTAAAAGCTGCTAACTAGTCAGACAGGTAAAATTCCTCACTTCCTTTCAGATGGAAACTGTTGAATCCCCAGAAAATCCCCCCATTCAATATAGAGCTATACTTTTCTAAAAAGAATTTTAACAACCAAAATACTTGCCAAGTGACCGTCATGGCCTGAGTTTCAGGGCAGCCTGCCAGAGAGGCAGGAAAATATCACTAGGCTCTTCACCCTTCTTACTGTAAATTTAGGGGTCAGAGAATGGATATGCTTTAATTTTTTTTTTTTTTTTGGCAAACCATTTTTGGCTTAATCCACCACTCTGAAATTAGATTATAATTTAATTACTTCCTCTCTGTACAGAATAATAATTAAAAAAAAACTCAAAAAACAAAACAAAAAACCCAAGGCCAAAGTTGGCTTAATTCTTGATTGTCTTTAGATAAACACAGTCAGTTCCTAGACACAGCACTATCTTGTGTTTTTCCAGTGGGGGGGGAAAGGATGGCTGGATCGGATAAAGATCGAGTCTGGGCCAACTTTACTTCTGAAAATGTTTTCTTTAAGGTATTTTTTTTCAACAGCAAGGTCACAATTCATTACACAAAGCCATGTCTTCTGAGGGCAAAGAACTGGGACTTTAATTATTCTCCATACCAGCAGTTAATGGGTGAGAAATGGGAGCCAGTGTGTGTTGCATTGTTTGACCTTTGTATTCTTTTACCTGTCTGCAATGAGATATATATATCTGTATATATACATAAATGTGCATGTGTGTGTGTGTGTATAGATATATATGTATATATATATATATATACATACACACATACATATATAAAATATTTAAACATAATATCTACAAATAAAACTGTGATCTCGTCTAGAGAAAATGTATTCATATTGCAAACTGCTCTTCCGTATTTATGTACCATAATGTACTTTTTTGTGATTATTTTTTTTAAATCAGTTTAGCACCTTCTGGAACCCTGGCAACATAACTCAAATGAAGTGCTGATGGTCTGTTTTCCATGACAACCCTACTGGTCCCCAGCAGTGTGATTTTAGTTTCAGATTGTTTTAGTTTTTAGCGCTTGATTGCAATTTTGATTGTAGTATTACAGTGCTTTCAGTTTTAATATATACATAAATAGAGAAATAGTTTTTTTTAACATAATCGCCAAGAGTGTTTGTATTGCTTGTTTGCTGCTATATACAGACACCAACTGGAAAAGATACCAACTGGTACACTCTGCTCACTCTAAGCAAGTAATCATTGATCGGAAAGTCAAATGGCATTGATGGTGGTGGTTTCAATAATGATAGCAACCTTCTCGAGCTTGCTAGATTAAGCCTTAAGCCTTGCATGTTGTCAAGTCTCTACCACTACCCATGACCTTTCTTTTAGATAACCAAATAAGACAATTTTTTAATGACAGATTTAAAACTTAAAATCAAATGTTTTTTTTATTCCACTCAATCCAGAAAAGTGAAGTTTTAGTATTCATTTTAGATATCTAAAATAATTTCAAGTTTGCTTTGTTCTCGATGTGCAGTTAACTAAAATCACACTGAATTCTACTGTAAGAAGAAAAAAACCACACATAAAAAATAAAACCCAATAAAAACAGCCCATTCAGTACATCCTCCGTACCTCACGCCTGGAAGTTTGCTGCTCCTGTTAATTTTTTTTAATGGATAAAAAAATATCTAATTTAAGTCTCCAAGCAATATATAAAGATGTAAATAGTAGAGCTTATTTATTATGATTGTCATCTTTTCTTTTTTATTTATATTTACACAATGTTCATCTAAGTTATTTTTTTCAATACAGTTTTTAACCTTTGTTGTCATATTTTGCTGTTCATGAGGTTTTTTATAATTCTGTTTTCATGAAAGTTTCTTATGCATCATGTTATTGTTTGCTCTTCAAATACAAGTCAGAGTTCACTGAATTGTCAAATGCATCTGAAACCATTTGCCATTATTGATTTCTATACTTTGGAAGTCTATACTTTAGAAATATATAGGAGCCTATGCAATAAAATTCGCATAAAACCAACCTTAGTGTGGACTTGCTAAAAAAATGTTAATGGGCATGTCAGAAAACCATTTAATGAGTGTTGCAAAAAAATTCAGCATGCTTGTGGTAAAAAAATATGTTAGAAATAACATGCTCACGCTATTCATGAAAATGCATTGGCTAAATTGTGTGAGCATGTTATCACATTGCTGCTAAACTGATCATACTCAGGTCTCAGTTCCTCTTGCAAGGGGTATACAACTAAGCCTGGTACATGGGGTTGTTTGGCAGTGCAGAGGGAAGAAGTTGAAGAGCTAGCATACTCCTGGAGAGGAAGTCAAATGATAGCAGAAAACTGACATGACTGCATGTCTAAAATGATCTGTCTTATATGTCAGTAAGGATTTTCAAGGAGAGATATGAGATGATGTCGTTGGGTGTAGAAGGAAGCTTATAAGGAGGAGACCTCGGGAGGAATCTAGTTGCCCTGATTCAGACGAGCACTTCCATCTGACCATTCTCCCTCTTTATGGCCATCCTGTAGTATAGGTATCACAATGGTTGAACCACAGTCTACTTCTGCCTCAAAGCTCAGAGGTATGAGCTTTGCACTCAAACCAAAACAACTGATCAGCTGAGAAAAGCTTTTGAATCTCAAATTGCTATTCAGCCTTAAGTCTCTGAATGTCTACAGTGGTCTTTGCCCATACTAACAATGCCAATGACAGCAAATATCTTTGAGTACATCTTCAAAGGGGTTATGCATGGAAAATTAGCATATTTGCGTGTAAGTTGCCTGAAATTGCGTATATTCTATTTTATAAACAACAAAAGTATGTGCGTAATTTTGGTTTTGCACGTATTACCAGTGCAAACAAGAGGTGGTCTAGGGGCATTCCTGGGCAGGGTCAAGAGGTATGCATGGAAGTTGCTATTTTGTAAGAGATATTTACATATAAATTATCTTACTTATTCGTGCACTACACCTGCTAATAGACTAGCACAATTGATATCGGACTTGTGTGTTGTCTGCAATTTTTGGTTGACAGGTCTGAGTGAACTGGTGGGGGTTCCGGATGAAGTGCTTGAATGACTAGGTGAACTGGAGACAGACTGGGTGAACTGGCAGAGATATCAGCAAACTGATGATGTCAACTTCATGCACATACTTTAAAATATACCTGCCTCTATATTTATATGTCAGGGTTTTATTTGTATATATTATATGTTTTTTTGCATGGAAGAAATATGCATGTATGTTTATAAAATAGAGAAAGAAAGTGCTTTTATTGCATTGCAAATATTAATGTGTACTGAAACAGAAGCATGTACTTTCAGAGCAGAACTACACTATTTTATAAACTTGCAGCAACTCACCACACAGTTTATAAAATATTAGTATAAATCTCCATGCATCCACTTACACATGCAAATGTTTGAAAGTTGTCCTCCCTGTCCTCTGTGACCCTATTGCTTGGAAATACATTCGCCTTATGTAAAGGAAGGAGAATTTATTTCTGAAATGCTCAATTGTGTGTTGGCGTGTCTCCTCTGTCACCTCCTTTCTGTCATTCTGTCTCTTCCATGTCTGCCTTGACCTGCTGGTGCCTTGTCAAAGCCTTCCCTGTATATTTGGGGGGAAGGGATTGAGGGGGGTGCACTGGCTATGCACTTGCCACTGGGGGAGGTCCCCAAAGTGGCACTCTACTTTTGTGACTAGCCAGTGGATGGAGGTAGGGCTGGATACCACACAAAACTAACCTTCATGGATAGACATTTAAATGCCTGCTGTACTCAGTGGCCAAACTACCCCCAGCAATGATCCTAAGAATTGTGCCAATACCTTGGAACCTTTGTTTCCACTTTGGTGTGAGATGTGGAGCAATGCTTGAAAAGCCTCTGTGAGTGTCACTGTTTTGTCTGAGAAGAATTATTTGTGGTATGAGTATGTGTGGTCAAATGAATTCATCCCCATGGATCTATAGCTAGAGTAGTACGGTGTCATCGCCTATCCTTTGCCTTCATTTTTCAGGTCCTGTGTATACATTTCTCTGAGTCCGCTGAAGAACATGCTCAGTGTAGCATGCTCATGCTATTTAGCTTGTTCTTAGTAAATAATAACATGCTTACATTGGTAAGTGAACACTAGGTCCTAGCAGGTATTAAATAGCATCTGGTTAACCAGCGTAAGCTCTGTAACTCTCCATTTGCATATGACATTCCTTTGATTGCATGTATAGACATGCTGTCTTTTCAGACTACCTCAGAGTACAAGGTAAAGCCTTCCTGCATAGCTTACTATTTTTAGCATGCACACAAGAGTCTTAATGTGCACACTAAAATTAATTTCATCAGCTCCTAAATGTGATTTGAGTGTGCATGTTAAATTTTTTAGTATGAACTTTAGTGAATCAGCTGCATTATGTGATTATACAGCTTGATGTGCATCCTTCAGCATGCTGTGTAGCACAAGGTTGAAGGCCTGTATGTACAGCATCTGAAAAACATTGTTATAGTTTTGCATATATTATTCTATTTATAAAATGGGCAGCTTGTCTTGCCTACTTTAACATATAAAATAATTTGTTTGGAAAAATAACCTACATAATTTAGCAAAAGCAACAATAGCTGAAATGCTAATGATATATTCATAAAATATATTTCACTAATGCAATTGATATTTCCTCGTATTTCTCCTGAGTCTACTCCCTTGCTAGAACAAGGGTTCAAGATAAGTGGCTTAAAAGGGGTAGGCTTATGTTTAACATAAGGGCATACTTCTTTACAGAAAGAGTGGGAGTACATGACACTGCCTCTCCAGGAAGGCCAAAACCACACATGGAAATCAAGAAAGAATGGGATAAGTACAAATTATCTTTTAAATCAGTGGTTCTCAACCCAGTGTTCAGGACACACCTAGCCAGTT
Source organism: Rhinatrema bivittatum (assembly GCF_901001135.1). Taxonomy (NCBI): domain Eukaryota; kingdom Metazoa; phylum Chordata; class Amphibia; order Gymnophiona; family Rhinatrematidae; genus Rhinatrema; species Rhinatrema bivittatum. The sequence continues at coordinate 126,501,501 of NC_042622.1, read as the reverse complement.
AGGTTTTCAGGCTATCCACAACATACATGAGTTAGCTGTATGTAAATCTATCTCATGCATATGCATTGTAGATATTCTGAAAAATTGTCTAGCTTGGGATATCCTGAACACTGGGTTGAGAAGCCCTGCTTTAGCTGCAAGGTTGTGAAAGTAAAGACTGAGACAGTAGGTTTTGCGTGCGAGCATCAGATTTTATAACATGCGCATGGTGGTGCGAGCATGTTATAAAATTGGCGCGTCTTTTAAAATCTAGCTTTTGGTGTTTTGTTTTGTAGCCTTCAATCTTTGTAGCCATAAATTAGATCTGATTTCCTCAATATCTGGACCAGAAATAGGCAACACTAATCCAGGAGTAGCCCAAACAGGTCAGCTTTTCAGGATATCCGCAATAAATATAAATGACATATATTTGCATATAATGGAGGCAATGCATGCAAATATATCTTATGCATATTCCTTGTGGAGAGCCTGAAAACCTGTTTCTGGCACTCCAGGACCAGAGTTGCCTAACCCTGGTCTAGTTTATATCATCAGAACATAAATTTGATTATTTTGGACTCCATATTCAGCCACTGTGTGGCTCTGTTAGATGGATAAACTTATCCGGTTAACCAGTGCTGTATATTCAGCGGTGCAAATGTGCTGCTGAATATACCCAGCTATCTTAAAGTTAACTGGATAAGTTTATCCGGCTAACTTTAGGGCAGCTCGATTGGACGACCAGAGTTAGCAGGATAAGTTATCTGGCTAATTCAGCTCCTCCCCAGAATGCCTCTGGACCACCCCTTGAATGCGCTTCACTTATCTAGCCATATTCTAGCCAGACAAAACGTTATCCAGCTAGAATTTAGCCAGATAAGTGGCCACATTTTCATTTAGCTGGGTGACTTCCTAGTTATCTGGCTCAATGCATTTGAATATAGACTTCATTTAGTCTAAGAATCAGGTTAATTTGCATATTTTGGTTACCCTGAAAATAATCCTTTTTTTGGGGGGGGAGGAAAGGAATAGCAAAGAAGCACATAGACTGAAATTGAGAGCCTCTAGTTTTGGCAAAGGTCAAACTCATAAAAATCCAATGAGATTCTAAATTGGATAACTTCTCCATAATTCAGAGGAATTATTTTCCAATCAATCATTCTACTCACATGTGATACGGAATGTTAGCAAGGGTGATGGAAATTAAAGAAAACTATTGTGATTTCCATACTAACAAAGACCATCTTTCATAGTCAGAATATAATTTTTATAGACCATCGATCAAGAATTGAAGAGAAAGAAAAAATATAAGCTAGCCCAGTGAATAGAGATCACTATTACCAGCTTCTTGTTTTGACCTGGACTCTCTGGCTTTAGAGACCGCCTCTGGGTCCTACACCATAAGCATTGCCATAGTGGGGGGAAATAACACAGGTACTCGTGACCTGTCGACAGGCAGGCACTCAGCCTTTGCTCCCTTTACCCTCCACAAATTAGACATGACAACTGTATGGGATAACAAATAAGGCCGCAGTTTATTAAGCCACTGCCTCGGGGCCACTCTCCCCCGAATCGGATAGGTAAGGGATCAAGGAAGCAATCGGGGGAGCGAAGGTCAGGGAGGGGGTAGGGGCTACCCCGCTGGCGGCCGAACTTACCGGCATCGGGGCCGGCTCCTCCCGCGCGATCGGCAAGCGGCCCGCCCTGGATCTCGCCGGTGGGCGAGGACGCGATCCCGCCGTCGACCTGCCCTCCAACTTGGATTTGGATCGCCGCATGGCAAGAAGTATCCTACCGCGCCTAGCCTGGAAGTCACCACGAGGGTTTCGGCACGAAGCATGCAAACACCTCTGCCTGCTTCGCTGCCGGATCCCTTAATGGCTGCTCCCAGCTAGCACCGCGCTCCTTTTCCCTTGCCCCAATGACAGTGCAGCCTTTCAAAAAATGCTGCACTGCCATTGGCCCCCTTTGCTCCTAGCTCTCCCTCTCCCCCCCTCCCCGGCTCCCCCTCCCCCGACTTCCGCCCGCCCTGCCTCCGCCCGATCCCGTGTTACCCTCGGCGAACACGGGACGGGCCCGGTTCGCCTTCATGTATCCTCCCTGTGCATCCTCCTCCCCCAGCACGGCTGCCTCTTTCCTTAGTGTCTGTGGCATATATTTTTTTAAAAAGTCTGCTTCAAGTGGGCACTGGGACCTCTGCAGGAGCAGTAGCCAGGAGGAAATGTCTGTTAGCGTTTTCTGCCACCGATTGAGACTGGTGTATAGACTGAACCACTCAGCAGCAGGAGGCAAGGAAGCAGCACTTGAACTATCAGATGTACTTCCTGCCACTCTTCCTTCTGCCCCTGCCACAAGAGAAGGAAGGATAGTGAGATGCAAGAGAAAAAGAAGGGCGAGCAAGAGTGGGGAGAGTCAGAGGAAGAAGAGGGGTGAAATCTTGAGTCAGGGAAAAGAGAGTGGAATGAGGGGGGAGAGGGCCTAGTAAAGGGAAAAGAAAGCATGAACAGAGAGGGGATGTGAGGTTAACAAGGGGAGAGAGAGAGCAAGAGCTGGCAGAAAGCAAGGTAGCAATACGGAAATAAAAGAGTTTAGTAAGGGGGCACAGGGGAGAGCAAGGGACAAAGAAAAGGTGTAAGCAAGAGAGAGAGAGACATGAGCAAGAGAGGAGAGCAATAGGAGAGACAAAGGACTGGAGATGTAGGGAAGAAAGATGGAGAGAGGACACAGAATAAGGAAGATGATGGAAAGGGAGTGAGGATCAAGAATGGTATTGGATATATAGAGCGAGTATGAACTGGGGATGGGGTTCAGAGAAAGAGAGGGTAGCATGGATTAAGGGAAAGGGGAAAGAATCAAGGGAGATAATGGAGGAGGCAGCACAAGAGAAAGAAGAAGAATGAGGATAGGAGAGCAGGCAGTAATAATAAGAAGAGACAGAAAAGAAGAGAAACAACAAAAGCAGAAAAAGGGGATAGAAAGAGAGAAGGTGAAAGTATTGAAAGAGCCAGAGCTGAAACAGAAAAGAAAAAAGGAGGCCAGAAGGAGAAACAAATAAGAATTCAGAGACTAGAACAGAGAATGAGAAAAAATACACAAAGCCAGAAAATCAACCCAGAGCCACCAAAGGCCGTATAGAATCCTAATTAAGAGAGAACAGTACTTCCACTGGGTGGAGGTGGGGAATAAGAAGAGAGAAAATCTCTCCAAACTCACCTTCCCCTATTTGCTTTTAATCTCAGGTCGAGCAAAACTCAAAAGTTTCCAAGTATGTCAACTTGATCTAACCTGTAGGGATATGCAGATATTCAGATTAGGCTATTTACCTGGCATCATGTTTTAAACCACACAGGTTGCTTTTGCAAATCTGAGCCCTTCCTGAATAAGACCCTTAGTGCATAATACCAATGAGTTAACAATTAACTGCCATGTGCCAGGCACTGTATATGATAGCGTGGAAGATAAAGCAAATGTTGCTTACCTGTAACAGGTGTTCTTGGTGGACAGCAGGATAAATCAACCACTCAGGTGGGTAATGTCATTGTATGATGCCAATGCGGAATGTGCTCTCTCAAAACTCAGATAGACTTAGAAGTCTTTCTAGGCAAATGCAGGGGTTCCCACACTGCCACTGCTGTGCAAGTCTCCTTGGTCACTTCAAAAGCTAAGCTTCAACTCTATAGGGAGGAGGGTGGTTGATTTGTCCTGCTGACCACAGAGAACACCTGTTACAGGTGAACAACTTTGCTTTCTCTCTGGACAAGCAGGAACAAATATAGCCACATAAGTGGGGATTTGCAAGCTGAGGACTGCATCAAAATAATTATGTTTTGTTGGATAAGGAGATATTGCAACCCAGTGTAAAAGAGGATGAAGGGAGAGTTGAAGCTGTTAGTTAAACAAGTTTTTTTTAGAACTGCTTGGCCACATATACTAACATTAGAAAGTCTTAATTGAGACAGTAATGCTTATTTATTTATCTGTATTTATAACCCACTAATGCCAAAGCTCTAGGCGGCGAACAAAGGTACATACATTGTTATATTTTTAACTAAACACGGAAAAAAAATTAAAACAAAAACAAAGTCAACTCAATATACAGTAGCAGGCCAGCTAAGGAACAGTTGCAATAAACACCTATTACAGGAAAGCTTGCCTGAACAAATATGTTTTTAACAGGCCTTAAAGTCCTTAGTACACAAGTAAAGCATAGCTCTTGAGAGAAATTATTCCATATTAATGGAGCCACAATCTCTAATCTCTGCAAGATGTGCATGATGAATAGAAGGGACATCCACGAGCCCTCTTGGGGGGAATCCACTACTTATCCCTAGAATAGACAGCATGGAATCTGTTTCTCACAGGACAAGCAGGATGGTAGTCCTCACATATGGGTGACATCACAGGATACAGCCCAATCACGGAACACTTTTGTCAAAGTTTCTAGAACTTTGACTGGCACCTACTGGGCATGCCCAGGATGGCACTAACCCTGCAACCAGCAGGGGTCCCCCTTCAGTCTTCTTTTTCCGCACAGCAGTAGCCACGTGGGTTAAGGAGCTCTACAGAAATTCCTGACAGGAATTTTCCTCACCGAATTACTTCATAATTTATACCCGCAGGGGTCCCCCTATTGAATTTTCAACCGCACCGTGGCTAAATTTTTTCAGAGGCCATGACGTCGGGGTTCCGTCGATGCCCCGACTGCACTCACACAATGTCCATTACAAACCCTCACAAGGTCTGTATAATGTGCTTAGGGAGCGAGCATGATGTCCTTGCTTGCACCAAATGTGCCCTAATGATACCAAAAGGTTGCAAGGCTAGAATGGAGAAGATGAAACTTCTCTTTCAGTCACAAACCCTGACTCCGTCCATAGCCTCGACGTCATCCGAGCCGACACCATCCACGTCGTGCCAGTATCGTGCACCGACCAGTGTCCGACCAGCATCGACGACTCCGTGGCCATCGACCCCCTCTGTTCCTTCCCAAAAAAAGGACCGAGAAGATCGTCGAGAAAAACATCATCATCAACACCATAGATCTCAGACCATCGACGCAGGCCAGCCCTCGACGTCACCATCGTCTGAACTGCCACCAAAGAAAGCCCGTCCTGAAAAGGCACCGTCCCTTTCTGTGTCTGGGTCACTGAGGCAACCCTTACCTGGATAGGTGATAGGAGCCACAATTCCACCTCCAACGGTGGTCCCTCCGGCTATGCCTCCGCTGGTTCCTCTGGTAATGGAGCTGCATGCTCCAGGTTTCTGAGAGGAATTGGTTCAGATGATTCAAGAGGCCATCGGCAGAACGATGCAAGGCTTCAAGATTCCTCGATGCCAGTGCCGATTCCTGAACCGGCTACCGATCCAATTCCTGTAGCGCTGGCACCGCTACTGACAAGGATGGAAGCATTGCTCGCCGCTTTTCCTCCGATGGATCCGGGGGCACCGATGGGCCCAGTGCCCTCCTCCCCAATTCCTCTCTCATCGATTCAAGAAGGAGAAACACCATTATTTCTTCCTCCATCGAGAGTCCTACCAATGCCTCAGCCATCAATGTCACCGATAGCGTCTTTGCTACCATCGGTGCCTCTGATCCATCCATTGATGCCCTCGGTGCCGCCATCGATGCCTCCAGTGACTCCCTCGATGCCCTTGGTGCCTAAACCAGGATCTTCAGGAATACCAACATTCTGTCCCTCTGAGGATCCTAGGGGTGCTGGTGATGAAATCTATGATCCATGGACCGATGATTCATCCCAGGATACTGATGACTTACCATCATCACCCTCTCCTGCCGAAAGCAGGAAGCGTTCTCCTCCAGAGGACTTGTCCTTCATTAATTTTGTGAAGGAAATGTCTGAATTGGTTCCATTCCAACTTCAGAGAGAACAGGATGATAGACACCAGATGATGGAACTTCTGCAATTTCTGGATGCTCCTAAAGAAATCACCTCTATCCCTATCCATGATGTCCTCTTGGATCTTCTAAAGAGGAATTGGGAGCACCCTGGTTTGGTGGCACCAGTCAACTGAAAAACAGACACCACATACCTAGTCCAGTCAACTCCAGGTTACTAAAAAACTCAATTGGATCACCATTCAGTGGTTGTTGAGTCAGCCCAAAAGAAGGCCCGATGCTCCAAGCCTCACTCTTCTTTCCCTCCAGGGAAAGAGCAAAAGTTCCTGGATACCATAGGTCAGCGTGTCTTTCACGTGTCAATGCTTATATCCCACATTGCCTCTTACCAACTCTATATGACCCAGTACAACAGGGTCCTCTTTAAGCAAATGCAGGACTTTGCTGAGTCCCTAACTCATCAGTTTCAAGAGCAATTACATGCCCTGGCTCAAAAAGGATTAGAAGCAGGCAAACATGAAATCAGAACAGCATATGACATTTTTGACACGCTTCCAGGGTATCAGCAGCAGCTATTTCTGCGAGGAGGTGGGCTTGGCTAAAGTCTTCGGACCTATGACCTGAGGTCCAGGCCAGACTATCGGACTTGCCTTGCATTGGTGACAACCTTTTTGGTGAACAGATACAGCAAGCAGTGGCACAGCTCAAAGATCACCATGAGACTCTTCGCCAACTCTCCTTGTTGCCTTCTGAATATCCTGCTAAGCAAACATTCAGAAAGGATTCCAAAAAGTCTTTCTACCACCAAAGGAAATCATATCCTCCACCGTCCAAAGGTTGCTCTACTAAACCTTACCAGAAAGGCCAGTCCAGGCAACCTCGTAGGCAAAAAACACAGACAACCCCTCAGCCAGGTCCAGCATTTGGTTTTTGACTCTTTCCTAGACAGCAGCATTCAGCCTCCACTATTACATGTACCAGTGGGAGGTCGATTGTGCCACTTCAGCAACATCTGGCACACAATCAGCTCAGACCAGTGGGTCCTTACCATAGTTACTCAAGGTTATCACCTCAACTTTCTCTCCATTCCGCCGGACTCCCCACCTCAGCTGACGTGGGGAACATCCGATCACTCACCAATTTTGGATCAGGAAGTCTCCCTCCTCCTGCGATCCAGAGCAATAGATCTAGAGCAATAGAACCAGTGCCCTTCTCCCAACAGGGCCTAGGATTCTATTCTTGGTACTTTTTAATCCCAAAAAGGTTAGGTGGCATTCGCCCAATACTGGACCTTCGTGCCTTAAACAAGTACCTTCGAAGAGAAAAGTTCAAGATGGTTACCTTGGGTTCCCTCCTTCCCCTTCTGCAAAGGGAAGACTGGCTCTGCTCTCTAGACCTCCAGGATGCTTATACACACATCGCAATAATTCAACGAGTCTTCACCAAGTGCCTTGTAGTAGTAGCAGAATTCCTCAGGACTCAAGGTGTCCACGTCTACCCCTACCTCGATGATTGGTTGATCAGGGCTCGCACCCAGCAAGCTGCTCTGACGTCCCTATGTCTCACCTTGCATACCCTGATCTCCCAAGGGTTTCTCATCAATTACCCAAAATCCAGCTTAGTCCCATCCCAAACCCTGTCGTTCATAGGAGCAGACTTGGACATCTTCAAAGCAAAAGCATTTCTTCCTCGAGAACGAGCTCTCACTCTCACTTCTCTTGCCCATCAACTGCAGTCTTGACAACGCTCCACTGCACGTCACTTCCTAGTTTTGCTGGGACACATGACTTCCTCGGTAAATGTCACTCCAATGGCTCGTCTTGCCATGAGAGTCATGCAGTGGACTCTAAGGTCACAGTGGATTCAATCATCTCAACCACTGTCAGCTGTTGTCCACATCACCAATCCACTTTGCCTGTCTTGGTTGCTACTAAGGGATCCAGGGACCATTCGTGAGGTTGGAATTGATGACTGAGGCTGCCTATGCTGAGATATTTGCTGTGGTTGGGAAGATCTACCCCTAGGTGCCGGTGGATAATATCTCCTTGGCCTATAGTACGGCTTTCTGGTATCCTTTCTTGGTTGATGGTGGGACGTTGAAGAAGAGGAGTCTTGTGGGACAGCAGATAACTGACGCAGTGTTTCTCTATGCTCTTTAAGTTGGGCCATTGCGTCCTGAACCTTCAACCCAAAAAGATTGTCGCCCACACAGGTCAAATCTACCAATTTAATCTGTAACTCAGGCCTGAGGTCAGAGGCTTTTAACCAGGCCCAACGGCGTGCACTGATCTCCGAAGCTGCAACCCTTGAAGACGTTTCGAAGCTGTCGTATGCAGCACGGGCCTCATGTTTTCCAGCTTCTAGTCCTTTATGGACAATTGCCTGAGCTGTATCTTGATATTGCTGAGGTAGGGAATCAGTGAGCTACTGCATTTTTTTCCAGAGATTCCTCTGGTATTGCATCATATAGAGTTGGTAAGACGCTATCCTGGAGTTAAACATTGCTCCTTGGAATACTTTCCTTCCTAGAGAGTCTAGAAATCCATGATCCTTCCCTGGTGGTGTAGACGAATGAGGTCATACTCTTTTAGATTTTTTCTGAGCCGACTCGACCATTACTGACTGGTGTGGTACCAGGGACATGCTGTACGAGATATGTGATGTCCATTCTCCTACTGACTGGCAGAACGGAACATGGATGTTCCCACAATCTATGTTGTAAATCTAGTAGGACCTCGTGGATAGGAATGGCTAGGACTTCCTTGGGTGGATCCACAAATTGGAGAACTTCTAATGTTTGTCTTGTATCCTCCTCAGATACTAATTTAAAAGGGATTGTGTCTGCCATATCTTTTATGAAGGTGGTGAAGGATAAGTCTTCTGGTGCGGACTTTTTCCTTCCTTCAGGAAGAGATGGTTCAGACATGAAACTTTCCGATCAGGAATCTGTATTTCTATCCTCCCAGGAGTCATATGGTGCATGTTTGTAAGGTGAAGTAGGAGAGGACCTTGGTGGTACTGATGGATTCACTGGTCTGAGAAGTCCTGAAGGTCCTGGTTGACGTTCATTGAGTGGGAACTGACCAAAAGTATCTCCTATATCTGCTGACTTAGTAGGAATAGGTTGAGATGGCATAGCACCGATGAGGACATCGAGTTTTTCCATGAGCGGTTGAAAAATCGAAACATCTGGTTGCATTGGAGTCCTCAGAATGGGTACTGGCATCGGGAATGGCATCGGGAATGTTGATGGCGATGGCATTGACATCGGTGCTGGTCCCGGCATCGGTGCTTGTCCTGTCTTCGGCGACGACCCCGGCCTAGGTGTGGGGACCGGCATCGGTACGGGCACCAGCATCGACAATGGTGTTGGCTTCGGCGAGGTTATCGGCATCGGAGGAGTCATCAGTGTCGATGGTCACTATTCCTGGAGTGCTTCTCACACCGCCTGACGGATGAATCCGCTCAGTTCCTCCTTAAAAGCTGATGCAGGCAGAGCAACTATACGTGGTGGCAGTGAAGGCGTCATCGTCTCTACCACAGGGCCCTGTGGCGGCTCGACATCCGGCATCTCTAGGGGTGGGGAACGCCTTGGTGTAGAAGGACTCGCTGTCTCTTGTAGACGAGGTCTTTTGGCTCCAGGCTGCTCCGGTGATAACAGGCCCTCAGGAATTGAAGAATGTCAATGCCGATATCTATGTTTTATATGATGTTCTGATGCTTTTTCAAGCCCAGACGTTGGCTTCGTCGATGCCGTAGATGGGGTTATTGATGACCGGTCTCCCGAGCCCTTCAGTCAACGTTTTTTAATAACCAGTTTTTTCGACACTCCGGCCGGAGACGAATGGGTGGATGTCAATGTAAATGGTAATATCTGGATGTGGAAAAGGTGTTCCATCTTTTCCTGATGTGCTTTTCGACATTTAGCGGTCATTTCCAACATTTTGGGCACAACGAGACGTCATGGGATCGACCCAAACAAAGTACACACTCAAGGTGTGAATCAGTAATTGACATCGTTCGATTACATTTAGGACATTTTTTAAAACCGATATCCATGATAACCAAGACAGCCGTCGATGGTTATCTGACTAAAAGTTTTTTGAACTCAAATAGAGTCGGAACAAAAATTCTACTCACCGGCCGATGGTTGAAGAGAGACCCTGATGGGAGGATGAGAAAAGAGTGATATTTTAATTTGTTTTTTAGACAGAGTTGTGTGAAAAATTCACACTGGGTTCCTGCTCCCTGATGCTAACTGCAGCGCGGAAAAACGAAGACTGAAGGGAGACTCCTGTGGCTCGAGGGATCATGGCATGCTGGGCATGCTCAGTGGGCTCAGTGTGCCAGTCAAAGGTTTCTAGAAACTTTGACAGGTTTCCATGGTAGGGCTCCGTCAGTGATGTCACCCATCCTGCTTGTCCTGAGATAACACAAGATTTGGTGAAAGAGGTAATGGTGATGGAGCCGCTTGGCAAGAGTGATCATAATATTATCAAATCTGAATTAATGACTGGAAGGGGGGGTCAGTAGGTAAATCCGAAGCTCTAGCACTAAACTTTCAAAAGGGAAACTTTGATAAATGAGAAAAATAATTAAATAAAAAACTGAAAGGTGCAGCTATAAAGGTTAAGAATGTGCAACAGGTATGGACATTGTTAAAAAATGCCATTTTAGAAGCACAGTCCAGATGTATTCCACACATTAAGAAATGTGGAATTGGCATGGCTAATAAGTGAGGTGAAAAAGGCCAATGATTATTGGCATGGCTAATAAGTGAGGTGAAAGAGGCTATTAATCTGTAACCTATCATTAAAATCATCCACTGTACCTGAACTGGATGGTGGCCAATTTAACTCCAATATTTAAAAAGAGCTCCAGGGGTAATCTGGGAAACTTATAGACCAGTGAGCCTGACTTTAGTAATGGGAACAATCGTAGAAACTGTTATAAAGAATAAAATCACAAAACATTTAGATAGACATAGTCCAAGATTCAGTTGTCCACAGAAATAAGCTATGGTAGAGATACTTTCTGTTGTGCAAAATCTTTTGAACGGCAGAGCTGAAAAAAGCACAATATTTGGATTTGAATCTTGCCAGAAGCCTATCTAGTGATAAAAAGATCAGAAATTGCATCTAGCAAAATTGATTCAAAAAGGTACAACATTTTCAAAAAAACAAGCCCCTGATACTGTGTGAAACTCAGCCAGAGTTGGGCTCTGTTTACATATATGTGCCAATAAATATATTCAAGCTAAGGCGATTGGTCTGTCATGCTTCTGTTTGCCTTCTGGCTTCAACAGACTTTCTTCTAATGTGCTTTGTGGGACCATCCCTATTTTTAATTGGGCACACACAAATCTTGTTTTTACCACGTCTGTGTATTTTAAAACCGGCACACATCCATGCCATGCCCAGTTTCACCAGTTTGTCCACTGTAGAACTAGGTCCTTCAAACTTCCCTGGTTTAATAGCCTGCACCACCACCCCCAGTTATCCCAGACCCTTTAAACCCCTCCAAAATGGCTGTGTATTTATTTATTTATTTATTTTGGGGGGGGGGGGGGAGCAGTAGTAGGTTGCACGGGTCGGCTGGATGTTGGCACGTGCTTCAGCGGGACAGCGCCTAATGGCATGGCGCTGTCCCGGCCCACTCACGCCCTGCCCATACCCCTCCCAGATCCCGCCCCTGGTCCATCCCTTTTTGCTGAAGCCATCTTCGGTGCGTATCGGGAGATATGCATGTGGCTGCGGGCCTTTAAAAATGCGTGCAGCACAGCCATGGCGAGCGTATCATCTTGTTTTCACATGAGCGACTTTTAAAAATCAGGCTGAAAGGGAGATACATGCACAAGTGGGTGGCATTTAAAATTCGTTTAGTGTGGGCAAGCCCGATGACTATGTGCATCTCCTGATTTTGGCCTGTGCTGGGCTTTTAAAATTCAACTTTTAGTGTACTGTTTTGCCCACAGGTGATGAGGGGCAGGGTTAAATCAGGAGTAAAAGATTCCACAAAGATTCCACATGTACTTTGCACATTCTCACATGCAGGTGCAAAAAATGTAGGTACGAAAGCACTGGTGGAGTGTAAGCCACTTACATTTTCAAAGGGAAACTGCAGGAAACTAGAAAATAAGGAATTCATGCTGTGTGAGATCAAGGGCCACTGAATTCAGCATTTTGTCTATGACAGTGGTCAATCCAGTTCACAACTTCCTAGCAGATCCCTTAAAGCTGATTTATTTCCTGTAACTTACTCCCAGGGACTGCAATAAATTTCTTTAGTTTACCTGGCTAATGATGTTTTATGGACTTGTCCTCCAGGAACATGTCCAAACCTCTTTTAAATCCCGCTATGCTAGTTGCCTTAACCATGTCCTCTGATAACAAATTTCATAGCTTAATTTTGTACTGACTGAAAGGAGTTTTTCGAAATGAGCTTGCAGACTGACAAGTACAACTCGCCTACAGGCTTGCAAGCACAGCAGTCAGTATCAAAATATCTAACATCATTCCCCCAGGGCTCGATTTCCTGCACAGCTCAAGGGTGAATTCTGAGGCAAGAGTTACACAAATCTGTGGCAAAATGTCTGCAAGTCTGTGGCAATTATGTGGCACATGTGCCTAAATGTGCATAATAAATAAAGGAAATGTATTTTACTTTATAAAAATAAAGTCATTTTTGGATATTTCTTGTGTCAAAATAATTTTGGGTTTTTTTTGGTGAAAAGGGATTAGTGATCGGTACTAGGAAAGGAGGATAGAGATAGAGGATAGAGATAGAGGATAGAGACCCTTCCAACTTCCGCCCCATTTCCAATCTCCCTTTTATCTCCAAACTTATGGAAAAGGTGGTAAATTCACAACTCATGGACTACCTAGAAAACCATGATATTCTCCATGTCTCCCAATTTGGATTCAGGAAGCACTTCAACACCGAATCCTTACTGCTCTCCCTCACTGACTATCTCCTCAGAGGTCTGGGACAAGGCCACAGTTACCTCCTCGCCCTTCTTGACATCTCAGCGGCCTTTGACACCATCAGCCACCACCACCTCCTGACACGGCTAGAAAGGATCGGCATCTCAGGAATAGCTCTTGCTTGGTTCAAATCCTATCTCTCTAACAGAAAGTTCTCTGTGAAAATTGGAAACAACCTATCTGCCTCATACCCCCTACAACAAGGAGTCCCGCAAGGCTCATCACTCTCATCTACCCTATTCAACATTTACCTCACTCCCCTCTGCCACCTCCTCACTGACCTTAAACTCAAATTCTACCTTTATGCTGATGATGTACAGATCATCATTCCCATTCACAACTCCATATCTGACGCCCTCGAGCACTGGGAAAAGTGCCTTGCAGCCATCAACGCCCTCCTCACCAACCTTCAGCTTGCTCTCAACACCAAGAAAACGGAACTCCTTCACATCTCCTCGCACCCCCCTGACCTCCTACCTAATGACCCTAAACTTAACCTCCTCACAGCTCAACCCTCCGTTAGAGACCTCGGAGTCCTTCTTGATCCCAACCTAAGTATGAAACCTCACATCAACTCCATCCTCAAAACTGGCTTCTTCAAGCTAAATGTACTAAAGAAACTCAGACCCCTGCTCTACGCCCATGACCTCCGCACAGTGATCCAAGCTACCCTCACCTCCAAACTAGATTACTGTAATGCCCTCCTCTTAGGGCTCCCATTGTCTTCTATCAAACCCCTTCAACTTCTGCAAAATGCTACTGCAAGACTCATTACAAACACACGCAAACATGACCATATTACCCCCATCCTCAAGGATTTACATTGGCTCCCCATAATGTCCCATATACACTACAAAACTCTGACCATAATTCACAAGTCCATTTACACCCACAACTCCAACTGGCTCGACCTCCCTTTCACTGCCCCCCTGTCCATCCGAGCCACCAGATCTACCAACAAAGGCACCCTACACGTTCAATCCTTGAAACAGGCACATCTCTCCTCCACCCGAGACCGTGCCATCTCTATTGCCGGGCCCGTTCTCTGGAATACACTACCTGTCCACATGCGACTTGAACCCTGTGCATTTAAATTCAAAAAGAAATTAAAAACTCTCCTGTTCAACCATGCTTACACAGAATAACTCCCTCCACTCCCCCTCGCAGTCCCCTTTCAGGTAACCTCCTTATTAAGGAGACTTTCATTGTAAATTGTTTTGGTTATTACCTTCTTGTTCTCCTATCCTTCCTACTGCCTTTATGTTCTTCCCCCCGCCCAGTTACATTCCCCTGTTGCAATGTATTTTCCAATCTTTCAGTTACTATGTGAACCGGTATGATGTCCCCACAAATACCGGTATATAAAAGTTTCTAAATAAATAAATAGAGAATAAGGGTAGGGGATCTGGGAGATGGGACAGGAAAAGAGAAAATATCTCATCAGAGGAAGATAAAAAGGGAACTCAAGGAGGAGAGACAGGAATAGGAGATAGAGGCGTATCTGTATCGCTCCATGGAGCAGACTGTGAAACATTACAGGAGGACCTTGCAAGACTGGAAGATTGGGCATCCAAACGGCAGATGAAATTTAATGTGGACAAGTGCAAGGTGTTGCATATAGGGAAAAATAACCCTTGTTGTAGTTACACGATGTTAGGTTCCACATTAGGAGCTACCTCCCAGGAAAAAGATCTAGGCATCATAGTGGATAATACTTTGAAATCGTTGGCTCAGTGTGCTGTGGTGGTCAAAAAAGCAAATAGAATGTTAAGAATTATTAGGAAGGGAATGGTTAATAGAACGGCAAATGTCATAATGCCTCTGTATCACTCCATGGTGAGACCGCACCTTGAATACTGTGTACAATTCTGGTCGCCACATCTCAAAAAAGATATAGTTGCGATGGAGAAAGTACAGAGAAGGGCAACCAAAATGATAAAGGGGATGGAACAGCTCCCCTATGAAGAAAGGCTGAAGAGGTTAGGGCTGTTTAGCTTGGAGAAGAGATGGCTGAGGGGGGATATGATAGAGGTCTTTAAGATCATGAGAGGTCTTGAATGAGTAGATGTGACTCGGTTATTTACACTTTCGAATAATAGAAGGACTAGGGGGCATTCCATGAAGTTAGCAAGTAGCACATTTAAGACTAATCGAAGAAAATTCTTTTTCACTCAACGCACAATAAAGCTCTGGAATTTGTTGCCAGAGGATGTGGTTAGTGCAGTTAGTGTAGCTGGGTTCAAAAAAGGTTTGGATAAGTTCTTGGACGAGAGGTCCATTAATGGCTATTAATCAATTTTACTTAGGGAATAGCCACTGCTATTAATTGCATCAGTAGCATGGGTTCTTCTTAGTGTTTGGGTAATTGCCAGGTTCTTGTGGCCTGGTTTTGGCCACTGTTGGAAACAGGATGCTGGGCTTGATGGACCCTTGGTCTGACCCAGCATGGCAATTTCTTATGTTCTTATGAGGAGGGAATATAGGGCTCGGGGTGGGAGGAGAGGGTAGGAGGATAAGGGGATGAAAAAAAAAAGAATGGGGCTCCAGGATCAGGAGAAGAAAGGTGCATCCACTTTCTCATACTTAATCTTTGAATGAAAATCCCTTCATTTGTAGCCTCTTCCGCACTCCCTCTAATCCCCTCACTCATTAGGGATGTTCATTTGTTTCAAATGAATTTCAAAAACATAACAATAAGGGCAATTTGTTTTATTTGGGGGGCCCCCAAAATGAATCTTATACGTTGCGTTCATTTGAAATGAATACATCGGGCCTAGGCCTAGGCATGAGACTCGAGCGTCACCTAGGGCATATGTCGAGGCCCCAAAGTAGGGGCTGTGGCCCACACCCAAGTGTGATGCCAGTGCCTCAGCCTAGGCCTGAAACCAGGGGCTTGGCAGAGACCTGAACCCCTGAAGAGAATCTGATGGCCAGGCCAGGTCCTGGAGCTTGAACATAGGCCCTACATTATGGTCCAGCCCAGAGGACAGGTTCCGATGCCAGGGTATCAATTCAGATCCAGGCCCCGAGGGCCTTGGCCAAGGCCAGGTCCCAGGCTTTAAGCCGTGGTGTGACCCAGAGTCAGGGTCCCAACACATAGGCCTTGACAGGAACCAAGGCCCGATGCCGGGGGCTTCAATGCCAGGGCCTTGCCATACATCAAAATGGCGATGTCTGCAGGGGTGAATGTGCCGTGTTAATTAACTCCAGCATGACCCCAGCAAATGGCATCAAAAGAAAGAAGACAAAGAAGATGGCAACCGTGGAGCTGTGAGGTCTCGGCTTTGGGCCTAATCCTAGATCTAGGCCCAGGTATTGGGACCCAGCCTCCAGGCCAGGTCCTGGCATCAGGCCTAGGTCTGGGCAAAGGCCCTGCTATCAGGCCTGTGTCCAGGTCAAGGCCCCAGTTTTTATCCCTGGCCTCCAGGCCTGGCCATGTCATCGGGCCGGGGCCCAGACTCCAGCCTAGGCTGAGGTCTAGGCATCGGGACCTGGCCTCCGGGCCTGGGTCTGGTTAGGACTCTGGCATCGAGACCCAGCATCTGGGCTGGGCCATAGCATCAGGCCTGGCTCCAGGATAAGGTTTCAGCATTGGGACCCGGGCTATAGCCTAGGTCTTGACTGAAGGCTCAGTCTTGAGTAGACTGAGGCCGAGGTCATGGTGACCTACCATGGCTTCAGCCCATGCAAGGCCACGGCTTCGGCTTGGGCTGGGGGGATCCTGGCTCCGGCATTTTTATGGTTGGGTGGGAGCCTCCATTTTTGTTTTCTGTTTGGTTTTTTTTAAATTGATTCATTTTTTGCACTCAAATGAAATGAATCAAACATTCCACATACCAAAATTCATGGGGAAAAAAACTCCTGAAAATGAACCAATAAATGAAAACTAATTTTTTTCCCTGCACATCCCTATCACTCACGTCTCTCTATATAAGACTAGACAAATCTCAGCTTTATCTAAATCTGTCTTTTATAGTCTGCAAATTATTCGTAAACAAAATTCTTTACTGACAAAACCAGACCTGAAATTATTATCCAGTACCTTTGTATTATCATGTATTATTGTAACTCACTGTACCTGGGCATTACAGAAGGCAATATGAATTGAAGCAAGAGTGGAATTTGGAGCATCTAAGTTTGATTGTGTCTTCCCTCTGCTCTAAGAGCTCCATTGGCTACCAGTACATTGTCGTATTGTATTTATAATTCTGTGTTTTACATTCAAGGTATTTTCCAGGGGTAAATCTGACAATCTTCTTATGCATACAAGCCTTCCAGAGTTTTACAATCATCCCAAAAAGAACTATTGAGATTACCATCCCCTAAAGAAATAGTACTAGAAGGGACAAGAGATTGTACTTTCCAATATCAAGCTCCATTAATCTGGAGTAATATACCTTTTACTTACTGCTTGGAAATGGACAATATGAAAATCAGGAAATTGATCAAAACTTGGTAGTTTAATTAAATATTTGATGGGACACTGGTTTATATCATATTGATTTTGGCTGTTTATTTATTCCGTTATTTATGAGTAATATTCTAGTATAATTATTTACTTACCCTTAGATTTTATATTATAGTTCATTGTTTTAGATTTGTTTTATGTTTTTTAAATTTTAGTTTTAGTATATTTTAGTGTATACAATTTCATGCTGTTTATTTTCTTGTAAACTGTTTTGAATTTTTTCAACTGAAAATTGGTGTACCAAAATAAATTTCACCATTTACCATTCCCCATATACCCCTCTGATCGTCTCACTCACTCCACACCCTTTCTGATTCCTCACCCCACATCCTTTCCAATTCCCTTGTTCATACACATACTCCACATCCCTTCTGATCCCCTCATTCATAGATACCCTTCACCCAAGTCTCTTTCACAGCCCACACCCTCTAATCTTCACATTCACACCCTTTCACTGATCCCTATTCACTCCCCTGATTTCCTCACTCACACACCTTAAATAAAACTACCTCTTCAACATTGATTCTTTCTCATGTCTCTTCACCCCCCTCTTATCAACCCTCTCCTAGTCCTGCTATCTATCTTTTGATCTTTGGCTAATCCTTCAGTCTGTACAACTCCCTGTCCAATTTCAGTCTGGGTATGATCATTTTAAAACTGCAACAGCAGCACCTCTGGCTGCTTCTTCTTTGCCTGCCTCCCGGGGTCACAATATTGGACATTTAACTGCATGGTGCAAAGCACATCAATATGACACTCCAGCCACGGTCTGCAGATGAAAAGGAAGTGCCTCAAAGTACAGCTACTGAAATTTTTAGAAAGTTCTTTGACGGTGATGATTCTGAGGAACTGAAACAAAGCATGGCAAAACTGGAAGATGTATTAGAGACTCCTCAGGAAATTAAAAAGCCATGGGATAGGAGGCAATATCGTATTGTGGATTAGAAACTGGTTAAAAGATAGGAAATTGGAGAGAGATAAATAGCGGAGTGCCCTAGGAATCTATGCTGGTACCAGTGTTCAACATATTCATCTATGATTTGGAAAATATGCAGATAACCCAAAATTATTCCAGGATCCTCAGCTACCAGAAATACAAATCAGATTCTTGGCACTGTGAGAGAGGAAGGAAATTACTCTGATTCTGATGTTTTGAGGGACCATATAACTCCTATTTTAAAGAATCTTCATTGGCTCCCAATTAAGTTTAGAATCCTTCATAAACTATTAACAGTCATTCACAAAGCCATACACAACATTACTCCTCTGGATCTTACAATTCCTCTGCAACTCCACACCTCGGTCCGTCCAATCAGACTTGCCCAGAGAGGAACCCTTCA
Source organism: Rhinatrema bivittatum (assembly GCF_901001135.1). Classification (NCBI taxonomy): domain Eukaryota; kingdom Metazoa; phylum Chordata; class Amphibia; order Gymnophiona; family Rhinatrematidae; genus Rhinatrema; species Rhinatrema bivittatum. Next base: position 126,482,874 of record NC_042622.1, on the reverse strand, counting down.
AACACCCACCACCAAGACCTCCTTCAGTAAGAGAGCTATATCCGCCTCGGGCCCCAAGCAATGGAACCTGCTCCCTCCTGAACTGAGGCTGGAACAATGTCCAATCTCCTTTAAGAAGAGACTTAAGACTTTGTTGTTAGAACAAGCCTTTCCATAATTATTCACCTCAGCCATCTTCTTATCTGCATCATGAGTACACTAACCAACTTTAGGACTTCATAGTCCTCTCCTACTCATAGTCCTCCCCTACTCAATTTTCCCTGTTCTTCACCCATGTTATACAGACCAAATTCTCTGTTTTGCTTCACCCAACAATATGTATCCCAGAATTTGTTATTCCAGATTATTTCCCTGTTCATTGTTTTGTTCCCAGGTTATCCAAGTTATTTCTACCCTGCTCATTGTAAAACAAGACTCAGTCTCTGTTAATGTCGCTAGTTGTAATGTAAACCGAAGTGATAATTAATCTTGTTAATTGAACCTCGGTATATAAAAGTTATAAATAAATAAATAAATGTTATAATCCACTTGGGGACAAATGACCTGGCAACAAAAATAATTAGAGCAGTGTAAAGGGAGTTCTAGAATTTAATGGATGGGCTTAAGTGCCTGGCAAAGACATAAGAACTTGAGAAATGCCATGCTGGGTCAGACCAAGGTTCATCAAAACCCAGCAACTTGTCTCCAACAGTGGCTAGTACAGGTCACATCTACCTAGCAGACCCCTCCCAAAATAGATCTATATCTTCTTATTGACACCCAAGGATAGCAATGGCTTTCTCTAGTCTACCTGGCTAATTATATTTAATGGACTTTTCCTCCAGGAATGGTTGACTTCAATGGCTCAAAATCTGGTGCAAAGAAGAAAGTTTTAAATATATTGGAATCTGGGGCCATGTAGGAAATGATATACAGCTATTTGTTGTAATGATGGACTACATCTTTCTGTGAGTGGCACAGAGATTGTAAATGAGAAATTCATATCATAGATCGACAGGGATTTAAACTAGAAGAGGAGGGTGGGGGATATAAGCCAATTAACTTGGACTGTCACTCCCATTGAAGAAAAAGAAATTCTGGAGAAAACAAATGGAATTTATGAACTGTATAGACTACTCGAGTGAAAGGATAGAAATGAGCAGGTATGAGGCTATATGAAGTATAAGCAATTGATGGAGAAATCACAGGAAAATTATAAGCACAAATGCCTATAGTCTACCCGGCAAAATTCCAGATCTGCAAGCCTTAATGGTGGAGGCAGATATGGATATTGTTGTCACACAGATATGATTCAGTGAGTCCCATGAATGGTGTAAGCCCAGGGGTGAACTGGCCTATTGGGGCATTAGGCATGCCCCTTTGGGCCAGTCAGGCCAGTCACGTGATTTCTATTTTTTGCAGCGGCCCTGTGCCTGCAGATCTGCTGTGATCAACACCAGGCCCTTTAGCAGCTATTCTGACAAAGCAGGAGCCTGCCCCAAGACTCTCTGCTCATTTCTGTTTTCTTGTTTTTCTCGTGGCTGCAGCTGCAGCTCCATGGGCCTGCATTTTTGCTTCTTTTGCCTACCGCCGTGGTGTCAGCGATATTGTATGGGACTGCTCCTGCCCTCACCACTGTGGTGGTGAGAAATCATCCTGTGGTCTTCCCTTACACCAGCCCCATCTCTCTACCATGAAAGGAAGCCAGCAAATCTCCTGCTGCCACCTCACCATGGCTGAAGGCCTCTCACTGATTTCTGCTGATGGCCTTCCTTATGTTGGCGCAGCAGCAAAAAAATAAGCCCCTATCCTGCATTGGACCATCCCTCTCTTACTTTCCCACATAAGGACCATTAGCTGATAGCCTTGCCTAGTCCCTCCTGACCATCAATGTAAGTATAAATTTTAAAATGTATTTACTTAAAAGTTTCGTATATATACCGCTTATTCATAGCATGGTCTAAGCTATTCAGGGGTGGCAGGGGAGAAGAGAATGGGAGTGGACAAGGGAGCATGCATGTATGTGTGTCAGTGGTAACATTATTTTAATATATTCAGAGGTGGCAGGAGAAAAGAGACAGAGTGGGAGTGTGGAAGGGAGAATGCATGTCTTATGTGTCAATGGTTGCAAGGGAGTATATGTGTGCTCGTGTGTCAGCAGGTGTGAGGGGAATGTGTGTGTGTGTGTGTGTATAGATTGTTAACATGTGCAAGGGAGTGTGCTTGTGTAAGTTGGGGAGGAGAAGGTTTGTGCATCTTCTAACACCCACTAATCAAGAACAATTAGCATGACTGGAAAGTATAGAAATCAGGAGATTTTTAAAAATTCTTATTGGTGATAATTATTGGGTGTTTTCTGATGTGTCTGCTCTGTGAGCATTTGTGTGTGTGTGTATGAGACATACACACTTTCTTTGTACCTCTATCACACATATACACTTCCTCTGTTTTTCTCACACATACATATGTTTCCTCCATCTCTCTCTCAAGCACACACTCACTTCCTCTGTCTCTCTCACATGCTAACACACACACACACACACACACACACACACACACTCACGCTTCCTCTATCTTCTCTCACATGCACACATGCAGACAAAAACTGAACTGGAAACCATAAGCCAGATTCTGTATGCAGTGCAACAATGGAAAAGTAGAAAATCACTAATCCTCAAAACAATCAATCAGAATAGTAAAACCATACTAAAAAAATACATTTCAAAAATACATTTCTATTCAATAATTAGAAGCTCCTGTACAAATTTTTAAAAAATTTCCTAAACATTGATAAAATATTTCAAAACAGCAGACATCAAATAACACCACGTAATTAAAACTAATAAGGATTTTAAAAATCCTCTACTCTCCATACATGCCACCCTGAGATTATTGTGAACTGGAGGTATACACACACACACACACACACACACAAACAAAATATGCTCCGTCTGTCTCTCACACACATACACGTTTGGTGAGAGACAGAGGAAGCTTGAGTATGTATGTTTGTGTGTGTGTGTATGTGTGTGTGTGTGTGTGTGTATGTTAGTATGTAAGAGAGAGACAGCACACAAATTTCCTCCATCTTTCTCTCACATATACACATTTCTGCTGTATCTCTCACACATGATTCCTGTCTCCACAGGCACACACACACACATTCTTCCTCTCTCTCATTCTGACCCCCGCACACAGGCATCCTCTCATACACACACACAGGCATCCTGTCACACATATGCACCCACAGGCACCCTCGCATATATTTACACAGGCACACACACACTCACTCTTCTATATACTCACCATCGTGTACACACACAGGTGCACACATGCCTGCCCATGCACAGCTTCCACTCCCTGCCCCCCCCCCCCCCCCCCCGCAGGGGAGGCTGCAGCCAGTTAGGCTCCACTAGTGGCCCGGGGCCTCTCCTGCTGCCGCCGGCCTCCTACTATCTTTGGGCCATACGGCCCACCGAGTTTCCTGCTTAGGGGGGGGCGGGAGTGGAAGCTGTGTGTGGGCATGCTTAACTCCAATACCATGACATATTCTGATGCAAACAAATAAAAGACTAGTTTTATATTACATGGGACATTTGGAGTTCTTATTCAATTATTCACTATTGTTCTAATGAGGTTTTTAATTGATTGTCTAAATTTCTAATAAAATTATTTGTATATTTATCTTACATTTATAAATTTCTCTTGACTAGTCATTTGTTGATGGTTAAATAGCCACTATCATTAGTGTTCTATTTCTCTTTTCTTTTCTACTTTGGAGTATTGAATACTTTAGCACATTTTGACTGCCCTATTATACACTAGTTAGCTCATAGAATCTGCTGTGTTACAGTAATTAACTGAGTTTATCAAAGACAAAGAAGTTCTGGATCCTCATCAGCTTGGTTTTAGACATTCCATGAGTACTGAACTCCTTCTATTCTTTTTGACAGACACAATCAAATAAGGCTTATACAGTAGTCAAAGTTACATTCTTGTCTTACTCAACATCTTGTGAACTTTCGACACTTGATCATGCTATTCTTCATCGACTACAAAATTGTGGCATTACAGGTCTAGTTTTGTAATGTTTCATCTCCATTTTATAACTAGACCTGTCACAACAGTATAAGATGAAAAATGAAGTTTGCAATGTTCACCTAATAAAACTGGTGTTCCTCAGGGATCCACCCTATCATCAGCTTTGTTTAATATTTATTTGGCTCCCATCAGCAAAGTCTTGGAAAATCTCCATGATGGTTATACAATTTTTGCTGATGATATACAGTTTTTCATTCGTCTACATACAACATGGCAGGACACCATTAAGCATCTTCAGATTTGATTTTCATCTATCAGGCAATGGCTTCATTAAAATAAATTAGCTCTTAACATGTCCAAAACCGAATTTTTGCTCATCCAATGACCTCACTCTCGGGCCGATACAGTAATGCGCGGCCGTGGTTACCCTGTTTCTAACCCAATTTGGATGCGTAAGGTGAACCTGCGATTCAGTATCCAGTTTTACGCGTTCTTACCGCTTGCTGAAATGGACGCATATCCATCTCCGCCTGCCGCATGTATATGATATGTTAATGATCGATTTAGCTATTCCCTCCGATACAGTAACGTGCATCCAGATTATTGCCTTTTTAATCAGCTTATTTGCCGCGTCTTTAACCTGCATATTTACCGCCTACCCTGACCCTGGCGTTAGTATGGTGTTCAGTCAGCTTCCCGCTGCCTTGAGAGCCCGGCTGTACGTCCAAGCCGCGACCTCGCATCTCCAGCCACAGCTCCCGCAGCTCCAGGGGCTCCCTGAGCGTGTACCTGGAGCCGCCGCTGTCCTCGCCCCGTGCCTCCCTGCTGGGCTCCGAGTTGCCGGAGGAGCCCATCCCGCCCGACTTCGGGGACGCGTGCCGGCACAATTCGCCGCCCCGGCCGGAGCAGCCGCCGCCGCCCGCCGCCCCCCATCCTGACCGAGGATCGGCCATGCTGCACAAGTTCCAGCTCCCCTACCAGGTGACTCCATGCAGGGAGAGCGGACCCACCCAGACGTTCATGGACTTTACCGCTGCCTTGAGCACCCAGCTGGACATCCAAGCCACGACCTCGGACGTCCGACTTGGACGTCCAGCCGGGCGCTCAAGGCAGTGGGAAGGTCCATGAACGGACGCCGCGACCTGAGCATATGGCTGGACGTCCGAGGTCACGGCGTCCGTTCATGGACCTTCCCGCTGCCTTGAGCGCCTGGCTGGACATTCAAGCCATGACCTTGGATGTCTGGCTTGGACGTCCAGCCGGGTGCTCAAGGCAGCGGGAAGGTCCATGAACAGACGCCGCAACCTGACTGGCTACGACAGCGGCAGCAAGCCCAGCAGCAACCGGATCAGCGGCATCAGCATGGGCTACGACCAGCAGCACGGCGTGGCTGGTGGATCTGAGTTGGTGGCAGGAGGGGGAGGCTCGGAACCTGGACTGTAAAAAAAAAAAATACAATCTCGGGCTTTATTTTTTTGGAGGTGCGATGCACGTTCTGAGGGGCCGGGGAGTGGGCTGGCCCGCCGACCCCTCGGCCTGACCATGCTGCTGTTGCTGTGCCAGCCCAGCGTGGGAGGAGAGCCCCTGGTGGGAGAGAGAGAGCCAAATGTGCAATCGCTTCTGGCAGGGGGAGGGAAGGGGGCCGCGGCGGGCGGAGGATCGCGGCTCTGAACTAACTTCGTCCGGGAATGGAGCCCCTCTGCTGAGCTTCCTGCTGGCGCCTGGATTAAGGACCCCTCCCCCAGCCTCTCCATGGGGCTCTTCTGAAATGGGCTCCTCCGTCCCGCCCGACTTTGGGGACGTGTCCTGGCACAAGTTGCTGCCCCGGCCGGTGCAGTCGCCACTGCCCCCCATCCCGACCGAGGATCGGCCACGCTGCACAAGTTCCAGTTCCCCTACCAGGTGACTCCGTGCAGGGAGGGCGGACCCAGCCAGGTGGAGAGGAGGTTGGAAGCCTTGACCCTGGAACTGGAGAAGGAGTTGGAGCTGCACATGAAGAAAGAGTATTTCGGTGAGTAACTAGTGTGTGGTACTTGCTTCAGTGCGGACAAACGTTCATGGACCTTCCCGCTGCCTTGAGCACCCGGCTGGACATCCAAGCCGCGACCTCGGACATCCAGCTTGGACGTCCAGCCGGGCGCTCAAGACAGCAGGGTCTGTAGGAAAGAACCATCCACTTACCTGGTGGAATGACATTTCAAATGACATTTGAAATGACAGGTACTAGCGCACCCTGGATACTGTATAGGTGCTGTATACAGTAAGATGGATTGCGCATGCCTACCACTTCATTGACGCGCTTTGGACACCACTTGGATTTGCGTCTAATTTGAATACTGAATCGAGCGGTATGTGAACCAAAATATGCGCATGGCAAACAAGGGTGTGCCCGGCACTGCCGCACTCTTTTTTACTGTATCGGCCCGTCTGTGATTCAGCAATCTTCTCTTGTGATTGATAAAATATCCTTTCAAATCAATGACAATATTAAAAATGTAGGTATATGGTTAGACTCCAATCTCTCATTCCGACCACACAACAAAACCATTATCAAAATTGGCTTTTACAAACTGAGTAGTTTCTTGTTTAAAACATCTTCTATATCAGATTGACTTTACTACAGTAGTTTAGGCTCTAATCTTTCCACATATTGACTCTTTACTTTGGTCTTCCTGATACTACACTACAGCTGCTTCAGTTATTACATAATACTGCTGCATGACATATCACTGGAACAAAATGAACATATCACTCCAACACTAATGGGCTTACATTGGCTTCCTCTGCGTCAGCGAGTGGCATATAAATAGGCATGACAGTGTTTAAATTAATCAATTTGGGATCTTGGTCCATGGTCAAATGTCCTTTTTAAAATTACAACAACCTTCATGACTACTACAATCTGCTCAGAGGGGCATGCTTTTGATGTTCCTTCAGTCAAATGCACTCGCCTCTAAGAACCAAAAAATGTTCCTTTTCTGTGGCAGCTACAACTTTATGGAACTCTTTTCCAATAGATTTACAGCTTCATGAGTGTTTAAATACATTTAGAGGTTTATTGAAAACATTCCTCTTCAGGCAAGCTTTTCTCTAAAAGCAGTATCATTTGGTGGTTATGAATTTACTAGCTATTGCATAACTGAGCTCAGGCAAATGATTGTAATTAGTGTATTAATGTTTGATATTGCATTTCGTAACATTTTGGAAATTTGAAAATTTTTATATACATCGTTTAGGCCTTCTGTGACAATCCCAGTTCATTAGCCCTTGTTAATTGTAACTGCATCTCTTCATCACGTTTATTTATGTTTTTGGTTGTATTTCTCACACCCCTGTTTTGCTGTAAACCGACATGATGTGAACGTGTTCTCGAATGCCGATATAAAAAAACCTTAAATAAATAAATAAATAAATTTTAATAAATGTAAATGTAAAATAATATCAAAGCAACAGAAATGCAGGGAGTATGGGGAAAGGAGAAGGTGCTAGGAGCTGTATTGGAAAAGAGTGATGGCACTTACATAGAAATGATGGCAGAAGAAGACCAAACAGCCCATCCAGTCTGCTCAGCAAATTTTTTTTTCTCATACTTATCTGTTACTCTTGGTGGGTCATTTTCACACCATATTGGAGAGAGAGAGAGAGAGAGAGAGAGAGAGAGAGAGAGAGAGAGAGAGAGGCCATAATAGCATGTCCCATAGATAGGTATTTGTATCCCTAGGATAGGCCCACCTAGTAACTCGAGGTGGGGATTAGGTAAGAGTGTAGGGGATTAGGGGCCGCTTTCACATTCTACATGAGACGTACGAACAGAACAGTGGTCTCTTGTGAAGATTTGCTGGCCTTCGGAGTGAGGAAACTCACTCAAAGATGAGATTTGGGCAAGGGTCTCTCAACCTAGCTTGATGTTACCCAGGTAGAGAGTCCATCAAGCTAGGTTGAGACCCTTGCCCAAATCTCATCTTTGGGTGAGTTACTAGGTGGGCCTATCCTAGGGATACAAATACCTATCTACGGGACATGCTATTATGGCCAGGCTCTCTCTCTCTCTCTCTCTCTCTCCTGGGATCATTGAAAAACAGGTCCCCCAGTGGTTGAATGCAGGAAATACATTGGGTTTGGCACTTATCGCAGATAAATCCAGGCCTTAGTAACCTTTTGGTTCTATTTCCCTTCCACCCCCACCATTAATGCAGAGAGCAGTGTTGGAACAGTGTTGGAACTGCATCTATATGAAATATTTAGCTTAATTAGTTAGAGGTAGTAACCGCTGCAATAAGCAAGCTATACCCATGCTTATTTGATTTCCCATACTATGTAATTCAGTCCTTTTTGGTTGTTGTCTGTATATAGATCCTCTTTTCTTCATTCCCCCTGCCGTTGAAGCAGAGAGTTATGCTGGACATGCATTGAAAGTGAAGCATCAGTCTTTCTCCCCTGCCATTGAAGCAGAGAGCCATGCTGGTTATGTGTGAAGCATCAGTCTTTCTCCCCTGCCGTTAAAGCAGAGAGCCATGCTGGTTATGTGTGAAGCATCAGTCTTTCTCCCCTGCCGTTAAAGCAGAGAGCTATGCTGGATATGCGTAAAGTATCAGTCTTTCTCATAAGAACATAAGAAAATGCCATACTGGGTCAGACCAAGGGTCCATCAAGCCCAGCATCCTGTTTCCAACAGTGGCCAATCCAGGCCATAAGAACCTGGCAAGTACCCAAAGCAGAGAGCTTTGGGTACTTGCAGAGAGCTATGCTGGATATGCGTAAAGTATCAGTCTTTCTCCCCTGCCATTGAAGCAGAGAGCTATGCTGGATGTGTGTGAAGTATCAGTCTTTTTCCCTTGCTGTTGAAGCAGAGAGCTATGCTGGATATGCATTGAAAGTGAAGTATCAGGCTTATTTGGTTTGGGGCAGTAACCACCATAACAAGCAAGCTACTCCCTGCTTTTTTGTGAATGCAAATCCTTTTTTCCACATTCATTCACGTCCTCTAGACTTTATGGATCCACAGTGTTTATACCATGCCCCTTTGAAGTCCTTCACAATTCTGGTCTTCACCACTTCCTCCGGAAGGGCATTCCAAGCATCCACCACCCTCTCTGTGAAGAAATACTTCCTGACATTGGTTCTGAGTCTTCTTCCCTGGAGCTTCAAATCGTGACCCCTGGTTCTGCTGATTTTTTTCCGACGGAAAAGGTTTGTCGTTGTCTTTGGATCATTAAAACCTTTCAAGTATCTGAAAGTCTGTATCATATCACCTCTGCTCCTCCTTTCCTCCAGGGTGTACATATTTAGATTCTTCAATCTCTCCTCATAAGTCATTCGATGAAGACCTTCAACCTTTTTGGTCACCCTTCTCTGGACCGCCTCCATCTTGTCTCTGTCTTTTCGGAGATACAGTCTCCAGAACTGAACACAGTACTCCAGGTGAAGCCTCACCAAGGACCTGTACAAGGGGATAATCACTTCCCTTTTCCTACTCGATAGTCCTCTCTCTATGCAGCCCAGCATTCTTCTGGCTTTAGCTATCGCCTTGTCACATTGTTTTGCCGACTTCAGATCGTTAGACATTATCACCCCAAGGTCTCTCTCCTACTCCGTGCACATCAGCCTTTCTCCCCCCATCGAATACAGTTCATTCGGATTTCCACTCCCCATATGCATGACTCTGCACTTCTTGACATTGAATCTCAACTGCCATATCTTCGACCATTCTTCCAGCTTCTTTAAATCCCGTCTCATTCTCTCCACTCCTTCCGGCGTGTCCACTCTGTTGCAGATCTTAGTGTCGTCCACAAAAAGACAAACCTTACCTTCTATCCCGTCCGCAATGTCGCTCACAAAGATATTGAACAGGACCGGTCCCAATACCGATCCTTGCAGTACCCCGCTTAACACCGCTCTCTCTTCAGAGAGAGTTCCATTTACCAACACACATTGTTTTCTGTCCTTCAACCAGTTTACAATCCAGGTCACCACCTCGACACTCACTCCTAAGCTTCCCATTTTATTCACCAGTCTCCTGTGCGGGACCGTATCAAAAGCTTTGCTGAAATCCAAGTACATGACATCGAGTGCCCTTCCTTGATCCAATTCCTTGGTTACCCAGTCAAAAGAGTCAATCAGATTTGTCTGACAGGATGTTCCCCTGGTGAATCCATGCTGTCTCTGGTCCAGCAATTCTCCTGACTGTAGATAGTTCACTATTCTCTCTTTCAACAGTGACTCCTTTACTTTTCCCACCACCGAAGTGAGGCTAACCGGTCTGTAGTTACCAACCTCTTCTCTGTTCCCACTCTTGTGAAGCGGGACCACCACCGCTCTTCGCCAATCACTCGGCACCACTCCCGTTTCTAGGGATCTATTGAACAAGTCACACAGCGGACCCACCAGCACATCTCTGAGCTCTCTCAGTATCCTGGGATGAACTTCATCAGGCCCCATGGCTTTGTCCACTTTCAGTTTCTCCAGCTCTTCCCATACATTTTCTACTGTAAATGGAGTTACATCTACTCCACTCCCCTCCAGTTTCTTGTTAACTAGCGACGGTCCTTCTCCAGGGTCCTCTTTAGTGAACACAGAACTGAAGTATTTGTTTAATATTTCTGCCATTTCTTAATCTCTCTCCACACATTGATCCTTTCCACCTTTCAATTTCACTATACCACTATGAAATTTTCTCTTTTCACTGATATATCTGAAAAATGTTTTGTCACCTCTCTTTACCTCCTTGGCAATCCTCTCTTCCGCTTGACTTTTTGCCGTCTTGATTAATTTCTTCATCTCCCTCAGTTCTACCAGATATTCTTCTTTGTGCTCCTCCCTTTGGGATCTTTTATATTTCTTGAATGCTGTTCTTTTAGCCTTTATTTTGTCAGCCACCTCCTTTGAGAACCAGATAGGTTTCATTTTTCTTTTGCTTTTCTTTACTTTTCTAACATATAGATTAGTTGCCTTGGTAATTGCTCCTTTTAGATTGGTCCACTGTTGATCCACATCTCTCTCATTCTCCCAGCCTTTTAGTTCTTCCTCCAGGTAATTCCCCATTTCATCAAAGTCTGTGTTTTTGAACTGCAAAACTTGGGTCTTTGTGCTTCTTTTCTGTATCTTTTTTGTGATATTAAACCATATCGTTTGATGATCACTGGTGCTGAGGTGGCCGCCCACCTGGACATCAGAGACATTATCTCCATTAGTGAGCACTAAGTCCAGTATAGCTCCTTCTCTCGTGGGTTCCATAACCATTTGTTTGAACAAAGCTACTTGCAGAGCATCCACTATTTCTCTACTATTATTAGATTCTGCAGATGGGATTCTCCAGTCTACATCCAGCATATTAAAGTCTCCAACGATCACCACTTCTCCCTTCTTTCCTATCTTTTGGATGTCTTCAACCAGATCTCTATCCATCTCTTCCTTTTGGTTTGGAGGCCTGTAAACCACTCCAATAAAAATGGATGTCCCATCTTTTTTTAGGTTGGCCCATATTGCTTCTTCATTGTCCCATCTTCCTTGCAGCTCACATGCCTGGATATTGTTTCTGACATAAAGAGCCACTCCTCCCCCTTTCCTATCCTCTCTATCCTTCCTTAACAAGTTATAGCCTGGTATTGCCGTATCCCAGTCATGAGATTCCGTAAACCATGTTTCCGTGACAGCAACAACATCAAAGTTCGCCTCCACCATTAGGGCTTGCAGATCTGGGATTTTATTGCCCAAACTAATCCGCCTGCATACGTACAGAAAAGCAACTATAGTCTGAAGAAGTCAAAAGGTTTTATTGTAGCTCTCTATTCAATTCAACTTATAAAGTTCATAACTTATTCTTGCTCTAAACACTATTTTTAGATTTTAATAAGAATAAAATAACTGTAATGGTTGTTGCTAAATTTGATCGCTGTACTATACAAAATATAATGAGAAAAATACTGAAGTTTAAGCGGTCCTTAGATATGCATAAAACCACTATGCCAAAACTGAAGAATTAATTATGTTTGGTAGAAAATAAATATACTGATGAGTCATCCTTGCTGCACTTGTGGACCTGGGTCATGCTGACCTGTTAATTAGTCATGATCTGAGACATCGAAAGATGTAATGATGAAACAAAATGCAAGAAGTGAAATTGTAATTGGTTAATCTGAAATATTTTTTTCTGAACTGTGAATTTGTGATTGTATGTATTGGATTTCAGAAGTACCCTGAGTGTACTTCTCATGTAATATTACTTTGAATAAAAGTAGATGCTTTACTGACTTGTCTATTTTTATTGTGAAGCAGGATGGAGGGAACATATTTTTTTTAATTTCACAGGCCCTAGTGAAAATACACATGGGACATTTACATGAGCCACCTCTTAAGATCACGTGCACACATATGTGTGGGAGGAGTATTTTAAATGATATGCATGTACTTGCATGCACAAATAAAAATTGCAGCATATGCACATATATGGGTGAATGTGCGTTCTTTTTAAAATTAGCATGTTAGAACTTACCAAGTTACACAAATGACCTAACATTGCACTAAACTATCAGTACTATTTTGTAAGATACACATGAATGTGGCTATAAGGTAGAGAGTGATCATATGAGTTACTTAGTGAAAAACTGCATTCACAAGATGCAGGCCTTAGCTCTGGTCCCACCCTAGATCCTCCCCACACACTCCACAACATGAAAGGCTTGTGGCAAGGTTTGACTATGAAGAATTTGATTATATAAAGGACTTCCAATGTAACACAGTTAAAGAAGTGAGCTCTGGCAATACTGCCACAAATTCCCCTAACAAATACAAATCAACTTAAAAGGAAGTAGTAAGGAAAAAGCAGTCCTATCAAGCAGCTAGCCATGGCCATATCTACCTTTCTCAAAGTGTTCAAAAACTGCCAAATGATGCAGGATGCACACATCATGGGAGGCTCTCGGGTACCGAGGCACAACACTGAGGATGTCCATTTATGCATCACACACTGCTTGCACATTGAGGGAGTAGAAGAGCTTACAATTGTGGAAGGCCTCCTCCCTCTGACGAAGTAGTACAAGGGCTACATGGGCTATCTATGGATCCCAGGACATGAGAAAAGTGCACTATATCATATTCAGGGCATCTAAGTGGGAAATCAGATGTATGCACAAATGCAGCTGCATATGGCTCACAACACCTATTACAAGCCTCTTGAAAACATGGCTTGTGACATACCCTCCCCCCCCCCCCCCCCCCCCACACACACACACTGACAGTAGTTTGGAATGAGCCTGAAACCAAGAAATTGAAGGTGTTCAATAATTTCACCAGGCCTAGAATGGCATGGGACCTTTCTGTGACAGGATCAGTGTCCCAGTTCAGCTTTTCATATAAAGTCATGATAGCCTCTGAACTCACGTGGTATCTCATGATCACCTCCTTCTAGAAGACCCAGTAAAGTGGTGCGTGGTCTAAAGATGTAAGCAGGCCCTGAGTGGCTTCCTATGTGGTGAGCCTATATGTGGACCCTTTGCCTACCCTGCTCCTATGGCCTCTGTGCTGGAAATTCTCTTGGTGGCTTTTCAGCCTCCTTCGCCTGTTGGCACTGCTAGTTAGCTGAGTTTAGCTTGCAGTGAGCCAAAATCACAGCATACTGGTCTAACATGGTAGCTTTAAGATACATGATTTGTTGGAAAAAGTATTTTTTATAGATGCAGAGCTCTTTAAAAGTGTATGTGTTCTTGAAAAATATTGTGCAATAAATATTTTCTGCACGATATTTTGATAAATAATCAAACAACTAAAAATGAAAAGCTATAGCTAAAAAAAGTTTTTCTCCTGAGATAATTACCTCAAAAACAAGTGTTATTTTAACACAAGAGGTGGAAAGGACTCTTATTTACATGATATGTGTACATTTGCATACTAATTTGCAAAAACTAAATTTTTTTGCACAGTATTTAAGATAATGCACAAACTTTGCATTTAATGTATGGAAATCCTAATTATAGTGCTCTAATAACCAAATAGCACATGATATTGGGTTATCGTAGCTTAGAAATGACCCCCTAAATGAATTAGCTGAATAAGGCTTATCCGGCTAACTCACACGGGATATTCAGCAGTATGGCTATCAGGGATGTGAATCGTTTTAGGACGATTAAAATTATCGTCCGATAATTTTAATATCGTCTTAAACCGTTATGGAACACAATACAATACAGATTCTAACGATTTATCGTTATAAATCGTTAGAATCGTGAGCCGGCACACTAAAACCCCCTAAAACCCACCCCGACCCTTTAAATTAAATCCCCCACCCTCCCGAACCCCCCCCAATAACTTAAATAACCTGCGGGTCCAGCGGCGGTCCGGAACGGCAGCGGTCCGGAACGGGCTCCTGCTCCTGAATCTTGTCGTCTTCAGCCGGTGCCATTTTCCAAAATGGCGCCGAAAAATGGCGGCGGCCATAGACGAAAAAGATTGGACGGCAGGAGGTCCTTCCGGACCCCCGCTGGACTTTTGGCAAGTCTCGTGGGGGTCAGGAGGCCCCCCACAAGCTGGCCAAAAGTTCCTGGAGGTCCAGCGGGGGTCAGGGAGCGATTTCCCGCCGCAAATCGTTTTCGTACGGAAAATGGCGCCGGCAGGAGATCGACTGCAGGAGGTCGTTCAGCGGAAAATGGCGCCGGCTGAAGACACCACGATTTAGTGTGCCGGATTTCCTGCTCTCCCCCTTCCCCCGATTTAGCTACGGACCCGGGGGTAATTTAAGCTACGGACCGCCGCTACGGACCCCCAGGTAATTTAAGGCATTTGGGGTGGGGGATTTAATTTAAAGGGTCGGGTGGGTTTTAGGGGGTTTTAGTGTGCCGGGGGTGGGTTTTAGGGTGTTTTAGTGTGCCGCTGGACCCCCAGGTAATTTAAGGCATTTGGGGGGGGGTTCGGGAGGGTGGGGGATTTAATTTAAAGGGTCGGGGGTGGGTTTTAGGGGGTTTTAGTGTGCCGGTTTTCCTGCCCTCCCCCTTCCCCCGATTTACGATTTTTTGACGATAATTCGGGGGAATTGGTATTGTATCGTGGCCCTAACGATTTTTGACGATTTAAAATATATCGGACGATATTTTAAATCGTCAAAAAATGATTCACATCCCTATCCTTCTCCATCAAAGATCAGGCACCAACTCTGATCCTGTAACTGTCTTTTTCTTTTCTGTCTGCTTGGTCTCAATACTTGATGACATCATAGCGCCAAATAGTCCTCAGAGCTGATTATTTTTGTCCTTATACTATGCTTATTCTTTCTCTTTTTATTTTTCCCTGCAGTATCTGACTTCAGTTGATTTTTGTGTAATCTTGTCTTTTAAATCTCTGTGAAATTTAAATCCCTACACTGTGCTCTGTCTAACTTCTGTACACTTTTGCCAGCCTACTCACTGGTAACTAGGGAAGCCAGTGATGTGTGTCCTAGGATACGCTATCTCTGTCTAACTTGATTATCCAGTGCGCATGCAACCTTGTTGATGATGCAATGCGTGATTCCAATCAATTTTCTTATGTTTTAAAATACTATATTTTAATGAGGAACTTAAATTCCTTCCTGAGAAGTTTCATTGGATTTAATTATATAGGTATCCTTTTTTTTATCCTGAATCTTATTTCCTGTTTGTGCTTATTAGCTTCTATTTTTCTCACTTTTATTTAAACTTGCTAACCTCAGTACTTGCAATACTTGTTTCAGTGATGATGTCAGTGACGTTCCTGCACTATCCTTTCTAACATGCTTTCCCTTATCCAGCAGCTCCATGTCAGTTTCCAGAACAAACTAAAAGATAAAAATACCTAAATCAGCCTTAAGACACCCTCAGCAGTGACAGCAGCAGGAGGTCAGCAACTTCTCTTTTTTTTTTTTTTATATGCAGCTCTCATCTCAAGAGGAGATCTCTGTCAACAGTGTCAGTCTTTCTTTTTTTAATTATTTAAGCTGGCCATTGATAGTAGCTCAGTCCTCACGGTTTATCTCTTCATCTGTTTATTCCTTTCCTGCAATCCTCTGCCTTGTTCTCTCCAGTGCTTGTTGTCACTTCCTGAAATGTTTTCCATCATTAGCTGTGACCCACCTTGGTCTGGAGGCCTTTCCATTCTGAGTGCCACAAGCACTAACAGTAACTGATCACCGGTAACACAACGCTGCTTCTGGGTAGCTGTGGTCCTCGTCTTCTCTCACAGGTTCTTTTTCTTTCTTCAGTTCCGCATGACCTTTGCCTCTGGCAGTCACTCATAGCAGGACTGGATGCTGTCTTCAGTCTCTGTCCTGCTACTGTCACTGCCTCTGGCACAACTCTGGCCACCAGAAAATCTGAACCTTCTGGACTCTCCTTGTGGAACTACAGGACAGGTAAGTCTTCTATTATTTTATTTATTTTATTTTATTTACTTTTACTCTGTGTATCCCTTTACACAGGCTAGAGAAAAGGAACAGATTAAGTCTGGTTTTGTAAGTTGGCAAGAGCCTAAGAAAGGCCAAGTCCAAGTAGTCAGCTGGAGGCAAAGTCAGGTGCAAGCTGAAGTCAGGGCTGGCAACTGGAGACAAGGTCAGATGCAAGCAAGGGTCAGAGCCAGAGAATCCATCCAAATCATGGTCAGGAACAAGCGAGGATCAAAGCCAGGAATCCATCCAAAGCTTGGTCAGGAGCAAGTGAGGGTCAAAGCCAGGAATCCATCCAAAGCGTGGTCAGGAGCAAGTAAGGGTCAAAGCCAGGAATCTGTCCAAAAGGTAATCAAGAACAAGCGAAAGTCAGGAACAGGAACGCAGGAGTGGAACAGAACGAGCAGAGGAGAAGGAACACGAAGGAGTAGCAACTAAGCTCATAACAGGAAGTGTGGAGACCTGTTGCCAAGGCAAAGACCAGATGGCAGGGCTTGCCTTAAGTAGCCAGACCTGGCAATGTCATCATCCGAGGCTGTGGGAAGGTTTGCTGCGGCGGCCCCTTTAAAGTTGGGGAAGGCGCGCGTGCACGAATGCCTAAGGCAGAGTGACTAGAACTTCGTGGTGGCAGCATCTCCCCTCTGCGTATGTGGGGAGACCCGACTGGGACCGGAGGAGGCCGCATAGCTGCCAGAGGTACCTGGGAATGTGGTAGGAGCATAGGCGACTGCCTACCACTGCCAAAGAGGAAGGGTCTGGTCCGGGACCCAGGCGTTGGGGGTGAGTAGGGCCAGTCGCGGGCCTGCCGCAGCCAGGACATGCAAAACCCAGGTTATATAGCCAAATAAATTAGAATACTGCTGCTTATCCAGCTATGTTAACTGGATAAATAGCTCCTCCCTGAACACATATTTCCTGTGCACCACTTGGCTGGATAAGCACTTATCTGGATAAGTATTTATTTGGATAAGTGAAGGCTGCTAAACATGCCCAGATATTCAACTAAGAGGTGCTGAATATCAACCTTAGGACCATAGATTCAATCGAAAATAAGCACTTATTTAGGAACTCAGCTTTTTTTTAATATCAGCCTCATGGTTTTCTTTGGATCTTAGTGCAGCTAGCTGACTCAGCTGAACAGATAGGGGAATGGGTAGAGAAGGCAGGGATAAAGGATGTCAAAGGTCCTGTAGTTTGATTTTACAACATAAATTAATTTGCTTTATGGGCCTGTGAGAATGTCTTTCTTTAGGGGATAGAAGATTCTATTTTAGCTGACTCTCTTAGATTCTTAAAGGAAAAACCCCTTCCCTTATAGGAGTTGAATCTGATTGTAAACTATTATCTTTGATGGATTGCCTGAGGAGTAATAACCCATCTTTTGGGATAGTGACTGTATTCTGTATGAGGTAGAAGCCTACACCATAAGGGGTCAGTCCACTATCCAATAACAGATGGGTTGAGCTACAGGGAAAAATTATATTGATTAAAGTCTCAATGTACATTCCAGTATATTTTGGGCATATTGGAGATAGTTTTCAAATGCGCTTATGTGCATAAAACCCAGTTATATGCATATAAGTGGCTCTTTGAAAATGACCCTAATGGATATGTGTGTAAACGTACATGTAGAACATGATTTCACATATACTTTTTCACACAGAAAAAAATAGGTGTTCCAGTGGAGCAGTTGGGGGCAGGATTGGGATTTACATGCAGGAAGGTACACAGTGACTTTTTGCGTGTATGCCACATGGAGGTACCGTTCACACCCATGAATTCTGAAAGCAGATTCATGTGCATTAATTCACTTTGAAAATTCTGGATAAAATCTGTGGGTAAAAAGTACCCAGACTTTAGCCTATGCAAGCTGTTTGAAAATGATCATGCATGTTGAGGGTCTCAGGGTAAAAAGTATAGGATGAGAAAGACTTGACCAAAAGTCATGTCAATTCCAATATTTATTGATGCAGTTGAGTAAAAGGACAAGTAAGTAAAATTCACCCCTTGGCTGATTTTAAGTACAACTAATGAGATTTTGTGTTTGTCCTTGCACTGTGAGCCCAGGTGTTGTGCATATGAATCAGGGAGTAAAACAAAAGGTATTATTGCACAGTATTTTGAAAGCTCACGTAAACTGCTCTCTGCTGCAAATAACAGGGTCATTAAAGGTGAATATGCTGATGACTTCTTTTGTCCTAAGAGTTGTAAACTTTCAGATTGCACTTCTCTCTATATATATGAGGAGAGGGGGCTAGTGTGAGGTGGGAGGGGATGTTTATTATGTAGCCGCAGAATGGAGTAAGTAGGTTTGAATAAATAGTCTATGGAAAAATCCTTGGTTTTATTCTTATGCTGGGAAAAATGGAAGAAAGGCATAAAATCAAAACTCCATGCATCAAAGAAAGCAAACAGTATTTTTGTGGAGTTTGTTGAAACTCCACAAAAATACCCATGCAAGCAACACTGACAGTTGCTTGCATGGGTACCTGCTTGTCTTTTTCAGGGAATATCACTCGTCCTGATGGTTTGGCTATGTCCCGCCTCTCCTGGGGTTAACTTTGGTAACTGATTGTTTCGGAAATCTACATAGAAGGTTTACTAAATTAGATTTAACTTAATTTTTCTTTTACAATCCAACTTTTATTTTCATTTGCTTTTTTAACCCCCATTTGTAGATTATTCACTTAAATAATTTTTGTATAAATGTTTGCTGCTATACTTTATTGAGGAGTAATTAATTAGCCTTGTCTCTAGTTTCTTTCATTTAAGAAAGTACTACCCCCCAAGTTAAATTGTGATTGGCATGCATACAGGTGTTTAATAATTGGCAGAATTTAAATTGTATTATGGTAATTGGTAGCCATCTGACCTTCCTAGATGAACTGACATACAGTGTAATCGGATATGATTCGGTACTATTTGATCAGACCTGTGAGTGCTGAAATGAATCAACCAGGTGCTGTGTCTGGATGAAGGCTCAGAGCAAATAGCTTGAATTTCTCCTCTGGAAGCTGCCAGAACCGGGAGCTCACTATTTGAGTAACAAATTTTATTTATTAGTATTTATTTGTCTCCTAAATGCTACCGTGCTCTACATGAGTTATATGAAAACACAGATAGTATTATTTAATTATAACATAGACAGACAAACAAAAGTATCACTAAACAAGCAGCCCAGAATAGATGCACCAAAACCAAAATGAACATTAAAAGTGGTGGAAAAGTCCTCATTTCCTACCCAAACGGAATCCTAACCTCACCCAGCAAACTAAGGATAGAATCAAAGATACCAGTTAAAAATTAAGAAACCTACTTTTAAATAGATTACCATCATATGATATCTTAAAGCTAACCAGCTATCCACAGAACAGCATAGTTCTCCTAATTACAGAAATGGAACGTCTGCAAAAAAATGATGAAGCCTTCACATTTTTACGAAAACGTAGATAATCCTGTTATAATAACAAATGAATGTAGCTCTTGGTGGTCCAGCCAGTAACATGTTCCTGTAATCTAAATTAATATGATAAGAGCATGGATAACTAAATTATTTCCAGATTTTATATACCATTCATCCAATACCAGACTGACCAGAAAGGTGGACAATAATAGCAAACCACAATATCAAATCATTATACAATTCAAGAATAAAACAATACAATAATTAAAGTATAATTAAAACACAAAGTCTGTGGGACTTTACTCCTAAAGGATAATCAGACCAAAAGCCACCCCTGTTATCAGTACCATCAACTAATGTTAAATCTTACTCTTCCAAAAAGGACTTAGCTTGCAATATCAGCCTCAATTGTGTAAACCATGTTCTACAAAGTACACTAATTTAAGATTTCATACCCAGATCACTGTCAATAATAACACCAAGGTTTTGTACCGTTTTTTTTACTAATATCTCACAGCTTTCAGAAATTACTGTTTGCACAATGTGGGCACATAATGGTAGGAATTTATTTAGAGACTGTTTTTCTATCTGCGGGGGGCATTTTACCATTGGTAATAAGTTGGCAGTAGTCTATGTGGGATTCCAACTTTGTTTGATAAACCCAGAGTCAAACTTTAAATATATATATTTTGAGTCAAATTTTAAAAGTCTATGTAGGGGCAATTAAATAGGGCCCACTTTTGGGGCCAAATTATATTAAAAAACAAATCCTAACTATTCACCTCACCTGGTGGAGGTCAATATCTGGAGTAAGGTTTTGAATTATTATTGTTGTTAACACATGGCAATCTTCAAACCTAGTCCATCAAGCTAGGTTGAGAGAACATTGCACAAATCTTATCTTTGAGTGAGTTTCCTCACGCCGAAGGTCTGTTCGTACATCTCACTTTGAATGTCAAAGTGGCCCCTAACCCCTATACTCCTACCTAAACCTCACCTCGAGTAACTAGGTGGGCCTCATATAGAGGTATAAATACCTAACTATTATGAGGGCCTTAAAGCTAGGCTCGCTCTTTTTCTCTCTTTCTCCCCCCCCCCAGTGATTGTAGGTAGGAAATACAAGAATTCTGGCACTTATCGCAAAGTGCGAACATTTTATCACAGTTTGCGCTAATACCTATTCAATGAGCTAAGATAGCGCACTTTGCGATAAACTGCCTATTACCATAAAACACACCTCTTTTCCTATTGCATGAGATATTTAGTGCATTTTGATAAATCCAGGCCTAAGCTTCTGCAGGCTGGAGAAGGCTGACACAAATGATGCAGCTCAAAAGGCGATCTCAAAACCAACCAAACTCACATAGAAACAACTTTAAATTAGAAACTGAAACAAAAGAATAAACTCAGTATGAAGAAACTAAAGGAAATGTCAAATATAATATTTGACATGGATATAATAGAGGTCTTTAAGATCATGAGAGGTCTTGAACGAGTAGATGTGACTCGGTTATTTACACTTTCGAATAATAGAAGGACTAGGGGGCATTCCATGAAGTTAGCAAGTAGCACATTTAAGACTAATCGGAGAAAATTCTTTTTCACTCAACGCACAATAAATCTCTGGAATGTGTTGCCAGAGGATGTGGTTAGTGCAGTTAGTGTAGCTGGGTTCAAAAAAGGTTTGGATAAGTTCTTGGAAGAGAAGTCCATTAACTGCTATTAATCAAGTTTACTTAGGGAATAGCCACTGCTATTAATTGCATCAGTGCATCAGTAGCATGGGATCTTCTTAGTGTTTGGGTAATTGCCAGGTTCTTGTGGCCTGGTTTGGCCTCTGTTGGAAACAGGATGCTGGGCTTGATAGACCCTTGGTCTGACCCAGCATGGCAATTTCTTATGTTCTTATGTTCTTAATACAAAAGGAAACACCATTTCTAGAATCCACCAGGACCCAAGCACATCCTCTGAAAGATCAAGTGGCTGCAGAATTAAACTCTAAACATCCAGGCTGCGAGCAACAGGGCCTGGAGGTTGGGATGCCACAGCCTGGATGGTCTTGCGTGATGAGATCTGGGGAAGTCCCCAGACTGATCAGTCTTTAGATGGACAACTCCCATAGGAGTGGGTACCAGACCTGCCTCAGCCAATGAGGGGCTATGAGAATCATAGTCTCTTTGTCCTTGTGAAGCTTCAAGAGAGTCTTTGCCACTAAGGGAATCGGAGGATATGCGTACAGAATACCTTTGCTCTATTGATGGGCAAGGGCATCTGAGGCTGGTTTGCCATCTGACCTGTAGATGGAGAAGAACTGAAGCACCTTCCTTTTGCAGGGGGATGTGAACAGATCTACATCTGGGCTCCCCCAGAGGCGGAATATCCGATTCGCTACCCCCTGGTATAGGGACCATTGGTGGGGTCTGAAGGCCCGACTCAGCCTGCCTGCTACCATGTTCTCCATCCCAGCCAGGTACATGGCCCTGAGCACCATCCCGTGGGACAGGGCCCATGACCATATCTATACCGCTTCTTGTCACAGGAGGTACAACCCCATGCCTCCCTGCTTGTTGACATACTACATGGCCACCTTGTTGTTGGTCTGGATCAGGTCAACTTTGTTGAATGGCCGATCTCTGAAAGCCCATAGCATGTACCTGATCGCACGAAGCGCCAGGAAGTTGATTTGAGAAGAGTGTTCTTAAACAGACCAAAGACCCTAAGTACCGAGCCCATCTATATGATCTTCTCACCCTAGGGTAGATATATCCATGGTTAGGAAATTTAGAGTAGGAAGACTCCAAAACAAGATCCCCTGTTCCAGATTGTAAAGTACCCGCCACCAGGACAATGAGTCCTGGAGAGATTAGATGATTCAGATGCAATCCTAGAGGTTCTGAGTGGCCTGGCACCACGGTGACCTGAGGGTCCATAGGGCTCTGTGCATGTGCAAACATGCCAAGGGAGTAACATGGACAGTTGCATACATATGGCCCAACAGCTTCACCATGCGCCAGGCTTAAACCTGCTGGTTCTGTTGAAAGTCTGCCGCAATGGTCACCAAGGCGACGGCCCTCTGGCGAGGCAAAAAGGCCTTGGCCTGAGCTGTTTCTAGCAGGGCTCCTATGAAGTCCAACAGAGGTGACAGGCTGAAACTTTGGGTAGTTGAGAACAAACCCTAATGACTCAATACCTGAATGATCAAGCTCATGAACCTGACAGCCCCTGCCTAAGACATGCTCTTGACCAGCCAATCATCCAGATATGGGAAGACATGCACTCCCAGTCTGTGGAGGTGCGCTGCCACCATGGCCAGGCATTTTGTGAAGACCCGTGGGGCAAACGTGAGTCTGAATGGCAACATCCAGTACTGGAAGTGCTGTGTTCTCACCACAAATCAGAGATACTTCCTTTGACTGGGGAAGATCTCGATATGAGAGCATGCATCCTTTAAGTCAAGGGAGCATAGCCAGTCCTCTCTTTGCTAAAGGGGGATCGAGGTGCCCAGGGAAACCATCTTGAACTTTCTTTTTTTAGAAACATGTTCAAAGCCATTAGGTCTAGGATGGGATAGAGTCCTCCTGTTCTCTTTAGAATCAGGAAGTACTTGGAGAAAAAAATCCATGCCCTCTTTGCCCTGCTGGTACAGGCTCAACCCCTCTGGCCGTTAAGAAGGAGGAGAACTCTGCTAGTAGTACCTCCTGATGTGCTACTGACCCCCAATATGGGCACGGAGAGCAATTTGGTGGGACACCCAATAGATTCATTTGGTACCCTTGGTGGATGATGGACAGAACCCACTGGTCCGAGGTTACACTGGGCCACTGGTTCCAAAGAACTGCAGCCTGTCTCTGAGTGGAAAGTCCCTTGTTCATGGTACAGGTGACTGGCTTATGCTCCCTGCAGCTCAATCAAAACCCTGTCGCCGGAATTGACTGAAGAGCTGGCTGGGGCTTGGGTGCTCTCTGCTGCCTGGGATGGCTGCAGAAGCCCTGATGGTGTTGGCGGGAGGGAGAAGGGGGAGGATAGTACTTTCTTTGGCAAAGGAAAGACTTCCTTGGCCCCAGTCTCAATGGCCTCCTGGATGAGGAGGACAGGTCCAGAGTATTGGCAGAGAGTTGTTGAAGGGTTTCATGGTGATCCCGAAGTTGGGCCACAGCATCCATCACCCTATCTCTCGTAAAGATTCTAATACACGGCATGTCAGCGAGTCATTCCTGTACCTCTGGCCAGAGATCCGAGGCCTGCAGCCATGCCATTCTGTGGGCACAGATTCCAACTGCACAGTCTCTGCCATCTCAAAAACTTTGTAGGTCGCGCGGACCTCATGTTTTCCGCACTCCAGGCCCATGTGCACATGAGGGTGGTCTTTTGCTGAAGAGGCAGCTGCTCACCCACTTCCTGCACTTGCTTCCAGATGTCTCGCAAATACTGACTCATGTAGAAATAAGCATGGTGCTCTGTGGTTGCTCTGTGGTCCTTCCCTGGGGCACCAAGGAAAGGGGCCGAGAGCACTTGGTCCTCTTGAGAGAAGATTCGACCACCACTGACTTGTGAGGCAGTTGACACTTATCAAATCCGGCAGCCTTCTGGACGAGGTAGAGATCCCCATCCATCTTCTTAAAAAATGGAAGTCACTGCATCCTCCTCTGTTAAAAGTTGAAATGGGATGGCCTCCGCCATCACCCTCACAAACCCTGAGAAGGTCAAGTTCTCATGCGGGGACTTCTTTTGCTCATATGAAGGAGAAGCGTCTGACAGGAGACCATCAGTGCCCTTGGAGGAAGACTCCATCGGATCATCCCCCCAAGGGTCATAGGGACCCTCATCCTCACTGTATGCTACAGGGGATTGGGTCCTAGGTGCTCAGCTTTCATCCAGAGGTGCAGGAACCAGTAGAACTAGATGGGGGACTACAGGCCTTGGAATCTCTACTGGCCTCGGTGCAGCTTTCTCCTCAGAGGAACCGGCAAGAATCACCATATCAGTAAGGGGAGGCCTTGATGCCCCATCGGGTACTGGCACCTACTGGGTTGGTAATGAATTGATGAGCATGTTGAGCTTCTCCAGCAGTGGTAGGATGACAGACAGCACTGGCTCTGGTGCCATCGGTGCCACAAGCCCGATGTCCTGCAGTGCCCAATCTACTGCCAGCTGGACTTGACGCTCCAGCTCCTCCTCAAATATTCCTGATTCCAACACCGACTGGGAGGAAGGAGGAGTGGCCAAATCTTCTTTGGACCTGAGAGGTGGATTGATGACTGTCACCAGAACAGTGGAGACCGATGTGGACCCCTGGCACCAATACAGGATGGGCCCTCCTCACTGCAGGGTCGCTTTGGGGGCATCATGGCAAAAGCCGGTGCATCAATGGGAACCAGTGATGATGCTTCTTAGCTTCCCTCAATGCTCGGCCTGGTCTTTCCCTGGTGCAAAGGCCAGAGACAATAAACCTGGCGTCTTCGGCCTGGAGGAGATCAACAACAGTCGGTCCCTGGCACCCCTATCCATTAATGGCACCGACGGTCCCGCTGATGTTGATGGCGCGAAGTCCATCGGTGTAGCTCCAAGGTCCATCAATGCTGATGCCTTAAATGCCGATGGCTCAAAATTCCTTGATCCAAAGAGATTATCCATTGTGTTGAATTGAAGCCAGTGCTCCTTCGGGGCCATTTGGGCACACAAGTGACAACCCCAGATGTCATGCAATGCCCCCAGGCAGAGGATACATATCTCAAGAGGATCCAAAATGGACATGGTCCTTGGGCATCGGG
Source organism: Rhinatrema bivittatum (assembly GCF_901001135.1). Lineage (NCBI taxonomy): Eukaryota > Metazoa > Chordata > Amphibia > Gymnophiona > Rhinatrematidae > Rhinatrema > Rhinatrema bivittatum. Next base: position 126,457,295 of record NC_042622.1, on the reverse strand, counting down.
GGTATCAACAAAAACTGAACTTAGCCATGACAGAATGAAAACAAGGGGGCCATATACACTAAACGATGGCGGCAATGTCAATGGCCGCTGGGCACCAGGGCACCACTTCCACGGGTAGAATCAACCATGAAAGGAAGTTTACCAGAAACACTGAAAACCCTGATTAGGACACTATGGGGAGACACTGAGAGGGACCCAATAATGAAACGATACTGAAAACCGCAATGAAAAAAGAAGTTTTCCACTAGGCAAGAAATAGCCAAAGTGAGCTCAATCAGACCGCAAGGCTTACAGCTCCATGGAAAAGAAGACACTGAAGAGGGACCCCATGTGGATGTGTGGTATAGGGCATGCTGGGCATGCTCAATGTGCCTAGTCAAAGTTCTAGAAACTTTGACATAAGTTTTCCGCAACGGGGCTCCAAGCAGGACTACCATCCTGCTTGTCCTCAGAGAAAAAATAATTTGGGTAAGTTTGCCAAAATAACTTTGGAGCTGCTCTCCACCACAAGCAGACTTGCATGGATAAGCTTAGCCCAGCTTCTAGAATACCTCCGTGCCACCTTTCTTTAATCCAGGTAAGCTTTAGCCAGGTTTACCTGGCAAAAACGTATCTACTGCAAGGAGCAGGAAATTCAAAACCTCAAGTTTGTCCAGCTGAATACTGACCTCTACATGTCCTGATTTAGTAAAATATTGATGCCATTTCAAAAGTATGTGAATTTACAGAAAATGCATTATTGTTTTATTTCTCCATTACTAGTGCACTGGACTACTTATTAGACAGCACTGATAAATGAGAAAGTAAACCTAATTTATCAAGAGTCGATGTCTCACAACACAATAGTTAGCACTGACATTAACTATTGTATAAATGGTGAAAGTCAGCAATAATTTTTTTTCACATAAAGCATTTAATTATGCATTCACCCACATACAAAGCATCAGCTGCACAAATGCCTAAGCAGCCATCCAGAAGGACTTGGTCACACACATCCTTGGTTTTTTGCATTCCTAAGCACCTCCACTCACACCCTCAGTATCACACAAGCACGTGCACCATACGCACAGCCTCTGTTATAAGCATCTGCACCCATATAGCCTCAGGAACCCCACCTTTTCTCCACCATTCAAATTCCCCCATCTTTCCCATGTCATTCTCAATACTCCTAATTTCTTTGGTCCTCCTCTTTCCCTCGCTGAGTTGCACTTTCCATCCACATCTCTGGCCAGTAAGGGATTAGGAAACTGTGCTAACTCCATGTCTCATCCTCTTTTCCTGGAGTGGTCTTGGAAAGCCCTGCCAGATCTAATCCTTCTTCTCGTTAGACAGATGGGATTTGTGTAACGTAGCTGACCTAAGTTTTTCTCCCCTTTCTTTCTCTCTGAAGTGCAGACGGTTGGTGAACAAGCAGCTTTTTCTCCAAACAACATGGAAAAGGTAGTTCAGGCCCAGTGATAGAAAAGGCTTTTCTGAATAACAGCTACTTAGCAAAGTGCATGACAATTTTAAACGTGGTGTTATGACTTTCAATACTCAAACTGCCACCCATCTACGTAACTGTGAATCTTGTAATTAAAAATAATTAACCAAGAAAAGAAAAAAAATAATATAAAATCATGAACAAAAATAAACAGATAGTGCAAACATTGCAAAAACATATATCTATATTACTTACCAGTTTTATAAAACAAATAGTGACTGTTAAATGTGTCATAATGGAAAATAAAGGCCCTCTCAGACAAATTAAGGCACTTCCACAGACAATATTGTCCTTAGGATTTAGCTTTAGCTTATAATCAATCCTCTATTGCTCCCTACACCTCTTCCTTAGACTCAATATATTCCACTATACAGCTCTCATTGGCAATTCATATTTCCTAAATATATACTGCAACTGCATAGAAATATATACATATACATATATAGATATACATACATAGCCATTTGAAGAGAAAATACATTAAAACAAAATTGACAAGCATAATTTTGGGCTGTGTTATAGTTTCTCTGCTCTTAGTTGACCTTTACTCGTGCTCCATAAGTGAGAAATTTAGGGAACCAGCTCAGCTCTCCAATAGAACTTATAGAGATTGGTATGCAAAACGAATAGGGCCAGATTCATTAAGGCTTTCTCCCATTTTGTGCATATGGGAAAAATCCCTAGTGAATCAGGTACTAAGGGAGATCAAATTCTTGAGAAACCACAGCAAAAATTACAGATATTCATTTCTGTTTTAAAGTAACATTTGTATCTCCAAAAGCTAGATAGATGTATATTGCCAGATAGGATGAAGATTGGGGCATGTTGGATTCCTGGCCAGTTCTGCTTGAAAAGGATCGCTGTGAGTAGTAATGCTGAAAACCTGTTGAAATTCACTTGCTTTGTGTTCTACTGAGGAATATTGGTGCCACTAGAGTTCTCCATCCTGAAAGTGACCTTCTTGATTTTCTGCAAAAATGTGTGTATTTTAATTAAAGATTTATCATGTCTCTACAAAATGAACTGTTCATAAAGATGTTTACTGGGGATCAGAGAGAAGGGCATCTTCTAGCCATCCTTCATGCCTCAGCACTGCCCAGATTCAATCTGTCCTCAGCGCTGTACTTTTAGATGTACTTTAAGATGAGAGAACTCCTTTTATATTTATTCAGAATTAGAAAAAAAACAACCCACCTTTAGTAGGAGACAAATTCTATCATCATTTTCCATTTAACCTTGAGTTTCAATACACTACTAAAATAGATTTCAAAACTGACTTTGTAGATAACCATCAATGAATCAATTTAATCAGTTGAAGTGACCTCTTTACATCCCTATTTCCATGTATTACTCCAACTACGTCCCTAAAATCTGGACCCCCATCTCTCTTAGTTTTCCTCTTCCTCATTTCCTCGGCTGTGGAGCATATGTGCAGGACAGAGAAATTAGCTGACTTTCCAATGCCCTAATTTGCTGGTTAGTAATGTCCTCACACCAGGACTAAAAAGGATTTCATTCTCTAAAGGGTGTAAATAACCTTCTTTTTCTTAAGTGCTTCCTTTGAAAGACCTCAAAAGTAATCAGCTAAGCAGCAATTACCATTGCAGAAAATATATCAAGAATGTTCAAGCACATGCAATGTCTGCAAGAAATACCAAGCAGGCAGGAACATGGATTTCAGGAGAAATTTTAATGCAAAGTATTCTTAAGGACCTTACAAAGAAGGTCAATGGAATTTAGGATTAACAGGCAAGGAGGTATGCAAACTTGCAGCATAAAAAGTTATTTTTTTTCCTGCAATGTACTTGTATTTTCCTTGCACTAATGTTAAAGAAAGTCACTTCCTGGGAATGCTTTCGGTCTGTTTTGCAGCCAGAGCATTCTCTGTCAAGCAACATCAGCCAATGCTTGGTGGTAGAGCATTTGGGCCACAAAGCCCTATGATGCCTGATATGGCTTGCTGATATTTTTTTCCATATTTCAGATTTTGATTGTGTAGTTCAGGATTCAGTAGCAAAAGCTTAAAAAAGAGAGAGTCTTCTACAGAGTCAAATAAAATATGTTTAAAAAAGGAACATCTTGCTTGCTGGAAACTTTTCTATAGTTCATATATTCTCTTGTTGTTTTAAAAAAGACTGTTTTGGCTTGGCATTATCTTCAGCCTCTGTGACTCTACCCCCATCCCCCAAATCTCAAGAAAATCCTGAGTCTTTGTTCATGAGCCTTTTGCCCTTGTACAAAGCAGAAGAATCTCATTAACATGCACCTCATCGTTCTTTAGAATCTCCATATATGTTGCGGGGCATGTGGACTATTTTCTCCTCGCATGTGATTTTGATCTCCTTTAGGATGTTGTACCAGACCAAACCAGATGGCCGAACTTCTTCAGTACGACACAGCAAATACGGCACAGTGTCTATGCGGCTCTGGATGTAGGAACTACGCAGAAGAGTAGAACAGTGACTACTAACTTTCTCCAGTCTTCTCAAAATCAGATGAGCTTTCCTGCAATGCAGAAAAGGGTAGTTAAGTAGTGAAAAAAGAAGGGGGGCAATGCATATTTTTCTGTACTAATTTTCTATTCAACGTTTGTGGTTATACTATAGTATTTTCCATGGCCTGGTCTGGCAGTTCTCAAGCACTGTCCCACCAAACTAATCACCCTAATGACATGTCCAAGTTTAAAGCCTCAGGTCAGGAACAAAGATTTCAATATCAACTGCATCACCAATCCCAATAAAAATAAGTTTTCAGGACATTAAGCTTTTGCAGTCTTCCTTTTTAAGGCAAATTTTGAAGGGATGATGAATACAGAACACTAGTGGTTTTTATGGTTATGTGGACACTGAACTATTTTGATGATAAATGTCTTTTCCCACTACCAATGTGAGCTGAATCTGAGCCTTCAGCCTTAAGGACAAAGGATATGATTCCATAATCCAACCCACCAAGTCAACATTTCTCCCCAATTACTTTCAGAATACTTTATAATGAAGCTTGCTGACCATGGATGTATTATGATTTCAAAAGAAATGTTTAAACCATTTACGTTTACAGGATCCTTTAGATTATACAAGCATTTTTTCCAACAAATACACTTTAGAATAAACTGCTTTCATTTAATTTATTTGGACCTGAGGAAAGAAGTGTCAGCTCCCAAAAGATACTCAACAAATAAATTTAGTCCAATAAAAATATATCTTATACTATTTTTTTGTTTGTTAACCTTTATTTTTGTGTTTTCAAGTGGACTAACATGGCAATCACCCTACTGTATCCATGTAATTGCAAAAGACATCTCCATTTTGCATGCATTCTATCATTACTCTTTAGAATGCAATACCTCACTTTAAATTAACGGAATGTTGAAGATGATACAGTTTTCTAAACTAGACCTACACATCAGTTTGTCAATATACTACAGAAAACAATAAAAGCCTAATATTTACACAATTGGGATATCTAGATTTACATTTGAGAGGTATAAAGTCTCAACCCATTCTGAACCAGTGCTTGGAAAAAGCCTTCTAAATGTTATCATCAAATAAATAGTAGGAACAATCGAAGGCTGAATAACAAGACCTTTAGGGCTGGATTTACTAATGCCGCGAGGCATAGTGAATCCCGCGGTAATGGGGGGCGGTCCTGCGATAGCCGGCAGTGATCGCACCTCCACGGTGCGATCGCTGCCGGCATCGCGCCAAATAACTACACCATAAAAGGTGTAGTTATTCGGCGCGAAACTGGCAGCAATAAAGGTGCTTACCTTTTGCTGTCGGCGCAGTCTTCGCGGCGTCAGCCCCGGTGCTGCCCTGACTCCTCCTCTTCCAGGGCTGATGCCGCCCCATCTGTCCCCATCTTGCTATCGCACGCGATAAGGGACTTTTCGCATGCGAAACGTCCCTTATCGCGTGCGATTCGCTTGGTAAATGACCCCCTTAGGGCTGGATTTACTAATGCCGCAAGGCATAGTGAATCCCGTGGTAACGGGGGGGGGGCGGTCCTGAGATAGCTGGCAGCGATCGCACCTCCGCGGTGCGATTGCTACCGGCATCGCGCCAAATAACTACACCATAAAAGATGTAGTTATTTGGCGTGAAACTGACAGCGATAAAGGTGCTTACCTTTCGCTGTCGGTGCAGTCTTAGCGGCGTCAGCCCCTGTGCCACCCCAACTCCTTCTCTTCCGGGGCTGAAGCCGCCCCGACTCCGCCCCCATCTTGGTATCGCACACGATAAGGGACTTTTCGCGTGTGAAACATCCCTTATCGTGTGCAATCCGCTTGGTAAATGACCCCTTTAGTTTGGTTCTCTGGACACCGGTTAAGTACTCAGTTAACCAACAAGAAACTCTGCTGATTTTTGATACAGGGAAAGGGAACGGAAGAGAAAATGCAATAGACATGATTTAGTGTATTGCCTTGAATTATGTTTTTCGTATTAATATTTTCCTGAATACTTTTAAAATCCATAAGAGTAGCCTTGTTTTATAACTCAGAAATCAAGTTTTCCACCTTCTGTATTGTTATGCATGGTTTTCTCCTGATCCATTCATCTTTTACTGCTAACTTCATTCCTTTCTCTCTCTCCCTGAGAGATATAAAATGCTGTAGAATATCTCAGAAGAATCCACCAGGCATCATTCATGTGTCCTGGTCTCCTGGCAGGAAGGCATAGTCAAAATCTAAATGCCACATCAGAAAAGATACTATGAAGGTTTTGACCTTCTACTCCCAATATATTTCTGCAAAGTGGTAACTCAAACAATGGGAGGTCTAAGAGCAATACAAAATATAGATACATAAAATATAATGGCTTGGCATACATAAATACATATAATAAATAAAATATAATGAGATCCATTTAGTCTGCCCAGTTTCAATCCTGGTGCAGTACCAGGTAACTGTGACAACTGAAGAGATCTGTGTTCCCCAGATAAAAAAAAGTCCAAATCTTTATCAATACAAATGAAGCAGTATTACATTTCATATTAAAGAAAGCCTACAATAGTATATGCTTGCTTTAATACTGGTCAACCACTCCCAGTCAGAAGAATATAGTTCTCAAGTGGTTCACATTTAGCCTCAAAACCTACAACCAGTTAGGACACTGACTTCTTTACCCTCCTTGATGGTCTTAATGATGTCCAGACAACACCAGGTTCTTGAAAGCATAAAATCTGAAGGCCTAAGGATTTATATGAAGAGGAAAGGCTTAAAAGAAAAACAACTGCAATGACATCAAAGAAGAGAGAGACAGTGGTTGCATTTCAGAGGTTAATGAGCTATCAAAAAAATTAGAACTAAGGCTACTTCTATTAGAGGGCCAGTCACACGGGAGCTGGGATTTACCTCAATGAGGCTCATAAATTGTTCCAACAAGTTGTAATAAAAGAGATAGAGAATCAGTGTTTAGCTGAGTCCTCTTAATAATATGCTGAATGGTGAAAATGTTATTAGATCTTAAGAACATAAGATGTGCAATGTGGGTCAGACTAAAGGCCCACTGAGATCAGCATCCTGTCTCTGTCATCTGCCGAGTCACTAGAAAGGACCTGGAAGATGCCAAACAGTAGATCCATTACTTGTTACTCACTCCCAGTGTTAAGTGGTGGCTTTCCAAAGTTTACCTGGCTAATACTTGTTTATGAATTTTTCCTCTAAGAACTTGTCCAAACCCCTTTTAATCTCAGCTATGCTAGATGCCTAGACTGCATGCTCAAGCAATACATTTTACAGCTTGATTGTGCACTGAATGAAAAAAATAGTTTCTCTGACTTTTAAAAAAACTACTACTTGTTATTTTCATTTTCATCGAGGTCCCCTATCTTAATACTATTTAAAAGGGTAAAGAACCATTCCTATATACCTGTACCACCCCACTCAAGATTTTATAAACCTCTTTCATATCCTCAGCTGTCCCTTCTCCAAGGTGAAGAATGCTATCCTTTTTAGCTTTTCTTTAAAAGAAAACCATTTCATCCCCTTTATCATTTTTCTTGTCCTTCTTTGCTATACATTTTTTTTTTTAGATAAGACGACCAGAACTGCACACAGTATACAGAATGCAATTGCACCATGGATCAATATAGAGGCATTATGATATTCATAAAATTTGTTTTGTATTTTTTAATCTGCCATATATTGGGTTTAGAATTTCAACATTTTGACCACAATGACTCCAAGATCCTTTTCGTGGCTAGTGACTTCTAATGTGGAACCCAGCCTTGTGTAGTTTGGATAATTTTACCCACTGTGTATCACCTTGCACATGTCCACATTAAAGTTCATTTACCACACAGTCCATTCATGTTTTAACAACTTTGAAAACTTTTGTGTCATCTGCAGAAATGACTACCTCACTCATAGCTCCCTTTTCCAGAATATTTATGTAAATATTAACAGCACTGGTCCCAGTACAGATCACTGGTTCGCACCACTATTTACCTCACTCCATTGGGAAACTGACCATTTAGTCTAACTCTATTTCCTATCTATTAACTAGTTACAAAATCACAGTAGGTCATCACCTCTTATCCCATAACTTTTTAATTTCATGAAGAAACTGTTATGTGGGACTTTGTCAAATCCCTTTTGACCATCCAGAAACAATATATCAACTGGCTTACCCTTATCTACATGTTTATTTATACCTTCAAAAAATTATAATAGATTGGTAAGGCAAGACTTCACTTTGCCGAATTCATGTTGATTCTTGCCCATAAAGCCATGTCTATCTATTTGACCAGTAATTCTGTTCTTCAGAACAGCAACAATCTCAGGCTCAATTGCCTATAGTTTCATAGATCACGCCGGAATCTTTTTTGAAAATTGTTGTTACATTGGCCACCCTTCAGCCTTCGGACACAGAAGTAGATTTTGAATGATAGGTTACAGATTACTAGTAACAGGTCTACAAGTTCACATATGAGTTCTTTAGAATTCTGTGGTGAATACATCTGGGACTGGTGATTTATTAATTTTTAGTTTGTCAAATTGCTGTACAAATATTTCTAGTTTCACATTTATTTCAGTTAACGATGTGGGTAACTCCCCAACACCCTGTTCAGTATTGACCAAAGCAAAGAATTAATTTAGGTTTTCTTTGGCCATGTGCTCCCTGGGTGCCCTTTTTCCCTCAGTCAACTGACTCCTTCACGCACTTCTTGCTTTTTGATGCACTTCTGTTTATGCCTCTCTGTCAAGTTTCTTCTTAAGTTCTTTCTTTATCTACCTTATTAATATTTCCGTACCTAACTTGCCAGTGCTTATGTTCTTTCCTATTCTTCACATTTGGATCTGCTTTCCATTTTCTGTCTGCACACACAATGCACAGAGCACCTCTTCCTCCTTCTCCTTCTCCTGAAACGCCACTTTGAGTCCTTTCAGCTTCTAGCTTATCATACCCAAGCTGGGGTAAGACAGGGAGAGTATGCATTGAGCACTGAGCGATGTGAAGCAGCAGCGGTGGAGGAACTCTTGTTGGTCAAATGTGATAGCCAAGGTAACTAATCAAGCCAGTTGCCTGCACTGGACAAATTTCTGCTTTCTCCTGAAAATAGAGGGAGCTGGAGTCCGTGAGTGGGGAAGTTTGTTCACAGCGAGGTACTGACAGAATGGGATAGAGAGAAGAGGAATTTTTTTTATTTAGATTATTTTATATTCTGCTTTTTGCACTTTTTTCAGCACTTCAGTGGCTTACATTCATGTACTGTAGGTATTTCCGTATCCCCAGAGTGCTTACAATCAAAGAGCCTGCTTTACTAAGGCTTTTCTCCCATTCTGGGACTATGGGGAAAATGCTTAGTAAATGAGGCCCTAAATTTGTACCTAAGACAATGGAGGGTAAAGTGACTTGCCCAAGATCACAAGGAGCAACAGTGGGACTTGAACCTCAGTCTCCTGCTGCTCTAACCACTAGGCTACTTGTTGTGTAGCGGAGAGTAAGGAGCTGTGAGGAGTTGAGGGAGCAGGAGCATTAGCAAGCTGAGAAACTGGGGTAGGTGGGCGATTTGCTCATATTAAGAAAGAGCTGAGAGGAAGCCCCAAGGTGAGACTCCTCTATGTATAACAACAGAGACAAGTTGTGGCTGAAGCCCAAGAAGTGTTACTGAAAAATATTCGGAGCTGTGGATAACTCACTTAAACTTCATTCTCCAGTGCCAGAAGAGCCATGGAGATGGTGGGAAAAATTCATGGATCACGACTAGAGGAACAAAACTGGCAGCAGTTCTGCATATTGTTTGTATGCATGTCTATCTTTCTCTCTCTCTCTCTTTATATATATATATATGTACTGACATCCACTTAAAGCTGGTGATATGGGCCTGCCACCAGAGCCTCTTGCTGTAACACAGGTGCATCAGTTAATTTTAAAAGCAACTTTAACACTGTTCCATTGTGATGGTAGAATGTTTGTCTCAACCCCCTCTCTCCATTTATATAAAAAATTTGTAAGATAATCTGGAGGGGCTTTCAATGCTTCCCTAGCTATTTTCTGGGTCATATGAGTGTACTTCACGTCCATGTGCCTGCTTAGTGGAGGCTGGTGTGCCACACAACATTTTTGCTAATGCAGTTTGATCTTGGGCTTGAAACTGTTGGGAAATATTACTCTATAGCATGGTCTGACCACATCTCATCTCAGGATGGTGAGAAGGGCAGTTAGCTGCCGATCTTAATAAACTGGACATTCCTCATCTTTGAACTTTCTTATTTCAGGACCATTGTTTTGCACAGAGGTCATCTTGTAGAAACAGAACACATTTTTGTTAATGCAGCCAGAGCTGACCTAACTTTGTGCTTCAGTATTCATGTTATACTGTAGGTAGGGCTTCGGATTTTCAGTTTTAACCAGAGAACACTGATAAACATTCCCAATGCAAAAAGAAAACAGGGGGGTCCATATCTAGAATTTAACCAGCTAAAAAAGTTAGGCAAATAAACATATCCAGCTAGCTTAGCCAAGATATTCAGCAGCATAGCGGCGCTGCTGAATATACCTGGATATGTTTGAGTTAGTCAGATATGTTTATCTGGCTAACTTTAGACCTGCTCAATAGCAGGTCTAACTTATCCGGCTAACATATAGGGTCATTTATCAAAATGCTATAAGGCGTTTTCGCATGCGTTAAGCACCTTTAATGCATGCGAAAACCCCTTAACGCATGTGAAAATGCCTTTAATGCATGCGATAGCACCATAATGTATGGTGTGATGCAAATCCGAAAAAGAGGTAGGGGTGGGAGTGGGCTGGGTTTACTGTTTTGCAAAGCCCTATTGCACAGCTTTAACTACACCTTTTTCAGTAGTATTAAGCTATATGATAGATTGTGTTACAGCTGTATTGCATTTTGTGATGGGTTCTCAAATGCCAGTTTTAGTAGTTTTGAAGCTCCTGAAGCACCAGCCTAGCTATCCAGGGAGAAAGAGTGAGAGAGCCTAGCCTTAATACCCTAACACTAGATAGGTATTTATATCTCCATGGGAGGCCCACCTAGTAACTCGAGGTGAGGTTTAGGTATTAGTGTAGGGATTAGGGGCCACTTTGACATTCAAAGTGAGATGTACGAACAGAACAGTGCTCTCTTGTGAAGATTTGATGACCCTCGGAGTGAAGAAACTCACTCAAAGATGATATTTGTGCAATGTTCTCTCAACCTAGCTTGATGGACTCTCTACCTAGGTAATATCAAGTGTTGGGGCATTATGGCTAGTCTCTCTCTCTCTCTCTCCCCCCTCAGTTGCACTGATAGTAAACATGGTCCCCCCAGTGGTTGTATGTAGGAAATACCACAATTCTGGCACTTATCGCAAAGTGTGAAACAGTTATCACAATTTGCGGTAACTTAGCACTTTGCATAGGTATTAGCGCAAATTGCGATAAACTGCCTATTACCATAAAACATGCCCCTTTTTCTATTGCATGCAATATTTAGTGCATTTTGATAAATGCAGGCCTTAGCTGGATAAGTAGCTATGCCCTGGAATGCCCTCGTCCTGCCCACCACTTAGATGGATAACTGTTTAGCCAGATAAATAGTTATCTAGCTAAGCAGCGGCTGCTGAACTTGGCTGAATATTCGAATGCTGCCGTTTAGCTGGATATGTCCAAACATATCTGGCTAAGTGGTGCTGAATATCGAGTCCTAGGTGTTTATTGGATAAACACTGAAAAAACACCATCTCCCTTAGCACTTTCTCACTCCTCCAGATGCCTGCCATGGATCCTCCACTCTGTGCCTTTTCCATACTGAAAACTCTACAGCTGCACAAGATTTTTGTAGCTGATTGGCCTCCATTATCCTCCTCCTCCTCCAGCCAACTCTGCTGTAGAGCTGAGCTAGAGGTAAGATAGAATGAACAAGGGTAGGGGTGGGGTGGGAAGAAAGTAGAGGACAAGCTAGTAGGGAGAGAGGGTGGTGGGGCTGGAGTTATGTGGAAGAAGAGGGGTAGGGTTCTGATGGAAAGAGTGCTAGGAGTTATAGCATGTGCTGGTGGTTGGGGGAATATGAGTATTGTTTTGTTACTGCGGTTCATTTGTGTTATGGAAATGTATGTATTTGATTCAAATAATAAAGATACCTAGCAATAGTACCTTTGCCACAAAAGCACAGATAAAAAACAAATTGTTTTGCCCCCAAACAACCCCTAATTAGCTGGAAAATAAACACCTACATTTACAATTTAAAAACACCTAAAACATCTAAAGATCAATATTCAAACCTATTTAGATGGATAACCCGCAAGTTATCCATCTAAATAGAAAGTTATCCATCTAACTCAGAAGTTATACATCTAACTCATAAATTATCTATCTAATTCTATGTTATCCAAGTTAGCCGTCTTAACTCTGAGTTAGCCATTTAAATGTTTAGTTTTGAATATTGATCTCCTAGTCATAGTGTTCCCATCTTGTTTAGTCTTCTGGATTCTAAACTTTACATATTTTTTATTACCTATTTAGTGCAATGGGTACAAATCATTGCACTAAATAGTTTACATTTGAAAAGTACATGCAGTACAAGTACAGAAATACCCACTTTCTCGCATTGGAGAGCTATGTTCTATAGTTTTGACATGTTGTGTAGTATGCAATCACACTAAGAAGAATAAATTTATAGCTACCTGGGCCCCAGTTCATCTTCACTTCGCCAAACAAAATCTCCAAATTTTTCATAGTGGAAGTTATAATGATGCTGGACACGGAAAAGTATGGATGCCGACACCTCCATCAGTGTATTATAGGCTGTCTGCTGCTCCTTGCCGCTTGTGTAGCCATTATACAAGTTGTAGATTTTGTCTGCTATTTCTGAAAAAGGGCAAAGAAAAGAATGGGTAAGGCTATTTTGAGAAAAGCAGTGATCTTTATTTGTTGTACCCAGTCTGAGAGAAGTATAATCTTAATACAATACTTCCTGAATATGTGCAAAGAAATAGAAGACAAAGTTTGTTTAGGTTACATGGGATAGTATATCCTAACAGCATGCTGGGTATAGTGGAAGCTTGAACAGCTACAGGATAATATTTTTAGTGGCACAAAACACATTACTACTATAATGGGAGCTTTAGATAATGAAGTCCATTCAGATTAGGAAAATCATCACCAATTTAAGCATAAAGCCTTGACGCTCTGTTGGGTAGGGGATAGAATATGAAGTAAGCCATATTACGAAAAAGTGCTGAGGTACAGTTTCTGATCCTTGGGTAATCCACAGGTGAGATGTTGGATGAGCATCCCCAAGGAGCAGTGACACAAGTGTAGTTTGCCTGCTTGCTTTGGGGGAGGGGCAAAAGATAGGGAGATCATACTGGTAGGGGTAGAAGAGTCAATTTAGCACCAGCCTCTAGAGTATTTGGGGAAGGGCAACAATCCACTCCCTCCCAAACTACACCTATGGTAAGGAAGTCTTAACTTATTACACAACAGTAATATCATGTGGTCAGATTCATAATGTACTGGGATCTGGAGGGAGCCACAATTTATGATTCCTCTCCAAGGACTATGAGTCTATGACAGCTGGGTTAGATAGGAAAGAGAAGAGGATTAAAATTGAGGGGAAACGTGGGTAGTTGTGACTGAAGGTTCATGTGGTAAATTTTCAATGCCAGATGCCTAACTACAGAGTTAGGTGTCTTGGTCAAAGCCACTGAAAAATTACCAGGGCTGAGCAGCAAAATTGAGGAAGTTGGGGTGGCTGTCCCCTTGTTAGGTTGTAAAAGCAGCTATCTACCGAGAGACTGGAGGCAATGCTTTTGAGTTATGGAGTTAGGAGGACGTGCAAGAGATTTTTTCTAATTTGGATTTTGGGCCTACTCTGAGGACTCAGGCAAGTCCTGTCTAGGGTACTAGAGAAGGATCAGGAAGCTGCCCTTCCAGTCCATTCATTGGCTGGCTGGGTTTCCTCCAACTCTGTTTTGGGATTTTTTAGATTTTGCTTTGTAAGAAGCCTACAAGATCCCTGGATGCTGCCTAGAGAGAGGTCACTGGAAACCTCTCCTAGGGGACCAGGATAGGGAAGATCTGCCCCTCTGTAACCTCTGTGAGAATGAAGGAATGATGGTGACCCACAGCAGAGACTTTCTGGTGTTTTGATCCAATTTTGGGAGAAAGACTATTTGGTTAGAAGAACAGGGAGGAAGAGTTTTGCTGCCCCCTTCATGCCCTAATAGGAACCTCGAGAGCTGAGTGTTCCAGCTGGGATGCCTTCTATCGTGGAATTTGAAAGAATGAGAGAGATCAAGATAAACACATAATAGCATCTTAGTTATACTTTTGACATTGCAGATTTTAGAACTATTGCATAAGCTTTTTTACTGTCAGCAAAAGATTACTGTAATGCTCTTTTATAGGGCTACCAAAATATTGATTGCAGGCTATTCAGGTATAACAAAATATAGCAGGACGCTGAATACTGCGAGATAAGCTCAGATATCAGGTAACACTTGTTTTAATTAATCTTCACTGATTTCCAGTAGAACAAAGAGTTAAATTCAAAATTCTTCTCTTGATTTTTAAGGTAATTAGAGAAAGAGGTCTATTTTATATAGCTCAGTTATTAAATCTGTACAGGCCACAAAGATCATTGCACTCTCAAGATGAAACTCGATTATCCTTACCTTCTCCAAAAAGATTTAATTACGTAGAAACTAGTAAAAGAACTTTCTCCACAGTAGGACCCCAACTGTGGAATGCATTGCCTTGACATTTGAAAGCAACTACAGACATAAAAATATTCTGCAAACATTTAAAAGCACACTTATTTACTGAGGCTTATCCCAATGTTGATATGAATTAAAAGCCGAGTAAGAGTAATTGTCTTTAAGAAGAATTTTACTAGATTTTTTTTTTACTGTTTACTGTTTTATGTTTGTATTGTGTACTTGCATTATACCACTGATGTTTTATGTTCTTATGTACACTGCTTAGTTTAATTCTTTTTGTAATTTACAGTTTATAAGTTTTATAAATAAATAATCACCATTGCCACTGTCGCTCCAAGCCAATACTGGTACTTTGGGGTGCTTCTTCCACTACTCTGGATGTCTGTGAGGTTCATTTCAAATCCCCTTCCCCCTTATCTATCCACCTATGAGGTGACTGAGCAGTGCATAGAGATCAAAGTAAAGAGTCTGTAACAGGCTGCCAGTCTTTTCTTTTTTGTGAAGTCTGTCAGCGCTAGTGCATGGCTTAGTAGCATACTTAAAATCAGCGGGTTGCCACGTCTGATCTGAGGTCCTCCTCCCAACTCAGCCCTTGAGATACACCTTTGTGCGTTTTATGGCTAACCCTTCTGGCTGTAAAAGACTGGAAACAGAGAGTAGAATTAAATGGTCAATTTTCTCAGTGGAAAAAGGTAAAGAGTGGAGTGCCTGAAGGATCTGTACTTGGACCAGTGCTTTTCAATATATTTATAAATGATCTAGAAAAGAATATGATGAGTGAGGTAATCAAATTTGCAGATGATACAAAATTATTCAGAGTAGTTAAATCACAAGCAGATTGTGATAAATTGCAGAAGGACCTCACAAGAATGGAAGATTGGGCATCGAAATGGCAGATGAAATTTAATTTGGACAAGTGCAAGGTGATGCATATAGGGAAAAATAATCCATGCTGTAGTTACACGATGTTAAGTTCCATATTAGGAGTTATCACTCAGGAAAAAGATCTAGGAGTCATAGTGAATAATACATTGAAATTGTCATCTCAGTGTGCTGTGGCAGTCAAAAAAGCAAACAGAATGTTAGGAATTATCAGTAAGGGAATGGTGAATAAAACGGAAAATGTCATAATGCCTCTGTATTGTTCCATGGTGAGACCGCACCTTGAGTACTGTGTACAATTCTGGTCGCCACATCTCAAAAAAGATATAATTGCGATGGAGAAGGTACAGAGAAGGGCAACCAAAATGATAAAGGGGATGGAACTGCTCCCCTATGAGGAAAGACTAAAGAGGTTAGGGCTGTTCAGCTTGGAGAAGAGATGACTGAGGGGGGATATAACAGAGGTCTTTAAAATCATGAGAGGTCTAGAACGGGTAAATGTGAATCAGTTATTTACTCTTTTGGATAATAGAAGGACTAGGGAACACTCCATGAAGTTAGCAAGTAGCACATTTAAAACTAATCAGAGAAAATTCTTTTTCACTCAAAATACAATTAATCACTGGAATTTTCTGTTAGAAGACGTGGTTAGTGCAGTTAATGTAGCTAGGATTAAAAAAGGTTTGGATAGGTTATTGGAGAAGTCCATTAACTTATTAATCAAGTTAATTTAGGGAATAGCCACTGCTACTACTGGCATCAGTAGCATGGGATCTACTTAGTGTTTGTGTACTTCCCAGGTAATTGAAGCCTGGATTGGCCACTGTTGGAAACAGGATGCTGAGCTTGATGGACCCTTGTTCTGACCCGGTATGGAAATTTCTTATGTTCTTATTTTCTTAAGGACCCAGCTCACATCCAAAGTCACCAGCACCCCTATGGGTGGGCATCACGTACAACCACAGTGCCTACTCAACCACCCCAGTCTGAGTGACCCAGGCCTTAGAGCTGAACTTAATCCCGAAGTTACGGATCTTACTTACCAACTTCCTTACATCCATTGTTCTAAGATGCCAGAGGCTGATTACCTTGGAGACCTGCTGCAGATATGGGTACATCCTGGCATGAGATTTCCATCCTCTCACCAGATTTTCAAGGCGCAGTAAAAGCTCACCAGATACTTCTGGAATTACAACAATTCCAAAGCTCGGGCCCCTTTCTGAGGATAAACCCATTTCAGGGCACCCTGCCCTTCACAAAGAAAAAAGAACTCTCCATGCCAAGAAGCTAAGCATCTTACACATTTAAATTTTGAAAATAGGTAGAGATTGTTTCAATCCAAAGACCTCTAATCATTCACTTTGCCAGAAAGTTCTTTTTCACTCAATGCACAATTAAACTCTGGAATTTGTTGCCAGAGGATGTGGTTAGTGCAGTTAGTGTAGCTGTGTTTAAAAAAGGATTGGATAAGTTCTTGGAGGAGAAGTCCATTACCTGCTATTAATTAAGTTGACTTAGAAAATAGCCACTGCTTTTACTAGGAACAGTAACATGGGATAGACTTAGTTTTTGGGAACTTGCCAGGTTCTTATGGCCTGGATTGGCCACTGTTGGAGACAGGATGCTGGGCTTGATGGACCCTTGGTCTGACCCAGTATGGCATGTTCTTATGTTAGAAAATGGTCTTTCAGTGTTCTTTTCTTTGGAGTGGTGTGCAGAATAACTTACCATTTTTCCATTTCAGTTTTTAATAACTTTCACTGCTGCTCCAAACCAGTCTTGGTACATTACAGTGCTTCTCTCACTGCCTACAAGATTCATTACAAATCCCTTTCCCCTATAGTACTTGGCAACTCTTGCACTTGTCCTGGCTGTGCATTGCTCTGCATGCTTGCTGCAACATTCCTCAGGCAAGTTGATTTAGCAGCTGAGTTGATACACATTCCTTAGTGGATTCCAACTTCAATGGCCACTGTCATGCAGTCAGTCTATATTAATAAACATCTTTTCTGGCATCTGAAGAGCATCAACATCAGGCATCTTATCCCAGCATTTGGTTCATCCTGCAGTTCTAGCGGTGCTTTCCAAAAGTGGCCCACTAGAAACTCACATTCCATGTTTGCTTCCATGTCATCTTACCCATTTTGGAGGGAACCAGCTACCAGAAGGTTCAATTACTCTATTCCCCTCAAACCCAGGCCAGACAACTGATTTGCACATCATGTTTTGGGTCAGAGAACGTACACTCATGCACATCAGCCTTAGCGGGCAGGTAAGATGGACCAGTGGTGCACCCGCTGCAAGATATGATGAGATCCAACATCAACAGGTGCAACCCAGGCCTCACCTAATTTGTGCTGCAGGGTTCTGGGAGGCCATCCAACTTGTGAATGTGTTAGACTCCTTGCTCAGTATTTACTTACGGGTTGACTGGGTCACTGACATCATTGAAGATGCCTAGAGTCTGGTGTGAGCCTGCCCATCCAACAGCATTAGCGGTCTGAGTGCACTGAGGTCAGTATACTCAAGTTGACAATCACAGCAAAAGTGGTGGGCCCTGTCTTACTTAACCTTCACGAAGAGAGGGAGTTTCAGAGAAAGGCACAGTGGCGGTCATCTCCCTCAGCTCCAGGGCAAACATCAACACTGCTACATCAGTGCTCAGGCTTTTGATATCATTCATCCTGCACTTCGGCCCTCAAGGAACACCTTAGGGCTTTACAGATAATCTTCTTGCTACATTGCTCTGCTCCTACCATTTCAGTTTTTAACAATTGCCAGCTTCCTCCACTGATCTAGCTGTTTTCAAGGATCCTTTCAAATTCTATTCCCCCAATCTGCCTATCTATGAGATTCTTTCCCATTTCACTTCCCCCTTCTCCTATGATACCTGCAGACTTCTGTTTCTGCCCTAGCCATCCCTTAACCTGCACTCTTACTGCACACTCAGTAAAACAATGACTGATTTCATGAGCTATTCACAGTTTCACTGTACCTGCCATGTGAACTTATTCAGTGCATGGCTTACCTTTTGAAATATCCAAAAGAACAAAATAGCAAATCTGCACTCTAACACGATATGTTCATAACAAAGAGTGTAGAAGAATATATCACTTAGTCCGTAGATATCTTCAAAAAGCTTTTATTGTGAGAATTTATATATCTTTATAGTGAGCGGCAGCTCCATACATTTACACAAATCACGTCTTAAGTCCCCCGACGCGGACCCGCGTTTCGCGGTAGCTGCTTCGGGAGGGACGTAACCATTCAAAGAACCATCTGTTAACACAAAAATTTTTAAAAGAGGACTAAGTGGTAGGTAATGGTAGGAGCAGTTCATCATGTTTCAGGTCCTAGCACTTGTGTTAGATTCCCTGGTCCCTGTTTCAAGACGGGTCGGGTGCACAGTACACCCAGTTGACAGTCCTGCCACATGCTGAGCCTCATCTTGTCTTGCCTCCTTGTCTTTCCCTTATCAAACCACAGTGACCTGACTACCTCAGCTCTACCAGCCTGTTTTGCCCCTATCAACTTTCTGCCACTCTGCCTTGCTGCCAATCACCAGATGACTCACTCAACTCCTTGTGGTGTTCTTGCCACTATCATGGTTCCTCAGTGTGTTGGTGCTAGTCTTACTGCTTGCTATGTTCCCCCTTATTTGTGCTGTAGGATGTTGATGCCACTTGTCTTGCCGCTTTGCCTGTCGTGCTGCCTTCGAGGGTTCATGCATCTGTTATCGGTGCTCTCTTTTGAAGCTGTGGTGTGTTTTTGACACTCTTGCTGCTGCTTTGTGCCTCTGTTAAAGCACTCTTGCCACTTCTGGTACCCCTTTGCCCCTTTAAAGTACCTTAGGAGCTCTTTTGTTGTTCTGATGATTGCTCCCCAGAAGTTTAATCAAAATTGATAATAAAACCACAATTCTGCAGCCAAAAATAGGCTGGAAATCCTTCCCCCATTGACTTTAATGGGAACCAGAAAACAAATTCACGTATCGACGTATCGGAGCGCCATACGTCCGAATGCAACAGTAATGACCCTCGATGAATACGTATCCCAAATACAACGAATACTTTCTGGTTGCACATCCCTACCCTATGGTGCCTACCAATTTCTGGTCCTCCCCTGGACATCTGTTGCCCTACATGTTTGCTGCACTATTTATGTACCCCTTCATGCCACCGCAGATGCTTCTTTACTCTACTATTTCATAGAAGCATATGCTACTGGTAGGATCAGCCACATGATGCCTTTGACTGGGAAAGGCTTGTCCCCACTCCAGCTGGTAGTATCTATGAGGTTCCTTAAAAATCACCTTTCCCTATGGTACTTACCAACTCTTGCTCTTGGGATGTGAATTGTTTTTTGACGATTTAAAAAAATCGTCAGATATTTTTTAAATCGTCAAAAATCGTTAGAGTCGTGATACAATAGAAATTCCCCCGATTTATCGTGAAAAATCGTAAATTGGGTGAGGGGAGAGGGCGTGAAAACCGGCACACCAAAACAACCCCTAAACCCACCCCGACCCTTTAAAACGAATCCTCCACCCTCCCGAACGCCCCCAAAATGTTAAATTACCTGGTGGTCCAGTGGGGGGGGGTCCCGGCGTGATCTCACGCTCTCGGGCCATCGGCGCCATTTTGGCTGCCACTAAAAAAATGGCGCCGATGGCCCGATAAAAAAAAACCCCACCCGACCCTTTAAATTGACCCCCTTAGCCTCCCCCACCCTCCCGACCTCCCCCAAAACCTTTTAAAATTACCTGGTGGTCCAGTGGGGGCGCGGGGAGCACTTTAAAGATGGCGCTGGCCATCCAGTGCTCCAACCATGTGACAGGGGCCGGCCAATGGCACGGATTCCCTGTCACATGGTAAGGGCAAAGGGCCATCGGCGCCATTTTTATTAATGCAGCCGATGGCCCGAGAGCGGGAGATTGCTCCCCGCGCCCCCACTGGACCACCAGGTAATTTTAAAATGATTTTGGGGGGTTCGGGAGGGTGGAGGAGGGTTTTTTTGTTATCGGATCGGGCGCAGCCGATAACAAAAAAAAAATCGAGCCGGATGATAAAAATTTAAAGATTTTGAATCGGAACCGGAACTGATCAGATTCCGGTTCCGATTCACATCTCTACTTTATATAGACTTTACCCCTGACCCAGTTATCTTTAACAGTTTCATGGTCTCTTTGGACTCCATACCCTTACAGAAAGGGGGAGGAGTGGGATTTTATTTCAGAAGCAATATCCAAGCAATTGAAATGTAGGGGAGATAGGGTAGGGAAGAAGCATTATGGGCTAGCCTAAAAAAAGATGATGTGGCTTCCATTTACATTGGTATGGTCTATAGGCCTCCAATTCAGACAGAAGAGCTGGACAGAGATCTCATCAGAGACATCAAAAACATGGGAAAGAAGGGACAAGTGTTGCTCGTTGGAGCTTTTAATCTGCTGGATATAGACTAGAGTATCCCTTCTGCAGAATTTACGAGAAGTAGAGAGATACTGAATGCCTTCCATAGGGCTATGCTCTGGACAGGTGCCCACCTGAGTACAAGTGATCATTAGATCGTATGGTTTGATATTGCAAATAAAATGCAAAGAAGTCACACGAAGACCCAAGTTTTGAATTTCAAATATACGGACTTTGACAAAATAGGGATGTATCTGGAGGAAGAACTAGAAGACTGGAAGAAAATGGGTGAAGTGGAACAACAGTGGGCTAAATTAAAAGGAGCTATTACAAAGGCAAAACAAATCTATATGTTAGAAAAGACACAAAAGTTCAAGAAAAAAGAAACCAATTTGATTCTCAAAGGAGGTGGCTGCAAAAATAAAGGCAAAAAGATCAGCATTCAAGAAGTATAAAGGTTCCCAAAAAGAGGAACACAAGGATCAATGCCTGGTGAAAATGAGGGAGACAAAGAAAGAAATCAGAAAAGCAAAAGTTCAAGCAGAAGAAAGGATTGCCCATCCCATAAGATAAAGAAAAGTGACAAAACATTTTTCAGATTACATAATAGGGATGTGAATCGTGTCCTCGATCGTCTTAACGATCGATTTCGGCTGGGAGGGGGAGGGAATCGTATTGTTGCCGTTTGGGGGGGTAAAATATCGTGAAAAATCGTGAAAAATCGTGAAAAATCTAAAAATCTAAAAATCGCAAAACCGGCACATTAAAACCCCCTAAAACCCACCCCCGACCCTTTAAATTAAATCCCCCACCCTCCCGAACCCCCCCCAAATGACTTAAATAACCTGCGGGTCCAGCGGCGGTCCGGAACGGGCTCCTGCTCCTGAATCTTGTTGTCTTCAGCCGGCGCCATTTTCCAAAATGGCGCCGAAAAATGGCGGCAGCCGTAGACGAACACGATTGGACGGCAGGAGGTCCTTCCGGACCCCCGCTGGACTTTTGGCAAGTCTCGTGGGGGTCAGGAGGCCCCCCACAAGCTGGCCAAAAGTTCCTGGAGGTCCACCGGGGGTCAGGGAGCGATTTCCCGCCGCGAATCGTTTTCGTACGGAAAATGGCGCCGGCAGGAGATCGACTGCAGGAGGTCGTTCAGCGAGGGTTCCGGCGCCTCGCTGAACAACCTCCTGCAGTCGATCTCCTGCCGGCGCCATTTTCCGTACGGAAACGATTCGCGGCGGGAAATCGCTCCCTGACCCCCGCTGGACCTCCAGGAACTTTTGGCCAGCTTGTGGGGGGCCTCCTGACCCCTACGAGACTTGCCAAAAGTCCAGCGGGGGTCCGGAAGGACCTCCTGCCGTCCAATCGTGTTCGTCTATGGCCGCCGCCATTTTTCGGCGCCATTTTGGAAAATGGCGCCGGCTGAAGACAACAAGATTCAGGAGCAGGAGCCCGTTCCGGACCGCTGCCGTTCCGGACCGCCGCTGGACCCGCAGGTTATTTAAGTCATTTGGGGGGGGTTCGGGAGGGTGGGGGATTTAATTTAAAGGGTCGGGGGTGGGTTTTAGGGGGTTTTAGTGTGCCGGCTCACGATTCTAACGATTTATAACGATAAATCGTTAGAATCTCTATTGTATTGTGTTCCATAACGGTTTAAGACGATATTAAAATTATCGGACAATAATTTTAATCGTCCTAAAACGATTCACATCCCTATTACATAAGAGAAAGAAGGAAATCCCAAAGTGGTATAGTGAAATTGAAAGGTGACGAGGAGCAATGTGCCAAGACAGACAAGGAAATGGCGGAAATATCAAACAAATTCTTCAGCTCTGTGTTCACTAAAGAAGACCCTGGAGAAGAACCATTGCTTGTTGACAAGACTGTAGAAGGGAATGGGCTAGACACAAATCCTTTTACAGAAGAGTATGTATGGGAAGAGCTAGGCAAACTGAATGTGGACATGTCCATGGGGCCGGATATGGTACTTCCCAGGATACTACGAGAACTCAGAGATGTTCTGGCGGGTCCCCTAAATGACCTGTTCAATAGATCCCTGGAAATGGGAGTGGTGCCACAAGATTGGAGAAGGGAAGTTTTGGTCCCACTTCAGAAGAGTGGTAGCAGTGAGGAGGCTGGAAACTACAAGCCAGTTTGCCTCACTTTGGTGGTGGGAAAATTAATGGAAACACTGGTGAAAGAAAGGATATAGGACTATCTACAATCATGTAAGTTGTTGGACCCAAGGCAGCATGAATTCTCTAGAGGAAGGTCCTGTCAGATAAATCTGATTGATTTTTTTGATTGGGTGACTAAAGAATTGGATCAAGGAAGAACACTCAATGTCAGCTATTTGGATTTCAGCAAAGCTTTTGATACCGTTCTACATAGGAGGCTTGTGAACAAAATGAGAAACTTTGGAGTGAGCACAAAGGTGGTGGAGTGGATTACAAACTGGTTGACTGATAGGAGACAGTGTGTAATGGTAAATGGAATCTACTCTGAAAGAGAGCTGTGTTAAGTG
The DNA here is from genome assembly GCF_901001135.1 of Rhinatrema bivittatum. Lineage (NCBI taxonomy): Eukaryota > Metazoa > Chordata > Amphibia > Gymnophiona > Rhinatrematidae > Rhinatrema > Rhinatrema bivittatum. The sequence continues at coordinate 126,433,842 of NC_042622.1, read as the reverse complement.
AGTCCCACAGTGATTAGTATTGGGACTGGTTCTGTTCCATATCTTTTGTGAGCGACACTGTGGAAGGGTTAAAAGGTAAAGTTTGGCTATTTGTGGATGATACCAAGATCTGCAACAGAGTGAACACACTGGAAGGAGTAGAGAGAATGAAATATGATTTACGAAGGCTTGAAGAGTGGTTGAAGATTTGACAGCTGGGATTCAATGTCAAGAAGTACAGAGTCATGCATCTGGGACGCGGTAATCCAAAATAGCGGTATGAGATGTGTGTGTGTGTGGGGGTGGGGGGTGGGGGGGGAGACTGATATGCACGGACCAAGAGCGGGATCTTGGGGTGATAGTTTCTGGTGATCTGAAGATGGCGATGCAATGTGATAAGTTGATAGCTAATGCCAGGAGAATGCTAGGATGCATAGAGAGACAGGAATAACCAGTAAGAAAATGGAGGTGGTGATATCCTTGTACAGGTCCTTGGTGAGGCCTCACCTGGAATATTGTGTTCAGTTCTGGAGCCTTTATCTGAAAAGGGATAGAGACAGAATGGAGGTGGTCCAGAAAAGGGCTACAAAATGGTATCAATGGGTCAGTATCAAAAAACCTTTGAGCAGAGACTGTAAGATATGAATATGTATACCGTGGAAGGGAGAAGGCACAGGGGTGATATGATACAGACCTTCCGATACCTAAAAGCTTTTAATTATGTGCAAACATCAAACCATTTCTATTGGAAAGGAATCAATAGAACTAGGGGTCATGAAATGAAACTCCAAGGAGGACACCTCAGAACCAACATCAGAAAATATTTCTTCACAGAGAGGGTAGTGAATGCTTAGAATGCTCTTCCAGAGGAGGTGGTGAAAACCAAAACAGTGAAAGAATTCAAAATGGCATGGGATTAATACTGTGGAACCCTAAAGGCTAAAGGACAGAAATGAAGAAAAGAGTACATGGAGTAACTTGATGGTATGGCGGTTATTACCCTTCATCAATATGCCTTGATACTGTTAATGCTACTCAATCATTGCTCTTTGCTTCAACAGCAGGGGGGAAAGTGGAATTGGATTCATTCAGCAACCAAGGGTCCTGACTTTTATGGTCTGAGGAAACAAATATGGAGGTAACTTGCTGATGCAGCTGTTACTACCCTTAACCAAAAGACTGTTATTTTGATGAAACTCAAACATTGCTCTCTGCTTCAACAGGAAGGCATAACAGGGACTTGGATTCAACAGCAATCAACGAGGGCTAGTGTGGGAAACTGATAAGCATGGGGGTGGGGGGTAATGTGGAACTGGATTCAAACAGTAACCAATGAGGGCCCTGACTTTTATGGTCTGGGAAACATATAAGCATGGGGTAACCTACATGGCACAGCACATACCATAAGCTTACTGGGCAGACGGGATGGACCATTTGATCCTTTTTTGCCATCATTTCTATGTTTCTATATATATATATATATGTGTGTGTTAATTATTGGTCTCATCCAATATTCAGCCTTCGAGAGATTATACCACAACAAAAGGCAAAGGCTGCAGAAATGCAGCATCCAGAACTGTGCTCCTTACTACTTCTTGTTATACTCAGCAGCTCGCAGGATGGCCCTGAAAGCCACCTCACCCCCGATGCCACCAGACCCATTTTGCAGCCGACATGCAGTCTTCCTCCTTGAATGTCACCAGCTGTCACTCCCTCCAACCTCCCTTAGGCATAAGCATGTCTGACGGTCTAGCTCTTAAAGGGTCAACAGGTGGAACTCAGCCACAGCATCCTTGGATGATGTACCTGGATCCCCTCTATTAAAGGTTTCTTCTGAGAAGCAGAACTCATCTAAAAAACAGGTTCTCATGCATTTCAGCAGTGCGTGTTGCTCCCAAATTCCTGGTTCCTGATTGTTCCTGCGTTCTTGTTTGTTATGCCTTGCTTTCTTGTCCGGCCCTGTCTCATCCATCTTCATCTCCTCATTCCAGTGTTTTCTTTGTGTGTTCATCCTTCTTTGGCCTGATCTTCTGATATTGATCACTTGCTTTGGATCTGACCATGTATGCTTGCCACCTTGACCTGATCTCTCGCCTTGGATATGACTACTCTTGTCTGCCACCTTCCCCAACCTCCATCTGTTCCCTGCTTCTCCAGTCTACTGCCTGTCATGACCCTGGTGTGCCCTTGGACTCTTGCTCTCTCTTTTGCCTTAGGGAACCACCTAAGTCCTGCCAGCCGCCAGACCCCAAAGGCTCAACCCGAGGGAGAAGTGGCTGGTTATAGGTGAAGCTCCAGTCTGTCCCACTACATGGCACATTCACCAGTTGTTGGAGTAGATATCATAGATTTGCCTGCTAGATTGCATCAACTATGCCATGGCAATAAGAGCTCACTCTCACACCACTCATTATACTTCTGAGGTAATGGAGCCAGTATTTGTAAATACTGATTCAGAATAACAACTGTGTCCTGGATTACTGAATCACAGCATATTTACAGTTACTGGCTAAAGAATATTTGGTGACTCTACTCAGAAGCATCTTAACCTTCAGGGATGACCAAATCCAAGCCCAAATAGCTAGATACTTCAGAAATGATGTCAGATGTCCTACAGGGATTTCCTATGCCTTTTACCTGCCTACGGCTTTCTACCAATTTAGTTGGTGCCCTTGGGGTGCTCTTGCTACTCTGGGTGACAGCTTTGCACCTTTTATAATGTTTTGGGCTCCTTATGAAACTCTGCCAGTTGCTTTCACCCTCTATCACTGCCTTGGGGGCTTTTCTGCCTCTTCTAGTGCTTTGTTCCCTCTTCATGGTGCCTTCAGCTACTCATGCCACACTTGGTGCCACTTTGCCCTTCTCATACAGCCTTGGAGGGTTCATACCAAACCTGTTGGCATCTTCTTTTCAAGCCTTGAGATGTTCTTCTCATTCTAGCTTTTCTCTTTATTGATTTTTTGAGGTGTTGTATTCTCACATCAGAAATATGAAAAATGTAAAAAGAAAATACATATTTCTACTTCCATGCCACCTGTTTTATGTTTTTTTCATTTTCTTCCACTCCTCCAGTCTTAACCTTGCTCTCCCACCCTGTTTATTGATTATACTAAGGTGGTTTATCCACAAAAGCCCTCAGTCAGGGGGAAGAAATACAAGTAGAACAGAAAACATAGAGGAAAGTAACCATTTCCATGTTCTGAGTGTGGTAAAAGGTTTAGTCAAGATATTTAACCTCATGCAAAACTAGAAAATCAGGAAACAGAAAAGCCAAACCAGCTACAGAATAAGGAAAATAGTTTCAAACTAGAACAATCCTCACCACTTCAAGGAAAATCACACCACTCTCATTAGAGAACAATTTAGATGTCCTGTACATGGTAATAGGCTCCTTCAGAAAGCCCATTTCAAAAGAAAATCAAAATTCCACCCAGCTGCTAGATTAAGTTCCAGCAGGAATGTCATCAAAGCTTATTTCCAGAAAATGATACTTATTACAATTCATTCTCTTGTACTAGTGCTTTTCCGCACTATTGTTCAAGTTTAAGTTTATTTTGCACTCCTGTTTCATGTGAACCAGCATGATGGGACTATTGTCTTGAATGTTGGTATATAAAAAACATAAATAAATAAATAAATACATACATACATACATACTAATAAATCTGGAAATTGGCAAGTGTGCTTTAACAGAATGACTCAATATGGTGCAAATGGAACCCAAAAGTGAAAGAATCAGTATCTCATAAATCAATAACCATCTCACTTCTACTCAAGGAATGAAAATCAAAAGAGTGGATAGCTACTAAAATTGTATCTTATCTCAAATTGTGACCATCATATAGCACTGGGTCCACACTGAAGTTCGTGTTTCAACTCATCGGTCACGTAGTAACTGAATTAAATCACCAATTAAAACTGTGGATTCAATAATGTGCAGGATTTAGTCCATTAGTGAAATCAATTTTTGCATTTTTCTTGTATTTATTTATTTTATTTTTAATTTTTATATACCGAAGTTCTTGTAAGGACTACAAATCACTCCGGTTTACATAAAATGATGGTATGCCCAAAATAGAGAAAGGGGCTTTACATGGAACATTAGAACAGAATGCCAATTTAACATAGAAATATTAAAATATATTATAGATACAGTATAAATACAATATAAGTAAGAGAAACGTTTGAACTCAAAATCTTTGTACAGTTAAAAAATCATAATAGCAAAACTCAGTGAGGAATCCCATAAATTGGGTTTATCCTCCCGTCTGGGCAGCATTAAGAGTCTGGGAAGGCTTGGTGGAAAAGCCAGGTTTTTAGCTTTTTTTTTTGAACTTCTGATGACTTGGTTCCAGTCTTAGATCTGGGGGGAGCGCGTTCCACTGGTGGGGCCTGCTGAAGAAAGTGCTCGTTTACTCAATGATGATTTTACCTGAGGGGCATGAAGTGTGCCTTTGTATGCGCTTCTAATTGGTCTGGAAGATGTATGAGGTTGAAGTTGAGTGCTTAACATGATAGGAGCTAGTTTGTATGTCGCTTTGTGAACGATTGTGAGTACTTTATAGAGGATCCTGTGTTTAATAGGAAGCCAGTGTAGATTGTATATCACCCAAACATTTTTTAACACATAATGAAATAGTGTACTTATCTTATAAAGCACCAGGAATAAGTAAATGATATGCAGCTGAAAAATAAAAATCTCTGTGCATGAGAGATTGTATACCACCCGACATTGCAATGTTTCAGATGAAACTTCCTTTTTCATGGGTGATAAATTGCTAGGAGCTCCAACACACAAATCCTGGTCATGCTAGGGCATGCATAGTCACCTTTGTGTTCACCACATCTTCTTGGCAAAAACTGATTTCACTAATGGACTAAATACTGCACATTACTGAATTCACATTTTTAATTGGTGATTTAGTTCATTTACTACGTGACCAATGATTATAAGTGTATGAGCGCTAGAGTCTGGGTTTGAAACACAAACTTCAGTGTGGACCCAGTGCTATATGATGGTCACAATTTGAGATAAGATACAATTTTAGTAGGTATCCATTCTTTTGGTTTTCATTCCTTTAGTAGAAGTGACATGGCTAGTGATTCAACAGAATGACTGGCATCTTCCAGCCATTCTGCCTTGCTGCTATATCCCTCATAGGGTCTTTGTGGCACTCAGCCTTGCTGCCAAACTCAGACTTTATACCTTGGTGTTTTATCTGCCAGTTTGCCTTGCTGCCATTCCCCAGACCCTACACCTTGAGGTATTCTTGCTAGTCTGGGGGGCTGCTGTGCACCTCTTATGTTCTTTTGAAGATTTGATGCCACTGTTTCTGCTGCTTGGTCCCTTTATCATTGCCTTGGGGGAGTTTCTGCCACATTTTCTGCTTTGTTCTCCCTTCATGGTACTACTTTTGGTGCCATTTTGCCTCTCTCTAGTCTTTGTGCTCTCTTTTGGAGCCTTAGGGTGCATTTCCCACTCTATCTATCTTCTTTGTTCCTCTGGTGATGCCTTGGATAACTCATGCCAATGCTGATACCTCTTTGCCTCTTTGCAGCGTGTAAGGCTATTTATGCCACTTTTAGTGCCACTTTGCCACAGTCTAGGAATTATTTCCCCTTCTGATGATTTTTTTTCCCAGACGTTTCATGAGAATTGGTAAGAAAACCACAATTCTGGAGCCCCAAATAAGCTGCAATGCTTCTCCTATTGACTTTAATGGAAAACAAATGAACTAATAAAACAAATACATTTTTTTTTCATTTTGAAACTAATGAAATTAATTTAAGTCCCAACAAAACAAGTGAATAAACTGAAATTATTTTTTTTCTTCTGCACATCCCTAGACTTCAGGGTGGCAAAGGGAGATTACGGGCTGGGAGAGGTTAGACATCTGATCAGAATGTTGGGGTAGGCAGAGAGGTGTGCAACTGGTGGGTGCTTGGGTATGTAGCCAGCTAAATTTTCAATAAACCACTGAGCACCTGACTTATCTTACAAAATTTGAGCTGGTTAAGTTAAATTGAAGCAAATTTTCAGTCAAAATTTAGCTGGCTAGGGTGTGGTTGAAAATTCACCTGAACTCAGCCAGTTAAAATCTGGGAGGTTGATATTCAAAAGCCATTTAGACAGATAACTAATATTCATTGTCTTATATGGCTAAATCCTAATCGCATTATGAGTTATGTGGCTAGCCACATAAGGCAGGGGTATTCCAAGGGCAGGCAGGAGTTATTTCTTGGCGGAGCAGAGTTAGCCACACAAATTTTGCAGCTAAGTCCGATACTTGGAGTTAGCCGCTTAACCTATGTGGCTAACTCTGATCGTGCTGTAGGGATGCCCTAAAGTCAGCCAGTTAGACACAACCAGCAAATTTTAAGATAGTGACTGTGCCGCGGAATATACCCTGCTAATTAGCCAGATATGCTTATCTAGCTAAATAGCTGAGACACACAGCGGCTGAAAATGGACCCCTGGCAGCCTAATTAGGCATTCAGGGTTTTTTTTTTCTTTCTTTTTTTTTTTAAACAGAACCCATGCAGCCATGACCCCAAGTAGAGGTCACTTCTGAGTTAGCTGGAAGCCTAAAAGAGCAGAAGGAAATTGCTTGGCCAAAAGAAAAAAAAACAGTATTCTAACTCCCTAGAGGATGATGTGAAATAGAACATGTCTAGGATATGAATGGGAATATTTAATGGCAGCACCGAGTCTAACAACAGGGTGAGGTGCTGAGAGATGGTATACATCTATATAAAGAGGGACAGCTGTGCTGTATTTTATAAAACTATGCTTTTTCATTAATAGATAGGAGTTTGTACTGCTGATGCACAGCAAATGCCTTCCTCAATTAATCTTTGAGTTTGGCTATGAGGAAAATCATATGGCTCCAAAGCTTGATGCAGTGTGAGGAACAGAAAACTGGGAATACATAAAGATTAAGAAGAGATGAGATGCAGAAACAAAATACAACTATTATTAATAGGGCTCTTGGAACTTTTATTGCTGCCAAAAGGAGGACCTGGGGCTATTCCAAGCTCAAGCTCCTGACGTTCTGGCCATCTGTAATCAGGAATAGCACTGAAGTAGTGCTTTGTGTAGGGCAAAGTTCGGTTTCAACAAGGACATCTGTTGGCTGGACAAGATACAACACTGGAAGAAGCTCCTGTAGTAGCTATGGCCTTGCCCTTAGGATATGGGAAGCTGCTGCAGTGCTTGGATATAATAAATACTACTTAGCTTGGGATGTTCAAATGTTTCTTTTTGATGATTTACGCTCTTCCATTTTCCCTAATGGTTATATTAAACTGTGGTGCTGGAAGGTACTCTTACTAGGCCAAAAATGTATATTGCAAAAGTGGACAGTTTATGATCCGCATACTATTGAACAATTAAAGATTGCGCTTTTTCACAATTGTTAATTGGAAAAATATGTTTAACAATTGGAGTTCCACCGTTGACGCCGTCCTTTCTTAAAAATCTGGGACTTATATCTGCTATATTTGTCTCCCCGAGCAAGAAGTTTATTCTTAAATGATTTAACCACATGAGTCCAGTAGAGCAGTGGTTCTCAACCTTTTTTCTGTCGGGACAAACCTGACAGATGGTTCTCACATGCATGACACACTGAACATGTGATAATCACCAGGCTAAATGTAAACAAACACTCTGCATTCCACAGGAACCCCCTCGACCCCCAACAATGGGTGCAGAGAAGAACTAGGACATTCTCCGTTCAATTTACCATACAAAAAAGATATTTCTGGTGACATCTAAATAACAGCAACATAAACACTCTCTCCTACCAGGAGCAATAGCCCTCCTTATGAAAAACAGTAATTTACCACCAATGCATGTTCTATTGAGAAAACACAACAAATAATATTGATACAAATGCCTACATGCTAGTAAAATACTTCCACTCGTTCACACACATAGAATCAACCTTCACCAATTACAGAAAGACCATAAATTACAAATATGAAAACAGAAACTGGAATGGAAACTCAAAAAAGCCACTCTGCATTCTGTGCAAAACAGAAATATAGCACCTAACAGACTTTCAGGATCTGCAATAATGCACACAAACTAATGCGCACAAAGTTATACCTGCATTATGGAACTCAAACAGTAATAACCCTACCTATGAAAAGGCAGCACTGCAAAAATTACACCAGGACCTAAACACCAATACACCTCCTATTAGGAAAACAGAACAAGCCAAGCTGCTATAGATCCCTACCAAGATACTACAAGCTCGCACAACACCCTTAGCTGGGTCACACACGCAGAACACAGACAAACCCTCACCAAAAACAGAATAAAGTGACCATAAACCTAATGTTTTTGTTTTTGCATTGTTTTACTGCATACAGAGTTTGGCTTCTTGCTGTTTTCAGTTCAGTTTTTGTCTCCACATTTCTATTTATACATTCCCCAAAAAATATAAAATAATTCTAAAACTAGAATATAATAAATGTTTCAAAACAACTGATAAATGGAACATCCAAAATTATTAAAAATTCTCCAAACACCAATAAAATATTTCTAACAGCAGACACATCACATAATACCTAATAATTAAAATGGCAGTCAATCAAGAAAGATAAACTTAAAAAGCCACCTCTCCAGTAACTCTCCTCCTCCTTTCCCTTGTAGGCCAATAGCACATACTAGAAGCAGCAAGGGTTGCTTTTTCAGTTTTTGCAAATCTTCTTTAAAACTGCGTGCTTCTGTTCTCCCGATGTGCGGTACGACCCACCATTCTCTTATTAGTGTTTTTTATAAAGAATTAACTTATCTTTTCAGTTGCTAAATTGCTGCCGCTATTTATGGGTCTGACTCCGCTTGCCTGACATTGGCCATGTTTCGGCAGAAATCTGCCTGCTTCAGGGGCCACGGGAAAAATTTTGTTATCTCCGTGCCGCGGATCCTCAGTCAAAAAGCACTTGAATACTTCTAGAATATTTAAAAAAGCTGTTAAGCCCAATCCTCATCATATATAGCAATCAATATCCCACTACTCAAGTTTAAAGTACTTACTATATTCGCATATCAGCTCCTCAACGTGAGCGGCGCCTTCATGTTTGAATCCGGTGTCTCTCTATTCCTCCATTTATATAGCTCTTCTAAACCACTTGCTGGACCAATCATATTGTCTCCCTTGGGTCCTAGGTGCTAGCACCCTAGGGTGCCCTGCAATCATACTGAATAGTGACGTCACCAATTGTTTCTTCTTTTTTATTTTTCTTTCTTTTTTCTTTGATGTATACTGCATATGAACTTCTCTGCGTATATGTTTTTTCGTGCTCCTAAAGTGTTTCCAGACTTCAATTAATGTATTCGATATATGAAAAATGTACTTTATTTATTTTAAGGCTCGATCGTTCCAATCGGGGAAAGTTTTCTTTTCGTCGGACCTGATGGGGACCTACCAGAAACCTGCTTTTGCAAGATGCCATCTTTCTCCCTTATTAAACGGACGTAATAGTGAACTAACCTACTTCTGCTTTTTGCCAATTGATATGTCACTCGATCTGATTTCAATAAAATATCTCCATGATTCATTTATTGCTTATCTGCATTTCTTTTTGCTTTCTACCTTTATGCTACAGCTGTTGACCTACTAAAACAGATTTTATACATTAATTAGTAAGTTAGTTCCTCCCTTAGATAGTGGACCCCGTGCTGGTGTTTTTGCACATCAGTGCCTGTGCTATACGATCTTGTATTTAGACCCTATTCTTCCTTTGGATGCCTTCATTTCACCCCATTTTTTTGTATTTTTATTTTGCCTTAAATATAGATGTTACCTACATTCATTTTTAATTAACGAATTATGGAAACAACGGGAGCAACCCTTATTCTATACATGTTGGGCTCCATTTCTTGATACCTCAATGAGGCCGGTATTACTTATTTCAAGTAGTGTCACCTATCCTTTCATTGATTCCACCTTCAATTTTCTATTAATACCTACAGATTGTCTATTTCCCAATGTTTTCTAAATCCCCTATGTCTGCGTGACACACCCGATTTCCCTCTTATCTTCTTACTTATGTATGTGCCATTGTTATATGTAAAAGCTGATATGGTCCCTTGTCCTAAGGTTCCAAATTAAAAAGTATATCTTTCCAGTGCAAAATTACATATACCTTTTATTAACCGAAAATAGACCAATTTATCTCTCGATTCAAACCCTTCGGGCCAACTGTGTCCCATATATGGATAAATCGTTGTTCCATCTGCATTAACTTGAGGTTCAAATCACCTCCCCTGGAATGTTTCTTCACCTGGAATATCATTGCTACCGTAAATTCCTGTATTTGATGTCCCACCTCCTGCCAATGATCCACCAGCGGTGCTCCTTCCATGTGGTTTCGTAAACGACTCAAATGCTCCTGGATCCTTATTTTTATTTTACGTGTTGTCTTTCCTATGTACCCCATATTGTACGGACACCACAGGGCATACACCACATTGGTGGATTCGCATGTGAAGTAGTCTTTAAAATGAAATGTCCTACGGCCTGGGATCTCTAGTTGTGAACCTGCATACATATGGATGCATACATTACATTTGGTACATGGGCTTTGACCCACTGGGTATGTCTCTGTATGTTCTTCTTCCAATTGCCGGTATTCAAAATGGCGCCGATAGACTTTGCCCTTACTATGTCATGGGCTACCAGTGCCATTGGTCGGCCCCTGTCACATGGTAGGAGCACAAGATGGTACTGGCCATCCAATGCGCATTTAACACACTTTGGTTAAACTGAAGCTAATTCTCTTCAGTTTGTATCTGTCATGCTGTCATGTTCTCCTTTCTAAAGTTTTGATATCTCAATTTATAAACATTCTTTCTTCTCCTGCACTTTCATTCTCATTTTATATTCTTCCCCAAGCAGACCCATGAGTGCATGCACATACACATGCACACTCACACTTACACAACTGGGTCAAAATTTATTTTAGAGAATCCTATGTATACCCTTTCCATCCCATCCTCAGTTTCTCATTCTCTCATTTTGCGTACTGTAACTCCGATCTTGATTTTTAGTGTTTCAATGAGCCAAGGTCTCCATCACAGGCTTTCTGCAGAGATTAAGTAGGCATATATTTAACAGAAAAATGGGGGTGAAATCAAGTGACTGAATACATACCTTCTGCCTTGATATCATCGACCAATGGGCAGGCGGTTCGTAGGGTCACAGTACTCAGCTCAGAGTGTCGTCCACGCGTGTCCACTGCATACAGCGTAAACCTGAAGAGGAATTGCAGTAGAAAATAAACATTAAAATTTAGCTTTTAAGCAATGGCTAGGGGGGTAAATGAGTTGCAAAGTTTTCTTTGGATTTTAATTCATTCTGATAATATAAAACAGGTCCTAGTTGTAGCATCTGTGCCAACCACAGCTACCATGAAGAGGAAATCACAAAATAGCAGCAGCAGCAGGTAAGTTCATTAGCATGGATTGAAAAAAAAAAAAAAGTTTTCCAAGGTGGATTGTGCAAGCTTAAACCCTACAATGCAGAGTCCAAAGTCAATCTTCCCAACCAAGTTTTCTGAATAATCAGAATACTGGGGATTTTCATCTGTTCAAGTAAAACAAACAACAGTTGAATGAAATTAGAAAATATAACTTTTGCTAGTGCTTATGCACTAAAACTCATACTAAAAACATTTTGAAGGCAATCAACTGTCTGAAAACTGCCCACCCTGTATGTGGGTACATATACATGAATAGTTAAACTATCCAAGTACCATTATCCACATTGCATTGGAGGCATTTCTAGGGTTTGGGCAGATCATGAGCAAAAATGTCTGTATGTAGTTTTGATCAAAAAAATATCTATAGAAAAGCAAGTGCAAATCTCTGTGGGTACTTCTCCCTGGAGCATTTTCGAAGTAAAATTACATGTGAACTTTTACTTTGAAAATTGGTACAACGACCGCAGCTAAAAAATTCTTGTAGATTTTGTAGCAATGCGGGCAGTTAAAAAATTGCCCTCTTTAGCATACATGCTAAAGTGCCACTTTTTTTCTTTATTTAAATTTTTGTATTCAGCCAATTTGTTTAGGGCAGATTACAAACCAATATAGACATCAAATAATGAAAATAGGCAAGATCATAAGTACTGGTAAGTCAGACGTAAAGCAGTAGTTAGAAGGGCTAAGAAAAACTTTGAGAAAAAGCTTGCCAAAGAGGCTAAAACTAATAATAAAAGTTTTTTCAAGTACATTCAAAGCAAATACCTGAAAGAGAGTCAGTGGGTCGCTAGATAAGCAAGGGGCAAAACGGGTGCGCTCAGTGGAGGACAAGGAAATAGCAGAAAAACTGAATAAATTATCTTTACCTTGGTCTTTACAGAGAAGAATGTCAAAAAGCATCAAGGCTTTTTGGGTAAGGGTAGTAATCCCCATGTCTTTTGTTAAGAATAGTAACTGCCGCTCTGTGCAGATTACCCCCATGCTATTCAGTACTCCAGACCATAAAAGTCAGGACTTTGTCAAATGTCTTCTGTAAATCCAAATACACTATATCAACTGGCTCACTTTTATCTACATGTTTATTTACACTTTCAAAAAAATCTAAAAGATTGGAAAGACAAGACCCCTCCCCCTCCCTTGCTAAAACCATGTTGAATCTTCCTCATTAAGCTCTATCTATATGGCTAGAGATTTTCTTTTTAAGAATGACTTCCATCATGTTGTCAGGCACCCATGTCAGGTTCATCAGTCAATTTCTCAAACCACCTCTGGAGCCCTTTTTAAAAATCAGCATCACATTGGACGATCTTCAAAAATCTTGCTATTTTAAATGATAGATTATAGATTACTAGTAACAGTGAAACATTCTTTAATAGTGGAGATTCTGAGCAACTAAAATAAATATCTGTGACAATAGAGGATGTAATAGATCAGATTGACAAAATAAAGAGTTATAAATCACTGGGACCAGATGGTATGCTCTACAGAGTTTTAAAAAAATTCAAATATGAAATTACAAACAGTTACTTGTGAGATTGGAAGATTGGGCATCCAAATGACAGATTAATTTAATGTGGACAAGCGCAAAATGATGCACATAGAGAAAGGTAACTCACATTGTAGTTACAAGATGTTAGGCTCCAAATTAGGAGTTACCATCCAGGAAAAAGATCTGGGCATCATAGTGGACAATACATTTAAATCATTGGCTCAGTGTGCTGCGGAAGTCAAAAAAGCAAAAAGAATGTTAGGAAAGGAATGGTGAATAAAATGGAGAATGTCATAGTACCTATGCATAGCTCCATGGTGAGACTGCAAATTTTTCTTTCATTTTGTTGAGTTTGTATCTTTGTCTTAATGTCTTCTTTCATGTCGCTTGTATCATTGTCCTCCTCTTCTCTACTAATATAACCAAGGGCAGCAGAATTCCTTTTTGATTTGGGTAGCTAAGCAAAGTAAAACTCACCACCCCCCTCCCCACATGCCACCCAGACATATTGTGAAATACTACAAAATCTTGCAAACAATTTTTAAAAACTTACTAAGCACATGTATAGCAAACTTGCCATACCATAGCTGCACTAACTCCAACAGCAATAATTCTACCTATGAAAAAGCAGTAATGCAAATTAGGGATGTGCATTCATTTTTCACTAATTAGACAATGTCAACAATATTGTCTAATTTGTCAAGGTTTGGAAGCGCTGATATACGAAGTGATTTTTGCCAAAATTTCGGCAAAATTTGTATTTAGTGTTAGAATTACTGCGCACAGCATATCTCTTAGGGGTAGATTTTAAAAGGTGCATGCGGGAGTAGATTTGTTTGCGCAACCTGGCGCGAACAAATCTACTCCCAATTTTATAACATGCGCGTGCTGCCGCCGAGCTGCGCAGCCATCCTCTGTTCCCTCCAAGGTTGCTCCGATTTCGGAGCGGCCTCGGAGGTAACTTTCCTTCTGGCCCCCCCACCTTCCCCTCCCTTCCCCCATCTAACCCACCCCCCAGCCCTAACTAATTCCTCTCCCACCTTTATTTTACAACTTACGCCTGCCCAAGGCAGGCGTAACTTGCGCGCTGGCCAGCTGCCGGCGCACCATGTTCCGGTCTGGGGGCTGGTCCGGAGGCCACGGCCACGCCCCTGGGCCGGAACCATGCCCACGGCCCACCCCCGGAACACCCTTGATGACGCGCTGGCTGCGACATGCCCACGACACGTCCCCCAGGAAAGCCCCGGGACATACGCGCTTCCTGGGGCTTAGGCTCGGTGTGCGCAGGGGGTGGAAGGGGCAGCTTTTCGGGGGTTATGCGCGTATCTTACGAGCGTAACCCTTTGAAAATCTGCCCCTTAGTGCGCTGTAATACCAATTAGTGCACACAGTTTTTCTAGCTAACAAACTCCTCTGAATTGTTACTTTTTCATTTTTAAGTTACATTTTTTTAGTGCGCACTAACATTAGTTACAGTGCACTACTACATACTTAGTGCACTGCAAGTTCTATTAGGGCGCATTAACTAACCTGTTAGTGCGCATTAACGGGCCTTAATGCGCATTAACATCTAGCTAGTGCGCACTATCTTGTTCACTGTACTGCGCACTAATGCTGAGATAGTGCACACTAACTGGTTTTTAGTGCACAGTAAGGCCCATTAGTGCACACTAACGCACTGCGTCAAAAATTGCCGGAAAAAAAAAACGAACTGTGGGGAAATGAAATTTTCCGTGGAGCGCCCAATCCAAAGCCCAAACCAATATCGTTAAATGAAGCACATCTCTAGCAATTATTATACCAGGTCCTAGAACACAATGCATCTCCTGTTGGAAAAACATAATGAATCGGACTGCTACAGATCCCTACATGCTAGCTCAGCTGGCATGTAGGGATCTGTAGCATGTAGGGATACTTGCAGCACATATTTTCCCCATTTACAAAATGATGACCACATAAAATAGAAGAGATGCTATGCTGGGTCAGACCAAAGTCCATTGAGCCCTGCATCCTATCTCCGGCAGTGCCCAATCCAGGTCACAAGTATCTGACAAATCTCAAAAGTAGATGTACAAATCACAAATGTGCACACAAATCTGAAATCTGTTCATGGAAGGGGAAAGGAAAGGCTAAGTTACATAGATAATTTCAATACATGGCTCAAAAGATGGTATAAAGAAAGTGACTGGAGGCTGGGGCTGCATTTGATGTAGTTATAGGTTATAGAGTAAAGATGGTAAGAAAGAGGATCTTAAGCAAGAAATTCAAGTCATACATTATTAGGTATGTAAACCAGAGAACAGGGGTGACACGGTTTCTTTTACTCTGACGGTAGTACGATGAATGTAGTGTACAGCATTTAATGTCCGTGTTCTTAAATATATATAGGGTGTACTAGTCATAGTATACAGACTCGCTTAAGGGAATATTGGAGAAGAATTAACAACCATATGTTGTGGTCCGTGACCAGCCCCATGGGCGGGCTGTGTAGGGCGCTCCATGTTGCCAGTCTCGTACCTCGCCCTTGAGTCTCCTGTATGCATCATACCTCGTTCCTGACTCCACGTCTCTCCCTCCAGTACCTCGTTCCTGAGTCTACGTCAGCACCTCCAGTACCTTGTCTCTGAGTCCACGTCTGCACCTCCAGTACCTCGTGCCTGAATCTACGCCTGCCCTTCCAGTACCTCGTGCCTGAGTCTACGTCTGCACTTCCAGTACCTTGTGCCTGAGTCTACGTCTGTACTTCCGGTATCTTGTGCCTGAGTCTACGTCTGCACTTCCAGTACCTGTGCCTGAGTCTTCGTCTGCACTTGCAGTACCTCGTTTCTGAGTCTCGTCTGCTTCCATGTTCCAGTCTTCGCTGCCCTGGCCTCCATCCGGCCTGCCACTTCGTGCCGTGCCCTGCGGCAGGTCCGAAAGGGCTGGGAATGGTCGTAGGACTGTTCACAAGACCAACATAGCGTTGTTGGGTCTTCCGAAGGGTGCAGGTCCGGAGGAGGGCCTGTCTCCAGTCATCTCTCCAACCTTGCTTCCGTCCTGTCCATGCTCGGTCATGCCACGCCTCCCGTGGCACTTCCTCAGAATCCCTCTGGGGTCGAGCCATGGCCCAAGGACACACATCTCCCAGGAGTGGGATCGCTCTCCTAGCGCTCCATAACACCATATGCCAAATGATCCAATGTGAAGAACATTCAAGGGGCTCTGTTCAAACAAATGCTGATAGAATCCATGAGGGAGGGAATGATACTTGACTTAGTGCTAACAAATGTGGATAATGTCTCAAATGTCCAAATAGGTACTCACCTGATCACCAGTGATCATCAAATGGTATGATTTGATATAATGGCCAGGATGGTGAGAAGACACACAAAGATCTACGTTTTCAAAAATGCAGACTTTGATACCATAGGAACATACCTTGAGGAAGAGCTAGAAGACTGGGAAAAGACTGGTGAAGCTGAAGAAGACAAGGAAAGAAATCAGGCAAGCAAAAAGTCTAGCAGAAGAAAGAATTGCCAAAGAGGTAAAGTGAGGTGGCAAAGCATTTTTAGATATATCAGAGAAAGGAGGAAGTCCAGAGGTGGTATTGTAAAATGAAAGGAGACAAGGAGCAATTTGTAGAGAATGATGATAAAACAACAGAAATGTTAAACAAATACTTCAGTTCACTGTTCACTAAAGAGGACCCTGGAGAAGACTTGCAGATTTACAAGAGGAAGAATGGGAGTGGGGTAGACTAGACATAACCCCATTTAGAAAACAGAATGGGGTGAAATAGGAATATTGAAAGTAGACAAGGCCATGGGGCCAGATGAGATACATCCCAGGATACTAAGGGAGCTCAGAGATGTGCTGGTGGGTCCATTGAAAGACCTGTCCAATAGATCCCTGAAAACAGGAATGGTGCCACATACTGGAGAAGAGCAATTTTGGTCCTGTTTCAAAAGGTGGTAGCAGAGAGGAGGCTGGAAGCTACAGGCTGGTTAGCCTAACCTCGGTGGTAGGTAAATTAATGTAGACTCTACTGAAGGAAAGGATAGTGAATCATCCACAATCTGGTGGGTTACTGGACTTGAGGAAACATGGTTTCACCTGAGGAAGGTCCTGTCAAATGAATCTGATTTTTTTTTATTGGTTGACAACTTGATCCAAAACCGAACAATTCTTATCTCATTTATTACTAGCAATTCAAAATTGACTATCATCTAACAAAGTTGCACTCACCATATGTTGCACTCACAATATGTTAGATCCCACTCCTTCTGAACTATTACTAAACAGTCAATCAATAAAACTTTCTGATGATGTTCGCAGTTTAGGCATACAAGTGGATCAATCACTGAATATGCAAGCACATATAAAAAACTGACACAAATATCTTATTACAAACTAAAACTTCTCCAACACATAAAACCTTATCTTGAACCAAATGACTTTCAAACCATACTACAATCTTTATTATTTTCAAATATTGACTATTGCAACTCCCTAATAATTGGTATTCCCAAATACATTATGGGGCAGATTTTCAAAGAGTTACGCGTGTAAGATACACACGTAACCCCTGAAAAGCTGCCCCTTCCACCCCCTGCGCGCGCATAGGCTATCACCTATAGGCTCGGCGGCGCGCGCAAGCCCCAGGATGCGCGTAAGTCCAGGGGCTTTCCTGGGGGGGGGGGGGGGGGCGGGCCAGGGGTGTGTCGCGGCCGGCGTGTCATTGGGGGTGGGGCCACGGGCGTGGTTCCGGCCCAGGGGCATTCTGGGGGCATGGCCGCGGCCTCTGGACCAGCCCCTGGACCGGAACATGGTGCGCCGGCAGCTGGCCAGCGCAGGCATAACTTGTAAAATAAAGGTGTGGGGGGGAATTAGTTAGGGCTGGGGGGTGGGTTAGATAGGGGAAGGGAGGGGAAGGTGGGGGGGGGGCCGGGAAGAAAGTTCCATCCAAGGCCGCTCCGATTTCGGAGCGGCCTCGGAGGGAACGGAGGATGGCTGTGCGGCTCGGCGCACGCAGGCTGCCAATTTTGCGTAGCCTTGCACGCGCTGACCCTGTATTTTATAACATGCGTGTGGCAGCACACGCATGTTATAAAATCGGAAGTAGATTTGTTCGCGCCGGGTTGTGCGAACAAATCTACTCCCGCGCGCACCTTTTAAAATCTACCCCTATACGCCCATTACAAATTATTCAAAATACAACTACCAGACTATTAACAAACACTTCAAGCCGTGAACTTATCACTCCTATTCTAAAACATTTGCATTGGTTACTCATATCATTCCGTATTCACTATAAACTGCGATTACTTGTTCATTCCTTAATGTTTAACCTACATTCAACTTGGCAAACACAATTATGAAATTCTACTCCCCGGCAAGTTCTCTTCGCTTAGCAACCAAGTACCTCCTTGTCATTCCATCACCATAATTGATATGCCTCGATGAAACATGAGAAAGAGCTCTCTCAGCAGCAGGTCCAATATTTTGGAATACTCTCCCTTTGGAAATAAGAAGCTGTAATGATCCCAAATTATTTAAAAAATATCTGAAAACCCACCTTTTTAAGATTGCCTTCAGTGACTTATCTGTCTATTTTGACCCTTTGTTTTAGAGATTATTTTGATTTTATATTTTGTGTTCGTATTTTATGTTAGCTATAATCTGACGTAAATTATTTTATATAGTGAAATATTATGAGTATATTTTGTAATCCGTCCTGAATATAAGAAGGGCAGAACAGAAATATTTTAAAATAAATAAATAAAACAGAAACAAATAAATAAATAAATAAATAGAGAATTAGATCAAGGAAGAACATTCAATGTAATTTATGTGCATTTCAGCAAAGCTTTGGATAAGATCTCCCATAGGAAGCTCATGAATAAAATGAGAAGCCTGTGAGTGGGTGACAAGGAAGTGGAATGGATTACAATTCAGTTGACTGACAGGATGGGGGCATATAAAGGTAAATGAAACCTACTCTGAAGAGAAAACAGTGTTAAGCGAGTGCCCCAAGGATCAGTTTTGGGACTGGTTCTGATTAGTATCTTCATGAGTGACATTGCAGATGGGTTAGAGGGAAAAGTTTGTCTTTTTGCAGATGATACTAAGATTTGCAACAGAGTGGACATGTCTGAAGGAGTAGAAAGAATGAAAAGTGATTTAAGAAAACTGGAAGAGTTGTTGAAGGTTTGGCATCTGGGATTCAATGTCTAAAACTGCAGTCATTCATTAGGGGTATATAAATCCAAAAGAGCTGTATGCGATGCGAGGTGAAAGACTAATGTACACAGACTTGGAGAGGGTCTTTGTGTTTGGCAAATTGAAGGCAACGAGTCAATATATCAAGGCAGTGGCTAAAGCCAAAACAATGCTGAGCTGCATAGTGAGAGGAATGACCAGCAGGAAAAAGGTGATAAAGCCCTTGTACAGGCCTTTGGTGAGGCCTCACCTGGAGTATTGCTATCAATTGTGGAGACTGTATCTCAAAAAGGATAGAGAAATGATGGAAGTGGTTCAGAGAAGGGTAACCAAAATTGTGCGGGGGTCTATACTGAAAGTCATAAGAGAGGCTGAATGAGCTAAATATGTATACCCTGAAACAAAGAAGGTGCAGAGAAGATATGATTAAAGACTTTCAGATAACTGAAAGGTATTAATGATTCACAAACATCAAAATGTTTGAGTTGGAAAGGAACCTGTAGAACTAGGGGTCATGATAGGAAACTCCAGAGGGGATGACTCAAAACCAATATCACAAAACATTTCTTCACAAAGAAAGTGATTCATGTCTGGAATGTCCTCCCAGAAA
The DNA here is from genome assembly GCF_901001135.1 of Rhinatrema bivittatum. Classification (NCBI taxonomy): domain Eukaryota; kingdom Metazoa; phylum Chordata; class Amphibia; order Gymnophiona; family Rhinatrematidae; genus Rhinatrema; species Rhinatrema bivittatum. The sequence continues at coordinate 126,414,079 of NC_042622.1, read as the reverse complement.
AGGTGATGACAACGAGAAGAGTAATGGAATTCAAAAGGGTATAAGATACACACTACAGATCTCTAGAGGCTAAAGGATGGAAATGAAGAAATCAGGAAACCTATATTTAAATTTAGGTGTATTATTTCTGCATGGGGATAACCTGCACAGTGCAACAGTTGCTCCCCTTAACAGAAGGCATGGGGGTAACCTGCACAGAGTGGCAGTTACTACCATAAACAACTAGCTGGGCAGACTGGATGGACCATTTGGTCATTTACTCTGTTACTATGAAATGGAAACCCCAAGAAGCCAGACTTTGTATGCTGTGCCAAACTGGAAAGCTAGAAACAAAACTACATTTCCTCCGATGCTTAAGCTAAGCCTCCATCATCATCATTCTTGTGGAAAGCTGGGGGGGGGGGGGTGTTTTCTTGGGGATGCCAAGCAATTGTCATTGTTTTGTGAGAATGGGGGTGTTTTGTTACATAACACACATTCCCAAACACCCACAAGAATGACGGGGGCTCAGTGGCACCAAAATAACTCCTCCCACCCATCCTTGTGCTGCTTTACTCTCCCACCCCAGTACTATTATTACCTTCTAACCTGATTCAGTTTTGTAAGGAACTGGACAATCTTTTGGGGAAAAGGGAGACTTTTCTGAAAGGACAGACTCCACCTTAACCAGAGTGGAACCAGGCTGCTGGTGCTAACTTTTAAAAAGGAGATAGAGCAGCTTTTAAATGAGAACAAGAGGGAAAGCTGACAGTCATTCAACAACGCATGGTTCAGAGAAATGTATCTTTGAAGGATACTAATAAAACAGCAGAGTTAGGGAATCCCAACAGAGAATTTCCAAGAAAAGCATAAGTAATCCATGTGCCTATAAAGAATTACCTGAGCTAAAGAATTCCAAATTATCCCTATCAACAGAAAAGCAGGTTTTGAATACAAACAAAAAACACACTTTGAAATGTCTGTATGCCAATTCCAGAAGTCTAAGAAGTAAGATGGGAAACTTAGAGTGTATATTAGTGAATGATGAGATAGAAATAATTGGCATCTCAGAGACATGGTGGAAGGAGGATAACCAATGGGAAAGTTATATATCAGGGTACAAATTATATCACAATGATAGAAAGTATCAACTTGGTGGAGGTGTGGCACTTTATGTCCTGGAGGGTATAGAGTCCAGCAGGATAAAGATCATATAAACTAAATACTCAGTAGAATCTATATGGCTAGAAATTAGTATAATGATAGGAGTATACTACCGTCCACCTGGCCAAAATGATCAGACAGATGGTGAAATGCTAAGAGAAATCAGGGAATCTAAGCAATTTGGAAGTGCAGTAATAATGGGAGATTTCACTCACCCCAATATTGACTACGTAAATGTAACATCATGACATACTAGAGACATAAAGTTCCTGGATGGAATAAATGATTACTTTATGGAGCAATTGGTTCAGGAACGAAAGACAGAGGGAGCTACTTTAGATTTAATTCTTAGTGGAATGTAGGTTTTGGAGAAAGATAACAGAGGTGGGGACACTTGGCAATAAAGATCATAACGATCAAATTTGATCTAATGACTGGAAGGTGGACAATATTTATTTATTTATTTATTTATTTATTTATTTATTTATTTAAGGAGTCTTATATACCGAAGTTAGTCGAAATATCACATCGGTTTACATCGAACCATTGAAAGGGAGGAAATTACAAAAACAGGGAGGGGGGAATGGAAACAGTGAACCAAAAGGAAAGCAAGAAGGCATAGGAACAAATCAACAGGTTAACTAGAGAGTCATAAGTACATGATCAAAAAACAGAGTCAATTCAAATCAATGTCAATCCAATCACAATATAAATATAAATCACATTTCTATGGTCCTCAGGGATTTTGGGGAAAGGCTTGTTTGAAGAGCCAAGTTTTAAGATGGGTTCTGAATTTTATGATGCATGGTTCGAGTCTGAGATGGGTTGGGAGGGAATTCCAATGCAAGGGTCCAGCAATGGATAGTGCCCGATCCCTCGTAGACATGAGGTGTGCTTTCTTCAGGAAGGGCACAAGGAGGGACCCTTTGTTCACATACCTTATGGGTCGATTCGGGCATGTGAGACGGAGTGGGTCGACGAGCCAATTGGAATTGTGTGTGAATGGCTTTATGGATAATGGTCAGGGATTTGTAGAGGATACGAGAGGAAATGGGGAGCCAGTGTATGTCCTTGAGGATAGGGGAGATATGATCATATTTGCGAGCCTTGGAGAGAGTTCTGGCATCAGCATTCTGTAGCATTTGGAGGGGTTTTAGGAAGGAGTAGGGTAGGCCAAGAAAAAGGGAGTTACAGTAGTCCATCTTGGATGTGAGAGTGACCTGGATAACGGTACGGAAGTCATTGGCATGAAGTAGTGGTTTAAGGTTCTTTAAGACATTGAGTTTGTAGAAACCCTCTTTGAGAATGGCATTGATATGTTTTTTGAGGTTCAATTGTTGGTCAATTTGACCCCCTAGGTACCTTGCGCAGGGCTATGCATGGAGGGTCTTGTAGGCAGGGTCATTTGTAAGTGTGGGATTAGTCTGGAGATGTTGGGAGATGAGGAGCAGTTCGGTCTTGGATGTGTTTAGAGCTAGATGGAGGTTAATAAGTAGTGAGTTGATGGCGGCAAGACAGTTTTCCCAGTATTCAAGGGCGCTGGATAGAGAGCCTTGAATGGAGATGATAATTTGCATGTCATCGGCGTAGAGAAAGAATTTGAGGCCGAGTTCCGATAGGAGTTTGCACTGGGGGGGTGAGGTAGATATTAAAGAGGGTGGAGGAGAGAGAGGAGCCTGGGGGACTCCTTGGGAAAGGGCGTAATGGGCGGACTCTGCGTTGCCTATTTTCACAGTGAATCGCTTGTTATCGAGGTAGGATGAGAACCACTTGAGGGCCATACCGGAGATGCCAATGTCTGTTAGGCGGGAAATGAAGTGGTTGTTGTTTATGGTATCAAACACAGCCGAGATGTCCAGCAGGGCAAGGATATAGCTATGTCCTTGATCCATTCCCCTGAGTAGGTGATCAGTCAAGGTGATCGGTCAAGGAAAGCAGGAGGGTCTCAGTATTGAGATATTTACAGAAGCTGAATTGGGAGGAGTGGAGTAGGTTATTGGTTTCAAGGAATTCTGAGAGTTGCGAATTGACGACCTTCTCCATGACTTTCGAGATGAATGGGAGATTGGAGATGGGACAAAAATTTGCAGGGTCCTTAGAGTCTAGTGAGGGTTTTTTGAGCAGTGGTTTGACTACGGCGTGCTTGAGAGAGTTGGGGACGATGCCTGAGGAGAGGGAGCAATTGATGATATCAGCAATGGGTTTGGAGATGGTGTCAGGTATGATGAGAAGGGCTTTGGTGGGGATGGTGTCTGAGGGGTGTGTTGCAGGCTTCATCTTTTTAAGGATTGATGCTATCTCTGTGGACAAGACAAGGTCAAGGTAATTAAAGGAAGTCGAGGATGGGGTAGCGCCTGTGGTGATAGGGAGAGGGTGGGGTGTGGGGGGAAATCTGAGGAGAATGTTTGCGATTTTGTTATGAAAGTAGCGTGCCAATTCTTCACATTTGCTGGTGGCTTCGCTGTCAGAAGTAGGGGGTGTGTGTGTGTGTTTGGTAAGAGTAGACTCATATGTGAAGAGAGCTTTTGGGTTGTATTTGTAGTCATGGATTCTTAGGGTGTAGAAATCACGTTTGGCTTTGAGGGCAGCTAGCCTGTATAGATGTAGTAGGGATTTGAATGAGGATGCTTTTTGGGGGGAAGGGTCTTTACGCCATGTTCGTTCTTTTTGCCTGAGCTCGTGTTTCATTTGCTTAAGGTCGGTGGAGTACCAAGGATTTTGCTTCTTTGCAGATGATTTAATTTCACGTGTGGTGATAGGGCACAATTTGTTTGCGATATCTAAGGTGATATCGCTCCATGATTCAAGGGCTGTGTCAAGGGTTGAGCAGTCGAGGTTCATTGAAAATATGGCAAAGGCTGAGGTGAGGTCCTCTCTAGAGCAGGATTTTCTGTAAACAATAGTAGTGCTGTGAGGGGGGTAGCGAGATTTGGGGGTCTTTATGGAGAGGGAGGATTTGACAATAGAATGGTCAGACCATGGGACAGGAGTACAGGAGGGGTTGGTGGAGAAGTAAAAACTGGAATTAATGAAGAGGAGGTCAAGGGTGTGCCCTGCTTTGTGGGTGGGGGATGAGATAATTTGGGTAAAGCCGATGGCATTGAGTGAGCTAAGGAAGGCTTCACAAGACGGTGAGTGGGGGATAGCATCAACGTGGAGGTTGAAGTCCCCTAGGATAATGGCCGGGGCATCGCTATTAATGTTATTGGAAATGAATTCGATAAGGGGGGAAGGGTTCTGTTCGAGGGTGCTTGGGGGGGGGGGGGGCATAAACTAGGCAGATCTGGAGTTCCTGGGATTTGAACAGCCCAATCTCTAATTTGGGTGGGGCATTGATTTTCACAGGTTTGAGATTCAAGTGTTTTTTGTCGGCTAAGAGGAGGCCACCGCCACGTTTGTTGGGTCTCGGGATGGAGAAGATGTCATATGTGTCATTGGGGAGTTGATTGAGAAGGACAATGTCCGAATCTTTGAGCCAGGTTTCTGTGAAGGCGCAAATTTCTGGCTTGCAGTCGATTAGTAGGTCAGTCAGAATTACAGTTTTCTTAGATAGGGACTGTGCATTTAGGAGCATGATAGAGTAGTGAGTCCTAAGAACTGGGTGAGAGGGGAAATGAGGATGGGGAGGAGGAATGATTTGCGCTGAGAGATCGGGCTGAAGAGGGTGGGGTGATGTGCTCTGCGGGATGGATGATAGATGCGAGGGATGGGGAGGCTAGAATTGCAGGCCATTGTGGGGGCTGCTGGGGTAGGGAAGTAAAACAGGCAGGGGGCAAGTAGCAGGGGACGATAAGCAGTATAAATATAATAAGCAATCACAAAGAGTGTGTAGGCGTAACGCAGTATAAGGTAGTAATAGGAAGTTGGCAATTGTAGCAGTCAAAAGCAGTAACAGATGCTAGTAACAGATGCCAGTCTCAGATTCAGAAATAGTAACAGGATTATCAAGGTACAGTGAAACTGCAGCAAAGTTGGTTAAAAGTCACCGGAGGCGAGAGGTCAGGTCACTGAATTGGGGCTGGGGTCACACTACCTTGTGCAGGCGCAGAAGACTGTAAATCTACAGCTCTACAGTAAATTTTCAAAAGGGAAATTTTGATAAAATGAGGAAAATAGTTAGAAAAAACTGAAAGGCGCAGCTGCAAAGGTTAAAAGTATACAACAGGCACTGTCATTGTTTAAAAATACAATCTTAGAAGTGCAGTCCAAATGTATTCCACACATTAAGAAAGGTGGAAGGAAGGTCAAACGATTACCGGCATGGTTAAAAGGTGAGATGAAAAAAGGCTATTTTAGCCAACAAAACATTCTTCAAAAATTGGAAGAAGGATCCATCTGAAGAAAATAGGAAAAAGCATAAGCACTGTCAAGTTAAGTGTAAAACACTAATAAGGCAGACTAAGACAGAATTTGAAATGAAGTTGGCCGTAGAGGCAAAAACCCATAATAAAATGTTGCGATCCCCCCTGCTGCTGCGCTGCAGGAGGTCTCTTACCTTCCTCCAGAGGCCGCTCTGAAGCCTGGGCCTCGCCTGCGCATCATCCAGGACTTGTTCCAGGGCCTGAGAGGCCTAGCTGTGCCGGTGGCTTGCAGCCTCAGTGTTTGGACTTCCTGTTGGGCGACGCCCTTCCCTAGGGGCTGGCCCGCAGCTCTCTACCCTAGTTATAGGACCAGCGGTGGGCGGTCCTGGCAGGCTCCTCCCAGGGAGTTGCCTTCTACCTCCAGTATTTAAGGACTTTCTGTTCACTGTGTCTTTGCCTTCGGATTGGGTTACACAGTTGCCTGTGGCCTCTCCCGATCCAGGTCCTCCATGACTCTGACTCCTGCTTGTCGTCAGCCTGCCTTGACTCCGGTCCGTGACTCCTGTTTGTCTTCAGCCTGCCTTGACTCCGGTCCGTGACTCCGACTCCTGCTTGTCTTCAGCCTGCCTTGACTCTGGTCTGTGACTCCGACTCCTGCTTGTCTTCAGCCTGCCTTGACTCCGGTCCGTGACTCAGACTCCTGCTTGTCTTCGGCCTGCAGATTGAGCATTACAGTCGTCTGTAACCTTGCCGGTCCAGGTCCTCCATGTTTCCTGATGTCTGCCTAGACGTGTTTCCTGATGTCTGCCTTGACGTGTGCCTGTTGTCTGCTCCTGTTCCTGCCAGCCGAAAGGGCTTCGGATGTGAGTATCCCAGCATCGGAGTTCCTGTTCGCCTGGGTCTTCCCCGCGCCCTCCTTCTCAGCGTGGTCCGCGACCAGCCTTCCTAGGCTGTGTAGGGCGCGTCTGGGACAGGGTGGTCCGCGACTCAGTCCCACGGGTGGGCTGAGTAGGGCGCCCTGATGGACAGTGCAATGTTCCCGTCCAGCCTTGTCTTCAGTGTCTGCTTCAGCCCTTGTCCGGATGTCTACCTGTCTCTGCCCTGACCTGGTTCCTGAGCCTTCTGTCCTGTTGGGCCCTGGAGTGGCCAACAGGAGGGATTCGTCCCACGGGCTCTTGAGCTTCTGCCAGCCGAGGGGGCTTCGGATGTAAGTATCCCAGCATCGGAGTTCCTGCTCGCCTGGACCTTTCCTGTGTCTCGCTTCAGCCCTTGTCCAGATGTCTCAGTCTTGCTTCAGCCTGCTTCTGCCCCGTCTGATGTCTTCCGTTTAAGGACTCTGTCTGCCCTCGCCTCTGTCCGGCCTGCTGCCCATTGCCGTTCCCTGCGGCAGGTCCGAAAGGGCCGGGAACAGTCGGAGGACCGTTCATTAGTCAACTTCCCCATGTTGGCTACCATGGGCATGCAGGTCCGGCTGAGGGTCGGACTCCCTGCTTCTGTTCCTGCCTGCCTGGCTCACCATGCCTGCTCAGCTCACCTCCCACGGTGTGGCCTTGGGCTCCTCCTGGGGTCCTGCCGTGGCCCAAGGGCTCACCACCCGCCCGAGACGACCGTGCCCGCGCGCGCTCGTAACATAAAATGTTAAATATCTCCGAAGCAAGAAACCTGTGAGGCAGTCGGTTGGACCGTTAGATGATTGAGGGGTTAAAGGGGCTCTTAGGAGAGATAAGGAATTTGCAGAAAGACTAAATTAATTATTTGCTTCTGTGTTTACTAATGAGGATGTTGGGGAGATACCAGTTTGCAAATCACTGAACCAAATCACTGTGAACCTGGAAGATGTAGTAGGCCAGATTGATAAACTATAAAGTAGTAAACTACCTGCACCAGATGGTATGCACCCCAGGGTTATGAAGGAACTCAGAAATGAAATTTCAGATATATTAGTTAAAATTTGTAACCTATCATTAAAATCATCCATTGTACCTGAAGACTAGAGAGTAGCCAATGTAACCCCAATATTTAAAAAGGGCTCCAGGGCGATCTGGGAAACTATAGACCAGTGAGCCTGACTTCAATGCCAGGAAAAATAGTGGAAACTATTTTAAAGATCAAAATCACAGAGCATATAGAAAGACATGGTTTAAAGGAACACAGTCAGCATGGATTTACCCAAGGGAAGTCTTGCCTCAAAAATCTGTTTCATTTTTTTGAAGGAGTTAATAAACATGTGGATAAAGGTGAATCAGTAGATGTAGTGTATTTGGTTTTTCAGAAGGCATTTGACAAAGTCCCTCATGAGAGGCTTCTAAGAAAACTAAAAAGTCATGGGATAGGAGGCGATGTCCTTTTGTGAATTACAAAAAGACAGGAAACAGAGAGTAGAACTAAATGGTCAACTTTCTCAGTGGAAAAGGGTAAACAGTGGAGTGCCTCAGGGATCTGTACTTGGGCCAGTGTTTCTCAATATATTTATAAATGATCCGTAATGAAATACGAAGAGTGAGGTAATCAAATTTGCAGATAATACAAAATTGTTCAGATTAGTTAAATCACTGTCGGGCCGATACAGTACAGTGCGCTCCGATGGAGCGCACTGTTAGCCGGCATTTGGATGCGCATTTTGGACGTGCTAGCTTTACCCCTTATTCAGTAAGGGGTAATAGCGCGTCCAAAACGCACGACCAACCCCCCCCCCCCCCCCCCCCCACGAACCTAATAGCGCCCGCAACATGCAAATGCATGTTGATGGCACTATTAGGTATTCCCGCGCGATTCAGTAAGCAAAATGTGCAGCCAAGCCGCACATTTTGCTTTCAGAAACTAGCGCCTACCCAAAGGTAGGCGCTAATTTCTGCCGGCACCGGGAAAGTGCACAGAAAAGCAGTAAAAACTGCTTTTCTGTGCACCCTCCGACTTAATATCATGGCGATATTAAGTCGGAGGTCCCAAAAGTTTAAAAAAGTACAAATTTAAAAAAAAATAAATTTAAAATGGGCCCGCGGCTGTCAGGTCGGAAACCGGATACTCAATTTTGCCAGCGTCCGGTTTCCGAGCCCGTGGCTGTCAGCGGGCTCGAGAACCGACGCTGGCAAAATTGAGCGTCGGCTGTCAAACCCGCTGACAGCCGTTGCTTCCGTAAAAAAAGAGGCGCTAGGGACGCGCTAGTGTCCCTAGCGCTTCTTTTTACTGCCGGGCCTAATTTAAATTAAGTTACTGTATCGCGCGCACAGGAGAGTGGCCTGTGCGCGCGCCGGGAGATCGGGCGAACACGTTTTTACTATATCGGCCCAAAACCGATTATGATAAATTGCCAGAGGAACTTGCGAGACTGAAGATTGGGCATCCAAATGGCAGATGAAATTTAATGTGAACAAGTGCAAGGTGAATCATATAGGGAAAATTAACCCAAGCTGTAGTTGCACGCTGTTAGGTTCCATAATAGGAGCTACCACCTAGGAAAAGGTTCTAGGCGCCATAGTGGATAATACATTAAAATTGTCGGCTCAGTGTGCTGTGGCAGACAAAAAAGCAAACAGAATGCTAGGAATTATTAGGAAGGGAATGGTAAATAAAATGGAAAATATCATAATGCCTCTGCATATCTCCTTAGTGAGACCATACCTTGAGTACTGTGTACAATTTGTTGCGTCCGTCAGTGTTAGACGGCTTCGCCCCGTTTGCCTCACCTTGTTCAAGGCTCCTCCCGCTTACCTAGGAAAGATGGTTACCACCGCATCTACAAGCCGACCTCTCCGGCATCCCCGGAACGGCTATGGTGCAGCCTCCCACCATGCTCCTCCCAGGTACCTACTAGGGTGCGCACGCATCACCCACATCTTTACTCCAACCTTGGCGTGAACCTTGGGGGCGTTCCCCCTTGCTGATATCATGCCATCCAAGTATATAACCTATTCTAATTTGCTAGCTCGTTGAGTTAGCAAGGACTCAAATCCGTTCCAGTCTATGCTACTCTGCCGCTTCCGTGCTGCCGCTGGAAGCTCTCTCTGCCCTTCGGGGTAACTGCTAACCTGGGTACCCGCTCCTCGGGGGCCCTCTGCTTTATTTCAGGTGCCTTACAGGGAACAGGTACTCGCTCCTCAAGGGCCTGCTCTCCCTGCCTCAGTCCCTGCTCTATCTTCTTTAACCTGGTGGAATTGCTTACCTACAGCAAACACCTAGTGAGTACTCTAACTCTCAGTCTATCTCATCCACAGTACTACCTTCCTGGGAGACCTGCTTCGGAATCTCCCTATACCAATGGGATGAGAAGGGCTCCCTCTGCTGAGGTTCCTGAGACTGCAACTACCAGACTGCCTCACTACCGCCACCTCTGGTGGTACTCTTCAAGCTGTATAATAAAGAACTAACTGTGTTTGTGCGTCCTGAGTCTAGCCCAGTACTTTGGCTCCTCATGAGGCTCCTCCCTGTGGGCGTGATCATCTGCCACAGTACCCAAGGATCCACCCAAACACCACTTAACCATAACACAATTCTAATTGCTGCATCTCAAAAACGATATAGTTGCGATGGAGAAGGTACAGATAAGGGCAACCAAAATTTAACAGGGAATAGAACAGCTCTCCTATGAGAAAAGGCTAAATAGGTGTGGGCTGTTCAGCTTGGAAAAGAAACAGCTGAGGTCTTTAAAATCATGAGAGGTCTAGAACAGGTAAATGTTAATTGGTTATTTGCTCTTTCAGATAATAGAAGGACTGGCGGCACTCCATGAAGTTAGCAAGTAGCACATTTAAAACTAATCAGAGAAAATTCTTTTTCACTCAACGCAGTTAGGCTCTGGAATTTGTTGCCATAGGTTATGGTTAATGCAGTTAATGTAGCTGGGTTTAAAAAAGATTTGGATAAGTTCTTGGAAGAGAAGTCCATTTACTGCTATTAATCAAGATGACTTAGGGAATAGCCACTGCTAATGCTATTACTGGTATCAGTAACATGGGATCTACTTCGTGTTTGGGTACTTGCCAGGTATTTGTAGCCTGGATTAGCCACTGTTGGTCTGAACCAGTATGGCAATTTCTTATGGTCTTATGTTCTCTTTCCCCATGCTCAACAGCTTATCTGCACCCCCTCTTTCTTTCCCCCCAACCCCTGCAAAAGAGAAGAGGATGAGAGGACCTGGATGACAGAAGAAAGGGAGGAGAGGTGAAGAGGACCAAGGGGGAAAGAAAGGAGAGAGGCAAGAGAAGATGGGGACAGATAAGGATGAGGGAGTGGGGAGGAAATTCTGAGATGAGGGAAAAGGAAGGGAGAGTGATTTCTGGGTTCAAGGAATATATCATGATTAGATGAAGGGAGAAGGGTCTCCCTTTTAGGGATGTGCATTCGTCCTGTTTCGGGGACAACAAATCCCAAATTAATTTTTCCCGAAATTTCAGGAAAAATTAATTTTCAGGTTAGTGCACACTAACCCCATTAGTGCGCCCTAACCTGATATTTGGGTCCCCCCGAATTTCAAAGGCCCGAACAGCGGGAAATATGATATTTCCTGCGGCGGGCCGAAAATGAAGCCTGAACCGAAATGTTCGGGCTTTGCACATCACTACTCCCTATCCCCTACTTTGGTCCTAATCCATTTCCACTCCCTCTATATATTATCCTGTGCCCACCAACTTACAAGTCTGCTCTTCATCAGTCATTCATCCCCAACCAACTAGCCTTTGCACCCCAGCTCATCCTGTCCCCAACAATTTCCTTCCTATGAGGCAACTAGCCTGAAACCCTTCAGCCTGCAAGCTAGTTCCCCTAGTTAACCATCCCCTTAGCCCTGCTTACTAGCCCACCTCAGCAAGCCAGCCAGAATCTAATCTCAACCCCAATCAGCCAGTCTCAAATCCTCCAAAGCTACCCTTGAACCTCCTTCCCCCTGCTTGGGATGCCAAGCACCCTCCAGCCTCAGGCCCCTAGCACCCAGCAGAGCTACATGATGCCTCATGAACTATTTCCAGGATGGAACTGCTAAACTTTGGTGGGTCTAGGGCCCAGGTGGCCTACTGCACTCCAACACCTATGACTATAACCAAAATCTCCCCAGCTGGGTTGGGGCCCCCTCCATTCTGTGTGAAAGAAAAATAGTTTTGAGTCTCTGGCTAGCCTTCCTACTCCATCTCCCTTAGTTACCCCCTTACATGCCAGCTTGGCATCCCGTGTTGGTTTGACAATGATACAATAGCTAAACTAAAGACAGCCACTGTAGCTGCAGTTTGAGTAGTTTTGGATGCAAACAACCTAAATAATATCATTGATATTTGGTGGGGAAATTTTCAATTTCCATGTAGTTGCAAAGTCTTTTCTACTTTTATTTTGATAATTACCTCAGAGAAAGTACCTGCAGAGATTGGCACCTGCTTTTTGTGAGCATACTTTTTCAGACAAAACTACATGCATAGGAGTACATTTTCAAAGGAGTTACAAGTATAAAATTAGCATATATAAGTAGCTTGTATTCACGTAGATGTATTTTCTAAACATCAAACGTACATGTGTTTTTTTCAGTTTCTCGCATTCTCACAGGACAAGCAGGATGGTAGTCCTACATATGGCTGACATCCCAGGATGGAGCCCAATCACAGAACACTTTTGTCAAAGTTTCTAGAACTTTGACTGGCACCTACTGGGCATGCCCAGCATGGCACTAAACCTGCAGCCAGCAGGGGTCCCCCTTCAGTCTTCTTTTTTCTGTGCAGCAGTAGCCACGCAGGTTAAGGACCTCCACAGAGATTCCTGACAGGAATTTTGCTCACGGAATTACTAAAAACTTTCATACCCCACAGGAGTCCCTCCTTCAAATTTTTGACCCCGCGGTACTCCAGTAAGTTTTTACCCATTTTCGGTCGATTCCCGTCGAGTTTGGCCCTCACGGCCTACTGGCCATCAACTGTACCGCAGCTAAATTTTTCAAAGGCCATGGCGTCGGGGTTCAGTCGGTGCCAGGACTATACTCGCACCATGTCCATAACAGACCCGCATAAAGTCTGTGTAATTGTCTTGGGTGCGAGTATGATGTCTTGACCTGTACCAAATGTGCCTTAATGACACCTAAAGGTCACAATGCCAGAATGGAGAAGATGGAATTTCTCTTCCGTTCTCAAACCCCGACGTCGTCTATTGCATCAACGTCGTCTGAACTGGCACCGTCCACTTCGCGCCAGTATCGGCCACCGGCTGATGACCGCTCGGTGTCGACGACTTCTCGGCCTTCGACTACCTCTACCCCCTTCAGGACCGAGGGGATCGTAGAGAGAAATATCAGCATCGACACCGGAAGTATCGGACCATCGATGAAGGAAAGTCATCGACCTCACCATCGTCCGAGCCGCCATTGAAGAAACCCCGTCCAGAAAAGGCACCGACCTTTTCTGCGACCGGGTCACCGAGGCAACCCTCACCCGGACGGGTATTGGGAGCCGCGACTCCACCTTTAACGGTGGTCCCTCCGGCTATGCCTCTGCCTCCTTCTTCCCTTCCGGAGTCGGGGCTACTTGCTCCAGGTCTCCGTGAAGAACTGGACCAGATGGTTCAGAAGGCCATCGATAAGGCGATGCACAGACTCCAAGGTCCCCCGGCGCCGAAATCAGTGCCGGTCGTGGAACCGACCATCGATCCCATTCCAGCAGCATTGGCACCGCTGCTCTCGAAGATGGAAGCGCTTATAGCCACTTTTCCACTGATGGATCCTGGGTCACCGATGGCTCCGGTGACTTCCCCGCTTACTCTGTCATCGGGAGGAGAAACACCGTTCCGCATTCTGCCATCGGGTGTCCTGCCGATGCCTCAACCATTGATGCTGATGCGCCCATCAGCGCCACCGATCCATCCATCGATGCCCTCAATGCCTGCACTGGTGCCCTCGATGCCTTCATCGGTGCCTCGAGCACTTCCCTCGATGCCTTTGGGGCCTAGACCAGGACCTTCAAGAATACCATTGTCCCGTCCTTCTCAGGTTCCTAGAGGGGCAGGTGCTGATCCCTATGACACCTGGACTGACGATTCTTCCCAAGACACCGATGACTTGCCATCGCCACCTTCTCCTACTGAAAGCAGAAAGCATTCTTCTCCAGAGGACCTATCCTTTATAAATTTTGTGAAGGAAATGTCTGAACTGGTTCCCTTCCAATTGCAGACTGAACAAGATGACAGACATCAAATGATGGAGCTGTTACAATTCCTGGATGCTTCCAAGGAAATAACCTCCATCCTTATTCACCAGGTTCTTTTGGATCTCCTCAAAAAGAACTGGAAACACCCTGGTTCTGTTGCTCCAGTCAACAGAAAAGCTGATACCACTTATTTGGTCCAGTCAGCCCCAGGATTCCAGAAACCTCAGCTGGATCATCAATCTGTGGTTGTAGAATCTGCCCAAAAAAGGGCAAAAAGATCAAACCCCCACTCTTCCTTTCCCCCAGGTAAGGAACAGAAATTCCTGGATGCCATTGGCCAGCGTGTCTTCCAGGGATCAATGCTCATCTCTCGGATCGCCTCTTACCAGCTGTATATGACCCAGTACAACAGGGTCTTATTCAAGCAGATACAGGACTTTGCAGAGTCCCTGCCTCAGCAATTCCAGGAACAGTTTCAAACCCTGGTACACAAGGGGTTTGAGGCAGGGAAGCATGAAATAAGATCCTCTTATGATATCTTTGACACCACTTCCAGGGTGTCTGCAACTGCTATTTCAACAAGGAGGTAGGTCTGGCTTAAATCTTCTGACTTGCGCCCTGAGGTACAAGACAGATTATCTGATCTGCCCTGCATAGGAGACAATCTGTTTGGCGAACAGATTCAGTGGATGGTGGCGGATCTCAAGGAGCATCATGAGACCCTTCGCCAGCTCTCTCTGATGCCCTCTGAGTATTCCTCCAAACAGCCATTCAGGAAGGATACTAAAAAGTCATTCTTCCTTCCAAAGAAATCCTATCCACCACCGTCTAGAACTCGTTCCACGAGACCTTTCCAAAAGGCCCAGTCTCATCAACCTCGTAAACAAAAGCCACAAGCAGCTCCTCAACGGGCCCTGCTTCCGGCTTTTGACTCCTGCATAGAGAGCAGCATCCAGTTTCCACTGCCTCGGATACCAGTGGAGGTCGATTGTGCCATTTCAACAACAGGTGGCACACAATCACCTCAGACGAGTGGATCCTTGCCATAATCTCTCAAGGTTATCACCTGAACTTTCTCTCCATTCCACCGGACTCTGCACCTCTACCGATGTGGAGAACATCCGACCACTCACTACTCTTGGAGCAGGAGGTCTCCCTCCTCCTCCTCCAGTCCAGAGCAATAGAACCAGTGCCCTACTCCCAACAAGGCCTAGGATTCTATTCCCGGTACTTTCTAATCCCCAAAAAATCAGATCAATCTCCTCCAAGGCCTGCCCTTCCAGGCTCCAGACCCTCAAATAATTCTCACCACCGATGCTTCCAACCTCGGCTGGGGAGCCCATGTTGCCAATTTGCAAACATAAGGAACTTGGTCTCCAGAGGAAGCCAAACACCAAATCAATTTCCTGGAGCTGTGAGCAATCAGATATGTTCTCAGGGTGTTTCGGGATCACCTTTCCAATCAGGTCATCCTGATTCAGATGGACAACCAGGTGGCCATGTGGTACATCAACAAACAGGGAGGGATGGGATCCTACCTACTGTTGTCAGGAAGCTGCACAGATATGGGCGGAGGCACTCTCCCACTCGATGTACCTCAGGGCCACCTATTTGCCGGGAGTGGACAATGTGTTGGCGGACAACCTAAGTCGCGCTTTCCATTCGCACGAGTGATCCCTCAACCCCACAGTAGTGAACTCAATATTCCAACGTTGGGGTCATCCTCACATAGACCTCTTTGCGTCACCTCAAAACCGCAAAGTAGAGAACTTTTGCTCTCTCATTCGCAGCTAACACTCTCAGCCAAGAGATGCATTCTCCCTTTCATGGGCAACTGGTCTCCTATATGCATTCCCTCCACTTCCACTTCTCTCAAAGACTCTCATGAAGTTACGTCAGGACAAGGAATACATGATCCTGATAGCACCTCATTGGCCTCGCCATGTGTGGTATCCAATACTTCAGGATCTCTCCATTCGCAGGCACATTCCCTTGGGAAAGGACCCGCTTCTGATCCCTCAGAACGACGGGTGCCTACGCCACCCCAATCTTCAAGCTTTGTCCCTGATGACCTGGATGTTGAAAGGTTAATTCTTCAGCCACTTAACCTTTCGGAGCCAGTTTCCCATGTCCTGATTGCTTCACGGAAGCCTTCCATGAGAAAGTCTTACCTATAGAAATGGAACAGGTTTGAGTCATGGTGTTCTTCTCAATCCCTTGATCCCTTTACCTGTTCCATCTCGAAGTTTCTAGACTATCTATGGCACTTGTCAGAGTCAGGTCTAAAAACTTTCTCCATTAGAATGCATGTCAGTGCAGAAGCCGCCTTCCATAAAGGTGTCGGAGACGTTCCTATTTCAGTACAACCCCTTGTAACACGTTTTCTGAAAGGCTTGCTTCACCTCAAGCCTCCACTGCGTCCTCCGGCCCCTTCTTGGGACCTTAATCTGGTCTTAGGTTGGCTCGTGAAACCACCATTTGAGCCTCTCCAATCCTGTGATCTTCACTTTCTCACATGGAAAGTGATATTCCTTTTGGCAATAACATCTGCTTGCAGAGTTAGTGAGTTGCAGGCCCTAGTTACCTATCCGCCGTTCACTAAACTTCTGCAAGACCGGGCAGTACTCCGCACTCACCCTAAATTCTTACCTAAGGTAGTATCGGGGTTTCACATTAATCAATCCATTATACTACCTAACTTCTTTCCCAGACCTCACTCCAATCCAGGAGAACAGGCTCTGCATACCCTTGATTGTAAATGTGCTCTAGCATTCTATCTAGACCGTACAGCTGCCCACAGGAAAAGCACTCAATTGTCTCTTTCCATTCCACCAAATTGGGGCAGCCTGTGGGTAAGCATAATCTCTCCTCCTGGTTAGTGGACTGCATATCCTTTTGCTATCAGCAAGCAGGCATTCCACTTCAAGACCGTGTTAAAGTACACTCTGTGAGGGCCGTAGCAACTTCAGTAGCACACCTACGCTCGGTGCTGCTTCCTGACACTTGCAGGGCTGTTACTTGGAGTTCTCTCCATACTTTTACAGCCCATTATTGCTTAGACAAGGCCGGAAGACAAGATTCCATCTTCGGCCAATCTGTCTTGCGCAACCTTTTTACAACTTGACGTACCAACACCTGTCCGCCTGCCCGTTAGGGTTCAGGATGCCTTCTACCAAATTCCACCCCAGTCCTTGTGCCTATTGCACATCTTGGGTACATTTGGTGCATTTCTCGGACATCCTCAGCTCAGTACTCACCCATATGTGAGGACTACCATCCTGCTTGTCCTGTGAAAAAGTAAACGTTGCTTACCTGTAAGAGGTGTTCTCACAGGACAGCAGGATGTTAGTCCTCACGAAACCCGCCCACCGCCCTGCGGTGTTTGGTTCGTTACGTTTTCTTATTTTATTTTTCGGCACTTCCTGTAGCTTTAAACAAGACTGAAGGGGGACCCCTGCTGGCTGCAGGTTTAGTGCCATGCTGGGCATGCCTAGTAGGTGCCAGTCAAAGTTCTAGAAACTTTAACAAAAGTTTTATTTAGTTATGTAAACCGTTTTGATTAAACACTGTTTGTAAAGACGGTATACAAACACTTTTAAATAAAATAAATAAATAAGTGTTCCGTGATTGGGCTCCATCCTGTGATGTCACCCATATGTGAGGACTAACATCCTGCTGTCCTGTGAGAACACCTGTTACAGGTAAGCAACATTTGCTTATTTACCTGCACAAAAAAGGGGCACTCTAGGGGCATTCCTGGGTGGGTCAAGCATATAAGTTGCTATTTTATAAGAGTTTTATGTGAGTGCATTAGGCAATTTATTCATGCAGTTTTACACCTGCTACTTATCTTGCATAACTGATATCAGACTCGTCTTTTGTCTACTGTTGGTTGGGTGGGAAGTCTGGATGAACTGGGGAGAGTTTGAAGATCTAGGAGGGTCATGATGTCCTGGTGAAGGAATGTATGAACTAGTGGAGGTATTGGCAAACTAGTGATTTCAATGACATGCACATACTTTCAAATATACTGACTTTCATGTATAAATCAGGGATTTAAATGTGCAAGCTCTGTTTCTTCCCGTGTAAAGTATATGTGCATATGTTTATAAAATAGATAGGAAAAATATGCGCTTTCTATGTATTGCAGGTATTCGCGTGTGAACAAACATATGCGTGTACATTGGGGGGTTGACATATACGTATTTTATAACCTGCGCGTACCTGATATAACAGGTTATAAAATACTGTAATAGAACTTCGCGTGGTCTTATATGCATGTATATAGGGCTGCGCAAAATTGTTTGAAAGTTATTATCATCATTTTGAAAATAAAAAATTATGCACATAGCTTTCTCTCTGGACCTAACCCCACCCCAGGAACAGCTCTATTACAATGTGGTAAAAGTATATGGGCTGCAGAACTAAGCATGTACTTTTACCCACGTATAGGGTTGCTGAGTTTCATACAGCCAATTTACACAGGTAAAACAGTTTTTATCCAAAGAAATCCTTTTGAAAATTGCCCTCCCCAGGTTGTTTACAAATAAAAGCCCATATTTATACAATATTGGGAAACTCCAAGAATGCTTTCAAACAGGAGCTGAGAAATGAGGACTAACCCCGCCTGTTCCATATAATCTCAAATCGTGTTTTCTTCCTACCTCCAAAGCACACAACCACAGTCGGCACCTCCATAGACCTGAAGCTACATTCCACACTAAAGACCCTACTCATTCAGACCTAGAGAAAGGGCTAGAATATGTGTTCTCAAATCTAAATGTGATTACATGCATGTGACAAAATTCTGTCATGTACCTGGCTTGTGAATGGCATTTCAGGAATTCCTTTGGATTACAAACTTTCACACATGAACTGCAAATGTGCTGGTATCTGAAGAGGTCGGAGCAAAAAAACAAATGGATCCAGCAATAACCAGTTAACCAGCCTCAATTCCCTATGGGGTTTTCCCACAGCAAGTCATAGGTATGGCACTTATCAAACAGGATTCATGCAAATCCCAAATAATCCTTTCAGTTCTAATGGGAAGCGTTTTATATTTATTCTTTTGGAGCCTGGCACAGCAATTTAAGCATCTCAGTTTTGACAAAGTCCAGCAGGCCTCCAGCTCACCTCAGTGCTAAGATGCATTCTGCAAGGGGCACTAACTGACCAAAGACAGACAGAGCTGCCAAACTGCCTCCAGATTTTGCAATAAAATATCTGCTCTCCCACCCCAGCCCAGTCTTCAAAAAGAAAGGAAAAACCATCTGAAATTTTAAGGAAGACAAATGATTTCATGAGTCTCTCTTTAGGTGAGGATAAAATCTGTAGATAATGAAAGCACACTAGGTGATGGATACATATAGTATAAATGCACACAGACATGTTTGCATACCAGATTGTACACATATGATTTACAAACGCATTCCTTTACATCCCAGTTACAGACATTCAAGACAGATCAACGTTTATGTAAACAGTAATACAATTACATGTGATATAGACAAATAGACATTATTCACATTCACCTGATGCCAGAGTGACATCCTATGATATGCCACACAGTAAAGCCATTATAGTGAATTTCCAGTTTTAATATAGTGTGGATCATTACAATATAATTAGAAATACCCAGGAGCAGGGGGAATAAGCGAAGGAGAAGGGGAGAGGGATTCGCTCTCCTTGTGTGCCACCCGGTAACGCCGAGAGAAAGAACTGAGAGAAGGGAGGAGTTGGTTTGTTCTCCCTGTACCTTTCATTCTGGCAAACCCGAGTTAGTGACTCTGTGCAGACAAGCCAGGGACGCAGCTGAGTGACGTCAGCTGAGGACGTCCCCACCGACTACAAGAACAGCGGAAGAGCGGTGTCTATCAGGGAGTGAGCGAAGGAGAATGGAGGAGGAATTCACCCTCCTTGTGTGCCACCCGGCAACGCCGAGAGAAAGAACTGAGAGAAGGGAGGAGTTGGTTTGTTCTCCCTGTACCTTTCATTCCGGCAAACCCGAGTTAGTGACTCTGTGCAGACAAGCCAGGGACGCAGCTGAGTGACGTCAGCTGAGGACGTCCCCACCGACTACAAGAACAGCGGAAGGGCGGTGTCTATCAGGGAGTGAGTAAAGGAGAAGGGAGGAGGGATTCGCCCTCCTTGTGTGCCACCCGGTAACGCCGAGAGAAAGAACCGAGAGAAGAAAGGAGTTGGTTTGTTCTCCCTGTACCTTTCATTCCGGCAAACCCGAGTAAGTGACTCTGTGCAGACAAGCCAGGGACGCAGCTGAGTGACGTCAGCTGAGGACATCCCCACCGACTACAAGAACAGCAGAAGGGCGGTGCCTTGCTGCCACCGGCGTGTCGCCTAAGCCGCACACGCCGAAGGGGCGCGCGGCTTGGACCGGCTTAGACCGGTGAAGGCTGGAGGCCGGTTGAAGTCTTTAAACCATATTTCATGGGCAAGAAACAGAAGGCGAAAATAATAACTACCTCCTCCCCTATGCAGCAACAGCGCACTGGCCCTATGGACCAACACATTCTAAGGGTGTTGGAAACGCCTAAAGAGGACAGCTTGGGAGGTATGTCTTTAATCTCCCTTAGTCCTGGCGACGGACATACTCCCCCACCACAGCCAACGGTGTTAACATCTCCGGGAACAACAAGTGAACTGGAAGGAGCAGTTCAGGGAGGTACAGATGTAAAATTATAAACTGTGCCCACTTGGACTGAGAATGTTACTTCTTTAGGTATAAGTGAAGTGCAATTAAAATCCCCAGCTCACTTAGAAAGTAATATTAGTCCGGTGGTTGTACCAGACAATGTTACTATGGCTGATCTTGGTAGAATGATACTAAAGCTTGATAACAATGTCATTAAAATGAATGAATCACTGTTGACTGCTGTTAATGTTAATAGGAGTTTAATTGATGATCAGGTAAAAAAAAGTGGATAAACATGAGAAGGATATATCAGTTTTGACAAATAAGATCCAGTTAATTCAGAACTCGGAGAATGTATTTATACATAATAGTATTATGATGCATAAGGAAATTGAGCACATAGAAAATTTGTTACGATCTAAGAACATGAGAATCTTAAATTTTCCAATTACTCGGCTTTTATCTCCTTGGGGGATGTTTAAAAAATTCTTGAAAGAGATGTTATTATATCAAGATGAGGAAATTCCAAAAATTTCAAAAATATATTACCTCAAAAAAAAGCCTCCCAGAGGTACTGGAGGGCAGAATGAAAATGGAGAGGTCCCATCTACTTTGGGTGCATCGACTTTTCTTGAGGAGTCGATTGATATTATTAATAATAGGGCCACTCTCTTTATAGCTTTTATAGCTGAACAAGATAAGGAGAATTTGTTCAAGAAGTTCTTCAGATCTAAGGATATGTTATTTTGTGGGTATAAGTTGCAAATATTTCCAGATGTGGCTAGGGCCACACAGGCTAGAAGAAAGTATTTCTTGTCATTAAAAGCTTGAGTACTTGCAATTGGTGCAACATTTTTCTTAAAAATTCTGTGTTTATGTCTTGTTAATTATAGAGGGAAGAGGTTTGGATTTGTGGATCCTTCACACTTAGAAACTTTTTTGTCGGATAAAAGTCAAGCTGAAATATTAAGGGAAGATGTCCAGTAAAAAAAAAAATGTATACCTTCCTTCTCCTTATATATTGTTTCTTATTCTGTTTAACTAAATAGAATTAAGAATTACTTTATTATTTTATTATATAATAATGTTTACTTGAGGCTCCCCCGATTATGGAATATGTAACAGAAATAATGGTATTTAATTTCTACTATTTTCTTTTTCCATGTTGAATTACATATTTTCCTGTTTTCATGATGTAAGTCATTTGTGAAAAATTAATAAAGATTAAATTAAAAAAAAAAAGAAATACCCAGGAGCAGGGTATGAACTTATTCACTCTCAGCATGCTCCAACACAGATTTTTCTTCCCAAGCTGCGCTGGAAGCATACACTACAAATATTTTATGCTTCCAGGGCTGAAACAGCAGAGATTTTTAGAGGGACAGTGAGCCACTGTAATTTAAGACTGTAGGGGGTGAGAGGGTCTGGTAGCAGCCACATATTGAATATTGATTGAGCTGAAGATTGCGGGGGGTGGGGAGTGTCACCTGTGAACATCGGAGCAATTTTAACATTTAGGAGAGGACATGGGATTGTGTAGTTACACGATGTTAGGTTCCATATTAGGAGCTACCACCCAAGAAAGAGATCTAGGCGTCATAGTAGATAATACATTGAAATCGTCGGCTCAGTGTGCTGCAGCAGTCAAAAAAGCAAATAGAATGTTAGGAATTATTAGGAAGGGAATGGTTAATAAAACGGAAAATGTCATAATGTCTCTATATCGCTCCATGGTGAGACCACACCTTGAATACTGTGTACAATTCTGGTCGTCGTATCTCAAAAAAGATATAGTTGCAATGGAGAAGGTACAGAGAAGGGCAACCAAAATGATAAAGGGGATGGAACAGCTCCCCTATGAGGAAAGGCTGAAGAGGTTAGGGCTTTTCAGCTTGGAGAAGAGACGGCTGAGGGGAGATATAATAGAGGTCTTTAAGATCATGAGAGGTCTTGAACGAGTAGATGTGACTCGGTTATTTACACTTTCGAATAATAGAAGGACTAGGGGGCATTCCATGAAGTTAGCAAGTAGCACATTTAAGACTAATCGGAGAAAATTATTTTTCACTCAACGCACAATAAATCTCTGGAATTTGTTGCCAGAGGATGTGGTTAGTGCAGTTAGTGTAGCTGGGTTCAAAAAAGGTTTGGATAAGTTCTTGGAAGAGAAGTCCATTAACTGCTATTAATCAAATTTACTTAGGGAATAGCCACTGCTATTAATTGCATCAGTGCATCAGTAGCATGGGATCTTCTAGGTGTTTGGGTAATTGCCAGGTTCTTGTGGCCTGGTTTGGCCTCTGTTGGAAACAGGATGCTGGGCTTGATGGACCCTTGGTCTGACCCAGCATGGCAATTTCTTACGTTCTTATGTCTCAAACATTTTCATACGGAGAATTGACTGTAGCAAGCCTGTATATGACAGATAACTCTCTGCAACATACACCTGAACATTATACAAATGCACAAACAACACTAGGGGGGGGGGGGGGGGGGGGCAAATTCAAAGTGAAAATTTGACCTAGTACCTTAGCAAAAATACACCCATATTTTTCATTAGAAAACTGTCCAGGAGTACAAAGGACCTACAGATTTTGCACCAGCTTTTTGTGTGGGTGAAATTTCACTGAAAAATAATGCATAGATTTGAAATTGCAATCCATGCACATTGTTTTCATTCCCCAGCCTACACACCTCTCGGAACAACTCATTGCAGTCTAATTAAAAGTACACGCGCCAGGGAAGACCATTAGACAGATTGAGGGAGGATAATATTTAGACATCCAATTTCCCTGGGCAAAAGGCTTGATGAATTGCTCTCTAAAATAGAATTGCACGCCAAGTCACTGCCACATAGATAACCCCATTTCCATGTCCACATACTAATTTGTTTAACCACATTTCATAGCATTTACCAAGTAGATTCAACATATCATTTACTGTAATCTGCTGTTATTTTATCAGCGGGTAAATAGTATACCGTAATGATGCATAATGTTTGTCTTCTATAGGTCACAGACGGAAGCAGATTTTTCTGGCCAGGGATTTTGTGGGAAGAGAAATGGAAACCATATAATCTACAAGTGAACAGTATCACAGATAAACCAGATGTACAGTCTTCCTTATACCTTTTGGCACTAAAGGCCAAATGTGCCAAGCTTTTCCTCATAGACAAAAAATAGGAAAAAACTTAGTATATCTGGAGCAAGTTACCCCTCAAGTTTGCAGAAATGTCTGAATCAAGTCCTCAAAATACACAGCAGCATAATGGGATTCCTTATAAGTCACCCATAAATAAATACATAAATAGGTAGTCTGTGGCGCCTTGTATATTTCGCTGTATTCAATTTTCTCATGCTTCAGAATAAAAATGTTTACAGATCCCCTCATGGTTTATAAAGTGACACTCATAGATTGAAGAGTGTAAGCAGACATGTTAGAGCACATAGCAGTGTAGTAACAACTGCCGTATAAGCACAGGACAGTTTTGTTCACCATTAGATCATTCTGCCAGAATGTATTTGCTATCCGGCTAGATCAAAGGGTTTAAAAATTGTAATGTGCAAAGCAGCTAACAGAGCCACTTTTTTCACAATGTAGTTATATTTTACTCAGAGGTAATAAATCCTGATGGTTTAAGGGTTCTTATGTGGTTGATCAGATGATATAGTGCACTTTTCTGAAGCAGCACTGAATGATGATAATTAAGGATCTGGAATAATTGCAGACTCTCCAAAAGTATGATTCCAAAGTAGGTCTGACTTTTATTTACAGGAAAAAGTATTTACAAGATGCTCCACAAGAACAATTGAGTGAAGACAAGTTCACAAGAGGCCGTGTAGAGCTTTTGGGTTCAAATGTGCAGTTTCAACAAGCAAAGTTCAGATTTTACTATAATCCCATGTCCAGATCACGTTCTCATAAACAATGATTAGGACTTGTTAATGCGTGCTTCTCCCTACCTTTTTGAAGTTTACAGATCTCCAAATCCCTCTTCTTAGGGGATGCCCTCCATGGATCACTCCAGTCCCCAAGTTACATTTATATACATTACATACTTCCACTCTTGAATTCTGTCTCACTGAAGTGGGGAATATTCTACTGCTGGGATTCATACTCATCCTGTGAGCTACAATTTCACCAGGCGTGGTCATTTTCCTCTCTGCTAGACCTGCTTAGCTCCTGCAGCATGCTGCTTCCCTGCACACTTTCTCCTTCACTGATCCCCTTTCAGAACACTCTGAATACACTCCCTCTAGAGCAGTAGTTCTCAACCTTTTTTCTGTCTGGACAAACCTGACAGATGGTTCTCACATGCATGACACACTGAACATGTGATAATCACCAGGCTAAATGTAAACAAACACTCTGCATTCCATAGGAACCCACTCGCCCCCCCCCCCCCCCAACAATGGGTGCAGAGCAGAATTAGGACATTCCCCATTCTATTTACCATACAAAAAAGATATTTCTGGTGACATCTCAATAACAGTAACATAAGCACTCTCTCCTACTATTGAGAAAACACAACAAATAATATTGATACAAATGCGTACATGCTAGTAAAATACTTTACCTCAGTCACACACATAGAATCAAGCTTCACCAAGTACAGAAAGACCACAAATTACAAATATGGAAACAGAAACTGGAATGGAAACCCAAAAAAGCTACGCTGCATTCTGTGCAAAACAAAAATATAGCACCTATCAGACTTCCAGGATCTGAAATAATGTATACAAACTAATGTGCATAGTTACACCTGCATTATGGAACTCAAACAGTAACAACCCTATTTATGAAAAGGCAGCACTGCAAAAATTACACTAGGCCCTAAACACCAATTATTAGGAAAACACCTATTAGGAAAACAGAACAAGCCAAGCTGCTATAGATCCCTACCAAAAAACTACAAGCTCGCACAACACCCTTAGCTGGGTCACACACGCAGAACACAGACAGACCCTCACCAAATACAGAATAAAGTGACCATAAAGCTAATGTTTTTGTTTTTGCATTGTTTTACTGCATACAGAGTTTGGCTTCTTGCTGTTTCCAGTTCAGTTTTTGTCTCCACATTTCTAGTTATATATTCCCCAAGAAATATGAAATAATTCTAAAACTAAAATATAATAAATGTTTCAAAAAAACCCGTTAAATGGAACATCCAATCATTAAAAATTTTCAAAATTATTAAAAATTCTCCAAACACCAATAAAATATTTCTAACAGCAGACACATCACATAATACCTAATAATTAAAATGGCAGTCAATCAAGAAAGATAAACTTAAAAAGCCACCTTTACTTACCCTCTCCAGTAACTCTCATACTCTTTTCCCTTGTAGGCCAATAGCACATACCAGAAGCAGCAAGGACTGCTGAAGCTCTGTCCTCATGCTCTTCTTCCTTAGGGCCCATGACTAGTCTATCTCTCTCACACACACACACACACACACACACACACACCAGTCACCTGCCTGACCAATCTCTCTTTCTCTCTCTCCCACACACCAGTCATCTGCCTGACCAATCCTTCTCACACGCACACACCAGACACGTCCCTGACCAATCTCTCTCTCTCTCTCACACACACACACACACACACACCAGTCATATCCCTGACCAATCTCTCTCTCACACACACAAAAACACACCAGTCACGTCGCTGACCAATCTCTCTCACACACACCAGTGACTTTCCTGAGCAGTCTCTTGCTCTAACACATTTCTCTTACTTACACACACATTCTCTCATACACTTACACACATGCTGGCTCATTCTCGGTCTCACTCACCCCCACCCATAGCACACATAGCAGTTACAGCACAAGGTAGCCGGTATGCTGCTATTAAAAGCAGAGTCCTGACAGGTTGGAAACTGCAGCAGGAGTGACCTCCTCAGCCTCACAGCGCTAAGAAGGCAGCACTCAGCTGTTTGCTTGTGCTGCGATCGAATGCGGCACAGAGCAATTAGCTGAGAATATTCTATGCTTTTCTTCCCACCCCAGCCTTTTTTTTTTTTTTTTTTTTTGCAGTTTGATTATTATTATTAATTTTATATTTTCTTGCTGGTGTCATGCAGGCGAGAGAAAGGAAGTTTGTAGCCGGGGTGGGGAGGACAGTGGCGCCATACTCCTGCAGGCCCTGGCAAAGTGGCTAGCCAGCATCGAATGCAATTTCTGCAGCAGCAGCATGCATGTATGGCCTTTTCTTCTTCCCACGTGCCCGGTAAACATCACTTCCTCTTCCAGGCCACAGGGGCGGGAAGAAGAAAAGGTCACATTCCTGTTGCCGGCTTCCACAAACACTGCCTCCATTCCCCTCAGGGCCTGAATGTGCTGATAGCCCGGGCAGGAATGGCAGCAGTGTTCGTCTCGCTGAGGTGAAAGGGGGGAAACATAGAAACATAGAAATGACGGCAGAAGAAGACCAATCGGTCCATCCAGTCTGCCCAGCAAGCTTCACACTTCTTTCCTTTCATACTTATCTGTTTCTCTTGGCTCTTAGCAACCCTTGGTTCTATTTCCCTTTCACCCCCACCATTAATGCAGAGAGCAGTGATGGAGCTGCATCCAAGTGAAATATCAAGCTTGATTAGTTAGGGGTAGTAACCGCCGCAATAAGCAAGCTACACCCATACTTATTTGTTTACCTAGACTATGTTATTCAGCCCTTATTGGTTGTTTTTCTTCTCCCCTGCCGTTGAAGCAGAGAGCTATGCTGGATATACGTGAAGTATCAGTTTTTCTTCTCCCTTGCCGTTGAAGCAGAGAGCTATGCTGGATATGCATTGAAAGTGAAGTATGCATTGAAAGCCACATTAACTATCAACAATATTGAATAAGCCTAATAATTGGTAATGCCTATAGCCAGTGAACTCTCCGTTAATTTTACATACTCTTACCCACCCATTTTTTTTGTTTGTTTGTTTCTTTTTTTTTTAATTTGGAGATGGCAGCCCTCCATCCTTCCGCTCCGTGAAGGTGGAACAGCAACCACTGGCCACTGGCATCCCGCTCCGTGAATGCCTCTGTAGGGAGGGGGGGGGGGGGGGAAGAGCAGCAGGTGTGCGACACACCTGCCGGTGCTTCGCAACACACTAGTGTGCCGCGACAAACTGGTTGAGAACTACTGCTCTAGAGCATGCTAACATCTTCTCTTTGTTGGACAATACTAGCAGGACCTTAAAACACAAGTTTTCCTCTCTCTGGGACATACCATGTTGCCCAGAGGCTCCACATACATGTATAGAATTTGCAAATGTTGGGCTGACTTGGTAGCTCAGTGGTAGTGCTGTGCATGGCCATTAACAACATCTGGATTCAGTTCCTGAGTCAGGTTTTTTGTCCTAGGATGACTGGTACTGGAGATGCTTTAGAAACTCTGTTCACAACCTCTGGGAGGGGGAGTCCCAGCCATTGCACAACAGTGACACCTAGTTGTCAAATGTAAAGCCCATGATTGCATGGATCTGGAAGCAGTCCTAATGCATGGCATCTAGCTGAGGCCTGTCACTGTAATGACTGGGCTAAAATAAGTTAGGAAGGAATATAAAATAGGGGCAAAAATCAGCAGGTAGTTGTCCCCCAGAAAAGTAATTTCAATATATTTGTGCATAGTTTCCCCCACCTAACCTCAGCCACAGATATAGCAGGGATTAGGCAGGGTAACTCTCCAACTAATTTATGTTTGAAAATCTGCTAAAGTTACACTAGGCAGCTTAGTGAAAATTGCCCCAAAAATGTCTATTAAATGTTATTTAATAAGCGGTATAAGCCCCTTCTGAGCATGCAGGAAAATAGATTTTACTATGCTCCCCAGGTGGTAAAAGGCACTCAGTTAACACATTGTGCCTCAGGGTATGGGGATATGATCTTCCTTGGCCTTGTCAAATGCCATTTATGACATATTGCTTGCTTAATGCAGTATATATTGATTATATATTGATGTCATTTGATTTTCTCTTTCCTCAATCTATTTGTGCTATCAATGCCTCACATGTAAGCCATGGTATATTAGTACAATCTCAGTTTTTCATTTACCACCAGTCCTCTTCTTAATGCTTGCATTATGCTCAAGAGAACTTCCTTCTGGAGCTTAATGTCTGTACTTCAGTACCCCAGTCTGTAAAAATGTTATGGCTTGTGTTGGTTGTCTCTGAATCATATTCTTCTTTCCCTCCACCCACACCCCTCCGTAACATATACAGAAAACATTGAGGTGAATTTGGAAGTTCTTTTAATCAGACTGGTGGCACAAAACAAATGGACTATTTCTGAATATTTCTGCCTCCTTTTCCTGGTCTTTAATTGCATCTCTTGTTATGTCTCCTTGTTTTTTCTCTTTTATTTCTTCTGTAATCCCCCCCCCCCCCCCCCCCCCCCCCCAGTCTGTGCTTCTGTTTTCTCATATTCTACACTCTTTTCCTTATGGCCTTTATTCCATAAATACTTCACTTTTCACATCAGACCTAGGACTGCAAGATGGAAAGCAGCCCCCTGACCTGTAGCTTCCTGAGCCTTAAACTCTTAATCACAAAGCAACATACCAGGGTGTTGAATGCTTTGTCTGAGGCATCTCCGTATACTTACTCTGACTATATGCCTTGGGAAACCATATTCCTTTTTTATGTTTAGCAAGGAATAAACAAGATAGCCATGTGCAACTAGCAAAATCTATAGCTCAGCACTTCACTTTGATGCTGCTTCAGGAGAAGCTGGAAATGGCACATATATTGCTTGAATTATTCAGATATGACCTTGCACATCAGGACATCCCAGGGGCTTATTACACAAGGCACTGACAACCATGCAAGCTTGAATGAAGACAGTGATAAAACATATCGGGGGAAGATGTGAAATCTGTTACATTGCATCACATACTCTTCTGTTGCGGCTATATTGCCTTAACATTCAATCTAAACTAGGTGGAAAAAAAACACAATTTCTTTTATGCCATAAAGATAACATTAAACTCAATTTGCACTTTCTCATGCATATGGCACACATCTCCCCTTTGACCATCTTTTTTCATGCAGGGAAATTGACAAAATTTAAGAAAGGAAAGGAATAAGTATGAAAAGCAGTGACAGATAAACTAACTTCACTTCATCTTCTGGATCACAAACAATTGGCTTTTTTTAAACCCCAATGAAAAGAAAATTGCAATAATCCAACAGTCTCAATATAAAGGCCTGGATTACTGTTATCAAACAGGGGTGCAAGTTAGGGATTAGCCATAACTGCCAGATTATGTAATTGACTATGCATAGATAATTCTGTGTTCAAAATAACCTGTTAAATTTAAATTATCACCTAAGATTTTAATTGACGCAGGTGACCATCCTAACATAAAGCCAGAAGAGTCATATTCATCAACAGGTGTCTCACCCCATAGAATCTCAGATTTTTGAGGACTAAGAAACAATGTATTATATTTCATTCAAATCTTGTTTGTTCCTTGTGCATGATTAATGTCTTTGAGATATTTGAATGCATTTATTATATCCCTCGGCTCCCATTCTCTTGAAGGGTATATATACTCTCATTTCATATGATTTATGGTGCAAAGTCTGCACCATTTTGGTAGTCTTTCTCTGAACTGCCTCTAATCTGTTTAGATCTCTTTGGAAATATGTCTCCATAATGGGGCAAAACTTTAGATGAGGTTTCAACCTCCTTTTTTTCTACTATTTTCTCCCAATGCATTCTAAATTCTTCTGGCTCTTAGTGCACTCTTTTGCTACCTTGAAATCATCAGTACAATCACCTGAAGTGGTCCACTTCAGTACAATCCTGGCATTACTTGCTGAGGTACATACTCTAGAACTAAAGCCCCTACCCATATCTCTATGCTTACCTTGAGATATAATCTGTTCAAAGGGGGAACAGCATTATAACCACAGCCAAACCCCCCCCCCCCCCCCCACTGTTGGCAGAACTGACATCAGTGCTAGCAATATCAATATCACTGGTAACTATTGAAGGGGTCCTCCCTGCTGATGGTGTTTGGAGAAGCTGTAACTCCACAATATCCTAGCAGATGGGACCATATCTGTTGACTCTGCACATGGGCTATTTTCCCCACATTGAGGGCCCTATCCAAGGCAGTGTCTATGCTATGTCAAGGTCAGCGCTGAGGGCCTCAGAGAGGTGGGACAACTGGCCTTGAAGTTCTTGCACCAAAGATCCTGATAACACATGGATCAAGGGTTGTGGTAGCCGAGCAAAGAGGTGACATTCAAAGGGAGGGTAATTTTCAAAGTGCTTTTTTTTCCGTGGAAATGTTTTTTTTTTAAAACTTGCTCAACTAATATGCATGTAAAAGTATGTGCATAAGGCTTCTCTGCTCATATTTACCCACATAAAAGGGAGGTGTTCTAGGGGATGAGGTTAGAGAATGGTTTGCACTAACATGAATACTTTTGAATGTTTGAAAGTATGCATTGAATTCTTCTCAGAAAAACTAGTTGCACAAATTAGCAAGTGCAAATGCGTGAGGCAGTTGTCCCGGTATAATTTTCAAAAATGGAAGTATGTGCATACTTTCATTTTGAAAACTGGTGCATAATCTGCAGGTAAGTGACTTTGCAGCAATGCGAGCAGTTAGAAAAGTATCCCTATAATTTTCAGGATAAAGACTGCAAAGTTCTTACACCTAAAGGAGTCTAAGAAGAAAAAAGAGATGAAGACCGGTTCTTGTATAAGCATGAAAACATTTTTCAAACATTTTGCCACTGATGCATAGTGGGAGAAATATTTTGAAAAAATTCCACCAATTGAAAGGTATATGTGAAGTCAATAGAAAATCCAACATGAAACAAAAATTTCACTTCTATATATTTCACAAAATTAATATATGATTACTCCCGGATGTTAAAAATCGGAGGAAAAAAGACCTCAGCACCTCATGATTGTTCTAGCCAGAACATACAGCATTTGAGAGGTAATTTACAATCATTGGTCTTAAAAAAACCCTCCAACGTCCAAATTCTTTTTATTAATTTTGAAAATAAGAATTTTTATATTTTCTTTTTGTATTTTCTTACAAATTGCACATTTGAACTCAACCTGTGCTCTCCTTGTTGGAAATTGAAAACAGGTATTTCTTCAAATGTAATTCTCATACACATTCCAAACCCAATATAAAATTTGACTTATCTGACTAGTGCATTGGATAATGCTAGTAGTAAGCCGGATGTGCACTGTATCCATTCATTAAAGCAAGCCGACGTCAGCTAATGTTTTGCCGTGTGGCTGTGTCAAGGCAATTGCTTCTGAATCAGGAAATTTAACATCAGAATAATTTACTGCTGCGGTCAAAACCGCTAATGGCGACTTAGTCGCTTTGTTTAATGAATGGATATAGTGCACATCCGGCTTACTACTAACAAACAAACCTAATACCAGATGGTCATATTTTGAGAATACAGCCTCCATCAAAGTTCAAAACATCATCCGAAAAATGAACCCTGCATCACACCCAATTGACGCCCTCACAATAAAAAACACTAAAACTAGTTTCCAACATCATCGCCAGACCAATTGCCAACATAGTAAATCTCTATCTAAATGAGGACATCTTCCCAGACAAATTAAAATGTGCTGTTATTAAACCAACACTCAAAAAACCCCATCTTGATCAATCTGACATCGCCAACTTCAGACCCATTTCCAACCTCCCCTTCATAGCCAAAACACTAGAAAAAATCATCAATCAACAACTCTCAAACCATCTAGAAAACCACCAATTACTTTTCCCAGCACAACATGGATTTAGGAACACCGTCAGCACAGAAACCCTTCTACTATCTCTCTCAGACACAATCCTCAAAGGCCTAGACAACGGCCAAAGATTTATCCTCATACTCCTTGATATATCTGCAGCCTTTGATACCATCAACCATAACATCCCCCTGAACAGATTAAGAGAAATTGGACTATGTGACACCACCATCAGCTGGTTCACATCATAACTATCCAACAGATCATACATAGTTAGAACTAACAACACAGAATCCAGAGAAATACCCCTTCCACATGGTGTCCCACAAGGATCCTCATTATCATCCACCCTCTTCGATATCTACTTCCTACCTCTATGCAAACTCCTTTCAGAACTCAGACTATCATACTACATATATGCTGATGATGTCCAAATTTTCCTCCCAATAAATGACAACATGACTAGTACATTAAAACTCTGGATCATCCACCTCAAAGCAATCCAACAACTACTAACACAAATGGCCCTCACCCTCAACCACAACAAAACCAAGATACTCTACATATGCAACAAAATCTCACCCATACCTGACCACCAACTCAATAACTGCATAACAAACAAAGAAATTATTCTCACTGCAAAAGATCTAGGAATCACATTAGACACTGAACTAAACCTCAAGAAGCACATTAATAATACTATCAAAGAAGGATTCTACAACTCCAAGTCCTAAAGAAGATCAAGCCTCTCCTACACCCTCAGGACTACAGAATAGCATTACAAGCCCTCCTGTTCTCCAAACTAGACTATTGCAATGCGATCCTCCTAGGTCTACCAGCTTCCACCCTTAAACCACTTCAACTCCTACAAAATGCAGCGGCAAGATCACTCACCAGCAGCAAGAGGTCTGACCACATCACCTCAATTCTCAAAGAGCTTCACTGGTTACCGATTCTCTACAGAATACAATATAAAACCTTATCCCTCATCCACAAAGCATTATACAATAACAAAACGGAATGGATGAATGTCATACTTCACTTCCAAAATCCACAAAGGAATCTACGCTCCACAAACACCGGTCTTCTCACAACTCCCTCCCTAAAACTAACCCACCGCAACTCAACCAGAGAACTTGCTTTCTCCATAGCAGGACTCCCCCTATGGAACACACTCCCCATCGACTTAAGACTTGAGCCAACGTCACAAACTTTCAAAAAGAAACTAAAAACATGGCTCTTCCAAAAAGCTTTCACATCATGAGAACAATCACCACTCAACTCACTCACACTCCCCCACCCCCTATCCTATCTTCCCTCCCTTTCACTCACCCACTAACCCCCTACTACACTCATCAACCCATCTCCTCCATGAAATACCCAGTCTCCAATTCCCCCCTATCCATCCAACAGACTCCTACATCTATCCTATGTGGCTAAAATAGCACAGAATGTCTATCCTCAGCATGCCTAAATGAACATAAAACATAGAAACATGGAAATGATTGCAGAAGAAGACCCAACTGCCCATCCAGTCTGCCCAGCAAGCTTTCACTCTTTTTTTTCCCTCATACTTATCTGATACTCTTGGCCCTTATTAGTAACTTTTTGGTTCTAGTTACCTTCCACCCCCGCCATTGATGTAGAGATCAGTGCTGGAGCTGCATCTAAGTGAAGTATCTAGCTTAATTGGTTAGGGGTAGTAACTGCTGCAATAAGCAAGCTACTCCCACGCTTATTTGTTTACCCAGCCTGTGCCATTCAGTCCTTGTTGGTTGTTGTCTGAATACAATTCCTCTTTTCTTTATTCCCCCCTGCCGTTGAAGCAGTGAGTTGCACTGGATATGTATTCCAAGTGAAGTATCAAGCTTAATTGATTCTGGGTAGTAGCCACCATAACAAGCAAGCTACACCCATAATTATTTGTTTACCCAGACTATGTAATTCAGTCCTTGTTGGTTATTTCCTGAATATAAATCCTCTTTTCCTCTTCCCCCCCTGCCGTTGAAGCAGAGAGCTCTGCTGGATATGCATTGAAAGTGAAGATTCAGTCTTTTCCCCTGCCATTGAAGCAGAGAGCTATGCTGGATAGGCACTGAAAGTGAAGTATCAGACTTATTTGGTTTGGGGTAGTAACTGCCGCAACAAGCAAGCTACTCCCCGATTTTTTGTGAATGCAAATCCTTTTTACCACATTTCCTCTTGCCATTGAAGCATACAGCAATGCTGGAGTCGCATTGACAGTGAGTATGTTTATTGAATAAGGGTATTAATCTCCAGGTAGTAGCTGTCATTCCCACGAGCTATCCCCATGCCTCTTCTCTTCATTCACATCCTCTAGACCTTATGGATCCACAGTATTTATCCCACGCCCTTTTAAAGTCCTTGCTTGCTTATTGCAGCAAAAGAAATCCCCCTCTCAAGTTTTTCTTTACCTGATTTATTTGCTTCTTAAACTTGTCTTTATTTGCCTTATCTATCTACTAAATCTCTCTCCCCCTGTTTTGCCCTCCAACTTAATCTGTTGCATTGTAACCTTTTTTTTTTAACTTGTTCTATGTAAACCGATGTGATAACATATGTTGAATGTTGGTATATAAAAACAAATAAATAAATAGCTTTTAAATATGGACCGCAATATGATCAGTACCTGGACTTTACTTCACTCTGACTATATATTTTATTTAAATTCCTACTAAGTGTGAGAGGAAGGAAATAACTGCAAGTGCCAATATACTGTATTTATTTATGTGCCTTTGGGCTTTAATGGCAGTGGGAACCAATGTGTGTTGGAATGTCAATACAAGCTCCATAAAAATTAGGCTTCCCACAGAAGCCACAAGAATGCACTTTAATTTTATTGCCTGTGAACAATGCTGTGAGTTAAGATAATTTAAAGAAGTTAATTAGTATGAAAAAAAATCCTTTGTACAACAATACAAACAAACAATAGGAAGGCAAGAATTTTGGGTTGCTTTTGTTTGGCTTGAATTCCAGGCTGATTGCTCATGTTGTGCCCATGTTTATGGTTCCAATATCAAAGGAAGCCAAATGACTTGCCACTGGATACAGAATACAAAGGATTCCTGCCAGCTGTGCATTCCCTCTGTTTGGGATTTGAGAAAAAAAATGTGTGATAGCACTCTTCTACTATGTTCTTACTGATTGTTTTTTAAGCGGTTTAATATAAATGTAACTAGAAATGTCTACTAAAACCTGAAACTTGTTACTGTTGTGTGTTATGGGAAAGAAATAAAGATGAAATGGGGAAAGCCTTCCTCTAGACTCACTATGTAGAAGCAGTGAGGCATCAGAGTAGGTCTGGACCTAATCAGCCTGAGGTCTTTTCCAACCTAACCAATTATGCAACTATGTAAGTGATGGGAAAGGCTAGGGGGAGAGAATGAGAAGGGAATGAGACAGTAAGGGAATTTATGTAGATGACATGAGATAGGAAAAGACAAGAAAGTGAAAAGAACTGGAAAAGAAAGAAAGGATGAGGAAATTAAAAAGAAATGGGTCAGAGACGAATAAAGAAGGGGGTAGAAAGAAAAAAGAAGAGATCATAAAAATAAAAATACTATAGAATGCAGAAAACGATTTAAGTGGAAGAGAGAAAATACAAATAAATGGAGAGAGCGAGACGAATGGGAAAATGACATGCAAAAATAAAGGAAAAGAAAGGTGGAAGGATGTGGTAGAGGGAGATGATATGACAGCAAAGTGGCAAAGGATAAAGCAGGGCACAGAGAATACAGAACAAAAAGTAAAGTCAAAGCAAGAAAAAGGCAGAGATAAAAGAAGTAAAGACATAGAAGCAGGACATGGAAAAGGGATCAAAGAAATGGCAGAGAGGAATGTGTAAATGAAAGATACAAGAAACAAGTAAAAGATGTAGAAGATAGAGATAACATTCAGAAAATTAGAAAAGAAAAAGAGACTGAAACAATGAGAAGTTGGTAGGGATAAAACAAAATGTTGATGTAAATGTATTACATGAGTCCCTGGATATATGGAAGAGTTACATTTCAGTAATTTTTTACAGATGTTGAAACCTATCTTCCAAATGATTCCTCTTTAAATCTGGAGATGCATAACTAATATACAAAAAAGCAAATATAAGAAATAACCAAAAACAAGAACCTGTTTTGCAGATATAAGATCAGTTCTCATCCCGAGGATCCTATGTTCCTTTGTCTCATCCTTTGGATCATCTGCTTTATTCTTCTGTGTCATCATCTACTTCTTATTTATTCATTTGATTTATATGCTGCCCATTCATAGCTCAAGGCAGCTTACAGAGTTTACAAACATAATGTCAATTTAAACAGAAAAATACATTAGTAATAAATGATATCTAACTCTTCCTATGTGCCATAAACTTCATCCTCTTGATCATCTGCTTTGTCTTCTGCTTCCAAACAAAGATATTTTGAGTGCCTTTTCATCTTCTTATGTAGCTCCTATAGCAGTTGGGCATGTCATTTATTCTTTTGGAAACTTTAAGGCTATGTTCATGATCAGGATCGTTATGTGTGACGATCTGCAAACCAGCTTCAAAGTGTATAAAGACTTCAGATTGTTGTTTTATATTCAATTAACATAAAGTAGGTGGATCTACATTCTCCTCACCTTCCTCTGCTGCTCACTCTTGTTCCAGCTGCATCAGACCCTTATAGGCCAGGCCTTCTCCATGTGAATGTAGGACATCAAACACATTTGATTGTACAGCTTTTGAAATCTTAAATAGTTTTGCTAGGGTCCCTATGTTTAGTTGGATATGTGGAATGGTTTCATTTCTCATGCTTCAGACAAAGTTAATGTTTTGATTTCCTCTCAGGATTCAGTAATGTTGTCAATGGTATGTATGTTGTAGTTTCGCCAGAATACCTGAATTGTTGGCTTATCCACCCCATCATTTTCTTTTATGAGTTGGTGAAACGTTTACAGTAAGCTTTGAATGTGGCAATTGCTCCTTGATTCATGACTTGTTTCAACACTATTGTGTTTTTGTGGAGCTACTTGACCCACCCTAAAGACCCTAGATTGATTGAGTAGATAAAGAATTCCCTATGAGCAGCAACATCTTGTTGATAAGATTATTCCTGGTACAATAGTGTTCCATTGCAGGACAAAAAAAGTTGTGAGCCAATCTAGAAGAATGCTTATGGCCAACCAAGCTGTTAGAATCCTGCGCCTTTCCAGGCTCTAAGGTGGCAGATGTTCACTGTGCGGCAAGGAGTCACCATTGGACACTCTGACCCGTGTGATACTAGGACTTGGCGAAGTGACATTTAGGATGTGTGTGCACATTGATGCACATGTTGGCGGGAGAGTCAGGTATCCACCCCGATGAAGATGTCACATGCTTAAGGCTACTTAGTCTGCTTGGACTTGGACTCATTGCCTCAGCAAGAAGGTCTCATGGTTACTGCTCCTCCTGGTTCCAGTCTTCTGTCTTGCTCAATCCCTCCAGCCTGGTTCCTGCCTTGAGCATCAGCCTAATTCCTGCCTTCAGTGTCAGCCTGGTTCCTGTCTTCAGCTTCTGCCTGGTTCTGTCTTCTCAGTCTTAGGCTTTGCTTCAGCCTTCGCCTGTGGCTCTGCTTTAGTCTTCAGTTCCGCTTTAGTCTCAACCTTGTTTCAAGCCATCAGCCTTGTCTTAAGCCGTCAGTCATCCTTGCCTGGCTTCAGCCGCAGGACCCTACCTATAATGCTGCATCTCAGCAAGATGGGCTCACGCATATGTAGTTCCTTATAGTTTGCTGAGGCCATGAGCTTGGTGAATGTGTCCCCGCGACAGACCATCACTGCCTTGATCACCCAGATGCAGGAGCAAAAGCCAGAATTGATTGATCTCCTGCATCAGTTCATGAAACAGGCCCAGCAGCAACTTGATCAAGTAAGATACTCTTAATGGACTCCGTGACAATGTTTAGATATAATACAAATTCAACATCCAGCTTCTGTCTCAGTTCCAGTTCTGGTGAACCCTGCACCATCACTTATCCAAACTGGTGAGTCCTTAATTCAACTACCGCCAACTCCAAGGTATGGGGGTGATCCTAAATCATGCAGAGGATTCCTTTACATGTGCAAAATGCAATTTGAATTACAGCTGGCTCATTTTTTCTCCAACCATGTCAATAACACTTATATACTCTCCTTGTTGAATAGTCCAGCTCTCGCCTGGGCCTCTCCTTTGTGAGATCAAGATGATTTGCTTCTCAGGAATTTGGACAATTTCATTCAGCAATTCCATTTGATCTTTGATCAACCTGGGTGTGTCACATCTGCTGCCACAAAGCTCCTTTGTATTTGTCAAGGTAAACATTCTGTTGGAGAATATGCGGTAGAATTCCAAACCTTAGCTTCCAAATTTGGTTTGGGCAAAGATAACCAAACTGCTATTTTTTGGCAGGGATTTTTTGGCAGAGAATAAAAGATGAACTTATAGCCCGGGACCTTTCTCTGTCTGTCAAAGCACTCATTGCCTTGACTATTTGTATTGACCTGAGATTCCAGGAACAGGCTCGTGAAAAGAAGAACTCTCAGCAGAACTCGCTCATGGTTCTCAGATCTCCGAATCTTTTGCAACCCATCCTGGAACCACCACAGGTGGCTGCCTTTGAAAAACCCATGCAATTGGGTAACACCCAACTTTTGCTTGATGAGAAACAAAGGTGAAAATCGCAAAATCTTTGTCTCTACTGAACCGCATAAGATCATTTTGTCCATTAGTGCTTCCTGAGACCGGAAAACTCTATTTAAGAGAATTCTTGTTGGTATGGCAGCCTTGTACTATCCTGCTTCCTCTCCTCTACTAATGGCTCCGATGTGTCTTACCTATGGAAAACACTCAATTCAGATCAAAGCTTTAGTAGATTCCAGAGTCAGGGGCAACTTTATTCAAAAATCACTGCTACATCAATGTGGTTGCCCTACTACCAGCTTAACCACACCCTGTGTCATTTTATCCATTTACAGAGAACCCCTACCTGATCGTGTGACTATGGCTTCCTCGTCCATCACGATGCAGATTGGGTCTCACCAAGAGAACATTCAGGTCTATGTACTGTCTAAAGCATCCAGCCCGCTTGTACTTGGACTACCTTGGATGAGTCTTCATTAACCATCTATTGACTGGAATTCCTTACAGATTGACCAATGGGGCTCATCTTGCCATAGAACATTGTATGGTTTCATTTTTGTCTCCGGCCTCTTCACTTCAAACCAGATCATCTGAAGTGCCAGTTTTGCCAATTCAATGTACATCCTGTTCCTAAGTGAATTCTGAACTGTGTTGTCCTCCTGCCAAAGAACCTTTGTCCATTGATGAGTACCAGTCTCAGTCCTTGTCCAAGCTTTCAACCTTTTCTTCAGTTAAGTCTTTTGCTTTGAATGGTTTTTCAGACAAGTCTCGAAACCAAAGAATCTCTGGATTTTGGGTCTGGACCAAGAGCCTCCAGTTGGTAAAATAGTACCTTTGTCTCCTTAGAAGCCAAAGAGAAGAGGATTAAGGAGGGGGCTAGAGGAGGGGGTACTGTTAGAATCCTGTCATCTTCCCAGACTCCTCAGCAGCAGACATTCACTGTGTGGCAGGGAGCTGCCATTGGATGCTCTGACTCATGTGATACTGAGACTTGGCGAAGAGATGCTTAGGGCGGGCATGCACATCAGTGTGCAAGATTCAGCACATATTGGTGGGAGAATCAGGTACCCACCCTGATGATGATGTCACATGCTCAAGACTACTTAGCCTGCCTGGATTTGGATTTGTTGCCTCAGAAAGAAGGTCTCCTGGTTCCTGTTCTTCCTGGTTCTAGTTTTCTGTCTTGCTCAAGTCCTCCAGCCTGGTTCTGTCTTCTCTGCCTTCAGCTTTGCTCTAGTCTTTTCCTGTGGCTCCACTGCAGTCTTCAGCTCCTCTTCAGCCTCAGCTTTGTTTCAAGCCATCAGCCTTGTCTTAGTCTGTCGGTCTTGTCCCTTGCCTGGCTTCAGCTGCAGCCTGGTCTTTGAATAGAGTTTTGAACTCAGTTATAGCCTGGCTCATGCCAATACTTGCTCACCTGCCACTGGCATGGGTCTCAGGACTCTACCTACAAGGCTGTGTCATGGCAAGAAGGGCTCACATATACACAGTTCCTTACACAAGCCTTTTTGTTTGATCTCCAAATCACAGGAAACTGTGGCTTTGTCTAACCTTTCATGGTCCTTTAATTTTCAGAACAGTATATCAGTAGGGGCTTCAGTTTAAAATCATTAACAATATTGCTTCCCAGGAGATCTGTCAAAAGACCTCTGGCAGGTTTAAAACCTGGTGCAAACTTTTCTTCCTTGGCAATATTTATTTATTTAATTAAAATGTTTATATACTTCACTCTATTATATAACCAAAGTGTTTCACAAAAGTTACAAACAATAAAAGCTCTGTCATGCATTCACTTTTAGAAAAGGCTTGACTTGTACTGGAAACTTATTTTGATTTGAATCCATCTTTACTGATTTTCATTAGCATCTGAGGGTATTCATGTGCAGCATCTATATTGACACTGGCTTGTTCACCACTTATCTTGATGTTATTATGCACTGCAATGTTGCGGTTCTGGCCGCGAGCACCGCAGCCAGGCCCTTCCCTCCAGGCTCCCGGACCTGCTCCCGCTTCCAGAGGCCTGGGTTGCGGCCTGTTTGGTGCTGTCCCCGCTGGGGCTGTGAGGTCTCCCTTGAATGCCCGGCTCCTAGGCACGCGCACGCACCACTTGGGCGCTTTTCTAGGCCGTTTCCCGCCAGTGGTGACTCCGCCCAACTCCTGACGTCAGACGCCACAGCCAGCTTCCAGTCTTTGCCTTGCAATGGGTTAGCCACCCGGTTTCCTGTTGTGCTGTGCCCCAGAGTGACTCGCTTTGCTTCGTCGCTCCGTTCCTGCTGCAGTACCTGCTTGGTTCCTGCCTGCCTGCTAGGGTCCCGCCTGCCTGCTACAGTACCTGGTTGGTTCCTGCTTGCCTGCCACAGTACCTGCTTGGTTCCAGTACCCGAATCCTGCTACAGTTCCTGCCTGGTTCCAGTACTCAAATCCTGCTACAGTTCCTGCCTGGTTCCAGTACCCGATTCTTTCTGCAGTTCCTGCCTGGTTCCAGAACCCAAGCCCAGTTGCAGTATTGCTACTGTCCTAGTCTGGTTCCAGTTACCTGTCCTGATCCACAACCCGCCTAAGTCCCAGCGGCCGGGCCCCTATGGGCTCCTCCCGGGGGGGCTTCGGCTTCCAAGGGTGAAGCCACCTAAGTCCCAGAGGTTGGGCTCCTACGGGCTCCTCCCAGGGGAGTACCAGCGTCCAGGGTGAAGAGCATCTACGTCCTGCCTGAACATCTGCCTCCCGGCCTGCTATTCATTAGAGACATTGACCACCTTTCCCAGTCTCCAGCAGGTCGGCCCAAGGGTCCACTAAACAGTGACTCCCATAAAACTGCAAAGCACGTTTTAGCGTTAGAAAAAAAATATCCTTTTCAGAGCTTTCTCCAAATTCACACTGCAAGTCTTCAAGCAGACACTTTCAAAAGGGTTTCGCGTATAAAAAGGTCTTGTACGCACGAGCAAACAATTTTAAAAACAGGATGAGTATGCACAATCTCACATTTTCCCATGAGAAAGTACATACATACAAAGTGGATGGGTTTGGGGCATGGTTTGGAAGTTCGTGTGTACATTGCAATTTTATAACAAATGTACACTTGAATGTCATCAAGAATGTGCAAACACTTTTACACCTGCTTCACCCCAAATTCAAACTTTCATTGTCTTTTTGGAGCTGGTGATTGCTGTGCTGGCTTCTTGTGGTAAGTGGAAAGGGCAGCTTGCTAGGAGTAGAGGGAGAGGGCATAATGATATGGGGACTAACTGGGAAATTGTTGTCCTTGCCCATAACTTTGTTTGACATCTTATGTAAACTTTTATTGTAGATCTGTCATTCTGTCTGATCCAATGTTTGCTTCCATTCTTTGTGGGAACTTTTTCCTGTGTGTGTGCTTATGTAGGTGTGACTGGGGCTAATTAAAGGTGTATGAGTGTTGGGGAAGTGACATTCATCCTGAATATTATAAATTTATGGATACTCAGGGTACAACATTTGAGGAGGAAGACAGAACAGAGAAGGAGGAGAAGGATGTAACCCTTAGAAAGAGTATATAGGACCAAGATCATGGAAATCTCTGATGAACATATCTTGTGTACAGGATCTACTCTTGTGCATAGGATCTACTTAGTGTTTGGGTACTTGCCCAGGTACTTGTAGCCTGGATTGGCCACTG
Source organism: Rhinatrema bivittatum (assembly GCF_901001135.1). Classification (NCBI taxonomy): domain Eukaryota; kingdom Metazoa; phylum Chordata; class Amphibia; order Gymnophiona; family Rhinatrematidae; genus Rhinatrema; species Rhinatrema bivittatum. The sequence continues at coordinate 126,371,849 of NC_042622.1, read as the reverse complement.
TTGGAAACAGGATGTTGGGTTTGATGGACCCTTGGTCTGACCCAGTATGGTAATTTCTTATGTTCTTATGTGTAGTTCAGGTTCAACAAGGAAACTATACTTTACCTATTCCAGCAGCTACAGCACTCAGAGAGGACACACTTTGCCAGTCATCTCAAGGTCACTACAGCCCTGGTCATTTTTGCCACCAGCAGCTTCCAGACACCTCTAAGGATCATGGCTGGAATAAGTCAGCGAGCCACTTCCATATATATAGATCAGTTTCTGGCTGCATTTCTCAGGAAAACACATCAGAATATATATTTCCCTTGGAATAGACAGCATCAACAAATTATTTATTTATTTTACAAATTTATATTCCGCTGATCCATGAATCTCAGTAGATTAAAATAAATCATACACAATAAAATCAAACAATTAAAGAGTGAACAAACAGTACAATAGTATATTAGACCCTACAGACTGTACAAAAATAAAATGTTACTCAAACATTAATTAAACATGAGCACCAACAAAAAAAAAAAAGGGGCAGGCCAGTCAGGAAAACTTGAAAAGGTGAGACTTAAGCAGTTCTCCTCTCTTCTGGGGGCTATTGTTTGCACTAAATTCCCTATAAGGCCACCTGCAAGCAACAAGACCACTTTCCACAACTGCAAGGGCTTCAACTCCCTCAATATGCAGGCATTTACAATGCCAAGGGGGTAATCATGGATGTAGTGTCCAGGTTTCTGGGTTCCTGTCAAGATGCCTATATCCTCCTACAATCAGGAATTCATGACTGCTTTCAGGATGGTTTCATTACTGGGCATTGGCTACTAGGTGTGTATGCTGCTTTCACTACAATAACACAGCAACCAACCTCTGCTCTTTTCTCTCTCTCTGTCTCTAGGTGACCTTATCACTTTGCCCCAGGGGAGCCATACAGGCCTCTGCCAGGGGACAGCTTCACTGCCTACCAGTTTGGGATATCTCAATCTCGACCTTCTTTACCTTCTCCCCTACAGGGGATAGAGGATATCCACGCAAACACCTGGCTCATAATACTGATGGCATACCCAGATTGCAGCAGATTTCTGCTACAACATGGCCCACCATCAGAGTAGTCATTGAGAAAACCTTTGGCTTACTCAAAACACATTATCACTGCCTGGACAGATCAGGAGGATGACTTATCTACAAACCAACAAAGGCCTGTGATGTTTTACAGCCTGCTGCATGCTTCATAACCAGCCCAAAAACCAAGGTATGCCTGCTCCATAGAGACAAGATGTTCATCTTACAGTGCTCAATGATGATGATGAAGAAGAAGAGGAGGAGGAGGAATACAATATGAGTGAGGAAGAATTACAGGAGAAACATTACCTATTCATCAGTAGTCTGTAGAGGAAGGGAACACTGATACAAAGACATTTTCAAAGATGAAGATGTATTTATTTGCCACTGAAAAGTGATATTTGTGCATTCTTTAGACATTGAGGTTCATATTTACACATAGACTGGATAGCAATGTTAGCCAGATAAACTTGGCCAGCTAACTCAACTGCTCCCAGAAGAAACCTAATTTATCTGGCTAATATCTAGCCACCTAACTTATCAACTGGGTAGAATTTAGCTGGATATGTGCCCAAATATTAATTTAGATGGTTAACTTCTGAGTTAGCTGGCTAAATGCTTTTGCAAATGGACCTCGTTATTTTTAACTAGGATGTTCTTTCCTCTTGTGGGAGGAAGGGCTCAGGTACTTTGGACAAATCAAGTCTGATGCTTCTGCACAGAGGTTTTCGGTCACTATTGATTGCTTTCAGATGCCACGGGCACATAAGGCTATGACAAGGGGTGTGGCTTTAGAGGTGAGAGAGTCTCCTGAGAATTGACATTTGGGGCACATGATGAAGCCGTCCCTGTATCAGCAGAGATAGGTGGAGACACCTGTGCCATCAGAACGGGAGCCTTCCTCTGAGGTGGTGGAGCCGTAGAAGGAAGAGGAGGCATCATAGGAGGTGTTGGACATACAGAGGAGCCTCCCACCAGACTGATGGAACAACAGCAGCTGGGGACTGAAACCATGATGGTGGTGGTGGAAATTCAGAGGGAGGCAGCATCTAAGGGCTCAGGGTCAACCAGAGAGTATTCCGTGCTGACTGCAGTGACATGTATATAATCAGTTGCCATTGCTCCAGTCTAGGTCAAGGCCCAGATCAGCTTTCCCTTTATCCATCAATGATAATGGGAGTTCCCCCTGTCTCCTGGATAGCCCTATATACCAAGCCATTGTCCATGAGCACCCTCTCAAACTATGAGCCTTCCCAACCAGTCTTTTCTAGTCTGAATATAGTGTATCTTAAATAGTTATATAGCAGCTGGTTTAATGAGTTTAAAGTATAGTCATCTTGGAGGGACTTAACACCATCATCCTGTTTCATCCCACATTTGTCCCAAGTGGCGCAGTTCCATGTCTCACCAATCTAGCATGCCTGGGTTAAAGGTCTGTATAGATAAATGTGAATTATTGTGTAATGAAGACAATGGGGATATTTTGTTTCATGGAATCTGAAAATATTGACATACCTCCCTCCAGAATCGGAGCATGTGCACAATCAATGGGTTGGACCTAGCTATTTTTGGAACTAACTGCGAGCCCAAGGGCAAAAACAGAAGATTATCTAGTTCTTCGCTCTCTGCAGCCCCACTCTCCAGTGAGACTCATGCCAAACATGGGTCACGTTTCAGCGAGTCCTTAGCAAAGCTAAGTCTTGTAGCCCAGTAATATCCCCATATATATGGGGAGGGCCATACCTCCTTCCTTTTTAGAGTGGTATAAAGTTTTCAGATTAATTATTGGGGACTTCCCTTTCCATATAAATTTAGATTTAGAGTTCACCAAAGAGGAGAAAACTCCCCATTTAATTAATAAGGAATATGTTGGAGTAGATATATGAGCCTAGGGAGAAAGTTAATCTTAAGCACACTTATTCTACCTACCCATGATAACAGCAAATCATTCCAATTTCTGAGGTCAGTTTGTATCTTGTTTACTATGGGTGCATAATTTGACTTATAGACATCGTCCAATTTTCTAGGAAAATATGCCACCCATCCTGTGCCATCTGAAATGGTATTTGATCCTTGTGTCGGGTGTATTCTGGAAAGAGTAGAAAAATCTCTGACGTTTGGTAGTTTATTTTGTACCCTGAAGCCTTCCTATATGCATCTATGTCCTTCATCAAACCGAGTATTGATGTCGTGAGGTTTACTAATGATACCTTGATCTTTACGTAAAATATGAAACCAGAGCCTTGATTACCAGATCAAATAGGAGAGTGAGTGAGGGCAATCCTGCCTGGTTCCCCTTTGAATAGGAAAGGGGTCTGATAGGACCCCATTGGTCAACAATTGTGCTGTTGGGTGCACATATAAGGCCTTTACCCATTGTATAAATTGTGGTCTTAGCTCATATTTTACCAGTATAGCAAAGAGGAAGAACCAATGTAACCTATCAAAGGTCTTCTCGGCATCTAGTATTGATCCCTGTCACTTATGTTCTCCTGCCAGGGCTAGTATATTGAAACCCATCTAGTGGTGGACAAGGATTGTCTGCCCTTAATGAAACCCATTTGATCTTGGTTTATGAGATCGGGCATAAATCTTTCCAGGTGATCACAACTTCTTCATTCTGTATAATTCTGTCAGAGTCGTGATCCCAGTTCTGTTCTGGTACAGTAATGTTATACTGCTTACATAGTTTCCAGTGGATGAATCATGCCACTTATTCTGCCTTTCTGTATACAAGCCTTCTGACATCCACATATGATACCTGGTGACAAGATATGTAACCATTTATCAGTCTCCCATCTTTTGGTTTAATTTCATCTCTCGTTAGCCATTCCTATATCAAATTTTGATCCATCTGGGGTTTCTCACGCTAAATTTTTCCCACTATATTTATGCCTTTGCCAATTGTTTTTCCTTGTTAGCTAATCTGATTCTTTAAGAGTTTTTTTTTTATTTTGCAAATTTTTCTGCTTCCTGTACAAAGCATTTGGCAAGCATTAGTTTCCAAGGATCCTTCATTTTATGTACATCACTTGATAGGATTTTTTTGCATGACTCTTCGGGTACAGCATTATAGTATGTAATCAATAAATGAAGAGAAGAGAGGAGTAACATAAGCGTTTCCACCTTTTATTCACAAGTGATTGGAAAAAAGGTTTCAGTCCTCTTCATTTATTGATTTGTCCATTATAAGGATCTGTGAACTTTTTAGCGCTCTACCACTTATGTTTTTGGTTATCACCGACTGAGTATACTGCTCATCATCTCCACTCTCTTATTTGCAGCAATTATTACTTACTAAAGAAACGCAGAAACATAACAGTAGAAAAAACCCATATGGCCTATCGAGTTTGCCCATCCATATAAATGCTCATGTCTACCATTCCCTCAGAGATCCACTGTGATTGTTCCACACAAGGTGTGGCCATACCCCTCCTTAACTATGTGGGACCAAGCTAGATGCCTGGTTCATCTTATATCCCACAGAGGGAGAGAGGTGTGTGGATGGGACCCTGCTGAGCAGGATAAGAGGCAGAGCCCAGCTGGAAACAAGAGGCCTCATGTCTCCAGAAGGCATCTCCTGAACTCTCTCTATTGAAATTGAAGCTGTGAGTACATTACAATAGCTGGAGGTAAGCAGTCTACATGAATGTTGAATGCTGTTATAATAAATTGGAATCCTTTAGAAAGAGGCTGGAGTCAGTATTTATTTTATTTATTTATTTATTTATTTAAAAACTTTTATATACCGGTATTAGTATGCATACATCATACCGGTTTACAATGTAACTTTAAAGGTAGAAATTACAATGAACAGGTATGAAATGTGTCTCCAGCCTGAAGATTGCTTGGCTATCCCACATCATGCTTTCTTGAATTCAGATACTATCCTTGCCTCCAACAACTTAACTGAGAGGCTGTTCTATGCATCCATCACCCTTTCTGAAAAGAAATGCTTCCCTTAGATTACTTTTTAGTCTACCCCCATTCACCCTCATTCCATGACCTCTCATTCCAGAGTCTCCTTCTTCTAGAAAGAGGCCCACTTCCAGTGCATCAATACCTCTGATATTGCTTGATATTCTCTATTCCAAACATTCTTATATATTTGATGTGAACTTCTCATTGATTCCAGTAGAGCTTCTTAAGATTTTTAATTCAGGATCCACTTTTGAGCCACAATTGTATCCCTCGTATATCTAAAGTCAACTGTGATGTGAATAAAACTGGCACATCTTAAAAAGATTTAATCATCTTTACCCTAGGATGTATATTATTATATATTAGTAGAAAAATGTGATTAGTGACTGTGACCCTGTTTCACTGTCCATAACCTTGATATTTTCCAGAGGATGAAGATTAGCTGATGGCAACAGTTAATTACAAAACAAAAAAATAAATGAAAAATAATGGTCCTTCATCATTCGCACTCCTGTAAAAAGATTCCTTCTTGATCCCAAAAAAGCATTAATACTATTAATAGCAATCTCACTAATTCTGAATACTTAATACGATTTACATCTAGGAACCCATGCAACCTTATTTTAAATATGTTTCTGAAGTAGTTATATCACTCTCAATCATCAACATATTCCACAGGTTAAACAATTATCCCTCTTCTTCAAAAACAGGGATACATTTTCAGTGTGAGTAGAGTGCTTAAGACAACTGGATATGTTGCAGGTGAAAATAGGCTTAAGTTAGCCAGCTAAACTTAGCCAACTGGACTAAACCTGCAATAGGTGCACGTAGGTTTGGTCTGCTGTTAGCACTAAAAATGAATGCTAAGTGGCTAACTTCCTTTCCCTACCCCAAGCCCTGCCCTATATATACCCACCTTTTGAATGCTAAATCTAACTACATAGAGGGTCATATTCAGTAGGCTGGTTAGTGGACAAGCTATCCAGGTACAATTAGCCAGATAACTTGTCCCATATATTCAACAGGATAAATGTCTCACTGAATATACTTGCTTAAACTTATCTGGCTACATGTAGCTGGATAAAAACCTAACTGATTATGTTTGAATATAGTGATTTAGGTTTTCAGGTTATTCAGCCTTGTGTGGCAGGATAACTTGACACATATCTGGATATCTTTCAAAGATATCTGGGTAAGGAGTGCTATCAAAAATAAAACAAAACAATATTAAAAAAGTATAGGGGCCTAATGCCCAATTCTCCCGCCACCCCCCCCCCCCCCCCAAAGTAGGGCCCAGCAGGGCCATTTCATGTATGGCCCTGCTGGGCCATGTATCCCCAGCCTTCAAAGCCCTGGCAATTCTGAGGCCTGCTCCCCCCCCCCCCTCCCCATTTAAAATCTTTACTAATCAGCTTCCCATTCCTGGATCATCCCACCCTTCCACAGTCTAAAATACTTGGTCTGCACCCTCTGCTCCAATCCCCCAATTCCACTCTCTCTGATATCAAAAACATCCCCTTGCTAGAAGCAAGCTCTAAATTCACCCGCTCCTGGAGATCCAGAGCTGCTTCTTTTAGAAGAAGCACTGAAGTGTAAGCTTGAGTAGTACCTTAGCATTCCTGATAAAGCCCACTGATATAACTTGTCTGTTGAAAACATGTAAATATCCACAGCCAGGTCAGAGTTCTCTTGCACAGTCAGACTTTTCCTCACTTTATTTGTACTAGTTGTTCAGATCCTAAACCTCCTTCCTTTTGTCCAGTGAGAAAATCTACAGCTTGCAAAGGCTCTCCCCATTGGTTAGGCCTCCTTTCCCTTTTGTTTTCTCCACATTTTAGAGATCTTGTCTGTCTCCTATTTAATATTTGTCTCTCATTGAGCAATATTTTTTATGTGTCTCTTGGCCCAGTGTCATTTTGCATTACTGAGTTAATGCGTCTGATCAATGGGAGTGTGACCTGATCATAAATGCCTTAACATACAGAGATGGATGTTATCATATGCATAAAAGAAATACATTTTTTCCCTTATTTTCTACCTGCACAAGTGAAACTATAAATCATGTTGGGATGCTTAAAAGTCTGACGGGGAAAACAACAAAAAACACATATATGAAAAATCCTGCAAATATATAAAATTATTTGAAGTTCAGAAGGTAGATGTTTCTCTCTTGACCTGGCAAGATTTAAACTTTCTTTGTAAGGGAAGAATCTTCTTGAAAATTAAGTAAAACAGATAATTTGGTACCCAAGTATTACATCACAGATTCTAAACTTAAGATTCTCTGGTAAAAACTAGCACCTAAATGCTCTTTCCTTTGCAATATGCACAGAACTTTCACTGGTGTAGGACCTTCAGATGTAAGGAAATTAATTAAGATCAGTAAGTGTTGGGATGCAAGGAATCTTAAAACACCGTCTTCCAACATGAAAACAACTCTCACGTAAAAGGAAGGGACTTGATTTTTCCCCAGCAGCCCTTGAAATCACATTGGTAAAATTAACTTTCATAGGAATAGAATCAAACTTCCTCTCCCTGGTCTCATTAAACTTCTCTTTAACCACATCTGACTTTATTTTCTTTATATATATCTTGAATTTTTTTACAACTGCCCTCCACCACCTATACTTTTATCAGTTCACCATGTCAGAAATGAACTTAATTGTAAGAACATAAGAAATGCTTTGCTGGGTCAGACCAATGGATCATGAGCACAGCATCCTGTCTAACAGTAGACTTGCAGATCCCACTAAAGATATTGAGTCCTTGATGCTCACTCCCAAAAATTAGAGGTAGCAATCCCCTTATTGATAATTGTTAATGGCCATGTCCCCCAGAAACTTGCCCAAATATCTTCTTAACTTTGTTTAAATCTATCAGTTAGTTTAAGAACATAAGAACATTCCATACTGGGTCAGACCAAGGGTCCATCAAGCCCAGCATCCTGTTTCTAACAGTGGCCAAACCAGGCCAAAAGAACCTGGCAACTACCCAAAAACTTAGTCTGTTCCATGTTACTGTTGCTAGTAATAGCAGTGGCTATTTTCTAAGTCAACTTAATTAATAGCAGGTAATGGACTTCTCCTCCAAGAACTTATCCAGTCCTTTTTTAAACACAGCTACACTAACTGCACTAACCACATCTTCTGGCAACAAATTCCAGAGTTTAATTGTGCGTTGAGTGAAAAAGAACTTTCTCCGATTAGATTTAAATATGCCACATGCTAACCTCATGGAGTGCCCCCTAGTCTTTCTATTATCTAAAAGAGTAAATAACTGATTCACATTTACCTGTTCTAGACCTCTCATGATTTTAAACACATCTATCATATCCCCCCTCAGCCATCTCTTCTCCAAGCTGAACAGCCCTAACCTCTTTAGTCTTTCCTCATAAGGGAGCATTTCCATCCCGTTCATCATCTTGGTCGCCCTTTCTGTACCTTCTCCATTGCAACTATATCTTTTTTGAGATGCGGCGACCAGAATTGTACACAGTATTCAAGGTGCGGTCTCACCATGGAGCGATACAGAGGCATTAAGACATTTTCTGTTTTATTCACCATTCCCTTTCTAATAATTCCAAACATTCTGTTTGCTTTTTTGACTGCCGCAGAACACTGAACCGATGATTTCAATGTGTTATCCACTATGACGCCTAGATCTCTTCCTTGGGTGGTAGCTCCTAATATGGAACCTAACATTGTATAACTATAACAAGGGTTATTATTCCCTATATGCAATACCTTGCACTTGTCCACATTAAATTTCACCTGCCATTTGGATGCCCAATCTTACAGTCTCACAAGGTCTTCCTGCAATTTATTACAATCTGCTTGTGATTTAACTACTCTGAACAATTTTGTATCATCTGCAAATTTGATTACCTCACTCGTATTTCTTTCCAGATCATTTATAAATATATTGAAAAGTATGGGTCCCAATTTAGATCCCTGAGGCACTCCACTGCCCACTCCCTTCCACTGAGAAAATTGTCCATTTAATCCTACTTTCTGCTGTCTGTCTTTTAGGCAGTTTGTAATCCACAAAAGGACATCGCCACCTATCCAATGACTTTTTACTTTTCCTAGAAGCCTCTCATGAGGAACTTTGTCAAACGCCTTCTGAAAATCCAAATACACTACATCTACCAGTTCACCTTTATCTACATGTTTATTAACTCCTTCAAAAAAGTGAAGATTTGTGAGGCAAGACTTGCCTTGGGTAAAGCCATGCTTACTTTGTTTCATTAAACCATGTCTTTCTATATGTTCTGTGATTTTGATATTTAGAACACTTTCCACTATTTTTCCTGCACTGAAGTCAAGCTAACTGGTCTGTAGTTTCTTGGATCAACCCTGGAGCCCTTTTTAAATATTGGGGTTATATTAGCCACCCTCGAGTCTTCATGAAATTTTTCTAGTCCTAGTACTATTTGAAAGGGTAAATAACTATTCCCTATTCATTTTTTTCCGTTCCACTCATGATTTTATAAACCTTTATCATGTCCCCTTCTCAGTTGTTTCTTCCTCAAGCTAGAGAGTCCTAACCTATTAAGTTTTTCTTTATAAGGGGGGCCCTTCTATCTTTTTTATCATTTTTATAGCCCAATTCTATACCTTTTCTAGATCTGCTATATCTTTTTTGAGATGGGGTAACAAACTACATACAATGCACAAGGTGTGGGCATATCACAGATTTATACAGAGGCATTATGATATGCTCAGTTTACTTTCCAAATAATTTCTAATATTTATTTGCTTTTTTCTTTGCTTCTCTATATTGAGATAAGGATTTAAATGTATTGTGTACAATAATTCCAATATCATTTTCCTGAGTAGTAACTCCTAAGGTGAAGCCTAGCATTGAATACATAGAAGCAGTAAAGAGTGTACATTTTACAAGCAAACTTTACTGAGTATTTTCAAAGCAACTTACATACATTTAGTATTACTCTTCATTTTCTATCTTTTAACCAGTTACCAATCTACAATAAAACATTATCTCCTAGCCCATGACATTTTAATTTACTTAGGAGTCTCTCAGAGACTTTAACAAATGGCCTTCTGAAAATTTAGATACACTATATTGACCATCACCCACTTATCCATATGTTTATTTTCATCTTCAAAGAATTTTAATAAATTAGTAAGACATGACTGTCCATTGCTAAATTTATGCTAGCTCTTCCCCATTAAACTATGTTTAACCATATGCCTAATAATTCTGTTCTTAATAGTAGCTTCCACCATTTCACCTGGCACCAATATCAGGCTCATAGGACTCTAGTTTCCTGGATCACCATTGCAGCCTTTTATAAAAACTGGCACTGCAATAATTATCCTTCAGTGGAAGATTATAATAATAGGTTACAGATTAACATTAGCAGGTTTGCAATTTCATATTTCGGTTTGCTTAGAATGCTGAAGAAAATATGATGAAGTCCTGCTAATTTGATACTATTTCATTTGTCAATTCACTCTAAAACTTCTTCCAGATTCACATTGATTTGCTTCAGCTCGTCTGAACCATCATTTACAAATAAATAGTTCCCCTGAAGGAAAGACTAAAGGGAAGAATTTATGGCCTATCTTCCTGAGTATCCCATCCCTAGGGGTCATCTAATAAAGGAATGACTCCCTTATTGACCTATATTTCCAGTACTGCAGTCAGAGCAATGCTGGAAGCCATCAACAGTGGTACGAGAGCCCCATAATCCCAGCATAGTAAGGAGTTTGAGAGGGTGCTGGGTGCTGTAAGGGTTATAATGGAGGAGTAAAGGTTGGTCTGGAGGAGAAGGGGAAGGGGAGATGATAAAGGGCTGGAGGTAAGTATTTTAATGATTGGCCCCATACCCTTAACCTTTTTGGCAATGTTTGAAAGGGATTGAGGTGTGGGGGACTCATTTTTGTGGGATTGTGATGAGGGTCATGGATTTGGGCCATCAGGCTGTATTTTCTTTTACACTAGATGTTATGGTTTTGAGGTGTTTGAGTGGATTCTTGGGTACTGCAAAGATGGTCACTTCCATGGGGAGGAGCCCCATGAGGAACCGCAGTACTAGGCTAGACTTTATATATGCAGACACAGAGAATTTGTGTTCATTATACAGCTTGGTGGTACTGCCCAGGGGGTGGCAGCAGTGAGGTAACCCAGTAGCATAGTCCAGGGGTCCTCGCCAGAGGAGACCAGTTCCCACACTCCAATGATGATAGGCTGCACTGGGTAGAGGAGAGAGTCCCGGATGTAGACTCGCAGCGCTGAAGCTGAAGATGAGACAAGCTGACAAGGTTAGTTTACTCACTGAACAGATAGCTGTATTTGATGAAGATCCTGGTAGGCAGAAGTAATTGGTTTGCAGGCACCATGGCAGGGAGAGCAGGCCCTCGAGGAGCGAGTACCCGGTATCCAAGATAGGCACCTGAATGAAAGCATAGGGTCCCTGAGGAGCGGGTACCCAGGTTAGAGGTGAATGGTCCCGGAGGGCGGAGAGAACTTCCAGAGGCAGCAAGGAAGCGGCAGAACAGCTTAGACCAGAGGCATTCCAATCCAATCCTTGCTAACTCGATTTGTTAGCAAACAAAGGGCAGGCTAAATACCCGGATGGTGTGACGTCACTCGGAGGGGACTCCCCCGAGGTTCCCGCCATGACGTGGATAAAGACATGGGGGACGTGCATGCGCGCACCCTAGGAGGCCCTCAGGAAATCCATGGCGAACACCGTCACCGTTGCCGTTCTGGGGATGCCAGAGAGAGCGGCATGAAGACGGGGCAGCAGCCATCTTCCCAAGACTTGAGGAGAGAGAAGGAAGAAAGGTGAGGCATAGAGGTCGAAGCCGTCTGAGACTGACGGATGCAACACTAGATTGCCAATTAGCTGACTATATTCTTTATAAACTCATTATAAATATGAACCCAACATCACACCCCATTGATAATATCCCCATCACCACTTTGAAAACTGTGGCTGATGTAATTTCGACCCCGATCTCAAAAATTATTAACTTATCGCTTCAGGAGGGTATTTATCCTCAATTACTCAAAAGTGCAATAGTAAAACCAATTCTAAAAAAACCAACACTGGATCCCCTAGTACTTAATAACTATAGACCGATATCCAACCTCTCTTTTTTAGCAAAACTCATAGAAAAAGTAGTGCAAAAACAACTCTCGGAAGATCTTGAAAACAATTTTATTTCCTATGCAGTTTGGCTTTACAAAGCATTACAGTACGAAGACACTTTTGCTTGCTCTAAACGACACAATTTTGAGAGGATCCGACCTTGGACAAAACTACCTATTAGTACTGCTAGACCTATCAGCAGCGTTCGATACAGTGAACCATTCCATCCTTCTAGACAGACTTAGAGAAATTGGGCTAACAGAAACTACATTTAATTGGTTCAAATTATACATTACAAATCGGTTCTTTCAGATAAAAATCAATAACACAATTTCCGAAAAAACAGAATTGGATACTGGAGTCCCACAGGGATCCTCACTATCAGCAACTCTGTTTAATGTATATATGATTCTTCATCTATCATTTTCTCAGTGGACTCAGTCTCACTCACTATGTTTATGCTGATGATGTGCAAATTCTAATTCCCATTAAGAATTCAATAGACGAAACACTTAAGCTGACAGCAATCTATCTAGCATTGATTAAACAGCTATTAACTAATATGAAATTGAGTCTAAATGTTGAAAAAACTGAAGTCATATTTTTAGATCAGAGAACAGTATCAAACTGTCAATTTTGACCCTAGAAGATAACAAAACAAGTCTTGAAATTTGAAATAATGCACGAAACCTAGGTGTGATAATTGATTCTGAACTCAATTTAAATAAACATATTAATTTGAAACTCAAAGAAGGTTACAATAAACTACAAACACTCAAATGTTTAAAACCTTTACTTGATCACAATAATTTTAGAACAGTTCTTCAAGTTCTACTGTTCTCAAGCATAGATTATTGTAATGCAGTAATGCACTATTCTTAGGATTGGCACAATCTACAATTTGAGCATTACAAGTACTTCAAAACATTGCAGCACGTATACTAACCAACACAAAAAAGTATGATCACATCACACAGGTTTTGATCTCACTACATTGGCTCCCAATGCAGTGTCGCATTGAATATAAAGCCCTCTGCATCCTACATAGAACAATCTATGGGGAAGGTACAGAATGGCTAAATGCTTCAATAAGATTACATAGCCCCCAAAGAAATGAAGATCAAGTAATAAGGCTCTCCTTTCTATTCCGACAGTAAAATCAGCACATTTAACGCAGGTCAGAAACAGAGTAATCTCTCTCGCAGGACCAAAGTTATGGAACGCACTACCTGAAACCTTAGAATGCAGCAAAATGAAAAATCATTTTAAAAAGACCTGAAAACTTGGCTTTTTTGCAAAGCCTACAATGAACAGAACCAGCAGAACCAGATGGCATAGCTAGTCAATTGTGTATTATTTATTTTATTTTATTTGAATTTTATTTTTGCTGCACTGTAATTTGCTGATATAATTATTAGCCTGTTTTAACATTTCACCATTGATTTTATGTATAATATAGTAGTTAATAATGTCTTTTAAATATTTTATTTTGTTTTTAGCGATCTTATGTTTATTATCATGGATACTTGTAAACCGTTGTGATGGAACCCCTCTAAACGATGGTATATAACATTTTATAAATAAAAATAAATAAGTTCCTGGATAACTTTAGACCTGCTGATGGACAAGTTCAGAATTAGCCAAATAACTTATTTGGCTAACTCCAAATATCAGAGTTAACCAGATAAGTTGCTCATCTAACTTATCCCCACCCTAGAACTCTCCCGAAAAGCCTGTAAGTTATCTGGCTAAATTTTATTCTGATAATGACTTATCTGGCTAAAGTTTTGCCGGATCAGTCCTGGCAATATTCAAAAGTTGGTATTTAGCCAGATAACTCAAATTTATCTTGATAAATATCTTTGAATATTAACTTCATCCTCATTTTCAGGGTGCTCTGTTCCCTGTTTTAACAGTATCCTTTGAAAACATTTTACTCTCAATCATTCATCAGCAGAACCGACTATTGAAGTTGTTTTGAAGCCGCCACTTTTTTCACATTCTATTGACAGCGGCAGGCTGCAAAAGCTACCATGTTTAACTTCTACCTGCTGCTCACCGAAAATGGTGACCTTTACACTTCAAAACAACTTCAATAGTCTGTTTCTGCTGATGAATATTTCTTTAACTGTTGGCATATGAGATATTCATGCTATTCTGTGCCAATTCAAGTGGCTCTTAAGCCCCTGAGGCAGCTCGTTGAGCGAAACTCGGCCAGAGTCGGGCAAGATTTAATAAAGTCCTATTTTACCAATTCAACTCCTTGTGTTTGTTGCTATCAGCCATCTTGGATCGGCTACCAGTTTGTTTTCTTGAAATTGATATTATACTTATTGGGGTAGATTTTCACAAAGCGCGCCTTAGCGTACTTTTGTTGGCGCATCAGGCGCAAGTTCCCTCCGAGGCCGCTCCGAAATCGGAGCGGCCTCAGAGGGAAAATGCTTTCGCCCTCCCCTCACCTTCCCCTCCCTTCACCTACCTAACCCACCCACCTGGCCCTATCTAGACCCCCCCCTTACCTAGACGCAACCCGGGGGCGGTTCTGGAGGGCGCGGCCACGCCCCGGACCGCCCCTGGTCGAAACCACGCCCCCGGGCCCGCCCCCAAAATGCCGCATCCCGCCCCGAAAACGCCGCGCCGATCGGCCCCGCCCCTGACACGCCCCCCTCGGAAAACCCCGGGACTTACGCGAGTCCCGGGGCTCTGCGCGCGCCGGTAGGCCTATGGAACATAGGCGCACCAGCGCGCAAGGCCCTGCTCGCGTAAATCCGGGCGGATTTATGTGAGCAGGGCTCTTAAAATGCGTCCCTTTATGTACATAATAATATCAGAGGTACTGACACGGAGGTGGTGTGGGGAAAAGCGGAGGCACTGTGGTTTATCTTAGAAAGTAGCGATAGTACTTCCATCTTCACTAGTATGGTCTACAGATCTTTGACTCAGGTGGAAGAACTGGACAGAGATCTGGTTGAAAACATCCAAAATGTGGGAAAGAAGGAGGAGGTGCTGATCATGGGGGATTTAAACCCCAGGAACTGACATATCCTGTTGGTAGAATCAGTTTTCTGCTGGTGGACCCTTGGACCGAGGAGGAGTTGAGTGCGGTTCTGCTTGTGGACCCTTGGGCTGAGGAGGAGTTGTCTCCACCTGTAGGGAGGCCCCCTACAGGTCTCCTCCATTGGCATGTGAGGCAGGAGGGTGGCAGAGACCCCTGCTGGGCTTCACCACTACCAGCCTGTGTTCCTCTCAGGTTGAGCCCTCGGGTACTGAGGCCAGCTGGACTTATGTGGGGTCCCTGCAGCAGGCTGGAGTCAGAGGGTTATACAGAACCAAGTTGGTGCCCGGGCTGAGGTTGTAGCAGGTGGCATAGACTCAAAGGCAGTGCCCAAGTGAAGTTGTGGCAAGTGGTGAAGCTCATAGTCTGTGTCCAGTCTGAGGTCGTGGCAAGCGGCGTATCTCGTAGTCAGAGTCCAGAAAAAGTCGTGGCAGGTGGCAAAGCTCATAGTTGGGGTCTGGTCCGAGGTTGTGGCAGGTGGAGTATCTCATAGGCAGAGTCCAGTCCGAAGGCAGCCAAGGTCAAGCAGAGAGGCGAGGAGGGCAGGAGTGAAGGCGGGAACTTACAGGAAGTCGCAAGAACTCGCAGGAAGCAAGGAGACCTGTTGCCAAGCCATCTGCTGGGAGCCAGATGCAGCCTTATTTAGACTGGAGCTGTGACATCATCAGGGAGGGCCGGCAGCATTTTCCCACCGCTGGCCCTTTAAGACCCGGGAAGAGGCACGCGTGAGCACCTAGGAGGAGCCTGCAGGGGAGCAGCAGTCGGCGGTATCTCAGCCGCAGAAGAGAAGGAGGAGGCTCCTGCAGCCCCAGGATGGGACAGCTTGCATTGGCAGTGGTTCCCTGACGCTGCCAGGAAGCCCGGGCCCGATGCTGCCGCTGCAGGGTGGCGGGAGGTAAGTGAAGCCGGCTGTGGGGCTCCGCGGCCAACAAGCATAACAATCCGTCAGAAGTAGAATGAGCCTGAACTCACTTTGGGGGGGCGGAGGGGGGCTCTCCTCAGATAAAAGGCAATGAAATCCAGGAATGAAATGGTAATACTAAACCTGATATTCAGATCTTTTGGGGGGGGGGGGGGGTGAGGGTTGGGGCAGAAATAACACAGGAGGATGTCAAAAGGAAGGAATGATATGCTGTGGGGGAAGGAGGGTGTTTTCATGATGCAGGGAAGGATAATGCTGCTGAAAGTTGGGGTCAGGAGGTGACCTTTTTCGTTGCTGGGGTTCAAGGGGAAAGAAAATCCCCCAGGCTAACGATCAGAATTAGAATAAGTAAAAAAAATGGTCTAGCAAGAAGCTATACTACAAGAGGATAGGACTAGGGCTTTTTCTTGAGTGTCCCCACCCTTTGGAACAGCCTTCCAGGTGAAATCTGGCAACTGAGGGACTACAAAATTTTGAGACTTGTTTCGGGAAGCTTTTAATTGAAATGTTTTATTGTTTGATTATGTACTTCTTATATTGTGCATATTAGACTGTGAACCGTCCAGAACAGATGACTGATAATTGGGAGGGGAATAAGTTACTATAAATAAATTTTGAGCCACAGTAAGTTCGATAAAAATTTAGCACTAGTCCAAGGCAGATGTTAAATGTTTACCTTTTACCGGGCAAACAGAAAATAGCGGGTATAGACAGCATAGTACCATGCTATTTCCTGTGGTTTTGGTAATTCCTAATTTACATATTATATTCCCTTACTTATATATGAGGTCAATCTAATTTTAGCATGACCTTGTTAAGGTTATGAAAGAGCATCTTAACTTGCATGTTAAGGCTTACTACATAGTACATTATTTTTAGCATGCGCAACAAGATCTTAGTGGGCAAGTTAATATTTATTACATATGTGCCTAAAAGTGTGATGGGAAAGATAAAAGGAAATCCATGAATCCTGAAGTTCAAGTGGGGATGGAATCAAGAAGTAGATGCCCACATTCACCCAAATACAAACAAGGTTTTAATTGCCCCAGCAGCCTTCAGACTAATATTTTTACACCATCTCCAGTCTGGTGCAAGTCCAAATCTAAGATTGGCTACAGCAATTCAGCTCTCATTTCTTCTTTTGGGATCAATTTTGATACTCTGAAATCTTTTTTATGTTTGAGAGGAAAAATAAGAAAACATGAAGTACAAACCCACTGCTTTTACCCTAACAACAAAATAAAATAAATAAAGAAAATATTAATAACCTCAGTTTATGGTTGCACCTGTTACAGCGAGGCAGGAGACATAGTGATTGGGTTTGGGGATGATTGGTGAAGAGCTAGAGTGGCAGCTATAGTGGACAGAGAGAGTCAGAAGAAGAAAAAATGGTGCATTCTTCCAGGTTAAGTGTGGAAAGCAAGCTGCAGTGGCAGGTTCAAGAAGGGGCTAAGAAGTAACCCAAGAGGGATGCTGTGGTTGAATCATTTGCCTCATTTCTATGGCCTGAAGTAAATAATGTGACAACTGCCATGATCACAGAATCGCAGCAAACGTGGGGTCCTGCCTTCCATTATGCATGTAACCCTTTCTAAGGGATTTCATTGTTTCCAGAGAGTCCATAAAAGAATGTATTTCTGGGGCTAACTCTTCTGCCACTTCCCTAACTCCTCTAGTCCCAAGGAGCAGGTCCTTTCTGTGGGGGAAGGATATCCTTCTAGTCCCAGGCAGTGTACTGAACTCCCTTTCTCTTGTGTGCCACTAAACTTCTTTAGGTGATGCTGTGATGTAGTGATGTCATGATGCAGCAATGCTGTGATGCAGGGACCAGACAGGACATGGCATTAGGTGTTCAAAACAAATTTACTGTGCTTCTTCAGAATAAAAATAAATGTCCATCAAGTAGATAAACTGTCCAATTTACACCTGTGTTTAAACTGGTTACTGTATCTCTCTTAGTAGATGTTCTTTGTCTCAGGATCCTAGGATGTAATTTATCACTCCTGGCTTGAGTGATCAAACCATCCCAGTTGGGCAGGGAAATTCTATTAGTGAGGGGATCTCTCCAGCCCTGGAAAAAATCCTACCCAAGGTCCAAAAGTCCAGTCTTCTTCACCCCAGCCTGTGTTCTGAGTCCCAGTGAGGGTCTCCATAGATCTTGGTTCTTTTCTCTGCTCACCGGACTCCTTCGGATGTACCTGCCTGATGATGATAGAAACCAGACTATGATAGTTCAGCTCCAGTGTGAGGAAGGGTGGTATTAAACCTCCTTACCAAACACAAGGTAAAAAACACTTTCATTATCTAAATAAAAGACTTCCTCTAAGGTGAGGAGTCATTGCAGCCCCTTCACTGAACAGGAGAGGAACACACAGATCTTCTCACCCCTAGCCTCCAAGATTGGAGCTTGTCCCTCCCCAAAACAGGTCAGAGACTCACCACAGGAAAATTCCATTAAAAACCTCAACTTCTACAAAAGTTGTTTTTCCAAAACAGAAGGCAGATGCTCACAGGCAGTGAGTGCACTGACAGGGGATCTCCTCTTTACAAAAAAATGCCAAGTTAGGTTTTTAGGCCCTAACTCAGACAGGGGAACCAAAAAGAGATCCTCAAAGGCTAAACCAAAATGACCACGCGTATTCCTCATCTAGCCCGCCCGCCCCTTCTGGACTGGGACTAAATTACCACAGTTATCCTCTAAGGCAGGTGCTGTTGGGCTTGTTTTATCCTCCTCAATCTAATTAAAAGGCAGGGATCTAGGGTCCTCTGGTGGAGACCTAGAGGGTCTCTACACATGTTCTGCATAAGAGAAAAAAGAGGCTCATAAGATAGCTCACTTATGCAATGTCTGGAAAGGTGAAGGATAGGTGCAGTGACCTAGCAAGATGGGCTCTCTAATTTTAAATCATTAACCCCATCCTCCTTTGGATACTATATTTATCAATTTACAAATTGAAACCATGGTAGGTACAGATTGAAGCTTCCTAGTTGTCCATAGAGTCTTGCTTGTGAAGAGAATGGTCCTTTATTACATGCAATGCTAGTCGTAAGGAAGGAAGAACAGGACAAAATGTGTCATAGGGATGACACAAGAGTTTATTTTTTAATTTAACATCCATGCTAGTCCTCCTTAATGCATTAAACAGAAAATATGACATCATTATAAATATGAAGATTTTTCAACCATGTTGCCAAGATTTCACATTTTTGTAAACATTTCTTCCCCTCCCCCCAATAGTATTCTATGGCATGTAGGTGCTTTTAAGCATATTTACATAAGGTGACATGGTTGCTTAGGTGTGGGAAAGCATGCTTGTTTTCTTTCCCTTCATTTAATCTGACATCATGATTGGATCATGCTCAATGTGCTTCCTCTGCCCCATTCCCGATGTGGAAGATGTCAGGAGAATGATTCCATGAATCCAAAAAGTACAGTGAGAGTCATACATATGATGCCAATGATGTAACATGTGATTCTGAGTTTAAAAATCAATGAAAAAGTAGGTTTTTTTTCAGTTTGAGCTATGCAGTGTTCTCAGAGTTGCATTCGTTTTAAACATATGTAAACCTGCTTGCCGTTTGCATAGGTACAGGGGCACACTGGGTTCTTGAGGCCAATATACAAATTCCAAACACTCTCTCTCAAGTCTCTTAGTTCCAGGCTTGGGGGGAGGGGGGGGGAGGGAGGAGGAATCTCTCCTCCAAGGCCCTGGTTAGCAGGGGTGAAACTGTCTCTCTTATTTGGGATAGGTATGGGTTTTCTTTCCCTCTTTAGGGATGTGAGTGTCACACAGGAGACTCTAGGTGAATATCTAAAAATTAAAACTTTACTATAGAAGTTCTTGCATGAATAAATGGCACAGCTCACATTAGCTCTTGACATAACAGATGGAATACAGTTTTCAGTCTCTTCTCTATCTGGGCAAGATTCTTGCTCTCTCTGTGTCTATCAGAGCAAGGGAAATGCTCACCCTGCAGAGTTTGGACAAAAAAGGTTCCCAAATGGGCAGGAGTATTCTTGTATGGGCAGACCCCCCGACCCCCCAAAAAGAAAAAAAACTGGCAAGAAAATGGTAAAACTCAGTCTTTGACCAGAGTCCAAAATTCTTTCTTTCCCTAGGGTGTTGTCAGAATATCTTAATTTGGTCTTACTCATAGTTCTCCAGGATGTCTCTCTCACATTTGGGATCTTTTTCTGAGAAAAGGTCTGGCTGGAACACCTCAGTTCTCATGATGATTATCCGTCAGATCAGGAAGGGAGCAGCAAAAATCCTCCTCCTAGGTCTTCCAACTCATAATTCTCTCCCCAAATGAGTCTAAACACCAGAATTCACTTGCAGTGGGTCACCACCATATCTCTGTCCTCACTGAGGGTAGAGAAGGGCAAGTCTTCCCTATCCTGGTCTCCCAAGGGAAAAACTTCCCCATAATCTTTCTCCAGGGCAAAAACCAGGGGTCTCAGAAGGTTTTCTACGACTAAGGTAAAAATCCCAAACAAATCAACTAGTCAAGGACTGGACTGGAAAGGCAGCTTCCCAATCTTTTCCCAGGGACATCAGGCTGGATTGCTTAAGCCCTAAAGATAGGCCAGCAAAACACCAAGGCAAAACTCTTCCTTTAATTGTACTGCCCCACTCTCTCAGGAAGAGGGCTGATTTTATACCACATGGGGTATAAAAGGGAGGGGCTGCACCAAATGTTGCCTCTCTTATCTCACTAGCACGGACACTCCTAGCTCAAGAAATTAACTAGGGCCTTTCTGGTAATGAAACCAAAGGGTCATTTACACATATGATAAAATTATTTTTACTTTCACGAGTCAATAAATATCTTTATGCTGGAAATGTTTCAGAATTTGGGTGACTTGAGCCCTTAATAAGCAGACATGCTACTACTGCGATAGTCATACATTCTGACTGGTTGTATTGGTGGGCAGAAACAGTAGGAAAATGCCAGTTCTGGACAGCTGCTAATAGCAATATTAGGGTTTCATTTGCTAAGAATTTTTCCCATAGACACAGAATAAGAGAAAAGCCTTAGTAAATCAGACTCTTAGTTTGAGGAGGCATTGCCCGTGTTGTAATGCTCTAGCTAGGTAAAAGGCAAACTGTTCCAGCAAAGTCATTATCTAATAGGAAATGCTTACTCTGGAAGTTTGTGTTCCTTAATTACTTTATATTGATTAAATGCCAAGCAACTATGACAAATGAGCTTTGTGCATGAAGGCAATATGGTTACATCACAACTGAATAGCAAATGGTCTTAAGAGGTCATAAAAATCCCAAAATAAGTTCATATAAAGCAGGTAGAATCATGCTTGAATAAGAAATATAAACTTTTAAGAATTACGTAGGAGTCATTAAAAATAGGGAGAAACAGATACATAGCAATTATGGGATATTAAAAGATTGTAAATAAATAAATAACTGGTGTATCATTGTTTAAATGTCTTAGCTTCTTTTTCTGGGTGAGAGCCAGCAGTTTCCTCCCCGGGTTCTTTTTGGTTTCCATCTTAATTGCAACTGGGGCTGGGATCTTGTATCATGAGCCTTCATTCGCAATGGTCTGGATTTTCCCCCCATTTTATTATCCCCACCTAACTCAGTCATAGCAGTGACAGTCCTTGGCCAAAGGCTATGCCCTAAGGTCCCTCCCAGAACCCTGCAATTGGGGGCCCTAAAACCGGCCACTGGGTGTCTCTGTTATATGATGCATGGAACCTCTTTCCCCTAGGGGCTGTGAACGCTGCCTTTGCAGCATCCTCAGTCCTGGCCATCCCAGGAGGTGGAAGAACTGACCCAGGAATTGAATCCAAGTCATCCACCGTGGCAGTGTACAGCATTGTTACTAAGCCACCTGTGAACCCAATGTCGTAGCCTCTTGAGTGCTTGCCATGAAAATTCCAGCTTATGTCAAATGTTTACTCCTGGGGAAAAGAGAAGCAGCAAGCAGTAAACTATAATCTTACATGGATATAAACGTTTCCACCCTCTCTACAACCTGCAAACATTCACCTACAATTTTCTACTTATTTACCAAAACATACAAATTAGCCATAAATTAGAGTTGGTAGACATCCTAAAAACCAGACCTGTTTGTGCTCCTCATCCAGAATGTGACACGCAGAATGCATATTGTACATACCCTGGTGACAAACTTCTACCAAAGATATTTAGTTTGTTTTATGTTATTTCCTCAAGATCCCAACAATGTAACATTTGCTATTAAATAAGTCAGAAACCTATAACATACTACCTCTGGAGTGTAATGTCTGGCTACCAATATTTAGTGCCTGATCTATATGACAGCATCCAAAGAGGAAAGGAGAGAAGAAAATAAACAATATAAATATTATTTCTCAAATACTCAAGTCCAGTTGAATAAACAAAGGTACAGGGAGACAGTCAGGCACAGAGTCAGTAAAAGAGCAGGGAATGAACTTATGAGTCCCTGGAGTTTTCTTGACTCATAGTTTACAGTTGAAATATAAAGATATAGAGGTAGATATTGAAAGACCTGCTAAATGGACAAAATAATCAGTTAATTTTAGCGTTATCCTGTCAGCTGAAACTTTTCTGCTGAAAATTCTCCTAAACCTAGCCAGTTAAAATTTGATTGGCGATATTTAGTGTGTCTGGGTTCCCCACTAAAATTAGCCAGTTAGTATTGAAAATCAGGCACTAACCCCCACAATCTATAAAATGCACTAGGATATTAGATGTAAGGTAAAGACCTGGCTGTTTTCCCAGGTTTATCAGTAGATTATTGGCTTCTCCATGGTGTGGACTAAAAAGTTATATTGTAGATGTGCGATTAGTGCATTTATGACTTTGATAATGTATAAATGAATATTAACTCTTATTTGGTGTAGTGAAGTTTGATGTGTTGCATTGACGTTTGTATTTTTTATGGTATGCTTTTCTTATTGATATTTTAAAATTAATTTGATATATTAAACATTGATGTCTCTACTCTGTTACAGATGTACAATTATGATGTGTAATTTTAGCTCTATTTATAGTTTTATATTATGATGTTATCAATATTTATGATAACATTTCAGTTGTATTTCCGAATATTTATTTAGATGAATTTTACATACTGTATATCGCTCCGAGTTTACTGTAGAAGAGCAATCAATAAACATGAGTATATTTATAAATAAAATGAATAACCAGCTAAGTCTTTTTACAGAACCCAGGCATCCAACTCTTTGAATTAAAAAAAAAAGCCCCTGTCTCTTCTGTGCAGCTGGAACTCTTTTCTCCCTGCCACCTTCCTCTTTAAATTGACAAAAAGAGTATCGCACAGCCAGAGGGGCTGATGCGATGCGATGCTCTGTACAGTGCGCTCAGCTGAGCGCACTGTACAACCCACAGTCGGACGTGGGTTAAATAGGCGCTAATCCATCCCCTAATGCAATGGAGCAGGTATTAATAGCTAAGCGCATTGAAAAAAGTACAGAAAAGCAGAAAAAACTGCTTTTCTGTACTTCTTTAAAAGTTAAAAAAAAAAGAAAAAAAATAACCTCAGCCAGCCGCATTGAAGACCGACGCCGATATGCTTGGTGTCGGTTTTCATAACCGGCTGACTGCAGTTATGAAAACCGATGACGAGTTTATTGGCATCAGTGTTCATAACCGGCAAACCGCCGGTAACCGTGGGGTCGTGACCTATTAATCTGTTTATTGCATGGTGCCCCCTCTTGCGGGTGCCATGCACATGTTAAGAAAGTGGGCACTGAAAAGCTAGCACCCGCTTTCCACATTTAATATTGCATCGGCCCCAGATTGTTTCCCACCCTTAAAAATGAAGACAATGGTCCTGCAGTAGCAGGACCCTTTTTGTTGCATGACCCGGTTGTGGCAGGCTCGCAATGGGTCTACTCACCTCCAGCGCCCGGCTCCCGGACCTGGCCCATCCTCTCTGGTGATGGTGGCCAGCCACCTGCATGCCCGCACCCTTGCTGCCTCCTTGGACATTCCCTGTTCCTCTACAGACTCCTCCGACTCTCGGCGGGTCTCCCACGTGTGCAGCAGGGACACACCGCCATCCAGTGTCCTGCTTCTTCCTAGGCACAGGTGCATGCGCCTTTTCTGCTTTTAAAGGGGCCATGGTGGGAATCTCATCGGGCCCTGCTACTTAAGGCAGATCCCGCCACTCATTCCTTGCCTTGGCAACAGGTCTCCATGCTAGTCATGTGCTCGTTGCTCGTCCTTGTTCCTGATTTCGTTCCTGGTTCCTGCTCCTGACTTTATTCCTGGTTCCTGTTCCTGACTCTGTTCCCAGTTCCTACCTAGCTTTGCCTTCGACTGATTCTTGGATTTGACCCTTGCTTCGTTGGACCTTGCCTAGCTCCGCTGCCTGCCCCGACTCCAGCCTGTTCCTGACCTCACCTCTGGTATCACCCTGGACATGGCCTTGATAGGTTTCGGTCTTCTATTGCCCGGGCGTCACCTACTTTTGTTTCTGACCCATCCTTGCCGCCTGGGTCTCTGGATCCCTGCCTCATCCGGACCTGCCTCGGTCCCTCTGATACCTCTGCTGGTCCCTGGCTACCTTCTACATCTTCCACTGGGAGTCGTCTGACGAAGGCTCGCCTAAGACCAGCCGGCCCTGGCACCCAAGGGCTCAACCGGTGGGGAATGAGGGCTGGTATTGGTAAAGCTCCAATCGGCCTCCGTCTCCCGATCTGCTCTGCCTCCCGATGGTGGGGACCCATGGGGCTTGCCCTACGGGTAGCATCAACCCCACCTCGGGCCAAGGGTCCACCACCAGCGCAACACCTTTCTTACCTCCCTTCTGACTCTTTCTAGTTAAAAAAATGGCCCCATGGCATGGGGATCCCCCCATCTCTCCCTGCTGCTACAAAAAGGAGAACACCACTTGGGCATCACTCTCCCTCTATTTGGATAGGAGGGATGGGGCATTCCTCAACTTCACTCTTCTTTTTGGGTCATCAGAAGGAGAATCCATCTCTCACAGGGCCATTTTTTCAGAGAGGGAAGAAAGTGATCCTACAGCTGTAAAATAATTGTCTTAATTTTAAAGGGTGGGGAGGTTGGGATGGAAGAAGTTTTGCTGCTGCAAGACCATTATTTTTATTTTAAAAGGTAGGAACAGGAAGCCTGCCGGTTCGAGAGAGGAGGATACGGGGCAGAAGGACGAACACCGGAAGGAGCTGCTCAAGATCTAAGCTCCGCCCCCCCCCCCCCCCCCCGATGTCAGCGGGAGTTGCTGTGGGTATATTAAGAGCTCTACAGCGGCTCTTACCTGGGAGCCGGTTTGAGAGAGGAGGATATGGGGCAGAAGGATGAACACCGGAAGGAGCTGCTCGAGATCTAAGCTCCGCCCCCCCCCCCCCCCCCCCCCGCTGTCAGCGGGAGTTGCTGTGGGTATATTAAGAGCTCCACAGTGGCTCTTACCTGGGAGCCTGCCGGTTCGAGAGAGGAGGATACGGGGCAGAAGGACGAACACCGGAAGGAGCTGCTCGAGATCTAAGGTCCGCCCCCCCCCCGACGTCAGCGGGAGTTGCTGTGGGTATATTAAGAGCTCCACAGTGGCTCTTACCTTGGAGCCTGCCAGTTCGAGAGAGGAGGATACGGGGAAGAAGGACGAACACCGGAAGGAGCTGCTCTAGATCTAAGCTCCGCCCCCCCGACGTCAGCGGGAGTTGCTGTGGGTATATTAAGAGCTCCACAGCGGCGTGCAGCCGCCGGCACGCTGCCAAAGCCACGCGCCAAAGGGGCGTGCCCCTGGGCGTTTTTTTCTGGCAGAAAGTTGCCAACTGATGGGGAGAAAGAGGAAGGTTAAGACCTCAACGCCGATGGCAAAGGAAGTTCGAGGTCCTATGGATGCTCACCTTCAACGGAGGGTGAGTTATAATTTGAGAGAGCTGGCTACTGAAATATCTTTTTCATCAGGGGACTCCGGGAGTCCGCCCCAGAACCAAACATCCATTTCACCCCTGGCAGGAGGGGGCCCCAATGAAGCTATTGTGGACTCCCCCCAAATGGCAATAAAAACTGCTAATACACCAGGGGTAGTTGTTAAAGTTCAGGATATGGCTACGGGAGCAGTTGGAGGAGAGAGTACTGCAGAAGAGGGTATTGAAGGACCCCTCCCAAATTTGGGATCAAGCATACCTGAACCTGAAAACATTTCCCTTATTGATGTATGGCGGGCAGTAACCAACATGGATAGGAGACTAGTCCAATCCATGAACCAAGCCACTGCTTTTGCCACAGACACTAAGAAAGCCCTAGGGGATCATGAAAAGAGACTGAAAGATTTAGAGGCAAGTAATGCGGCTTCGGCCGCACAAGTAGCCACTATTCAGGCGTCAGGATCCGCGTTTATGAAGGATACTTTAATGATATATAGGCAATTGGAAAATATGGATAATGTGTTAAGAAAAAAAAATCTTCGTATATTGAATTTTCCTATAACCAGACTTTTGTCTGCTAATGAATTATTTAAGAAATACTCAAAAGAAATTTTGGGTATTTCTGAGGAAATAATCATTTCCAATTTGTATTATGTATCAAATGTAAAAAAAACCTTGCAAAGAATGATGGTGATATGGATATAATCCAACCAAAAAGCCCAATTTGACATCTTTTTAGAGGTGTCGGTGGATAATATCCAGATAAGATCAACTCTGGTTGTGGTATTTGCATTAGAGAGCCAGAAAAATCTGGTTCTCCAGAAATACTTTTTGAATAAAAACTTTACCTTTTGTGGACAAACAATGCAAATCTTTCCTGATGTGTCGAGGGTAACCCAACACAGAAGGAAACAATTTTTGGTAATGAAACAGAGGGTTTTGGCTCTTGGGGCCACTTTCTTTTTAAAATATCCCTGTAAATGTATGATTTCTTATCAAAAAAATAAGTTTGTTTTCATTGATCCAGGACATTTGGAAGTTTTTCTTCAAGATAAAAGTGGCTAAGTGGGTTATAGCCCTTATTGGTGAATAAGTTTGGTAAAAATGATAAGTCTCTCTTGTTTATGAATGGGTCATAATTACCTTTATTATTATTTTAGTAAAAAAAAAAAAGGCTTCCCCTAGATAAAGGGGTCTGTATATGTTTGTTACAGAATAATTTTTTCCTGCATTGTAAGGTAATTTATGATTTATGTTGTAACACATTATTTTCCTTTTCTTATTTCATATAAATGTATGTAAGAAACTCAATAAATTATAAATAAAAAAAAAATAAAACAATAAAAGGTAGGAACAGAGGGAAGGAGAACTGTTGATAGAGGATCATTATTTTTTTCCAATTTAAAGAACTGGTTCGGGAGGAGAGAGAGAGGGAGAGCGAGCACATTTTTCCATTTAAAGGGTCAGCAGGTAGGTTGGCTGAAGAAATTTAAGCCTGCTATTGTAGCATCTAAATCTGGCTGGCCGTGTTGCATGGCTAGTGTAGAAAATTACCACTAGCTACCTAACCTTCTCCCAGTATTTGGCTGGCCTGGCTGGTGTTTTTTTAAAAGGAGGCTAGCAGTCAGAAGACTAGAAAACCAGCAAATGTAAGGGCCAGTTTTCTGCCGCAGGCCTCCAGACCAGCCAGGACTCCCACACTCTTCCCTTTCCTCATCTGGTAGTTCTCAGGGAACCCAACCTGACTGTAAGCTCACAGTGAAGAAGGGAGCAGAGACACTTCAATTTCTGGAGAGTGCAGTGGCTCACAGGGTCAGAGCCCTCTTTCTGATATTTTACTACTGATAAGGCCCTGGAGTTGTCATGGATCAGCCAGGTAGGAGTGGGACCCAGGCCGGAAAGGGTAAGATTTCTGTAAACAGATGCAGAATAGGAGATTGTTTCTCCAGATGTGACAGGAAGTTAAGGATCTGGGGGGATGGGGGGGGGGTGAATTGTTTTGTCTTACCCCTCCAATTGTTTGGGTAAAATAGTTAATTTCTCTCTCTATAAATAAATAGATAGATAGATAAATAAATAAATAAATATATAAAAGGCTTGTGGTTTTCTGAAAAAGCATAGAAATAAACATGAAAATTGAATGTGAATGACAAAAAAAGGTTCAGTCATTAACCTACTAGCGATTATCATAGCAACAGTTAACAATCGCTATTAATCACCCGATTTTTTTTCTGTAATTTTCATACCACTTTTTACTTCACTAAGCAGAGTGGCTGTTTCTTCCATGGACAGCTCTACGTAGCGCTCTCTAGATTTGGTCAATGGGAGCAGTCAAATATACTGCTGATGCCAGACAACAAGATTGTCAATGTTATTTATGGACAGGTTCTCCAAATTTCAATATGTTTTCTGTTAATTAATTAGTTAATGAAATGAACAATATTTATTCTTTTCACTTTTGTTTGATTTTAAACAATTGAGGAATTTCTTCGATAACAGAATTATTTCTAACCCTACACCAACTCCTGGGGATGCAGATGTTTAAGGGAGTATAGTAAATTTATTAATATAATCTCCCCTTCAGCTTTTTTTTATTCCTTTGGTTTATATAAGATTACTGGAATATGTTTGGCTAACTTCCCTCATTTCTGTTTGTTGCCCCCACTCAACCAATAAAGAGCACTAAACTGGTCCTGAATATCAAAGTCAATACACAAAAGGTACCATCTGTAGAAATCAAAATGAGAATTGGCTCAGTCAAAACCGACCTAAAAGCCTGTGTAAATAAATATATTTTAAACAAGATGCCGCATCAGCAAGCCTGACAATGGGTTCAACCTTAAGAAGTTGAAACGTTTGGTTTATTCATCATCTGAGGCTCTTGTTATCGGCTGTGAAGCCTGTATGAGATATTGATAAGCGATCTTAGCACATTTTTCATATATTCTGTCTGAAAACAGCTGTAAATATTATATTTGTAAATCCTTGTAACTCAGCTCATAAGCTTGTAACACTGTCCCGACTATGCAAAGTCTGTCACTGTACCCGACAGCGGCTGGTGTTTCGCTGCAAAAATGCAGCTTCATCAGGGGTGAAGAACTTTAAGGACAAACAGAAAGTTCAAAATCAGACGTGGAAACTAAAAAATGTCACTTAGCTTAATGTAATCGAAGAGCCAACCTCTTTCTTATGGACGCCGAGTCTCACAGCGATTCTTCTTAGAAACGGGACAGAGACTGATCCAAACAGGTTGAAAAGATTAAATAGCCCGCCCAAAGGAAAACGTGATGACATCATGACGCGTGCGTTCTCAGAGCAACCATATCAACAAAAATCTCCAGCGTTAAGGAAAGCATCATAGGAACACTTGTGATTCTAAAGCAGAGTTCAGACCATGGGGATGCACTGTATTTAACAAATGAATCCAACGTTGTTCTTCTTGTAAGAGGACTGCATTGAAATCTCCTCCTCGCCAGGATGGGAACTGCACCAACATTTTTGAGGGCTTATAGAGAGAACATAAGAAATTGCCATACTGAGTCAGACCGAGGGTCCATGAAGCCCAACATTCTGATTCCAACACTGGTCAATCCAGGTTACAAGTACCTGACATGCACCCAAACAGTAAATAAATCCCATGCAATTAATGCCAGTAGTAAGTATTGGCTATTCCCTAAAAGGTAAATTTTAAAATCCTGATGTGTTCATCAATTAGGGAATGCTCACACGAGTCGGGCTCATACGCGCTGACTGAATTTTTAAAGCCCCAAGAAGTGCATGCATCTCCTGCTGCATGCACATCTCTCTCGGATTCAAAAAGGGGCATAGTCTGGTCTAAGTGGGGCATAGGTGTTTCAGGGCATGGCCAAGAGATGTGCATGCAAATACTTGTGCCCCTGGGCGTGTGCCCAAGTCCAGTGCTACATAACTTTACTTCTACTATGGAATAGGTGTAAGTTAAAAAACAAAACAAAACAAAACAAAAAAAAACCCCAGCCACTTCTGAGGGGTTTAAAGGGAATGGGGTAACTGGGGGAAGCACAAGCTATTAAACCAGGGGAGTTTGCAAGAGCTACCTCTTCACTGGGGGAACTGGTCGACAAACTGGTGAAACTGGTCATGGCATGGCCTGTTATAAACTTCCCTGACTTATGCAGCAGTTTTAATATGCACAGTTGGGCACATATAAACCTAAAATTGGGCGCACACAAATTTAAAATTGGACGCACATATGCACATGTCCAGGCTATTTTATAATGTGTGCACAAGTTATAAATTGCCTCGTCCTCAGGCACATGCCAACGCATATGCGTCAATGTACGCCCATGCGCCTCTTTGAAAGTTACCATCTTTGAAAGTCAGCTTGGTTAATAGCAGTTTATGGACTTGTCCTCCAGGAACTTGTCCAAACCTTTTTTAAACCCAGCCAAACTAAGTAAGTCGCTTTTGGACGCCTGCAGAACTTACTTTTTGAAGCCATCAGCAGGAACACGATCATAGGTCCTCCCGACGAAGACAGGATTTACGCGCGCAGGGCTTTTTAAATCTGGCCCATTATGTTTTATTCATCATTCCTTTCTTAATAATGCCTAACATGTTTGTTTGACCACTGCTGGTTTTATTTTCTTTCTTAGTGTTCTTCATTATCGCTTTAGTGTGTTTTCGGTATGCACGTCTCTATTTTCTGTGCAAGATTCTTCTTGTGCTGTATATTTAAAAAATGAAAAATAATTGAAAACAAAAAAAAAAACAGACAACAAAGGTAAAAAAAAAATGCATTTTATTTCCACTGCAGTGACTGGAATAAATCAGCTTTGGGAATGTGCTTCTCTTAATCTTTGTACATTGCTCAGTATAGGAGAAAATATATTTCTATTCAGGGGTCATTTCCTTCCTTGCTGGGACCTGGAGGCGTCGGAAGAACAGAGCTGTGCCGACCTGAAGGACCCAGGATCTTTAAATTGCGGTGTGCAGCAGTGCACGGCCAGTGCGCCTAAGCTGTGCGCCAAAGGGGCGTGCCCCTTATGCCGTTTTATTTTCTTCATGTTAACATTATGGGGAAAAAAATGAAAGGGAAAACAACGTCTGCATCTACCCCCACCTCAGTCTGAGGGCCTATGGATTTACATGTTCTTAAAGCTAATTCACCACTGCAAGATGCAAGTATGGAGTTAGCAGGGATTTCTTTATCCCCCGAAGCGCGTTCTCCTCCACCTGTACCTCGCGCTTCACCAGGTATGCTGCTGGATGATTCCAGTATTTCCTTGAGCTTTCCTTGCTGTCTTCAGAGAGAGGATACTCGGGATGTTCAGGGGGACCTGGGGGTTAAGGCTAATTCCACCTGAGTCTGTCGGAAATCTGTTTACATCTGTTGCTGAAACTATAAGATCTACATCTGTTACTGATCAATCTATCCCGGTCCCTGTTCAATTGAACTTGCCAAAGGAGGGGTCTGTGTTATGTTCCCAAGAGGAACCAGCAGAAATATCTCTTTGAGACATTTGGAGAGTGATCACTAGAATAGACAACTCCTTAACAAGCTCTGTGAATCAACTTTGTCTCTATACTGAAAAAGCATCTTGGAAATTTTCAGACTTGGAAAGAAGATCTTCCAAATTAGAATCGAATGTAAAATTGCAGGCTGGAGCTATAGCAAATTTGCAATCAACTTCAGTTGCAGACATTAAGGATAACCTAATTATTCACCAGAAATGAGAGATCTTGGAGAACAAATTACATTCAAAAAATCTATGGTTATTAAATTTTCCTATAACTCGCCTTATTTCAGGGATAGAGTTATTTAAAAAATATGTAAATGAGGTTCTCATTTTTCAGGTGATAATTTTTTGCTATCTAATTTTTATTATTTGCCTGTTAAATAGAGGGGGTAACTACGGAAGAAGGGTCATGTGATGTTTCATCTTTTCTTTTATCACATGATATAAATACTAGAACTACTTTTGTTGTCACTTTTGTATTAGACTCCGATAACAATATATTTTTTCTTCAACATTTTAAGTATAAGGAGAGACTTTTCTGTGGCCAAAAGATCCAGATTTTCCCAGACGTTTCTAGGGAGACTCAATTAAGAAGAAAGCAATTTCTTTAATTGAAAACTCAGGTTTTAGCGTTAGGAATGCCATTTTACCTAAAGTTCCCCTGTAAGTGTGGTATTCGTTTCAAGGGCAACAAGTTTATTTTTTTGGATCCTACACATTTGGAAAGGTTCTTAGTTAATAAAACTTAATTTAGGCGAAGGTGAGATATAGATGATCCCGGTAAAATTACAATTTTTTTCTTTAATATGCTTCAATTAGTCCCCCTAGATAATGTGGGCTTGTGCATGTGTATTTCTTTATTAATATTCAATGGTATATTACTTTGATGAAGATGCTTTTTCTTGTTTTGTATAATCTTATGTAATGCTATAAAACTTACTAAAGTGTAAATAAAAAAATATATATATATATTTCTATTCACATTTGTTCAGTGTTGCTCTGCATACAGAGTCTGGCTTCTTGGGGTTCACTGCAGTTTTAATATGAACATTTTAAATTTGTGGTCACTTTTTCTGTATTTGGTGAGGGTGTCTATGTTCTGCATGTGTGACTGAGGTGAGGGATTTTGCTAGTGCATGGTTTCTGTATAAGGATCTGTTGTAGTACAGCTTGTTGTATTTTCCTCATATCAGGTTTATTGATATTCTATGTCCAGTGTAATATTTGCATTGCTGCCTTTTTATAGGTAGAGTTCTTGCTGTTTGAGTCCTGGGAGTAAGTGCTATTTTGGTATGCCAGATTTGCTTGATATATTACTAGATACAATATTCTAGAAGTGGTCTCACCAATAACCTATACAGTGTAATGAGCTCTTCCTTTTTTCTGCTGGTTATGCCTCTTCCTATACAACCAGCATTCTTATGGCTCTGGCCACCACCTTGTCATATAATTCCATTAGCTGGGTTTGCATAGCCTCTGGGAGATATGGATCATATGTTTGAGAGTGAAACACAGACCCAGTGTTACCAGGTGTGTATACCGTGCAATTGCACAGGGCAGCACACTCGGAGGGGCAATAGAAGAAAAAGAAGCCCATGACACCGCCGGTGGACCCCGTCCCACCAGTGGCCAAGAAGAGGTAGAGGCCCGTGAAGCCAATGGTAGATCACATACCTCTGGCACCCTGGAAAAAGAGGAGGCTCATGAGGCTGCTGGTGGACTCTACCCACCAGTGGCCCAGAAGAAAAGGTGGCCTGTGAGGCCACCGGTGGACCCCATCCCACCAATAGCTGAAGAAAGAAGAAAGAACCGATTCTCCTACTCCTTTCTCTGTGCCAGCATGCGCTGTCCAAAACATGTGCAGCTAGCACGTGCTCTATGCTGATCTTGCGATGCACGAGAGCCTGACTGGGGTGTGTGTGTGTTTCTGTGTGCATGGGAACCTGACTGCAGGGTGTGTGCATGTGATTGGCTACCTGACTGAGGTGTGAGCGTGTGAAAAGGAACCAGTTTGGAGGGTATGTGTGTGAATGGAAACCAGCTTGGAGGAGCGATGTGAATGGAAATCTGCATTGGGGGGGGGGGGTGAATGGGAACCTGCCTGGGGGTGTGTGTGTGTATGTTTGTGTGTGTAGGAACCTGTCTGGGGTGTGTGTGTGTGAATGGGAACCTGCCTGGGGTGTGTGTGCATGAATGGGAACCTGCCGGGGTATGTGTGTGTGTGTAGGAAGGAAAACTTGCCTGTGGTGTATATGTGTGTGAATGGGAACCTGCCAGAGGTGTGTGTATGTGTGTGTGTGTGTGTGAATTGGAACCTGCATGGGATATGTGTGTGTATGTGGATGGGAACCTGCCTGAGGTGTGTCTGTATGTGAATGAAAACCTGACTGGGTGTGTGCATGTGTATGTGTGTGAATGGGAACCTGACTGAGGTGTGTTTGATTGTGAATTAATGGGAGCCTGTCTGGTGTGTGTGTGTGTGTATGGGAACCTGTCTGGGGATGTTTGTGTGTATGAATGGGAGCCTGTCTGGGTGTGTGTGTATGAAGAAAATTTGTGCTGCCCAACTAAGCCAATCCTTCCTCAGGATGACTGGAAATAAAATGTTTTCAGGTATGGAGAGCGGTGAATTTTCCATTCTTATTAGTTTTAATTATTAGATGTCTATGTCTGCCATTTTGAAATAATTTATTGTTGTTTGGAAAATGTTTAAAATGTTGTAGGAGCTCTTAAATATTGGATGTTATTTTAATCTTTAGATCATTGGAAATATTATTTTTATAAGTATGGTTTTATTAATGATTGATTTATTTTCCTTGATTTTATTGTTTGATGAATGATTTATTAAGACTTGTGTGTTTCTGTTTCTCCATTGCTGCATTGCATACAGAGTCTGGCTTGTTGCAGTTTCCAGTTCAATTTCTGTTTATAGATTATAGTATCTTTATTCTGTATTTGGTGAGGGTGAGGGTGAGTCTGTGTTCTGCATGTTTAATTGCGGTGGGATATTCTGTGTTAAAAAAAATGAGGAGGGGTGGCAGCACAGAAATTGTTTGCACAAGGCAGCAAAACTGCTAGCCCCAGCCCTGGGGAAGCACTTATTGGTTGTAGAGGGAAGGCGCATGGGAAGGCTAGAAGCAGGGCAAGGAAGGTGCGGGTGGTGCATTTTTCTCTTTCAAAAAGTTGCCAATCTTAGTTGTGAGGTCAGTGTAGTGTAGGTGTATTAGGGAAGTGTTCCACTCCCCACCAGGAGGGGTTGTAAGGTTGTACAAAAGTATTGCATCCATGTGATGCAAGAGGTATTTGTGGTAAAGATTTCAGGAGCTGGAGTTCTAAGAGGTAACCATCTCTTCACAGAGTGGTAACAATGGCCTGTCTCTCCATAGAGAAGGTTCAAGGAGCTGAAAGAGAACAAGTGTTCCTGCTCAGGGAAGGTGGCTGGGACCTGAGGAAGAGATTGGCCTGGCTGTACTGTGAGGACCGAGGAGGCAATTCCAGGAGAATGGGAGTCCATTGTGAAGAGAAGTGGTTCTGTGAAGAAGTCCTGAGTCTGAGGAACTCAAGAAGAAGGGAAATCTTCAGAGATGGAGTTCTGACAGGATTGTCCTTGGGTGGTTTCAGAAAGAAGCTGCCTACTCTAGGAGAGTCCCAAGTTGTTGCTGACTAAAGACCCAGGGAGGAAGGGTATCTTTCCATAAGAGCTTATCATTTGGGAAAGATGTGGAGTTTGGTGGAAAGAGACCTGAGTTTATTTTTTGTGAAGTGTTTTTTCCCTGCCATCAGTAAACAGTAGCCTTTGAGTCTGTGTAGTGCTTTTTTGTACCTTTTTGCTGGAATGGTGTGTGCGAAGAAAACCCTCAAGGGCACTGAAAAGTCATTTCCCTCCTGTGCAGGAACAATGGGAGGTCATGGGGGGACTTGTCTGGTCTGTGAGAATATCTGTGTGTCCCCATGCCCAAAAGCTGACTAGGATGGAGGCTATGAACTCTACCTTTGCATTATTGGCTGCATTCATTACTACATTTATGCATATATATATGAGATGGTTCTGCACAAGGACATCAGTGAGCCCGTGTGCAATGCCCGGAGCCCACAAGTGACCTGGGGCCAAACGTTGAGTCTGGCCATACTGCCCATGTTCTGGGGTGAGCCTTGTCAGCTGGGTGGCGTACCTTGGGGAAGAGGGGGATCCAGCTCCGGCAGGTCATGGGCGAATGATTTCAAAAGGGAAGGAGGGGCAGGCACTCAACCATCCAGTGAGAGGTGATGACATCAGCAGCCCCTTCCACTCAGCTATCCAGCCAGTCTAGATGATGTCAGCGGTCCCTTAAAGCATGCCCCTCAGGCCTTTGTTCTGGCTGCATTTTTGTTCTCTCCTGCGGGTGTGGCAGCTTCTTCATGTGGCGCCGGTGCAGCATGGGTTGTTTGGCCAGCCTGTTCCTTCCCTGCTGTTGTCTTGCCCAATCAAGCCCTGTCTTGCTGCAAGGCAGAGGAAGGAAGAAGAAATGCCTGGTTGTGGTCGACTAAGGGACACTTGCTGAGCTGCATGTGAGTAGCATGGGAGCGACTGAAAAGGCAGGAAAGCAGACACAATGTGTCAGCGTTCAGACTGGAGGTCACCAGCTCACACCAATTTTCAAATTTGCGTCGGCATGGAGCATGCTCAGCAGACGTGATCCGGGGAAGCTGAAGTCATCCGACTCAGGGCTCACACAGCAAAGAGAGGAACAAGGCACAGAAGAGAACAGGGCAGCCTGAAGCAGTGAGGGAGGCCTGGAGTCCACGAGCGGAGGACCAGGAAGAGCCATGTCGCGCAAAAATCCCAACCCATGCAGCCCATGAACCATATATGACGTGCCGGCTGTAGCGTTGCCACAGCAGGAGAGTCCACATAACCAGGCACAGTCCCTGGTGATCCAGCAGGGGTCCTGGCACGATCTCCTGCACTCGGGGCGTCGGCTGCCGGTATTCAAAATGGCGCCGATAGCCTTTGCCCTCACTATGTCACAGGGGCTACTGGTGCCATTGGTCGGCCCCTGTCACATAGTAGGAACAATGGACGGCCAGTGCCATCTTGTGCTCCTACCATGTGACAGGAGCCAACCAATGGCACCGGTAGCCCCTGTGACATAGTAAGGGCAAAGGCTATCGGTGCCATTTTGAATACTGGCAGCTGACGGCCCGAGTGCAGGAGATTGCTCCAGGACCACTGCTGGACCACCAGGGACTTTTGGCAAGTCTTGGGGGGGACACAAGATGGCGCCGGCCGTCTATTGCTCCTACCATGTGACAAAGGCCAACCAATGGCACCGGTAGCCCCTGTGACATAGTGAGGACAAAGGCTATCGGCACCATTTTGAATACCGGCAGCCAACAGCCTGAGTGCAGGAGATCGCACCAGGACCCCCACTGGACCACCAGGGACTTTTGGTAAGCCTTGGGGGGGGGGTCAGGAGGGTGGGGGGTTGTAGTTAATTAAATTTAAAGGGTTGGGATGGGTTGTTTTCTTTGGGAAACAAATAAATACGTAACTAATGAACGGATCGGGGTCCCTCGAGAACAGATGCAATGGATTTGGCTCCCCACGAATACGAATACCGAATGGGATGAATCCGTCCCTGCTACACATCCCTATTCGATTTATGTTTGCCGGTAAAGAGTTCCACAGGACAAGGCCTGCAGTGGAGAAGGCTCTTTCCTGCATCTCTGAAAAGCATATGTGGCACAGTGAGGGATCATCAATTAGGCCTCTTTGTGATGATCTAAGCGACCATATGGGACTGCAGATGTGTAACACAGCGTTAATCCAGGGGAACACATGCTTCCCTACCATTTTGTGAATCATTGTTGCCACCTTGTATATTTTCTCAGACAACACTGAATTCTAACACTGGCAAATACTAACTTTTACTAGCTTGCAGAATTAATCAAAGTTTATTTTCTCAGTGCACACACAATTCTAACACTGACAAACAAATACTTTTATTAGTTCACAGTGTGGTGATTAGAAGGACCTAATAGGTTTAAGACCAATGTATTTCTGATATCATGACAGCTAACATTAGAGACTGAGTAGTAGCTTAAAGGTCAATATAGAAAAAATTATTTAAGGTAGCACCTTACAGCAGCAGATGAATTTAACGAAAACTGAGAATTGTAGACAGCAGTGTTCTAGCAAAAGGTGAAAATGTAATGAAGTAATATGGAGAAGTGAGAGTACTGAGACATAATCTCATGACAATCTTATAACACAGTTGCTTACATGTTGATAAAGTTTCTTACTTTTGAAGTTTAAATTGCTATGCAGTGCAGATTAATGGTAGAAGGTAATAAGATAATGTGCTAATGACAAATGTATGTCATAGATGTGAAAGAGGAATAGCGACAAAGGTCCAATTTGTTGCGGTTCTGGCCGCGGGCACCACAGCCAGGCCCTTACCTCCAGGCTCCCGGACCTGCTCCCGCTTCCAGAGGCCTGGTTTGCGGCCTGTTTGGCGGTGTCCCCGCTGGGGCTGCACCACTGCGAGGTCTCTCATGGACGCCCGGCTCCTAGGTGCGCACGCGAGTGCCACTTGGGTGCTTTTCTAGGCCGTTTCCCACCAGTGGTGACTCCGCCCAACTCCTGACATCAGACGCCGTGGCCTTAATAAGCCGGCCGCGGCCATCCAGTCTTTGCCTTGCAACGGGTTAGCCTCCCAGTTTCTTGTTGCGCTGTGCCCCAAAGTGACTCAATGTGCTTCGTCGATCCGTTCCTGCTACAGTACCTGCTTGGTTCCTGCCTGCTTGTTGCTACAGTACCTGCCTGGTTCCTGCTTGCCTGCCATAGTACCTGCTTGGTTCCAGCCTGTCTGCTACAGTTCCTGCCTAGATCCAGTACCTAGATCCTGCTACAGTTCCTGCCTGGTTCCAGTACCCGAATCCTGCTACAGTTCTTGCCTGGTTCCAGGACCCGAGCCCACTTACAGTATTGCTACTGTCCTAGTCTGGTTCCAGTTACCTGTCCTGATCCACAACCTGCCTAAGTCCCAGCGGCCGGGCCCCTATGGGCTCCTCCCGGGGGGGCTTCGGCTTCCAAGGGTGAAGCCACCTAAGTCCCAGCGGTTGGGCTCCTACAGGCTCCTCCTGGGGGAGTACCAGCTTCCAGGGTGAAGAGCATCTACATCCTGCCTGAACATCTGCCTCCCGGCCTGCTATTCATTAGAGACGGTGACCACCTTTCCCAGTCTCCAGTAGGTCGGCCCAAGGGTCCACTAAACAGAGACACCCATAACACAATTGGCACAAAATGGAGAACTGTAGTAAAATTATTATTCATGTATTATGATTAGGCTTATAAGATAAAAGTGATAGGCATAAACATCATGTTTAAACTATTATGGAGATTAATTGACTCTGCATAAAGAAAGAGTTTAAATAATTGACATGTTCCTATTTTTAACAGAACTGCTTTAGATTTTTATCTGTGTGGCTCTCATTGATTGAGTGTGCTGCAAATAATGGTCTGATGATTTATATAGTGACCGAAACCACGTTATTATAATGTCAAAAATGTAATTAGTAACAATTGTAAGTAAATCAAATCAAAACATTGTTACTAATTTAATTGTAAGTAAATCAAAACAAAATCATTGTTACTAAATTAATTACTAATTACATTTTTGTCATTATAATCACGTGGTTTTGGTCACTATATGAATCATCACACCATTAAATTACTTGCAACACACTCATTATTTTTATAACTTTTGGTGTGTTTTGCCTTTTCTCCACACCTTTTGTGGTTATGCATGATTATTAATAAAGAAAGAGGAACATCTAACTGCAGCAACCTTGGGTGTTCACTTGGGTGTTTTCAGTCTAATACAGGAGTAAAAATCAAACCATGGAAATCTATAAAATAGATTTTCCACAACAGAATTAATCAAAATCTGTTTTCCCAATATACGTGCAATTCCAATACTGACAAATACTAACTTTTACTGGCTCACAGAATTAATCAGTCTTTTTTCCCCACTACATAGACAGAGCAAAATTGGAAATTGCCAGGATCACAGTTTAACCCAATCCCAGCACAGAAATGAAGGACTGTAAAAGGTATCTGGTGGGGGAGCGCTGGAGAGACTATTTCCATACTTGAAGTGGTGGGGAAGTGGGGCAGGATTTAGTCTGGCAGGCCACTTTTTCACTATATGGAATGAGGAATTAGATTCGGGCTGTTAGGCCTGCCAGCAACAATTTTTTTTAAAGTCCTAGCACTAATTAACCAGCTAAATTAAGTCGGAGGGTGTACAGAAGAGCAGGTGTTAATTTATGAGCGTAAAATGTGCGGATTGGCCACACATTTTACTTATAGAATGCTGGGTGACTAGTAGCCTCATCAACATGCATTTGCATGTGATGAGCAATATTCATTTTCAGGTGGTCCGATCGATGTGGGGCTGATGAAGCATTAACCATGGTAGGCCCAAGATAATTGCATTTATTTTCTTGGGCAACATGTAGAGGCTGATTGGCTCCCCATGCAGGATCCCTGTTTGCATGGTCAGAGGTACTGTGGCTCTTGTTACATGTCTAGGCAAGAGTTCTCCATAAATGGAGGAGACTGAGAGTGGGGTATCCAAGGGAACCATTGGTATGTGATAGTATTGAACCATAGCCTCATGGATAAAACTGCCCCCAGAGCCAGTATTCAGGAAGGCAAGAGCATGGACAAGAATCTCCCCAAGAGATAGGTGTACTGGGACTAACAATTGTGCAGAGGTGCAGGGATGACATAGGGTGGCTTCTCCCAGCAGGTCTAGGTCCTTGAGTTTCCTGGCTTGTTTGGGCAGTGACTTGCGAAATGCCCAGATGCAGCATAATATAAGCAAAGTTTAAGGTTACAGCCCTTCTACTTCTCTTCTGATAACATGGCTTCTATTGGTGCAAATCCTGAATCCAGATGCAAGAAATTTGGAGCAAGGTGGATGAGATGGCAAGCTGAGCCTCTTTCTTTGGCCCATTCCTGAAACCTAGGGTCTAGTCATAGGACTAAGCTAATCAGGCCTTCCAAGGTATCCGGTGAATCCCCGGAAGCCTGTTTGTCTTTAATGTGCTCCAAGAGTCCTTGTCGGAAAATCGCAATCAGACTGTCACTACCCCACTGAAGTTCAGAGGCCAGAGTGCAGAAGTGCACCACATACTCTCCCACAGACTGGCAGCCTTGCCTATTCTGAAGGAGTTCAGAGGCCTTGGAAGCAGTGCAACCGGGCTCATCAAATATTTGTCTGGATTTTTCTGGAAACACACCAGATTCCCCAAGAGCAGATCATCCCTTTCCCAAAGGGGTGAGGCCCAAACTTGCATGGTGCCACCCAACAAGGAAAGACTATACTGTAAATTACTTTGACTCAGTCTGCTGGAAACAAAGGTGTCTACTATTCAAATTGCACCCAACATAGGCTGAGAAAGCCTCTACATTTTAATGGGTCTCCATCATACTTTGGAGGCATAAACAGGTGGAGCATGGGAGTAGCAGGCTGCAAGAAAGGTGCCACAGTGGCCGGGCCACAATGCCCTGAAGATATCCTGCCATGGTGTAAATCTGATCCTGCTATTGCTAAAGCTGGTGTGCTAAGCCAGTAATAGTGGAAGCTGTAGGTGAGTCTACTGAGCTCATGGCATCAGCAAACTGTGAAGGGTGGCGGATGTGTGAGCCCTTTGTGCTGTGGCATAGTCGACAGAGCCTCAAAGGCAAGTCCATGAGACCTATGCCGGCAGCTGGCGAAGTTGCCCTGTAGCGAGACAGTCTGGAGCATAACATTTACCAGTCACTTCCCCTGCAGGTTGAGCTCGTGGGTCTGTCAGCTAGCATGACTTGTGCAGGTCCCTAGCACAGTGAAGATAATTAAAGTCCAAATGCACAAAGGAGTCAGGGAAGGCAACTGAAAAACAGAGTCAGAGACAGTCCAAGGTCAGTGCAGGCAGTTAGCAAGCAAGATCAGTTCTAGGCAAGGGGTCAGGTAAAGGAGACAGGCAATCGTAGTCAGGTCCAGGCAAGGGAGTCATGTACAGGCAGCAGGCAATCATGGTCAGGTCCAAGCAAGAGGTCAAAATTTGAAGAATCAAGCCAAGGGTGGATGAAGATACATAGAAGACATTGGACAAGATGAGTAGGACAAAGCAAGGCTGGATGAGGTAGGCTAGATGAGGAAGGCTGGACGAGGCAAGGCTGGATGACGCAAGGCTGGAAGGCAAGGCTGGACAGGGCAAGGCTGTAAGACACGGCACAATAACCAGGAAGGAAGACAGGAATCAGGAACTGACACGCAGCGGCAACACACACTACTTCAGGAGCAGAAGACCCAATGCTGAGGCAAAGAACAGCTACAGGGCCTTAGCTTATATAGGCCAGGAGGCTGACATCATCTGGAGGCACTCTTCAGGGTTTCCGTCACAGCTCACATATTATGCACACACATGTGCTGCTCATGCGCCTATGGGAAGGAGGTGGCCTGGCTGGGATGGTAGCATCAGCGACGGTCAGCGTTGTGGAACGCCGCCACAACAGGAGGTCTCTGGCAATATCGAGCAGCGGCAGGGATGAGTGCGGAAACTTGCAGGACCATCCCATGAGCCACTAAACATAACAGACAGCCTGGAATAAAAACAATGGGCTTAAGAAGGAATGGAGTTGGAATCTACACCTGAAAGAGATTTCACAGGACAGACTGTCTGAACCTAATGATGCATCGAGAGTCCCTGTCCAAACAATAGTGTGATATGAATGGATGGAGAGCACAGATTTTCTCCATGGAGATTGATCTTAGATAGGCTTCCAATGCTGCTATTGCCTTACACTGTGAAGTTTGACATAACTCACCAGATTCAGGCCCGCCTGGGCATAACAGAAGGAGATGAAATCTGCTAGCCAATTATATAGAATGTGTTTGAGAAAGGCAATCCCCAGTTTATTGTTGCCAATGAAACAAATTGCGGACGAGATTTTCTATGGGCAAAGCCTGTTCCAGGAAGAAGGTCCGAATTGTGTATTTGTTCACCTTGGTAGACATGTGGCCAGGGAAAAAATGTTAGAAGGATGAATGACTGGTTAAGATAGAATTCTGACATCACCTTAAGCAGAAACTTAGAACTACCTTATCATGATAAAACTTAGTATACATTACTAAAGTTTGGAGTTCACTGACCCTATGTGCCAAAGTCACCACCACCAAAAATATGAATTTCCATGTCAGGTACTTCAGGTCACATGTGCACAGCAACTCAAAGAGAGCTTTCATCAACTGGGTCAGTACCATGTTCAGATCCCAAGACACAGCAAGAGGCCTGATGGAAGTCTTCAAATTAAGCAGGCCTCACATGACTCAGACAAATGCTGTACAGAAATGGGTTTACCTTCTCCATATTGGTGATAAGCGCCAATTGCACTAAGATGTAGAGGTGTGAATCGTGTGATCGATCGTCTTAACGATCGATTTTGGCTGGGCGGGGGGAGGGAAATCTTATCGTCGGGTTTTTTTGTTTTAAAAAATCGTTAAAAATCGTAAATCGGGGGAGGGCGGGAAAACCGGCACACCAAAAAACCCTAAAACCCCCCCCGAACCTTTAAAAGAAATCCCCCACCTCCCGAACCCCCCCAAAATGTTTTAAATTAACTGGGATCCAGTGGGGGGGGTCCCGACGCGATCTCCCTCTCTCTCTCTCTCTGGCCACGGCTGCGTTGAGAAATGGCGCCGGTGGCCCTTTGCCCTTATCATGTGACAGGACAAAGGTAGCGCCGGCGCCATTTTGTTTCCTGGCTCCCGACGTCACGCCTGCTGGAGATCGCCCCCGGACCCCCACTGGACCCCCAGGGACTTTTGGCCAGCTTGGGGGGGGGCCTCCTGACCCCCACAAGACTTGCCAAAAGTCCAGCGGGGGTCCGGGAGCGACCTCCTGCACGCGGGCCGTATTGCCAATCTTCAAAATGGCGCCGGCGCTACCTTTGCCCTCACTATGTCATACGGGAGAGAGAGGGAGATCGCGTCGGGACCCCCCCACTGGACCCCAGGTAATTTAAAACATTTTGGGGGGGTTCGGGAGGGTGGGGGATTTCTTTTAAAGGTTCGGGGTGGGTTTTAGGGTTTTTTTGGTGTGCCGGTTTTCTCGCGCCCTATTTAACGATACAATACAAATGCCCCTGACGATAAATCGGGGGCATTTGTATTGTATCTGCGCTCTAACGATTTTGGACGATTTTAAAATTATCTGACGATAATTTTAATTGTTCAAAAACGATTCACATCCCTACTAAGATGTACTCTTACTGAGTTGGTCTTGAGACTTGATTAAAATAGATGTAAAAGGAAATCAGGCAGTTTTTGTGTGGGGCAAGAGAAAGGTTCTAAGGCCTTTTGCTCACAAAAGGAAAACCTCCTCCATTTTAGTCCATAGGACTTCTTCATGGACTCCTTTTTTGAAGATAACACCACATGAGACACATCCTTTGAGACATCTAGGAGTTGCAGATTTACCATCTCAACATCCAGACTGTGAAAGCCAAGACCCGACATTGGGATGGTGTAACCACCCTCA
Source organism: Rhinatrema bivittatum (assembly GCF_901001135.1). Classification (NCBI taxonomy): domain Eukaryota; kingdom Metazoa; phylum Chordata; class Amphibia; order Gymnophiona; family Rhinatrematidae; genus Rhinatrema; species Rhinatrema bivittatum. The sequence goes on along the minus strand of NC_042622.1, from coordinate 126,327,821 downwards.
ATCCTGAATGATAAGAGTTGGGGAATTCTCTAGTCTGATCGGATCCATGATGGACCACTCTCTCAGGTGTGGGAACTAAACCTGTCTCAGCCAAAAGGGGGCTATGAGAATCATGATCACCCTATCTTCTCTTAGCTTCAACCAAGTCTTCACAAGTGGAATCAGAGTATATGCATACAGCAGGCCCTTGCTTTGAATGAAAGCAAAGGTATCCCAGGCCAGTTTGCCTTGTGTTCCTTTCCTAGAACAGAAGAGCGGGAACTTCCTGTTCTAGGAAGACAAAAATAGATCTATCAGATATTCCCCACTTGTGGAATATCTGGTTTGTTGCTCCCCAGTGCAGGGACCATTCATGAGGTTCCAGGACCTGACTTAATGTGTTAGCAAGGACATTCCCCTCATCTGTCAGATACTTGACCCTCAGAATCCTCTCTTGAGAGATGGTTCAGTTCCATATCTAGGCACAGGAGGTACAATTTCCATGTCTTTTTGTGTTATGCTTGTCAGTCGCGGTGTCCACGGCTGGCTCACTCACCCAATGCCACATTGAAGATTGCCCCGGGTTCCCTCGCAGCAACGGCTAGCCGCCACTGCAGCCCTCCACCTTCACGGCCCTAAGTGTTGTCGCGCTCGGGGCCACCGACGCCACTATCCCCATGCGGCTCTGAAAGCTGCCAGCACTGCCGCTCTCTCTCTCTGCAGCAGCAGAATACCGCTGACTCTGCTCCTGCATTGGACTCCCTAGGCACGTACACACACACCCCTTCTCCAGATTTAAAAGGCCTGAGTGGGAAATGCTCCGTGGCCCCCTCGATGACATCATCAGCTTGTAGTATAACAGGACTTCCTGGGCAACCCTCCAGTGCCTTGGTAATAGGTATCCTCGCTGAGAGTATTGGATTGCCATTCCTACATTCCTGAATTCCTGAGTTTCTGCATTTTAGCCTGCCGGCCTTCCTGCCTCCTGTGTTCCTTGTCCTCCTTCTCCATTCCTTGCACTGATTTGTCTTTGACTTTGAACTGGACCCTGACCACGAGCTATGCCGCCTGCCATGACCCTTGCCTGGAACTTGACCATGAGCTGCACCGCCTGCCACGACCCTTGCCTGGAATTTGACCATGAGCTGCACCACCTGCCACGACCCTTGCCTGGAACTTGACTACGAGCAATGCTGCCTGCCTCGACTGTTCCCTGACCTTGAGCTACTGCCTGCTCCTGCCTCCGACCTGTGTAGCAGCTTCATCTCTTCACCCGGACTTCCATCGCTGCAGAGGCCCCACCTAAGTCCAGCCAGTCCTGGCACCCGAGGGCTCAACCTAAGGTGAATAAGGGCTGATAGTGGTGAAGCCCAGCTGGGCCTCTGCTTTCTACCAGCCTCGTCTACTGATGGTGGAGACCTATGGGGCTCCTCCCCACAGGTAGTATTAACTCCCCCTCAGTCCAAGAGTCCATCAGCTCAACACCTTGCTTGTTGATGTAAAACATCACTACTTGATTGTCCATCTGAAGATTGCTTTTTTGGACAATCGATCTCTGAAAGACTTCACAATGTACTGAACTGCTCTTAGATCTAGTAAATGTATTTGATGAAGCTCTTCCTGAGTAGACTTAGTCTTTGGTGCAAAGCCCATCTATGTGGGCTTCCCAACCACACTGGATCTGTGGTCAGGACAATTTGCATAGGAGGAATTTTAAATGCCCTGTCAACATGGTGAGCTATTTTGTGAATACACGTAGAGCTGATGCTAGGCCAAAAGGAATCATGAGATGCTGGAGGTAATGATCCTTTCCACAAATCTGAGATATTTTCTGTGACCTGAAAATACCTCTATGTGCGTATAAGCATCCTTTAGATCGAGAAAGCATAGCCACTCTCTTTTTTGTAGAAATGGAATTAAGGTGTTCAAGGAAACCATCTTGAACTTTTCCCTCTTCAAAAGCTTGTTCAAGGCTCTTAGGTCTTAGATGGGATGGAGACCTCCTGTTTTCTTTGGAATTAAGAAGTACTTGGGTTAGAATCCTCACTCACCATCTTTCCCCTGGTAGCATGGGCTCAACTGCATTGATTTCTAAGAGGGAGAAGAGCTCCTTCTGTAGCAACTTCTGATGCAAGGCCTTTCCCCAAATGGGGTTCGGAGGCCAATTTGGAGGAACACCTAATACATGTACTCTATACCCTTTCTTTATTACGCTGTGGACCCATAAGTCTAAAGTTACACTGGGCCAATAGTTTACATAAAACTTCAGCCTGCCTCTGACTGGAAGGTCCTCTGGCACAGGTCCCAGGATCTGGGCTATGCTCTCTGTGATCCAGTCAAAATCACATTCTAGGTTTTAGCTGGGATGCTGGCTGTAGTTTTGGGGCCCTCTGTTGCCTCAAATGGGTACAAGAGGAATGTTGTTCATGGGACCGATGAGGTGGAGGATAATACCTTCTCTGTTGGAAGAAGTGCTTCCTCTGCCCCATTTTCAGATTCTTCCTGACAGAGGAGGGCCAGTCTGGAGTGGCAGTAGAGAGCTGCTGAAGTGTCATACAGTGTTCACAGACCAATGCCACTAGGGATGTGAATCGGGCTTCGGACGATTGAAAATATCGTCAATATTTTCAAAATTGTCAGAAATCGGGGGCTCCCCCGAAACGATAGGAAAACCCCACAATATTGATCATGGGGGTTCTCTTATCATTTTGGGGGAGGGCAGGAAAAACGGCACACAAAAATAACCCCTAAACCCACCCCAACCCTTTAAAATTAATCCCTTTGCTTCCCCCACCCTCCTGACCCCCCAAAAAACATTTTACAGGTATCTGGTGGTCCAGATGGGGTCCCGGGAGCGATCTCCCGCTCCCGGGCCGTCGGCTGCCACTAATCAAAATGGCGCCGATGGCCCTTTGCGCTTACCATGTGACAGGGTATCCGTGCCATTGGTCGGCCCCTGTCACATGGTAGGAGCACTGGATGGCCCGCGCCATTTTTAAAGATGGCGCCGGCCATCCAGTGCTCCCTCCATGTGACAGGGGTCGGCCAATGGCACGGATACCCTGTCACATGGTAAGGGCAAAGGCCATCGGCGCCATTTTGATTAGTGGCAGCCGACGGCCTGAGAGCGGGAGATCACTCCCGGGACCCCCACTGGACCACCAGGTACCTGTAAAATGTTTTTTGGGGGGTCGGGATGGTGGGGGAAGCAAAGGGATTAGTTTTAAAGGGTCGGGTGGGTTTTTTGTTTATCAGCTCGGGCGCAGCTGATAAACAAAACCATGATCGGGCCCGATGAAAAAACCCCCACATGTGAATTGGAACCGGAATCCGAACCGATTCTGGTTCCAATTCACATCTCTAAATGCTACTGCTTCCTTCACTCTATTTCTGAAGAGATGCTCTTCAGTGCATGGCATGTCAGCAAGTCTTTCCAGGGACCTCAGGTCTGAGGTTCTCAGCCAGAAAAGGCTGAGAGCCAATCCCCACAGCAGAGACTCTCAGTTCCATATCAAAAACATCAAAGATCATCCTGATCATGTGTTTTCCAACACTCATTCCCTTCTCCATCACTGACTGGAGGCTATCACACTACAGCTGAGGAATCTGTTCGGCTACTTCCTGCATCTGCTTCATCAGATCTCACATATACTGGCCCATAATGAGCTGGTAAGAAGCTATGTGGGCATTGAGCATAGCTCCATGAAACACCTTTCTCCCAAGATTATCCAGGGATCTGGAATCTTTCTATGGGATCACCGAGTAATCCTTTTGGGTCTTCTGAGAGCGGATTCGACCATCATAGATTGGCATGGTAGCTGCCTTTTTTCAAATCCAAGATCCTTCTAGATAAGATAAACTGTGTCCTCTTATTTGTTAATGGGAGCCACAGAAAAGGGGTTTTCCCACATCCTCATCGGCACCACCTGAAGGATACTGTATACTGAGACTGCCGCAATCTCCTTTGGAGGCTTCATAAACTGGAGGATGTCCAACAGTTTGTTTATGGATTCATCCTTCATTAGCAAAGGAAATGTAATGACCTCTGAACAAATCTAGCAAAGGAGAAGTTCTCCAGTGAATATTTCCTTCTCTCTCATGAAGGAGATGGGTTAGCCGGAAGACATGTCAATTCCTCTGTTTGAGAGACATTTCCAGATCTGTAACTGCACCCCCAGGAGAGCTCTGGGTCAGAACCAGACTGGTACACTGGTGGTGAAGATCCAGATGGTGCCCATCTCACAGACAAGGCCTCAAAGAAGTGAGCATTTGTCTGTTGGGGCCTGGAACCTGAGGTGCTCTTGCACCTCGGGGAAGTTTCCTCCACTGACTGATTGGAGATAACCATCTATACAGACACCATTGATGCCAACTCATTCCAGAAACCAGCACAAGGCTGCTATGCAACTACAAGGAATGAGCAGTAGCTGGACATTGGCCTGTATTGGCACTGATGCTTTTGATGCTGGGGCATCTCAATGTCTAATCAAGGCCTGCCAGATCTTCCAGTCCAGCTCCTCCTCAAAGATTGCTGATGCAACACCAAATGGGAGGCAGGAGGTGTGACCATATATTCTTGGAAAGTTAGATGAGTACTGATAATAGACACCTTGACCCCTGGAGACTCTTGTAGTTCCTGGAACTGCATCAAGGATGAGCTCTCCTCTCTGTGGGCCACTTTGGGAGATTCATGGCCCCAGCTCTTGGCACGGTCACTGATAAAGACTGATGCTGATGCTTTTTTTGCGTTCACTCAATGCTTGGCATTGGAACTCCTCAATGCAGAACCGAAGTCAGAACTTTTCTTCTCATGGGAAGAGGTAGATGATGGCCCCTCTACATGATCCTTCTCAGTACTTGAGGGGATTCAATGCCCTTCTGATGTCAATGAATCACAAGCATCTTTTGCCATTCCCAAGTTCATAGATGTTGATGCCTCCAATGCTGATTTCAATGGGCTGGTCTTACTGTGCCCAAAATGCTTTTCTATAAGCTTAATCCAAGACCAGTACCCTTTAGGGTCATGGTTGTGCAACAATGACACTCCGGAATGTTATGTGAGGCCCCCAGGCACAGGCACACCTATCATGGGGATCCATGATAGACATGACCATGTCACACAGGGGGTATCGGTTAAAGCTGCCAGTGTGCTTATCAATGATCAAGTGAAAAATCAATGAAGCAAAATAGAAATACTTGATCACAAGCAGTCAATGCCCTCAGTGAACTGCCCAGGTGCAATAACAAAAGGAAACTTGCAAAACAACCGAAAAACCTACCCAAGCACACTAAAAGAGATAGAAAAAGACCACGAGGCTTTGCAAAAAACAAATCCTGCTTGAAATTAGTACTGGAAAATCCTCAAAAAGCAGGACAGTGAAGATCCTGAACTGGTGGGCTCCAGGGAAAAGTGACCCCCACATAGATATGTGGCATAATAGCATGTCTCACATGCCCAGCCAGGCACAGTCAAAGTTCTAGAAACTTTGACATAAGAGTTTCGGGCCGGGCTCCATCGGTTGATGTTATCTACTTGTGAGGACTACCATCCTGCTTATCCTCAGAAAACAGACATTATTGCAAGGTGATAAATAGGCCCCTGTGTTTAAACTGGAGCACCATAGTTGCCAAGAATGCACTTGATGATGATGATTAGATAATATGTTGGAAGAACAGCATTTGCCTACTGTTTTCCTGTTTTCTCATCTTCCTAGGTCTTTTCTTTACTAATCACCTACAACAGAGGGAAAGTCATGGCTATCAACCATTTACAGGAACAAACCTTCTTCCTCTCCCAGAGCCACATGCCTGGCTCTGGGAGAGGCCTGGCTCTGGGAGAGGCCATTTATTTACTATACCTTCCAATATTCCCCTCTCATCACTGTGGAAACATATTCCATTTTATTTTTTCTAATCTCTAGCTGGCTATCATTTGTTTTTTTACCAACATAAATATTTAATCCTGGCACAATGCTCAGAAGGGCCTCAGGGAGCTAATACTCAGTTTTCAATCTGTAGATCACAGTGATAGTGCCTTTACAGTGGAGTATCATCGACGACTTTTCTGCTGAAAAAAAGGCATGATCGTGATAAATGCACTAAGACACTCAATGTTTGTCCATTTTGGGTCAAATCAAGCCAGAAAAGATTGCCTGGAGAATAATACAAAGGCAACACAAGATACTAATGGCTAGAGATGTGAATCGGAACCGGAATCGGTTCTGTTTCCGGTTCCGATTCACATCGTGTTTTTTTTTTCGTCCGGCCCGATCGCGGTTTTGTTTATCGGCAGCGCCCGAGCCGATAAACAAAAAACCCACCCCGACCCTTTAAAACTAATTCCTTAGCTTCCCCCACCCTCCTGACCCCCAAAAAAACTTTTTACAGGTACCTGGTGGTCCAGTGGGGGTCCCGGGAGCGATCTCCCGCTCTCGGGCCGTCGGCTGCCACTATTAAAAATGGCGCCGATGGCCTTTGCCCTTACCATGTGACAGGGTATCAGTGCCATTGGTCGGCCCCTGTCACTTGGTAGGAGCACTGGATGGCCCGCGCCATTTTTAAAGATGGTGCCGGCCATCCAGTGCTCCCTCCATGTGACAGGGGCCGGCCAATGGCACGGATACCCTGTCACATGGTAAGGGCAAAGGGCCATCGGCGCCATTTTGATTAGTAGCAGCCGACGGCCCGGGAGCAGGAGATCGCTGGGAAGCCGCCGAAGCTCATGCGGCCTGGTCCGCCGCGCTGCCAGGCCCTGCCTCCGTCTTCGCGGCCCTCCTAGGGCTGCTGCTGCCGACGCCGGGACCTCCGCGGCAGGGCCGCCACCACCGCTATCTTCATGCGGCCTGGAGACCGCACAAGCCAGCTCCTCTCGCGGCAGGGAGCCACGAGTCAGCCTCTTCTTCGAGCGGCAGGGGAAAGCCGCTGCCTCTCTTCAGTCACTCCTGGCCTTTGGATCGGGTTTCACCGTTGGCTGTGTCTTCTCTCTGGTCCAGGTCCTCCGTGGTCTTCTCCTGCTTTGACGGCTTCGTCTTCATGTTCCTGATGTCCTTCGTCCAGGTCTTCAGTTATCTTCATGTTCCTGATGTCCTTCGTCCGTGCCTCCAGATGTCTTCAGGTTCCTGATGTCCTTCGTCCGTGTCTTCAGTTGTCTTCATGTTCCTGTTGTCCTTCATCCTTCCTGATGCCTTTGTCTTCGCCTCTACCTCCATGCCTTGGTCCCTTCTTGTCCACTTTCCTGGCGTGCCGTTGTCGTGGCCCGCGACCAGTCCCACGGGTGGGCTGTGTAGGGCACCTCGCGGTACAAATGCCATCCTCATCTCCGCAGTGCAACCCTCCGGAAGACTTCTGCTTCAGTCCTAAGTTTTAATCCTTGAGAATCGTAAATCCTGTGCTTGAGTCTTGTCCTGGTCTTTGGAGCCTATTGCAATTCGCGTCCGTCCATGTCAAGACTTTGTTCGAATCTGTTCCACACCAGCGTGGTCCACGACCAGTCCCGTGGGTGGACTGTGTAGGGCGCACCCCAGTGCAGGCCTCTTCAGTATCTTCGTCATGTTCCAGTATCAGCTTCCACTATCCCTCCTGGAGTCTGCTTCGAGCCCAGCGTGGTCCGCGACCAGTCCCGCGGGTGGAGTGTGTAGGGCACGCTGCGTCGCAGTCTCGACCCAGCGCTTTGATCTTTGCCTTCATCTAGCCTTGATCCTTACCTTCGTCTACAGTGTCCTCGCCTGAGTTTTCGTCAACAGTGTCCTCGCTTCAGTCTTTGTCTACAGTGTCCTCGCCTAAGTCTTCGTCCAAAGTCTTCTGTGTTCTAAGGACTCCGTCTGCCCTCATCCTCTGTCCGGCCTGCCGCCTTTTGCCATACCCAGCGGCAGGTCCGAAAGGGCTTGGAACGGTCAGAGGACTGTTCATTGATCAACACTGCGTTGTTGGTCATCCTGGGGCGTGCAGGTCCGGATGAGAGTCAGACCTCCTTCTCCTTGTCTTCGCTTCAGCCTAGCCCTGCTCCTCGTACCAGCTCACTTCCCACGGTGTGTCTTAGGACTCCTCTCTGAATCATGCCGTAGCCCAAGGGCTCACATCACCTGCTTTAGAAACGACCACGCCTCCACACTTGTAACAATAGCCGAAGGCCTCCAAGCCCTCGGTCTGTAACAGCTGCCGGAGGCCGCACTCATAACAGGATCCGAAGGCCCTCAAGCCTTCGGCTCGAAACAGTGGGCTACTTTTCCATGGGCCACCCTACACATGTACAATACAAACATATATCACAATCACATATATTATCCACACATATACAAATGGACACCACATTTTACTGATAAAGAGCATCCACATTAACAAAATACACACATGCAACATTATACATTCATATATCACCCATACATATACACTCCTATACAGTCTCTAAACAAACTTACATGTACGGTACCATACATAGCATCCATAACCCCACCCCAGAATATATAATACTAAATATACATCTCTCTCTCTCTGTATATACACAATGAACAGAAACATACACTATCAAAGACTTGTACAGCCCCACACTCCCTTACATATATAGTACACACATACATTCTAATTCATGCATCAACTTCCATTCATCCACGCCAACCTATAAACATTCAAAAAGACCCCAAAAAGAGATACTAAAGGCACACCTCTATGAGTACACTACACATACATACACTATTCACATTTAAAGAGATATGCAACCAAATCACACACATGCTCCCAACCCTTATGCACACAGCATATCATCTCTGTCCCAATCATGCTAACCACTCGCAAATGCTGACGCTGTGTATGCATATTTACACCTACGCACATAGACCCGCAGCAAAGAGTTTTGCACATGAAAAGGGATTCCATGAATTTGTAAAAGTAACAACAAAAACAAACTGAAAAAAAGCTCAAAACAAAACAAAAAAGTGAAGAGGGGAGCAGATTGCTTGCTATTCTCTTGATTCAATCCAGGCTTCAGATTTGGTAAACAGATTATAGACTGCAGCATTGCACTGAAGGTTAGGCTTTATTAGATTATGATGATTCTCTCTGTTCTCTGGCTTTTTACAAAGGTTTGTGGCCGACTACAAAGAGAAGAGACAAACAAAAATAACCCTTCCTTCCCTCATGTACACTTTAGTGCCTGGAATGGCCCTTTTATGTATCTGAGACCAGCACAACAAGTGGAAATGAGAGAAAGGCAAGGATGGGCACTGGAAGAAACTCTTATTCCACAAGGAGATGGAGCATCTCTCGAGGCCCCCATGTACCCAAAGGAAAGGAATAAAAATGAGAGATGCTGCACTTTTCTACTAAAGTCTCATGATACTCTGCATGTGCTCCCTAATATGGATACATTTTTCATAGTTACATAGAAGCTGATGGCAGAAAAAGACCAATTATTTTATCCAATCTACACAGTTATTCCTGCCCACACTGTCATAATACATTCCAGCTGCCAATAATACACCATGACCATCCATAAGATATCTGTCCTTATCCAGGACAATTTTTGTCATCTGTCAGATATACAAACAGATTCTCTACTAAGTTCACACCCAACTCTCCTCTTTTCCCATGTCTAACCACAAAGCTGTGTAAAGATCTAAATAGCTACCAATGCTAGCTGGGCCATTGCCCAAACATCCAGCCTCCTAGGGTCCCTGCATAGCTTGCCAGATAGACCTGCTATGTGAGCACCTGTGTTTCTGCTAGGACTTCTAGTTTTAATGTACTTGCAGGCTGCTGGAAAGACCCAGCTTCTGGTTTAATTCTTTCATTGTAGTCTAGTATGGCCATTGCTCGAATATTTGGCCTCCTAGGTTTCCTGCATAGCCTACCAGATAAACCCGGAACCAAACATGAAATCCTTGTTCTTGTTTCCATAATCCTGATATCTCGGATCTTGGAGGTTATGCCAAAAGTGCTTACACCCTATCACAGAGGTCTTATCACCAAGGTTTCCCAAAGCAGGCCTCAATGATCTTCTTCCAGCCTGGTTTTCAGGATAGCCACAATAAATATTCATGGACTACATTTCTGACCCCATCCCAGAACGCCCGCACAACTATTTCTTGGCACATATTATTCCGCACATTCTTGCAGTCTTCTGAAAATTTCCCTGGCCCACATAAAGGCTACTTATATGCATATAATATTACATGCAGAAACCCCATGCAAGTCTTCAAAAATTCACATCAAAATGTCTTATTTTGGTACTGTGTTTAAAGCAGGAATTATTCTGTCACATGTATTGTGTCCTATTCTGAAAGAGAATTATTTTTGTCATTTTGAACGACGCAGCATTATGTCACTCTATCATGTCAGTCCTGGAAACTGACAGAGCAAATTCTTACTGTTGCACTGAAGGGTCATGCCTGCCTTCTCTTTATCATTCTTTTTTTTTTTTTTTGGGGGGGGGGGGGGCTGTATCTGTTCAGGCTGGATTTGTTTTCCATGAGTTTAGGACAGAGGAAAAAGGACTTGTTTTGTGGAACATTGTAAAACTTGTATACTAAAAATTTAGTCCATTTCAACAAGAGACGAAGGAGCTCCCAGCTAAATTGCTCTGGTCTTCAGAGTATCACCAGCTAAAGCAGTGACGGGGATAAAGAATGCCACCTCATTCATTCAAACAGACCACAGACTTCCATTCCCTCTCTCCACACACAAATAGACAAGTGGGCACATACACATTGTCTTACCACAATTAGGGAACATAGAATTACTGTATAGGGACAACAATCTTTTGTTGAGGATTCTTGAGGACTTAATCATTGCAGAACGTGAATTAAAAACAGAAGACTATTGTGAGATGAAAGGAGGCTGCCCCAGAGCCTGCTGTCTCAGCAGCAGTACCCAGCTGTTAGGAAAGGATCTCCAATCTAGCCATAGTTACAGTGACTTTTCTCAATGGAGCACAGTTTCTCCCATCGTATAAAATAGGGAGCAAGAGCAAGAGTGAAAACAGAGGGCAACAGAGTCACACAAAAATTAATGGGCATTTAAGCTGAAATGTAGGGCATCAAATGAGATGTACATTATACTTTTTGACTGGACTAAATGTATCAGGGGATTTGGACAAGAAAAAGACAGTTTTTTTTTAAGTAAAACATGGTAAAGGTTTGTACTAAATTACTTTCTGGGAGAATGGTCCTTCTAAATTCAGGATAGGGATCAACTGGAAGACAGTCAATAAGGACTGAATCCAGAACTGAACTAAAAGGCTGAGAGTGTCCCAATGAAGAACTTTAGGGAACGCCAAGACAAAAAGAATACAAGGCATCTTGTTTTACAAAGGTTTCTCCCATGTTGTGCCCTTGGCAAAATGCTTCTGAAAACAGAGCCCAGTGACTAAACTGTCCTTTCAGCCCTGCCCTTCCAAGTCAAGGTTTAGAAAACAGAAAAGCAAATATCAGTATCAACTGAAAACAAAATAAAAGTAAGGACTTCAAGGACACTACGGGTAAATCCCCAAAACAACTGTTATTACTTGCTGTAAGAACCCTTTGTAGAATTTCAAATTCTGAGCAGTTCCCTCTTTCAGCCCCTAAGATATCATGTTAGCAGAATGGAAACATTTGTCTGTAATCCTTGGGTTGTAATAATGGAGCACACAGATGAGATGGGATGGAGGTGGAATCTGGCACAGATAACTGCTGTGGCCCTGCCTAGAAAGGGTCATCAAGACGTAATCCTTTGCGTAAATGAGAGATTAGTACAAAAATATTTTTTTTTTATCAAATGCTCTGAGAGATAATACTGCTTTTGTTCCTATGGCTGTTACATGGGGGTGGGGAGGGGGGAGAAAAGAACACAAAAAGAAATGGCAAAAGTGCAGGTGTCAGCTGGAGGAGCCCAGAAATGAGAGATCACTGATTCAGCACAATGCTGTTTAACCTTTCTGACACAATGTTTCATTAGTGCCAGGCCTAGGCAATCAAAAATAAAGACTCTGCTATGGTACCTGAGGGACAGTAACTGTCTGCTTCCTTCTTATACGGGCTACAAGATTTCTGAGAGGGAAGCCCAATAATAAAACTAGAGTTGAAGAATGCTCTCTGCTTTCCTGCTCTATAGCCCAGGCAGGGCTTTGAGAAACCAAGGAGAAAAATAACTAAAGCATGCACATCAAATGCAATCCCCAGAAAAACATATTTCACAGAGAGACTACGTGGTCCAACATATATGAAAGCCTTGTACTGGTACTGAGGGGTTTTGTTCAGTAAATCATGAGAGCAAAGCATGTAAACGGAATGCTAACATACCCACATAGTCATGGTTGACCCATAGAACATTAGCAAATTGGATGAAGGAAAAGTCAGGGAAAGAAAAGTACTTGAATGAGAACATGCAGTGTGCAGTGAGGATCAGAGGACGATAAAGTATACAGCTAGGAAACCCCAAGGGATATAAGAGCAACCAGGAGTCACAGAAGGAAGTTGATCACGATGTAGGTAAATTAGTTTAAGAACAGGAACAGCCACACTGGGTCAGCCCAAAACATCCACCTAGCCCAATAGCCTCTTTTCAACATAGACCAGCTGAAGGAGCTAAAAAAAAAAACCAAAGTACAATCACGCCATGGGCCAGTCTAATGACTCAGGTGGCAAGTGTTATGTGGAAGGTCTCTAGCTCGAAGTCCAAGACAGGTCTTCCGCTTCCTGTGTCAGTTGGGGATGCTGTGCAGGTAGCATTCACAGCCCCCAGGAGAGAGGGAGCCATGATTAATACTATGGGTGACACCTGGCAGCTGTATTCAGGGTCCATGGTTGCAGGGTTTTGTAGGGGACCCTACTGCATGGCCCCCAGCCCAGTACTGTCACTGAAATGAAGAGACTAGCTATGTTGGGGATGGGGGGGATATAAAATAAGGAAAAAAAAATCCCTGAATGGGTTTGAATGAAGGCTCATGGCACCAGATCCCAATCCTGGTTCCAACTGAACTGGAAGTAAAAGGGAGGCAAAAGAAACTGTAAAGTCAACTCCTCCCCTCCCTACCAACTTCATGGTATAGGCACATTGCACTTCCTAACCTGCAAGAATAAAGCAATGCCTAACCCACTAACACTCAGTTCTGTTTTTTATTTTTATTTTTTTAATTTTATTGTAACAAAAAGAAAAATACAAACAACAAAAGGCAAAAATACATAAGAATTCAGAAAATACAATAAAAGGTGACCGTAAAAAAACATGAAATAAGCTAAGAACAATACATCAAATATATCCAACCCCACCCCCATAAACACAGAAAAACCCATAAAAATATGAAGAGAAACAAACCAAAAGAAAGTACATGGCCAACTAAAAGAGTCCCAAAACCTCAAATTCCAAAGGTAAATAAAAACAATCACTTAAAGGTATGTATTCAATAAACCATAGGGAAGACCATATTTAGCCATTGTGCAGCTCTGCTTGTTAGCTGGATGAACTTACCCTGCTAATCAGCGCTATATATTAAGTGGTGCTGCTGTGCTGTTGAATATACCCAGCTATCTTAAAATTAGCCAGATAAGTTTATCCAGCTAACTTTAGGACAGCCCTGCGGTCCGACCAAAGTTACACAGATAAATTAACCGCCTAACTCTGAATATCGAGATTGGCCAAATAACTTATCTGGCTAAATCATCTCCTTCCTATTATTCCTATTTCCGATCCCTGATTCTTCCAGCTAAATATTTAGCTGGATAAGTAGTACTTATCCTGCTAAGTGCAGATTTGAATTTCAACCTGAGTGGACAAGTTATCTGGCTGAAATTATATGTAGCTGATTAACAAAACATAGATAATCGGTTAGGTTTTTTACTCATCTGGCCTTGTGTGGCCGGATAACTTTCTACCTAACTGGATATCTTCAAAGATATCTGGTTAAGTAGCACAATTATCTTTAAAATGGTCCTTCTTACTTAGCTGATCTGTTGCACCAGTATATCCCAATGAGCAAGTTGCACTCTACTGACAAGTGTTTGGTAGCGATTCCTTGTATTCGTAGCACATGGCTGCAGGAAAAAAGGGTAGGTCACTCATGGCGGCTGGGCCAACCCTGAGGCTCTACATGTCTGTGATGAAATAAAGATATTTAGGGAACTTCGTAAGGCAGATTTGTTTAAACAGGCTTTTTATCTAGTGTTTAATGTATTGCTGTCCGTGTAAATTTTACATTATTTATTAACTGTTTTAATTTATCAGATGTATTTATTTGTTGTATTTCAGTTACTATTATAATCTGCTTAGTACATCTTTTGCTATAGGTGGAATAGAAACATTTCTAAATAAATATATAATAAAAAGGACTTTCGTGGGCCTGTGGCTCAATCAACACTATGTTTACATTGGCTCTGCTAGGCTGAGCTACTCCAATTCCCCAATATTGCAAGAAAGACTAATTTGTATTGGGGGAGGGTCACAGATCACATCACCCCAACCCCTTCCTTTCCCATTTTGTGATTTGATAAATAAAAGCTTCCCAGCTGCCTCCCATCCCCACACACACTCACAAAACCACATACCCCCAACTCCTCCTGAACCATGAGAAACCCTATTGGGAATGAGGTAACTTCTTACCTGCTCCCTGTGCTTCTATCACTGGAAGCATAAGCAGTAGGTAACTAAAGCTTCCATCACTAGTCAGATTAGGTTACCACGTTCCCAGCAGAATTTATCATGGTCAGGGAGGGGACTGGAGAGTACATGGTACTGTGAGTTCGGGTGGGAAGTGGGTGGCAGGGAAGCTTGTATTTAACAAATCACAAAATAGGAATGTGGAGTTTGGAGTAGCTCAGCTATGCAGGGCCAATATAAACATATTGCTGAAGGGGTTTGAATTGGGTTGCTGGCCTACAAAGGTCTGTTTCTTTTTTTTTTTTTTTAAGGTTACTATGCTACTTAACTGGATATCTTTCTAATTAAGTAGAAAGTTATCTGGCCATACAAGGCTGAATAACTTTAAATGTGCTCTGAAACAGGTCTATAGTTATCTGGCTAATTTAGCCAGATATAACTGAAATTCAGCTAAGTTACCAGATAACTTTGGCATGCCCTCGAATGCCTCTTTTTTATCTGGCTATAATTTAGCAGAATAGGTGGTCAAATTTTCTGGCTAAATGGCTTTGAATACTGACTTCTTAGCATATAAGTGTATTATAGAAAATAAGAAAGAGAAACAAACAACTAGTCAATGAAGGGCTACAAAACCCACAGAGGCTTGCCCACCTCCTTCATACCCACCATATCCAAAAAAGGCCTCCAAAAATTTCAAGACATCCAAATAAGAATATCTGACTTACTATGTCAAATGCTCCATGGCATAAATATGCAATAGATTTTGGAGCCTCAAAGATAACTATTGTTTAGAAGGGGAGCACTACTGTAATGCAATAAGATGCCTTGTAACTACTAACATATGAACCACCAAACAAGGGTGCTGAACAGCATCAACAGTATAATCCTTTTATTATATCCTAGCAATATTAATTCCGGATCTGAGGGGAGTTTCACTTTAGTAATTTGATAAATCCAAGAGAGTATTTCAGACCAAAATAGGAAAATAATGGGACAAACTCACCAACCACTCATAAAAGTGCCCCGTTCTTCACAACTTTTCCAGCAAATAGGATCCTTCTTTTATGCCTCATTGGCATAAAATACCACCAGAAGAAAATCTTAAACTCATTCTCCTGAGTTCATACATAAATCGAGTTCCCTTTACTCATCTTAAGAAAATTATCTGCCCATCCTCTTTGCTTATCTTGAAACCAAGATCCTTTTCCCAAGTATTCATAATTGTGTCCAGTGCCTGAGACTCTCTATCCATTTGTTAGGATTTCACCTGCTATGCAGCCTTATACTGTCTTCATGACACTTCCCCACCAGCAGAGGCCCTCAGTGTGCCTCATCTCTAGAAACATAGAAACTAGGGATGTGCTTCAGTTTTTTCTGCCAGGTCGGGCTACGGATCAGGCAACCCGTGGAAAACTTTGTTTTCCAACGAGTCGTCTTTTTTTCTCTGCAATTTTTGCCGAAAAAAACCCCCAATCCACCCCAACCCTTCAAATTTAGTTAATTACAACCCCCCCAAAAAAAAAAACTTGCGTAAAGTCCCTGGTGGTCCAGCAGGGGTCCCAGGAGCGATCTTCCACTCTCGGGCCGTCGGCTGCCAGTAAACAAAATGGCGCCGGTGGCCCTTTGCCCTTACTATGTGACAGGGGCTACCGGTGCCATTGGTCGGCCCCTGTCACATGGCACGGGTAGCCCCTGTCACATGGTAAGGGCAAAGGGCCACCAGCGCCATTTTGTTTACTGGCAGCCGACGGCCCGAGAGCGGGAGATCGCTCCCGGGACCCCTGCTGGACCACCAGGGACTTTAGGCAAGTGTTTTGCGGGGGTTGTAATTAACTAAATTTGAAGGGTTGGGATGGGTTTGCTTTTTTTTTTTTTTTTTTAATAAATGTGCCCCTCCCCCCCATGCTAACCCAAACAACGAATTTTCCCCGAAGTTCGGGGAAAATCTGTCTCGGATTCGGGTCCTCCAACCCATGCCAAATTGGATTACTTCTTTGAAATTTTCCAATTCAGCAAAAACAATTGCACATTCCTAATAGAAACATAGAAGTGATGGCAGAAAAGAACCAAATGGTCCATCCAGTCTGTCCAGCAAGCTTATGGTAGCATCTGCCATGCCATACAGGTTATCCCCATACTTATAAGTTTCTCAGACCATCAACGTCAGGGTCCTTATTGGTTGCTGTCTCAGTCCAATTCCCCATTACCTCTTGCTGTTGAAGCAGAGAGCAATGTTGGAGTTGCATTAAATGTATCTGCTTATTGGTTAAGGGTAATAGCTGCATCAGCAAGTTAACCCCATGTTTATTTGTTTTCCCAGACTGTAAAATTCAATGTCCTCCAGGATCCATTGATCTGATGTGATCTTGACCCATCTCTGATAAGAGAGAAAGGTGTGCCCCATGTCCTGTTCCCGGGATAGAGTCAGTAAACCTTCATTGGGAGGATTGGGAGGTTCCACTACCCTAATCCACACCCCTTCTTGGCAATTGGGGATGAAAGGAATGAGACCTATCAAAAGGTCTAGTTCTCTGAATATGATATGATATGATACAGAGTTTCAGATACTTGAAAGGTCTTAATGATCCAAAGACAGCGACAAACCTTTTCCGTAGGAAAAAAATCAGCAGAACCAGGGGTCACGATTTGAAGCTCCAGGGAGGAAGATTCAGAACCAATGTCAGGAAGTATTTCTTCACGGAGAGGGTGGTGGATGCCTGGAATGCCCTTCCGAAGGAAGTGGTGAAGACCAGAACTGTGAAGGACTTCAAAGGGGCGTGGGATAAACACTGTGGATCCATAAAATCAAGAGTGGGTGGCTCACCAGAATGATGGCTACTGCCTGGAAATAATACCCTTATTCAATAAACATACACATGGTTACTGTGACTCCAACATCGCTCTAAGCTACAACAGCAAGAGGAAATGTGGAAAAAAGGATTCGCACTCACAAAGCGGGGAGTAACTGGCTTGTTACGGCGGTTACTACCCCAAACCAAATAAGCCTGATACTTCACTTTCAATGCATATCCAGCATAGCTCTCTGCTTCAGCGGCAGGGGAGAAGAAAAACTGATACTTCACGCATATCAAGCATAGCTCTCTGCTTCAACGGCAGGGGAGAAGAAAAACTGATACTTCACGCATATCCAGCATAGCTCCCTGCTTCAAAGGCAGGGGAGAAGAAAAACTGATACTTCACGCATATCCAGCATAGCTCCCTGCTTCAACGGCAGGGGAGAAGAAAAACTGATACTTCACGCATATCCAGCATAGCTCCCTGCTTCAATGGCAGGGGAGAAGAAAAACAACCAATAAGGGCTGTATAACATAGTCTGGGTAAAACAAATAAGCATGGGTGTAGCTTGCTTATTGCGGCGGTTACTTCCCCTACTACCCCTAACTAATCAAGCTTGATATTTCACTTGGATGCAGCTCCATTACTGCTCTCTACATTAATGGTGGGGGTGGAAGGGAAATAGAACCAAAGAGCTAAGAGAAACAGAAGAGTATGAGAAAAAAATGTGTGAAGCTTGCTGGGCAGACTGGATGGGCCGTTTGGTCTTCTTCTGCCGTCATTTCTATGTTTCTATGTTTCTATGAAGGGTAATTCCTCTATAGGGATGAAAATGCCTGGATCCTCTAATATGACCTCTCACGTTAAGAGAGTGGCATCTGCTTCTTATCCTCTGGCAAACAAGGAACCAGGGATTTGCCCCACTTACTGGCCAATTTTTCCAAATCGCTCCCGAATAAAAGTGAACCTTTAATGGGCAATTTAAAAAGGTTAGCCTTGGAGGTCACATTGGCCGACCAATTTCACAGCGATAACAGACTCCTCTGGCTGAAGAGCAGACCAAATCACAGTCTGCATCTGCCAAAAAAGCAGCAGCTGGCTCCATAACTGTACTGGAGTTCACCCCGGAGTCATCAACCTCCCTGGAGTCATCAACAAGATTGAGCCGCCAAGGAACAGCAAGAAGCGATCTGCAATGTCATTGCCACTGCATCAAATGTTTGCTTAAGGATAGTCTCAATCCTTCTGTCATGAACATCCTTCAAGGCCGCTCTTCCTTCCCCAGGAATAGTGGTCTACTTGGAGACTGCACACACAAGTGCATCTACCTTTGGAAAATGGCATCGCTCTTTTGCCACTGGATCCAAAGGGTACAGGCCTTCCAAAACTTGACCCCCTTTGAAATTAGCCTCTGGGACACCCCACTCAAGATCAATTAATTCTTGAATGGCTTCCATCATGGGGTAAAAACAAGAGGCCTTACACAAGGAAACCAAAATGGGATTTTCCTTTGGGCCAGTAACAGTGTCAGCTCCAGGAACTCCGAGCATTTTCAAGGTCTGGGAAATCAGAGCTGGAAGCTCATCTTTATGAAAGAACCATAGCATAGTTCCATACGGTTCTAATCCTGGAGGAATTTCACCATCCTCAAGGGAGTCTGGATCGGCGCCATCATCTGTGCCATCCAGACCTTCACTGAGAAGTCCCGCTGTTCACTAGCAGTACTCTGGTGCTTAACAGTAGGTCCCAACAGGGTTCCTACCTGTGACTCTGCTCTGGGAGTATTAGAGAGGGTTGAAGACTGTGTCTGGAGAAAGGATTGCAATCCCTGGAAAGATTCTACTCATGAAAAGGTAGAAGCATCCAATCTAGGAAGTATTTGAGGAATACAGACTGAGTTACCATCCCCTGCTGAGGAACCAGTTAGGAAAGTTCCAAAATCGGGTGCCCCACCTGAGCCATCTGTACCCAGGCCTATATTCGGCTGGGAAGAACTAGGCTTAGTGAAATCAGAAGAAGGCAATTCTCTCTGAGCCTCCAAATAGCACTGGCCTAAGTTAACAGGCACACCTGACTATGACGCTGAATATGATAGGCAATGCAAAGAGAGAGGCACTTAAGCTTCTTAGGCACAGGCGCCATTATGGCCGACAGTGTGCTTAAGTGGCGGCCAAAGGCGTACATCTAGCTGGTTTTTTTTGGGTTTTTTTTTTTACGTCCAAAAACACTAGGCATTCAACCTAGGCATCCAACACTTAGCATCTCACAAATAGGTGTCCCAATGCCTAGACATCCAAAACTTAGGTGTCCCAAAACCAAGCACTGTAAAAAACAATTTAAGTGCACAATGTAACATGGGCACACAGGTAAGTGTGCAGCCACTTAAGGCACTGCTTAACATAGATGCACGGAATACATGACCTAACTAAGAATCCAAAAATTGGACAGAATCTGGACGCACAGCTAGATGCACATGCTGAACCGACAGCCTAAGAAAAGCGTACCAAACTCCATTGCAGCCTACCAAGCGGGATGCAGCAAAATAGCTTCAGAGCGGGACCTAGCCTACAGAGGCTGCTCAACCTTCCAGGCTGCCCACGTCCTCCACATCCTATGGAGCGGGATGAACGTTGGAACGGCACGCCGAGCACGGAGACTGAGAAAAAGGAGGAAGCCCTACACTACAAAAACCTCCTTTTACATCTCTGTAAATATATATTTTTTTCCTTTTTTTTTTTTTTTAATACTTACCTGAGTTCAGCTTTACCTGTCTGAGTACACAGACGGTCTCCGGCTGTGGGGGAAGAGGGCATACACCATCAACACCATGCTTGTCTTCTGCACCTGCTGCCTTTCATCCACTTAAGCAGCTAAGTTCTCGCTGGCTGAAAATCAGCTACCGGCCCAAGGCACTCATCTGAGGTACCACGGAAATCACCTCAGGAATTCTCAACTGGGGGAGGGACCTTTTGGTATCACTGGAGGAGAGCTGGGCAATGTAGTATCCTTAATTCTCCTTTTACAAAATGAAGCAATCCCCAGTAGGGAGATGCATGTCCACCATCTACTGGAGATGAAGAATACTGGCAGACTGATGTCACTGCAGGGGTATATATACTGTGATATCAGTTTGCTCCATCTCCATCTGCTGGTAGAGGTGCATAACCCACTTGTTCTGAATTCATCTGACTGGATGCTAAGAAATTTTTTTCTTATTTAATACCACTTCACTCAAACAGGGGAACAGTATCACTAATTCGCCATTTCAGTTCTCTGTAACTCCATCCTAGCCTTTTTTTCTAAAAATTGAAACAAGCACTTTCTAGCACTTCCCACAAAGTAGCCCCAGATACCTCACCATAGGGATGTGCAGCCAAAACATTTTCGTTGCATTCGTGATACGTATTCGTGGGAGGTCAATTCCGTTTCATGCGGAAGTATGGAGAATTCCATAACTTGTCGATCTGTCAATACGTTACTACGGCGAGTTAAATTCCTGTCCCAGCTAAAATTAAAATTAACTACAACCCCCCACCCTCCTGACCCCCCCAAGACTTACCAAAACTCCCTGGTGGTCCAGCGGGGGGTCCAGGAACTCACTCACACCCTCGGTGCTGGGTTTTCATCATGGCGCCGATAGCCTTTGTCACAGGGGCTACCGGTGCCATTGGTCAGTCCCTGTCACATGGTCACCGGCGCCATCTTGTGCTCCTACCATGTGACAGGGGCTGACCAATGGCACCGGTAGCCCCTGTGACATAGTATGGGCAAAGGCTATCGGCGCCATTTTGAGTCCTGGCATCGGACGGCAGGTCGCTCCGGGACCGCCGTTGGACCCACAGGGACTTTTGGCCAGCTTGGGGGGCCTCCTGACCCCCACAAGACTTGCCAAAAGTCCAGCGGGGGTCCGGGAGCGACCTCCTGCACACCGGCCATCAGATGCCAATACTCAAAATAGCGCCGATCGCCTTTGCCCTCACTATGTGTGACATAGTGAGGGCAAAGGCGATCGGCGCCATTTTGAAACTCAAAATCGCCGTCCGATGCCAATACTCAAAATGGCGCCGATCGCAAGTCTTGTGGGGGTCAGGAGGCCCCCCCAAGCTGGCCAAAAGTCCCTGTGGGTCCAATGGGGGTCCCGGAGCGATCTGCCGTCCGATGCCAGGACTCAAAATGGCGCCAATAGCCTTTGCCCATACTATGTCACATACCGGTGCCATTGGTCAGCCCCTGTCACATGGTAGGAGCACAAGATGGCGCCGGTGACAATGTGACAGGGACTGACCAATGGCACCGGTAGCCCCTGTGACACAGGCTATCGGCGTCATGATGAAACCGGCAAACGTGGGTGTGAGAATGCAGGGATGGCTTTTGGACTCGCCGCTGGACCACCAGGGAGTTTTGGTAAGTCTTGGGGGGGTCAGGAGGGTGGGGGGTTTAAATTTTTATTTAGGAGGCCGAATAAAACAGAAATCTGTTTAATACGTGGGGAGTCGCGATGCGTTTCGCCTCCCCACGTATTTAACAGATAGGACAAAATAAGTTGCGGATTACAAATACGTGGAAAACAGATGCACACCCCTACCTCACCATTATCTTTCAGTTCAAAGAATTCCTCAATGGATTCTGTGACAGAGCAGCACACTTCCAATCTCAAGAAGAATGGTCTCTAATATCCAAAAAGCATTGCAAGAGAAATGGGGTATGATTGAACCACTCAATAACACTCACATCTACAGAGCAAAGCAATCCCAATTCCTTCTTATCAATAAAAATAAAATCAGTCTTCAAATACCAATTATGAAGGGACGAAAAAAAAAGAATATTCTCTTAATGGAATACACATATCTCCAGGAATCCACCAAACCACTTTTTACTGAGCAACTGCTCAAACAATTGAGCCTTATGCCGCAGATCCTTAGTAACCAGGCCAGCATTATCTAACCCAGGATAAAGGAGTAAATTCAAGTCCCTCCTCAATGAACACTCTCTCCTATGAAAAAACAGAAAGCTCAGCAAAACATGCCAAAATAAAATATATTTGTTTAACATTTGGGGAGTAAACTGAGGCCAGAGTTATGGAGCATCTGCCACCCTATCTTTGATAAAAATATAAGGTCCTGGCAAACAGTATACCCACTCCGTCCTTCTTAACAACATCAGAGGTAAAGTAAGAAGAGGCAATATATTTGCTGCTAAATTCCTTGTCTTTTAAAAAATGCATTTCTTGAATAAAATAACTTCTCAGGAAAAATCTGTACAAGTGAGCAGAGTAATCCCTGAAATCAATCAATCAAAATCACCTAGTTCTGAAATATAAAAGAAGAAGGGAGATAGAGGTGAAGGAAACGAAGAAATATATATAAAAAAGTCCACAGGATACATTGTTCATGCACACACATACAAACAGGCATGTACTCTCCTATAAAAAGAAAAATAACAACAATAATCAACTTAGGGCAGAGAGAGAGCAGGAAGAAAAATGATTCAGTAACAAAGATAACATTGGTGCCAATTTTGAGTCAAAAGAGAACAAAATCATTTCAGCACATCAATTATTAGCTGGGTGTCAAATGATCCATCTCCCCATCTGACTACTCCAGAGAAGAGACATCAACGTCTTCCTCTGGATATGGTGATATCTTCTAGGGGAGACCTTCAACCATTCTGTTTCGTCCGTCGGTCTCAGATGGCTTCGACCTTTGTGCCTCACCTTTTTCTCTGCTCTCCCCGCCAGCCTTGGGAAGGTGTCTATCGCGCGTCTGCAAGTCGCTCTCTCTGGCGTCCCCGGAATGGCTATGGCAAGGCCTCACGCCATGTCTCTCCTAAGGTCCTCCTAGGGTGCTCGCGCGCCCGCCACCCACATCTTTATCCACGTCATAGCACGAACCTCGGGGGCATCCCCCTCGAGTGATGTCACGCCATCCAGGTATTTAGCCTGCCCTTGTTTGCTAGCTCATCGAGTTAGCAAGGATTGGATTGCCTCCGGTCTGAACTACTCTGCCGCTTCCATGCTGCCGCTGGAAGCTCTCTCTGCCCTTCGGGGTAAATTTCTAACCTGGGTACCCTTTACTTTCTTTCAGGTGCCTTACTGGGATCAGGTACTCGCTCCTCGAGGGCCTGCTCTCCCTGCCTCAGTGCCTGTAACCAACTACTTCTGCCTGCTGGAATCACCACCACACAGCTACCATCTAGTGAGTAATCTAACTCTGTCAGTCTGTCTCATCTTCAGCTCTGCTGCTCTGGGAACCTGCAACCGGACGTCCCTCTACCATCTCAGCGAGACAGGTATCCTCTGCCGAGGATCCCTGGACTGCTATCTCTGGATTGCTTCACTACTGCCACCTCTGGTGGAACTCAGCTGTTTAATAAAAGACAAATCTCTGTGTTTGTGCTTCCTGAGTCTAGTCTGGTACTGTGGCTCCCCACAGGGCTCCTCCCTGTGGGCATGGTCATCTCTACAGTACCCCGAGAATCCACTAAAACACCTCTAACCATAACACATTCAGCCTCTACAAGAGAAGCAGGTCTTTTCCTGGATTTTGATCTTCCCACCAGGCAGTTCAAATCTTCATTGCACTCATCCAGGTCTGTGATACACTAATTTCTACCATCCCAGGTGAATTGTAATGTACTTGGAAAATCCCATTAATAACATATCCCTTTGTCTTTCAACACAGTAGTAAGGGTGCTAAGTTTTTCCTTCTTTCCAGAGTTTACTGAGACAGGTCCTCAAATATTTTGACCTTCACTCCTTTATATTGTTATTTTAAGAATGGTTTTATTATAAGCTGCTTAGGACCTTGGATAATGCAGCCTATAATGGAGACATAGAATGCCCTCCCAGAGGAGGAAGTGAAGACAAGACTGGTAATGGAATTCAAAAGGGTATAGGATCAAAATCCCTAGTGGTTAGATGCACAAAATAGCTTCCCAGAGGAGATGGCAAAGACAAGAATGGTAATGGAATTCAAAATCTCATGGGATAAGCACAGAGGATCCCCACTGGCTAGAGGATGAAAATGAAGTAATGGTGTAACTGTAAACCATAGATGTAACATTTTTGAATGAGAGTAACCTGCTACATTTAACAGAAGGCATGGGGGGTAACCTGCTCATGGCTTTGTCCATCTTCAGTTTTGCTAATTTCACCCCAAACACTCTATTCTGTAAATTAGGGTTATACTTACCTCACATCCATCCATAGTGTTGCCAAAGAGCAGTCATCCTTCTCCAAGATCTTCATTAGTAAACATCAAACTGAAGTATTTGCTTAATATTATTTCTATTTACTCAACCTTCTCCACCCTTTGCTCTTTGTCTCCTTTCAATCTTACAATGCCCCCTATGGCCTTCCTCCTTTCTCTGATATATCTGAAAAAAAAGACTCCACACTTTACCTCTTTGGTGATCCATTCTGTTGCTTGAGCTTTTGCTAACCTAATTTCTCTCACTGTCTCCTTCAGCTTCATGAAGTGATCTCTGTGTTTCTGTTTTTGAGTTTCTTTTTTTATTTTAATTCTGATCTTTTTGTCTTTATGTTCTCAGCAACCTCCTTGGAGAACCATATTGGTTTTCATTTTCTCTTACTTTTATTTACTTTTCTTACATAAAGGTTTGTTGCCTTTAATATAGCTCTTATTAATTTGGCCCACTGATGTTCCACTTCATCCATGTCCTCCCATTTTTGAGCTCCTCTTCAAGATAAGTTGCCATTTTACCAAAGTCATTATTTTTGAAAACTTTGATCTTTGTGTGTCTTCTCTCAGTCTTGACTGCTATATCAAACTATATTGTTTGATGATCACTAGTACACAGGTGGGAACCTACCTGAACATTAGAGATACAGCAGAGTTGATTACCTGTAACAAGTGTTTTCCTAGGACAGCAGAATGTTAGTCCTCACTAGGGGTGTGCATTCGTTTCCTACGTATTGGTAATCCGCAATGTATAGGGCCATATTCGTTGTATTCGTGGGGAAGCGAAACGTATCGCGATTCCCCACGAATACAACAAATCTTCGCCGAATTATTCGGCCATCTAAAGGAGCAAATTTAAACAAACCCCCCCCCCCCCCCGAAGACTTACCAAAACTCTCTGGTAGTCCAGCGGGGTGTCCGGGAGCCATCTCCTGCACTCACGCCCTCAGCTGCCGGTATTCTTTGACCTTACTGACCTTACTATGTCACAGGGGCTACCGGTGCCATTGGTCGGCCCCTGTCACATGGTAGGAGCAATGGCTGGCTGGCACCATCTTGTGCCCGAGTGCAGGAGATCGCTCCCGGACCCCCGCCGGACCACCAGGGACTTTTGGCAAATCTTGGGGGACCCTCCTTTGCCCTCACTATGTCACAGGGGCGCCTGCACCGGTAGCCCCTGTGACATAGTAAGGTCAAAGGCTATCGGTGCCATTTTGAATACCGGCAGCCGAGGGCGTGAATGCAGGAGATGGCTCCCGGACCCCCCGCTGGACCATCAGGGAGTTTGGTAAGTCTTGGGGTTCAGGAGGGTGGGGGGTTGTAGTTAATTAAATTTTAGCTGGGAAACAAATAAGAATTAACACATGAAAGTATCGCGGGCCCCCTTGCCGAATGCAACGTATCTACCCCCCGATGAATACGAATCCCGAATGCAACATATGACGTCCCTCTGTACATCCCTAGTCCTCACAGATGGGTGACATCATCAGATGGAGCCTGGCACGTAAAACTTTTGTCAAAGTTTGGAGAACTTTGACTGGCACTTTGAGTATGCCCAGCATACCACTATCCATGTGTCCATGTGGGGTCCCTCTTCAGTCTTGTAACATAGAATTCATGAGCGAAAAAAATAAAATAACAAAACGCAGGAGAACCCAACTCCATGGGATGGTGGGTTTCCTGAGGACTAACATCCTGCTGTTCTAGGAGAACACCTGTTATAGATAAGCAACTCTGCTTTCTCCTAGGAGAAGCAGGATGGTAGTCCTCACAAATGGGTGAATATCAAGCTACAGGCTGCTCCCGGTAAGGCTTATGACACCGAACCAGGTGCCAACGGGCACAAAAATAACTGCAGTGCTGTTGGTAATACAGGGAGACAGCATGAACCCAAAAAATGGGCCCTAGGCAGGGAGAGTTGGGATTTTAAGCCTGGAAGAGGTTATGAAGAACATATTGGCCGAAGTTACTGTCATGTTGCTCAACCTTGTCCAATCAGTAGTGAGCGGCAAACATGTGTAGGGAACTCTATGTTGCGGCTCTGCAGATTTCTGCAATGGGAACCGCTTGTAAGTGGGCTACCAATGCTGTCATGGTTCTCACTGAGTGAGCCTTAATGTGGCCTCCAAGCTGAAGGCCCACCTGTGTATAGCAAAAGGAGATGCAATCTGCTAGCCAGTTTGACAGCGTTTGTTTTGCCCACCGCAATGCCCATTCTGTTCTCGTCAAAGGATATGAAAAGTTGCTTGGACTGCCTGTGGCCTGCAGTGCATTTGAGATAGAAGGCCAAAGCCCCCTCACTGTCCAAACTGTGTAGAGCCCATTTGCCTTGGTGAGAATGAGGTCTTGGGAAAAAGGTGGGCAGAATAGACTGATTAAGATTACAATTAGTCACCACCTTAGGCAGAAACTTTGGAAGAGTACGTAGGACCACCCTATCATGAAAGAACTTGTGTAGGGCAGATACCTCACCAACACCTGAAGCTCACTAACTCTGTGAGTCGAAGTGACCGCCCTGAGGAAGAGAACCTTCCAGGTTAGGTACCTCAGATCGCAGGAGCACAGAGGCTTGAATGGGTCATGCATGAGCTGGGCTAGCACCACGTTGAGGTCCCAGGAGCTTCATCAGAAGCAACCCCCACATAAATCGCCCTACTATGGGCTGCACAGAGATGGGCGTACCACCAATACCTTTGATGTAGCGCTGATGGCACTCAGGTGGATCCTGACTGAGTTGGTCTTCAAGCCAGCCTTTGAGAGGTGCCACAGGTATTGGCATGGGGCCTGCGAATGAATCATAGCCATGACCCCTGTACCAGACAGAGAACCTCCTCCACTTGAGCCTGTAAGACTTCCTGGTGGAAGGCTTTCTTGAAGC
This sequence comes from Rhinatrema bivittatum, assembly GCF_901001135.1. Classification (NCBI taxonomy): domain Eukaryota; kingdom Metazoa; phylum Chordata; class Amphibia; order Gymnophiona; family Rhinatrematidae; genus Rhinatrema; species Rhinatrema bivittatum. Next base: position 126,300,404 of record NC_042622.1, on the reverse strand, counting down.
TACCAGTTCTTGAGACACGTCATCAGAGAGGTTGAGGGACTACAGGACTAGCCTCTCAACATCCAGACTGTCAGAGCTAATAACCTGAGATTTGGATGGCACAGTCTGCCCAGATCCTGTGTGATCAGATCTGGGGAGGTCCCCAAAAAGATGGGCTCTTTGACCGACAGGTCCTGCAGGATTAGAAACCAGACCTGCCTTGGCCAATTCAGGGCCACCAGGATCATGGTCCCCTTCTCCTGCTGGAGCTTCATGAGAATCTTCATTACCAGCAAAAGCGGAAATAAGCATACAGAAAATCCTTGCCCCAGTAGTGGGCAAAGGCATCCGAAGCTGGCTTCCTGTCTCTCCTGTACAGTGAGCAGAAATGGCTGACTTTGCTGTTGCAAGGGGAGGCAAAGAGATCCATATCTGGGGTTCCCCACAGGCAGAAGATCCAATCCACTACCGAGGAGTCCAGTGACCTCTCGTGTGGTTGGAACACCCGACTCAGGCGGTCCTGCCACCACATTTCCGTCCCAGCCAGGGTAAACTGCTCACAATAGCATGCCTTGGGATAGGGCCCCAGGACCATATTTGCACTGCCTCCTGACAAAGGATGAAGGAGGCCATGCCTCTCTGTTTGTTGAATTACCACATTGCAACCTGATTGTCCGTTTGGATCAGGACAGCTTTGTGGGACAAATGATCCCAAAATGCCCAGAGAATGTAGCGGATCACTTGGAGCTCCAGGAAGTTGATCTGGCAGCGAGTTTCCTGTGCCGTCCATTGACCCTGCGTATGGAAGCTGTCTACATGTGCCCCCCCAACCCAGGGTAGATGCATTGGTGATGAGCACAATCTGGTGGGGGGAGCTTGAAACGGAAGTCTCCACTCCAGATTGGAGAGATTTTCCCACCAAGACAGGGAGGCCTGAAGAGGCTGCATGATACAGACAGGTGCGATGAGGTCCTGGGTTTGCCTGCAACCACTGAGAGTGCAGGATCCATTGAGCACTGTGCATACACAAGTGGGCAAAAGGGGTAACATGGACAGACGCAGCCATGTGACCCAGAAGATGGAGCAACAGGTGAGCGGAAAGCTGACGATTGCAGCGGACCAAACCCGCCAGTGATGCCAGGACAAGTGCACAGTCGTGGGGCAGAAATACCTTGGCCTGAACATGTCCAGTCTGGCTCCAATAAATCCCAGATGTGGAGATGGACTGAGATGGGACTTGGGGTAGTTGATGACAAACCTCAAAGACTGCAGCACACGGGGAGTTAGCATCAGGGAGCAGAGAGCCCTCTGCTGGGTATTGCTTCTGATTAACCAATCATCCAGATAGGATAGGGGAACACATGCACTCCAGCCAGTGTAGGTCTGTCCTCACAACTGCCAGGCACTTGGTGAAGACCCGTGGAGCCGAAGCAAGGTGAAGGGCAATACACAATATTGGAAATGCTCCTTTCTCACTAGAAAGCGAGATACTTCCTGTGGCTGGGGAAGATCTTGATGTGGGCATAGGCATCCTTTAGGCTGAGGGAGCAGAGCCAGTCTCCTTTTTGCAGGAGAGGGATCAGGATGCCCAAAGAGACCACCTTGAACTTTTCCCTTTGAAGAAACTTGTTCAAGGCCCTCTGGTTGAGAATAGGGCGCAGGCCTGTTTTCTTTGTTATCAGGAAATATCATGAGTAGAACCCCCGGCTCCGCTGGTAAGAGGGGGGCAGTTTTGATCACCCCGGCCATTAGTAGGGCGGAGAGCTCTCTCAAAAGCATTTCCTGATGAGAGGACAGACCCCATAATGGACACGAGGGAGAGTCCACGGGGACATCTCTGAAGTTCAGCCGGTACCCTTGGTGAACCCACTGGTCCAATGTAATGCTGGACCAGAGGTCCTGCAAATAGATGTAGCCAGTCCCCCGACCGAGGGGCAGGGAGCTGAGGGTATGGTGATCTGGCACATGCTCCCTCGCTCATAGTCAAAACAACCGTAGCCGGGCTTTGCTGGGAGGGCGGGATGAGGCCTGGGGTTCCGCTGTTGATGTGAGCAACCCCAAGAGCTGGCACGTGTCACACATCTCCGGCGGTAAAAGGACTTCCTGGAGCCCTGTTGTGAGGATTTCCTGATCAGGGATGGTAGATCTAAGGTACTCGCTGGACAGGTATTGCAGGGTCTCATGGTGGTCTTAACTGGGCCACCGTGTCCCTAACTTTATCTCCAAAGAGATTCTCCCCTGTGCAGGGTAAATCCACCAGCTTCTTCTGGTTCTATGGTCGAGGTCCGAGGCTCAAAGCCAGGCCATTCTATGGGCAAGCCACACCCACTGCTGCCACCCTCACCGCCATTTCAAAATGTTGTAGGTGGACCGCACCTTGTGTTTGCCCGCCTCCAGGCCTTGCTGCACTACCGACATGAAATGGACAATTTTCTCAGTGGAAGGGGAGTGGGCAGTGGAGTGCCTCAGGAATCTGTATTGGGACCCTTACGTTTCAATATATTTATAAAATGAATCTGGAAAGAAATACGCCGAGTGAGATAATCAAATTTGCAGATGATACAAAATTGTTCAGAGTAGTTAAATCACAAGCAGATTGTGATAAATTGCAGGAAGACCTTGTGAGACTGGAAAATTGGGCATCCAAATGGCAGATGAAATTTAATGTGGATAAGTGCAAGGTGATGCATATAGGGAAAAATAACCCATACTATAGTTACACAATGTTAGGTTCCATATTAGGTGCTACAACCCAAGAAAGAGATCTAGGCGTCATAGTGGATAACACATTGAAATCGTCGGTTCAGTGTGCTGCGGCAGTCAAAAAAGCAAAAACAGAATGTTGGGAATTATTAGAAAGGGAATGGTGAATAAAACGGAAAATGTCATAATGCCTCTGTATCGCTCCATGGTGAGACCGCACCTTGAATACTGTGTACAATTCTGGTCGCCGCATCTCAAAAAAGATATAATTGTGATGGAGAAGGTACAGAGAAGGGCTACCAAAATGATAAGGGGAATGGAACAGCTCCCCTATGAGGAAAGACTAAAGAGGTTAGGACTTTTCAGCCTGGAGAAGAGACGGCTGAGGGGGGATATGATAGAGGTGTTTAAAATCATGAGAGGTCTAGAACGGGTAGTTGTGAATCGGTTATTTACTCTTTCGGATAATAGAAAGACTAAGGGGCACTCCATGAAGTTAGCATGTAGCACATTTAAAACTAATCAGAGAAAGTTCTTTTATACTAACTCACAATTAAACTCTGGAATTTGTTGCCAGGGGATGTGGTTAGTGCAGTTAGTATAGCTGTGTTTAGAAAAGGATTAGATAAGTTCTTGGAGGTGAAGTCCATTACCTGCTATTAAGTTGACGTAGAAAATAGCCACTGCTATTACTAGCAACGGTAACATGGAATAGACTTAGTTTTTGGGTACTTGCCAGGTTCTTATGGCCTGGATTGGCCACTGTTGGAAACAGGATGCTGGGCTTGATGGACCTTGGTCTGACCCAGTAAGGCATGTTCTTATGTTCTTAAAGCTTCCTGCTGCTGTTGGGGCAGGCGCTCCGACAATTCCTGGACCTGTTTCCACAGGTTCCGGTGGTATTGGATCATATTTCGTTGGTAGGATGCAATACGGGGATGAGCATAGTGCCCTGAAAGACCTTTCTACCTAGGGCATCTAAGGCCCTGTGCTCCTGACCTGGCAGGAGAGAGGCATGGGTGCAAGAGTACTTGGCCTTCTTGAGGGCAGATTCCACCATCACAGACTGGTGTGGGAAGTGGTGCCTCTCAAAGCCCAAGGCTTGTTGAACCAGGTAAATGGAGTCTGCCTTCTGATTCACCGGAGAAGCAGATACAGGGTGCTCCCAGATTCTAAGCAGAGGTTCCTTGAAGATATCATGGACTGGGACAGCCACTATCTCCTTTGGGGCATCAACAAACTGGAGGACTTCCAGCATTTTGTACCAGGCATGCTCTTCAGTGAGGAGCTTGAACGGGATGGCCTTGGCCAGAGCCTGGATGAAGCCCACAATGGAAAGATTCTCCAAGGGAGACCGATGCCTCTCATCTGGCAGAGATGGCTCAGAAAGAAGGTCCCTCAGGGAATGATGTGGAGGGTCCCTGACCAAGCCTCTCGGTTTTGGCATCGAGGGCATCGAAGGCACTGTGGGATTCGATGGCACTGGGTCATTGACGGCCCCAAGGGCATCTATGGCACCAAGATCCCTGATGGTCCGGGAATGGGATTGGGGGAATCCCGGCTTGTGGTAGAAAGGCCCCCAAAGGCACTGTTGACTGCACAGATTCTTCCTTCTCAGAGGTCCCGATAATGGGAATCACTCCAGAAGGGGGCATCAGTGGCAGCTGGGGAACAGATGGTCCCCTGGGCCACTGGCCTGCATAGGAAGTACACCCAGAAGGATGTCTAGATGCTCTAGTAAGGGCGCCAAGAGAGACAGTGCAGGCTCTGGCACCAGCAAGGGGACTGGTGCTGATGGCGGCTCAATACCCCTCAGGGCTTGGAGCACCGCCTGCTGAATCCTGCGGTCCAACTCCTCCTGAAAGCCCGCTGTAGTTAAGACAGATAGAGGAGGAGGAGGAGGAGGAAGCATCACCAGAGCTTCCTCGGAGCCCCGAGGAGGCTCGGTGCCCAGCACCGCAACCAGTGGGGAACACCTCAGACTCCAGGGTCTGATAGAGGACAGTGCCTCTTCTCCACAGGGTTGCTTCAGTGGCAGCATGACGGCTGCCAATGCCACACTGGTCCTGGAGCCATGCACCGATGGCAACCGTTGATGATGCTTGCGGAACTTCCCTCGGTGCTCGGCCTGGTCTTTCCCTGGAGCCAAGGAAGGCGAAGATCCTGACGTCCTTGAGTGCGATGACAACGGGGACGGCCTATCACCAGCTCCTCTCTCATGAGAGGGACCCACCAGAGGGACAGCATATCTAACGGATCCCCTCAGCCTCTAGGTGTTGACACCCCCAATGCCGGAGTAGATGGATCAGACTTTCTGCAAAAAACTTTTTCATCTTATCCAGCCGAGCACAACGGCTTTTGGGGGTCATTTGGTCACACAGATGGCACCCTCGGACGTTGTGCAACACCCCCAGGCAGAGCATATAGACCTCATGCAGATCAGTAATCGACATGGTCTGTGGGCACTGGGGGCATCGGCGAAAACACGGGGGGGGGGGGGGGGGGCGGGATACAGAAATAGATATATGTGTCTACAAGTTCACAACCTAAAGAGGTGTAAACTACATCTCCACCCTAATACTATGTCCATTTTTTTCTTTTTCCAGCCCTTATTCACTATGCAGTCAATACACTGGTGTAAAACAAGTCAATATCTTTTACTTATAACTGGTGATAAAACTGGGTATAGTCAATAGACAAGCAAGCAATATAACTTTAAAATACAGTAATAAGAATAACTTGATAATGCACTAATAATGTTAATACAACTGTTTAACAATAATGAGTCAACTTATTATATATTTATAGAATGGCTTGTGTACATGGATGCGCTGATTTTAGAACATGCCCGTCAGCGTGCACATGTTATGAAATACGGGTCCTGCGCACATATGTGCGCCAGATTTTCATGTCCGCATGTGCATTTGAGGGCAGGTGGTCAGCTCCGCATGTGGAAGGGGGAATTTTAGCAAAATACATGCAGTGACGCAATCGGGCCTCCCCCAGTTCCCTCCCAGTCCGCTCCAATTAAGGAACGGACTGGGAGGGAGCTTTCCTACCCCTAATTCTATCCTTTCTCCTTCTTCCCCTCTCCTCCCCGCCCCCCCTAAACCTACCCTATCCCCAATTTTTTAATTTTCCTACTTACTGCTCCTCTAGAACAGAAGTAAACTGTGCGCGCCAGCCAGCTGCCAGCATGCGCTTCCCCAGGACAGCGACAAATGCACACTCTCATAAATTAATATGAATATATATCCTTACACACGTGTACACACACATCAACACATGCTGACAGATCAGCTGACATTACTATTCACATGTTTCATGAATGCATAGGAAGCTGATAAAAAACATAGACCAGTCATCTTAGTTGTAGGGGTATATATTTATTAAGGAGATCAAGGTTGAAACATTCAAGCATAAATAATCCAGAACGCCTGACTCTGGCCGAGTTTCGCCTGCTATTCACATGTTTCATGAATGCACAGGGCAGGACAGTATGAGGTCTCAAACAAGGGCAGTGTTACACCAACGGCGAATTTTTAGCACCAGTAGAACACAAAGCTGTAAGATTCTTGTATAGAGTGGAGAACTGAGAGTATCCGTTCTGAAAAAGTCGTTGATGATTTTCATTTTATTTCTAGTACATTTTGTGTTGATTCTTGGCAGAAGTGCCGGAAATGAATAGGGTAGGTTAGGAATGTAAATAAAGTGAAACATTGTGATTTAGTCTAATATATAATTAGTTTTCATAAGCTTTGCTGCTGTTGCAATGTATTTCACAGGCATATCAGTCGTGAAGCATGTGATCTCCTTCCCCAGATCTCTTCTGCCTGCTTCAGATAAGTCTTGGGTAGAGATGCTCCATGTGAAGGATGACACCTTTATGCTACTGATGGTCACCAATCAGAAGGGCAACATGATAACTGTAATGGAAATCATCAAAACCATGCTTTGGGCATTATCCATGACTTATAATATGTTTTCCAACAAATTCCATGGTTGCTATGCAGTTTCTGGATTGACTAACATTTATCCTGCTGGAAGTAGTCAATCTGTTGAGCTGAAGATCATTTCTCACTTTGAAGCTACTTTCCTAAACTTTTAAATATTCTTTTTATGTAGTAAATACAAATATTTTATTTATGGAGTTAGTATTATTATTATTATTTTTGGCACAGCAGTTTCCTCCTACTCCTTCCAATTTGATCAGAACTTAGCTCTATTAGGTAGCCTTCATTCACAACTAACTAGGACATTTTCTCTATTTTATAACCTTCCTTGGCCCTACCACTGCAGTGATGGCCAGTGGGCTTAGACAGTGATTCCTTCTTGAATCTGGTATAGGAATTCAAGTCACTAGGTCTCACCAATGAGTAATATCTGGGAATCCCTCTTCTGCCTTGGGCTGTGAAGCTACTTGCACAACTTCCCCAGATGACCTAGTGAACAAAAGCCAGGCCTGGGACTTGAACTTGAGTCTTCTGTATGGCAGTGTATAGCCCTTGCTGCTGAGTCATTGGACCTGCCCATACTACTGAGTTTTAAAAGAAACCATTGAAAAGTAAGACAGTTTGCCATTAAAAACATCCACATTCTCAAAATTGGCCTGTGGCAAAATTACAATTCTATGAATCTGAGAATGAGTCTGTAAACCTTTACCACTAACTTAAGAGCTGTCCAGAAACCATTCTGAACAATGCAAAGCTGGAATACTGTCCTTTTCAGTTTGGTCAGTTCCAATCTCACATAAGAAAATACAGAGATTTGTATGCACACTGTTGCTAAACTGATATCAGATGGTTGACAGACTCTCATATAAACACCTCATACCCAGATATCAGTGCACAACTCAATATAAGACTACATAAGAGGTAGCTTATAAGCAATCCACATACAGAGACTGTCCAACAAAGACTACTACAGAGTCAATATAGGAGAAAGGTTCACAGACAGTCTAATGCAATAATGACACTTGACCAAGTCACAAACTGCCTCATATCCACAAACTGGCACATGGACAGCCGAGACGTAGTGACTGTGGCAGAGACAGGCCAAATACAAAGTCTGATACAAAGCCCAGAGGGATACTGGCATACAGACAGTCCATATATAAATACTGGCAAAAAAAAAGACAATGGCAAGAGTCTGGCATGCAGACAGCTAATAAAAAGAACATGTGCACAGACAGCCCACAGAAAGACTGGCACAAATACAAAAGGATCTGGCAAAGTGACAGCCCATAAAAGAAAGGGTGGCACAAAGACAACCAACAGAGGGTCTGGCAAACAGTCAGCCCATAGAACACAAATGATTGCATTTTATTGGAAACAAAATACTCCAGAGGTCTGAGACTGTTCCAGATCCCGGCTGGCATTCTTTCAGAACAGCCCGCTTCCCAGTGATATTAATAAAGTAAATAATAAAAGGAAATATTTAAAATGATAAGCTGCTAAGTATGCTTCCAAATGCAAGAATTATATGCAATACATCTTTTTTTTCCCTTTGCAGTAGCTGTCAACATTTAGCAGAGGAAAAATAATTAAACAAGCTATTAAAAAATGATTATTGACAACAAATTCACCAGCTTACTGTTTGAAGTGCCTTTGTGGTCCTATAAAAAGGAGTGGCAGAGGTATTCTTTACTCATTGCAGACCACACTACCCCTCTTGCATTGAAGCCTTGCTGTGTTCTTCTTTTATTCTCAATACCACCTCAATTTTGAGAATTACGAAATTCAAACACAACAACAAACCTTATCACAACTACTTACCACCAAAGTGCTAACAGGAAGTTACAAAAGAATAAAAATTACAACAGTAATAAAAACACCTGATTCTTATCCAACAGATTTCAATTTAGATATTCTGTGCCCTCCTAAATACTTATCACACTATAAAAGATTTGGGGAGAGTCCATGGATGATACAGGATACCCTTTCTTCTTGGATTATTGTTCTCATTTCTGTCCTAGTTCTCACAGCACAGACGGTGTTTTGCATTCCAGGTTTTTCCATAGCAGAGGGGAAAAGCTGTTGTCTTATAGATGATGTACAGATATATTCTTTGCAACAATCATATTTAGTACTAGAGACTGCATTCCTGTTCGCTTCACTCGCCAGTCTCGCCAGTGGACTCTCCGCTCTAGATTCCATGTTTGTACCTAGGTGGAAATACAAGGAATGGCTGGGCAGGGTAAGTTATTTTAATAAAAAGAAGGGTGGGGAGAGATCTAGAGAATTTTCAACTTCGCCCCTCCTTTTTTTCCCCTTGACTGAGTGAGCACGGATGTTAAGGGAACTCCCAAAAAGAGAAAATGATAATTGCATGGCAACAAAGTGTGTGTTTATGGACTCTATGACCTGGATGTGTACATTATCAGTGTTTTGTACTTGCTCTGTTGGGGGTGGAGGCATGGGGTAGGTGCCTCTGGTATGTGTATGTCAGGGGCACTGAGTGGGGAAGGTGTGGGCAAGAGTACGTTTCAGAAGGTGAAAGTGGGGAAGGAGCATGAGGAATATGTTTGTGGTGGTGGTGTAGGTGGTGGTATGTGCTGTTGGGTTGGTATGTGTGGGATGCATGTGCACTTTTTCTGCTTGTACTTTCCAGGTTCTCTCCCTACCCCTCCTCCCCACCTGTGTGGGAATAATATGTATGTGTTTAGGGAACAGAGCCTATGTGTTGTGAATTTGAAAGGGGGATGTGTAAATGATAGTGGTATGTGAATGCAGGCATATGTGTGTGTAACTGACCCCCATTTTCTGCCCACCTCTACTCTTCTGTAGAAGTGTGGAGGTGCACATGTGTAATCTTTCTCCCTCTCTCCCACTGTGCTCTCTACTTTCCCCCCATACCATTTCCCTCTTCCTCCCCCATGTGTGTGTGTGTGTGTGTGTGTGTGTCAAAGAGGGGGGAATGTGTGTGAGTTTTGGGGAAGTGAGTGTATGTGTGTTGGAGGATGTATTATTTTCCCTTTACAATCTCCAGAGACACCCCCTCACCCCTTCTGTATGTGGGGGGTGGGAAGGTAGGTGTGTTTGTTATGGGGCTGGTGTGAGTGGTATCAAGGGTGAGCTGGGAAGTGTATAAGTGGTTATCTGGGATATGCTGGAGTGTAGTGTGTGTGGAGAGTGTGGTGTGTGTGTGGGGGGGTATCAGGCGTGTTGGGAAGTGACTGAGGTGGGGATGTTTATGCATGGCGTGTATTGTCAAGGAATGACTGGAGGTGGGGAATATGTGTCAGGGGAGATGTGGGGTGGAGCGGTGTTGGGGAGTGACATGAGGTGTTTGTGTGTGCAAGTGTGAAATTTAGGGGAGTGACTGGGGGTAGGGGTGGAGGTATATATGTGTGAGGTGGGGGTGTACATGTCTACCTTGCACGCTCAACTTTCTTCCTTGTTCTCCTTCTCTTCCTGTGTATGTGCGCGTGTGAGTGTGGAGGCAGGGGTTTGGGTGAGTGGTGTTGTTGAGGAGAGAGTAAGTGGTGTGGGATGAGTTGGGTGAGGAAGAACACTCCCTCCTCCCCCTCACTCTGAATATGTGTGTGTAGAGTTTGGGGGTATGGAGAAATGAGCGTGTAGAGGGTAGGTGGGGGTTGGTGGTGTGAGAATATGTGTGTGCGCACTGGGAAGAGTGAGCATTGTGTGTGCACAGGGGAATGTGTGTGTGCGGAGGAGAGGAGGAGTTAGCATGCACTGGGAAAGAGAAGTAGGGGATGTGCGGGGGACTGGACAGTGAAGGTGATATGCATGTATAGCGCTAGAAGGCATGGGTGGGTGTCAGGGGTGATTCAGGGGTGTTTTTTTGCACCCTTTTCCTCTCCCTCCACTGCTCTCCCTCTCTAGCCCTTCTCCCCCACATTCTCCTCCTACTAGTCCCCACTCTCCTTTTCACTCCCCCAGCCTTCTCCCCTCTCCCCTTCACTCTACCACTCTCCCACTCCTCCTCTCCCCTAGCCCCCTCATTCTCCCACTGCTCCCACTGCTCCCCTCCTCCAACCCCCCCTACCTCTCACTTTCCCACTTCTCCCCACTCTCCCACTACAGCCTCCTGCAAGCCCTTCACCCTCACTCTACTCTCCCTCTCACCTTCCAACATGTACGATGGACCTTCCCTCTTCAGACTCCTCTCCCTCTTTGTCCTCTCTAACCTCTGGCTCAGAGTTCATCTTCCAGTGGCTGGGATCCCCACCAGCTCTTCTGCTGCCTGCACCATTGCTTCATTTTCTCAGGCACTGGTGGGGCCCAGGAACCCCTGCCAGCTGCACTGATGCCAGTGCCGATGCCTCCATTTGTTTGTTTTTGGGGTTTTTTGTGCCGGTGGGGTCCGGGAAACCCCCATCAGCCTTTCCTCTGTCAGTGCCACTGCTCTACTTTCTCTTGCACTAGAGGGGCCCAGGAATGTCTACCAGCTGTTCTGCTGCCAGTGCTGCCATTTTTATTTTTTTTTTTGCTTTTTGTGCTGGTAGGGCCCGGTACACCACACCAGCCTTACCATTGCCAGTGCTACCACTGCACTCACTGGCTTTCCAATTCAGTTGCCGGCTTTTTCCTCGCAGCCTGCAGCCCTTCCCTCTGCTCTGAGTGAGGTCATGTGCAGATGCGATGCAATGATCACCCAGAGCCTCTAATAATTCTATAATATTAGAGAGAAAAAAAATGTGTCTCTACAGTTTAACAATAAAGGAAATTGAATTCATCCCAGAAATGTTCTTAATTCATGTAAAATTAGAAATATAGAAGCATAGACTATGATGGCAGATAAGGACCAAAAAGCTCAGCCAATCTGCCCAATTTCCTTACAGTTATACTCAGAAACCCTAGCTAATTTCTATGCAATTTTCCCTGCTTCCCCCACACAGGGCATCTAGAAATGTGAAGGTCTGGTACTGGCTGGAGAGCACAGTGCCAGTCTCTCGGTTGGGTTCAATAAAACTTGGGTCAAGTAGATGGTATACTGGACTTGGGCTCAGAGACAAGGGTGAGTTTTTCCTCCTGAGCTGGATGGGAAAAAACCATCCATTTAGGTCTCCCTTCTATAAACTCCCTTGACTGGTGCTTGACTTTCTCCCCAGATACTCACATCAGCAGATAAAATAGGGACTCGCTCTGAGGTACAGCCAAACCAACAACCTTTATTTTCTGGGGTTACCAGCAGTCAATTTTACTAAAGGGCTTAAAACACACTGTACAAGTACTTCATAGGCTTCCATAACCAGATATCTGGTTATGTGGCACTGTTAAATAAAATAAAAAGTGCCTTCCAAGCCCGCATCCCGATTCCTGATAAGCAGCCCTGGAAGCATAAACTGTGGGTAGCTTAAGCCTCCAGCACTTCTCTTGTCAAAGGAGCACTGGAAGTGCCGAGAGCAGGTAAATAAATACTTCTCTCCAACTGGGGGATTTTTTTTTGTCAAGGGTTTCAGAGATGGCGGGTGTGGGGAGGAGGGCAGGATAAAGCTTATATTAAAATTAAAAAAAAATGGGAAATGGAGTGGGAGGCTGACCAGCAGATGCACCTATTTATAAAAATTGAAGGGGGTTTGTGGGAGGTACGGGGGTGGGTGGCCCAGCAGGACCATTTTTGACATACTGGGGAGGGGGTCATGAATCAAGCTGCAGGCCCACAAGGTACTTTTTAAAAAAATACTTCAAAACTTTTATTATTAAATCAAAGCAATAGCAATACAGAAAACCCCCAGCAATTATAATATGATAGATAAAACAAAAGAGTATACAGACCACCAGCCAAACATCACAATGTCAGCAACACAAGAAGAAGATTCCCTCCACATACATAAGGCCAGAGAAATATCCCCTACCCAGTCTATGTTGCCCTTTTGGTTCCACAAAAAGACCATATCCAGCTCCAAAAATACAGATAGGACAAAAACAAGAAAAACTAGTAAAATAATAATCAGTAAGTATATGGCCAAAATACATCCCTACCCCTGAATTATCCCATTCTTAATCATTGCATTCTGGAAGGGCTCCCAAGTTTTAGAAACATCAGGATAAGAATCCTTAATCTGATTTGCTAACTGTTCCATGACATAAATATATCACAGAGTCTGGAACCATAAAGACAGAGAAGATTTAGATGGTAAGCGCCAATCTAAGGCAATAAGACACCTTGTCGCTACCAATAGATGAACAATTACAAGTACATTTTCAAAGGGCCACGCGCATACATAAAAAGGGGTGGTTAAGAGCATGGCTGGGCCTTGCGCATGTTGCATGCTTTTTCGGAAGGGCCTGGACACATGATTAACCCCTGTTATATGCAGAAGTGCTGGGCCCAAAGCAAGGGGCGGGTCAGGGGGCGTGGTCTGGGTGGGGATAGGCAGGGTGGGGTGTGGGCCGGGACCGCACTATTCAAAGCTGTCCCGGGGAAGCGCGTGCTCCAGAGGAGCTAGGAAGGGGTTAGAGGTCGGGGAGGAGAGGAGAGGACAAGGGAAAGGGTAGGAAGGTTAGGTAGGGATATAGGTAAGCCCTCCTCCCGTTGCTGCGTGTGGGCTTTTAAAATTTCTCCTCCTGCACATGGAGGAGGCCTGCACATGCGTGCGCAGATGTTAAAATCAGATATTATATTTTATAACACGCGCACGCCAATGTGCGCGTGTTATAAAATAGCCACATCCATGGGTCTTAAAATCAACCCCTATCTGATGACATCAACACCATAAGAAGCTAAATTATGACTTAGTAAGGCCACCATAGGGCCCAGGGGTATTTTGACCTTAGTTATCCGATAAATATAGGAAATAATTGCAGACCAGAAAATCGTAATAGGGCACTTCCACCATACATAGAAAGAAGGAACCCCCTGACTCCATACTAACTCCAACAGAGAGTATCCTTTTTAAACCTATCCTATATTACTTCATGGTGTATAATACCAATGATAAAATCTTATATACATTCTCCTGAAGAGAGGTACTAAGAGAATTCCCTTTGTGCACGTGAACAAAGATATCTCCCCATTCTTTCTCAGAAAAAATATAACCCAAATCCCCTTTATATTATCTAATATCTGAACAGCATCTTTCAACAAAATTCTATAAATAAGGGAAATCAAATCCTTATTTCTAAATGCTATTAAGACCAGTTTCTGAAACTAGGTAAGCCCTCTCCCACACTTGATTTCTCTGGAGCACTAGTAGTCCAGTCCTTAATTTTCAAATAATGAAAAATAGAAACACTGCGAATATGAAACTTCTCCTGTATAATTTGGCAGGGTGAGGAAAGAAGAATCTCCAAAGAGTTGCCCAGTTCTGCAAAGACCTCCAGCAACCCACACAGGAAATGTACTTTTAAAAAATTGCCCAGAAAAATCAGGATTATTCCACACAGGAGAGAGAGGAGAGGGACATTTTTTCATCTTATATGAAGACTAAGGAGGAACAGCAAAGTTTTTCTCCCAAAATTCTCTTTCTATTGGTATCCAATGCTTGTCCGGGAACTTGTACAACCAAAACACAATATTCTTTAGCAACATAGTCCAATAGTATACCCTAAAATCTGTAAGTCCAAGTACACAACTAACCCTCTGTCCAGATAGGGTCCAGAAATTAACTCTAGATTTTTTTTGCCTTGACAGAAATTGGTTATTTATCAAATAAAAATATAAACCTCGGAATAATGTTCATTTTAACAGTGGCAATCCTACCAAACAAAAAAAAAAGTATGAAAGGGAGACCAGAACTGTAAGTCATTCCTCACATTACCTAGCAGAGGTAGGTTCAAAATGTCTCTCCAACCTATTTAGGATGATAACTTCTAAATATTTCAAAAAATTATTACTTCATTTACAGGGAAATCTAGCTTGAATCGTCTTTCACAAATCCAAACCTGCCATAATTCCAAGAATCTCAGTTTTGCCCTTATTGATCTTATAGCCTGAAACTTTACCAAAAACCTGGATAGCCTCCAAGATTACTGGCAAAGTTTGAAGAGGATTAGTAACATAGAAGAGAATATCATCTGAGGTACCTACAGTACCTGAATATAATCTGCTTTGAAGTGCTGATAAGCAAAATCTAAAACAAACAAATAAATAATTAGTAAACAGATACTTTCCTGAGTATTCTCAGACCTTTCAGTGGCAAGACATCAGTGTTACTTGATCAGATGGCAGCTATAAGCTAGTGAAAAAGATGTGTTGGTCTTGGAGGTGGACCCTTGTCCTGGAGCAGTGGAGAACGGCTCCCTGGTAGGGACCAGGGAGCACCTGCCCCCAGGGGGTGGAGCACAGGAGGAGACAGAGGCTGAGATAGCAAATGTTGCTTACCTGTAATAGGTGTTCTCACGTGACAGCAGGATGTTAGTCCTCACATATGGGTGACATCACAGGATGGAGCCCAATCACGGAAAACTTCTGTCAAAGTTTCCAGAACTTTGACTGGCCCCTACTGGGCATGCCCAGCATGGCACTAACCCTGCAGCCAGCAGGGGCCCCCTTCAATCTTATTTGAAAGCTACAGGCAGTGCCGAAAAATAAAACAACAAAACGTTATGAACCCAGCACCGTGGGGCGGCGGGCGGGTTTTGTGAGGACTAACATCCTGCTGTCCTGTGAGAAAACCTGTTACAGGTAAGCAACATTTGCTTTCTCACAGGACAAGCAGGATGGTAGTCCTCACATATGGGTGAGTACCGAGCTGAGGATGTCCGAACCTGCACCAAATGTACCCAAAGGCGTGCAACTGGGGTGGAATTTGGGAGAGAGCATCCTGAACCCCACCGGGCAGGCAGAAGGGTGTTGGTACGTCATGTTGTAAACAGGTTACGAAGGACAGACTGGTCGAAGATGGAATCCTGTCTTCCGGCTTTGTCCAAGCAATAGTGGGCTGCAAAGGTGTGGAGAGAACTCCAGGTAGCAGCCCTGCAAATGTCAGGAAGAGGCATCGATCGTAGGTGTGCTACTGAAGTCGCCATGGTCCTCACAGAGTGTGCTTTAACACAGTCTTGAAATGGAATGCCCACTTGCTGATAGCAAAAGGGTATGCAGTCTGCCAACCAGGAGGAGAGAGTCTGCTTACCCACAGGCTTTCCCAACCTGTTAGGGTGGAAAGAGACGAACAATTGAGTGCTTTCCCTGTGGGCCGCTGTACGGTCTAGGTAAAAAGCTAGAGCCCATTTACAGTCAAGGGTATGCAGAGCCGGTAAGAATTTAGGGTGAGTGCGGAGTACCGCCCGGTCCTGCAGAAGTTTAGTGTAAGGCGGATAGGTAACTAGGGCCTGCAATTCACTAACTCTGCGCGCTGAAGTGATTGCCAAAAGGAAAATCACTTTCCATGTGAGATATCGGAGTTCACAAGAGTGAAGAGGCTCGAATGGTGGTTTCATGAGCCGACCCAGAACTAGATTAAGGTTCCAAGAAGGGGCCGGAGGACGTAATGGAGGCTTGATATGGAGCAATCCTTTTAAAAAGCGTGTTACAAGGGGTTGTAGTGATATAGGAACATCCCCGATACCCTTATGGAAGGTGGCTACCGCACTGACATGCATTCTGATGGAAGAGGTCTTTAGACCTGATTCTGACAAATGCCAAAGATAGTCCAGAAACTTCGAGATTGGACAGGAAAAGGGGTCAAGGGACTGAGAAGAGCACCATGACGTGAATCTTTTCCATTTGTAAGAGTAAGATTTTCTCGTGGAAGACTTTCGCAAAGCAATCAAGACACGGGAAACTGGATCTGAAAGGTTAAGTGGTTGAAGTATTAACCTTTCAACATCCATGCCGTCAGGGACAAGGCTTGAAGATTGGGATGGCGTAGGCTCCCGTCGTTTTGAGTGATCAGGAACGGGTCCTTTCGCAAGGGAATGTGCCTGCGGATGGAGAGATCCTGAAGTATTGGAAACCACACTTTGCGAGGCCAGTGAGGTGCTATCCGGATCATGGTTCCCTTGTCCTGACGCAACTTCACGAGAGTCTTCGAGAGAAGAGGAAGTGGGGGGAATGCATAAAGCAAACCGGTTGCCCATGAGAGGGAGAATGCGTCTCTGGGCTGAGAGTGTTGCTGCGAATGAGGGAGCAGTAGTTGTCCACTTTGTGGTTCTGAGGGGCGCAAAGAGGTCCATCTGAGGATAACCCCATTGTTGGAAGATGGAGTTCGCTACTGAGGGGTTGAGAGACCACTCGTGCGGTTGAAAGATGCGACTCAGCTGGTCTACCAGCACATTGTCCACTCCCGGCAAGTAGGTGACCCTGAGGTACATCGAATGGGAGAGGGCTTCCGCCCAAATCTGCGCAGCTTCCTGACACAGAAGGAAGGAGCCTGTGTCTCCCTGTTTGTTAATGTACCACATGGCCACCTGGTTGTCCATCTGAATTAGGATGACCTGATTGGACAGGCAATCCTGAAAAGTCCTGAGAGCATATCTTATTGCTCGAAGTTCCAGGAAATTTATCTGGTGTTTGGCTTCCTCTGGAGACCAAGAGCCTTGTGTTTGCAGATCGGCTACATGGGCTCCCCACCCAAGGTTGGAAGCGTCAGTGGTGAGAATGATTTGAGGATGCGGAATCTGGAAGGGCAAACCCTGGAGGAGATTGTTCTAATTTTCCACCAGGCGAGGGACAGACGGAGTGAGTCGGTGATGTGGACAATGGTCAACAGAGGCTGAATAGCTTGAGTCCATTGAGACCTCAGAGTCCAGTGCATGAGCCTCATGGCCAAGTGGGCCATTGGTGTGACATGGTCTGAGGACAACATATATCCCAGGAGGACGAGAAATTGCCGTGCAGTCGCAGCGTGCTGAGACTGCAGTTGGTGAGCAAGAGACACAATAGTCAGTGCTCGTTGTCAAGGCAGGAAAGCCTTTGCCTGTAAGGTGTCCAAGTCTGCCCCAATGAATGATAAGGTTTGAGATGGGACTAAGTAGGATTTGTCATAATTGATGAGAAACCCTAACGAAATTAGAGTTTGTAAGGTTAGATTGAGGGGCGACAGAGCAGCTTGCTGAGTGGGAGCCCTGATTAACCAGTCGTCTAGATAGGGGTAGACGTGAACACCTTGTGTCCTGAGGAATGCTGCGACGACTACGAGGAAATTTTGTAAAGACTCATGGAGCAGACACTAGGCCGAATGGAAGCACTCGGTATTGATAGTGCTTGAGGCCTACTAGGAATCTCAGGTATTTGTGATGAGCTGGTCTTATCGCAATGTGGGTGTATGCGTCCTGGATGTCCAGAAAGCAAAGCCAGTCTCCTCTTTGTAGAAGAGGTAGAAGCGAGCCCAAGGTGACCATCTTGAACTTTTCTCACTGGAGGTACTTGTTGAGGGCCCGTAGATCTAGAATAGGACGGACTCCTCCCAATTTTTTGGGGGATTAGGAAATACCGGGAATAGAACCCTAGGCCTTGCTGAGAGTATGGAAAGAGTTCTATTGCTCTTGACTGGAGAAGGAGGGAGACCTCTTGATCCAGAAGAACGGAGTGATCGGACATTCTCCACATCTGCAGAGGTGGGGAGTCCGGTGGCAGGGCGAGAAAGTTCAGATGGTAACCCTGAGCAATGATTGCCAATACCTATTGGTCGGTTGTGACTGAATGCCACATGTTGTGAAAGTGGCACAGTCGACCTCCCACTGGTATGTGCGACAGAGGAATCTGGCTGCTGCTCTCCAAGTGGAAGTCAAAAACCGGAAGCAGGCCCCGGCTGGGGAGCTGTTTGTGGTTTTTGTTTTCAGGTTTGGCGAGACTGAGGTTTCTGATAAGGTCTCGTAGCATGGGATCTGGCTGGTGGTGGGTAGGACCTTCTCTGGTAGAGGTGTTGAAAATGTAATATGATGTTCTGATCTCATTCTTGCCTGCCTCAAAACCTTTGCTTACTAGGGTTTGTAGTTGGCCTTGGAATTGCTGAGGCAGGGAGTCTGAGAAGTCCTGTATCTGCTTAAATATGGCCCTGTTATATTGGGTCGCATAAAGCTGATAGGCAGCAATCCGGGAGATGAGCATGGCCCCTTGGAATAATGGCCCCTTGGAATGGCCCCTTTGACGCGGCAAAGACAGTTACAGTGTACATTCATGCTGCCAAAAGCACGTAAGAGACTCTTACATCAATCAGGCTAATGAAAGCTTAAGCCATTCACTCAAGATATCCTGAAGCTCCCTGCAGAAGGAGTGTTGCACACTCCGAAACCCTGCAGAGTTGGAGGATTAACTTCAGAACCCAGATAAGTGCACCTTATAATTTGATTTGTGCACTATCTTATACCTTATACAGCCAAGCGATCTTGAGCCTATAAAAAAATCTTGTGGAGAGGAATGACCAAATGATTAAACTGGGTATTGTGCTTTAAGGGCTTCATTGAACATCATAGCCTGTCGCACTACAGATACCAGGTTTTAGTGTCATTATAGGTTTCAATTATGAGCCAGTGATAAGACACGTATGATGGTCATCCATAACCTCCATACAATATAAGATAACAATATTTGAGCCACAGGTGCAGAATTGTTGGTTTGTCCCTTGGAATAATCGGCATCCAATGTTGTCTAGGAGTTTTTGTTCCTTACCAGGAGGGGTAGATAATTAATTAATTAATTGATTGATTGATTTATTTATTTATAAGGCTTTTATATACCAGCATTCGTAGGACACATCATGTCAGTTTACAAGTAACTGTGAAAGGAGGAAATTACAATGAACAATGATAGAGGGATAGTTAAGAGGGAGGGGTGAGGTCAAGAACTGGGAGGAAGGGGGAAGGAGGGGGAAGAGGGAAGAAGCAGGGAGGAAGATAACCCAAAGTTACAATGGGTAGATAAATTAACAGATAACAAAGCATGTCATAAATGTGTTAAACAGAATAAACTTATAACCTTTAAAAGCGAAATCATAAGATCTTATGTACATAAAGGTGATGAGTGAGGTTTTATGTACATAAAAGTGATGAGTGAGGTTTTGACCTCTTTGCCCTCTTTTGTGCAGACTCTACCCCGACCGAGTGGTGATCAAGCCGTGACCTTTGAAAACCTGGGGCTGACTGTACTAAATAAGTAGTGTCAGCTTTTCTGTGTACTGGAGCAATTGTTCCTGGATTTCCCCAGTTCTTCTTGAGAAGATCAAGAAGAACCTGATGAACGGGAATAGAGGTTATTACCTTGGGGTCATCTAGGAATTGGAGCAACTCCATCATCTGGTGCCTATCATCCTGTTCTGTCTGCAATTGAAAAGGAACCAAGTCAGCCATTTCCTTCACAAAATTTATAAATGAGAGGTCCTCTGGAGGAGAACGCTTTCTACTCTCAGTGGGTGAAGGTAAGTCATTGGTGTCTGATGAGGTATCATCACCTCAGGTATCATAAGAACCCTTTCCTCTAGGAAGTAGAGGGGGACAGGGTGGTTGGATACCTGAAGGTCCAGGTCTGGGCTCCGAAGGAATCGGAGGAATTATCGGAGGCACCGACGATGGCATCAATGGATGGCTCGGGGGTGCTGATGGACGTATCGGCACCGATGGTTGGATCGGTGGCGAGGGACGTATAGGCATCAATGGCTGAGGCATAACTCCGGATGGAAGAATGCAGAACGGTGTTTCTCCTCCCAATGATGCTGTCAATGGGGAGGGCATCGGAGCCATCGAAGGCCCAGGATCCATTGATGGAAATGCGGCCATGAGGGCTTCCATCCTGGATAGCAGCGGTGCCAGCGCTGCCGGAATCAGGTCGATGATTGGTTCCACAGTCGGTGCCGGTGTCGGTGCCGGAGGAACCTGAAGACGTTGCATCGTCTTGTCGATGGCCTCCTGGACCATCCAGTCCAGTTCTTCTCGGAGACCTGGAGCAAGCAGCCCCGGCTACGGAACAGAAGAAGGAGGCAGAGGCATAGCCGGAGGGACCACCGTTACAGGCGGAGTCACAGCTCCCGATCCCCGATTGGGTGAGGGTTGCCTCGGAGACTCAGTCGCAGGAATGGTCGGTGCCTTTCCTGGATGGGGTTTTTTCGACAGCGGCTTGGACGATGGTGAGGTCGATGATTTTGCTCCCTCAATGGTCCGAGTCTTACGGTGTCGATGGTGATGTTTTTCCCTGCGATCCCCTCGATCCTGAGGGGGAGTAAAGGGTGTCGATGACCGAGTAGTCGTCATTGCCGGTCGGTCACCGGTCAGTGGTCGATGCTGGCGCAAAGTCGACGGTGCCAGTTCCGATGACGTTGATGCAATGGACGGAGTTGGGGTTTGAGCACGGAAGAGAAGTTCCATCTTCTCCTTTCTGGCCTTGCGACCCTTTGGTGTCATTAGGGCACATTTGGTGCAGGTCAAGACATACTGTTCGCGTCCTAAACACATTACACAGACTTTATGGGGGTCTCTGATAGACATGGTACGGGTACAGTCTGGGCACCGACGAAACCCCGACGCCATGGCAAAAAATTTAGCTACGGTACGATCGACGGCCAGTAGGCCGCGAAGGCCAAACTCGACGGTAATCAATAGGAAACGGGTCAAAACATACCGGAGTACCGTGGAGTTATAAAAGGTAGAAGAGGGACCCCTGTGGGGCAACTTAACTTTTAGTAATTCCGTGAGGAAAATTCTTGTCAGGAATCTCTTCAGAGCTCCTTTACCGCGAGGCTACTGCTGCGTGGAAAAAAGAAGACTGAAGGGGGACCCCTGCTGGCTGCAGAGTTAGTGCCATGCTGGGCATGCCTAGTAGGGGCCAGTCAAAGTTCTGGAAACTTTGACAGAAGTTTTCCGTGATTGGGCTCCATCCTGTGATGTCACCCATATGTGAGGACTACCATCCTGCTTGTCCTGTGAGAAAAGCTTCACCACTGGAAGCCCGAGGTCCCCCAGGGTGGAGCCCTTAGGGACCCGGGCCGCTTGGACTTAGGTGGGCCTCGCAGGGTATCCTGGAGAGGTAGTAGAGAGGCATGCCCACAATTAGCAAGGGAGCGTGGTCGGACTTCACGCTGTTGGCCTGGAGAGGCAAGGAAGGCCCAAACAGCATAGGCGATGAAAAGGCAAGGGACAGAGCCAGAATCAGGAGATGTAGTCAATGGTAGCCGAGGTCAGAATCTGAGGATCAATCCGAGGAGTGGTCAACGAGGCAGAGGTCAGGTTCCAGAGGTCAAACGAGGTCACAAGGCAGGCAGAAGTCAGGATGCAGGCAGCAGACAGGAAGGTCAAGGAACAGGCTGAGGTCAGTACCAGAGAGACAGTCCGCGGGTACTACATGGGAAGATGAACAGACAGACGCAGAACAGGAGGACGCTGGAACAGTAGGACATTGGTACAAGGCTGGAACAGTAGGATCCTGGAACAAGGCTGGAACAAGACTGTGAACGCGGAGGCAACCTAGCACACAATACAATGCCAACCCGATTACCAAGGCAAGGAAGTGCAGGCAGGAACTTCCTTATATTGTCCCATCAATCTGGGCGTGCCGTGGAACTAGGACCCGCCCCTGGACCTACAAGAGGCCGAGCGATCCGAGTGCGCGTGCGTAGGGGCATGGCTGATGCCACCGGAGACGCCGTACTCCGGCGTGAGGCCTGGTAGCGCAGTGGAAGGCCCGTCAACCGCCGCTGCGGGACGCCAAGGCCTAGCAGAGCTCGCAGCTGCCGCTGGGGAGGCTGGCCCGTGACCTGCAAAGCAGCCAGCAAGGTGAGCAGGCCCGTGCACGGGCCAGACGTGGATGTGGCGCGCAACAAGATGCCCCACTGTGATTTGTCTTCCTTCTTATCGTGCCTCGGCTCCCAGGAGGCTGTGACGTCATGCAGGCAGCAGTTTGTTGCTAAATTAGCTACAGCTGTTTTTTTCTCACAAACAGCTATAGATGCAATTTATTTATTTTAAAAATATATTAACTGGACACCTCTGATAGCATTCATGGCAGGCTACAAAACAACATGCATAATATGTTGAATGGGCCTTAGACTTGAATGGAAAACAAAGTAATGAGATGAAAATTTTCATTTAAATTTGTGGACATCCTCCATATGTTTCACAGGTCTATGAATAAAATGAAAATGGACTGATTTATTGCATTTTACCCATTTGTTTCAAAAGAATGCACATTCCTAATATAAAATTGTAACTGATAATGCAAAGAAATGTTATTTTGCTAAAAGGATTCAGAAGGCAGAAAATAGCACACAAGGAATAGAACAGAAGAATATAAGAAATGCCATTCAAGATCAGATCAGGGGTCCATGAAGCCCAGTTTCCTGTTTCCAACAGGATACAATCCATGTCACATGTATCTGGCAGAATCCCAAATAGTAGATAGTTTTCATATTGCTTTGCCCAGGGATAAGCAATGGCTTTCCTCAAGTCTGCTTGGTTAATAATGATTGATAGATTTTTCCTGCAGGAACTTGTCCAAACCTTTTTTAAACCCTGCTAAGGTAGTTGCCTTTAACACATTTTTTGACAATTAATTTTAGAGCTTAATTGTGCATTAAGTGGAAAATAATTTTTCTGATTTGTTTTAAATGTGCTATTTAATAACTTCATGAGGTGTCCCCTAGCTTTTTCATTTCTTGAAGAAGTAAACAACTGCTTTGCATTTACCTATTCCACTCCACTCATGATTTTATAGACCTCTATCATATCTCCCCTTTGCCATCTCTTCATCAAGCTGAAGCGCCTTAACTTTTTTAGCCTTTCCTCATAGGGGAGCCATTCCATCCCCTTTATCATTTTGGTCACCCTTCTCTGAACCTTTTCCAGTTCTACTATATCTTTTGTGAGATGTGGTGACCAGAATTGCACATAGTACTCTAGATGTGGTCGCACCATGGAATGATACAGAGGTATTATGATATTCTCCATTCCTTTTCTAATAATTCCTAACATTCTTTTTGCTTTTTTGACTGCCGCCACATACTGAGCTGAAGATTTGAATGTGTTGCCCATAATAGCAACTAGATCTTTTTCCTGGATGGTGACTCCTCATATGGGACCTAACGTCATTTAACTACAGTTTGTATTACTTTCCCTATGTGCATCATTTTGTACTTGTCCAGATTAAATTTCATCTGCCATTTGGATGCCAAGTTTCCCAGTCTTGTAAGGTTTTTCTGTAATTTCATGCAATCCATTTGTGATTTAACAACTTGGAATAATTTTGTGTTGTTTGCAAATTTGATTACTTCATTCATCATTATTCCCTTTTCCAGATTATTTATAAATATATTAAAAAGCACTGGTCCTAGTACAGATCCCTGAGGCACTTTACTATAATTATCTTCCTCCAATAAGAAAATTGACCATTTAGTCCTACTCTGTTGCTTGTCTTTTAATCAGTTCTTTATCCACAATAGGACATTGATTCATCATATCCCATAACTTTTAAATTTTCTCAGGATTCTCTCATGAGGGACTTGTAAAACACCTTCTAAAAATACAGATATACCATATCCAGTTCATCATTATCCATATGATTATTGACTCCTTCAAAAAATGAAGCAGATTCATTTTGACACTGGATCCCCTTGTGCATAAATTCGAAGAAGGAGAAGCGGTGGATGGGATTGGAGTAGGCCCAAAGAAAGTAAAAACAATGCTTTTTGCTGATGACATTTTAATGTTGGTATCAAAGGTTTATCAATCTCTCCTTACAGTGCTAGATATATTTTCTGCATTTGGCAGCTTCTCTGGTTTTACATTATATCTTGATAAGTCAGAAGCCTTAGATAATTTAAATATTTAGCATTACAATTGGTCAAACTTTCCAGTGGAATGGCAGGAGATACTATTAAATACCTGAGATTGCAAATACATCTTAATCGAAAGATATGCTATTCTTTTAATGAAGATCTTGTCCTTAAGACATTTTGAACAAAACTAGAAATATGGAAGTCTTTCCATTGTCTCTAAAAGGCAGAATTGCCTTAATACAAATGGTGTTAACTCCAAAATTATTTATCTTTTGCAAATTATTTTGTGACAAAAGGACATTAGATACTTGAATGCCTATGTAGCAACTTCATCTGGAATGAAAAGAAGGCAAGAATATCTAAAAAAAACTGATGGTACCAATCACTGTTGGAGGATTAAACTTTTCTTAAATTTAAAAATTTAACTTGTCTCGAAATGTGGACCTAACTTGGGAGCAACAACTGGCTTCTTCCCTTAGCCTTCAATGGGGCCGATTTTCAAAACCTAGCGCGCACCAATAGCAGTAGATACGGGCGTGCCAAGCACATTTTCATAGTGGTCCGGTCACGTGCGTATCTGCCTGTACACGCGGAAGTGCTGGGTTGTTTAAAAGGGGCGGGGACTGGGCAGGACAGCGCCATTTTGCACTGTCCTGGTGAAGCGCGCACCAGTAGCCATATGGTGTGCGGAACTTACTCCTGGCTCCATTGAGCGGGTAAGTTCGAAAACAAAAAAAAAATAGGATAGTTAGGGTGGGTTTTGGGGTCAGGGTGGAGAGAGGAGAAGTGAGGAGGGTGAGTTAGAGGGATAGGGAAGTTCCCTCCCAGTCTGCTCCTTAATTGAAATGGACTAGGAGGGAACTAGGCAAAGGCCCGTTCTCATCACCGCACTTGTGTTAAAAATTTCCCCCCCACGTGCAAGTGGGCACTTGCGCACACATAAAAAAATCGGGCATTCATGTGCGTGCAGGTATCAGATTTTATAACATGCGCACGGCAGCACATGCATTTTATAAAATCAGCAATAATAGAAGCAAAAACCCTCTCCAAATTATATTCAATAAAGAAAAAGAAGAGGAAAAAGGATCTAAATCCAATATCCAACTTATAAAGCAAAACTAATGAATCTAAATAACTTATATAACAGCAGATGAGAATATCATCAATGTTTGCCTCTAGATCTCTCTTTGCAGCCTCTCGCCACTCAATGGGCCGCAAGCCACAATCGGTCAATGAAGCAATTAGTTAGTCATAATCATTTATTGTCATCATGCTGTAAAATTATAACAAATTTTTATGAAGAAAATTAATTATATTTTAAATTAGAAATCTCAAACACTGTGATAATGCACTACTAGAAAATCTAAAAATCTGCTATGTTTCCCACATTATAACTACCCCAAATACTAAAAATCCCCACTTTCTCCCACTGTCTAATATGCAAAAAGTCGAAGAAACATATACTTAGCTTTAGCTTGATTTAACACGGCCCAAAGGGCTCATACAGTGTAAAACACCATCATCACATTTAAAGCTGTCCTTCAAAACTGTCTCGACATGTTTCGATTGCACAAGCAATCTTCTTCAGGAGATCAAAAACGATAGTCTAAATGTCAAGCAAGTGTTCTTCAACCCTTAAACCAAGAATAAAAATGAATAATTACAAACTCACAAACAAAGGAACGTTATCATATTTAAACAATCGCACTGATCAAAATGCATAGCACTCACCCGAGCAGAAAAACTGCCTCTTCCTGCACTTTCAAAAATGGCGCCTCAGCGTCTATGAACTAATCGAATGAATCTGTGTTCATTATAAACCAAACGGAACCGGAAACAAAACTAAAAACTAACAAATAACTACAATTCCCATCATACAAAGCGCTAAAAAACAGACCAATCAATCTCACGGTTGAGGCCCCTAGGGGCCACCGTATCAAAGTAATGGATCCATTTTTGTTCTCTCCTTAGTAAAAAATTGTCAAAATCTCCACCTCTATTGCTTGGGTCTAATTTTTCAATAGCCGCAAATTGCAGTACTTCAAAAGAATGATTCAACTGTAGACAATGCTGCACTACAGGCGCCTCAATGCGCTGCCGTACAATAGCACTCCTATGTTCTATCATCCGTACTTTTAAACTGCGGCTAGTGTCCCCTTCTTTACATTGGTAAAACTAGCCGCAGTTTAAAAGTACGGATGATAGAACATAGGAGTGCTATTGTACGGCAGCGCATTGAGGCGCCTGTAGTGCAGCATTGTCTACAGTTGAATCATTCTTTTGAAGTACTGCAATTTGCGGCTATTGAAAAATTAGACCCAAGCAATAGAGGTGGAGATTTTGACAATTTTTTTACTAAGGAGAGAACAAAAATGGATCCATTACTTTGATACGGTGGCCCCTAGGGGCCTCAACCGTGAGATTGATTGGTCTGTTTTTTAGCGCTTTGTATGATGGGAATTGTAGTTATTTGTTAGTTTTTAGTTTTGTTTCCGGTGCCGTTTGGTTTATAATGAACACAGATTCATTCGATTAGTTCATAGACGCTGAGGCGCCATTTTGAAAGTGCAGGAAGAGGCAGTTTTTCTGCTCGGGTGAGTGCTATGCATTTTGATCAGTGCGATTGTTTAAATATGATAACGTTCCTTTGTTTGTGAGTTTGTAATTATTCATTTTTATTCTTGGTTTAAGGGTTGAAGAACACTTGCTTGACATTTAGACTATCGTTTTTGATCTCCTGAAGAAGATTGCTTGTGCAATCGAAACATGTCGAGACAGTTTTGAAGGACAGCTTTAAATGTGATGATGGTGTTTTACACTGTATGAGCCCTTTGGGCCGTGTTAAATCAAGCTAAAGCTAAGTATATGTTTCTTCGACTTTTTGCATATTAGACAGTGGGAGAAAGTGGGGATTTTTAGTATTTGGGGTAGTTATAATGTGGGAAACATAGCAGATTTTTAGATTTTCTAGTGGTGCATTATCACAGTGTTTGAGATTTCTAATTTAAAATATAATTAATTTTCTTCATAAAAATTTGTTATAATTTTACAGCATGATGACAATAAATGATTATGACTAACTAATTGCTTCATTGACCGATTGTGGCTTGCGGCCCATTGAGTGGCGAGAGGCTGCAAAGAGAGATCTAGAGGCAAACATTGATGATATTCTCATCTGCTGTTATATAAGTTATTTAGATTCATTAGTTTTGCTTTATAAGTTGGATATTGGATTTAGATCCTTTTTCCTCTTCTTTTTCTTTATTTTATAAAATCAGCGCATCCATGTGCATGCGCCTGGAACCGCACACGTAGACGCGTGGGCTTTTAAAAATTCACCCAAAAATGTTTTGTATGCTACATGGCTTACCCTATGCTACATGGCTTACCCTCCTAAAAATCCTTGCCAGATGCATAGAGTTTGGCACTCTTTGAGGAAGAATCTTCATCTCTCTGTGATAGTCTCACTTTATATTCTGCTACTGGGAAATCCTTGTTTTCCACCTGGTAATGTGTGTGCTAGGATCTAGCAAATTGTGGTTAACCCTTTCTGTTTTTGTAATAGACAATACTTTACAGGCTCAGTCTTTCAATTACTGTAAAGAAACATTCTTTGATATAGCAAAGTTGCATACCTGTAACAGATGTTCTCCTAGGACACCGACTCTGATTGTACTCCGCCTACCCTGACTGTTGCCAGACTCTGACTTTGCTCATATTCCTTCTGTGCTAGACCCTTGCCTGCAACTCTAACTACTCGATGGATCTTCATCTTACCAGCAGATGCCTATGCCTAAGACCTGCTGGCCCCAGCACCCAAGGGCTCAACCTAAGGGAACATGGTTTGGTACAGGTGATGCTCCAGTTGGGCATTCTGCCACAGCCAGCTCCACCAGCCGATGGGGGGGGGGAAGTGAAGGGCTCTTCTTTTCAGGTGTGCCAAATCCACCTTGGTGCGAAGGTCCATGCCCGCAACAGAGAGTGTGTGATTGCATGTGGGATGGAGAAAGAGAGTGTGATTTTATGTGGGAGTGAAGGTGAGGGGGAGACAGTTTGTGATTCCATGTGTGAGAGGGCGAGGCAGTGTGTGATTGCAAGTGGGACAGAGGGAGAGAGTGTGGTTTCACGAGGGAGAAGGAGGCAGTGTGATTGCATGTATGAGGGATAGAAAGAGAGTGTGATTGCATGTGACAGGGAGAGAGATTATCTGAATGCATTTGGGAGGGAGAGAGGGATAGAGAGAGAGTGTGATTGCAAGTTGGAGAGCATATGTAATTGCATGTGGGAGGGAGGGAGAATGTGATTTAATGAGGGAGAGGGAAGTAGTTTGATTGCATGTATAAGGGGAAAGAAAGAGAGCGTGACTGTATGTAAGAGGAAAAGAGTGTGACTTCTTGTGGGAAGGAGGAAGGGAGAGAGAGAATGTGATTCCATGTGTGTGTGTGTGTGTGTGAGAGAGAGAGAGAGAGAGCTTGTGATTGCATGTGGGAAAGAGAGAGAGGTGGGGAGAGAATGTGTGTGTACTGGAGAGTATAAGTAGCTTGAGAGAGAGGATAAAGTTTGAGTGCACCTTCCACAACCTCAACTAATTTATGACAATCTCAGGGTTACTGGAAATCAAATGTTTCCAGGTAAGAAGAGCTTTTTTTTTTTTTTTAATTCTTACAAGTATTAATTATTCTTTGTAATATGATGTCTGCTGTTTAGAAATAATTTTATTAGTGTTTGGAAAATGCAAAAGAATATTGGGTGTATCTCGCTGCGCACAAAGAAACGCACTATTTTATAAAGTATATACGCAGGTTATAAAATACTCTTCACACGCATATATCTGCAGCTTTACATGAATAACTTACACCTGCTGAGAGAGACAGAGAGGATGAAAAGAAGAGAGAGAGAGAGAGTGATGACAAGGAGTTGATTTGTACAATGCAGCTAGCAGACACTGCAGTGTACAAATCAACTCTTCTTGTTAGATTTTTCATCCTTTATAAGGGCTATAATTCTTTAATGATGTCAATTTTACTTTGAATACCTCTGAATATGTCTGTAACAATACCCCCCTAACCCCAACCCACCTTCCGAAAACTCACCCCGAATCAAAGTGCCCTCTTACAATTGTCCATATAGTGAGTGTCAGGCTGAACCTACAGAGAAGTCTCTCTCTCTCTGCACCCCCCCCCCCCCCCCAATTGGAGTAGAGAGTTAGGGACATTTCTCTCTTCTCTTTTTTATAATATTATTTTTACATGAAAACATACCAATTTTAATCATATTTTTAAATAATTTGAATATTTTAAATGAAAATTTATATAAATTAAATTTAATATTCAAGAGTTGTGTGAATCAGGGTGCTGACCAGCTTGTGGCACTTGAGGACTAGAGTCACTTACCCCCAATTTAATCTTGGCACACCACTTCAAAAAGGTTGCCTACCCCTGTTCTAAGGCATGAAGTCCATATTCAGAGGCATTCAGTAAAATAAGTCTGAAGTTATTTAGCTAAATGAATATTTCACCACTTATCCAGCTAAATTTTAGCCAAATATCTTATTATCTGGCTAAAATTTAGGTAGGTAACTTAAGGAAATTCCAGGAGTATTTTGGGGAAGAGTTACATTAGCTGGAGAAGTTAACTGGCCAACTGATATTCAGAATTAACCGTATATAATCCGGCTAACATAGTGTTATGGCATGCTTAACGCATGCGATAGCACGATAATATATGGTACAATGCAAATCAGAAAAAGAGAGGAGGAGTTAGGTTCACTGTTTTGTGAAGCCCTATTGCAGATTTTAACTACACCTTTTGTCAGTAGTGTTAAGCCATGTGATAGGTTGTGTTAAGGCTGGGGGGGGGGGAGGGGGAGAGGGAGAGAGACATAATGTGCTCACGCTAGATAAGTATTTATGGGAGGCCCACCTAGTAACTCGAGGTGAGGTTTAGGTATTAGTGTAGGGGTTAGGGGTCACTTTGACATTCAAAGTGAGACGTACGAACAGAACAGTGCTCTTTTGTGAAGATTTGATGACCTTCACAGTGAGGAAGCTCACTCAAAGATAAGATTTGTGCAATGTTCTCTCAACCTAGCTTGATAGACTCTCTACCTGGGTAACATAAAGCTAGGTTGATGTTACCAAGGGCCCAGGACCTATGTTTATATTGCAGAGGCAAGGGGGACTTCCTTGCCCGCTGTCACGAACGTCCGGGAAACGTTCGGACCTAGAGTCTGTCAGGGAGTTAACTCTAGGTAACCTCACCTCCGCCTCCCTGTGTACCGTTCCGGTAACCTTGATCCTCCCGGATGGGAACTTCGACACCCTAGCCCTGGTAGACTCCAGAGCTGGGGGGAACTTAATCCCACAGGACCTGGTAAGCAACTCTAGCTTGGAGTCCAACCTCAGAAACCCCCCATACGAGTATCTTCGATCCAGGGGACCCCACTTCCGGGAACCATTTTCACTCAGACTCACTCACTAACACTACGCACCTGTCTTCAGCACGTTGAGGAAATCTCATTCCTCATCCTGTAGAAATCCATACATCCAGTTGACTTAGGCCTGCCATGGCTTCGGAAGCATTCTTCCATGATCAGTTGGGACTCCCTCCAGATTACGTCCTGGGGTCCGACCTGCTTTAATGAGTATCTGTCTGCCCGGCCTCGACCGCTGGTACCACTACCACCCTAGTACCACGCCTTTCGAGATGTGTTCTCGAAAGAGAAGACCGAACTGCTTCCCGAGCACTGGCCAATCGATTGTGCGATCAACCTGGGCACCACACCACCTTAAGGGCGGGTTTACCCGCTATCGCTCCCAGAGACCCAGGCCATGTCCGCCTATATCAAAGAAAACTTGGACTGAGGGTTGATCAGACCATCCAATTCCCCGGCCGGAGCCGGGTTCTTCTTCGTGGGTAAAAAGGACGGGTTCCTTCGACCCTGTATCGATTACTGCAGTCTGAACAGCATTATGCGGCGTGACTGCTACCCACTACCCTTGATCCCAGAACTATTGGATCGGCTACAAGGAGCCAAGGTCTTCACGAAGTTGGATCTCCGAGGGGCATGTAACCTGGTGAGAATTCAGCCCGGAGACGAGTGGAAGTCCGCATTCAACAGAAGAGATAGCCATTACGAATATCTCGTCATGCCCTTCGGCCTCTGCAATGCCCCGGCTGTGTTTCAAAACCTCATGAACGAGGTACTCAGGGAATTGCTGCACACCTCAGGATGGCCAGCCAGCTTGAGATCGTGCACCCAAAAGAGCACCTTTTTCCTGAGGTGTTTTGGAATGATGGTCTTAACAGCGGGCACAGAATGGGTAGTCGCCAAGATGACTTTCTTCGGATCAATTATGTGCTGAGGTTCTTCGGGCACATCCTCCGAGAGAAAGGAGCATGACAAGGCATCTGCTCTTGTCTCCGGGGCGATACTTAAGCACAAAGTCGAAATGATTAAAAAATAAAGACCATCTGGCTTGTTTGTGGTTAAGATGTTGTGCGTGGCGGAGATACTCTAGATTTTTGTGGTCCGTGAATACGGTTATTTGATGCTGAGCGCCTTCGAGCCAAGGCTGCCATTCCTCAAATGGAAGCTTTATTGCCAAGAGCTCTTTATCGCCAATCCCATAATTGTTCTCGGCCTGGGAGAATTGTCGTGAGAAGAAGGAACAGGGACGTAAGGCTTTCAAGTCTCCTGTCTGGCTCAATATGGCCCCCATGCCGACATCTGAAGCATCAACTTCAATGATAAAGGGCTTGTTGGGGGTCAGGATGCCGCAAGCATGGTTCCATGGAGAAGGCAGTCCTCAGATTCTCGAAGGCGGAAATGGCCTCCGCAGACCATTTTGAAGCGTTGGCACCCTTGCGGGTCATAGCGGTCAAGGGTACTATTAAAGAAGAGTAGTTATTTATGAAGCTTCTATAACAGTTGGTGAACCCCAGGAATCTTCTCAGGACCTTCAGGCTGGTAGGTTCGGACCAATTTTTGATACTCTCAAGTTTGTGAGGATCCATCTGGAAGCCTTCTTTAGACACAATATAGCCGAGGAAAGGCATTGAGTCTTTGTGGAATTCACACTTAGAAGGTTTGGCGTAAAGCCGGTGTTCACGGAGTCGGCGGAGTAAGAACATAAGAACATGCCATACTGGATCAGACCAAGGGTCCATCAAGCCCAGCATCCTGTTTCCAACAGTGGCCAATCCAAGCCATAAGAACCTGGCAAGTACCCAAAAACTAAGTCTATTCCATGTTACCGTTGCTAGTAATAGCGGTGGTTATTGTCTAAGTCAACTTAATTAATAGCAGGTAATGGACTTCTCCTCCAAGAACTTATCCAATCCTTTTTTAAACACAGCTATACTAACTGCACTAACCACATCCTCTGGCAACAAATTTCAGAGTTTAATTGTGCGTTGAGTGAAAAAGAACTTTCTCGATTAGTTTTAAATGTGCCTCATGCTAACTTCATGGAGTGCCCCCTAGTCTTTCTATTATCCGAAAGAGTGAAAAAATGATTCACATCTACCTGTTCTAGACCTCTCATGATTTTAAACACCTCTATCATATCCCCCCTCAGCCATCTCTTCTCCAAGCTGAAAAGTCCTAACCTCTTTAATCTTTCCTCATAGGGAGCTGTTCCATTCCCTTTATCATTTTGGTAACCCTTCTCTGTACCTTCTCGATCGCGATTATATCTTTTTTGAGTACTTGTTTGACATCATCAATGTGAGTGGGCAGGTCCTGGAAGAAGATTAGGATATCATCCAAGTAGACCACAACACTCTTGTACAGCAGATACCGCAAGATGTTGTTCATCATGTTCTGAAATGTGGCGGGTGTGTTGCACAGGCCGAAGGGCATCACTAAGTACTCGAAGTGGCCGTCTCGAGTGTTGAAGGCTGTTTTCCATTCGTCGCCACTACGAATGCGAACTAAGTTGTAGGCCCCCTTCAGGTCGAGTTTTGAAAATATTTTGGCCCCTTGAAGCCGGTCAAACAGCTCCGATATTAAAGGCAAGGGGTAGCGGTCTTTAATGTGATCTCGTTCAGACCTCAGTAATCGATACATGGACGTAGGGTACCGTCCTTCTTCCCCACAAAGAAAAAGCCTGCGCCGGCTGGAGACTTCAATGGTCTGATAAACCCCTTCTGAAGGTTCTCTTCACTGTATTCGGACATTGCCTTGTTCTCAATTGCTGAGAGAGGATAGACACGTCTTTTAGGAGGTTCACTATTGGGTTTAAGTCTTATGGCATAGTCATAGAACCTATGCGGAGGAAGAATGTCAGCCGCTTCTTTGGAGAATACATCCCCATAGGATGCGTATTGGGGCGGCAGTCCTGGCATCGCCGGAGTCGTAGGCATGCAGATGACAGGAGCAATCTCCTTAAGGCACCTCCCAAGACACTCTGGGCCCCAGCGGGAGAGTTCCAAGGATGACCAGTCAAATTCGGGTTGGTGTACTTGCAACCAGGGTAACCCCAGGACGATAGGGTGCATGGCCTTTCCAACACAAAGAAGGGAAGTGATTCTATATGGAGTGCTCCAGTGCGGAGAGTAACTGGTAAGGTTTGGCAAGTCTTGTCGCCCAGTTAGGGCTCTCCATGGATGGAGGATAGAAGTAGCGGAACTTTCAAACTGACGAGGGGAATCCTCATGTGTTCCACTAAATGTCGGAGAATAAAGTTGCCTTCTGCCCCTGAATCCACCATGGGAAGAGTTTGAACCATGGACGGTCCGCAGGTCAAGGAGACTGGGAGAGAGAGTGGAGGAGAGGGCTAAGTGAGGCCTAAGAACAGTCCTCCTGCAGGACTTAGGCCCTTCTGTTTCCCGGACGAATATGGCATGTAGGGACATCGTGGCCGGACTGACCACAGTACATGCAAAGACCGCGCCTCTTCCGAAATCTTCTCTCTTTGGAAGTCAAATGCCCATGACCAAGTTGCATCGGTTCATCTTCACTGGCAGCAGGATTTACTGGAACCATCCGAGGTGCAGGTTTAGCACTAGCCTGTTTCAACCCAGGTATTCTATTAGGTCGGAGTTCCTTCACCTTGTCACGAAGTCGGT
The DNA here is from genome assembly GCF_901001135.1 of Rhinatrema bivittatum. Classification (NCBI taxonomy): domain Eukaryota; kingdom Metazoa; phylum Chordata; class Amphibia; order Gymnophiona; family Rhinatrematidae; genus Rhinatrema; species Rhinatrema bivittatum. Next base: position 126,266,044 of record NC_042622.1, on the reverse strand, counting down.
GATCGATCCGAGTGGCCAAAGCCACTAGTTTGTCCAGCGAGTCAGGTGTTTCGCGAGCGGCCAGCTCGTCTTTTAAACGGGTATCCAGGCCTCTGAAGAAAAGGGTCTTCAGGCATTTAGGGTCCCAGCAGAGTTCTGTAGCAAGAGTTTTAAACTCTACCGCATAATCAGCCAGTGGTCTGTTGCCTTGCTTCAGGTCCACCAAAGCAGAGCCGGCAATGGTAACTCGAGCAGGATCATCAAAAACGGATTTAAATAAGTCCAGAAATCCATCTATGTCCTGCAATATAGGATCCTTGCGTTCCCACTGTGTAGATGCCCAAGACAATGCCCTTCCATCCAGATAAGAAAGGATATAGGTAGTCTTGGAAAAGGCTGTAGGGAACTGAGAAGGCTGTAGGGCAAAATGCATGCAGCACTGGTTTAAAAAGCCCCTGGTCTTCTGAATCTCTCCTGAGAAACGAACTGGAGCCGCCAGCGGTACAGCAGTCTTTAAAGTTACCTCCTGTAACTGACCTTCATTGCTGGAAGCAGTGCCTTGGGTCTTCTGTGTGTGCAGCTGATGAAACGTTGAAGTGAGTTTCTCCAAAGTGTCTTGCTGCTCTGAAATGCGCAGGGCCAGGCCCAGGCCCAGTATGGCCTGCAGGCATTGAGATGTGCCGGATCCATGGAGTTAGCAATCTGTTATTATTTGTAAGGATTTTGGGTGGATCCCTGGACCTGTAGCAGATGACCACACCCACGGGGGGAAGTACCATGAGGGGCCACAGGTCAGGCTCAGCATAGGAGACACACATACACACTAGTTCTTTTATTATACAGGATTGGTGAACCACCAGAGGTGGCAGTAGTGAGCTGGAAAGAAGCCCGGTTGGGCTTGTAGTCCCTCAGGCTCTGGAACAGCGATCCCACAATGGCTGTGCTGTAATAGAGAGAACTGATATTGTGAGTAGTAGCAGGATATGCAGAGTTCAGGAATAGAGCCTCGTTAGTAATGTACTCACGCAGCGGTCTCTCAGTGTGGAGCACAGGAGCTGTAGTAAAGGCAGGCCCTCGAGGAGCGAGTACCTGGTTCCAGGGAATAGCTCTGAGAGATAGAGATGGTAACACAGATGTTATAGGCAGCGGTGTCTTCCTGGCAGAAGTGAAGTCCAAGTAGCGAGTCCATGAACATGGGCCCTCGAGGAGCGAGTACCAGTTCCAGATTGCGACCTGAAAGATAAGAAAGAGAGAGAGGCCCCCGAGGAGTAGGTACCCCAAATAGAGTAGGTCCAAAGGAGGCAGAGTTGCAAGGTACGGAGAGCGAATCCCATCCGTTAGGAAACCTTTGCTAACTTGATTAGCTAGCAATCACGTAGGCCTTTTGTATCCTGGATGCATGACATCATCACAGGGGGTCGCCCCTGAGGTTTGCGCCACTGAAGGAACTTGAAGCAGGGCCGCGCGGCGCGCACACCCTAAGGCAGCTGAACAGAATGGCGGGAGGCAGCGCCTAAGCCGGTCCGGGGACGCCAGAGAGGACGGTGGGCAGACGCTGCGGCAGCCAAACATCCATCAACTGCAGGAGGAGTCGCCAGAGAAGTAAGGAGGGCGGAGTGGAGACGTCGGGCAGCGACAGTCGTAACAAGAGGTGCCTGTTGTCAGCTGTTGGTCCCTTCCACCTCCCTCCGGAGCAGTTCTTCATGTCATCGGGGTGAGACAGACAGGCTCATAAATCCAGCGGATCTATGGCATGCAGCCTTTGGCATGCTGACGATGCTGCACACCAAAGGGGTTCACACCTAGGGTGAGAAATCGCTGCCTGACTATTCTGAATCCTATGGCAAAGAAACACAAGGATAAGGTCTATTCTTCTTCTACTGTTGTTACAGAAGGCCCTATGGACTTGCACGTCCAATATTTGGGGAATTTAGCCAGGCATGGTACAGAAGTAGAGGCTTCATTTATTTCATGAGCCTCTCTTAGCCTTGGCATTAATATACCGCCATCACAACCATGCTATTCTCCTTGGATAAGAGGTACTCTGCCTCTGATGATCTCAGTGAAGTATGGGAGTCCCCTATAAGAGAAGTGAAAGTGCAAAATGTGACTTTGACTGGGATTATGGAAGGTGGTGACCAGAAGAGTTCACTAGCATCTGAAAATTCCCTGTTGATGATATCTAGGGAACTATGTATTAGTGACCCTTCTAGTGGTGGTCAACGTTTGGGTGAAATTGTGCCTACTGGTATTACACCAGTTATAGGTCTGCCCCGTCCATCTCCCATAAGTTTGATAGGAGAGACATCTGAATTGACTATGGAGCCAGTGAATATATCCTTAGGGGATGTTTGGAAGATTGTCAGTAGAATAGAGAAGAACATGTTCCACTTTTTGTCTCAGATCAGTAAATTTTCTGAGGACATGGTGGCTAAATTGCAAGACCATGATGTTGGTTTGCAGGGATTGATGAATGATGTTAGCAATATGAAATCTCAAATAAATGTTGTACAAGCTTCTCAGGCAGCCTCTGTTAAGTATAGCTTAATAATACATATACGTTTGGAAAATATTGAAAATTCACTGAGGGCTAAGAACCTTCGGTTTGTAAACTTTCCTATAACCAGATTACTATCTCATCGGAATTGTTTAAGAAAGAGAGACATTTTGGGTATACCTGAGGAGAAGCAGCCAGCCATCTCCCAGATATATTACATTCCATTGAAGTGGGGAGGAAGGGGGGATGGATATATTGACTCCTAATAGTCCAGATTTGTCTCTTTTTCTTGAATTCTATGTAGATAATATTTCCTCTGGAGCCACTCTTGTGTCCTTCTGTGCTGAGAAGGATAAGGAAATGACTCTCCAGAAATATTTCCTAAAAAGGAATTTTCATTTTTGTGGTCTTATGCTACACAGTACCGAAGGAGACAGTTTCTCCTGGTGAGGCAATGAGTATTAGCATTGGGAGCTACTTTCGTTCTTAGGTTTCCATGCAAATGTTTAGTTTCATATCATAGCAATACGTTTGTATTTACTGACCCCATTCATTTGGAAACATCTATTTATTTATTTATTGAGTTTTATATACTGTCGTTTGGTTTCACTATCACAACGGTTTACAAAGTTTCGATGTTAAACAGAGTTTCCAAAGATTCATGTGATTGTCGACATACATATTGTAGGCTTTATAAACATAGATCGTATTTCAAACTATGCGGTTTCAGTTAATTTTGTATTACGTATTTGCATTGGTTCCATATGTTTGTATCGGGCCAGTAGGAGTGAAGAAATATCTGAGAGTCATTGGGTGTTTTGGAAGGCTTTGGTAAACATCCAGGTTTTTAGTTCTTTTTTGAAGGTTTTTAAATTTTGCTGTGTTCTAAGTTCGGTTGGGAGGGTGTTCCAGAGTTTGGGACTTCCAAGGGATATGGCTCTCTTCCAAGTTATTTACTCTTTCGGACAGTAGAAAGACTAGGGGGCACTCCATGAAGTTAGCATGGGGCACATTTAAAACTAATCGGAGAAAGTTCTTTTTTACTCAATGCACAATTAAACTCTGGAATATGTTGCCAGAGGATGTGGTTAGTGCAGTAAGTATAGCTGTGTTTAAAAAAGATTGGATAAGTTCTTGGAGAAGTCCATTACCTGCTATTAAGTTCACTTAGGGGTAGATTTTCTAAATTTGCGCGATCGCGTACTTTTGTTTGCGCAGCAGGCGCAAACAAAAGTACACTGGATTTTATATGATACGCGCGTAGCCGCACGTATCTTATAAAATCTGGGGTCGGCGCACGCAAGGGGGTGCACATTTGTGCAACCTGTGCGCTGAGCCCAGCGCGAGCTGCCTGTTCCCTCCGAGGCCGCTCCGATTTCCATGAGGCCTCCGCTCCAATTTCCACGATTTCCTCCGAGGCCGCTCTGTTCCACGATTTACGCCTGCTAAAAGCAGATGTAAATCTGCGCGCGCCAGCGGGCTGCTGGCGTGCCATTACCCGACCCGGGGGCTGGTCCGGAGGCCTTGACCATGCCCCCGGGCCGGTGCCACGCCCTCGGCCCCGCAACGCCGCGTCACGCCTCCGAAACGCCGCGTCATTTTAGACGCGCCCGACACGCCCCTTTTAGAAAGCCCCGGGACTTACGCACATCCCGGGGCTCTGCGCGCGCCGGCGGCCTATGCAAAATAGGCGCACCGGTGCACGAGGGCCCTGCGCGCATAAATCCGGCCGGATTTACGCGCGCAGGGCATTTAAAATCCACCCTTTAGAGAATAGCCACTGTCATTAGCAATGGTAACATGGAATAGACTTCGTTTTTGGGTACTTGCCAGGTTGTTATGGCTTGGATTGGCCACTGTTGGAAACAGGATGCTGGGCTTGATGGACCTTGGTCTGACCCAGTATGGCATTTTCTTATGTTCTTATGAGTTAAGGTAAGTTGTTTGGAACAAGTAGGTGGAATCTTTAATACACCTTTGTTAGCTGAGCGGAGGATTCTGTTTGGGGAGTGTAGTTTTATAGATGCACTTAGCCAGTTTGTTTGTTTTTCGTATATTATTTTGTGTAATATGGATAGTATTTTGTATTCTATCCTGAATTTTATTGGGAGTCAGTGTAGTGAAATAAGTGTAGGAGTAATGTGATAGTGTTTTTTTAGTTCCAGTGAGTATTCTGGTGGCTGTATTTTGGAGAATTTGGAGTAGTTGGATGGTGGTGAGAGGTAAATTGAGTAGCAGGGAGTTGCAGTAGTCCAAATTGGAGAAGATGAGTAGTTGAAGGACTGTTCTGAAGTCGTTGGGGGATAGGAAAGGTTTTAGATGGCATAGGGTTAGGAGTTTGTGATATCCGTCTTTGATTTTAGAAGTGATGTGTTTCTTGCAGGATAGTTCATTGTCAATTATGACTCCTAGGTTGTGGCATGAGTAACAGGTGAGATTGCAGCTTTTTGGTTCATTAAGTTGAGAGGTGGTAGTTGAGGAGCATTGTTCTTTCTGTCCAGTATGATTATTTCAGTCTTATCGAAGTTTAGGATGAGTTTCATGTTGGTTAATAGTTGTTTTATTTTGGTGAGGTAAGTGGCTGTTTTTTTGTAGGTGTCTTCCAGAGTGTTGTGTATTGGGATTAATATTTGGATATCATCCACATATATGAAGTGGGTCAGTTTAAGGTTTGAGAGGAAGTGGCATATCGGGAGCAGATAAATGTTGAAGAGTGTCGCAGATAGGGCGGAGCCTTGGGGAACTCCGGTGTCAAGGTTTATTTTCTTTGAGAGAATGTCGTTGATCGACACTTGGTAGGTTCTTTGTGATAGATAGGATGAGAACCATTGTAGGATTTTTTCTTTTGCACCAATTTCAGAGAGACGGTCAATCATGATTGAGTGGTTTACCATGTCAAAGGCTGCTGGTAGGTCAAGTAGGACTAAAAGGTAGCTGTGTACTTTTTCAAAGCCTTTGAGCACGGTGTCATTTAAAGATAGGAGTAGTGACTCAGTGTTCAGGTGTTTCCTGAAGCCAAATTGCATGGGGAGCAGGTTTTCTTCCAAGTTTTCTTCCAGGTGGTCACTGAGTTGGGAGTGGACAATTTTTTCGATAATTTTGGCAATGAATGGTAGGTTTGATATGGTTCGGTAGTTTAGTGGGTTTTCTGGATCAAGGTTGGTCTTTTTCAGGATTGGTTTGATAATTGCTGATTTTAGGGAGTCAGGGTAGTTTCCTTCTGTGAGGGATAGGTTTAAAATGTCGGTTAACATTTTGTTTATTGATGGCTCTGTTCATCGGTATGGGTATGCAATCAATAGGGTGTTTAGCTGGGTTCATTTTTTTAATGATCTTTTGGATTTCCAGTGAAGATACTGTATGAAAGTTGGGCCAACTTGTTGTTTGATTGATTTGCATCAGTACATGAGAATGTACAGTTGCATCAGTATATGAGAATGTACTGATGCAACTCCAACATAACTCTCTGCATCAACGGTACTGATGCAACTCAACATTACTCTCTGCATCAATGGCAGGGGGTCGCAGGAAATTGGAATCAAGCAGTTACCAAAAAGGGCCCTGAACTTGGCAGTCGATGAAACAGATAAGTATGGGAAAATAAGTGTGGGAGCTTGCTGGGAAGACTGGATGGGCCGTTTGGTCTTTTTCTGCCATCATTTCTATGTTTCTATCTTTTCTTTGAGAATGGTCACTCCCCTGTGTGAATTCTCACGTGTCTTGTGAGGGCACCCTTCTCAGTGAATCTTTTATTACATTCAGTGCATGAGAATATTTCAGTACATGAGAAATTTCTGAGAGATAAAATGGACAGTAATTAAGTCATATGATATTACATCTTTCTAGGTTGTTTTAATTCTTTATTTATATCTTTAAATTCATAGTAAAAGATACATGTATATAATTCTTAAATGACTTCAAGAATTTTTAAACTGATAACAGATTACATTTAAATACATCCTTAACTTAAACTTTCACATAAATATAACATCTGTTATCACCTCATCAAAGAAAATAGGGGAGCTAAACAAGCAAGCCTTACTTCACATAATTATTAAACATAACTACAGACATTACAGGTTTAATCTCAACAAAAAAAACCCAATATTCCTATTATAAACTATTTCCTGTTTCTCCCTGAGACTTAAATTCTGCTAGATACTTCTCTAATTGGTCTGGCTCATAATATATATATTTATTCCCATTAACCCACATGATACTTTTACACGGGAACCTTATTATTACCTTGATACCAAAAGTTCTGGCTTGATTAGCCAGAGATATAAACCTCCTTCTCCTTGTTTGTGTTTCCCTTGAGACATCAGGATATAGCCATATTTTTTGCCCTAAATAGGGAGTAGTCCTGTTTAACATATATAACTTCATAATTTTGTCTCTATCAGAAGATAGTAAAAATTTCATAATAAGGGTTCCCCTGCTAATTATTTGGGCACTAAATGAGGATTCAATTAATTCTGTTACATTCAAGGTGTCCTGATTTTCCTGTATATCTTTGGCTACTATATTCTCTGTCCCTAGGAAAAAAGCGTTTGCTAGTACAGGTTGTTTATCTAAAGGAAGGTGTAAGATTTCAATAAAGTAATTCTTTATTTGCTCCTTAGATGATACTAACTTACACCTTGGGAAATTTACTGCCCTAAGATTTAAGTATCTTGCTGCATTTTCTAAATTTTCCACCTTCCTAGCTAAACTCTCTTCTCCTTTTATAATAGCACATTGAACATTTTTTATTTCTCTGATATCTTTTTCAACAGTTTTTAATGTTGCTTCATTATTGGAGACTAAGGGGTTTATATTAATCAAAGCTACTTGCATATCTTTAATACTATTGTTCAAATTAACAATGTTCTTCTGTAAGGACATCATGGCTTGCCACAATGTCTCTAATGTTATCTGTTTTGGGCTCTCTGCATTATCACCGAGGATATTTGGGAAATATTTTGTTTCTAGAAGCTCTTGTGTAGATTCAAATCTCATGGTCATCGCAGGATCTAGTCCTTTAGGATTTACAGATATTATTCCGAGCCCAACGGGCTGTTTCCCATCTTTCCATTCCTCCAACACTTTTGAGGGGTCTACCATCCCTTGATTTTCTGACAGTAACATTCCTGCATCTGGACTCCCCTCAAACGGGATCATTCGGGGCAAAGCAGTCCGTTCTCCTGATGAACCTGATAGTCCAGTGCATAGAGAACTTTGGGGAGGCGGTGGTGTATTGGGTGCTCCGGGACTGAGAGTGACATCTCCTGGCTGTATAGGAGCTTGCTCATCTCCTATTACAGCAATAGGACTCTCCGGAGGTTTTACACCTGTAGGAGTATAGAACTCTGTTACTCTGCTTTGAGTGGAAACAGGTTTTGCTGGGGTTGAGGCATCCAGCCTAACCTTTCCTTTTCGTTTAGTATGTGGCATCATAAATGATATCAGCAGATCAACACAGGTCAACTCACAGTTCTGTAGATCTCTTAAATGAGGTTGGAGATTTCTGCGAAGATAGATATTGCAGAAGGGAGAGATTCCCCGCCTTACCGCCTTCGCCGGCCTAAGCCGGACCAAGCCGCGCGCCCCTTCGGAGCGCGCGGCTTAGGCAGTGCGCCGGCGGCGGCGGTGCGCCGCTAGCTGTAGATTTTATACCAGCTGGGGCTTCCGCATACGTCACCGGAAGCGCCTCCCTTCACGCCGGCTCTCCAGAGCCTTAGATGTCCCGGGGGGTAAGATTTCAAAGCGTTTTCACGAGTGGTATCGGCCTCGGGACCCTCTCTCCTCTCCAACTGCTCCCGGAATCTTTCCTCACCAGCTGCAGATTTTATACCAGCTGGGGCTTCCGCATACGTCACCGGAAGTGCCTCCCTTCACGCCGGCTCTCCAGAGCCTTAGATGTCCCGGGGGGTAAGATTTCAAAGCGTTTTCACGAGTGGTATCGGCCTCGGGACCCTCTCTCCTCTCCAACTGCTCCCGGAATCTTTCCTCACCAGCTGCAGATTTTATACCAGCTGGGGCTTCCGCATACGTCACCGGAAGCGCCTCCCTTCACGCCGGCTCTCCAGAGCCTTAGATGTCCCGGGGGGTAAGATTTCAAAGCGTTTTCACGAGTGGTATCGGCCTCGGGACCCTCTCTCCTCTCCAACTGCTCCCTTCTAGGTTGTTAGTGTGAGGTATTCTACATTTTTGATGATTCTCACTCCTATGCTAATTCCTAATAATTTTAAATTGTATTTCATATTTGCTGCCCCCTTGTAATGTGGACTGAATTGTACATATGCCTGATGTAAGTTTAATTGATTAGCAATATATTTGCTTTGTCTCTCGCTTTTTTCCTATGAGAGGAATAGTGCATGACTTTCTTTATTTATTATAGATGTAAAATTTTTGAAAAATTGTAAATAATAAAAGAAATCACACATTAAATTCTACTGATATATCAGTCTATTTCAAACATGCCTTTTTTGGCCAAAGTTATGGAAAATATGGTACACAATTGCAGCAACTCATTGAAGAGCAGAACATCCTTGACCAATTCCAATTTTGCTTTAGGTTTGCTCATAATACTGAAATGCTTCTTGTCTTCAGTTTAGGTACTTTTGGACATGGTTTTGAGACAGGTACAAACTTTATTCTTGTCCTATTAGACCTATCAGCCGCTTTTAACATGATTAATAATCAAGTCAAGTTATCCTGACTACAAGGTCTGAGAATATCATCTGTGGTCCTTAACTTTTCTTACTGGCCAGAAATATCAAGTGAGACTATGTTGACTTGAAAGCACATGTTTACAACACCATTGAAACCAGGCACCCTCAAGGTTCCTCTTTGTCTGCTACTCTCTTCAACATTTACCTGCATCCAGTCTTTAGTCTCCTAGCCAATGCAGGAATTAACTAAAGGCAGTACATAGAAAACATTCTGTTATTTATTCCAGTCACAACACATTAGATGAAGCCTATCATATGGTAGCTAGCTGTATGCATAGTTTAAACTAGTGGCTCACTGGTAATAGATTGAGCCTAAATATTTAGAAGATTGAGTTAATGTTACTACTTCAATATCCTCAGATTGTTCTTCCTTCTCCCATTAAGTTTGATGAATAAGTAATTCTTTTTTTTTGCTCATGGTTTCATACTTGAACCCAATCTATTCTTAAATTTACAAGTAAGGTCAGTTGTGTTTAATTTATTTTACAAACTTCATATTCTAAAAAAACTAAAGCCCTGTTTATCTCTAGCAGACTTTCGGACTGTACTGCAGGCTCTTGTATTAATGGCCTAGATTATTGCTATACTCTACTTTAAGGGCCCTCCAAATTGTCCAGAATGCTGCTACAAGAGTTTTAACAGAGACTCCATTTAGAGATCATAATACTCCCATGTTATACTCTTTACATTGGCTTCCAATAGCTTCAAGATGCAAATTTAGGATCTTAATTTTAATGTATAGTGGAGAAATCCCTATTTATGTTAGTGCTCTATTGAAGATATGTAAATCTTCTAGGGCTTTAAAATCTGCGAGTAAGAATCTGTTAGTCATCACCTTGATATATCATGTTCTCTTGGAAGATACTCAAACTAAGACTTTTATGGCTGCTGGACCGCAGCTGTGAAATTCAATTCCAGATGAAATTAGAACTACTGTAGATATACAATCTTCCGGGAAAAAGTTGAAAGCTTTTCTGTTTAAAGAGTTATATAATTTGTAATAAGTATGAATCTCTGGTATTATTGGGTCTGTAAATTTTATCCATTAGGAAGCTCTATAGGATCTTTATGACTGGAAGCATCAAGGAGAGCAATGTTATATGTTTGTTACGTGATGTTTTTAATTTTTATTGTGAATGATTATTGTAGATAGTATGGTAAATATTTTTAAATACAGTAATTAAATGTTCCATCATAAGAGTTTTATTCTAATGAAGTTTTATGAAGGTGGATTATGTTATTTGTTTTGAAAGCAGTATAAGAACAATAAACCAAACTAAACTAAATTTAGCTCAAATAATTGACTTTGGGATACAAAGCCATCTGGTGCTTGTTAGATGACCTTTGTGAAATGAGTTGATGGTATGCTACTAGAAGAGTTTCCAATAGATTTGACCATAGCAATAAATCCACAACCACAGTAGACACCGTTTGGCATTCTCAACAGAAAGGTGAAGTAGTGAATGGGCAAGGTAACTAAATTAACATCTCAACCCTAAAAATGATCCTACCAAAGCAGGGTTGAGGAACATTGGTGAAGGAACCCTGCATGATTGCTTCCCTACTGTACTAGTGCCACAGATTAGAAAATACTTTAGTTTTCTAAAGCTGACATTCTAGTACCTTGTGCTGAATTCACAAAGGGGTAGATTTTAAAAATTTGCGCGATCGCATACTTTTGCTCGCACACCAGGCGCGAACAAAAGTACGCTGGATTTTATAAGATACGCGCGTAGCCACGCGTATCTTATAAAATCTGGGGTCGGCGCGTGCAAGGGGGTGCACATTTGTGCAACCTGCGCGTGCCGAGCCCAGTGCGAGTTCCCTCCGAGCCGATTTTGGAGCGGCCTAGGAGGGAACTTTCCTTCGCCCTCCCACCTTCCCCTCCCTCCCCCCACCTAACCCAACCCCCTGGCCCTATCTAAACCTCCCCCTTACCTTTGTTGGCAGATTTACGCCTACTAAAAGCAGACGTAAATCTGTGCGCGCCAGCGCGGTGCTGGCGCGCCATCACCCAACCCGGGGGCTGGTCCGGAGGCCTCGACCACGCCCTTGGGCCCACCCCCGAAATGCCGTGTCATGCCCCCGAAACGCCGCGTCATTTTGGGAACGCCCCCGACACGCCCCCTCTCCGCCCCTTTTATGAAGCCCCGGGACTTACGCGCATCCTGGGGCTCTGCGCACGCCGGCAGCCTATACAAAATAGGCGTGCTGGCGCTCGAGGGCCCTGCGCATGTAAATCCGGCCGGATTTACGCGCACAGGGCATTTAAAATCCGCCCCAAAAGGAAAATTCCAAAATATGCTAAAATATATAAAAATATATAACTCCCTGTTTGTTTAAAAAAAGAAAAGCACCAGAAAATTTGCAAAGAAATTGTCATTAATGTTGACTGAAATAGTATTTGTTATCCTCAGGTGCATTATAACATTTTTTTTTATAATAAAGAAAACTTTATAAAACAAAGATGTCCTTACTGCATAGGAGCTGAATGGGCTGTTGCTGCTCCCCTGTGCAGGACAACACTACTAACAGGGCAGCTTGGGAAATGACCAGTCACTAGCCTCATATTTCAGTCACACCTGTGCTGGGTTACCTGTGAATTCCCAAAGCCATAATATGTAATAGGGATGTGAATCGTTTTTTGACGATTTAAAAAAATCGTCCGATATTTTTTAAATCGTCAAAAATCGGTACAGTGCGCAATACAATAGAAATTTTCACGATTTATCATGAAAAATCGTTACTCTCGTTAGTGTCCACTAATGGGAGTTATTTGGGGGGAGGGCAGGAAAACCGGCACACCAAAACAACCCCTAAACCCACCCTGACCCTATAAAACTAATCCCTTACCTTCCCCCACCCGATTAAAAAAAACCCCACCCGACCCTTTAAAGATGACCCCTTAGCTTCTCCCACCCTCCAGATCCCCCCAAAACATTTTTAAATTACCTGGTGCTCTTTAAAGATGGCGCTGGCCATCCAGTGCTCCTACCATGTGACAGGGGCCAGCCAATGGCACGGATACCCTGTCACATGGTAAGGGCAAAGGGCCATCGGCGCCATCTTTATGAGTGGTAGCCGACGGCCCGAGAACGGGAGATCGCTCCCGGGACCACCACTAGAGCACCAGGTAATTTAAAAATGTTTTGGGAGGATCGGGAGGGTGGGAGAAGTTAAGAGGTCATCTTTAAAGGGTCGGGTGGGTTTTTTGTTAATTGGGCCATCGGCGCCATTTTTGAGTGGAAGTCAAAATGGCGCCGATGGCCCGAGAGCGAGAGATCGGTCCCCGCGCCACCATTGGACCACCAGGTACTCGTAAAAAGTTTTGGGGGAGTTCGGGGAGGTGGGGGAAGGTAAGGGGTCAATTTTAAAGGGTCGGGCCTCACTAAAAAAAAATTAACGATGTGAATCGGAACCGATTCCGATTCACATCTCCAGCGATCAGATTTTTTTCTCCCTCCAGCCGAACCCAATCGTTAAGACGATCGGGCACATGATTCACATCTCTAATATGTAACATCTCAATTTTCAAATTTCTAAGTAGTTTTTCTAAAACGTGCCCATGTTAGCTTATTTTCCATGCTCTTCTTTTCTCACGTTTTCTCTCTCCCTTTGGACCTACAATGACTACCTATCTATATACAAAACCAATTTCAATAACCTATTAATTATCTTTTCTCCTTTGGATACCTCTGCTCTGCCTATTACCATTCACTTATTTCAGTCTTGATATCTGAAGAAGGAACTTATGTTGACTTGAAAGCACATGTTTATAACACCTTTGTTGGTGGATCAGCAAAGGAATCACAACTTACAAAGACTCCCATTTTCTCCAGGACAAACAGGGCTACTAGACCTCTGCACTACTTAATTTATGATGTAAACCTGCTTCTACTCTATGGTTAGCCAATTCTTCTACCTTCACCTTTCCAGTCAAGTGTGCCTTTGCATTCTCATTTCCTCAGTATGGACTCAGTTATCTACTCTTCACAGACCACTTTCAATAGAGTATTCAGATTTCACTTTTGTCCCTTTTCTGCTTGAATTTTCAGACTTATTTATTTATTTATTTAGCATTTTTATAGACTTGAAACTTTCAACCTTTTCTTCTCTAACATTGGGTCTCATTCAATAAAGATTTTTTTCTATAAGCACAGAATGGTAAAAAAAATTCTTCCATGAATACGGCCCATTGTTGTGATTTATAAATACTAAGCCAGGGTAGGCAGCTCTGATCCTGGAGTGCCATAAACAAGTCTGGTTTTCAGGATATCTACAATTAAAGGTGAATTTTTAAATCCGCATGTGGGCATCCGTGTGCGCGCAGTTCCCAGAGCATGCACATGGACGCACCAATTTTATAACATATGCGTGTCACCGCGCGCATGTTATAAAATCCGCTACCCGCGCGCACATGTGAATGATTTTATATCAGTGTGTACACGTGCGGCGAGTGCACACAAGGGGAGTAAATTTTAATACATGCACGCAGTGACGCAATAGTGCATTTCCCCAGTTCCCTCCCAGTCTGCTACAATAAAAGAGGGGACTGGGAGGGAACTTAGTAAACCGTTTACCTACCCTGCCTACCTTTTCCTCTATCCTTCCCGACCCCTAAAACCCCCTTAACTAACTTTTTTTTTTTCTGTTTTGCAACTTACCTGCTTTCCAGAGCAGCAATAAGTTACGCAGGTCCAGCGTTCCCAGCGTGCACAGGAACAGGACAGTGCCTTATTGGCACTGTCCCGGCCTGTCCATGCCCCACCCAAACCCCATTCCCGGTGCGCCTCTTTTTCATCACGCTGGTCTTTGGCACGTACCAGGAGATATGCACGTGGCCACGGGCCTTTGAAAATGTCCAGGGGGTACACACATGGCCTGGCTACATGCATATCTCCTGGTTTTAATTCTCGCACTGGTTTTGAAAATTAGCCCGTTAATATTTATTTATTTATATGAGATATGTTTGCATGCACTGCCTCTACTATATGCAGATATATCTCATGCATATAGATTGTGGCTGTCCTGAGATCCAGACCAGTTTGTGGCTCTCCAAGACTGCAGTTCCCTACCTCTGTACTAAGCAAAAAAAAAGAAATCTCATTTTAATACACTAAGGGGCGGATTTTAAAAGGGTTATGCACGTAAATCCTTAGGATTTACGTGCATAACTGCTCCTGTGTGCACCGAGCCTATTTTGCATCGGCCCGGCGACGAGCGCAAGCCCCGGGACGCGTGTATGTCCCGGGGCTTTGTGAAAGGAGTGCGGCGGGGGTGGGACCGAGGCCTCCAGCACAACGGCCGTGCTGTGAAATCGCGCACCAGCAGCTGGCCAGCATGCCAGAGGCAGGCGTAAATAACAAAACAAAGGTGGGAGGGAAGTAGGTAGGCTGGGAGGGGCGAAAGAAAAGCTCCCTCTGAGGCCACTCTGATTTCAGAGTGGCCTCGGAGGGAACGGGGAAAGCCAACGGGGCTCCCCTAGGGCTCGGCGCATGCAAGGTGCACTAGTGTGCACCCCCTTGCGTGTGCCGACCCAGGATTTTATAACATGTACGCAGCGGCGCACACGTGTTATAAAATCGGGCGTACATTTGTGCGCGACGGGTAGCGTGAACAAATGTAGACCGCGCGCGCAGGTTTTAAATTCTGCCCCTAAGATAATACAGATACTAAGATAATATCTATTCAGTGTTATGTATGTCTAGTAAAGCAATTTAGAAACGATAAACCGTAATAGTAATAACAACTTCACATGTCACTGAAGTACCCAGAGAGAAGTCAAATGGTTTATCAAAACATACGAGTTCACAGAATTCTTGAAAACCTTTTCTAGTTCTTTGTACTAGCAAGATAACATTTGAGAGTAACATAGATTTCGACTGTGAAATCATAAATGTTCAAGTATGGGTTTGCTGTTACATCTGAGTGTGAAAAGATGGAAATATGAAGTTATATCCTGCTTTCAATGTTTTACTGAGCCCAGATATGGCCATGATTGTGCGTTCAGTGTCAGAGACCAATTGTTTCAAAGTCTGAATGGATAGAAATATTAAAAACAGAGCATGGAGACCTCATGAGGAAGGTATGTCCAGTTATGCAAATGTCTCACCATATGAACATGCGATTGTGTTCTGTTACTATGAGGTCCATATTCAGTCATTGTCTGAATAGCAAAGTTAACTGGATAAATTTATCCAGCTATCTTTGGAGGTATATTCAACAGTGTAGCCGCACTATTGAACATAATTGGCTATCTTAAAGTTAGCTGGCTAACTTTATCCAACTAGCTTTAGGACAGCTCTTTTGCCTGACCAGATTTAGCTAACTCTAAATAGTGGAATTAGCTGGATAACTTAGCCAGCTATCTCAACTCCTCTCAGTTACGTCCCTGGAACGCTCCTAACCTATCCAGCTAAATTCTAGTCAACTAACTTATTAGTCATCTAGAATTTAACTGTATAAGTGCCCAAATCTTCATTTAGCTGGATAAGTTCTGAGTTATTCAATTACATGCTTTTGAATATGGACCTCCAAATGGACCTCCACCGACCATCTAGAATGAAACGAGTGGTATGAGAACCACTGAGCTATTAAAGATAAGTTATCCATATATGGATTTTTTAAAGTAATTTTTGCATATTAAAAAAGTTAAAAAATTGAGGTGGATATTTCACGACTGTCACCAGTGACTGATGATTATACATAAGGCAAAATCTATAGCACAAAGTTACACTGATGATGCCTAGTATGATGGTCACTTTCCATGAACAATAACTTTGTTGTAAAATTCAGCGTCAGTGGAAGAATGTAAATTTGGATAGAGTTTGGTATTATTGTAAGAGGGCCTCCAAATGTATATACATGTTTCTATAATGTGCACATATGTGTGCCAAGGCATCCCAGTATATTGTAGGTGTACAGATGCTTTTAAGTATGTGTACAGTTTTCCATCCATGTTTAAGTATGCAGAATGGGGCGGATTTTAAAAGGCGCGCGAATAGCCTACTTTTGTTTGCGCTCCAGGCGCAAACAAAAGTACGCTGGATTTTAGTAGATACGCGCGGAGCCGCGCGTATCTGCTAAAAACCTGGATCGGCGCGCGCAAGGCTATCGATTTTGTATAGCCGGCGCGCGCCGAGCCGCGCAGCCTACCCCCGTTCCCTCCAAGGCCGCTCCGAAATCGGAGCGGCCTTGGAGGGAATCCTCTAACGCCCTCCCCTCACCTTCCCCTCCCTTCCTCTACCTAACCCCCCCCCCCGGCCCTGTCTACACCCCCCCTTACCTTTCTCCGGGGATTTACGCCTCCCGGAGGGAGAAGTAAATCCCCGCGCGCGAGCGGGCCTCCTGCGCGCCGGGCCGCGACCTGGGGGCGGGTACGGAGGGCGTAGCCACGCCCCCGGACCGCCCCGGGCCGTAGCCACGCCCCTGTACCCGCCCCCAAAACGCTGCCGACACGCCCCCGAAACGCCGCGACGACCGGGCCCGCCCCCCGACACGCCCCCCTCGGAGAACCCCGGGACTTACGCGAGTCCCGGGGCTCTGCGCGCGCCGGGAGGCCTATGTAAAATAGGCTTCCCGGCGCGCAGGGCCCTGCTCGCGTAAATCCGCCCGGTTTTGGGCGGATTTACGCGAGCAGGGCTCTGAAAATCCGAGTATGTTCAGCAGCCTAGTACACCCAGGTGTGAATATCTTTGCGTGTACAAGTGTAAATGCGTGTTCAAGTACTACGTATGCATA
Source organism: Rhinatrema bivittatum (assembly GCF_901001135.1). Lineage (NCBI taxonomy): Eukaryota > Metazoa > Chordata > Amphibia > Gymnophiona > Rhinatrematidae > Rhinatrema > Rhinatrema bivittatum. Next base: position 126,249,115 of record NC_042622.1, on the reverse strand, counting down.
TATGAATGTGTGCAAGTTAATGAAAAGGAAAAAAAAGCTATTAGATAAATGATTCATATATAATCTCTGTGAATGAAATTGTAGGAAGTCAACAAACAATGGGAAATACTATCCTTGGCTTCCTCCCATTGTGCACACACATACATACACACATATATATGCTCCAATCATGTGTATGCTCACATACATTCATACTACATTTTATGCACGATCCTATGGAGAGGTATAAATAAATACTGATACTTATCCTCAAACACTTGTACACATGCCAATGTATGTACTACATGCATACATACACATACAGAAATGTGATTCTAAATCTATATGGATACATTTAGTACATAATGAAAACCTCTTGCTGAATGCCACCCAATTTCTCCTCTTTTGTGAAGAGCCTGATTGCTTACTTGTAGAGACTGTCGGGTTCCAGGCACTTGAATAAGACAGTGTAGATGCTGGTTTCTGGTACCTCCCCATGGCGTCTGCCTGCAGCAACACATGAAGATCCCAGTCCTGAGAGCAAATCTTCAGCAAAACTCATGAATTCTCCTAACCAATATGCAAGAAAACAGGCAAAAGAAAAAGGAGAGGGAGTGGAGAGCATAAAAAGAGAAAGGATTGAGAGGGAGAGAAAAGAGAGATTAGTTTAAACTAGCATTTCTACATAAAATTCAGACACTTCAATAGATCCATTTTTCAGAACAAACATTGAGAAGGCATCTTTCACATGTATCTTGTTCTATGTTTGTGAAAACTGTAAGTTCATTATTGTCTTTAATCTCTACCTTTGTTTTAGGATACAGCATTTGTTATGTTGTGAAAAAATAAAAGTCCAGTTATAGGTAAAACCTTTTCATTGGACTAACTCAATATATCTGTGACAAGTTTTCAAGTGTTCTGCTCCTTCATCAGGTCAATGAGGAAACAACGCAATTATACTGGATTTAAATAGTACAGCATTAGATACAGTGTCTGCATATGCCCATACAGTTCAGGAAAGGGAGTAGAGGTTTGATAGAGGTGACAGCAAAATTTTACATTTCAAAGGGCCAATATTATGTTATGGAAAAGCAATCGTGTGTAAACCACTTGTTCTCAACATGCACACATTTCCAATTTTATGCTGTTTTCCTATACTTTATTTCTACCACTAATCATTTTTAAAGCACTACTAGATGTAATATACTGTACAGACACATTTCTATTTCATTGATGTAATTAATATATTTGTTAAATTATTTTGCATATTGTGTTATTGCAGTCAATGGAAATAATCCAATTTTAAGAAAACTTCCTGCTTCAATTATATATTCATTTTTAAAACTTTTTTACTTTTTAAAATAACATTGGAAGAGAATGAAACTATTTCTGGCTACCTATTTCTCAAGGGAAAGGAACACTAGATACTAGAAAAGACAAGGCTATACAATAATAATAATAAGAAGAAGCATTGAAAATTATCCAGCTAACAAAGATTTGGGTACTTATTTGGCTAATAAGTGATGGGGCTAGAATTTAGCCAGATACTTTAGGGGTGTCCTGGGAGGTACATGGGAAGAGTTGAGTTACCCATCTAATTTCAGAGTTAGCTGGGTAACTTAGCCAGCTAAATCTGCTCAACCCAAAGAGCTGTCCTATTGTTAGCCAGCTAACTTAAGAGAGAGAGAGAGAGAGAGAGAGAGAACTTCTTTATAAGGCTTCATAGTAGTCAACTATTTATATCACTATAAGAAGGCCAGTTAATAACTCAAGGTGAGGATTTGGTGGTGGTTTAGGGTTTTGAGGCCAGTTTGACATGCAGAGTGAGATGTACGAACAGCCCAGAGTACACCTCAGTGAAGATTTCACGTCATTTGGAATGAGCAAAGTCTCACAAAGATGAGATTTCTACAATATTCTCTCACCTTAGCTTGATGCACTCTATAACATTTCCTCACTCTTTCCTCACTCTAAATGACTTCAAATCTTCACCGAGGTGTACGGTGCTGCTCGTACATCTCACTCTGCATGTCAAACTGGCCCCCAAACCACCACAAAATCCTCTCCTCAAGTTATTAGTTGGCTCTCCTATAGTGATATAAATAGTTGAATACTGTGAAGGCCTTCCAGGGGCTCTCTCTCTCTCTCTCTCACTCTCTATTTGCAATCTTTAGCGCAAATCGCATTACAGCCATTTGCAAATTGCATTAAGGCCATTTCGGGCATATTGCACAGCTCAACACCAGGAAAAAAGGTGTAGTTATTTCCAGCGTTAAAAACGTGCAATTGTGTGTGTTACACTATCACACAGTGCGATAATGTCCCTCATTTTCATTAATCCCGCCCGAACCCCTCCCCAATCCTGCCCTTTTAAAAAATTTGCATTTCCACAATGCGATACCACAATTATTGTGTGAGTTATGGCATTATCATGGGCATTATGCTGTTATCGCAGGTGTTAACACCATAACAGATTTTGACGAATGACCTTGTAACTTTGCAACAGTGACTAAATATGGACCTCAGCATTTATTTATAACACTTTGCCATTTATAGGTGTCCAAAGTGTGGAACAGCAAATAAAATACTAGAATTAAATTCTAAAACAATAAATAAAATACAATAAAATTCCAATACTGGTCATCACCACAGAGATGCATGTTGTTTTTTAGTATTTTTTCCTTAAATTTCTTAAAGGAGACCTGCATCTACTCAGACTGCAATCATTCTGGAAGACGACAATATATATTTATTTGCTTATTTAATTAATTTATATTTCACTTTTTCATAAATAAGCTCAAAGCAGATTACATACTAAAAACAAAAAATATATCACACACCCATCCTATCAAGCTAATATTTTTTTTCTTTTACAGACATCATCCACTAATTTTATTCCTCTTTGTATCCTGTTTGCCACCTCCAGAGGATGACTTGGAGGGGTGCAGCAGGTCCACATAACTAGCAAAAGGATGGTGTGATGCCATACAAGTGGTCTTAGGCTTTAGAAGGATTGGAAGACAGAACAATCTGGACTCCATCTTTTCTCCACATTAAATGCTTTATTCACAGTGAAGGAGAACAATAACAAAAACAGTTGCTTTTATCAGCAGCACAAATCAAGGCTTCCAACATTCACAGTCTCAGCAGGATATCTACCTTCCTCCATCTCAGGGCCTCTCCATTCTCTCCTGGGCATGAACTCTTAATCCTCTGCTCAGGAGCCCTGGGACTAGGATTCTCTTCTGTGCTGTGCGTTAAGGTAGACCAAGCTAAATGTCTAGTCCTCGTCTTTTAAAAGGGTCTTGATATACATTGCTTTGCATACCCTCTCCTCAGCTTGACCTTCCCTTTATTCATTATGAATAAAGGGAAGTTGGATTATGGCCCTTGGACCCTCTGTTCCCAGGCTGACCTGACTGGCTCATCTTCCCCTGGGGTACTCCTAAAACTGTATGGGTTACTCTCTCTGTCCCCTTCTGGTAGAGCTATGAGATCATGGAGTCTTTGCAGAACCTCTTCTACTCAAGGTGAAACTCTATCCATAACAGTCTCTAAATATTGGAAGTGTTTGAGTTTTCACCTCCAGTATTGCCATTGTGATCTGAACACTTTAAGTTACATGACGTATAAGTTTGGCTCTTCTGACAGGAAGTGTTCCAGGAGAGATGCCACACTATAGTCTGGTTGAGCTAGTTGTAAGCTGGACCTAGAGAGCCTCAAACTTTGAATAATCACATCCCAAAACAGCAGGGTATGAAAGCTTGGGAAGTACTCCCACTTCTATACTGGTCTATCCACTTGGGGTCATCAGTAGGATGTGGCTAGTCAGGTATTGTTGCTGACCAGATGAGAGTCATGCCTTTCTCATGGTTGATTTATACTCTCTATACTAATTCCATCTGGATGAGAGTTTTTATGCTTCCCAACTCCACCAGTACTTGCGTGGGAGAGCCATCCAGCTCCAACAGAATCACAAAGGTAGAGAAACCCGACTGGGGATTGTTAAAGTTGCAAATACGTGGGGCCCTTCCATTGACAAGTATAGTGTCACTGCTTGCTCAAGGATAGTCGCAAGTGAAATGGACCTGGATTCCCTGACCGGTGTCTTATTTCAAACTGTGGCATCCCATTTTCCCTGTTAGTGGTCTCCCAGGCAGTCTGGGGTACTCTGGCACCAAGTTTGCCTGATGGAAAGCATCAGAAACATAGAAACATGGTGGCAGAAAAAGACCATATGGCCCATCTAGTATGCCTATCCATCCCTGTATTTATCCCATGCTTTCTTGAATTCAGATACTGTTTTTCCTCCAACACCTCCACTAGGAGATTGCTTCATGCATCCACCACCTTCTCTTTAAAGAAATATTTCCTAAGATTATTCCTGAGTCTACCATTTTTGAACCTCATCACATGACTCCTCATTCTAGAGTCTCCTTTCTGTTAAAAGATTCTCACCTCCTATGTATGGAAAACTGTGAGATATATGAATGTCTCTACATAGCTCCCCTATCTCGCCTTTCCTCCATGGATTACATGTTTAGATATATCCCATTATGCTTTAGAATAAAGACCACTGACCATTTTAGTAGCCACCATCTGGACTGCCTCCATCCTGTTTATATCCTTTTGAAGGTGCAGTCTGCAGAATTGTACACAGTATTCCAAATGAGGTCTAACCATGGATCCATACAGGGGCAATATCACCTCCCTTTTGCTGCTGTCCATTCCTCTTCCTATGCAGCCAAGTATCTTTCTGGCTTTTACCACTGCTTTATCGACCTGTTTGGCCACCTTAAGATCCTCAGATACAATTACCCCCATATTCCACTCTTCCTTAGTGCTTAGAAGCATTACACCTCCAAATCTGTACCTTTCCCTTGGGGTTTTGAATCCTAAATGCATTATTCTGCACTTTTTAACATTAAATCTTAACTGCCAGAGTTTAGACCATTCCTAGAGCATCGTTAGATCCCTCATGTTTTCCATACCTTCCTAGCTGTCCACCCTTTTACAGCAAAAAGAGAAACATTTCCTGACAATTCTTTTGTTATGCTGCTGACAAAAATGAGGAAAAGAATCAATCCAAGGACTGATCCCTGAGGCACACGACTAGTAACACCCCCTCCTCAGAGAAAACTCCATTTACCACTACCCTTTGTCACCTCCCATTTGCAAATCCATGCAAAACAGCTTATTAATAGGCAATTTGATGTAAATAACTTATCACGGCCGAATTAAAAAGTGGTCTGCCGCGATAAATTAACAACACATCCCTGGAAAACCATATTCTAACATGGGTCCTGAGGCTCCTGCATTAGATTTAAAGGGCCATGTAAATAATTTAAAAATACCCGTGCCAATAAGAAACAGTTGAGCAGGGTCAACACGGACTCAAGATAGCCCCAACACCCAAAAGTGTAAACAAAATTGGAATCCTCACACGACAACAGTTCCCAACCCTGTCTTCATTAAATAAAATGTCCACCCCACCCCAATGTTTCAACAAATCAATGGGGGTATGGTGAACCACCAATACCTCCCCTCCCATCCCCCAATTGTATCAAAAAGGCATTGGTCTTCAGTGACATTCACTCCCTCACCCCTCTCCTGTACCCTCAAACCTTAAAAAGTGGAAAAGGATCCTGCGATGGGGCCTGGGGTGCCCCCTAGCCCCAGTCAACACCATTTTTCAACATGGCACCGACCTGACCTTTCCCCAGTAATGTGATTGGGGCAAGGTCTGGGGATCAGAACTAGCCACAAAGCAGAGGTCCAACCCTGGACCTTGCCCTTGTCACGTGATGGGGCAAGGTCAGGTCGCCTCAACTTTTCTATTTTCGGGCACCTTTTGTTTTATGCAGTTGGCCCTTTAAGGTGATGGCTGTCCCTTGAGGCTGCTATCATGGCTAAAGGGCCACTGCCACATTGCCTTGTTCTGTGATGTTTTGCTGCAAAATAAAACACGCCATACAGCCGCAGTGTTTTTAGGGGGGGGGGGAGGACACTATTGCAGTGACACCCCCATGATAGTGGGAACCCTCCCGCAATAAAACATTGCAGCTTGAGGCATCTAGGTGCATGTATGTTGTGGTTTAGAAAACTGTCCACAAAAAAAGGAAGTACAAAATTCTGGGAGAATGATTCCCTGGATAATTTTCAAAGGGAAACAAAGTGTATATTTTCCTTTTGAGAACTAGTACAAAATTCATTGGTAAAAGTACCTGTAAATTTTTCACCTGTCTGCACAGTTTTGATAATTGCCCTTAAATGTTTCACATAACTTGCAAAGAATCCAGTTTTCAACATGACATATGACTACAAAAATTCTGCACTACATATAGGAACCTACAAAATACAATAATATAACTAAATGTAAAAATAGCCCGATTGATTGGAAGATCGATGAACAGCAAATTTAGGTGCCAAGTCACTAATATCCATGCAAAACTTTTCAGGACTTTTCAGCTTGGAGAAGAGACGGCTGAGGGGGGATATGACAGAGGTGTTTAAAATCATGAGAGGTCTAGAACGGGTAGATGTGAATCGGTTATTTACTCTTTCGGATAATAGACAGACTAGGGGGCACTCCATGAAGTTAGCATGTGGCACATTTAAAACTAATTGGAGAAAATTCTTTTTTACTCAACACACAATTAAACTCTGGAATTTGTTGCCAGAGGATGAGGTTTAAAAAAGGATTGGATAAATTCTTGGCGGAGAAGTCCATTACCTGCTATTAAGTTGACTTAGAAAATAGCCACTGCTATTACTAGCAGTGGTAACATGGAATAGACTTAGTTTTTGAGTACTTGTCAGGTTCTTATGGCTTGGATTGGCCACTGTTGGAAACAGGATGCTGGGCTTGATGGACCCTTGGTCTGACCCAGTATGGCATGTTCTTATGTTCTTAAAATTAATTTTAGCATACCTGCTAAAAATATACTTGGGGTAATTTTATAGAACTCTCCTAAATTATGCAGCAAATACATGGGTAAAAGAAATACACCAATTTTCAAAGCATATTTATGCGCACAAGCCCGCTCTGAAAATTATCCCATCAAATTTACCCGTATAAATTTAAAACTGATATTCTGTGCACCCAAATCTTTTGGGGAAAATTTACATGCATACTTTTGCAAATCCAAGAGTATATGCATGTCCAAGTTCTTCCCAACTCTGACCCCAGGTTTGCCTTTGCTTAATCTAGGTCAGGGGTCAGGAACCTTTTTGGCTGAGAGAGCCATAAACGCCACATATTTTAAAATGTAATTCCATGAGAGCCATACAATATGTTTAAAACTAAATACAAGTAAATGTGTGCATTTTATGTAAGATCACACTTTTAAAGTACAATAAGTCTCTGAAAATATTACACCAGGCCTTAAGACACCAATACATCTCCTATTAGGAAAACGGACCAAGTCAGGCTGCTATAGAGTCCTACACAGAAACTACACGCCAGCAGAAAACCTCACCTGAATCACGTGCTGTCCCTCACCTAACATAGAATAAAGAGACCAAAACGCATAACAAGAAGCATGCAGACAAAAACTGAATTGGAAACTGCAACAAGCCAGAGTCTCTGTATGCAGTGTAACAAAGGAAAAAAGAAACATCACACATCCTTATAAAACAAATCAAGAAATATAAAATCATCAGCAGTAAAACTGTACTAACAAAAAGAACATATTTCGAAACAGCTGATGAGTGGAATATCCAATAATTAAAAACTCATATAAAACATTTCCAGATACCAACAAAATATTTCAAAATAGCAGACACAAAGATCCAGTAATGAAAAATAATAAGGATACAAAAATTTTTTTGCTCTGCATACCTGGGAACGTTTGATATCCAGGTGTCCTGAGATTGTTCTGAATTAGCAGGAGGTGGGGTGGTTTGCTTGGAACTTTCTCCTCTCTCAGTCACATACCAGCGCTCTCTCTCACACTGGCTCTCAATGACACACCTATACACACATGCTCTCAGTCACTCACATATACAAATGTTTTTTCTCTCTCACTTATATAGGCTCTTAATTACACATTTACACACATGCTGTCTATCTTTTCACGCTTACACACACACAGGCTTTCAATCACATAAATACATGCTGTCTTTTTCTCTCACACACAGACTCTCATTCACATGCTTACAAACATGTCCTCTCTTTCTCTCATTTACACACAGGCTCTCAATCACATACTCACATGCTCCCTCACCTAAATCAGCTCTCAATCACACAGACACACATGGTCTCTCTCTCTCATTTAAACACAGGCTCTCAATCACATACTCACATGCTCCATCACCTAAACCAGCTGTCAATCAGACACAGACACACATGATCTCTCTCTTACTTATACACACAGGCTCTTAATCATACATACACATGATCTCTCTCACACACAAAGGATCTCAATCATACACACATACTCTTTCAAACAAACAGGTTTTCAATTACAAACTTACACATACAGGTTCCCAATGGTAAACTTACATTCATGCTCTCTCTCTCACAGGCAGGATCTCAATCACAGACATACTCTCTTTCACATATACAGGCTCTCAATCATTCACATACATGCAATCTCTCACTCACACACACAGGATCTCAAACACACATGCTTGCTCGCTCATTCACTCTCTCTCTCTCCCCCCCCCCGCCCCCCCCCGGGAACTCGCGGCAGCAGCAGCCACCTCCCAACGCTAACCTCCTTCATTTTCAGCCCTCGCGGAGGCGAAGGCGGAGTCCCATCGGCCGCGGTTGAAGATTTTCATTTTCCTCCGAGCCGCGCTGCAGTCTTCTTCCCGCGCAGGCACCCGATGCTCTCCACTTCCTCTTCCGGGCCGCGGGAAGAAGAGAGCACCGGCGTGCTCTCTTCTTCCCGCGGCCCGGAAGAGGAAGTGGAGAGCATCGGGTGCCTGCGCGGGAAGACCCGCGCAGGCACCCGATGACTCCAGCGCTGGCACCCGGCTGACACCCGATGACTCCCGCGCAGGCACCCGGATGACTCCAGTCGGCGTGCTCTCTTCCCCTCCCCCCCCCCCGCGGCCCGGAAGAGGAAGTGGTGAGCATCGGGTGCCTGCGCGGAAGAAGAGACCACGCTAGTGTGGTCTCTTCTTCCCGCGCAGGCACCCGATGCTCTCCACTTCCTCTTCCGGGCCGCGGGGGGGGGGGGGAGGAGAAGAGAGCACGCCGGTGCCGCTGACTCCAGCTGTCCTGCCGCGTTCCGCCCGGGCTGACAGCATTTTAAGCCCGGGCGGCGGAGGACCGGGGAGCAGCTGGGTCAGCGGGGAACCGCGAAGTATGGCGACACGTGTCTGCGAGCCAGATGCAGCCCTCAAAAGAGCCATATCTGGCTCGCGAGCCATGGGTTCCCGACCCCTGATCTAGGTAAATGTAAATATGACATACGCACATAAGTTTACCCATATATTGTAAAAAAAATATTAATATCGGCTGAGCAATTTTGCAAAGGCCATTTCTACGAATAAAACATTGTTTTACCCAAAGAAGTCTCTTTGAAAACTACCCTCTCAGGGGGTAATTATCAAAGCCATTTACAGATATGAAACACAGATTTTTGCTTGTAAATGATTTGTTCTAAAATTGTGTATGGGTTGTGTACATAAAAGTACGGTACATTCATAACGCAAATTCTCACAGATGTGGTACCCAAACGGGGTGGCCACTAGATGTCACCCAGTCCCTATAGATGTTTACCAGCTAGATGGCATATCACTTTTCAGCTCCTCCTCTAGAGGTAGCTTGAGTGGATGGAACCTGCTTATAACTAGGGACTAGGGCTAGATCGGGCATGGCATAGCATTTTAATTAGAGTTTTGAGGAGAGAGGAGCTCTTTTAGAGTTGTTTGTATTTTTAGTGAGGCCTACAGCCCTCACTCAGTAGTTTTGGGGGATACTCCTTCCTGGGTACTCCCTACGAGATTGGGTACTCCTCCTGTTTCAGGAAACGACTTTATTAGAATTTTTGACTACTTTAAGGATTGTTTTGCTGGATGGCAGCCTGGTGCTCATGGTGAAGATTATCCCCCTGTATCCAGATGCCAGGTCACTAAAGATCTGCCAGTTCCCTTATGGCACAAGAAAAGAGATGCAGTGACAGTGAAATCCCAGAAGGTTTGGGACATTGTAGTGAAGTATTCTCTTTCGGTTGAGAGAAAGACATTTTGTCACCCTTCTCCTCATTTGGAGATTAGGCAGTGTGCCTGATCTTTGTCCTTCAAGGCCTTTCATTCAGAGGGGTCCAATAAAACAACTAAGGAGAAGTGAAGACCCTCCACAGGATCTTCCTCCCTGGACATAGGCGCAGGTTGGATAATTGTTCAAGACGGTTAGAGCTCAGGTAGGACTGTGTAAACCTCTAAGGGGATTCCCTCACAGTGTAGGATCCCTCCAGAGTAGAGAACACTGAATCTCTCATTCCAGGGGAGTTAAGAAGTCTGATTCACCAGCACTTACACTTACGCTCCGTCGGAGCGCACTGTTAACCCGCGTTTGGACGCATGTTTTCGGCGTGCTAGCTTTACCCCTTATTCAGTAAGGGGTAATAGCGCGTCGAAAACGCGCGTCCAACCCCCCTCCCGAAACTAATAGCACCCTCAACATGCAAATGCATGTTGATGGCCCTATTAGTTATTCCCGCGCGATTCACTAAGTAAAATGTGCAGCCAAGCCGCACATTTTACTTTCAGAAATTAGCGCCTACCCAAAGGAAGGCGTTAATTTCTGCTGGCACCGGGAAAGTGCACAAAAAAGCACTAGTGTCCCTAGTGCCTCTTTTTACCACGGGCCCTAATTTGAATAATTTTTTTTTCTGAATTGCGCGCACTGGAGAGCGGGCGCTTGCCCGCTCTCCCGCGATTTTTACTGTATCGACCTGACAGAGAGAAAAAGGACACTCATCTGTAAAGCCATTTATTTCACCTTGAACTTGATTACCTTTGAAGAAATCAGTAAACTGTTATCATTTAAACACCCAGACCTGTATCCTGCTTCCTTTGACCCCACCAAGCATCAGCAGCACACTAAACAGCTGCACACAAATAAGGGATTCACCTCATGGCCTAGGCCACAAGCACTAATTTCCCTCCACAGAAAGCACTCGCCCCTAGGCTACCAGTATCGGAGGGGACAAATGGCAGAGGAAGCAGCCCCAAGAAACAGAAAATCTTTTGTGTACGCTTGGAGGTAATGCCCCTCCAAAGAAAAGGATTACACATTTTTATGTACACAAAAAAAAGGCATTCCTTGGGATTGTGGAGTTGGGATTCATTCATGTGCTTTTAATTTTTAAAAGGAGTGGATTTTGAAAGGGTTTCATGAGTAAAAATAGCATGTACATGTGTATATGCTATTTTATAAACATCAAGAATACACAAGCATTTTCCAGTGGAGCGGAGGCTGTAGGACTGACTGTAGTAAGAAACCAGGTATGTGCTGGAGCGTACAGTTCAGAGCCGGTCTGACCGGAGTCCTCTGGTGGAGGGGAGGCCACACAGTAGCCAGAAGTGCAACAATAAAATGTTGAGAACGGGGTGTTTAGTGTGCCCATGGGCCTCAGCCCGATCCAGACCTTCCGGGCCGAGCCAAGGGTTGATGGTGGCTCTGCATGGCTGACAGTCTACCCTCCGCCAGGCCGGCAAGCTCCCAAGGCCAACATCCGAGGATGTTGGAAGGTGAATGGTTCTCTGACCATTCTGAGCCCTTTCGGACCTGCTGCGAGCAGCATGGAGAGGCAGGCTTGGCCTGAGGTTGAGGGCAGATGGACCTTGACACAAAGACAAGACTATGAAGCTTGATGCAATGGCATCACATGGCATGAAGACTTGGGTTGATGCGACAGCGTCCATGGCACGAAGACTTGGGTTGATGCGAGGGCATCACATGGCACGAAGACTTGGGTTGAAGACATGACACCAGGGCTATGAAGACATGACACCAGGATTGACGCAACGGCATCGCAGAGAAGACACTGGGTTGATGCTACGGCATCCATGATGAGACTAGGTTGATGCAGACGGCATCCAGACGAAACACTTGGACTTGACTATGGCTGGAAGGACATTTACATTGTCTCTCAGGGTGCCCTACTCAGCCCCCCTTCATGGGCGCACCCAATGGGCTGGTCGCGGACCTCCCTGTCCACTATGCGCCCTACACAGCCCCAAGAGGCTGGTCACGGACTACGAGAAGAATGGGACAGATGCAGGAAAGAGTCCAGTCATTGCGGAACTTCGACGACGGAGCCATAAGTCGCCCAGAGCCCCACAATGGCTGGCGGAACATGATGGCTCAGGAGCACAGGACAGACGTCCACCGGGAGGCTAGTCCACTCAGGCACACATCATCCGAGAGACCTTCAGCCTACCGGACCAGAAGGCTCGAGAGCAAAGACGAGACACAGGAACAGGTCATCCGGGAACTTGGTACATCAGGAACAGAGGATCAGGTCGAAACACCAGGACATGAAGATCAGGACACCTGGACGAGGACCTCAGGCACGAAGACTTGACATGATACAGACAGATGAGGAGCTCCACGAAGACTAGAAGACCTTACACAGGCTCTGGCAGGCAGGAGCCTCCAGAGCGAAGTCACCACGATGCAAGGCACAGAACAACTGACGGAGCAGCCCTTTATAGGGCTGAAGCAGGAAACAGTCACAGAGGTGGGGCCAGCACACTTCCTGTGCCTGGCCCTTTAAATGCAGCAAGAAGACGCGGCCGCACACCTAGGAGAGAGCAGGAGCTGTGCAGGACTGCGGACAGCGGCCTGCACCGACGTAATCGCGGCAGACGTAGGGCACGGCCTGAGGAGCAGGCCCTGATGTCGGCAGCGGCTCCAGCCGCTGTGGGGAGCCCTGGGGGCGGCTCTAGCCGCCGAGCCAGCCCGGGGATGCGGCCTAGTGCCGCGAAGACGAAAGGCAGCATCGGGGGTGGTCCCAGCCCCGAAGAAGGCCTCGGCTCTGACCACGGACAGCAGGAAGACACGGGCGGCCTCCGGGCCACATGAGGAACTTTAGGCCGCGGCTCCGGCCGCGTGGGAGGGCCGACGGCGGCATCCTGCCGCACCGGCGAAGAGAGAGCATGTAGGTGAGTGAGCCTGCTCGCGGGGCAACCCGCGGGCAGAGTTCATAACATAAAATACCTACCTCCACATATAAATTGAGGATATGTGTACATTATATTTTTTATGTGCCTAAAATATATGCATGTATGTTTATAAAATAGATAAAGTATGTATATTCTTTAGAGATGTGAATTGGATGCTGGAATCGGTTCCGGTTTCAGTATCGTGGACACATCGGAAATTTTGTTTCCCTGAGGTCCGGACTGTTTTTTTTTTCCAGCAGTTCCGATCCAAAAAACAAAAACCCTACCCCGACCCTAATTATTTACAATCCCCCGCCCCCCCTCCTGACCTCCCCCCAAAACTTGCCTAAAGTCCCTGGTGGTCCAGCAGGGGTCCCGGGAGCCATCTCCCGCTCTCGGGCTGTCGGCTGCCAGTAAACAAAATGGCAGCCGGCCATCTTAAAAAATGGCACGAGCCATCCATTGCTCCTACCATGTGACAGGGGCCGGCCAATGGCACTGATAGCCCCTGTCACATGGTAAGGGCAAAGGGCCATCAGCACCATTTTGATTAGTGGCAGCCAACAGCCCGAGAGGGGGGCATCACTCCCGGGACCCCCGCTGGACCACCAGGGACTTTAGGCAAGTTTTTGGGGGGTTGGGAGGGTGGGGGATTCTAAATAATTAGATCTGAAGGGTTGGGGTGGGTTTAGGGTATTTTTTTTCTGTGTGCCCTTTCTCCCCTCCCCCCCCAAACGATAAGAAAATCGCACAAAATATTTCCACTGGAAATATTTGCACATACTGAAACATACGTGCATACTTTTGAAGCAGAACTATGTGGTATTTTATAAACTGCGGAGCTCCCTCTGTACAGTTTATAAAATACTAGTATTAATCTCTGCTCAAGATGTACCATGGATAAGTTTGAAAGTTAGCATCCCTGTGAGTAAATTAACCTGTGCAAGTTAAGCCCTGCAAAGAACAGGTGTAATATTATGCAGCTTATTTTGTGCATCTTCTTAGGAATGATTTTTCAAAGCAAACTTACATGCGTACGTTTGCTTTGAAAATTGGCATAACTTATGTGGTTTGGAAACGTATCTGTTATGTAGGTTTTTATAGAATTACCATTCCTCTGTCCTAGCTACTAATTTAAGACCTGAAGCACTAAAGGGATTTTCCCATTGATGTCTATGGGAAAAATATATGGTATATCTGAACCTTAATGATATATACAGAATGCACACAGTAAAAGGGTCATGCAAAAGACAATGTGTGTTTTTAGTGTGTGCATGCTAATCATACTGTAATTCCCCATATTATCCTATCCAAAGACCAGTTAGTAAAGAGGATCGCTCTCAGTCCTCCTCCCTGAAACAGCAGAAGACCCCTCTGGAACACTTGATTTCTCTTCCATTTCCCCAATCCAAATTAAAATCCCACATTCAACTTTCCTCTCACCCGAAACCTAGTCCAAGGGCCCCTCTAAGAAAACAAGCCCCTATTCCACCACCAAAGAGCCAAAAAAGGCCCCTTTGAGCAGCCTAGATCAATACCCCTATCAGGATTCCAGAATGCCAGCTTACCATTTCAGAGATCCTCCATTTCTTCACTGGCAGAAAAGACTGAAACTCTGCTGGCATGGCTACCACACGCTGGTGCTTTATCAAGCACTTGATACATTGTGAAGTGCCAACAGGTGGTGCCAAACTCTGGCAACTGTGTCAGCCAGACCCTCTTGCCTGTGAAGTCTGGGAGTGAGGGGGGACCTAAAAATGTGTAAAGAACCAGTCTGGATGGATGAGAGTGACTTAAAGTGAAAGTCTGGGATGCAGAAGGCGCATTTTTTTGTCTGGGGGTTCAGAAGAAGAGGTGAAATGCCCTATAGGGTGCTTCTGCTTTTGTTTAAAGTGGAGTGAGAGGGGGTTACTGGGCCCAGCCTCCCCACACAATTTAATGATAGCATGCTGGCACTGCTGGTAAGATGGAAAGACTGATACTTCACGCATATCCAGCATAGCTGTCTGCTTCAACGGCAGGGGAGAAAGACTGATACTTCACGCATATCCAGGATAGCTCTCTGCTTCAACGGCAGGGGAGAAAGTCTGATACTTCACGCATATCCAGCATAGCTCTCTGCTTCAAGGGCAGGGGAAAAAGACTGATACTTCACTTTCAATGCATATCCAGCATAACTCTCTGCTACAACGGCAGGGGGGAATGAAAAAAAGTGGATCTATATACAGACAACCAACAAGGAGCAAACAAATAAGCATGGGTGTAGCTTGCTTATTGCGGCGGTTACTACCCCTAACTAATTAAGCTAGATATTTCACTTAGATGCAGCTCCAACACTGCTCTCTACATTAATGGTAGGGGTGGAAGGGAAATAGAACCAAAAGGTTACTAAGAGCCAAGAGTAACAGATAAGTATGAGAAAAAAAAAAAGTGCGAAACTTGCTGGGCAGACTGGATGGGCTGTTTGGTCTTCTTCTGCCGTCATTTCTATGTTTCTATATGCATGTTAAGGATTTAATTTTCAAAGGATTTACGCAAAAAAAAGGCACACATGCATTTATGTGAAGCATATGCACGCACCCACAATTTTAATATAGGGTGCTATTTGTGTGTATACTCACTTTCACAAGCAAAAGTACATGTGAACAAAATGGGCGTGTGTGGAGCATATTAGGGTGTGGTTAGCATTTTTGCATATATTTTGCTACTTTACAAAGGACAAACTCATGAACATCATCAAGACTGCGTGAACCCTTACGTCAGCTAATTTACATGCCAAATTGAAACCTGCATTCCCTTTTTCAACTTGGTATTTGGTGGCTGACGTCTCCTGGTGAGTGGAAACTGGGCAGGCTAGAAGGAGACACAGAAGGGGTGGGGAAGGGGGGCAATCAGGGAGATTGTTGTCCTTGCCCAGAAGTGTGTTTGCTTGTAACCACAGAGAGTTAGTGTGTGTGGGTATGGTGGATGGGAGCATACTGGGGCATATTGGAAAGGGGGGGGGGGTGTTTGAATGACTGTGACATACTAGTGTATACTTGGGGGGGGGGGAGGGGGGAGTGTGTATGTATGGGGCCGACTGGGAGGGCTGAATGAGAGGATAAATACATTCCAAAATGACAAACTCATGGAAACCCATGGCAAACAAATTGAGGAAGGAGCGAGAATGGAGGAGGAGGAGAAGGAGAAGGTACTCTCACAGAGAAAATACAAGACCAGGGCTGTTTTTGGAACTGTCTGAGAAGCAAGTCATGCACAGGTTCAGGTTCAACAAGGAAACCATACTATAACAATGCCAGCAGTTAGAGCAGGAGCTGCACCCTTCTATCTAGAGAGGCTATGTCTTCCCAGTACACCTCAAGGTCACCATGACCCTGGCCTTTTTAGACACTGGCACCTTACAGACACCTCTAGGGGTCACAGCTAGAATAAGCAAGTCAACCATCTCCATATTAATTGTTCATTTGCTAGCTGTTGATCATCAGAAGATCATGCAGGCAAAAGAAGTAGAACAATACAAAGACAAGGAGCAAGGCAAGACTCAGGCTAGGCAGGGCAAGATGAAAAAGGACTGGGGAAGGCAAGGACACAGGAACACAGAAATACAAAACAGGAACAGAAGCAGGAAAACCAGGGCATGAAAACAGGAACAGAACAAGACAAGGACAAGGCAATGTACTCTGAAGACCAAAGAACTACAGGAAACCTGTTGCTTGAGTGTATGTGTCCAGGCTGGCCTTAAATAGAATGAGGTTTTTAATGTCATCAAAGGGTGCTACCATGATTCTCCCATCATGGCCCTTTTAAGTGCTAGAATGACAGGCACATGCACACCTAAGAGGAGTTGGGAGATGTAGGGGTCGGACAGGAAGGGAGCGGCCACTGTACTGTTGAGCAGCATCCCAGCTGCAGAAGGCCTCTGGCAACACTGCGGGGCCGAATCACCAAACATAATAGTATTTTGTGTTTTCTTAAAGTCCTTTGTGCAGATACTTGTGCAAAGAGCTTTTGGAAACAAATTCCACAACTGGCAGACAGGGACTGAGAAAAATATTTTTCTGGTTACTGTAAGGTGTGCAGTTCTGGGTGAAGGAACTTCAAGAAGGCGCTCTAGGTACAGTGCTCTAGGCGGTTTATAAATTCCTAGAATAGTTTAAACATAGGGGGACATCTCACTATTTAGTAGCTTCTGGTTAAAGGACACTACCAAAACTGCATGCTTTGGGGCTATCAATTGCACTCACATTTCCATAAGCATCGCCTGATGAGATCACCTACTGCAGCTTCAAGGGCTTCCACTCCTTGAATAAGCAAGTTGTCGACAATGTCAAGGGAATCACCATGGACATCGTGCTCAGGTTCTGGACCTTCACGACCTCCTTGACAAGAATCTCCACCTCCCATGGATAGAAGTTAGGTTCCTAAGCAAGGGCCCCCTTCTTTCAGACATGGTGCATTTAGGAGATTATGTTCCTAAATTATTGTTCAATGTATTGACAAAGGAAAAGCTTGATTTCCTGCATTTTTTGTTGGAATATAAACCGATATGATATGTAAAATCGAACACCGGTATATAAAAAATAAATAAATAAATAAATGAGAGCTGCCCTTATATAACCACATTCGTGTGTACAGGCAATATAAATACACTTATAAAGGGGCAGATTACATGCACATATGGCAATCCTACGAGGTTGGCCACTAGATATTCCCCAGTTGCCCATGAATCCTCTACAAGGAATATTACTTTTAGCTCCTCCTCTAGGCAGGTAGGACTGTGAAATCCTCTAAGGGGATCTCCCTCACCATGTCGGATGCTCCTAAGATTATGGGATGCTGACACTCTCAGTTCAGGAGAGTTAGGGGCCCCAGGAACCTGAATTGTCAACACTTACCCAGCAAGAATGGGACTCTCTTCTGTAATATTATTTGTTGAAATGGACCATTGATTATCCTTTTGAAGAGATCAGTAAATATTATTATTTGAACACCCATACCTATGTCCTGTATTAAGTAAAACATCAGCACCATACCTGCACACTGCAAAGGATTCATCTCCCCACCTGGGCCAGAAACTCCAATTCCCCCCCTCCCCCCCCCCCCTCCCCCAGAAAGGATTTACCCCTGGGATATCAACAACAGGAGGGGTTGAATGGCAGGAGAGACAGCCACAAGAGACAGAAATTCTTATCTGTACCTCTGGAGGAAATGCCCCTCCAAAGGAAAGAGTTAAACATTTAAAAAGTATGCATGTACTATTATAAAATAGATAGCATTTGTTGGCATGGAATCTGTACACACATACATTTGTATTATATATGTGTACACTGTGCCTTTTATAAGTGGCATACATGTTATATTTTCCTGATAATCTGTATATACAGTGGGCCACTCGAAGGGAAGTACTAAGTACCGGCGAATAATTAATCTACTTGAGAAGCATTTGCTTACAATACAACATTGAGTTTTATCATAGTCTGAAAAAAAGATAAGACTGAAAAGGTGCATGACCAATGATTAAAAATGGCCCCTTAGCAGTACAGTGAATGGAGCAGTAATGCCCAAAGATACTGCGGGGCGTTATGAAGGTCACTTATGAAAAATTATGAAAAATTAGAAAAATCTATCCGGGTGCTAAGATTTTTGCATGTGTGTGTGATAAAGTTAGAAAAATAGTTATTTGACATCATTTTGAATGTTGCTAGGAACATCAACAGTGGCCTAATTATCCTCTCAGAAGTTGATGTGTTTTGTAATAGACAATAGCACTGACCTCTCTTACTTCCTGCACTTACAACAGATTCTTTTCTAGATTTCAGTGCAGGTTTGCTCCACTACATAGCTGGACCTCAATTGAATTAGATTCTTCTTGGAAATGCTACAAGTAGATTCTTTCAAAGTCTAGTAATAGCTTCTCCTCTGCACTAGCATTGGTCTAGTTTCTTTCTATAGTTACTAGGTTCTCCAATAGACCTCACAGTTACTCTAATTACTCTCTATGAGTGTGATTTATGGGTAAAATGCTTATTAAATAAGACCCTATAATTGCTAGATTTTTCACTAGATTTCTGTCTTTTCAAATATAGTCGCTAGGATTCCATACAGAACCTAGCACTGGTTTAGCTTTCTTTTCTACTTCTCAGCTTCTCCAAACTACAGTCTTGTGCAAGCTTCTCTTTGTAGATACTGAGCTTCACTCTAGACACCAATATTGCTATTGTATATCTACACAGTTCTCAAAAATTCATTAGTCATTCTCTAGAGCAGACACACTCTTAGACACACCAAAGTGATGGTAATTATTTATCTTCTATAAACAGAGCCTATGAAGCTGCAGTCACAAGCAGTGCAATTGTTCTGCATGAAACCAAAAGGTTATAGGATATGGGCCAGGGTACATATGAGTATGGGGCAACTAAGCAATATAGAAACCCTGATGTATTTCCTAGAAAGAGAAGTTGCAAGCAGTTTCATTCATCTTTCAAAGTTGATGGGCTGTTTACTCACCCAGACTAAACCAATTCCTGAAAAATTACCAGGATTGCTCCTCTGCTTTAACATTTTTTTCAGTTCTGTATTTCTGTTTCTCTTTTTTTCACAGAGACCTGTTTTTAATTTACTCTTGTGGGCAGCTTAGAGTCTGACCTCAACTCAATCCGATACTTTAAAAAAAAAAAAAGGGAAAGAAAGAAAAAAGGAAAAAAAAGAAAGAAAAAAAGTCTTTCTAAATCCTATTTTATTTAGTTTGGTTAGTTTTGAAGCTTCAGCAGAAGGAAGATTAACCTTTTCTGTCTAACTTAATGAAAACAAGAAGAAAGTATGTAGGGATAAATAAATATATGTGCGGGTCTGAAGCAAGGCTGATCGTATTACAACCCCAGTGGAGCCGTAATGGGGAACAGACCCAGCTGCTCCACATTCTTTTCCAGTGGCTCCCACTTCCCAGTCCACTTTCTGGGGAAGTACAGGCAGGAATGATTACAGAGAACACCAACGATGGCACACACTGGGGTTAAAACAGCTTTGCACTTACTTCTGTCACCAAAGAGCCACTCAAGAGAGGAATAAGTGTATGGCCAACAAGTCATTAAGAAATATTTGATGGTTTGTGATCTTTAAATTTATCACATTTGCCGCAACACACGCCCTTTGTGGCAGATTCTATTCCATAACTTCTGATAATCTAATTTTTATATAGCAATGCAACTTTATACAATGCTTCACATCAGTATTTACAAGAAAAACAATGCACATCAGAATAAGCATGGAATTAAAAAGAGTGCATTTTGTAACAGAGGGGTTGAGTTAGATACCAGAGTGCCAAGATGCAAAGGTATTGCAGGCCAAGATGGAATAAATATGATAAGGGGTAAGTGGAATAGCTGTCTTGAAGAATTTAGAATTTAAGAAAAGCCGTAAGTCAGATATAAGCAGCTGTGACAGATAAGGATAGGAGAGAGGGGACGATAGAAGGGATGTGACTGTGCTGTCAACTGTCAATTCAGTTAATCATCCGTGGGGCCTTATGCTTTAAGAAGGTAATAATCAGACCCCATTTGGGGATTTCCTTTGAAAATGCAGCCAGCTATCATTTCTGTTGCTCTTCCCTGCATGCATCACTTTGCACTTGCCTACATTAAATGTCATTTGCCATTTGCATGCCCAATCTCCCAGTTTTGCAAGATCCTCTTGCAATTTCTCACAATCCTCTTGTGATTTAACAACTTTCAATAATTGTGTCATCAGCAAATTTGATCACCTCCGTCATTGTTCCCATTTCTAGGTCATTTATAAATATGTTAAAAATCAGTGGTTTCAGAATAGATCCCTGGGGCACAACACTATTCACCTTTCTCCATGGAGAACATTAACTATTTAGCCCTTATTAAGATTTGCGGCCTACGGGTAGATTCTGCAAGCTGAAGCACTTACACCCGATATGAGTCAGTCTCGGCACAGCTAGAAGGCGCCAGAGTCAGCCTCTTATGCTGCTTTATCTCTCCTGTCAGTCCTATGTCTCAGCCTCAACACAGCAGAAAAACCACTGGACCCAGCATCCCACGCCGCCATGCTGCCGCAAACCAGTCTTTCCATAGGTGCGCATATGCGCATAATATTAAAACAGTGGCAGGAACTCCTGAGCAACACTTTCAGATAATGTCAGCTTTTGGACTATTTAAGGCAAGGTCCAGCAGCAGTTCTTCACCACAGCAACAGGTCTCCTGCTTTGCAGTGCATGTTGCCAGCATTCCTAAATTCCTCCATCTTTAGCTTGCCTTCTCCTGCCTTGTTCTGTTCTCCTTGTCTTCTCCTGTTTCCTTTGTTCAGCCCACCTTGTTCAGCTTTGTCTTGTTCATCTCAACCAATGACTTCAGTGTGTCTTCGTCTCCCTTGGCTTGACCTTCTAGATCTTGAACTTCTGCCTAGACCTGACCATGTTTTGTCTGCCGCCTGTACCTGAACTTCTGCCTGGAACTGACCAAGTCTGTTTACAGTCTGCCCTGACGTTGGCCTGACTGTCTATCTGCTGCCTGTCCTGACCTCAGTATGCTATTGGACTCTTGCTCATCTCCGCCCTAGGGACTCACTTAAGACCTTCCGGCCGCCAGAACCCAAGAGCTCAATCTGCGGGGGAGGTGGCTGGTATAGGTGAATCTCCAAACTGTCCTGCTACAGGGCGTGTTCACCAGCTGCTGGAGTAGGCCTCTAGGCAAACCTACAAGGTTGTGTCAGCTATGCTGCAGCACCAAGGACTCTTGCCAGTCTTTACAGCCCTACTGTCTGTTTTCTATCTTTTAACCAGGTCCCTATTCACAACAGCATACTGTCCTCTATAGGGATGTGCATTTGTTTTAGACGAACTAGGAAATATAGACGATATTTCCTATTTCGTCACAGTTCAGGGAGGCCCTGAAATGATAGGAAAACCCACAAAATGTTGTGTGGTTTTCTTATCGTTTTGGGGGTGGGGGAGAAAGGGCACACAGAAAAAAAAGCCCCAAACCCACTCAACCCTTCAGATCTAATGATTTACAATCCCCCACCCTCCCAACCCCCCAAAAAACTTGCCTAAAGTCCCTGGTGGTCCAGCGGGGGTCCTGGGAGCGATCTCCCACTCTCGGGCTGTCGGCTACCAATAAATAAAATGGTGCTGGTGGCCCTTTGCCCTTACCATGTGACAGGGGCTATCGGTGCTATTGGCCGGCCCCTGTCACATGGTAGGAGCAATGGATGGCCCATGCCATTTTTTAAGATGGTGCCGGCCATCCATTGCTCCTACCATGTGACAGGGGCCAGCCAATAGTAGCGATAGCCCCTGTCACATGGTAAGGGCAAAGGGCCACCGGCGCCATTTTGTTTATTGGTAGCCGACAGCCCGAGAGTGGGAGATCGCTCCCAGGACCCCCGGCTGGACCACCAGGGACTTTAGGCAAGTTTTTTTTTTTGGGGGGGGACAGTGGGGGATTGTAAATAATTAAATCTGAAGGATCGGTGTGGTTTTTTTTTCGGATCAGGACAGCTGAAAAAAAACCGGTCAGAACTGCGGGAATTGAAATTTCTCGTGGTTTTACGAAAACAAAACTGGAAATGATTGCTGGTACAATACACATCTCTAGTCCTCTCTCCCATGACTTTTTAATTGCCTAAGAGGTCGCTCATGAGGGACTCTGTTAAATGCTTTTTAGAATTCCAGATACACTATCAACTAGCTCACTTTTATCCACATGTTTATTTACGCTCCAAAAATATGTAGCAGATTGGTGAGGCAAGACTTCCCTTGGCTAAATCCATTTTGGTTTTGTCCCATTAAATAATGCCTATCTACATGTTTAGTAATTTTGTTCTTTGTGATAATGTTTACCATTTTGTATGGCACAGACAGCAGGCTCATTGCTCTGTAGTTTCCTGGATCCCCCTGGATCTCTTTCTAAAAATTGGTGTTACATTGGGAACCCTCCAGTCTTCAGGTACCACAGACAATTTTAATGATAGTTTACAAATTACCAAAAGCAGGTCTGCAATTTCATTTTTCAGTTCTTTCAGAACTCTGGTATATATACCATCTAGTCTAGGATATTTGCTACATTTTAGTTTGTCAATTTGCCCTATTACATATTTCAGGTACACTGAATTTGTTTAAATTCTTCTGAATCCTCACCTTTGAATATCATTTCTGGCATGGGTATATCTCTGGCATGGGTATATCTCATACATTTTTCTCAGTGAAGATCCATGCAAAGAATAATTTAGTCTCTCCGCAATGGCCTTGTCAGGTTGAGGGATGGAAGGTTCTGATGAAATAGAATATCTTTGTTTTAATTTAACAAGGCAAGATCTGTCCCCAGATGTTCAGGAGGCCTGCTGGAAAGCTATACAAAATATGCACATCACATCTGCCTGGATCATGCTGGAACTATGAGGATCAGTCAAGCTTGATCTTGTAGCACTTTCTGCATTGTCCTGGCAATCAGCAGTATCAGTGGAAAAGCATACATGAGGTCTGTGTTCTGAGCAGAAAAGTGTCTTGAATTAATATGAGTTTGTTAGGACAAATGGAACAATTTTTTTTCCAGCTTTTTGTTTTGTTCCAAATGAACTAGATGGGCTATTGGTAGACCTCATAAATCAAATAGTTTGTCACTGTCGATTGTCATAGACCACTCATGTGAATGGAAAACTCTGCTGAGTTGATTCACCAGCATGTTGGAGATCCCTGGAAGCTTGCAAAACAGCTTGCCTATTGCCAGATTTTCATTGTTTCCTGGCAGAATGTCCATGACCCTGTGCTTCTTTGTTTGTTGACATAGAAAATGGCAACTTGGTTGTTGGTTTGTATCAGAAAGTTCTTCCCCCTGAGAAGATGTTTGAAGTCACTAGGGCATATCTGATTTCTTTCAGCTTCAGTAAATTTATCTTAAAGGGATTTTTCTTGAGAGACCAAGTTCTTTGTGTTAACCGGGAGCCTATGTGGATGCTTCATCCCTTTGTGGAAGCATCCATTAAGGTTACCTGGTAGGGGAAGAGTGCAAAGCAGAGATCCCACACTTGAAGGTCATGGGGTTAAACTACCAGTTCCATGTCCCTAGATACTTGTACTGTGGTTGTCAGTAGTTGAGTTAACTGATCCCATTGGGCACACAAGCCCCACTGCAGATAATGAATATGGAGGCAGGTTAGTGGAACTACATGAACAGCCACTGTCATAAGGCCCAAGACAATAAGTATCACTCTGGCTGTCGAGCACTGCGAGGTGAGTAGTTTACGAATGACTAATCTCATGGTGTTTTCTCCTTCTGACAGTAGAAAAGCTCTCTCCTGCAGTGAATCTACCCATGCTCCAATACATTTTATTTTCTGGGTTGGCACTATATTCATCTTCTCAAAATTCACCAGAAATCTCAAGCTCTGCAGAAGCTGAACTGTCTTTTGCAGGGAGAGTAACACTTCCTTTCAGGAGCTTGAATGAGTCTTTTGCAGGGAGAATAACACTTCCTTTCAGGAGCTTGCTATGAGTAGCCAAGCATCCAAGTATAGAACGACTTGGACTCCCTGATGCCATAGGTGATCTGTTACTTCCACAAAGGCATTTGGTGAACACTCTTGGGGCTGCCAACAGACCAAAGGACAGTACTCTGTATTGATAATAGGAAGAATTCACCTTGAAGTGAAGATAGCTCCAGTGGGAGGAATGGATGAGTATATGAGCATATGCATCCTTTATATCAAGAGCACACATCCATTCCCCCTTCTGGATGTAAGGGAGAATTATGCTGAAAGAATTTATTCTCAGAGTAGCAGTTTGTTCAGTTTTTCCAAATCAAGAAAGGGTCTCAGTTCCTCCAATTTTTTGTGGATGAGAAAATATCGGAAGTAGAAAACCTGTCCATGCTATGGTGCAGGGTCTCGCTCTATTACCCATTGTTGTATAAGAGATTCCACTTCCAATCAGAGTTGTGTCGAGTGAGGCAGATTTGGACTGAGAGTTGAATAATGAGGAAGAGATAGCAGCTGGGAGAAATGCAAACTGTATCCAAATTCCATGATCTTGTGAACCAGAAGCAATACAAAACAACCCCTGGCACAATGAAAAAGTAAAAAATGCAAAAAGGACTCTCAGATCAATGGAAAAAAGATGGAGAAAACACAAAACAACCAATACCCTAACCAAATACAGAAAACATCTAGCTTTTTACAAACAACTAATTCTCAATGTTAAGAAAGAATACTTCAGTAATAACATAGAAAAGTTTGCTAACAACCCAAGAACCTTATTCTCAATAGTATCTAACCTAACCAATGACAAACAAGAATCACCTCAAAATCTACCAGAATCAAAATGTAATGAAATCGCCAAATTCTTCAGCGATAAAATTACTAACTTAAGAAACAAACTTCCAAACACGACCAACCAAGAAATTAAAATGCAAAAAAGGGATGTCAAACAATGGTCATTATTTACTGAGATATCCGAGATGGAGGTGGAACACATGCTAAAAAATGTTAACCCAGCCCCACACAAAATCGACCCAATACAGACATTTGAACTTAAGAAATCAGCTAACACAGTCTCCCATACATTAGCTAAGATAATAAACCTATCCCTAGAAGAAGGATCTATGCCAGATATAATAAAAGGAACAATTATAAAACCAATCTTAAAAAAAAAAACAGTGATCCCTTAATAACTAAATTAATAGAAAAAACAGTGCAGAAACAGCTGGCTGAACACCTAGATGACAATAACATACTGTACCCATCTCAACACGGATTTCGAAAGCAATACAGCACTGAGACACTACTTCTCTTGCTAACAGATAACATTCTAAGAGGTTTTGATAGCGGTAAACACTACATTCTAATAATGTTTGACTTATCGGCAGCCTTCGACACAGTGAGCCACAAAATACTGCTAAATAGACTAGAAGAAATTGGATTACACGGCAAAACATTACACTGGTTCAGTTCATATCTAAAGAATAGGTTCTTCCAAGTTCAGGTCAATAACGTATTATCAGACAAAATCAATCTAAAAACAGGAGTACTGCAGGGATCAGCCCTGTCTGCGACCCTTTTTAACATATACATGCTTCCCTTATGCCATCTACTTGCAGGACTCGGAAACATACATTATATTTACACAGACGATATTCAACTAATCCTACCCATAGAAGACACATTAGAGAAAATACTAAATCTAGCTAACATGTACCTAGACATTGTAAGACAGCTACTAAACCAAATGGAACTTGTGATTAATATTGATAAAACAGAATTTCTACACTTAGAACGCAAAAGTACTGAAATCAGCCAAACCCCAATAATCCTCAAAGACAACCAGAAAATTGAACTAGCTGAAAAAGTACTAAACTTTGGAATAATAATGGACCCCGAAATCAACTTAAAACAGCACATATCACTGAAAGTAAAAGAAGGCTATGCAAAACTAATGATCCTCAGAAAGCTAAAACAACTACTAATACCAGATCATTTCAGAACTGTACTTCAGGCACTAGTCTTTTCCAGCACTGACTACTGCAATGCACTTTTACTGGGTCTCCCAAATACAACATTAAGACCACTTCAAATACTACAGAACACAGCAGCCAGAATACTGACGGGAAAAAGAAGGAGAGACCATATAACTGACACTCTAGCAGAATTACATTGGCTACCCATAGAACACAGAATAAAATACAAAGCCTTATATACCATACATAAACTAATACATGATGAAAAATCATGTTGGCTAAACATAGCACTGCGAGTACACGTCCCACACAGAAACCTCCGATCAGCAAATAAAGCATTCTTAACCATTCTTTCAATAAAAACGGCAAGACTAACCCAAATGAGAGAAAGGGCCTTATCATTAGCAGGCCCCACACTTTGGAACACAATGCCTACGGAGATCAGATTACAAAGAGATCTCAAGACATTTAGAAAAAATTTGAAAACATGGCTTTTTAAACAAGCATTTTATAAAGAGACGGGAAACTAGAAAACAGTCAGAAATAGGCAGAAAAGCACCGACGCACAGCACTTACAAACATACAGTAGAGAGGTCTATGAACTCTACATCACTACAAACATAATTGTAACACTATGAATAATGAATTTTACCCAAAAACAGTACCTTCCTGGTACACTCGGTCATGACCAACTTCACTGACAATTGTTTGTATTTAATGATTTATTGTAACCGAACCTTGAAGGCACCTGTTAGAATGTACTATAGTATGCTTCTCCCTACATTAATTTATGTGCCAACATGAAAACCGTTGCGATGGTAGATAACTTAGCAACGGTATAGAAAATATTTTAAATAAATAAATAAAATGTGATATGGCGCCACTCCTCCAAGTAAGACTGGATTTTGCCTTTCACTGAGAGTGTACTTGAGAATTTGGAAGGATCAAAAACTGGGTCCAGGTTTTGGCTGGCCTGGCTGTGCTGACTTAGGCTGATGGTGTTCCCATTAACAAGATCTGGCCAGAAGTTGCTGCTGTTGCTGAGCCATAAAAGGTGAGAGCCAGTACAGTTGATAAGATTGGAAAGGACATGTCTGATAATATGGTCGCTTATAAAAGAAGGATTGTTTGAAGAAAAAGGGTGCTGGGTCCTGTTGAGAGAGACTGGACTGCCACATTCTGTTCTTTTATCTGAGCAACTGTTTCTCTGAGCTTGTCTCCGAAGAAGTGTTCTTCCAGACAAGACACATCCACCAACTTTTCATGAACTTCATCACAAATGCTGCTAGCTCCCAACCAGGAGATATGCCAAGCCTCTATGGAGGCAAATGTGGTATGCAATATACTATCAAATGATTTGTAAACCAAGCAAAGAAGATGCCATATGCACTCTTCACATCTAGAAAAGGTTGAGGATAATAATTTCCTCCTTCAGCGGGTAGAAGGAAAGGTTTAAGCTTTTGCATTCACAGTCTTGCAGATATTGCACATTCCTGGATTAATTTAACCCTGCTCTTGGCCACATTCTGAGTTAGCTGAACAACTTATTCAGCTAATTTCAAATACTGGAGATAAATGCCTTGGAATATCAACTGACTCATGTACAGTCATCCACTATTAAATACAAAAATCACTTAAACCACACAGACTTATACCAGTTTTATAACAGCATCATCCTGATGTTACTATCATAGGAAGTTCACATTTACAAGTAATTAGTAACTGCCAATGTTTGTTTAATTTTTGTAGTGCAAGGGTTCATGAAATTATTCTCCTTCTTTGGTTGGATTTTCATTTATTTATTTATTTAAAAATTTTGTATACCGTCATTCGCAAGAAACATCACAACAGTTCACATCATAAAATCATAAAAGCAACAATTAATTCTGGTAGTTAAAATACAATAAGATATTTAAACAAAATAAAAGTATTAATAAAAGGATGGGTAAAAAAAAACAAAAAAAAAAACAAACTTAAGAATAATCGCTTATTCGTTCTAACTACTTCTTTCCTCTAAATGGTCTGCATAGGCCTGCTCGAAGAGTCAAGTCTTCAGTGCTTTCTTAAATGCCTTAAACTCAGTTTCTAGATGTAGTTCAATGGGCATTGTATTCCAAATACAGGGACCAGCAATAGAGATGGATCTGTCCCGTACTAGTATGAGGTGGGCTGAATTTACTGACAGGATTTGCAATAGTCCCTTATTGGTTGATCTTAATGATCTTTGAGGGGTGTGAAGCCGAATTAAAAAATTCAGCCAATCTGTTTTTTGACCATGTATCGCTTTGTGTACAATGCAGCATGCCTTATACTGTATTCTCTGTAAGATCGGTAACCAGTGTAAATTAATCAGAACAGGAGTAATATGATCTCGTTTTTTACAGTTTGTTAGCACTCTCACCGCTGAGTTTTGAAGGACCTGTAAAGGGCGCAATGTGGTTTGTGGAAGACCCGGAAGAAGCGAGTTACAATAGTCCAGTGATGAAAAAATTAGGCCTATAACACTAAACGAAAATCATTAACATCCAGCAATGGCTTTAATTTTCTCAGGACCAACAACTTATAATAACCTTCCCTTAATTTCACAGAAATATGTTTTTTGAAATTCAGTTGACAATCAATGGTTATTCCAAGCTCTTTAACTGAGTCCGAGAGTATTAATTAATGTTATTTGGTAAGGTAAGGGTATTATTGGTATTAATCATATTATTTTTAGGTTTTCAGACAGGAAGAATAGAGAGAGGTATTTCTTGCTGTGATGTCACAGCATAAAATAATAATAATAATAATATCCCATTATTCCATGAAGGGACTTCACATATGTCAAAAAATAGAATCTGCTCTGAAGCCCATGGGGCAGATAAATAAATCTGTGTTCCAATTTTGCTCCTGACAATTTTTGCAATTGAAATAGCGTGGGTTTTTTCATGGAAAATTTTGCTCCTTTGTATTATTACACTTGAAACATACATGTCAGAGCTGTTCATTTTAATAGTGAGAATGGCTTTTACATCCATTTTTCCCCATAGACATGAAGGCCTGATTTCCTAAGGCTTGTTTACTCCTATTCTGTGTCTATGGGGAAAAAACTGAGTAAATCAAATCCAAAATGTAAAAAAAAACCTATAATATATCAAGCCCTTTGTTACTCTATATATAAAAAAAAGGGAGCATGAAACTTAGAATGACTCTTTCCTGAACTGGCATCATTAGACAATAACTATTCCGCTTGCTGATGTCAGCTTCTGAAAGAGTCATCAAGAGCTTTGCATTCCACTCTAGCAGCACTTTATCACAAAAAGATTGCTTTAACAGCTGGAGAAATGTAACAAAATATTTTCTTTTATACTCATTTTAGCTCTATACTGGCAAACTTCAAGCATTTTTAATTGCACAGTGGAACAGAGCTAAATGTCAACAAATGTGGCCTGTGATGTCACTTTACCTGTGTAGAACTTGTGCATGGCTGTGACTTACCATCAGTCAAACTCGTCCAGTTTAGTTTTAAACTTCAACTTAGTGCATTTACGTCAAGAACTGCCAATCGGAAAGTAAACAAACTGGCCAGACCTACCTTTGGATGCTGAAAGTAAAACTGCAGTACAATATTTATTATTGCTAATATCTTGTAAGTACAATGGCACAAGGACTCTATGGAGTTGAAATATCTTTTTTTTTCCATCTTACCCTTTCAATTTATCAATAATATTTTGAAGGGGGCTATCAGGATTAAAAGTCAATTTCCAAATTTTAAACTGCTCCTTTTGCTGCCTGTATACTATATCTTCTTTGAGGATCGCCCAATCAGAAACAGCAGAGCTGGTTTCCAATGGAATTTTTGGTTGCCATAACAACCTAATTGTAACTCATGATTTCTATTTTTAGAATAACAGATGGACTGACCTCTGCTGGGATTTGATTGGCTGTTTGGTTTCTTCTGAATTCCTTACTTCTCCAGAAAACATTCCAGAGCAGCTGGAGCTTGAGGGATGACATCAGGCCATAACTCAACCTACTGGGGGATGGGCACCAGTTCTTCTCTGCCCATAGCACAGTAGCAAGAATCCAAAGGATTCTGTGGCAGATAAAATGTAAGGATGGGGAAAAAGAAGGGCTCCATGTCAAATGCCCAGAAACAAATAAAACACATTGATATAAAGCTGGTAATCATGCTGTATGCTGTTTTATTAGATGTGGGGGACAGGAGAAGGAAAATAGAAGAGAAAATTTTGAAAGCTTCAAGAAAGACATCAAGTCGGAGGGTCCATTACATTTGACAAAGTTGCTGGAAGAATATCTTCCTTCCTGTACACTCCATTCCCAGGGGAAAGGATTATTATTTATTCCTTCTCTTAGATTTGCCTGTTTAAAGGCAATCAGGAATCGGGCATTCTCTATAGTTGGTCCATATGTATGGAATTCCTTACCTGAGCTTTTACACCTCCTTGATGATTATTCTTTATTTTGTAAACAATTAAAGGCTTTGCTGTTCCAGGAAGTATATGGTGAAGAATCTAGTTAAGAAGTTGGCAGTTTTTTTTTTACAGGTACTGTGCTTTAAACGGCCTATGCTACTTTGTTTATTTCTTTTCTGTTATTTTATTTTGTACTGTAATTCATTTAGTACGGCAGGTCCTCTATAAGTGAAAAATAAATGTTTAAGTAAAATTTAAAAAATATATCTTCTGACAATACACAATTTTTCTGTGTGGCCTTTTTTGTCCCATTGAGGTTTAGAGTGATACCATCTGCTACATCAACCAAAGATACCGTTTTGAAGTGGTAACAATATAAGACCTACCAAACTGGGTCATGGCTGTGTCAGAGCTATAGTGGTACTCTTTATTGATGAGAATATCTGGAGACAGGTTTGCTAGGAGTCAATAAAACACACCTTACTAGATCTTTCTTTTCTACGAATGCACAGTGAATTTCAGACAGAAATAAGAAAAAGTGATCCAAACTAAACAGCATCGTACTGGAAGTCAGAATGATCACTTTTCTTCTGCTCCTGAAACACCTAAGATGATTTTAAAATAAAAAGAGCTAAGAATGACGCTTCCTATTCTTTCACAAATAACAACTGGGCCTAACTTCTGATTAACTGTCACAGCACTACTGAGCTTAATTTCCTATCTGCCAAATTCCACGAGGCAACTCTGGACACAAGATCTGTTCCTGCTTGCTCTTCCAATTACTCTTCAAGTCCTAATTAAAGTATTCTTTCTAAAAACCTTATTTCCAGGCCTACATTATGACATTCACTACTCACTTCTGAGTGTAAATTCTGATGCTCGCATGTAACTAGCTGCTAACTCTTTTCAAGTCCCCATATATCACTTTACACCTACTTCTGATCCATCAAAGGACACTTGCAGCCTAATGTCTGGTACTCCTCAGTTCCCACCTAGCCTAGTTTCCAATCCTCCACATTTCTACAACAGTGCTGAAGAGCACAAGTAACTTCTGAGACCAACCCCTAACTGTCCAAGCTTCTTCAGTCTAGGGTTCCAACCAATGTTCCCTATAAATTTTTGTAGGGTGTGTGAGTATGTTCCCTACTGATTGGGAACATAACATTTGCACATGAGTGTGTGTGTGTGGGGGGGGAGGAGATGGAAGTATGTATGGGGGGGGGGGGGAGGTCTGGAGCAGCCAGACCCAAAAAGCTGTTTCTACCATAGTACCACTATGCTCTTATCTAACTCTCCATTTTCCTAGCCTTCCATTCCTTCTGTCTCCCATCTCTTTCACCTCATTCCTCCATCTACACACCATCCATATAATGCCTCCATTTCTATTCTTACCCCTTGCCACTAGTCTTCCATTTTCTCTATCCCAAGCATCCACTCTCCTGCCTCCTTCTGCCTTGTCCCCAGCATCTGCTCTTCTGCCACCTCCTCATATGACATGGCTTAATGGGGAAGAAACATCACTAGTTTAACAAAAGGAAGTCTTCTTTACCAATCTATTAGAATTCTTTGAAGGTATAAATAAGCATGTAGGCTGAGCCAAATGACATGATGTTTCTGGGATTTCAGCTTGCATTTGACACAGTCTCTCATGGAAGATTCCTAAGTAAATTAAAAAGTCATGAGTAGGAGGCAATGTCCTATTGTGGACTGATGACTGGTTCAAGGATAAGAAATAAAGTAGAATTAAATGACCATTTTTCTCAAATAACAAGGGTAGAAAAAAGAATGCTCCAGGGATCTGTTTTAGGACCAGTGTTCATTGTTTAACATTTATTAATGATCTGGAAAAGGAAGCAATGAGTGAGATGATCACATTTACAGATGGCACAAAATTATGTAAAGTACCGTATATACTTTTGAATAAGTCAAAGAACTTTAGTCCAAAAATCGACCCTTAAAATCACAGTCACTTTATCCTTGGGTCAGTCCACATTAATACCTATAATTCAAGATGCATGATTGAATCGTTCACACACTCCCCCTCTGATTCCCTTAACTCTCCTGCTGCAATCAGGACAATGACAGCACTTGCAGTTGCTAAGGCACATCCTCCTTCCTCCCCCGTGGTGTCTCATTGTGGCATTCGGAAAGCTTCACCTCGCACCTCCTCCCAACTCACCCACTTACTGCTATCAGAACAAAGATGGAACTTGAGATTTCTCAGGCACGTCCTCCCTCCTCCAAAGCCAGGGTCTGATTGGTGCATTTAGAACCACATGGTTCAAAGTACACCACTGGGTCCCCATGGGGGAGGAGGGAGGACGTGCCTGAGTGACCACAAGTTCACCATCGTTCTCATAGAAGCAGTGAGCGGTTGAGTTAAGGGATTCGGAGGAGTTGTGGGGAAGAAGCTGTTCTACTGCCATACTGGGACACCGTGGGAAAGGAAGGAGGATGTGCCTTAATAAACGCAAGTGCCATCATTGTCCTGATAGCAGCAGGTGAGATAAGGGATCAGCATGGGGAATGTTACGTGCGCCAGTCACAGCAGACCCACGGCTCAGCCCCCTCACCTCTTTTAAAGTGATCTAGCACCTGGTCCCTCATCTCTGGTAGCTGTGGGCTGCCGGCTCCGTCCTCGGGCCACCCCCCTGGGGCCTCCAGCTCTGCTACAGTTCCTGATGCTCTGTGTCGGGCCTCTCCGCATGACCCGCAGAGAGACGCCGTCCTGACCAACGCGTGCCTAGGGAGGGCGGAAATCTGGCCGCGGCCCCGGATGATGACATCGGCTAAGCTCCGGTATATAAGGCCGGGCTCCGCTCTCTCAAATTGCCTTTGCAACAGGTCCCCTCGCTAGACGAGTTCTCGTTGCTTCTTCTGTTCCTGGTTCCCAATCCTGATTGCCTTCATTCCTGTTTATTTTATTTTATTTGTTGAGTTTTATATACCGACATAGCCATCACAACGGTTTACAAGATTCAAACAGAATACAGATAGTTAAATATTGCTGATCATTGCAAAAATAACCATGGGAGGGATGACAGGATGGGGGGAGAGGGAGGAGGGAGGAGGGAAAACTGGGGAAGAAATGGAAAGAAAGGGAAAGGAGGATAGTAATGGTATTGAGATTTATTCATCTTAGAGGCAGTCTCTTTGTGCTGTTTCTTATAAGTTCATAGTGGTATGACAATGGTTGATGTTGCTGTTTCTTTCTTGCATGGGTTTGGTTGGTGGTACTGATTGTTGTTAGATCGTTGATTTAACTGATTGTCAATGCAGACTTTGTGGAAAAGCAATGTTTTTAGATCTTTCTTGAATGTTTTGATGTTGGTTTGTGTTCTCAAATCAGGTGGTAGGGCGTTCCATATTTTCGGGCAGGCAATGGAGAATGCTCTATCTCTTGTGGTTGATAGGTGAGCATCTCTGATGGGAGGAATTGTTAGATGAAATGTGTTGTTTGATCACAGGTTCCTATGGGCATTTTGTGGGGTAATTTTTAAACCTGTTTGTTTTTGATGATCGGTGTGTACTAATTTATGTATGATGGTCATGGTCTTGTGTTCAATTCGGGATTTAATAGGAAGCCAGTGTAGTGAAATTAGTATGGGGGTGATGTGATCATTCTTTTTTTTTCCAGTTAGGATTCTGGCTGCTGAGTTCTGTAGAATCTGAAGTGGTTTGATGTTGTTGTATTGAAGGCCAATCAGTAGGGAATTGCAGTAGTCTACGGTTGAGAAAATTAGTAGTTGCAGTACAGTTCTGAAGTTGTACGAGTTTAGGAAAGGTTTTATACGTCTTAGGGTTAGAAGTTTGTGATATCCTTCTTTGATTTTGGTTATGTGGTTTTGTTGGATAGGTTTTTGTCAATGATTACTCCTGGTTTCTGGTGTGAGTGACAGGGGATAGTGGGTTCATTTGAATGTTAGCTGTGATTTGGGGTGGTGGTGTTGGATTGGGTTTTCTGTCCATGATGATTATTTCAGTTTTGTCAATGTTGATTATGAGTTTTAATTTTATTAGGAGTTGTTTGATTGAGTCAAGTAGAACAGATGTTTCTTTGTATGTTTCATCAATGGAGTTTTTGATGGGAATTAGAAGTTGTATGTCATCTTCGTAGAGGAAGTGGGTGATTTGATGATCGTTTAGTAGCTGGCAAATGGGTAAAAGGTATATGTTTTCCTTGTTCCAGTGTTCCTGTTCCTTCATCTCTCCTTTGGATTGCTACCTGGTTTGACCCTGCATTACCTGATGATGCCGTTGCCTCTTTCCAGCCCCGGACCTCTGCATCGCCTGACTACTCCATTGCCTCTCTCCAGCCCTGGACCTCTGCATTGCCTGACCACGCCATTGCTTCTCTCCAGCCCTGGACTTCTGCTTCATCTGACCATTCTTTGACTCTCTCCTTGTTTAGACCTCAGCCTTGCATGCAACTGCTTCCAGACTGCCGCCAGCCCAGAACCCAGCTTGCTTAAAGACGCCTCTTCTGCCTTTTTCCTGGATGTGGTTCATTCAGGCTTTGGCCTGCTTTTGCTCAGGCGCCCTCTGTCAGATTGTGTTCCTATTGGTGCCAGGTCTCCGGGACTCTGCCTCATCCAGTACAGACTGATACCTACACCAGTTGCTGCCTCTGGGCTGACCTCGATCTACCCATTGATGACCACTAACGGAGGCCACCTAAGTCCAGCTGGCCCCAGCACCCAAAGGCTCAACCCGCGGGGAAAGAGGGCTGGTATTGGTGAAGCGCCAGCCGGCCTCCATCCATCAGTCCTCTCTGCCTGCCAACAGTGGGGACCCATAGGATCCCTCCTACAGGTAGCATCAACCCCCACCTCGGCCCAAGGGTCCACCTCCGGCGCAACAGGGAGGGAAGGATTCTAACAGCAGGGTTAGCCATTGGGGAGGGAGAGTAGGATTCTAACAGCAAGGACAGCCATGGGGGAGGGAGGGAAGGATTCAAACAGCAGGGATAGCCATTAGAATAATGACTTCTTACCCTCAGGAAAATGAGTTCTGAGAAGAAAAAGAGAGCATCTTATACTGCATCACTGAAACTGAAGGTTATTGAATGTGCAAAGGAGGCCAACAATTGTGTAGCTGCAAGAGAATTCGATATTAGTGAAAAACTCATCAGAGACTGGAGAAAAAAATGAAGAAAAGCTGCTAGAAATGCCAAAGTCAAAGAAAACCTTACTTTTCAAATTGCACTTTTTGATGGAATGGAAAAGGATTTGAATGACTGGGAAATGGAATGCAGATAGAATTGTGATTTGCTCGAGCATTAGGATTTTTGCCCATCAAATGGCAAAAGAAGAAAAATATTCAACAACCGAAGGTCTGAAAGAATTCACAGCATCATCTGGTTGGTGGTCACGGTTCATAAATCGATATGGATTGTGCTTTCGTCAGCACACAAAGATTTCACAGAAACTGCCTAAAGAGCTTGATAAAAAGATCTGTTCATTCCACAAATTAATTATTCAGCAGAGAATAATCATTATGATATGAAAAACATTGGTAATATGGACGAAATGCCGATGACATTTGATATGCCTAGCAATCACACAGTAGCTGGCATTGGTGAGACAACTGTACTTGTAAAAAATCTGGTCATGAAAAGACCCATTTCACCATGTCCTATCTTGCCTGGCAGATGGCACAAAACTGCGCCCGGTGGCAATATTCAAGAGGAAAATGATGCCCAAGAACTTAACATTTCTGGCAGGTGTAACTGTCCGAGTTCATCTTAAAGGCTGGATGAATGAGGAGGGAATACAATGGTGGCTGAGCGATGTATGGGGTAGGCAACCAGGCGCAAGGCTAAGAAAATGACTGCCATTATTGGTGTGGGATATGTTCAGAGGATGTGAAGGACAATGCAAAGAAAATGGCGATCACATTAGCAGTGATTCCAGGAGGACTGACATCAGTGCTCCAGCCATTAGATGTCTGTCTCAACAAGCCTTTCAAGAACACATTGCAGCTCATGTGGCAACAATGGATGTGTTCTGGTCAAGCAAAGTTAATGAAAGGAGGGAACCTGATGAAACCAGACATTGATATGGTAGTTAAATGGGTAAAGGATGCCTGGGAGTCAATTCCACCAGAAATAGTTAAGTCTTTCCTGAAATGCGGCAACAGCAATGCTATGGACTAGAAATATGAATCGGGTGCCAGAATTGGTTCCGGTTTCGGTATCGTGGACCCACGGGAAATTCCGTTTCCCGCGGTCCAGACTTTTTTACTTTTTTGGCTATCCCGAGCCGAAACCCCCCCCCAACCCCGACCCTTTAGATCAAATTATTTACAATCCCCCACCCTCCTGACCCCCCAAAACTTTCCTAAAGTACCTGGTGGTCCAGCGGGGGTCCCGGGAGTGATTTCCCGTTCTCGGGTTGTTGGCTGCCAGTAAACAAAATGGCGCCAGTGGCCCTTTGCCCTTACCATGTGACAGGGGCTATCGGTGCCATTGGCCGGCCCCTGTCACATGGTAGGAGCATGGACGGCCGGCGCCATCTTAAAATATTTTCTTAAGTTGTTAAAAGACAATGTTTCTTATGAAACACTTTATTCTTCTTTTAATAAATAAAGCAATTTTCTTAAGTTGTTAAAAGACAATGTTTCTTATGAGACACTTTATTCTTCTTTTAATAAATAAAGCAATTTTCTTAAGTTATGATTCTTAATATGATTTCACCTTCATTTCATAAGCCCCTTAGTTTTTACCCTCAACATATTCATGAGTCACATACACTTTTTACTTTTTGGGTCCAAAAATACTCTCAACTTATACATGAGATTGACTTACACACGAGAATATAAGGTAGTTAAAATACAGGCAGACTGTAAGGAATTGCTGAAGGACCTTGCTAGAATGGGAAATTGGAAATCTAAATAGCAGATGAAATTTAATCTGGACAAATGCAGAGTAATGCACATAGGGGAAAAATATACGAACGCAATTCTGGGTTCCACAATAGAAGTTACGATGCAGAGGAAGGTGCTTGGACCTGTCAAATTCCTCAGCACAGCGTGCAGCACTTGTCAAAAATACAAATAAAATGTTATGAATTCAGAAAAGGAACTGAGAACTGAGAATATTATAATGTTTCTTTATAAATCTATGCTGTGATTACTCCTTAAGTACTGTATGCAGTTTTAATTGCCCTATCTTAAAGATATAGCAGAACTAGAAAAGAATCAGAGAAGGGCAACAAAAGAGATAGAAAAAGATGAACATGCTCCTTTATGAAGAAAGATTTAACAGGTTAGGGCTTTTCAGTTTAGAGGAGAGATGGCTACAGGGATATGTTAAGAGTTTATAAAATCATGAGTGGTGTGGAACAAGTTAATAGGGAATGATTATTTGCCTTTCAAACAGTACTAAGACTAGGAGACATTCTATGAAACTAAATGGTAGCAAATTTAGATGTAAACATTTTTATTGAAGAGAATACTCAAAAAGTGCCTGGCATTCAGCTGTTTCTTTTGCACAAAAATAATATGCGTAGACATATGCTTTTCTTTTTTCCATTTTCCACACTTCAAACAGATACCAATTTCAATACATGCAAAATACATCCCCAATGACTTTGCTTTAATCCTCCCCTTACCTATACTTACCCATCCCTCCCTTAACAGTATTTTGCTTTAATCCATGGCATTGAAACATATTCCAGCATTGTCAATAAGAAGGAAAAGTAGTTTGCCTCTATCGCTTTAATATCACCTTCTTCCCAACTAAAAAAACTTTCCTTATGAGCAGCTTTGAACCTTTACCTTTGATTTTCAGACTGGATATCTCATCAAAAAGTACAGCTTCTACCTACCATGGCATCCTTTGTCTAATAACCTTACTCATAGGCCGATGCAGAATGGCTTTCTGCCTGTACTTCAATGAATATTTTCTGTGCACAAAACTTATTGCCGATGCAGCAAGGAGTTTTGCATGCTGAAAATGTGTTTCTAAATGGGAGTACTGCTTAGCACCCTCGCATGGAAAACCCATTCAAATGAGGGCGCTAAGCAGTACTCACCGATGCAGAGAGGTACACTGGTCAAACACACAGGGTCATTTATCAACTGCTATAAGGCATTTTCGCATGCGTTAAGCCCCTATAACGCATGTGAAATCGCCTTTAATGCCTACGAAAGCACCATAACGCATGGTGCGATGCAAATCAGAAAAAAGGGAGGAGTTTGGGGTGTGAATGAGTGGGCTGGGTTAACAATTTTGTGAAGCTGTATCACATGGCTTTAATGTGTATTTTAACTTCACCTTTTTCATTAGTGTTAAGCTGTGTGATAGGGCTTTATTGCAGATGCTATTTTTAGCTCCTGGAGCCAGAGCCAACTTAGTTGTCAGAGTCCTTCTACAATGAGAGAGAAAGAGGGAGAGAAAGAAGCCATACTGCCCTCTCCCTAGATAGGTATTTATATGCCTATGGGAGGCCCACCTAGTAACAAGAGGTGAGGTTTAGGTATTAGTGTAGGGGTTAGGGGCCACTTTGACATTCAAAATGAGATGTACGAACAGAACAGTACTCCCTTGTGAAGATCTGATGACCTTCGGAGTGAGGAAACTCACTCCGAAGGTCATCAAATGACCTTCATTTCCGAAGGTCATCAAATGACCTTCGGAAATGATGACCTTCGGAGTGAGGAAACTCACCCTCCTCGCTCCCAGCTGCTACAGGCACTGTCCCACCCTCGTCCTCCTTTAACGACCTTGAACTCGTTTCATCCACTGAAATCACATCTATCCTCAAAAAGATGAAACCTGCGACTCATCCATCAGACACTATCCCCACCAAAGCCCTCCTCACCATACCTGACATCATTTCCAAACCCATTGCAGATGTTATCAATTGCTCCCTCTCTTCAGGCATTGTCCCTGACCCACTCAAGCATGCTGTGGTCAAACCACTGCTCAAAAAACCTGCACTTGACCCCAAGGACCCCGCCAACTTTCGCCCTATCTCCAATCTCCCTTTCATCTCAAAAATCATGGAGAAGGTCGTCAACTTGCAACTTACAGAATTCCTTGAAACTCACAACCTTCTCCACCCCTCTCAATTTGGCTTCCGTAAACACCTCAACACTGAGACCCTCTTACTTTCCTTGACTGACTACTTACTCAGGGGAATGGATCAAGGTCACAGCTACCTTCTTGCTCTACTGGACATTTCAGCAGCTTTTGACACCATAAATCACACCCACCTCCTTGCCCGCCTAACCGACATTGGCCTTTCCGGCACAGCCCTTAAGTGGTTCTCATCCTACCTCGACAATAGGAAATTCACCGTGAAAATAGGCAATGCTGAGTCCTCCCACTACGCCCTTGCCCAAGGAGTCCCCCAAGGCTCCTCCCTCTCTTCTACCCTCTTTAACATTTACGTCACCCCCTTGTGCAAACTCTTATCAGAACTTGGCCTCAAATTCTCTCTACGCTGATGATGTGCAAATCATCATACCCATTCAAGGCTCCCTATCTGACACCCTTGAATCCTGGGGAAACCATCTCGCTGCCATCAACTCCTTACTTACCAATCTCCACCTTGCTCTAAACACTGCCAAAACTGAACTCCTCCTCATATCCCATCACCCCCCTACCAATCCCGCACTCACAATTGACTCTGCTATCAAGATTCCTCATGCACAGCCCTGCGCAAGGAACCTGGGGGTCCTAATGGACCAACAACTGAACTTCAAAAAACATATCAGTGCCATACTCAAAGAGGGTTTCTTCAAACTTAAAGTCTTAAAAAACCTGAAACCTCTCCTTCACGCTAGTGACTTCCGCACTGTCGTCCAGGCTACACTGGCATCCAAGATGGATTACTGTAACTCCCTCTTTCTTGGCCTACCCTACTCCTCCTTAAAGCCCCTCCAAATGCTACAGAACACTGTAGCCAGAACCCTCTCCAACGCTCACAAATACGACCATATTTCCCCTATACTGAAGGACCTACACTGGCTCCCTATTCCCTCCCGCATCCTCTTTAAATCCCTGACCATTATACATAAAGCCTTATATTCCCATCACTCCAACTGGCTGGCAGATCCCCTCCAATTTGCCTGCTCGAATCGTCCGACAAGGACCACTAACAAAGGGTCCCTCCATGTGCCATCCCTAAAGAAAGCACACCTCATAGCTACAAGGGATCGGGCGCTCTCCATTGCTGGACCTATGCACTGGAACTCACTCCCAACCCACCTCAGACTTGAACCTTGCATCACCAAATTCAGAGCCCAGCTCAAAACCTGGCTATTCAAACAAGCCTTTCCCCAACACCCTTGATGAATATTGAATTGTGATGGATCATGACCTGAATTTGACTATGACCTTGTTCTTATGACATTATAGTTCACTTGTTGTTTGTTCCTATGCTTATCTGCTTTCCTTATGGTTTTTTTAACCCCTTACCCTTCCCCTGTTACTTGTAATTTCCGTTGCTTTTGTTCCATGTAAACCGAGGTGATGTTTCGACTAACATCGGTATAGAAGACTTTTTAAATAAATAAAATGTTCTCTCAGCCTAGCTTGATGTTACCCAGGTAGAGAGTCCATCAAGCTGTTACCCAGGTAGAGAGTCCATCAAGCTACACATCTCAAACATTGCACATCTCATTTTGATTGTCAAAGTGGAAGGGAGTGGAAGGGAGGGAAAGGTGAGGGAGGTGAAAAAAAGTTCCCTCCGAGGCCGCTCCTTGCACTCGCCGAACCCTATGGGAGCCCCGATGGCTTTCCCCATTCCCTCTCGGTATATTACGCGCGTAAC
Organism: Rhinatrema bivittatum; assembly: GCF_901001135.1. Taxonomy (NCBI): domain Eukaryota; kingdom Metazoa; phylum Chordata; class Amphibia; order Gymnophiona; family Rhinatrematidae; genus Rhinatrema; species Rhinatrema bivittatum. The sequence goes on along the minus strand of NC_042622.1, from coordinate 126,207,352 downwards.
CCTTTGAAAATCTACCCCAGTGCTTTTAGCAGTACTTGATAAGATGTTTCCTAGGCTGGATGTGGAAGAGTCTGTTTATTTGACTTTATTAGATTTGTCTAATGTGTTTGACCTTGTAGATCATTCTTTTTTGATATCTCACTATTTTGATTTAGATTTAGGAAACCAGTTTATAAAATGGATTTTGACCTTCTTAGGAGGTAGGAATTAAATGATATGCTTCCAGTGAATAGGCCACAATTTCGAGATGTAAATTAAGGGTCCCTCAAAGGTCTCCAAATCACCACTGTCGTTCAACATTTTTATTAAAGTCATTGGAGGTCTTTATAAGATCTTTGGGTTTACCCTTTTTATTTATGCATTGGGAAAGCACCCTTAAAAACTGTAGTTCAGGTGAATAGGTGTTTGTTAGCATTAGTTGAGAAAAAATGGTTTGATTCTAAGTTGTAAGAAAATTGAATGGTTGCAAATTGGTTCAGGCCCGCCACAAGCACTATTGATTATTGATGGTCATTTAGTGCCCCTTTCAGAGGAGGTGTGGTCCCTGGGCATTCAATTAGACTTGATGTTAACCATGGAAAAAAAGGTTGTTTCAGTAACTAGGAAGGCCTATTAGAACTTAAAGCTTAGAAGACAACTGAGGTCTACCTTGGATGCTTTGAAAAAAAGTAAGTTATGCACTGGTTTTATCACAATTAGATTATTGTAATGCTTTTTGTTTAGAATCGCCAGGGAAACTAACCTGTAGGTTACAGATAATACAGCTCTCGTCAAGTTCCAGTTAGGCCGCTACTGTAACAACTGCATTAGAAACACATCTCATTGTGCTGTCAATTTAAGTGCCTTGAGTTGGCTTTTAAAATGTTGAAGGGTTGTTGTCAGCCTTGTCTGGTAGGGAAACGGCAGTGGTATAATAGGTTGGATTTCTCCTTCCTCACAAGATGGTAGCTTTCAAACAGGCGCATGGGCACACATGTACATGTGTGTGTCGCTACATGTTCATGTGTGCATATGTTATAAAATAGCCTAGGTGCACGTATATGTGCGCCTAATTTTGCAAGTGGGTATGCACCACCTCGGAAAGTTGAGTTTCAGCCGCGCAAGTAGGGGGATTTTATAACAGGTACACATCCACACCAAGCCATTTTCATCAGTTCATCCACCAGTTCACCCAATCCAGAGCTAGGTCCTCTGAACCCCACTGGTTCTTTAGCATGCAGTTCCCTCAGTTACCCCAGACTTCTTAAAATCCTCAGGGATAACTGTTATTTTTAACTTACACCTCCTCCATATCAAAAGCAAATTTATGCGGCACTGAACACAGACCCATGCCCAGGCGTGAGGATACTTGCATGCACATCTCTTGGCCACGCCCCAGAATGCCCATGCATCGTGCAAGCCCTGCCCCAACACACCCCTTTTTTCTCGAATACAAGATCTGCATACATTAACACATATGCACGCAACCCCCCACTTTATAAAATCGAGTGGATATGCGCATGTGCTAAATGCGTGCCCAACTCCCAATTTTGGTGCACCGATCTTTAAATTTCACCTCAAAGGTTTTATTTACAACTACTGTCACCTAAGGCTTAAAGACATGTATGGCTGCAGAAGTGAGCATTTGTGGATGCTATCCCAGCACTATGGAATAAGATGCCACTTCAGTTCAGAGAAGAAAGTAATTTGGTACAATTTAGGAGGGTTTGAAGAAATGACTGATGTCAGGAATTTGATGAAGAGTTGGGTCTTTTATGGGCACTGAAGTATGCTTGATTGTTTTGCTTTATGTGGCTTGTGTGGGTATTTTATGTATTTTGTGTTTTATTGAATATTGTACATCATTTTGGGTGATTTTTCTCTGTAAAGCAATTAATAAATATTAATAAAATTAAATTAAATACACACAAATACAGACACACATTTTCACATGCATGTTCACATAAGCTTTCTCTCTCACACACATACGCATAAACACACGTATACTATATATTTTCTCTCTCACATACACACATAAATGTTTTCTCTGACAAACATACATGCCGCTTTCTCTCACACACACTTATCCTTTCTCTTCTCACATATACACACACACATATGCTTTCTTTCAAAAAGACACATGCACACATGCTTTCTCTGTCACCCGAAGTCCTTCAATCTCTCTTTGGTTTCTTCAGCTGTAGCAGGATGAGCTCTGTCATCAGCCCTGCTCAAACTTTTCTCTTTCTTACACTAGGCTGGCCTGATAATGAGGATGATTGACGCATGGGAGAGCAGATGTCAGTTGTCAGTGACAAGAGCTTGTTCTGCCAATTGTCCTCATGTGCCAGCCCTGCGGGATGTTAAAAACTCATGGGGCTGATACTTCTTTTATGCTGATCTCATGCATTGCGCGATCATCATAGAAAAAGAGCAAGCGCTGCCGCTTTTAATACCACAGGGCCAGGAAAGGAGGAAGCACAGCAGAATGGGCTCTTGGACCTTGTCCCATCATATGTCAGGGGCAAGGTCAGGTTGACATTTTGAAAAATAGCATTGATGGGCCCAGAGCACAATGACATCTTTAAGAGGTATGGGCGGGCTCAGGGGGAACCACTTGATCCCAGGGACATAACAATATTTGAATGGGGGGGGGGGGGGTTCGGAAGGTATAGGGATTAAGGGAGGGGGCCTAAGCAAAAGAAGGCTCTTTTGTGGCTGTATAGGGAGAGGTAGGAGAAGGGAGCAGGCTGTTGCCATGCTTTTTCCCTTATTTTTGTTTTTGTCTTTTGGGAACAAGAGCTGCCTTGATAGGTATTTTGTAATATTTTGGGGGGCTGATTTTTTGGGGTTTTAGGTACTTTAAGTGATGGTGGCATCGGCTGAGGTGGGCTGCCATTGCGTGGGAAGGCCACGTACCACGGAGCAATTTTTTGTCACACATTTCTGTGCATTTGTCGGGGAGGGGTTGACCTCTGCAATATTTTGCCCCTCCCATGATAAACTATCACTGCTCAGTAAATCTCTGTATTAGACCGTAAGCCCTCTGGGAATAGGGACATATCTACAGAACCTGAATGTAATATGCTTTGAAGATTCAAAAAGCAGAATATAAATAAACAAATAAATAAATAAATAACCACAGTCTGCGCAGACCTCTTATGCTCATTACAAAATACTGTAGTAGATTACCATGCGGCCATATACGCACAAATATGGGGCTACATGGAGTTGTTTGAAAGTAATCCTTTTTCTGAATAGTGAATCATAAATTACTGTTTTAAGGACTCTCATACAGAACAAAGAAATAATTAAAGTTGCCCCTAAGTTTATAAGTCCTATTTTTTAAACAGATTATAATGCAGGGAGGTTTCCAAACTCAAAACTTCTATGCATAAAAGTCCCGAGAAAAATTATTTGTATCCTAAGCTTAATAAAGTGAAATAGATGATAAAATCAAAAGTATTCTTCCCCACTTACCTACATCAGGAAAAAATGACATCATCTACATATCAAAAAATGTAAGAAGCAAAGTAACCACAATAAAACAAGCAAAAAACATAGTACACATAAAAAATGTATAAATAAGCAAACAATAAGTACAAGCACACTCTCAAACCTAAATCAAAGCTAAGAGACAAAACGTAAAAGAAAACAGATGAACATTTATTAAAATAAAAAAACATAAAACAGAGAGACAAATAATATATAACTCGACACAATCGTGTTTTGGTGTGTTGCCTGTTTCACAGGTTAATATACAGTTGATCCATTAACAATGCTGTAACACTGTAATGGTGCCTATAAAAAGTCAGGATAATCCTGTATCCTGACTTTTATAGGCACCATTACACCACTACAGTGTATCAGCACCTTTTTGTTTAAAGTTTTGTCTTATAGCTTTGATTTAAGTTTGAGCGTGCACTTGTACTTATTGTTTGCTTATATATATTTTTTTGTTACAAATCTGGACCGCGGTCAGCCACTAGCAGCTCCCCTCTCACCTCACGTTGGGTCCTCCCGCCGGCGGCTTGCTCCGCTCCGCGCTGGGCCACATAGGGGCCTACTCTTGTCGTCCTTGCCACGAGGAGGATACCGGCTGCTCTCCCTGCCTGGCTCTGCTCCTTAGATAAGCTCGCGCGTGTCTCTCTTCAGGATTTAAAGGGGCCGTGGCGGGAAACCTCGGCCAGGCCCCTAAAGACTCATCAGCTGGGGACTATTTAAGGAAGTCCCAGCTCACTGCTGCTTTGCCTTGCAATGAGGTTTGCTCCCTGGAGTTGCCTAGTTGCTGTTCCTGATCCTGCTTGTTCCTGTTCCAGCGTGTTCCAGATTCCTGGTCCTGCTTGTTCATGATTCTTGCTCCATCCTTGCCTGCTCCTGTTCCTGCCCCCCTTGACTCATCTTTCTGGATCCCTGACTTTGGTATGTCCTCTGGTAACCTGCTTCGCTGCTGTCTTGATCCCTGGCTTGTCTTCGGTTTCTGCTGCCTGCCGCCTGCCCTGACTGTTGGTCCGTCTCCACGTTTTGCTCCATTGCTGCCTGCCTTGACTCAGACATCTCTTGGACTCTCTTCTCCAGGAGACCCCACCTAAGTCCAAGCGGCCCGGGTCCCCAAGGACTCCTCCCGGGGAGACCTTAGGCTTCCAGTGGTGAAGTTCCTGTTGGTCTCCTGGCTTCGACCTGCTTCCCAGCTCACGAATTCTAGAGTTTTCCTCGGACTTTCATCCTCAGGTGACCGTGCCTAAGACCAAGCAGCTTGGGTCCCCAAGGGCTCCTCCTGAGGGGATCTCGGGCTTCCAGTGGTGAAGTTCCTGTTGGTCTCCTGGCTCTGATCTGCCTCCCGGCTACAACTTCTGCTGGGGGCCTCCCCTCAGCACATCAACATCATCTTCTAGCCGGCTCAAGGGTCCATGTTCATAACAGTTAAGAACATAAGAACTTGCCATGCTGGGTCAGACCAAGGGTCCATCAAGCCCAGCATCCAACAGATGCCAAACCAGGCCACAAGAACCAGGCCATGGACCCGGCAGACTTCGCCGGCCTCCAGGCCATCCCTGGTATTGCCCAGCGACTGCAGCAGCAGCAACACTGCTTGGATGTCCTAGCAGCAACGATAGAGAGACTAGTGAACCAGCTGGACTCCACTCCCCGGGGTAGCTCCTCCAGCCCCAGTCTCTGTTCCTAGTCCCGGCCCAGCAGCCTCTATGCACCTATCAGCTCCTCCCCAGTATTCAGGCGAAGCCAAGCAATGTCGGGAGTTCCTTAATCATTGCTACATATGGTTTACTCTCCTGCTAACACAATTCCCATCGGATCTGGTGAAGACCAGCTACATTGTATCTTTGCTGGATGGCAGTGCCCTGGCTTGGGCCTCTCTATTATGGGAAACCTTCAACAGTTTGTAACCACGTTTAAACAAGTGTTCGATGAGCCAGTTCATAAATCTACTGCGGCTGCTGAGGTTCTGTGCCTGCCCCAGGGCTCCCATCCTCTGGCCAAATATGCGGTCAAGTTCCGCATGTTGGCAACCGAGTTGGACTGGAGGGAGGACAGTCTTCACAGTATCTTCTTGGAAGGACTGTATTCTCGCATCAAAGATAAGCTAGCGGCAAGGGACCTCCCTGAAGACCTTGACAGCATGACTGATCTGGCAGGAAGGGTCGATCGTAGGCTCCAGCAACGGGCTCGGGAAGGGAAAACGGTCCGAAGACCAGTTACTCTGGTGCCCGCCTTCTCTCGACCCATGTCTTCTCCTTCAAACTCTTCGAGCAATCAGGGTGTAGAACCCATGCAACTGGGACGAAGTTCTCTTTCCCTGGAAGAAAAGAGACATCGACGTTCACTAGGCCTTTGTTTATACTGTGGAAACAAAGGGCATTTTCTAGCCCAATGTGGTGAACGGCCGGAAAACTTCAGGGCCTAGGTGTCATCAGGGAGCTATCCCTAGGCTGCATTAATTCTGCTCCTCAATGTACCGTACCAGTGACTCTTGAATATCCTGGAAGAACCTTCGCCACACTTGCTTTTGTTGACTCCGGAGCAGGAGGAAATTTTAGCCTGGTGGAGCTGGTCCAACAATTACAACTCGCTGTGCTTTCACGTAAGCCTCCGTTAAGAATCACTTCTATTCAAGGCATTCCTCTCCCAGGATGGGTCTCTATAACCACAGCACCTTTAACTCTTTGCACTGGAGTGCTCCACTCGGAAGAGATCACATTTCTGGTCTTAGAAAAATCCATTCATCCCATTGTGCTAGGGCTGCCCTGGCTCCAGAAGCACTCTCCACTAATCGACTGAGAGACTCTTCAAATTACAGCTTGGAGCTCTACCTGTTTCATGAACTGTATATCCACTTTGCACAACCCAGCTTGACCCTAGCGGCCACATCAGTGTCTCTACCCGCGCCTTACAGGGAATTCACTGATGTTTTCTCCAAAGAACAAGCGGAAATACTCCCTGAACACCAGTCCTTCGATTGCGCTATAGAGCTACTACTGGGAACGATACCCCCCCCCCCCCCCGGGGGTCATGTGTACCCTCTATCTCTCCCGGAGACACAAGCCATGACACAGTACATCAAGGAGAATTTGGACAGAGAATTTGTCCGGCCTTCTACATCCACCGCTGGGGCTGCATTCTTCTTCGTCGCCAAGAAAGACGGAACCTTCAGATCTTGCATCGATTATCGAGGGCTAAATGCCATTACCCGCCGGGATAGGTACCCCTACCACTCATCCCGGAGCTCCTAGACCGATTGCAGGGAGCTAAGCTCTTCACTAAGCTGGACTTAAGGGGAGCATATAACCTAGTACGAATCAAGGCTGGCGATGAATGAAAAACCGCTTTCAACACATGGGATGGTCATTAGGAGTACCTGGTAAATCCCTTTGGGTTATGTAATGCTCCTGCGGTTTTCTAAAACCTCATGAATGAAGTACTCAGAGACATGCTCCAATCATCGGTCATCGTGTATCTGGATGATATACTCATATATTCCAAGGATCTATCCTCCCACAGGCGGGATGTGCATAAGGTACTACAATGTCTTCGTGAGAATCGCCTCTTTGCTAAAGCTGAGACATGTGTCTTTGAACAAGAATCTTTACCGTTTCTAGGATACATAGTATCTTCAACTGGATTTCACATGGACCCCAAGAATGTCACTGCTATCCAAGATTGGCCTAGCCCTACGGGAATTAAAGATTTGCAGCGCTTCCCAGGCTTTGCGAACTTTTATCGTCATTTCATACCTCACTACTCCTCTATTGTAGCGCCACTCACGACTCTGACAATAAAGGGAGCTAATGCCAAGGAATGGCCACCAGAGGCCATTCGGGCCTTTGAAGACTTGAAGCAAGCTTTTCTTCACGACACATGCCTCCGACATCCCCGACCCTTTGCAACCCTTCACAGTGGAGGTAGACGCCTGTGACTTGGCAGTGGGTGCAGTCCTTAGTCAGATCTCCAGTAATGATACCCTCCTCCTTCCATGCTTCTACTTTGAGGAAGTTCTCTCCAGTGGAGAAGAACTATGGCATAGGGGATAAGGAGTTCTTAGCCATTAAAATGGCACTTGAAGAATGGTGACAGTGGCTGGAGGGGGCTCAACACCCCATAGTGCTATACACTGACCATAAAAATCTAGAATATCTGTGTAAAGCTCAACGCTTAACGCTTAAATCCACGACAAGCAAGTTGGTCGCTTTTTTTAGCCACTTTAACTTCACCCTTCAATATCGCCCAGTGTCCAAGAATATTAGAGCAGATGCTCTCTTTCAGACCATAGAGGATACACCCATGCTTCCACAATACATTCTAGATCCTGCTAAGATCCTGTTGACCGCTACTGACTTTGTTCCTGCAGGCAAGACAGTTGTTCCTTTGCGCCATCGCAGGAAAGTGTTAGCCTGGGCACATGATTCATTAACCGCCGGACACCCAGGAAGATCCAGAACTCTAGAATTCATTACTCGCCACTATTGGTGGCCACAGGTTTCTCGGGACATCCATGCATACGTTGGTTCCTGTCCCACGTGTGCCCAGCACAAACCATTGCCTGGTTGTTCCTGGGGCCTTTTGCAGCCTCTGCCTGTTCCAACTGAGCCATGGACCCACATCTCTACTGATTTTGTAGTAGATCTGCCGCCATCAGAGGAGAAGAGGGTCATTTGGGTCACAGTAGATAGATGCTCTCCCCAAACTTCCAATGGCACCTGAACTTGCTAAGCTTTTCACGCAACATATCTTTCGCCTATATGGCCTCCCTCAGCACAATGCCTCAGACAGAGGACCTCAGTTCACTGTAAAGTATTGGAGAGCCCTCTGGAAAAAATTTGGGGTTCGCCTGGGCTTTACTTCAGCCTTCCACCCACAAAGTAATGGCCAAGCTGAGTGAACCAACCGCTCCTTAAAGACTTTTCTTCGCATTTTTGAAGATGAAAGACTGGGTGGCTTTGTTACCATGGGCTGAATTTTCCTATAACCATCATGTGGTTATAGGAAAACTATCATCTCATTCAAAAAGAGACTCAAAACCTGGTTGTTCACCCAAGCACTCCCTGACTCAGTAGAACAGTAGAGCATCCTTCACCTTTGAATCCGGGAGACTGCTCACCAGAAAATCAACTCTTTAATTCAGTCTTTCTAACAAATGTCATAGTATTTCCGAGGCCCGGTGTCCCCCCCTCAGACATCGAGCCAGTTACCTATAGTTAAGAGCTGGCTAGCCGGCTAAAGTTGTCTCCTTGTATTCACCATGTTAACATTGTTACTGAACCCAAGTTTGACTTCCTTGTTTAATGTAATGCCTTTTTGCGCAGGTTTTATGGTTTAATGTAAATCGAATTGATTTGTAACTTGTTACAAGAATATCAGTATATAAGAGCCCCTAAATAAAATAAATAAATAAAATGTGCATTCTGCAACTAAAACTTCTCCATTTCAAGTAGAGTTTGGGAAACAACCTCTACCACCTTTGCCTCTCCCACTGACAGTTCCATCTCCGGCAGTCCAGCTTTCAGCCCGTCAACTACACTCCTTCTGGGAGTCCACGCAAAACCATTTACTGAAAGCAGCAGAGGTTGCAAGAAAGAGATCAGACAGACGTCGTCGAGTGGCTCCACTCTTTAAACCTGGGGAGCGGGTTTGGTTAAGTACACGTCACATTCGTCTTCGCATCCCCTCTATGCATTTAGCCCCTAAGTACATAGGGCCTTTTGTGATCACTTATAGACTGGGTCTGGTAACCTACCGACTATGTTTCCCTGCTAGCCTGCAGATACACAATGTATTTCACGTCTCACTGCTTAAACCAGTTGTTCTCTCGTTTTCACCGTCTTCCGCCAAAAGCTCCAGATGTGGTAGCTGATGAAGAGACCATCTATCAAGTGCACGGGGTCCTTGACGTTCGATTCTATCATCGCAGATGGGAATACTTGATCTCATGGGAGGGCTTCGGGCCCAAGGAAAATACTTGGGAACCTGCTTCCAACATTCTTCATAAATCTCTACTGCTCCAATTTCATCGTGATCATCCCACTAAGCCTTGAGCCCCGGGGAGGGGGCGTAAAGGGGGGGTACTGTTACAAATCTGGGCTGCAGTCGGCCACTAGCAGCCCTCCTCTCACCTTGCAGTGGGTCCTCCTGTCGGCGGCTCGCTCCGCTCCGCGTTGGGCCGCATAGGGCCCTTCTCTCGGCGTCCTCGCCACGAGGAGGTCGCCGGCTGCTCTCCCTGCCTGGCTCTACCCCTTAGACCCACGCACACATCTCTCTTCAGGATTTAAAGGGGCCGTGGTGGGAAACCTCGGCCTGGCCCCTAAAGACTCGTCAACAGCTGGGGACTATTTAAGGAAGTCCCAGCTCACTGCTGTTTTGCCTTGCAATGAGGTTCGCTCCCTGGAGTTGTCTAATTGCTGTTCCTGATCCTGCTTGTTCCTGCTCCAGCTGGTTCCTGACTCTTGCTCCATCCTTGCCTGCTCCTGTTCCTATCCCTCCTTGGCTCGTCTTCCTGGATCCCTGACTTCGGTATGTCCTCTGGTAACCTGCTTCGCTGCCTGTCTTGACCCCTGGCTTGTCTTCGGTTTCTGCTGCCTGCCCTGTTGGTCTGTCTCCACGTTTTGCTCCATTGCTGCCTGCCTTGACACGGACATCTCTTGGACTCTCTTCTCCAGGAGACCCCACCTAAGTCCAAGCGGCCTGGGTCCCCATGGGCTCCTCCCAGGGGGACCTCGGGCATCCAGTGGTGAAGTTCCTGTTGGTCTCCTGGCTTCAACTCACTTCCCGGCTGATGAATGCTGGAGTTCTCCTCAGGCTTCCGTCCCCAGGTGACCGCGCCTAAGTCCAAGCAGCCTGGGTCCCCAAGGGCTCCTCCCGGGAGGATTTCGGGTTTCCAGTGGTGAAGTTCCTGTTGGTCTCCTGGCTCCGATCCACCTCCCGGCTACAACTTCCACTGGGGGCCTCCCCTCAGCGCATCATCATCTTCTAGCCGGCTCAAGGGTCCACGTTCATAACAATTTATATATATATATATATATATATATATATATATATATATACCACTCTATCATCTATACATCCACAGACTTCTTCTGAAAGGCTCTTTTTCTATTCTTTTTTTTTTTTGCAACTTTTGCCCTAATATGCACCATGTTGGTTCACTGAGGAGGGATATTAAGCACTCTCGTTAGTGGGATTTTTATTCTATGTTTCTTTGATTAGGGAAGTATATTTCTGTAGTGTCAGCAAGTTCACTCTGTCAAGAATAGAGAGACTTTTCATCAGGACCTACAATTATAAACTCAGAGGCTTGATACAACTAAGCCTATTATATATGAGTTTCCCTAAAACAATAAACATTTTGGTAGGTTTTTGTGAAAAAATACATGTAGATATGCTAGATGCATGGTAACAGATGCTTAAAGGGACTGAAATAGCACAAATTTGAAATATAAGAACATAACAAGATAAAAAATTATCATACTGGCTCAGACTGAGGGTCTATCAAGCATTGCATCCTGTTTTCAACAGCGGCCAATCAAGTTTGCAAGTACCTGGCAAGTACCCAAACATTACATAGGTCCCAAACCACTAATGCCAGTAATAGCAGTGCCTGTTCCCTAAGTTAACTTGATTAATAGCAGTTTATGGACTTCTCCTCCAGGAACCTATCCAAACCTTTTTTAAATCCAGCTACACTATCTGCCTTAACCACATCCTCTGTGTTACGCGCCCCGCCCTTGGCCGTCCCGTGCATGGGACCGCTCACCTGCATAGTTCCTCAGCGATCCCGGGACGATCTCCCTCGCGGTAGTTGCTAGCCCAGCTAGGCCCCGGTGTCCTGCGGCGGCGGTCGCCGGGCCTTCCACTGCACGCCAGGCCTCACGCCGAGGTTCAGCGTCTTCCTCCATGCTAGCCACGCCTGCGCGGCCTGCCCCGATACTTGTAGGGACGAGGGCAGGCCTGGGTTCCGCGGTGTGCCCTGATTGATCTACAATATAAGGAATTTCCTGACTTCACTTCCTTGCCTTGGCAATCAGGTCGGCTTGTATGCTAGATTGTCTCCGTGCTTGTTTCTGCTTGTTCCTAGACTCGTTCCAGAATCCTTCTGTTCCAGTTCCATTCTTGACTTGTTCCTGCATCCTTGTTCCTGAGTCCTGCCTATTCCTGTGTTCATCTATCTGCCTTCCCAGGTAGTACCCTTGGACTGACTTCTGATACTGACCTCGGCTTGTTCCTGACCTGCCTGCCTGTCTGCCGCCTGACTATGACCCCAACTGGTTCCTGACTCATCTGTCTGTCTGCCGCCTGCCTCAAAGACCTCAGCCTGTTCCAGATCTGCTCGTCTGTCTGCCGCTTGCCTCAAAGACCTCAGCCTGTTCCAGATCTGTTTGCCTGTCTGCCGCCTGCCTCAAAGACCTCAGCCTGTTCCAGATCTGCTCGTCTGTCTGCCGCTTGCCTCAAAGACCTCAGCCTGTTCCAGACCTGCTCGTCTGTCTGCCGCTTGCCTCAAAGACCTCAGCCTGTTCCAGACCTGTTTGCCTGTCTGCCTCCTGCCTCAAAGACCTCAGCCTGTTCCAGACCTGCTCGCGTGCCTGCCGTCTGCGTGTAGACCTCTGCTTGCCTTTGACTAAATCTGACCTCCGGTATCTGACCCTTGCTTCGGTGACCACTCCTCGGACTGATCTATGGACATTGACCTTTCGCCTGCCTGACCTCACCTCCAGATTCTGGCTCTGTTCCTCGCCTTGTCATCACCAACTCTGTTCTGGTTCTCCCTGCTCCAGCTTGAACCCGACCGCGCTCCTTCTGTGTCTGTGGGCACGCCGGACGTCCATTCTCCCAGGAGACCCTGCGAGGCCCACCTAAGTCCAAGCGGCCCGGGTCCCTACGGGCTCTCGGGCTTCCAGGGTGAAGCTCTACCTATCCTCTGTCTCCTTCAGTGCTCCGCTCCCTAGGGCCAGTTACCTCCTGTTCCCTTTCAGGAGCCATTCCATCCTTGCCCCAGGACAAGGGTCCACCCCCGAGCACTACAATCTGGCAATTAATTCCTGAGCTTAATTGTGTGTTGAGTGAAAAATAAATTTTTCTGATTTGTTTTAAATGTGCTAACTGCTAACTTCATGGAGTGCTCCCTAGTCCTTTTGTTAACTGAATGAATAAATAACCAATTCACATTTACCCATTCTAGTCCTCTCATGATTTTATAGACTTCTATCATATTCCCACCTCAGCTGTCTCATCTCCAATCTGAACAACACTAACCTCTTTAGCCTTTCCTCAAAGGGGAGCCATAAAATCCCCTTTATCATTTTGGTTGCCCTTCTCTGTATCTTCTCCAGTGCAATTATATCTTTTTTGTGATGCAGTGACCAGAATTGCACACAGTACTCAAACGGATACATTTCTAAAGCCCAGTGCACGCAAATACTGGGAGATATGAGCGTGGCCGGGCCGTGCGCTCACCGAGCACATTTTTTAAACGGCCCGGCCACGCGCATATCTCCCAGTACACGCGGAAGTACCAGGGTCTATAAAACAGGTGGGCCAGGGGAGGGGGCTGGCCGGGATGGTGGCCACAAGTCCCTGTCCCAGGGAAACGCATACTGGCAGCCAGCTGGTGTGTGGAACATACTACAGCTCAGGAAAGCAACAAAGTTCAAAAACAAAAAACAATAAATTAGTTGGGGAGGCTAGGGGTTGGGGAAGTTCCCTCCCAGCCTGCTCCTTAATTGGACATGGGGAGGGAACAGGGAATGGCCCGATTGCATTGTCGCCTGTTTTGTTTTTTTTAGAAAATCACCCCCCTTGTGCGTGCAAGTCGCAACCCGCCCGCACATGTGTGCACCGATATAAAATCGGGCACGCATGTGCATGTGGGTATCATATTTTATAACATGAACGCGGTGACGCATGCATGTTATAAAATCAGCATGTCCATATGTGCACGCCACGACCGCACGCGAGTATGTTTGAAAATCTACTCCAAAGTGCGGTCTCACCATGGAGGCATTATGACATTCTCCGTTTTATTCACCATTCCCTTCCTAATAATTCTTAACATTCTGTCTGATTTTTTGAACGCATCAGCACACTGAGTGACAATTTCAATGTATTATCCACTATGAGGTCTAGATCTTTTTCCTGGGTGGTAACTCCTAATATGTACCCTATCATTATACAATTACAGCATGGGTTATTTTTCCTAAATGCATCACCTTGCACTTGTCCATATTAAATTTCATCTGCCACTTGGTTGTCCAATCTTTCAGTCTCGCAAAGTCCTCCTACAATTTATCACAATCCACATGTGATTTAACTACTCTGAATAATTTTGTGTCATCCACAAATTTTGATCATCTCACTCATCGTATCCCGTTCCAGATCATTTATAAATATATTGAAAAGCACCAGTCCAAGTACAGATCCCTGAGGTCCTCCACTCTTTACCTTTTTTTGTTGAGAAAACTGACCATTTAATCCTATTCTCTGTTTCCTGTCTTTTAACCAGTTTGCAATCCACAAAAGGACATTGCCTCCTATCCCATGACTTTCTAGTTTTCTTGGAAGTCTCTCATGAATGCACACAAATCAGACCACATAACCCCAATCCTCAAAGACCTCCACTGGCTGCCCATCCCATCACGCATCCTATTCAAAACTTTCACTATCATACACAAATCCATCCACATAAATAATTCCTCTTGGCTCAGCGAACCAAGAGGTGCTCTAGTGGGGTGGGTGGATCCACACAATCCACCCACCCCACTAGAGCAAATCTCAAAGGCACAATACAAGTCCCACCCTCAAGAAGGCCCGACTCACAGCAACAAGGTACCGTGCTCTCTCAATTGCTGGCACAACTCACTGGAATGCCCTACCCACAAATCTCTGCCTAGAGTCTTGCCATACTAAATTCAGGAAAATGCTAAAGACTTGGCTCTTCCACCAGGCATTTCCAGACTAAGAACATAAGAACATGCCATACTGGGTCAGACCAAGGGTCCATCAAGCCCAGTATCCTGTTTCCAACAGTGGCCAATCCAGGCCATAAGAACCTGGCAAGTACCCAAAAATTAAGTCTATTCCATGTTACCGTTGCTACTAATAGCGGTGGTTATTATCTAAGTCAACTATATTAATAGCAGGTAATGGACTTCTCCTCCAAGAACTTATCCAATCCTTTTTTAAACACAGCTATACTAACTGCACTAACCACATCTTCTGGCAACAAATTCCAGAGTTTAATTGTATGTTGCGTGAAAAAGAACTTTCTCCGATTAGTTTTAAATGTGCCACATGCTAACTTCATGGAGTGCCCCCTAGTCCTTCTACCATCTGAAAGAGTAAATAACCGATTAACATCTACCCGTTCTAGACCTCTCATGATTTTAAACATCTCTATCATATCCCCCCTCAGTCGTCTCTTCTCCAAGCTGACAAGTCCTAACCTCTTTAGTCTTTCCTCATAGGGGAGCTGTTCCATTCCCCTTATCATTTTGGTCGCCCTTCTCTGTACCTTCTCCATCGCAATTATATCTTTTTTGAGATGAGGCAACCAGATGAGGTGACCAGAATTGTACACAGTATTTAGTCTCACCATGGAGCGATACAGAGGCATTATGACATTTTCCGTTTTATTCACCATTCCCTTTCTAATAATTCCCAACATTCTGTTTGCTTTTTTGACTGCCGCAGCACACTGAACCGACGATTTCAATGTGTTATCCACTATGACGCCTAGATCTCTTTCTTGGGTTGTAGCACCTAATATGGAACCTAACATTGTGTAACTATAGCATGGGTTACTTTTCCCTATATGCATCACCTTGCACTTGTCCACATTAAGTTTCAACTGCCATTTTGATTCCCAATTTTCCAGCCTCACAAGGTCTTCCTGCAATTTATCACAATCCCCTTGTGATTTAACTACTCTGAACAATTTTGTATCATCTGCAAATTTGATTACCTCACTTGTTGTATTTCTTTCCAGATCATTTATAAATATATTGAAAAGTAAGGGTCCCAATACAGATCCCTGAGGCACTCCACTGCCCACTCCCTTCCACTGAGAAAATTGTCCATTTAATCCTACTATCTGTTTCCTGTCTTTTAGCCAGTTTGTAATCCACAAAAGGACATCGCCACCTATCCCATGACTTTTTATTTTTCCTAGAAGCCTCTCATGAGGAACTTTGTCAAATGCCTTCTGAAAATCCAAGTACACTCATCTACAGGTTCACCTTTATCCACATGTTTATTAACTCCTTCAAAAAAGTGAAGTAGATTTGTGAGGCAAGACTTGCCTTGGGTAAAGCCATGCTGACTTTGTTCCATTAAACCATGTCTTTCTATATGTTCTGTGATTTTGATGTTTAGAATACTTTCCACTATTTTTCCTGGCACTGAAGTCAGGCTAACTGGTCTGTAGTTTCCTGGATGGCTCCTGGAGCCCTTTTTAAATATGGGGGTTACATTAGCTATCCTCAAGTCTTCAGGTACAATGGATGATTTTAATGACAGGTTACACATTTTTGCTAATAGGTCTGAAATTTCGTTTTTTAGTTCCTTCAGAACTCTGGGTTGTATACCATCCGGTCCAGGTGATTTACTACTCTTAAGTTTGTCAATCAGGTCTACCACATCTTCTAGGTTCCCCAACATCCTCTTCAGTAAACACCGAAGAAATCATTTAATCTTTCCATGATGGCCTTATCTTCTCTAAGTGTCCCTTTAACCCCTCGATCATCTAACGGTCCAACTGACCACCTCACAGACTTTCTGCTTCGGATATATTTTAAAAAGTTTTTACAGTGAGTTTTTGCCTCTACGGCCAACTTATTTTCAAATTCTCTCTTAGCCCATCTTATCAATGTCTTACATTTAACTTGCCAACGTTTATGCATTATCCTATTTTCTTCTGTTGGATCCTTCTTCCAATTTTTGAATGAAGATCTTTTGGCTAAAATAGCTTCTTTCACGTCCCCTTTTAACCATGCCGGTAATCGTTTTGCCTTCTTTCCACCTTTCTTAATGTGTGGACTAACTCCACGTACCTCTCTCACCCTCTTCTCTTGCTTCTCTGTTATCTTTGACTCGCTCCAAGTAATTTGCATATGTAAATATGTAAATATGTTACCTCTCGAGTTATTGTTACTTCTCTAGTTCAATTTTCAGGCTCCCCCTAGAGCAGGGGTCGGGAACCTATGGCTCGCGAGCCAGATGTGGCTCTTTTGATGGCTGCATCTGGCTCGCAGACAAATCTTTAATAAAAAAGCAAAAATCAAACAAAACCCCCCAAAGGGCCGTTGGCTGCCAGTAATCAAAATGGCTTTGACGGCCCTTTGCCCTTACTATGTCACAGGGGCTACCGCCGCCATTGGTCGACCCCAGTAACATAGTGAGGGCAAAGGGCCATCGGCGCCATTTTGACTACTGGCAGCCGACAGCCCAAGTCCAGGAGATCGCTTCCGGACCACTCCTGGACCCCTGCTGGACCACCAGGGACTTTTGGCAGGTCTTGGGGGGGTCAGGAGGGTGGAGGATTGTAGTAAATTAATTTTGGAGGGCTTGGGGGGCGTCAGGAGGGTGGGGGGTTGTAGTAAATTAATTTTGGAGGTCTTGGGGGCATCAGGAGGGTGGGGTTTTTTGTTAGATTATTACTTTTTTTTAATTAAAGATTTGTCTGCGAGCCCTGGACCCCTGCTGGACCACCAGGGACTTTTAGCAGGTCTTGGGGGGTCAGGAGGGTGGGGGTTGTAGTAAATTAATTTGGCAGGTCTTGGGGGCGTCAGGAGAGTAGGGGTTGTAGTAAATTAATTTGGTAGGTCTTGGGGGGGTCAGGAGGGTGGGGGGTTGTAGTTAGTATGGCTCTCATGGAATTACATTTTAAAATATGTGGCGTTCATGGCTCTCTCAGCCAAAAAGGTTCCCGACCCCTGCCCTAGAGCCTCCTGCCCTCGAGTTTCTATTGTTGTCCCTCTCCCAGTCCTAGTCATTGTATTTTCCATCTACTGTTGAGATGTAAATCGATATGATGTGCATTCTAATGCCGGAATAGAAAAGCTGTTAAATAAATAAATACATGAGGGACTTTGTCAAACACCTAATGAAAATCCAAATACAATACATCTACTGGTTCACCTTTATCCACATGTTTACTAATCCCTGCAATAAAATGTATCAGATTTGTGAGGCAAGACTTCTCTTGGATAAATCCATGCTGTCTGTGTTCCATTAAACCACATCTTTGTATATATTCTCTGATGTTCTTTAGAACAGTTTCTACTATTTTTCCCAGCACTGAAGTCAGGCTCACTAGCTTATAGTTTCCCAGACCATCCCTGGAGCATTTTTTAAATATTGGTGTTAGACTTTTTAAATATTGGCGTTAGATTAGTAAAAATTTCTAACCTATCATTTTTTAGTTCTTTCAAAACCCTGGGATATATACTATCCAGTCCAGGTGATTTGCTACTCTTCAGTTCGTCAATCTGGCTTACTACATGTATACCATGATTTGGTTCAGTTTATCCAAATCATCACCCTTGAAATCTGTCTCTGGAACTAGTATGTCCCCAATATCCACATTAGTAAACACTAAAGCAAAGAAGTCATTTAGTCTTTCCGCAATGGCCTTATCGCTGACTCCCTCACAGGTTTCCTGCTTCAGATACATTTAAACGCATTTTTAACATGAGTTTTGCCTCTATGGCCAACTTCATTTCAAATTCTCTCTTAGCCTGTCTTATCAATGTTTTATATTTAACTTGACAATACTTAATGTTTTTCCTATTTTCTTCAGATGGATCCTTCTTCCAATTTTTGAAGGAAGTTTGTTTTGTGAGCAGTAGCACCAGTCATCAAGGCTATAACTACCCTTTTTTTGTCTGCAGAATATAAGTAAATGCTAAGGAAAATTGCTAATCTAGTAATTCTGAGCTGATTGCCATATTTGAGGATAGGAATGAATTTCTTTTCTTTGTTGCAGAATTAGCACAGTTTATTTCCACCTTTCTCTGGATTACCTTGTTGTAAAAGCTTGTTAGGCAATCACAAGGCTGAACGTGATGGACCTCTGGCCTTGTTTCATCAGAGTTGTGCAGCCTAGTATCCATCCCATGCTAAAAATTATTCCGCACATGGTAGAACACCTGTGATTTCCTTATAAATATAATTATTTTTAAAGAGGCTCTCTTCCTGCATTTGATACAGCAGATGGCAGATATCTTGTGGTTGGTGTCAAACACGTACAGCTTCATGTTGCATGTTTTGTCCTGGGATACTAGAACGAGATTTGATCTGTAGAGACTATGAAAGAAGAGGGTGGTAGCGTGCAACTGAGGAACATTGGTAATAACAGATTTTCATTTTCAACACCACTGATCACAAATGCTTTCATCCTGAATCCTCACCAGTTAAACAATTTTCTCAACATCAAACACCAAACCAGAATAAACAAAAGGAAATATATTTCCTAGAAAGAAACTCAGCATATGTAATTAATCTCTAAACCATGATTAGCTACAGTAATTTGTCAAATTACATTACAATAATGGCAGGCAATGGAGTCTTTGGCAGAAGTTCGCTTTCCTTCTTGCTGCACTTTTGGGTAAGAGGAATTTGGTTTTAACTCTGAAAGAGATGGCAGATTGGAAAACATGGCTTCATCACAGCTGCATTCCATCTAATTCCGGACAGTGTGGTATAATTCTTAATGAGATGCTCTAGCATGAATGTAAATCCCTCTCTTTTCCTTGGGTTCAGAATGAATCATCCAAAAGTCTTAAGTATTTTCTGATGCAAAATTTTCTGAAATAATGTTAGTTTAAGATTACAAAAATGTTCAAAATGTTGCGGTCTACCATACATACACTGTTCTATGAATGGTGTGATGGAGCATGGAAAAGCCTGTAGTGACTGTCAGCCATAGTGTTATAGCAATGCAATGAGTGGCATGTCCTGTCATAGTTTGTGTAATGGAAGAAAAACTAAATGATACCCTTCTATGATACTGATTTAGCACAATATTGCATAGCATGCCATTTCTTATACTTTTTAAAATTATCTCTCTGTTTTCTAATTTTGCAGTGTATAATATGCATCTTTTAACTCCAACCATTAGGAAAATTAGTATCATTTTGTGAGAGATTTGTAAGTTCCTTATATGCTGTTTAGTGCAACAACAACAAAAAAAAGGACCCAGAATGGTTATGAAACTGTGTGATGCCTCACTGGCACAATTTCAGATGTGACGGTGAGGAACAGATGTGGTTAAAATGTGGGATTATAATTCTCATTAATGGGGAAGTATGCGTTCAGTGCACAGAACTGATTTATTCCATATTTTGTCATCAGTATGTTGACAAGTGGTTAATAGGGTGGAGGAGGCAATGAATGTAGTTAGTTAGTGTCTACGTCAGTATATGTAAGTGAATTTATAAAAGAGTGAATGTATTTAATGTATGAGATAATGACCAGGTGTGTTTGATACATAGCAGTGGTTCATAAACTCAGTTCTCATGACCTAGAATCACCTGTCCAAAAGCATTTTAAAAGGTAATAAAACATAATTATTCTCTCAGGCCTTTAGTGCTGTGTCTCAAGAGATAAGGACTTAAAGGGGCTGTCTCCTCAACTTCGGATATTTATCCCTCTGCAGCTTTTTGTACAGTTCTTGTCCTGTCATATTGTTGTTTCATTGTATTTTATGATCATGTACGTTTTAATCATGTAATCCTCTTCAATCAGATTCTGTATGAAGAGGAATATATATCTTTTAAAATAAATAAATAAATAAATAGAATGAGATCTAGTTTTCAGTGTAATTAAAACAAACAAATTAACTTAGTTTTTAGACCAAATGTAGACACATGTCTCTCCGCTTGAATATTAATTATGTATATCCTAAAAATCAGGCCTGGTTCTGAGTTTGGAGGAGCAAGTTTGGGAACTGATGAAGTATATGGTAAGTGAAATGTTCTTCTAAGATGCATAAATGTGAAAATGGATGTGTCTTATGCAAAGGCAAAAAAGGAAAGACATATTTAGGAGGTAATTTTCAAAGGGATTTCTCAGTACTTTTTCCCATGGGCAAAGGCACAGTGCCAGAGGTGGGCTAGGTTGGGGCCAGTGAAATAGGCATGCAAATTTAATTTTAATCCACGTGCCTGCTATATCCAATAAACTTTGCACCTGTAGAAACATATACATATATTTAATCATGAAGATTTGGTAGGATGCTATGTGGGAGCTAAGTATAGCATTCTGGATATGATGTCTCCTAAAGGTGTAAAGTCTTTGCCTCATGCACCACCTTAGATTTCTTACCCCTTTTCAGGGTGATTTAACAACCACAGACTGATGTGGTAATATGATTTTGTTGACTTTAGGAGTCCCCTGAACAAGGTATTTAGTGTCCGCCTTCTTTCCTATACGACAACAGTGAGTGGAATTTTCCACACCCTCTTCTTCTGTACATCCTGAAGAAGTTGGTAGATGGGCACTGAAAGGTTATTGAAGTAGTTGAAGACGCCAAAGAGGTACCCTGGGCTCACATTCCACTTCTAATTTAAGACGAATGGCTTCCAACATTCTCTGCACAAAGACTAAAAAAGATAGATCCTCGGAAGACATTCATTCACTAAACTGATGAAGCGAGGATAATTTTTAAATGTTTGTCACAGATATATTAAGTTAGTCCAATAAAATTGTATTACATACAACTTATTTGTTGACCCTTAATTCAACGATTACAGGTTGACTAACATGGCAATTAAAATTCATAGCCTGTAGAGGAAAGGAATCTGATGAGAGATCTAGAAATTGTCCTGTTTAGAGTCATAATCCCCAGAACCATAAAGCAGATTCAGGATTCCTCAAACTCAGAGATTACAAGTGTAGCAGCTGTCTGTGAAGCACCAATCCTACCGCCATACTAAAAAATTACAAGTGGAACAGATGTCTGGGAGACACCGACGCTACAATGACACCTTTAGAGGACATATTGTTACGCGTGCCGCCTGCAGCATACCCGCAGCGCGGCCCTCTCACATTCTCACACGGACTCTAGCTCCTGGTTCCTCTTCACTGGCAGTGGTGGGCCACCAGCTCTGACCTCGGGTCGCCTCCGGTGCCTCCGGCTCTGCCATGGTCCCCAGTGTTGCCAGCCAAGATGTCCTTGCTCGT
The DNA here is from genome assembly GCF_901001135.1 of Rhinatrema bivittatum. Taxonomy (NCBI): domain Eukaryota; kingdom Metazoa; phylum Chordata; class Amphibia; order Gymnophiona; family Rhinatrematidae; genus Rhinatrema; species Rhinatrema bivittatum. The sequence goes on along the minus strand of NC_042622.1, from coordinate 126,185,692 downwards.
CAGGCCTCTCCGTGTGGCCCGCGGAGAGACACCGCAATCGGCGCCGCATCCCTCCCTAGGTGCGCGCGCATCGCTAGTTCTTTTAAAGGGCCCGCAGCAGGAACTTGGCCGCAGCCCCGGATGCTGACGTTAGACTCTTCAGCGTATATAAGCTCAGGCCTTGCTCCATAGCGTTGCCTTTGCAACAGGTCTCCTCGTACTCCGAGTAATCGATGCTGATAGAGAATCCTCTCTACATTGTTTTCCTGATTCCTGTGGTTCCCAGTTCCTGTCTTCCTCGTTCCTGTCTCGTCTATGTGCTGGACTGACTCTTTGGATTTCGACTCTGCTTTGTTTGACTACTCTTCAGCCTATCTCCAGCCCCAGACCTCTGCTACACCTGACTACTCTTCAGCCTATCTCCATCCCCAGCCCTCTGCTATGCCTGACTACTCTTCAGCCTATCTCCAGCCCCGGCCCTCTGCTATGCCTGACTACTCTTCAGCCTATCTCCAGTCCCGTACCTTAGCCACGCTTGACTACGCCTGCCTTCTCCGTGCTCTGACCATTGCCTTGACTGACTACGCCTGCCTTCTCCGTGCCCTGACCATTGCTTTGATTGACTACCCTACAGACCTCGCCATGTCCAGAGTTGTACATTGTTTGCCATGACTTCTGCCTGTCACCGGCTCTGATCCTAGCCTGTCAGTGATGCCTCCTCTTGCCTATCCCCTGGACATGGACTTACAAGGCTCCGGCCTTTCTTTGCTTGAGCGCCTCCAGTTACCTTCTGTTCCTTTGGCGCCTGAGTTCCTGTACCAGACCCAGTCCAGGGTAGGACTATGCCACCTATCAGCTGCTGTCTCTGGGCTGAACCACTTCTCTTTACTAACTAACCTCGAAGCCCACCTAAGTCCTGCCGGCCCTGGCACCCAAAGGCTCAACCCGAGGGGAACGAGGGCTGGATATAGGTGAAGCTCCAGCGGCCTCTAACTTCAACCCACTACCTGCCGACAGTGGGGACCCGTAGGTCCCTACCTATGGGTTGCGTCAACCCCACCTCAGCCCAAGGGTCCACCTCCGACGCAACACATATGAGTAGACTGTTTTAGCCTTGAGACAGATTGATGTCATGCAACTGCAAAGGCTTCTTTCTCAGAAGCTGTGCTACTATAACTAAACTTGTTATGGATGGCAATGAAGTTGAATCACGGCACAGAGGCATTTTTGATGGTACTGAACCACTTGGTAAGCTTGCAAGGTTCTGAAGGTCTGGCTCCATCAACACCACAGTCATTGCTAAAATGCTCAATGCCAACATATTCATCTGGTTGAGTTGCCAAGAGAGAGCAATAAGGATAGCTCCTGTTCACAGGTGCTGAAGTCAAAACTAGAAGGGTCACATTAGGGGAGAGTACATCCTCCTGAATAACCAATGGAGTATACTAATGGCTTTCTCATGAAGCCTTGTATAAAAATCCATAAATAAATAAATAAATAAATAAATAGTTGTGCTACTGATGGAGAGGCTGAGCTCACCTCTGGATTAAGCAATTTGGGAGATTTATTTATTTATTTAAAATATTTTCTACACCGTCGCTAAGTTATATACCATTGCAACGGTTTACATGTAGGCACATAAATTAATGTAGGTGTACTATAGTACATTCTAACAGGTGCCACCAAAGGTTCAGTTACAATATATCATTAAAGACAATCAATTGTTTAGTGAAGTAGTCATGACCAGGTGTACCTATAAGGTACTGTTCATGGGTAGAATTCATATTCATAGTGTTACAATTATGTTTATTGTGATATAGAGTTCATAGATTATTTTACTGCACATTCTTAGAATAGTGCTGTGTGTTGGCAAAGACAAATCTACTATTTCCCTGCTTTCAAACTTGAGCATCAATGCTTAGTGCCATGCCTTTTTGTCCACAAACTCAATGGCAGGAAATCCATCTCATGCACTGAATAAGTAAAGCTGGAAGATTTCTTGCTCCTAAGCCTTTTCTTAGTCTCAGCTCTGAGGACACCAAACCACTCCTGAATGTCTAAAGAACACGAGTAGTCAGTATGGCTCCTGAGTCCCTTAATGCCAATGGGACAGATTTTAAAAGCCCTCGCGCATAAATCCAGCCTATCTCTTTGTTTTCTCGGACCATGTTTTAAAACTGGCCATCTTATATGAGCAAGTCCTACTTTACTTTCGTGTGAAAAATATAAGCCCAGGGACGATAATTTTTTAAACAAGCATGTGGGCACACATGTGTGCACATTCATCAGCCTGCGCTCAGAGATGTGGCCATTTTTTATAACATAAACACGTATATGGGTCCATTTTATAAAATAGCCTGACCGCGCGCAAATGCTGCTTCTACCAAGTGGGGAATTTTAAAACACACGCGCACCGATGCCATTACTAGTTTTCTCAGTTCATTCTCAGTTCACCCAGATAAGAAATAGGACTTCCAACCCCTCTAGTTTAATAGTCTCCCTTCTCCCCTATTAGCCCCGACCATTAAAACCCCACTGATGTGTTTAGTTTTTTTTTTGCTTTATGACTTACATATCATCCATAGCAGAAGTAAAGTAATGCAGCAGGGAACCTGTGCGCATAAGTATTTACGCACAAATTTCAAGGTGAATGCCAGGAATGCCCATGCCCTGACCCTTTTTTGAACTTTTCACTTGTGTGCATAGCAGCAAGTACGCACGTACCCAGGTGGTTTTTAAAATCCACTCAGTGCATGCCGGCCTGACTTGTGCATGTATCTCCCAGTTTTGGCATGCACTGTTCCTTTAAAATTCACCTAATATATTATTAAAATAGGTAAGAAAAGTAAGCACGTTTAATGTATTAATATACATGGTTTCAATGCATTGCATGTACTCACATATAAGTCTACTTATGAGCACATGTTGCGGGGTAGAGAAAAGCATATTTTATAAAATATGTGTTTATCATACACACGGGTTATAAAATACTTGCATAGACCTGCTCGCAGTTGTATACGTGTATATATACCACTGCATGCATCTGTTTGAAAGTTATCTTCATGGCCCTTACTTGATGAGCCTTGTTACAGTCTGTAACCTGAAGGCCAGCCAGTGCATAACAATGCACAATACAGTCACCTAGCCAGCTGGACAAAGTACTTTTGGCAATTGCTATGCCCATTCTGTTGAAATCAGAATACAAACAGTTGAGAGACCTGATGGTTGAGTTCTTTTCAGGAACTAGGCTATGGCTTTTTTGCAGTCTAGCAAATGACGGGCTTTTTATCCTTTATGTGCAAGTGGTCTTGGAAAGATTCAGGTGAAAAGCAGAAACCACTTTAGGTAGAAACCTATGATGGGTGCAGATTACCACTTTGATGTGGAAGATGTGGAGGTAAAAAGAATACAAGACTAAAGCCTGAGGTTCGCTGACTCTTCTAGCCAAAGTGACAGTGGCTAAGAATACCAACTTCCACATAAAAAAACTTCAATGAGGCCAACTTCAGCAGTTCATAGGGAGGCATCATCAATTGTGCTAAGATGATGTTAAGTCTGCATGGCACAGAAGCTTTTGAAACTGAAGGTTTCATATGCCACAAAACTTTCATGAATTTTGACCCCATAGGATGAAGGGAGATCAGTTTATCCTCAAACTGAAGATGAAATGAGGCTGTGGTACTACAGTGCACTTTCACTGATGATGTACTGAGATCCAGTGCAGAAAGGAAGAACAAGCAGCACCTTGCGCTGACAGGCAAAAGAGTCCAGAGAACCTACCTGATACCTAGATGAGAAACACTTCCATTTAAATCCATATGCCTTTATGGTGGATGGCTTTCTAGTGAAAATCACAATATGCTCAACCTCCTTGGACAGCAACAATGAGAACACAATGGAATGCTCAACATCTACCGTATGTTGTCAAGTTGAGGAAGGGGAAATTTGGATGACATTGAGGACCCTCCCCCTGCATTAGCAGTGCTGGATTGGTTCCTAGAGGAATCGAAGGGCAGACTAATAATCTGATGAGATAGGAGAATTATGCTTCTCTGGGCCAAGTAATAAGGCAATGATGATAAGGCATGCCCAGTCCTTGAGCACTTTTCTACAACATCCTTGCCATTAGAGGAAGCAATAGATCTGCATCCCAATGCAGCAGAAAAGGGTCTGAAGCAGATCTGAATTTGCTTTGAAGAATGGAGAAAAATCTCTCAGTTTTCCTGTTGCTTTCTGATGCAAACAAGTTGATTGATGGTTATCCCAAAAGGCTGAATATTGTTTGCAATTCCGTGAATAAGAGACCACTCATGTGGTTGAATCCTGCTGATGCGACCTGCAAACATGTTGGAGAATCCAGGAAGGTAGGATGCTTAAAGAGAGGCCTCATAATTGAGAGCCCACTCACAAATCTTTTGTGATTCCTGGCAGAGGCTCCAGATCCTTTTGTCTCTTGCTTGTTTACATAGAACATTGCTCCTTGATTGTCAGTTTGGATCAGAATTCTTTTTCCCTGAAGGAGGTAACACTTGCAATAAAGGCCAGATGGTTTGCAGTAGGGATGTGAATCGTTTTCCATATCGTCTTAACGATAGAAATCGTGTGGCAGGGCAAGAAAATCGTCTTAGGCACGATTTTTTAGTTAAAAAATCGTTAAAAATCGTTTTTTCCGATTAGTGCGCACTAACTGGGAGTTAGTGCGCACTAACTGAAAATGATACAATTTGACACTTTTCAGGTCAGTTAAGGTCAGTTTAGGAATGAATATGTATTCCTATTGGCTGCCCTCTTATTTATTCATGTTACCAAGTTTCCTACTGACAGTATATGGGGGATGGGAAATGGAAACAGTTGGTAGCTTGACAAAACAAGTAATGTGATCAGTCAATGTGACTAGAACTTGTGCCCTAACCCTGATACCAGGGGTATTGTGATCTTCCTGCACACAGTGCCCTATCCCTATTAATACCAGGAGTGTTGTGATCTTCCTGCACACAGTGCCCTATCCCTAATACCAGGGGTGTTGTGATCTTCCTGCACACAGTGCCCTATTCCTGATACTGGGGGTGTTGTGATCTTCCTGCACACAGTGCCCTATTCCTGATACCGGGGGTGTTGTGATCTTCTTGCACACATCCCGATATCAGGGATAGGGCACTGCATGCAGGAAGATCACAACACTCCTGGTATTAATAGGGATAGGGCACTGCATGCAGGAAGATCACAACACCCCTGGTATCAGGGATAGGGCACTGTGTGCAGGAAGATCACAATACCCCGGAGGAGTGAGGGTCAGGCAGCTCCCCCCTGTCTGTGAAGCCAGCCTCTCACTAGTAATGCAGGGAGGGAGCTGTCTCAGACTTCACCATCCTCCCCCCCCCCTTACCCACACACCATTCACTAGCTGGGACATGGGGGAAGTCAGGAGTGAGGGTCAGGCAGCTCCCCCCTGTCTGTGAAGCCAGCCTCTCACTAGTAATGCAGGGAGGGAGCTGTCTCAGACTTCACCATCCTCCCCCCCCCTTACCCACACACCATTCACTAGCTGGGACATGGGGGAAGTCAGGAGTGAGGGTCAGGCAGCTCCCCCCTGTCTGTGAAGCCAGCCTCTCACTAGTAATGCAGGGAGGGAGCTGTCTCAGACTTCACCATCCACCCCCCCCCCCCTCACCCACACACCATTCACTAGCTGGGACATGGGGGAAGTCAGGAGTGAGGGTCAGGCAGCTCCCCCCTGTCTGTGAAGCCAGCCTCTCACTAGTAATGCAGGGAGGGAGCTGTCTCAGACTTCACCATCCTCCCCCCCCCCCTCACCCACACACCATTCACTAGCTGGGACATGGGGGAAGTCAGGAGTGAGGGTCAGGCAGCTCCCCCCTGTCTGTGAAGCCAGCCTCTCACTAGTAATGCAGGGAGGGAGCTGTCTCAGACTTCACCATCCTCCCCCCCCCCCCTCACCCACACACCATTCACTAGCTGGGACATGGGGGAAGTCAGGAGTGAGGGTCAGGCAGCTCCCCCCTGTCTGCGAAGCCAGCCTCTCACTAGTAATGCAGGGAGGGAGCTGTCTCAGACTTCACCATCCTCCCCCCCCCCCTCACCCACACACCATTCACTAGCTGGGACATGGGGGAAGTCAGGAGTGAGGGACAGGCAGCTCCCCCCTGTCTGTGAAGCCAGCCTCTCACTAGTAATGCAGGGAGGGAGCTGTCTCAGACTTCACCATCCTCCCCCCCCCCCTCACCCACACACCATTCACTAGCTGGGACATGGGGGAAGTCAGGAGTGAGGGTCAGGCAGCTCCCCCCTGTCTGTGAAGCCAGCCTCTCACTAGTAATGCAGGGAGGGAGCTGTCTCAGACTTCACCATCCTCCCCCCCCCCCTCACCCACACACCATTCACTAGCTGGGACATGGGGGAAGTCAGGAGTGAGGGTCAGGCAGCTCCCCCCTGTCTGTGAAGCCAGCCTCTCACTAGTAATGCAGGGAGGGAGCTGTCTCAGACTTCACCATCCTCCCCCCCCCCCCCCTCACCCACACACCATTCACTAGCTGGGACATGGGGGAAGTCAGGAGTGAGGGTCAGGCAGCTCCCCCCTGTCTGTGAAGCCAGCCTCTCACTAGTAATGCAGGGAGGGAGCTGTCTCAGACTGGTATCAGGGTTAGGGCACTGTGTGCAGGAAGATCACAACACTCCTGGTATTAATAGGGATAGGGCACTGTAAGAGATGACTGTAGTAGATTGAATAAAGATCTGATGTTTCTGCTCTCCTCACACCAAACAAAAACAACACACAAGCAGAGAAGCCCTTCTTACAAAGCTGAGCTAGTGAGTTAAGTAGGAGGAAAAGTAAACATACTGGTGCCAGTGTGGCTACTTAAAAAATACACTTACCAACAATCAATTACATATATTTGAACTGTGTACAGTTCCAGCCAGGACCACCTTTCTAAAATGCACAGTGATTGGCAAATTCAACATGCACTAGCATTTCAGGTGCCTGCTAACAAAAATAATAAACAAACAAGTTCTAGTCACGTGAGTGCTGATCATTACATTACTTTTTTTGTCAAGCTTCCAACTGTTTCCATTTCACATCCCCCCAACCATATTGGTAACATCAATAGATAAGAGCACAGCCAGCCAATAGGAATACATACATACATATTCATTCCTAAGTGACCTTTACTGACCTGGGAAGTGTGAACACTTTGTTTCATTTTCTGTTGGTGTTCGTTAGTTTCCAGTTCCATTTCCCATCCCCCCAACCATCACCTCAGTGGTAACCTTGGTAATATCAATAGATAAGAGGGCAGCCAGCCAATAGGAACACATATTCATTCCTAACTGACCTTCAGTGACCTGGAAAGTGTTTATTTGTATCATTTTCAGTTAGTGCGCACTAAATCGAGTTAGTGCGCACTAAATCGAGTTAGTGCGCACTAACGGGGAGTTAGTGCGCACTAACACGATTTAACAATTTTTAACGATAAATCGTTAGAATTTCTATTGTATCGTGTTCTATAACGATTTAAGACGATATAAACATTATCGGACGATAATTTTAATCGTTGAAAAACGATTCACATCCCTAGTTTGCAGCTCTAAGAAGTTGATCTGAAAAAGAAGTTCTGTTGACAACCAGTTTCCTTGAATTTGATAGGAATTTGTATGCGCTAGGGATGTGCATTCGTTTTTCATGAATTAGACAATGTCAACAATATTATCTAATTCCTCACGGTTCGGTAGCACCGATATATGAAGCAATTTTGGCCAAAATTTTCGCAAAATTCGTATTTCGTGTTAATGTGCACTAACGGAGTTACTGCGCACTACATATCTCTTAATGCGCAGTAATACTAATTAGAGCGCACTGGGCGAGATTTTAAAATGTATGCATGGGCATAGATTTTATAACATGTGCGCTCAGCTGCGCGCATGTTATAAAATCCAGGGACGGCTAGCGCAAGAGGGTGCACACTTGTGCACCTTGTGCGCACCAAGCCCAAGGGGAGCCCCAATAGCTTTCCCCGTTCCCTCCAAGGCCGCTCCAAAATCGGAGCGGCCTAGGAGGGAACTTTTTTTTTTATCCCCCCCCACCTTTCCCTCCCTTCCCCTATCTAACCCACTCCCCCCCCCGGCCCTACCTAAATCCCTCCCCCTACCTTATTTGATGGAGTTACGCCTGCCAGACGTAACTTGCGTGTGCCGGCCAGCTGCCAGCGCGCGAACCTCCTGCACGACCACTGTGCTGGAGGACTTGGAACCGCCCCGGCCCCGCCTCCATGCCCCCGGCCTGCCCCCATACTGCCGCCACGCCCACGGCCCTGCCCCCGGTCCGCCCATTTTCAAAAGCCCCGGGACATATGCGCGTCCCGGGGCTTGCACGCCCCACCGAGCCTATGCAAAATAGGCTCGGCGCGCGCAGGGGCAGATTTTCTTGGATTATGTGTGTATGTTACACGCGTAGCCTTTGAAAATCTGCCCCACTGTTTCTAGCTAACAAACTCCTCATGAATTGATACTTTTTAATTTTTAAGTAGCATTTTTTTAGTGCACACTAACATTAGTTACAGCAGAGATAGTGAGCACTAACTGGTTGTTAGTGCGCAGTAAAGCCCATTAGTGCGCACTAACTCACTATGTTGAAAATTGCTGAAAAAAAAAAACGAACCATGGGAAACTGAAATTTCCCGTGGAGCACCCGATTCAAAGCCCGAACTGAAATTTTTAAATGAAGCACATCTCTAGTATGCACATCTCATCTTCTGGTAGATACATCTGTCACCATTTTTATCTGAGGAGGCGAAGCTCAGAAAGGGGAACCCAATTCTAGGACCAACGGACCCAGCCTCCAAACAAGGGATGCTTTCATCTCTTGGGTTACCGTTATGGGATGCGACAGGGGTTGGTGCAACTGAGCCCACTGATACTGGAGGTCCAAGTGAAGAGCTTTCATGTTCAGCCAAGTCATAGGAACCACATGTACCACCATCATGTGACTGAAAGCAACCAGTTTTGCCTGGGCTGTGAGTTGGTCTTGTTGCAGCAAGTTCTAGACCAAGCTCCCAAAGCAGGCTGCTCTTTCTGACAAGAGGAACACTCTCTCTTCCAGTGAACGTATCCAAGCTCTGATTAACTTGACTTTCTGAGGTGTGAATGAGGTTCGAAATGACAAAATTGATTAAAAGGTCCAGGGACTAGACTCGCTGAATGATCTTCTCCAAGGAGTCTAGAACCCTCGCTTGAGATGATCCCATCACTAGCCAGTCATCTAGGTATAGGAAGACACATATCCCCTGATGATGTAGGTGCCCTAACACTACCACCAAGCATTTCATGAAGAGCCTCAAGGACACCGAGAGACAAAAAGGCAGAAACTTGTATTGGTAATGCGTGCCCTCCACTGTGACCTTGATGAATTTCCAGTAAGCAGGGTGGATACGAATGTGAGCAAACACATCCTTCAGATCTAGTGAACATATCCAGTCTCCTGTTTAGGTGAAAGGCAGAATGTTGTAGAGTGTGTTCAACTTTATCTTCTTCCGTAACAAGCTCTTAAGTCTTTGTAAATTCAGAACAGAACATAAGAAGTGTCATATTGGGTCAGACCAAGGGTCATTCAAGCCCAGCATTCTGTTTCAAAGAGTGGCCAATCCAGGTTACAATCACCTGCCAAATACCCAAACATTAAATAGATCCCACGAAACTAATGCTAGTAATAGCAGTGGCTATTCCCTAAGTCATCTTGATTAATAGCAGTTTATGGACTTCTCCTCCAGGAACTTATCCAAACCTTTTTTAAACTGCAATACACTAACTGCCCTAACCACATCCTCCAGCAATGAATTTCAGAACTTAAATGTACATTGAGATAATTTTCTCAGATTTTTTTTTTAAATGTGCTACTTGCTATCTTCATGGAGTGCCCCCTAGTCCTTCTATTATCTGAAAGAGTAAATAACTGATTTACATTTACTCGTTCTAGTCCTTTCATGATTTTATAGATCTCTATCATATCCCCCCCTTAGCCATCTCTTCTTCAAGCTGAATAGCTCTAACCTCTTTAACCTTTCCTTACGGGGAGCTATTTCATCCCCTTTATCATTTTGCTCACCTTTCTCATGGGCCAATACAATAAAACCCGCGGGAGAGCCGGCGCTCCAAGGTGAGCGCCCGCTCTCCCAACGCGCGCCTAGGCCACTCTCCTGGATGCGCGATCAAGTATTTAAATGAGGGCCCGCGGTAAAAAGAGGCGCTAGGGACACTAGCGCGTCCCTAGCGCCTCCTTTTTGACAGGAGCGGCGGCTGTCAGCGGGTTTGACAGCCGACGCTCAATTCTTCCAGCATCGGTTCTCAAGCCCGCTGACAGCCACGGGTTTGGAAAACGGACTCCGGCATAATTGAGCGTCTGTCTTCTGACGGACGCACATTTTAAATTTATTTTTTTAAATTTAAATTTTTTTTATATTAAGTTGGAGGGTGTACAAAAAAGCATTTTTTTCTGCTTTTCTGTACACTTTCCCGGTGCCGGCAGAAATTAAAATGTGCAGCTTGGCTGCACATTTTACTTTCTGTATCGCATGGGAATAACTAATAGGGCCATCAATATGCATTTGCATGTTGCGGGCACTATTAGTTTCGGGGGGGGTTGGCCACGCATTTTCGACGCGCTATTACCCCTTACTGTCAGTAACTTCTCTAGTGCAACTATATCTTTTTTGAGATGCAGTGACCTGGCTTCTCTATGATAAGAAAATAGCAGGAATAGAACTCCTTGGCTTGTTCCATTGGAGAGACAGGTACTATCACCTGAGGACTGAGGAACAACTCCAAAGTTGGGTCAAGTGAGACAGATCCAGATTGAAGGCCAATCACTGGTGAAGCACTGGTGGAAAGGAGAAGTATAAATGGTAATCAGATCCACAATCTTGAGAACCAAATGGGCCTTTGTGATTTTCTTCCATTCGTCGAGGAATAATTGGATTCTCCAACCTACTTGAGAAGTCAAGGTCTGAGATCCGAAGCTTGTCAAAATCTAGGCCCTGTATGGGCGTAGCCAGGGGCAAATTGTAGGAAAATATCAATCTGGGGGATTTTTTCAAAATAGGCCCATGTGTTTATATCAGACACCCTTGTGCACTTTTTGTGCAGCAGGTTCTTCAACAGCTCCCAAAAGCATAATAAGTCAACCCTTTAGAGGTACATCATATGACCTGGAGCCAAAATATTGCTAATGTAAATTTTTAATTTCTTCTAAATACCTAAAAAGAGCATACCCTAGATCAGGGATGAGCAAATTGGAATGAAGTCACCCTTTCATCTAGCCAACTAGTTGGCCCCAGGCACCCATTCGTTCCCCATCCCTACCCCCCAAGTTTGGGTAAGATAGTAAATGTGTGACAGAGAGAAAGGGAATGTGTATGAAAACATTGGCATATGAGAGAGAGAGTGTCTAAAAGAATGAATGTGTGTGTGAGTGAGTGAGAGAAAGAAGATAGTTTATGCAGTCCTACCTCCCCTAATGTACAATAATTTCAGGGTCACTGGAAATCAAAAGATCCCAGATATGAAAAGCAGGAGATTTTTTAAATCCTTATTAGTTTTAATTATTGGGTGTATTTTGATGTCTTTCTTGTTTTTAATTTTTTTTAAATATTAGAACATTTTTTAATTACTGGATATTTTATTCATCAGAGGTTTTTAAATATTTTATTGTTGTTTGGGAAATATTAGAACAAAGTTATGCAAGTTTTTTTTAAAGTATTGGATATTCATCGACTCTTAACATTTATTCTTTTTTTTCTAGCATGGTTTTAATATTATGAATGTTTTATAAATCTTGATTTTATTGCTTGATGTTTTGAGAGGAATGATGTTTGTTTTTACATTGTTTCATTACATAATACAGTTGGGCTTGTAGTTTCCAGTTCAGTTTTTATTAGCACATTTCTATTCTGTATTTGGTAATGGTCTGTCTGTATTTTAAAGGTCCAGTTATTGTGTAACTTTAATTCTTGCTGTGAAAATGATGGTACTTATCACTAGATTTTACAGCATTATGGTCATCTCTTCCTCATTTCTATTTTAAACAGAAGTTTGCTCTTTATTAATTTCACTTACATACAGAAAATGGTTTTTAATGTTCTTGCAGAAAATATTTTTTCATTCACATATTTTATTGTAACTGCTGTTAACAGATTAGGAGATTCATTTTAAGTGATTACCTAATGTTCCCCCTAAGGACTGGGTTGCTGTGAGCATAAATTTGATAGGCTTTTTGCATCAAAGAAATTAGTGTTCACAGGGTAATGTACTAAGGTGTACTGAGTTCTAGGGTATATGGCAGCAGCAAATTGTCGGGTGCAACACCAAAATCAGTACTCATCCTACACCACTGAGGACCCGGCTTAGGTTGAGACTGTTGTGATGCCTTAAACTGATGCTTCTCGCATGCACGTCTTCTAGCTGGATGCTGTTCTTGTGGCAGTACAAGTGTGGCACAATATCGTTGAAATGGATGTAAGGGATGTCTCTGAAAAAAGGGCCACTTATAAGAGAAATATGGATGCCTGAAAGTAACTGGATAACAGCATGTTGCTCCTTAATCTGGACTACAGTTTCTCTGACTTTGTCCCCAAAAAGACTGTCATCAGAGTATGGGTCCTCAGCTATCATGACATGGACGTCTTCCTACAGACAGCTTGTTCTTAACGTGACCATTCAATGTGCTCCAATGGCCACTGCAGAAGGCCTAGCTGCCATGAAAAAATAGAGATAAGGTGATTCTAGCATTCTTCTGCAACCAAGACAGCCTGGCAATAGCCTTCTTGCTCCCTTCAGCAATTCCACAAGGGGCTTCAACTTGTTGATGCAGTTTGTGGGCCATAATTCAGGTGTTTAACATCAAACTCTAGAAGACCTTCTTCTCAAAGTTGTCCAGTAACCTGGGATCCATAACTGGAGGTTATGAACAGTCCTATAGGCCCTCCTGTTTTCCAAGCTCGATTACTGCAACTCCCTACTCCTAGGCCTCCCAGCATCATACCTCAAACCCATCCAACTCCTACAAAATGCCACTGCCAGAGCTCTCACCAACAGCAGAAGAACGGAGCATATAACAGCTGCCCATTCATCAAAGAATCCCATACAAAGCTTTAACCATTGTACATAAAATTCACTAAAGCAACAATTCCAACTGGCTAACTCCATCCCTTCACCTCCACACTCCACCAAGGAGCCTTCGCTCATCAAACACCGGACTCCTACAAACACCATCACCAAAAGAAACACACAAATTATCAACAAGAGAACGAAAGCTATCACTTGCTGGACCCACCCTGTGGAACAAGCTCCCCACAGAACTCAGAACAGACCCATCACCCCAATCTTCCAAGAAAAAGCTTAAAATCTGGCTATTTCTTAAAGCCTTCGCAGCAATAACATGACCGAACTCCCACACCAGAACAAACCCCTACAGCCCAGTCAACAACCAGCCCCCCATCAACCGACATACACCCTTACTATTCTATTAACCTCTCACTAACCACTGAGACTCCAATGCAAGATATTATTTCTGGGCCTGACCACTGTAAAATAGAAGGCTCTTCCGCCTTGTCCTTAACTATAAGACGTAAATCCTATGTCTGACTACAAAATGATAAGAGTTCCTTTCACTTTGACCTCCATTAATGTTCCTCTCTCTTGTTAACCATCTCCATGTTCCTTTCATATCCCTTGTTAACAATTTCCATGTTATAAATGTTCAATGTATTAGGCAAATGTTCAATGTATTAGACAAAGGAAATGCCCGATTTCCTGCATTTTTTGTTTGAATGTAAACCAATGTGATATGTAAAATCGAACACGTTATAGAAAAATAAATACATAAATGTTGGAAAAAATCAGAGTCTTCTTAGCCCGCTTTAAAGCAAACTCCACCACCACTGACTGGTGGGGCAGCTGGAGTACATGAAAGCCAGGAGTTGGCTGTACTCTGTACTTGAGATCCAGATATCTGACTACTGGGAGACTGTGCAGAATTTGATTTGCTGGGATTGCTGCTAACTCAAATGGGGTTTCCAGAATCTGAAGTAACTTGCAGACGTCCATGTGTTGTCCCTTGTCCCTTCAGACGTTGACACCGATGGCCTTCTCCAACTTTCCATAAATCTGGAGTAGCGACAAATGATCCAACAGATCAGGTATTGGGAATCCCCATAGATTCCTCTTCCAAACTCAATGATGGAGGGACACTAACCTATGACCTTGATGACAAAGATGGTGATCAGGAAGGAGATCTCAAAGGGGAAAACTCCTGATGAAGGTCTGAGCTGGCCATGCCCCACACTTCATCCTCTGAATGCTCGCTGAACTCTTCAGAAGACGAGGATGACTTTCCCAAAAAAGGTGTCAGTTCTGATAGGAATTCCCATAGCATGAAAGTGGAAGGAATTCCCCATTGTGGGAATAAACCCCTCATCCTGGACAGGAGAAATTGAAGGGTGACCTTCTTGTCACTAGCTACCAAAGAGGTATGTAAAGGAGTGGACCTATACCCCTCTTTAAGCTGTATGGGACCAGGCATCTAGTCTGGTCCACCTTAAAACCTAGAGAGAGAGAGAGAGAGAGCTCTGTGGATGGGACCCTGCAGAGCAGAATAAGAGGGTAGGCCCAACTGCGAACTGGAGGTCCCAGGTCTTCAGGAGAAGGCAGCTCCTGAAACATAATTGTGCTGAAGGTGAATGTAACTTGTTATGCTGCTGAAGGTAAACAGAGTGAATGCTGTTGTTGCCAACAATAAAGCTAGAATCTTTAAGAAGAAAGGCTGGAGTCCTATTTGGATTGTGTCTCCATCCTAAAATTTACTTGGCTATCCCACAAGGTAAAGAAAGTCTTCATTAGTTCTGTGGTATGGTCCACAGACTGCAATGTCCTCTGAACCAGAGTTGAGGAAGAGACATCTTTTTCTGAGACCAGCATAAAATCATTGCCTTGAGAAGCATGTACAAGACTCCAGGTAGAGACATCCTCTTGGGCTATGTGCATTAGAGGTCACATGAAGACCAAGGGTACAAAGGAGCAAATAGGATCTGTTATTTCCAGAAGCAGTGGGAGGGTCTCAAGTTCCAAGCAGACACCACCAATGGGGCCCTGGTAGGTCTAGGGACAGAATATAAGAGGTGAGATGGAAATAAATGGGTCTTTACAGCTAGAAAAGATGAGGGTAACTATATAGAGCTTTTCTGGCCCCATTGATGCTGAAAAAGGTACAGGCTCTGATGCCACCATGGATTTTTGCATCGATGGTGCCAACGGCTCATTCATGAATGATGCCAAGAAGTTGTATATCAATGGTATTGAGCTTTGTGCACTGTAAACTTCTGTGCTGATGGTGCTGAAGGCTGGTACTTCGATGCTGCTGGAGACTGGTGCAACAAGAACTTCTGCACTGATAGCATCAATTCCACCAAATACTGCTTCTTCTTCAGTGCATATGAGCTCTGTGATGGAGACGAGGATCAGATGTGTGTTGTGGCATGCACTGGCTCTGGTACTGAGCACTTCTGTACCTTGCTTGAGGATCCTTTGCTTGAATAGGCATGGAAGGAACCCAAAGAGTGCTCCACTCCAGGTAGAAGAATGGCTCCACTCCTCCACTGATCTGCAGAGCTCCAACATATTCCACATCTTTTTCCTCCAGGGACATCCAACCACAGTTGTAACAATCTGAAGATTGTGATCTGGTCCTAGACACTTGTAATAGATGTCATGTCCAATGGTGATGGGCATCCTGCAGATACAGATATAATCTTTGAATCTACTGAGCTTGACCTTCTAGTAACTGGACATCCAGGCCATGTGTCCAAGGTCTGATACCTGGACTTTGCCCCAATCACATGGCTGGGGCAAGGTCAGGTCAGCATCATTTTGGAAAATGGTGCTGACTGGGACAGGTGTGAGGAAGCAACCTGGCCCCACCATAGGACTTGCTACTTGATTTTAAAGTTTGGTGATGCGGGAGGGTGTTGGCAGGGGGGCTGGGACTCGGGGACCTAATTTTTTTGTATTTGACCTTTTGGAGGGAGTGTTGGGAGCCTGGGACCCTAAACTTTATTAATGGATTTTGGGAGGGTGGGAGGGCTAGGCCGGCACCTTTCATTTTATTACTGGACTATAGGGAGGGCCGGGGCCATCACTGTATGCCTACATTTTCAACATATATTTAGTTTGGGGGAGTCAAGGCCACCTCTAGTTGAGATAGGGATCAGCATTAACCCTTGCTCAAATTCCACATTTTTATGGGCTTTTTTTGGGGGGAGTGGCCTTTTAAGGCAATGGCAGTCCATTGATGTTGGATCTGCAATCACATTAAAGGGCTGCTAGGCATGTTCTTTTGCCATGCAGTGTTTAGCCATGGGTCAAAAAAATGTGCCATAGAACCAGAAAGTGTTTTCAGCGGGAAAGCCTCACCTTCGCAGTGACACTCCCCTCACATAAAAATACTGTACCTACAGTACCTGAATGTAATCCGCTTTGAAGTGCTGAAAATTAGAATATAAAAAAAAGCACACACATAATCCCAATGATATTTGCATTAGACTGACTCACAGTGCACAGATTTGAACTTAACGTATAAAAAGTTGCACGCAAACAAAATGTGTATGTATTCAGTGTTCCAAGAATTTGAGAAAATGTTGATCAAGAGTTATATTTTGAATGGATATACTCTATCACCTGGGGAGAAGACAGAAGAGAGTGAGATATTCCAAGCTGGTTTGCTGTCTGACACGCCCATGGTACAGGCTGGAGCATAAACATATAGACAGGAAAAAGGTTATTTGTAGAGTCATTGTTGTGAGAGAAGCATACATGCCTATAAGGCAAATCCCAGTGACGTGGCCAGCATGGAAGCAGTCATGAATTCCTGACTGTGAGAGGATGGAAGCTTCGAAAAAGAACCTGGAAACATGGCCATTACGTCCATGATGATCCCCTTGGCACTGCAGACTGCCTGCATGTTGAGGGAGTGAAGACCCTTGCAACTGAAGAATGTGGCCTCATTACCTGCAAGGGAACTTATAGCCACATGTCTGCAGTCAATAGCCCCCAAAACTGAGGGTGCTATTGCTGCTATCTGCTACATGGGAAAAATATATACTGATGTGTTTTCCTGAGAAATGCTGCCAGAAATTGGTCTATCCATAGAGAGATTGCTGACTGGCTGATTCCTGTGATACCCTCTAGAGGTATCTGGAAGGTATCATAGCAATAAAGGCCAGGGCTGTAGTGACCTTGAGATGTACAGGCAAAGCATGTCCTCTCTCAGTAGAAGAGTGCAGGTCCTTCTCTGACTGCTGGCATTGGTATAGTATGGTTTTCTTGTTAAACTTGAACCTGCACAATATTTGCTCCTCAGACAAATCTAAAAATTGTATTCTGGTCCTGAATACTCTCGTTGATGTGCAGCTCCTCCTCTTTCTCTATTCTCTCCCCCTCCTCAAACATTGCTCCCTGAGTATCCACAAGTTTGCACTACTCATTTTGTCTACCATTTCACCACTACTCAACTCTGTTCCTGCCAATCACTCAACCTCTTTCCCCCCCCCCCCCAGACAGCCCCTTTCACATCCACCCACACCCACCTTCCAGTTACCTCATATTCAAGCACACACATACTCTCAGAAATATAGTGACATCCACTGAAAGCCTCCTCATACAATGGAAGGAAACCATGAATCAGATACAAGAATAGCCCCGAAAATAAAATAACATGACACACCAAAATAACTTAATAGGAAAGGACAATGATTTCACATTTAGCATCCCACATCCTCTCCTTATACTCCTACCAAGATGCCCTCTCCACTCACCATCAGCAGCCAGCAAACCAAACATCTGATCCAAAAAGACAGCACACATTTGGGAAATATAAAAAGGAAAACCAAAAACGTAACAAATAGAAATCTGTAATTAATTACAGTAATAGAATAAATAACTTTATACCAGTTATACGTCAAATTGACAGTCTTAATACACTTCTTATCAAATCCCCTTATCCACAAGAAATGTCTCAAGGTGCGAGGGATCCTGAAATATAAACTTATTTTTATGATATGAAACCTGTTGGAGCTTGCGTCGGCCTCGAGGTCGGGACGCTCAAGGCTTGGCAATCCTGTTGCGCTGATTATGGAATGGAGCGCAACCTAGGGCTCTCCAGGATGGGACAAGGAGAATGTGTGCCCTTGCGGTGAAGACAGTTCAAGTCTCAAATCCTCCGCTGACCTGCATGCCCATGAGACTACCAACGCAAATGTGGTTTCTGAATGTCCTCCGACTGTTCCAAGTCCTTTCGGACCTGCCACAGGGTGTAGCAGAGGCTGCAGGCCGGACAGAGGTCACGGTGGAAGAAGTTCGTAAGCATTGGAGCTTGGAATGATGACTGGAACTTGG
This sequence comes from Rhinatrema bivittatum, assembly GCF_901001135.1. NCBI lineage: Eukaryota > Metazoa > Chordata > Amphibia > Gymnophiona > Rhinatrematidae > Rhinatrema > Rhinatrema bivittatum. The sequence continues at coordinate 126,167,260 of NC_042622.1, read as the reverse complement.
AGTGAAGACTCTGATGTGGAGCTTGGTCGAAGACAGGAAACAAGAGGGATGAGCAAGACCCTCAGGTGCCCTATACAGTACGTGGGGCTGGTCGCGGACCACACTGTCCCCTTCACGCCCTACACAGCCGGATAGCTGGTTGCGGACCACGAGGAGATTGGGACTGGCTCAGGTAGTCTCATAGCGCAGGTTAGTGGAAATCCCTCGGATCCTCTGGAGTCGGAACTAGGGAATCAGATAAAACCTTGGAGTATGGGAACTCAGGATAAAAGCAGGGGAATCTCCGGAGGCACGGGTCCCACCAGACCTGGTGCATTAGGACCGGGAACATGACGGAACTTGAGACATCAGGACATCGAGGAACATCAGGGCATCAAGGAACATCAGGAGATTATGAAGATACGAAGATACAGGATACACAGAAGTCCATGGACGAAATCAGGATGCCAGGAAGGAGCTGGAAACAAGAGGTTCTTGGGAGGACTAGCCCAGGAGGACTAGCTCCTTGCCGAAGTAAGGACTGACTGATGGAGAAGCACTTTTATAGGGCAAGAAGAAGGCAACTCCCTGGGAGGAGTTCAGATGGGCCACACCTGGCTGGCCATTTAAATCCAGGAGGAAGCCGCGGGCCCGCCCCTTAGGAAGGAAGGGGCAGAACCCTGGACAGCGGCCATGCTGCCACTGTATGCTGAACCGGAGAGGAGACGGAGCAGGCCTCAAGGCAGGCCCAACAAGGGAGTGGTGGCGTCCCAGCCACAAGAAGAGGCTGAAGAGCGGTTTTCTGCTGCAGGCAACATTGTGAATGCGGCCTGGACCCGTGGACGTAGATGGCAGCCTTGGCGGCTCTCAGGCCGTGAAGGAAGGCCTGGCACAGCTCCTGCTGTGCCAGCAAGATTGTGGCCGGACCGGGAGGCCCGCGGAATCGGCGGCTACAGGGTGGCTGTGGGAGCGGAGAGATAGCAGCCTCCGGGCCACAGGCTGTGGCCTAGTCGGGATGGCGGCGGAGGTAAGAGGCAGCTCATGGATCCAGCCATAGCCACATCGGAACAAAACCAGACACTTGCAGGGGAATTTAAGGAAAAATACCACTCCCATGGATAGAATTCTTGGTTTTAATAACAATAATTGTTTCCTCCTCAATTGGGTAATGCTAGCAACATCAGGGAATGCTTGGATTTTTTTGACCACAAAAAAGGAAATCCTTATTCTTATAATATTTCTGAAGCACCAACATAAGAACATAAGAACATGCCATACTGGCTCAGACCAAGGGTCCATCAAGCCCAGCATCCTGTTTCCAACAGTGGCCAATCCAGGCCATAAGAACCTGGCAAGTACCCTAAAACTAAGTCTATTCCATGTTACCGTTGCTAGTAATAGCAGTGGCTATTTTCTAAGTCAACTTGCTCACTACAAAAGGATACCAAGAGCGGAGCCCTGGTGGGAATATTATCAATATAAGCCTCCAAGAAGAAGGTCAAAATTAGGACTATCCCCTCGCAAGACATCCAGCTCATCCTCACATCCCTCCCACCTCATCCTGAAATGAGGAATATAGTACATTTTAGAAATTAACATTTCTTTATCTAAAGAAATAGATAATTCTCCAATATATTTTTTAAACAATTCAGTAGCTGATAACAACTTCGAAATTGGAAAATTAAAAAAAAACAAAGATTTTTTATTCACATCTCATTTTCCAAATTTTCAAGCTATTTTTGAAACATTAAACTATCTTTTATAAAAGAAGTATTAGTAACTGTACTGAAGCAATTTGGGAAGTTTCAGATGCTGAAGTAGATTCTAAATTAGCTAAATTCATTCCATAATTTTCAAAAGCAGACTTAGTTTTAGCAGAGATATTTCTAAACTGAGACAGTGAATGAGATAATAACTTCTCCATATATATGACTGCCCTCCATACATTGGTAAGCATCACATTCTTTGGATCAACAAGCTCAGAACTTAGACTTTCAGGTTGGAGAACCCCTGGAGAACCCCCTGCAGAGGTTGGAGAACCCTGGCAAAAGCAATTGCACATTCCTACTTCATGCGATCATGTATGCATGTACTCACTTTGTTCTCAAAATTGCTTGTGTGCACATGTTCAATGTACGCACGTACGATGCATTTTTACTCACACTACCCTTTTGAAAATTCACTCCTTACTGAATATGCATGAAAACCAGACTAGCAAAGATGCCCCCAAGAACCAGGATTGAGAACCACTGCAAATGTGATAGGTGGTGATGTCCTTTTGTGGATTACAAACTGGCTAAACGACAGGAAACAGAGAGTAGGATTAAATGGATAATTTTCTCAGTGGAAGGGTGTGGGCAGTGGAGTGCCTCAGGGATCTGTATTGGGACCCTTACTTTTCAATATATTTATAAAAGATCTGGAAAGAAATACGATGAGTGAGATAATCAAATTTGCAGATGATACAAAATTGTTCAGAGTAGTTAAATCACAAGCAGATTGTGATAAATTGCAGGAAAAACTTGTGAGACTGGAAAATTGGGCATCAAAATGTCAGATGAAATTTAATGTGGATAAGTGCAAGGTGATGCATATAGGGAAAAATAACCCATGCTATAGTTACACAATGTTAGGTTCCATATTAGGTGCTACAACTCAAGAAAGGGATCTAGGCGTCATAGTGGATAACACATTGAAATCGTCGGTTCAGTGTGCTGCGGCAGTCAAAAAAGCAAACAGAATGTTGGGAATTATTAGAAAGGGAATGGTGAATAAAACGGAAAATGTCATAATGCCTCTGTATCGCTCCATGGTGAGACCGCATCTTGAATACTGTGTATAATTCTGGTCGCCGCATCTCAAAAAAGATATAATTGAGATGGAGAAGGTACAGAGAAGGGCGACCAAAATGATAAAGGGAATGGAACAACTCCCCTATGAGGAAAGACTAAAGAGGTTAGGACTTTTCAGCTTGGAGAAGAGACGGCTGAGGGGGATATGATAGAGGTGTTTAAAATCATGAGAGGTCTAGAACTGGTAGATGTGAATCGGTTATTTACTCTTTCGGATAATAGAAAGACTAGGGGGCATTCCATGAAGTTAGCGTGTGGCACATTTAAAACTAATCGGAGAAAGTTCTTTTTCACTCAACGTACAATTAAACTCTGGAATTTGTTGCCAGAGGATGTGGTTAGTGCAGTTAGTATAGCTGTGTTTAAAAAAGAATTGGATAAGTTCTTGGAGGAGAAGTCCATTACCTGCTATTGAGTTGACTTAGAAAATAGCCACTGCTATTACTAGCAACGGTAACATGGAATAGACTTAGTTTTTGGGCACTTGCCAGGTTCTTATGGCCTGGATTGGCCACTGTTGGAAACAGGATGCTGGGCTTGATGGACCCTTGGTCTGATCCAGTATGGCATGTTCTTATGTTCTATTACATGGACTGTTCAGTGTTAAAGGGAGCATGGGCCTTTTATTAAGTGCACGTTCTGCATATTCACTGTGCTAACCAAGCCAAAATGCAAGGCCATTTGGTGCAGGGGATCTCTTCTGCTCCCCACCCACTCAAGTCAAGTTGAAGCCCTGATGGCCTCCTCACCTGCAGGCTGTGGCTTAAAATGCAGTGAAGCACTGCTAGGTAGCATCAGTCCGAGTGTGGCAGTCAGGCTGGCAGGAGGGTTCTCCAATTGTTTTCTGTCGTTGAAGAATGCAGTACCTTCTGGAAGCTAGACTGACATTTTGGAGAGGCAGAGGGTCTTAGAGTGAAAGAGAGTCCCTGGAAAGGCTTTTACTTGAATGAGGGGATTTCCTTCAGTGTTAAATGTTAGCATTACCCATTTTAAATACATCGCTTATTATCATCTTATCTGCATAACTGGCATACATCTGCATTAAAATGTTTAGCATGCAAGCACATGCTCAATTTGCATGGTTTTCATCCACACCAAGGCTTTAGTGAATTGGATAATATTAAGCATGCAAGTTAAAACATTTTGTATGAATGCAGTTAGAGGCCTTTAGCGAATCAGCCCCCATGTAATCTGATGCTTCAAAGATCCACACATCAGTATAGTTTTTGAACAGCACTGGAAGTTTCTATGCTGCACAAGCTTATGGAATTTCCCTGGTCCCCTGCAGCTAGGCACTTAGTGAAATGGGTTCTATATTACAGCACACCTTTTTATGCTGCATAGCACATCCCCATAATATCCCCTTTCCTGGCAGCAAGACACATAGCCCGTGTCTGCACTAGGAAAAGAGGATCACACGCCAGTTACCAGAAACCAGATGTGGACAGCAACCTAAGGGAGAGATATGGCTGGCAGCCAGGAGTTAGAGCCTGTGGATTCTGGCCCCATGAAAAATGTCTTCTCTTTACAATCAAAGAATACAGCCTCAGCTTGGTTTCAAAAGGGAAAAGATTTCCTTAGAGAAAGAGGTGAATGGAACAAGAAAAAGATCAGAGGGCAAATATTTACTAGATTTATCAATGAGCTTTTATTTCATTTTTTTGTATTAATATTTATTTTGACATAATATTAGGAACAGGTGTTCAACCACAGTAAGATGGGAGGTTCTGGAGTTAGTATGCCAGAGGCTCAGATGTGGAGAGCAAAAATGAATAAACCTGTGAAAAAAATGTAAAAACTATCTGAAAAGCTACAGACAGACATGAAGCGATAACAAATGGAGAGACAGAAATATAAATAGTAGGCCAAAAAAGATACATAACCAGAAGAATATTAATACACAGATAAATGCTTTATTCTGTAACATAGTAGCATAGCAGATAAGGACCAATTGGCCCATCCAATGTGTTCATTTGTCTTTCTCTCTGGTTCTCTACTGCCCTGGGTACAGACGCATATAAATTTCCATACTAAAATGAGTATCAGCTTCCCCCCTTCATCTTTTTTACATAATCTTTGAACCCTGTTTATGTCACTGTCATTTATATCTGTCTCAACCATATTTCCATTATAGTGCTGGCCATTATAGTCACTGTTTTCTTCCTCTCTGGTTCTTGCAAGTCTCATACTTAACCCAACACCCAGGCCCCCCTCTAATGTTTTATCACCAACCATTCATACAATGGTCCCATTAATAGCATTCCTGGTACCTCATCTTGGTTAGTTAGAACCATGATTGTGGCTTTTGTATCTAAAGGTTATTTTGAGACTTTTATAATGCATGTCTTTGGGGAAGAAAATCTGTTTAGAGCTGGTTAGGCTCTCTTGACATCATAAACTGTACAAGAACAAGTCCAATGACTTCTTAGTAAAGGTTTCTCTCACTCTATGCCTATAGAAAAATTCTTGCTAAGAGTTACTCCAGGTCTTTGCAATATTATGGCGTGTATAATTTTCAAAAGCCATTTACCTTGCTAAATACCAATTTAGAAGTAAACTGTTGTCTGAAAAGTTTCCACCTTTTACCTGGCTAAAAGTATGCACAGTGTAATGCCCCTTACCTCCAAGCTCCTCCAGCATAGCATCCCATACAATGCTGCATCCAAGGACCATGTATAGAACTTCCTGTTCCCCCTGAGCTACTCTTATAGCCTCTGCAGCCAGGACTTCCTGGGGCACAGGATGATTACATCACATCCTGACAGGTATATAAGGAAGCACTCTGCTACCAGTCAGCACCTCAGCAAAAGGTCTTCAGTGCTTGTTGTTGGTTCTTGTTGCCGTGCTGTGGTCTTGTGTCCCTTGCCATACTTAAACATTCCCCCCTCCCCCCCCCCCTCTGTTTCTCCTGTTTGTATCCCTCCTATCCTTGTCTAGTACCTGGGTCTGCTCCCTGCTTCCCTGTCTCATTGTTCTGGATGGACTTCCTGGCCCTGATTTTTGACCGGACCTTGACTTTACTTCTAGCTGCATGTCCTGACCATTGTCAGTTCCTTGCCTCCTTAGCTACAAGTTTTGTTGGCCCCCAAAACCTAAGGGTTCAACCTGCAGGGATGGGGGTTGGTGTAGATGAAGATACCATGCTCTGTGGTCCTTGTTGGTAAGTGTGTCTGCCACTGCCTGTTAGGGCATGTCCCATCTCTTTATGGGTCAGGCAGTGCCAACTTGACAATGGCCAAGGGCTCACTTTCTCCCACTCGTGACACACAGGTTTCCACAACATGCAAACTTTTAGCAGCATTTGGAGTGTGTTTAGGTTGGGGGAGGAAAACTATGCATAGATTTCATTTTTAAAGCTAACAGGGTCATTTATCAAATTGCGCTAAGGCCTTATCACATGCGATAACGCTGTAATGCACATGATACGGCCCTAACACACGTGATAAAAATCACATTGCAAAATGTATATGCAAATTACAAATCAGTACTTAAGTGGGAGGAGTTTGGGCAGAGTAAATGGAAATTAGGGTCTGCAAGTGCAGCGTACGATAGAGTAATGCACAATATCGCAGGATTTAATGCTGGAAACAACAACACATTTTGTTTTGTGTACGGTGTAAAAACAGATTTATGATGGCCGATATCACGGATCGTGGGTATTATTGCAGCGATAATCATGCAATAAAAAGAGAAATGATCACAGACACACCTACCAGGCCTTCCTGCCCCAATAAAAACACCTGGTCTAGCTTCCTAAAGGCATAATGTTTGTGGCAAGTTTAATTGTTGGGGGATATTGGATGCTTTGGGAGGCTCGCCATAGACAACAACATATGGAACAACAACCACCTCAACTAGCAAGACCAGTTCCAAGCCGTCCTAGGGAAGTGCTGCATTGGAGGCAGAGGCATGGGCAGATCACTAACTATAAGCTTGTCTAGTACCTTGTCTAGTACCTGGGTCTCCTCCACCTGGCACGAAGGTGGCCACGGTGGAGGAGATACAGGAAACACATCTTTCCTTCATGAACATCCTTGCTGGGCATGCAAGAGAACTCGGGCTATCCTGGAATTATATGAAGAAATCCGAGGGGATTTAGATCCAGTCACACAAAGGTCCCATGCTGTGCCTGGTTTTGCCAAACTGTTGACCACCCTGCATTTCATGGCAACCGGCTCCTTCCAAACAACAGTAGAGATTGTGGGTGGAATGTCCCAAACCACTTTTTCCCGCTGTCGGGACCAGGTCATCACAGCAGTCTCTGACCGCATTAATCACTACATAGCATTTCCTTGGGACAGGCAGGACTTGATGGACTTGAAGAAAGGTTTTTATGCCTTCGCATACTTTCCCAATATTCTGGGAGCTATCAACTGCACTCACGTGGCCATCATTCCAACCTGTGACAGACAGGAGATGTGCGCAACAGAAAGCTCTTCTATTCCATCAACATGCAAGTGGTCTGTGATGCTCAAATGCACATTCTTGTGTGGTGGCCAGGTACCCGGGAGACACGCATGATTCCATTATACTTAACCAATCAGGCCTCTTTGAAAAGAGGTGATAGTTGGCTCGTAGGTAAGAGCGACGCTTCTTTCTATATTCCATATCTAGCTATGTGTTTGTGGCAAATGGCACGGAAATGGGGGGGTGGCTGGGAGGGAGGGAAAGCACTGCTGCCTGGACAAGTGGCTTGTACAGTTACATCTACAGGCCATTGGCCCAGGGCCTGGCATTTTCGCCCCTTGCTGCAGAAGCCTGCAAATCTAGTGACGGCAAACAATACACCAGCCGTAAAACTTGCTCATTTTCAAAATGGCCCTGTTCCTATCCTCCCATTGGGAGCTATTAAAATCTCAGCGGTTAATGACAAGCTTGAAGTGTCCACACTGCCGATACTGCACGATCATGTGTGGCCAGTTAGTGAGGTGTCATCTAGATTGTCAGCCACAATTTGTCTTGACCCTCACACATCTCAACCAGAAGCAGTGTCCTGTGCATGTTGGTGGCGTGGCATATTCCCTGTGTCAGGGCTCATAAATTGGTTTCTATGGAGGACATACTGCAGAGCTGGCAGGGACATTCAAAATAACACAATGAGGTACTGTTTTTGCAGCTAACACAGGTGTGGCAGCTCTTATGCATTGCTTCAAGGTTGGCAGCCTGCTACACACCAGTAGCCTTAGCTTGGTTGTGAAGGCTGGCATGCAATTGTTGGAATACCCAGATGCGATTTAGTAGTCCTAAAAAAGCAGAGCTTTTGGCTACGGCTATCCTGCACATATACTTGCCCAGAACAATGTGATATGCACTTAGGCTAAGTAAACCCCCCTTTAAGGCTCAGGGAAAGGTACAGGCTACCTTATACAGTCTTATAGGATGCTGTGGTTTGCTAGGCAGATCTGCCAGTGACAATGCTATGATTAATGGCTTATATCTGTCATTGTGTTATAGTTAGTGAGGTTTGGGTGGACCCTTGGACACTGTGGCAGCTGACCACGCCCACAGGGGGAAGTCCCGTGAGGGGCCACAGGTCAGGCTCAGCTCTGGACACACAAACACAGATAGTTCTTTATTTAGACAGTTTGAGAAGCCACCAGAGGTGGCAGTAGTGAGTAGAAGATGTAGCCCGGCTGGGCTAGTATTCCCCAGGGCACTGGAGCAGTGGTTCCGCTGGTAGCAGTGCTGTAGTGGAGAGAACTGAGAAAGTGAGTACAATAGAACATTCACAGAGTCCCAGATATGGAGAAGGCCCGAGGCATGGAGAGCTGGCCCTCGAGGAGCGAGTACCAGATCCCTGGAAGCAGAGAGACTTGTTGGCAAAATACTCACACAGCGGTTCCACGTAGGAGATGGCACTGGCGCTGGAATGGAGGCAGGCCCTCGAGGAGCGAGTACCTGGTTCCAGGGAGACAGTTCTGAGAAGTGGATGATAGTAGTACTCACTGATGGTGTCTGTAGCAAATTCTTCCAAGTAGTACTCGCTCCTCGAATACCGGTTACCTGATAGCGACCTGAAAGAAGCAAAAGAGGCCCCCGAGGAGCGGGTACCCCGTTAGCAGAAAGAGTCCAATGGAAGTTGGAAGGCAGAGTAGCTGGGTACGGAGAGCGAATCCCATCCGTAAGAATCACCCTTGCTAACTCAACGGAGAGTAATAAACTGTAGGCTTAAATATCCGGGCAGCGTGACGTCATCACAGGGGGACGCCCCTGAGGAATGCGCCAATGAGGAAATAAGAATGAGGGCCGTGCGGCGCGCGCGCCCTAAGGTACCTGTAGAACATGGCGGGAGGCAGCGCCCAAGCCGGTCCGGGACGCCAGAGGACGGCAGGCAGATGCCGTGGCAGCCAGGCGTCCATGACAAGCAGGAGGAGTCACAAAAAAGAAAGGTAGGCAGAGTGAAGCCATCGGGAAGTGACGGTCGCAACACATTGTTGCAAGAGAATCTTGGTACGGATGCAGGACATGGCTTCTCACCCCCATTGCCATTCTCAACACGCTGGCAGAGATGAGGTACAATGAGGCCTTATGTGCTACCCGCTGAATCATCGAACACATCTTTGGAGTACTCAAAAGTCGCTTTCACTGTTTGGACAAGACGGGTGGCACTTTAATGTATGCCCCACCCAAAGTTGCAGATATAGTGCTGCATTGATGTGTTTTCCATAATTTCGCTCTATGTCATGGACTATTAATGGAGATACATCCAGATCTCCCCCCGGATCCCCCATGTGTCCCCGCACGAGCCGAGGACAGCATGCTGAGTGGCAGCCAGCTTCGCCAAAACCTTATACAATGCTAGTTTGCCTGATAGGGCTTACCTACCACATCTCCTTCCAGGGAAGGGAGGCTATTAGACTGTTAGCTGCTGCTCTCCTCGCTATTATCTTTCTTTCTCTCACTGCTTCTCTGTGTAGATCAGTGTGTAACAGAAAACATTTATGCCTACTCAGGATTCGTCTGGACAATGAAGCAGTAGAATGTACTTGAAAAACAGTTGTGAAAGTAAAGATTACATCAAATACATGTGGCTAACATAATGTGTTCTGCCTGATAGTGACACTAAAAAAGGCATGTGTGGCATGATAGTATGTGGCCTAGCTAGCACCAGGTGGCTTGCCGGCCCTCCCCCATCTGACCCCATCCTAACGCTCACATGTGGATGAGATAGTGCCACAAGTGTGATGCCACCCCAACTGCTCCTTGAGCATGGAGAGCTACGGCTCTAGAAATGCTGTAAATCACATATAGCTCTGAAGTGTAAAGGCACAGCCTAACTAAGGTTTCAATGACAGATTTCCCATTTTACTGCCTCATTGCATAGCTGAGAAACGTGTGCATGTGAAGTAATACACCTGTACTGGGTAGGTTTACTGTCACATGGGCATGCCAAGACACAGCTGACACCACTACTTCACCAGTTTCAGAGCCACTGCTGACTAGGTTTTCCAACTGCATTCAGATTTACAGGACATGTTAATCCAGTCCTGGTCTTACTCCCATGCATGCAGGTATTGATAGTCTTGGTTTTGCTTGGAAACACTATAGGGAAATCAGTCAGATGAAATCCTAGCATGTAATGGGTTCCAAACCAGGACAGAATTTACCTGTCCTGAAAACTGGAGCCAGTTGGCAACCCTACTGCAGACATCAGAATGCTATAATAGCACGGCTTCCTTTATAGCCTTGGGAAAAGTGCCTGTGCTACCTGGTGCCATTCTCACAATGCGCACAGGTCCTTCCAAGCTAGCATTCCTCTTGGTGGGTGCATGCACTCTGACACAGATACACGGTATTACAGTTAGCTATGCAATTTATAAATGCTAATGTGCAGAAGGTGAGGGCCTTGGCCGTCGTGATGTCATGTAGGTTCCATTACCTTCTTGGGGAGCCTACACCAGGATGCATGTTTGGCTCTGTGAGGGCAGGATGTCCTGCCTTCCCTTGTATTCTCCAATAACCTCTGAGATGTCACTGTCAAAGTATAATTTCTAGGCACTGTTAAAGTACCCATATCTCTCCTGAGCAAAGGTTGACATCATAGAAGCCAACACTAAGGCGTGTTTGAACCTCCTGGCTTCAACTCTGCTGTCACAGGTAGCTTTACTCAGATATGGAGATGTCAGGGTGCTGCAAGGCCCTTGGCCGTTATGGCTCACTGGTAGTCATGTGGTGCAGCTGTATGTAGATATGCATGTACCCAGAAAATATGCAGAGTATTTTGCTTTCAGCAATAGCTAGTATCTCTTAGGGATGTGCAGAGGGACGCCATACGTTGCATTAGTGATTCGGATTCGTCGGGCAGCAGATATGTTGCATTCGGCCGTATGGCGCCCCGATGCGTTAATACGGCGATTTCTAATCGTGTCCCAGCTAAAATTAAAATTAACTACAACCCCCCAACCTCCTGACCCCTCAAGACGTACCAAAACTCCCTGGTGGTCCAGCGGGGAGTCCGGGAACCATCCCCTGCACTCTCCCACCCTCGGTGCCGGATTCATCATGGCGCCGATAGCCTTTGTCACAGGGGCTACCGGTGCAATTGGTCACATGGTCATCGGTGCCATCTTATGCTCCTACCATGTGACAGGAGCTGTCCAATGGCACCGGTAGCCCCTGTGACATAGTATGGGAAAGGCTATCAGTGCCATTTTGAGTACTGGCATCGGACGGCCGGAGTGCAGGAGGTCACTCCCGGACCCCCAGGGACTTTTGGCCAGCTTGGGGGGGCCTCCTGACCCCCACAAGACTTGCCAAATGTCCAGCGGGGTCCGGGAGCGACCTCCTGCACGCCGGCAGTCCGATGCCAGTACTCAAAATGGCGCCGATCGCCTTTGCCCTCACTATGTCACAGGGGCCGACCGTCGTACAATATACGTCGTACAACGTACAATATACGTTGCAGATCGCCAATACGGCGAAAACGAATGCACACCCCTAGTATCTCTTACAGTCCTGGTATGATCTGTGACCACCCTTAAAGCACATTGACTGAGTACTCCTGTGCCAAATGGCTTGCAGATGGTTCCGTTTCCAATGTCACTTCACATGTTTCCGTGGTTTAATGGTTGCAGGCCCCTGCTGATCCACGTGCTTGTCACGACTTGTGAGGAATCAGGAAGAGCTGCTGTCCTCTATGCTGTGCCTCATGTGGTATTAGTGACTTTTACAATTAGTGGAGAGCAGGGCAGGTGTGCTCCTACACTGTCAATGATCTGCTTTGTGTCTAGCATTATGGATAGAGAAACTGTTGTCAGCGGATGACTTAATGAGCCTACAAGCTGCCTCCATAGTAAATGAGACACAGTGCTGAATGTATAGGCCTACTGCTCCCAGAGGTCTCATGTGGTTGCCATGATGCCTGAATGCCTTTCTGTGTTGGTCTCTTGCCAAACACACATTTAGTGTCACCTAAGCCCTTGAGGGGCCCATATCAGTACCTCAGACATAGTGGGTATCAAATATGCCTCTGACAGTTGTGTTTTTTGTGGCCAGATATAGATAATCAGAGTCGAGGAAGGACTCAGACTACCTCATTAGCAGTTAGGGACAAGCTGCCACAGACATCTGTTGTTTGAATACAAACATTCCAGGAACAAATGCATTGCCCAGGAAGTGCAGGAAGTGCTGCAGGCAGTCCGTATTCAAAAGCTAAGTGTGTGAATGTGCGACTCAGTGAGTGACGTGCTGTGTTAGTCTCTGTCAATCTCTGTGTCTAGGAGTGCTGTTGCACTCGGAGGTCCCTCCCTTGCCACAGCAATCCATACCCCAGAGCAGGCAGCGTGTGTGCATTATTTTTGCACACACAGCTTTTGGACATCAGTGATCAAGTACTTTCAATTGAGAAGGGGCGCCTCTGACAGTTGAGCATATGTGCTGCAGTATGAATGGCCTCATGCCTTGTACTCTAAAATTTCCCCTAGTACACTCACAGTTTTTACCTAGCGTAGAGTAGAGAGAGGGGCAGAGGTGTGAAAGCTGGCAGCGTGACACATCAAATATGCAGTCTTACGTGTACCTATTAGTTGACATTTGCCTGTTATGCACACTGTCCCCCCCTTCCCCGATACAGACATTTTTCCACCTAGTATTTGGAGTGGGCCTAATAGTCCAGTTAGGGGGTGTGCATCCTACCCAGAACTTAAGCTGTCACATAGGCTTCCAACTTTAGGGATGTAGGTAGTGGGTGTTAAGAAGCTGTCCACTAAATGTGAGGATGCTGTGATGGATGGAACGTGGAGTGGGAAGGCCCACCTCATGCCATCGATGTTGGGCTGATTCAGATGAATGGTTGGCATGATGATGGTTTAGTGGCAGCATGTAGTGAGGGAGCCTGTGCTTGGGGCGGGGATTTTTGTGTGTGTGTGTGTATGTGTATGTGTGAGGAGTTGCTTTGCTTGGCAGGTTCCACCTGAGGCCAGGTGGAAATCCTATTTGACAGTCCCTTTTTGCTGTCATTGGTCTGCTTAGCCTCCTCTCAGTTGATCATATCATGCACAGTTGACATAAAGGTTGCCACCCTAGGCAGCATCATTTGACACTCACTCTGTTCTTTGTATACACTGGCAGGGTAGAGCTACCTTCTTTCTGCTATATGTGTGGGTCAATAGCTTTCCTGTGCATATATAGAGGTAGTGCACCCATATGTGCTGTAGAATCTGGGCAACAGGGTTTGCTTAGCATGTTAGGCACTTCACTTGTACATTATCATAACTTTCTCTTCCACACCGCTGTATATTTGCTGACTGTTGGAACAGAGTGTCAGCTGCCATGAGACAACTAGAGAGTAGGAGTGAGGGAGCAGTGTCTTGTCTGGAATTCCACAGAGGGCCTAGAAGGCTGCAGCTGCCTCTGCTTGGGACCAGGCAGACTTCCACAGACTGATTGCCATCCCTGTAGTGGGCTGCCTTCGGGATCTGGATATTATCTATAAAGTCATCCTTACCTTCCACGTATTATACATATCACCATGCCATGCCAGTACAGGGGTGCCAGCCAGTCTGTGGAAGTCTGCCTGGTCCCAAGCAGCAGCAGCCCTCTAAGCCCTCTGCTCTTTGCCTGTGGAAATTCTAGAAAAGACACTACTCCCTCACTCCTCCCCCTAGTTGTCACACAGCAGCTGACACTCTGTTCCAACAGTTAGCAAGTAGATGTCATATTTGGTTTACTATGAAAGCTACAAATGGTGGGTACAGAGAGTCTTTGAGCCATGAAACAAGTGAGGGAGCTGAAGATCAATTCTTGTGTGATGGTGACTTTAACCTTCCCTTAACACCATTAAAGCTCTACATATACACAATATATTGTGTTGGCCAGCTAGCTACTGTCCATCTCACATACAGGCCCATGTGAGCAGGAGTTAGCTAAGAGCATGCAGTGTTAAGAAGGGAACAAGAGGCAATACTGAACGTCCCCAGTAATAAACTTCTTCTTTAGGTCTTGGTGTCTTCCTTAGGAGCATACATTGACCATTCAGTTGTATGGCCTTGCCCGCTAGATAAGTGGCCAGTTGGAATGTGTAAGGGCATTCTAGCATGCAAGGTCATGTGGAGGGCAAACCTTATACTTAGTGAACCGGTAACACAAAAACCACCAATCAAAGCAGCCAACCAGGAAGTTTATTTTTAAAACCAGTGACCACTTTATTAGCAAAGATATGAGATCTACTGCTTGAAATAAAGTCAAAGTCTTAGGTAATCACATTATGCTAGGACAAGATAGAAAATAGCACAAAACATTGTAAATTACATGAACAGCACATTCTGTGTAGACCTGTACATACATTATTTGAAATAGCATCATTACATATACAGGCTTTTCATCTTATCATTTTGGCACAATCATGATTACAACAAAGAACAGAGAAAGCAGAAATGGCACCCCCAATAGCTACAGTACAGCTCTAATGTTAGAGCTGATAGCAGCCTTGCTATGTGATGGCTAGGATAAGACCCCAGACAGTCCATGTTGAAAGTGTGCACTCAAGGGGACAGACTAAGGAACAAGGCAGCAGAGTTCATGAAGGCCCCAGACAGTCCATGTTCAAAGAGTGCACTCAAAGAGACAGGCTAATATCCAAGACATCAGAGTTCAGCAAGAAGGCAGCAGGACCAGGACCAAAGAGTGCAGCTTAGAGGTAGGAGGCCCAGGAGGAAACCCAGCAGCATGGAGGTAGCAGCAGCAGGAGCTGAGATGTGACACCAGCAACTGGACCACAATGGCTGACAGTAGACCATCCCTTCTGAATGTTGGCATAGCAACTCTGTAGTGAGGACGGGCACAACAGGCTTCTTCTAACTAGACAGCATACTGACTCTGTAGTGAGGATGGACCCAGCAGGCTTCTTCCATCTAGACAGCACACCAACTCTGGAGAGGGGCCCACCAAGGATTGTTACAATACTTCTTATTTGGCATTTGATGGCACCACCTTTAGTTCTTTATGGCCCCTTGCCACGTTGAGTGAAAAAGAATTTTCTCCGATTAGTCTTAAATGTGCTACTTGCTAACTTCATGGAATGCCCCCTAGTCCTTCTATTATCCGAAAGTGTGAATAACCGATTCACATCTATTCGTTCAAGACCTCTCATGATCTTAAAGACCTCTATCATATCCCCCCTCAGCTGTCTCTTCTCCAAGCTGAACAGCCCTAACCTCTTCAGTCTTTCCTCAGAGGGGAGCTGTTCCATCCCCTTTATCATTTTGGTTGCCCTTCTCTGTATCTTCTCCATCGCAGCTATATCTTTTTTGAGATGAGGCGACCAGAATTGTACACAGTATTCAAGGTACGGTCTCACCATGGAGCAATATAGAGGCATTATGACATTTTCCGTTTTATTAACCATTCCCTTCCTAATAATTCCTAAAATTCTGTTTGCTTTTTTGACTGCTGCAGCACACTGAGCCGACGATTTTAAAGTATTATCCACAATGATACCTAGATCTTTTTCCTGGGTGGTAGTTCCTAATATGAAACTCAACATCTTGTAACTACAGCAAGGGTTATTTTCCCTATAGGCAACACCTTGCACTTGCCACATTACATTTCATCTGCCATTTGGATGCCCAGTTTTCCAGTCTTGCAAGGTCCTCCTGTAATGTATCACAAACTGCTTGTGATTTAACTACTCTGAATAATTTTGTATTGTCTGCAAATTTGATAACCTCACTCGTCGTATTCCTTTCCAGATCATTTATATATATATGTATTGAAAAGCACAAGTCCAAGTACAGATCCCTGAGGCACTCCACTGTTTACCCTTTTCCACTGAGAAAATTGACCATTTAATCCTACTCTCTGTTTCCTGTCTTTTAACCAGTTTGTAATCCACGAAAGGATATCACCTCCTATCCCATGACTTTTTAGTTTTCTTAGAAGCTTCTCATGAGGGACTTTGTCAAATGCCTTCTGAAAATCCAAATACAATACATCTACTGGTTCACCTTTATCCACATGTTTATTAACCCCTTCAAAAAAATGAAGCAGATTTATTAGGCAAGACTTCCCTTGGGTAAATCCATGTAGACTGTGTTCCATTAAACCATGTCTTTCTATATGCTCTACGATTTTGATCTTGAGAATAGTTTCAACTATTTTTCCCGGCACTGAATTACTAATTCTCCAAAAGCTTCCATTAATGAAAATGGGTCCAAAAATAAAAGTGGAAAGTACATTCCTTAAGACAATTAAGTTGCTGTTATACATTTTATAGTACGCTTTGTAAAACTGGTTTTAGTTTAAGATTTTAGTCTCTACTATATTTACTAAAACATTCAGAGGTATCTGTGCAGGTTGGCATGAGCAACACGCATTAACTTACAAAAGAAAAGAAGCTTAGCAAGAGGGTAATACGAAAGAAAAGCCTTGTTATACTCTTATCAAACAAGCATTTTATTAAAAGAGTTAGACATCAATGGGAAAAGTCACATCTCATGAATCAGTCAAGACTGGATATGGCACAAAGGTATTTATTTTAAAACCTTACAACTAACAGTGCTCCTGATCAACCATTTACTCTGTGCTTCCCTATAAATGGTCTCTTACATTGTTAGTGAGGTCATTGGAGCATCAAAGGCTCCTTAAACTAAGTCTGTTACTTTCGCTTAATGTAACAGTAACACTGTAACAAAATCACAGGTACTCAGTGTCTTCAACACATTTTATTTTACAAATTTTGCCCAGTTTGCTTTGGCAGCTGGTAATATACCATGGCTTCCTGGCATAGGGACTCTTCTGGATAACCAAGAGGAAAGAGAAGTCCTATCTACTGACCACCACCAGTTCTTACTCCCCATAGTCTCACAAAGGGGCTGATGCGATAAGCCGCATGTAAAAATGTGCGCCTGAACTGAGCACCCGTATTTTTAACGCATGCACAGTCACTTCTCCTGGGTGCCTGATGCAGTATGGTAATGAGATGCCACACTAAAAAGGCCACGCTAGGGATCAATTGTGACCCTAGTGCATCCTTGGCATCGGGCATCCAGGAGATGTGACTGTGCGTGCGTTAAAAAAAAAGACGCCCATTTCGGATGCATGGCTTTACGAGCGGCTTATCACATCAGCCCCTTTGTGAGGCTACAGGGAATAAAGAACGTATGCTCAATTTATGAGTGTCCATTTTCCTAACCTGCACACAGCCACGGGTTAGGAAGACAGACACTGGTAAACTGATCATCTGTTTCCCTAAGCTGGCCACCATCAAGACTTTCTTTTTCCATGCTGTTGCTTTCTGTGGTTCCTCCTACTTAGTATTGTGACAAAAATAAAAGCAGAAGAAACCACAGAAAGCAGGATTTTTTTATTTTTAGTGAGTATTTGACACGGGGCTGGGGTTAAATTTGCCGTGTTCAAAAGTGCATGTTGGGCATACAGCAATTTTTTGCATCGGGATAATAGCTAATAGCCTCATCTACATGGCATTTACATGTGTTGTGCGCTATTAGCTACACATGAGTTCGGGCACGTGTTTTGGACACGCTAATCCCCTTATTGCATTGGGTGTTAGCCTAGAGCATCCAAAATGCATGTCCAACATTCCCAAAGTAATTTTACATGACTCTTACTACTTAATGTTCCTATAGCACTACTCGATATATAATATACACAAGAGACATTCCTTGCTAAAACAGCTTACAATCTAATCAAGACAAATATACAAGTCAAGAGACACTGGTTAGAAGAAGTTAATGAGGCTGAATCTCATTATATTATATTAGCACTATAGTGCTAAATTGGGGCACCAGTTCTATACTACTATGCTCCATAGACCATGCTCTCATACAGCATTTACCTATATGAATATACCTACTTCGAGATCTAGTGTTCTCTTCAGTTTTCTTAAACTGAAATCATTCACCATAAGTCAACTTTTTCCTCTGCTTAAAACTCCTGCTGCACCTGAGGTAGAGAGCGAATACCGCAATAAATCTTTCTTCCTGCTTACTATAGACTCCCTTGGTTACTTATCTCACTGGTTCATATTTATGTACCGTCACATTTATTCACTTAGGCTTATTTATTTAATCTGCTATACTATCACATTAACTGTATGAAATGTAAATATTGCATTGTTTAATCTCTCCCCTCTTCCAGTTCCAAGTTAATTTTCCCTGTTTTATTGTAGCTTTCTCACACCCTTTAATTGTTTCACTGTATTTAAAGTTCACAGTTTTATTGGGAATATTTATTACGTTACGCTATACTTTACACACATGGTTATTTGTAAACCGGGTTGATGTGATGCCTGTCATAAAACTCGGAATAACAATAATAATAAATAAATAAATAAATAAATAAATAAATATAGAGTTGTCCATTATTAGAGTGTAGTTGATCCGTTCAAATCAAGATTTATTTATAAACCACTTTTCCTATGGCAGCCCAAGGCAGAGAACAATAAAAATGTATGCAAAAAAAAAAAATATGGAAAGCAGCTGATAGACAAACATATAAGATAAAATATACATAAAAGTTATGAAAACCACAAAACATGCATAGGACAAAAATAATAAACACAAATGCAATTTAACAAACTTAGCAGTCAATGTTATATCTACCCTTTATGACTCCCTAAATCCTCTGTTTCAATATCAGGTGCTTAATCTTGCAATCACCTCTTGTTTTCTACAACTGCAGTTCAGATAGTCAATTGGCTGTTGCCGAAAGCTAATCTCCTGAAACACAACATTTCTTGCCCAAAAATGCTGTCTCACAGCTGGACTGTTTGGGAGTGAAGGTCAGTCTCTAACAATAATGTACCTATATTATCTGCTGTAAAAGAGACATGGTTCTCTGAATTTATGCCTGAGAAAGACAATTTTGGAGTATGTCCCAGCCCTTGGTGTTACTAAATTTCTTGAAAATGGCACTGTCCCAGTTAGAATGCGTCCAGTGCAATGGTGCAACTGCACACTGACTGCTGTATTATATTGGTAGCCTGTATGCACACTGAAACAAACCACAAACAAGAAAATTGATTTAAGGGCAGAGAGATTCCGAACATAATTCCCAGACACTTTAAAATGCAGTGCTCCCTCTACCCAGCCCCCTCCCCATGCCATATTCAGTATGGCTTGGATTATAAATATTTTGAGAGCAAAGAACGCCATCCCACGGAATTATGTACAATGAAAAAAGAGCCCACTGTATGTTCTGCTTTGGAATTTGGGGCATGTTTGCGGTCAATTAGATGCCCCTCACAAGGCTTTGGTCATGTTAAGCAATGCTGAAGTACACAAAAGATCATTGGCAGTTTGGTGTTTGGAGGCAAAGAACTAGAAAGGGCAAGGATCTGATATTGAAGGAGAAAATGTTCTTTTGCACATCATGGAACAGGATTTTTTTATTTTGTGAATTTTATTAAAACTAAAAACTTTGGTTCTGTTTCACAAAGTGAACACAACAGGAAAACATCTGTGAAGGGGCTGATAGTTGGGGTGGGAAGGAAGTCTGTGGGCAATTTGCTCATTTTTGTGTCCTTTTTATGTAAAACTCCCTCTTAGGTAATGTAACAAGGTCACTGTAAAAGCTGCTGTGGCTATCGCCGTGCAATGAAAGAAAAATGTCTATTTTTTTGTGT